>NC_071266.1:7193665-8483665 GCF_023375685.1 Ictalurus furcatus
TTATGGCTTTGAAGCTTATTTGTTCCTCATCTTTCCACATACAGACCTAATAGTTACAATATTTGCATCATATTAACAGCACTTTTCCTGTTTTATTATAAAATGCAATTTATATAGATTCATGTGTATGTATATGTAGATTCATGTATATTCATGCCATTTAACTGAGCGGTTAAATTTACTAGCATTTAAAGACACTAACAGGTAGAAATGCCAATTTTGGATAAATTGCATCTACTTATAATGAAAATCTCAAAATTGAACAATAATATGTTTATTTTACTGGTTTTGCTTATTTGTGATCACAGCAGTGGTAATAGTTTCTTAAAATCATGGCCTGAATGTCTGATATTTTACATGAGCATTCCTATATGCCTATTTATTACAGATTATTACAGAGGAGCTGATCAAAATGTTGATTAACTCCGACCAATTGTTGAATTTGCTAATTATGCAAAGTATTCAAATGTACGCTTGTTTATTTAGACAAAGCCTTATTTTTATTTTTTTTAAAAATTAAGAATATAAGCAATCCAGTGGCTTAGATTGATTGTGATAGTGTTTAAAAAACACTTTATTCACCTGTACTATAATCATACACACAATAATAGTAGATAGTGATCTACAATAATACAACCACAGACCCATGTCTATGCTCTTGCAGGCTATGGACGCCAATTTATGAGCCACAGTCTCACATTTCTGCAACCTCTGATGATCTTTTGCATTTGTTTAGACCCCCTCTGAGTGGCGTTTGAACTGAAAATAAAACTAAATGCACCCTGATGAGACTGACGACAAGGGATCTACAGACAAAACATCGCAGATTGCCTGACTAAGGCATATGATTGAGTATTCGCAAGGAAGAATAACAAATCTTCTGAGAAATGTCATCAACATGCACTGATCCACACAAGCCAAGACGCAAAGACGTTTAACACTTTTGAGTGTGTGAGGGCATAGAACACACAGAGTTTGAACTCTCTAGCTAGAGAGAGAGAGAGACAGAAAGAAGAAGACCATGATGGAGAAGTTGGAGTCCACTGTATCCCCATCCCCTGCTTTGTCAATGACTGACCCCTTAACTCCTCCACACACTCACTCGCCGTGCACCAGCAGCCCCGCATTTAACGAGGCTAATGGTACAGAGAGTGACACGAGCACAAACCCCAGCAGTCCTGCTATATCGCAACTTACTGAGGAGGCCAATGTAGAGGAGAAAGCGACAGCAGCTGAACCTGCTACCTCACCCCCAAACACAAACATCCCTTCCATTTCTACTTCCACAGCCACATCAACGTCCAATTCCACTTCCACTGTCGTCCTCTCCTCTCCTCCCTCTTCATCCCCTGCTCCACTGCCCCCTAACATCCCTGTGATCAGTCTGGCTCACAGTAAACCCCCTCTGCCCCCGATCCCCATAACTGCTGCTCAGCTCACCGCACTCCACCCAATACCCACAGTGCCACACGGACCTGGGGAGCTCCGACTGGCACAGCTAGCCGCCTTCTCTGGGGGTCCGACAGCCACGGTGCCTCCACCGAGAGCTCTCCTGCCTCACCAATACCTGCCTGGACACCCTTTACTCAATAGGTAACAGCTCACAGTGCTATACTTTCACATTACCTCTTATTTTACATATCATAATATCACATGAGGTTAGCACATTTGCCTCACACCTCCAGGGTTGGGGGTTCGATTCCCGCCTCTGTCTTGTGTGCATGGAGTTTGCATGTCCTCCAAATTGTCTGTAATGTGTGTGAGTGTGTGTGCGATTGTGCTCTAGGTTGGATTGCCACCCCGTCCAGGGTGTCCCCCACCTTGTGTGCGCGGAGTTTGAGTGTTCTCCAAATTGTCAGTAGTGTGCATGTGAGTGTGTGTGCAATTGTGCTCTACGATAGATTGGCACCCCGTCCAGGGTGTCTCCTGCCTTGTGCCCTGAGTCCCCTTGGATTGGCTCCAGACTCCCCTCCACTCTGTGTACGAGACGCGTTATGGAAAATGGCTGGATGGGTGGATGGATGGATGTACATAACAGGAAGAAATGTTCAATAAACAATTGTATGTATGAGTTGTAGGCAGTCATAAATTATCATTATTACAAAAATAGGTTTAATATAAATTGTGTTGAGACTAACGTGTGTATAGTAAAAATGATGAGTGCACATATTAGGCACAATCATGGATACACAAAGACTTCCTGGTATTTCTACTTGTAATAACCTAATCTTCATCTTACGAGCAGGTGAGAAATGTTCATTGCTAGTAAGCCTCAGTCTGGGGTTGTGATAGCTTGTAGCTTTTTATGTAGGTATAGCATTATTGTATCAGATTGGCATGCCAAAAGAAGAGGATATAAGTATATCAGTGTCACATGGTCAAAAAACTATGAAGACCATAGAAAAAGAGTAAGTCTATTGTGGACTGAATTAATGCTAAAGTCAATGAACTAGCATTATTCAGTTTGTTTTGTCCTAAATCTAGCACTACTTTTCATTTGTTATAGTGCATTTAGGATGTCTGGAAGTATTTCTTTAACCATTTAGAACCTACAGTATGAAATTAAATAGAGGACTGCCGCTCACCAGTATTGACTCTTGTACTGATGCTGTATGACAAAACCAAAGCAGTCTGCTCGCCTGTTCAGTCAAGCTCAGGTTGAATTGACTTTATTTCAAAAGTTATTGATGAAGCCTCATTTATTGACATGGCTCGATAAACAAGGCAGGAACAGATTAGACTGATGTTGATCCAGCTTTAGCTGTTTATAGGGGTGCCAAATTGTCTTTTCAGCATTCAATGAAAGATGTTCTCTTGATCTTTGTGCTTACAATGTTTTCAGGAAATTAGCTAGGAAAAAAAAAAACCAGCGACCGATTACTACAGCAGCAACCCATGACTTATTGCACAAGCATTTGTCTGCCTTCTTTTGTTCCCTTACAGCACCATGCTACAAACGTCTTTCTACTGCTGTTATGTAAATACTGAAATTCTATTATATGATTTCTATATTGCGCAAAAGAAGTGTGCAGGGTGATTGAAAGGTTCCTGTTTTTCGGCAAACTTTGTGTCTTAGGCTTCAAATTCAATAATTTATAGTAAAAAACAAACAAAAAAACAAATCAATAAAGTACTCACCATTCACTTTCCAATTACATTCATGTAATTATCCAATCAGCCAATCATGTGGCAGCAGCAATACATAAAATTATGCAGGTACAGTTAAAGAGCTCCAGTAAATATCTGAATGGGAAAAAGTGTGATTTCAGTGACTTTTTGGTGCCAGAAGGGCTGGTTTGAGTATTTCCGAAACTGCTGATCTACTTGGATTTTACACACAACAGTCTGTAGAATTTATGCAGAATGGTGCACAAAACAAAAAACACCCAATGAGCAGAAATGCCTTGGTGATGAGAGAGATCAGAGGAAAATGGCCAGATTTGTTTGTGCTGATAGGGAGGCTATGATAACTCAAATAACCACTCTTTACAACCGTGGTGAGCAGATACGCATCACAAAAGCTATGCAACAACTTGATCAAGGCGTGACATTTAAAAGGCGTGAAGAAATCACACTTGCAGGAAAGTCTTTGCAGGAAGCCTAGGCAAGGGTAAAAAATAAATGTAAACATTATACACATGATTTTGGTGAAATATATTTATGGTTTGCTAAAGTTGAGGTGTAAAATAATAGGCATTAAACCCCAATTCAATGTACTTTGTGTCATTAACATCTGATAGGTTTCCCAGGCTTCAAAAACTACATCTATATATGTAGTTTATATGGAATAAAATTTTTGTGCCAAAAGAATTGAACGTAACTTTCCAAGAAATGAACATATATGAACAATGAGAGAGAAGAAAAACCTTCTGAAACTGAAAACAGTGAACTCAATGGCAAAAATTGAACATGGTCTTCAAATAAACACGTTGTTTGCTAACAGTTTTCTAAGCTTCATTTTCACTAAACACGCTCCGCAAGTTTACGTTCAGCATTATGGCACAAACCTCTTGTGTGGGTGGGATTAACAGTGATTTACTCTCATTGGCTAGTGAGATTTGGACCGACAGCTCCCTGACCAAGAAGTAGAGACTTCAGTAGCATGAATTTTGGAGAGCGTTCTGGATGCGGTTCTCTGTATAGTTGTAATGTTTTTCTTAATTCTCAGTGTATATTTTTTATTGTTTCTTGAAAAGTTATGTCCTGTTTCTTTGGAAACTTTGTGAAAAATGAACCATAGTTCACAAAGTTTCCAAAGAAACAGGACGTTTTGGACCTTTATCAGCTATACAAGCAAATTGTTTCTTGTAGGAGGATTACAATTCAGAAAATCTATTTTAAATATTCCTTTTTTTAGAGAGAGAGAGAGAGAGAAAAAAAATGCAATTATTATAAAATCCAATGAAAAGGATTTATTAGTGGAAAGAGAAATATTTTCTCCAGTAGTCTGAGTGGAAAATATTGAGTGGTCATACATATTTGCAGTTTATGCATAACATATGAACAAGTCGTACATAAAGTGTGTCTCTGGAGGTTTTTTTTTTAAAAAAACTTTTGCGAAGGCCAAACGTATGACTATGACCCCTATATCCTCTGTGGTTGACTCATCATAATGAGGTCAAGTTCCTCAAAACAGTTCAAGGAAAACAGATTTGTAGAAAAGGTTCTAATTTAACAAGCAGCCTGACTTTCAAAAACTGTTGCATGGTCCTGTGTCTGGAACAGGTAAAGATCTACATCGACTCGCTCAATCATTCACTGTACAGATGTAATGAAGTCAGGTCTCGACTTGTCACATCATCTCAATCAAAAAGGAACTCCCACAGGAACTCATCAAACCCTAGATAATTGCTTTTTATGGATTTACCCCTCCATGAAATGGTGGTTAAACTGTGTAATTTGCTACGACAGCCTGTTTTTGTTTCCTGGGAACAGATTACAGGATTACAAATGGCCACATTAATGATTGTCTTTAAAATATGATTGGTTTTCAGATCAAATCTGCCTTTTAAACATTTTTTTTTATCTACTTTGTTTTTCCCTCTTGCAGCGCTTTTCTTAGTCCCTCCAGTAGTTATGGTTTCTTCAGCAACAACCGTGTTAAGAGAAGACCATCATCCCACTTTGAATTGGATCTCACTGATTGTAAGTTAACACATTCCACAGGCCTATCTAGTCGTACGGTTCTCCAATTAAGGTCTGGGGTATACCAGCATAACTAGGGGAGTCTATCATTTTATTTATTTATTTGTTTGTTACGGGGTATGGCTATAAATGATGTCAACTACATTACTTTACATTTACATTTATAACGGCTCTCTAATCAGAATTTGAATAGATTCTATGGGTGGAAAGTTTATGTATGTTTTTAATTAACATAAATCTTCCACAGAACCCATTTTAACTCTCTGGCTCCAGTAAATAGTCAGAGAATAGATTATTGTACATATTGTGCCTAATTTTTTTTTTTAAACAATTTGTAAAATACATCTGTAACGACAGGGTCCATAAATGTTTTTTTTTTTTTTTTGCCTTGATTGTAAAACATATGAGAACTCTGGCACTAGTCAACTCTAATGTTCATGTTGTCATAAATAGTTAAGATTAAAGTGACAGGGGGCATGGTGGCTTAGAGGTTTGCATGTTTGCCTCATACCCCTGGGGTTCGAATTCCGTCTCTGCCCTGTGTGCGTGGAATTTGCATGTTCTTCCTGTGGTTCGAGGTTTCCTCCAAGTAGTCTGATTTACTCCCCCAGTTCAAAGACATGCACTGTAGGCTGATTGGCATTTCCAAACTGTCCATAGAGTGTGGGTGGGTGTGTGTTTGTGCCCTGTGATGGGTTGGCTCCCTATCCAGAGTGTCCCCTGCCTCATGCCCTGAGTTCCCTTGGATAGGCTCAAGGCTCGCTGTGGCCCTGTGTAGGATAAGTGGTACAGAAAATGGATGGATGGATGGATTAAAGTGAAAGTTAGTCACAAGAGTTAGTGATCATAGAAAAAGGATATCCAATGGAAAGAACAAGAGTCCAATTAAATAACTTTTGCCTAAAATTTGATGTAGTACCACATCTGGAACCAGCAACCAGTTCTGTGGCACATCACTCTCTCAGAAGTGGTGTTATTTTGTCACCATGAAATTGCAACTCGAGCAACTTAAGTGTAACTGCCATTAAAATGACAGTATGTGAGTTTGAAAGATATTCGATAAACACTTGTGAAGCGGTCGTCTGAAGAAGGGACTGTTAACTTCTCATGATGATTCTCAAAGTCTGAAAGTGAGCTTGTACATTCAGTCATTCGTGTCATTTTCCTTTTTGCTCTGTCCATTACTGGTACATGTAATTACTTAAGGTTTCAGCGCTTAAACTGGTAGAAACATGGCTCAGTTCTTTAAAAGGTTTGCTGTTTTCCTGACTCAGCACTGGCTTCAGCACCAACATGGGATGGTAGTTCCCTCCACTTGTGCAGTTCAACAATCACTCCTCTTACCACTGTTGGCTGAAGACGCACTGATGTATGTACTGATCGCAGCACATGATATTAAATTGGAGGCAAAAAATCTGACACCTTACAATATCGTGATCATTTATGGAATATGTCCTTATCCATAGCGACTTAAATTCATCTCATTTATACAACAGAGCAGTTAAGGGCTTTGCTCGAGGGCCCAGATTGGTGCTGGGATTTGAACTCACAACCATCCGGTTAGAAGTCCAACAGCTTGACCACTGAGCTACCACTGCCATGCTTGACAATGGAACTATTAGAGCTGAGCAAAAGAGTTGAGTATTAAATCACAAGCTCGATTTGATGGTACAGTAAGAATGATGTGGGGCAAATTATTACTGATGCCAAAAATGAACCTTTCTGTCTATTCATGTCTTTTTATCTTTGAAAGATGGCTCGTTTAGACCAGCCGTTCCTGGCTGCATGCGTGTCATCCTTTTGCTCATGATTTGAACATCACACAACTACATTACTGTATGTCATGTTTCTGTGGATTATGTATACCATGCATGCTGGAGCTGTTCGTTGATGTTATGTGACATGTGTTTGTGGTTCTCTCTCAGGTCCTCCTCAGAAGCTGGCCAGGCGTGTTTTCACGAACAGCCGTGAGCGCTGGCGTCAACAGAATGTGAACGGTGCTTTCTCGGAGCTCCGAAAGCTCATCCCCACACACCCACCAGACAAGAAGCTGAGCAAGAATGAGATCCTGCGGCTTGCTATGAAGTACATCAACTTTCTGGTGAAGCTGCTGAATGACCAAGCCAATGACAGCACCGCACACAGCCTAACGGACAGCACCGAGGAGGACACGAGCAAGATGAAAGGTGCAAACCAAACGATGGGGAATGGCGACAGAGACTGCAGTCATGTCCTGCACCCGGACAGCACCTCGCCATCTCAGATCACGCCGCCACCTCCTGCAGTTCGCCTGGCGTTAGTCACTTCCCACCGTAACAGAGACTCCACTGATTCAGTCATCGCTTTGACTGCATCGCCCGGCTCCAGTTGCTATGGCGACACAGACAGCGAGGAGACTATAGGCTCACAGAATTCAGGGATTGTTAAGACGAGTATTAGTGAAGGGATGATGGAAAAGATGAAGGAACAGATACAGACTGTTATGGCGGGTGGATACCACCGATGACATCACCTGTGACATCATGTTGAAACACTGAAGCACAAACTGACAAAAAGAGGAACAACTGGTCAGAATATATATAGGGCCATATATATATATATATATATATATATATATGTGTGTGTGTGTGTGTGTGTGTTGTTGTATTTTTGTGTGGAATTGTGATATTATTATTATGATAATGTTTCAATATTGATGTTGGTTACTTCCCTCCATAACAGTGTTTCAATTGAGACGTTTTAATATTTTAATTTTAATATTTTTAGCGTCTGAGAGGTTTTCATGTTTGACTCCATTACAAGGACACACACTGTCCTTGTAATGTTGTGGCACTTTGAAGTAAAATAAACACGCTGTGTATTTGGAGACCTTTGTACTATTGTGTATCACAGACAGCAGGAACAAATAGGAAGTGTGTGTCTAATTAGCAGCAAATAAACATGAAGGATTTTATTACAAAATTGGTGAAAAGATATACTTCGAATGTTCGGAAGGGCTACATCAAGCCTAGATAGCAAAGCGGTGCACTTACCACTTCTGAGCCACCAGAATGTACAGTCAATTTTGGCCAGAAGTTAAAGTCTTGGTTGAAGTTGAGCCATTTTTCAGATTCCAAAATGACACGCATCCCCTAAACATGGCTGCTTACATTCAGACCACACTTTCATTTGCCATTGTTAAAACTGACACTCAAAAATGGATGTCTGAGATCTCAATCAAGGATGTGGAATAGGGTAGATAGCACTTTTGTCCGAGTGTGTTACGATGCCTTGTGACGCATCATGAGTCAAGATACACTTATCAGCATCTCTTCTCTTGAGTTTCTGTCACCAAAGCAACAACGTAGGCAAACAAGCTCCTCCTCACCAGAGTTAAACCAACCTTTATTGCTGATAATAATAATGCTAATAAACCTAGAAAGCTAGGCTAGTTAATTAACTGCTACTGATATTAGCTAGGACTGGTAAGAGGATTGTTATAGCTACAGCCAGTGCTTTTTCTGTAAAAAATAAAAAACCCAAGTATGAAAGCACATTGAAAAATTCCACTCTTCTGGCATAAGTTAAATATCATGTCATAAGTATGATTCATACACTATGTTTAAATGGCAGGGAATTTCCCAGCATTCAGTGTCTCAGAAACACCTGCTCTAAGAAGACCAGTTAGCACCCACAAGCTATTCACTATTAGCATTCACTATTAGCAAAATTAGCATCTGAAGCGAGGAATTTTTAAAGCATCAATCAGAAATCAATTATTCTTACAAAATAGTGGAAGAAACTCTTGGAACACGAGGCATGTGAGAAATTTCTGGTCAAGAATGATTTACAAATGGAATTAGTCGGTTGTGCTGATAGGATTGCTTTTAAGCTTCAGTAGTTGATTGTAACAATGCAGAAGTACTATTTCCTGTGAATAATGAATTCCTTCTGTTTCCCTTAGTTTATTGCATCATATTTATGAAAGTTTTGAAAGTTTAGCATCACATTTCAGGCGTATCGGGGAACGAAGTAAACAAAATAATGATTGCACATCCACCTACAAGTCCACCTTTAATACAAACTAGTCTATAAAGGAATACTGGTGTGTGTCTATGCTTTGTTAAGATTTAACATTAGCATGCTCTATATTTGACTAAGCTAGCTTCTTGATTTATTGGACTTTGTACTGAAGGGTTAAACAAGCTAATATCTACCATAAAATAATGCTAATAGCTGATGGAATAAGATGACATTTCCATGAAATAAAAACGTTGGGTAATTGTTAAGGTTCGGGATGCGGCCCTGAAATTGACCAGGTGCGGTGAGTCAAGATTCATTTTCTGGAAATTTCCACTGCAAGACTCAGTGTCAGCCAGAAACATTCTGAAGTAAAAGAAATGAGCTGCATCTGCAAAAACATTTTTTGCTCACGTTTAACATAATTTATAATTTAGTTGAAATTATAGTTCTGCATTATCTCGACATTGTTCAGGCAATAACTTTTTCAATGTGTAGTTTGGCCTGAGAGCATGACATTTTATCCTGCTGACCAAAAACAAAAATGCTAGCTAACATTATCCGAGCGGAAAACATGGCCGAACCTGGCTTATTGTAATTAGTAAGACAAATTAGTATTGTTTTGTACAACAATCTAAAAGATTAGATGGAATGCTTACATAATTACAGTATATTTATAGTTATCATTAAGTTATCTTTTTTTTCTGGCTGCTGCATATGCAGTAACCTTACTTCTAGCTAGTTAAAAATGACCTTGTGTTTTCTCTGTAACATTTTAGGCCAAAGGTCATAGGCCATCCAAGATGGCTGCCTGTCTAGAGCTGCATACATGGTAGGATTATATTTCTAAATATCTCTTAAGATGATAACCGTCAACCTTCGTTTGTTGATATTTTCTTTATTTCATAGTTTTGTAATATTTTTGTTTATATTATTTAAAAATTCTGAGTTATTATAGTTATAGTTATTTTTGTGTAGTAACTAAGACAATGGGGTCAATTCTGTTGTCTTCTGGCCTCTGGTTAGATGATTGTGAAAAGCGTAGCTTATATATTTATTAGTGATGAGTCTAGGGAGTTTATGGGTTAAAGATGAACAATATATTTATTAGAGGTGGAAAAAGTGAGGCAGGTAGTAAAGAAAACAGGATAAATGTATGATGATAGGCTGATATTATTTCAGGCTGGACAGTCACATACAAGAATATCTTGGAAGAAGTATGTCTTTTTTTATGTACCTTTAACACTTTGATAACACTTTACCTGGTAATCCCACACCAGCTCCCAAACATATTCTCCTCCTGTAGTTATTTTTATTATCCTGTAGATTTGTCTTAAATTTTAAATAAAACCTTTATCCTGTGGCAGTGTAAGTTACTCATCACCAGCGCTGTGTGGAAGAGTTCTTTCAGAATCATGGGCTGCACATCTCTACCCACTCCCCTCCAGATAGTTTAGAGTCAGATCAGCAGTGCAAGCCAGCTCAAAGCTGGATCCTCCATCCATCATTAAGCTATAAGGAGCTTCCGTGCTGCTAATTGAGGTGTGTTGAGCTGCACAAATAAAACAGCCCAAAAATAATATTCTGAAAGCATTTTTGCTTTAACTATGGAAAAGATGACTAGTCAACTGCTTATTTTTAAATGAATAGCTATGCAACCCAGGGAGCACGGTGGCTTAGTGGTTAGGACGTTTGTCTTGTACCTCTGGGGATGTGGATTTGAATCCCACCTCCACCTTTTGTGTGTGGAGTTTGCATGTTCGTGCTTTGGGGTTCCCCCAGCCAAAGATATGCACTGTAGGCTGATTGGCATTTCCAAATTGTCTGTAATGTGTGTGCGATTGTGCCCTACGATGTGCTTGTTCTCCGCCTTGTACCCGAGTTCCCTGCGATAGGCTCCAGGTTCCCCTGTGAACGATAAGTAAAGAAAATGGATGGATAGTCATGCAACCCCTATATATATATATATATATATATATATATATATATATATATACCTCTATATGGTTAATTGTATGGTATAAAATCATACAAGTATATTGCCACACATGCATGCTATTGTGTCTTGCAGATGAGATATGGGTGTTGAGTGACTAGTTGAAAGATTTATTATTGTAAACTGCCAAACTTAACAAAACAACAGGGAAACTAGCAACCTAAGCGTGAAAGAAGAGTAAAGGGGAAATCACTAGACGACGTCCTGGAACCGGACATAGTTGGGTTGTGAGAATCGGACTGGACAAAAAAAAAAGCATCAGCTTTTAAGGCTGTTTTTTTTTCACACGGCGGCTGGGAGTCCCCGGTCAGCGGCAGGGTCAGGTACCCGGGGAGGTCAGCAAAAGATACATGACTATAATGGTGACTATACTAGTGATCCTTAATGCCCTTTCTTCTCCTCTATCAGGTGTCCAGGAAGCAGTGTTCAGTTGGTGCTGTCTCATCAGCAGCCAGCCCACTTCCTGACACAGATCATGGGAAGGAGCTTACGGAAAAAAAACTAATGAAAAATGAAAATCACCACCAAGCGGTTTCTCTGACAACACACACCACATCCCACAAGGAAGGGAAACTTGCATAAGTGTGTAACAAGGCCGCAAGGGAGCCACAGCCTCTGTTTCTCATCCTGAGTATCATTTTAGATGGGGATGTTATCATTTTAGCTGAGTTGTTAAGTAGGCAATGAGGACAGCTTGTGCCCCCTCCATCTCTAGACTCTGATACTGTATGAAAAGCTCTAGGGGGGCTGTAGTGGGGGCGGCGGAGTGGTCTGTACTGCAGAGATAAACCTCCCTGCTGGTGCCCTCCGTGCCCTGGAGCAAAGCATTGTGGGCACCACACCCTCGTTGCTGGCACAGTGCTGGGCCACCTGCTACATTTCATAATTCCTGCTGTGGTTACTGCAGTTACGACATCCCTGATGACACGGAGCACTTCCTCTGGCCAGGGTCACATGCCACAAAGAGACACACACACACACACACATATAGTGCTACACTGGAAAAAAACAGTCAAACAGAGCTGGAAAACAGGGTCAAAGGGTCAGCTGTTTATATATAATATGTTGCGTTGCAAACAACATAAATGCTATAATTACTTTCTAACTACTTACGGATTTCAGCTGGTTCCTTGCTTTACCTTGCCTTGGAGAACTGCTTTTTCTTAGCGTGTTCAATACTTTTTTCCCCGTGTCATTCCACTTTATTACACATAACTTTATTTATGGACTTCAATGTTGTGAATTTCTTGAGTAAATACCAAAGTCTGGTGACAATTTCATGTGAATAGCCTCATTGGAAATATATTTACTGAAGAAAATATTGACGCGTTCAATACTGATTTCCCCCACTGTGTATTAAAAGCAGCCGACCACTGAATCTGATATGACTTGGAGCTGTTTCAGTGTAATACAAAGCAGTGCAATAAATGCGATACATTGGTGGGAAGTCCACCATAAAGTGTTTTGGGTTTTGTGTTGTTTTTTTTTTTTTGATGTAAACAAACCTTATAGTTGTACATTACTTTTTTCCAGTATGACCACCATATTGAAAAACATCAGGCATACAGGAAAAACCCATCCTGAATGACTTTCATACTAATCTTTATACTTAGCACGTGAATTCTTTATTGGCATCCAATAGTTATTTTGTAACGAACTTATGAGTTTAAACATCATTCATCGGCATAGACCTTTAGTCTTTTCCAGCTCTCTCACCTCCTCATCTGTACGCTCTGCACAAACAGATCAGCTTCCAAAGCTTCAACTTTCATGCTAATACCACCGTCAACACCATCATCTCATAAACTGATTACTAGCCAAACCAAGTCTCTGCTGTCCCCTTGGCCTCGATTCTAAATAGATGGCGTATTTTAAAAGAGAAAAGAAAACCATCCTGTGTGTAAATAAATATAAACAAATATGAATCATTGAAGTGTATGATACAATTATGTAGATTAAGATGTTGTCTCCTTAGCATCACACTGTACAGTATTTGCTTAAGAACGCAACACAGTTTTCCACTGACAAAAACACCCTGTAGTGCTACTGCTAATATTCTTTCTATCTGTGGCAGCATACCATCATGGGTTTATTAATCATCAGACGGATTTAAATCCTAACTTTTGCATACAGTTAGCAACAGCCTTCTCTTATTCAGCAAATAAAAAAGTTTTAAGTGGTTATGGGGCACAATTTCCAGTCTCCCCTCAACTTGTTATTTTAAGTAGAAAGATATGAAATAACCACTTTGTTTGATGTTGATAGGAGCTCTAGGTTTTGCCCATGTTATAGCTAACTGCTTTATAATATTCAAAGGTGATTATTAGTCATAAAGTTTGTGTAGTACACCGCAAGGCACTGTAAAGGATAGTGGCATTTTTGTTACAACATAATTATAAGTTATCAAGCATTTACTTATAGAAAATTGTTAGAGCTTTATGAAGCGTGTGTGAGTGTGTATGTGAGTGTGCCCTGCGATGGATTGGCACCCTGTCTACGGTGTACCCTGCCTTGTGCCCAATGCTCCCTGGGATAGGCTCCAGGTTCCCCGTGACCCTGAAAAGGAGTAAGCGGTAGAAGATGGATGGATGGATAGTAATGTTTATATTTTAAAAAATTGCTTACATGGGATCATTACCAACCTTCCAATGAATTATAATCATAGTTATAATGATTTATAAATATCAGCTTCATAGAAAATACATTTAGGGGTCTGATCAAGACAGGTGACCAGGCCTAATAAGATATTCTTGAAGGTCTCTAGTCAGTTGATGTCCAGGGGGCATACTTCCTGTAGTGGGACTAGCAAGAACAGAGGCCACACTTCCTTCACTGGGAATGAAGAGGACACACCTCCTTCATTGTGGTAGATGGGTACAGAGGCCACACCTCCTTCACTGAGGTAGATGGGTACAGAGGCCACACCTCCTTCACTGAGGTAGATGGGTACAGAGGCCACATTTCCTTCACTGAGGCAGATGGGTACAGAGGCCACACCTCCTTCACTAGGACTGACAGGCACAGTGAGGCGTCAAGAGAGTACATAATGTCAAAATTTGATAAAGTTACTATTCGGAACAATAAAACTGACCAAATTCTGTAATGCAGCCTACTCATGAACGAGATTATACACATAATTTAGAGACTGAATCAAGATAGAAAATATAGGTGCATTCCAAATAGCATACTTATGCACTATTCTACGCCATTTTGTAGTATAAATAGGGTGAGTGGTGAACACGTTAACACGCTCGCCTCACACCTCCAGGGTCAGGGGTTCGATTCCCACCACGGCCCTTTGTGTGTGGACTTTGCATGTTCTCCCCATGCTGCGGGGGTTTCCTCCAGTTGTGCCCTGCGATGGATTGGATGCTCCCTGGGATAGGCTCCAGGTTCCCCGTGACCCTGAAAAGGAGTAAGCGGTATAGAAGATGGATGGATGGTGTGTTCACACTGAAACTTTCAGCAAAAAGAAGTGCACTTCAATAATGCACTTATTCAACCGAAAAAAAAAACCCACAGTGTGGAATGTTGGACACTTCATGCACTCAACAGTTGAAGCTTTGCTTACGTAGCAGAAGAGGGGAGGGGCTGTCAGGCACTGATGCTCAAGCTCAATTTCCTCAGAATCAAAAAAGGTCACGTTGGACTTTGACAAACAGTAAAATGAAGAAATTCATTTTCGTTGCATCTGGATATTCTGCTAAAGCTAGGGGCATCACGTTATGCGCATCGACTGGGAAACCGCTTATACTGTACTTCCAGTTAGTAAAAATTTGAGACAATTTGATACTACCCTTCTAAAATTGATGCACTAGATGGTAGAGTACATAGTTTAAGTGCAGAGTATATAGTACGTCATTAGGGACACAACTAATGCCCTCATAATTCAGATCAGGCAGGCCTAATAATACTAGTAATATCTAGTGGGCATACTTCCTTCACTGGACTGGAAAGTACAGACTATACCTCCTTTGCTGGGACTGACGAGCACAGAGGCCACACCCTCTACACTGGGACTGACAGGTACAGAGAAGCATCGAGAGAGAGTGAGAGAGCGCACACAATGTGAAAAACTCATTTGATAAAGTTACTATTCTGAATAATAAACCAATAATATGTTAGAAATTACTACTGCTTTCACAATTGCATCTCAATTTACCAAATACTGAAACCTAATCTACCCCTGCACTAGATTACACAATTAATTGAGAGTCTGAATCAAGATAAAACTGCAACTCAGCTCAAAAAATTGAGGAACTCTTCTTGTTTTGGAATAAAACAAAAGTGAGAACCATGTCAGTAAATTTAAACAAATTTTCCGTATCTGGCAACACAAAACAAGGAAGAACGTCTCTCGTTTCTTATTTAGAAATATAATTTCATGAAATCAAGAAGTTTGGTTTTGTCAATTTGCAGTGATGTGGTTTCGGGTAGTCTCACCACCCTCAACATCGAAACCATGATCAGTATTTCTCATACAAAAGACACTTTACACCAGAGGTCTCTAGTTTTATTTTATTTTTTAAACGGCTACAGGTGTGGCTACAGGCATCATTCCAGCAAAAATGTATTTAAAGACCAGAATTATAAGATAGCAGACCAACTTTACATTAGTGGTGAATCACGAACTGTTCAGCTGAGATAAAAAACCTTCAATTAATAGCAGAATTTTGGTAAGAAATATCCTTTCTGACATGGTACAACTAAGTACTGAGATTCAGAATTACATGTTTTTACTGTTCAACTTCTTTATGCTTGCTTTTTCACTGTGTATCATTGCAAATAGTCCATCTGGTGCTTTCACTTTGTCAGTGAAACACTCAGTCGAACAAACGGCTAAAATGACTAAAGTCTATGTGTAGTACAAAAAGAAGCTGTTATAATGTTGGAGTATATAGCTGTTTTATTGCTAACTCATATTAATCAAGAACAGCTTTAGCATTAAATTATAGATTGTAGAGACTATGAGCATTATTGCATTAGTAATTTGTCCATTATTATCCATCAGTCTGTTTTGGGTTTGTTGTATTTTCGTCTTCCGTACTCTGCGGCTACAGATCCTGCTGTAGCCCCAACAGCACCCCCTACAGGTCCTCCAACGTACAGCCCAAGCACACCTCCGAGCACTGCTCCTCCAGCCACCAGCTTAGGCACTTGCTTGGCACCTTCGCCCACCTTCTGCCCAACAAATCGAAGGACAGAGCCGAGCACAGAGGTGACCGACGAGGCCGCGGATTCCACCGGTTTTGCATTAATCTCTTCTTGCTCAACTTCCTCTTCCTCTCTCAGAGAATGCAGAGTAGCTGAGAGGGCTCGATCCACATCGTCCTCTACTCCTCTGCCTCTCCGCAACTGCGTCGTCCTTTCTCTGCCAAACTCCTCCTGTCCCTGGTAGCTGTAATGGCTTCCGCTGTTCTCCTTCACCACCTGCTCCACCTTCTCCAGCAGTTCCTCTATGTTCCCTTCATTCCTTCCTTGCTTCAGCACATGGTAGCGGTCACCACACTTCTCCACCAACTCTAGCAACTCAGGCCGCTTGGCTGCGATGTATTCCTCCACATTTCCGTCTTTCAGCATATCCGAGTGTGTAAAGAGGACCAGGGTATGACGCAGGATGGCATGGGGGCCAAATGAATTCCTTATAGAGCCCAGGTCATGCAAGTGTGAGCGGCCAGGCAGGGTTACAGGAACACACAGTAGAAAGGCGTGAGGGCCTGGGGCACACAGATCCATACAGGAGGAGAGATGTGTTGCCAGCTTCTCTGGGGGACAGCCTGGCCAGAACCAGTCTGGAGTGTCAACCACTGTCACCTGAGACAACAACACATATAATCATTACTAACTTCTCCTAGTAACCAATCATTCACACTATGAAAGACAGAGCAAATTGGAATATGTGCTTTAAGGCTGTAAATGTAATAAGAAGCAGATAATACTGACTTGTTTCTGTCCAATCACAGCTGTTCCTTTCACACATGACTGTGTGGTGGCACCAGTGGCATCATCTCCACGCAGCTTAAACTCATCTCGGCCCAGAATGACGTTTCCAGCTGCACTCTTCCCAGCCCCAGTCCGACCCAGCAGGACCAGCTTCAGTTCATCTGAGGAACCACTGGAGAAGGAAGAATATGAGGCAGTGGTGGAGCGAGAGGATAAAGCAGTGGAGGAGGATGAGAAGGAGGCATTGGTGCTGGGAGAAGAAGAGGAGAAGGCAGTGGAGGAGGACAAGTAGGAGGCTTTGGTGCTGGGAGAAGAAAAGGAGGAGTCATTGGTGCTGGGAGAGGAAGAGGAGTAGGCTTTGGTGCTGGGAGAGGAAGAGAAGGAGGCTTTGGTGCTGGGAGAAGAAGAGGGGAAAACATTGGATGATGAGAAGGCATCAGAAGATGAAGAGAAGGAAGCCTTGGTAGGGGAAGAGGAGATGGCAGTGGAGGAGTAAGAGGACAAGGCATTAGAAGAGGGGGAGGAAGTGGAAAAGGCAGTTGAAGACAATGAGGAGAAGGTCGCAGAGGAGGGAGAGTAGGAGGTAATGGCATCTGTTCGTGATGGGCTGGAAGGTGAAGCAGAGCTGGTGTCACCCATGGTGCTGATGTGGTAATGGACTAAGAAAAGAGAATGAGGAGAAATTTCCATGCATTACAAACATTTTAAAAGTTCTTTCAGGCTAATGTTTCCTGGCTGGGTGGGTATACACATGCCATGACACAACTTTAATCAACATCTAGAAGACAAAAGTTGCACAATTGCAAAATCAGGTTTGTTCTGATTGTTCAGGTGGAAGGTTGATTCATTTTCTATAATAGCAGCTCAGCCTGTAGTTCTAGCTGTAAGGGTTATATTAATGATCTCATTCTAACACCTTATTGTTTCTATAGTAACAACTTAAATAGGGAGTTGTATGACTGATGCTCCACATAAATAGAGTTAAAAAAAAAAAGTGTAATATCACTGACAAGTTTTTTGTAAGGAGGCATTTAGTTAACATTTTTGGAAGGAGTCTCCAGTATCAGCACTTTGTAACAGTCAAAGGAAAAGCTGTAACTTTACATTTTCTGAGACAGCAAAGACTTCAGGACAGAAGGCTTTATCCTTTCTGGTTTCTCTGTAACATGATAGGCTGAATATATTTTATGGACGTAACTTCAACATAATAAAGTAAGGTTATAACGTAAGTGATGAAGAGAACAAACTTGTTTCATTGAGGTTTTATTCCTTACACATTATAGACAACTGAGATAAACATTCAGTCAACACATGTTGTTGACGTAAATGTTATGACACTAGACTGTCCTACAGAGTTAAAACGTCACGATCTCTGACTTTTTAGCTCAGTGTTGTCCTGATATAATAAGTCCATACAGGATTTTGAGGAGTGATCGATTTTACTGCGGCTTCTTAAAAAAAAAATTGCGGCACAATTTGCTGAGTTTTTTGCGCTTTTTTTTGTGGAAAACTACTTGAATTGGCGAAACTGCAGTTGTACAAAATAGTCTTTCACAATGATATTTGTTGGTAAATGAGAACTTTTAGCTGTATTCGTGTTGTGATGATGTCACATGATGGGTCTTGGTAATTGTTAAAAAAAAAAATAAAAAAAAAAAAGGCAAGCTCCTCGGAATAGTGTGAAGTTTGCTTGGATTTGCGTTCATTTCTGCGATTGCAAAATCACGACATCCTGGATGGACTGAATGTCAAACGTCAAAACCAAACCAAACTCACGCTACAGGTGGGTCCATAAAGTCAGCACCGCTCATGATTAAAAAAAAAATCTAATAAAATGTATTGTTTCTGCTGAATTTGTGTTGGTATACCATTTCTGAGAAGTGAAAAGCTTTATTATTAGTTACTGTCCAATCTCCTCCAAAACAGTCTGGATATATTTATCATGTAGACAGGGCAGAAAAAATAAACAGTAGGCTGTTTTGGGCGGTTGTGGTTCAGTTGGTAGAGCGGGTTGTCCACTAATCGTAGGGTTGGCGGTTTGATTCCCGGCCCACATGGCTCCACATGCCGAAGTGTCTTTGGGCAAGACACTGAACCCCAAGTTGCTCCCGATGGCAAGTTAGCGCCTTGCATGACAGCTCTGCTACCACTGGTGTGTGTGTGTGTGTGTGTGTGTGTGTGTGTGTGTGTGTGTGAATGAGTCACAGTGTAAAGCGCTTTGTAGAACCGCTAAGGTTAAAAAAGCGCTATATAAGTACAGACCATTTACCATTTACTATGTTTTTCGATGCAGTTTAAACTTTGACAGTGTGTTGACATCACTGGCTATTAAAATTTAACGCTTCTCAAAAAAAAATATTTAAAAAGAATTTTAAGGCACGAGTTCATAGAAATAAAAATAAAAAAATTTGCTGACTTAATTAAAAAGTCAATCACATGCTGCGTGTTTTACATGTTGATGACCAAAATATTCAACTAAAGATATACTAAAGATGACCAAAATATTAAAAAGACGCTTTCACCAGAAGACTATGATTAAAAACACAGTTAACATCAACAGGAAAAGTAGGTTCTGTCGGGTGACTCACTGCTGTTAATGAAGTTGTGGCTGTTCTGGTTTCTGACTGGTTGTTCTGTCTCGGACAGCTGACTGAGAATGGCGCCCTCTGGTGGTGAGATGAAATAGTCAAGCATGAAGTCAAGCATAAAGCAAGGTCAGAATATAAAACACATCTGGTACTATAACAAAAACAAAAATAAATTCCAGTTGTATCCATTGGAACTTTCTGAGATCTGAACTAGTCTATTGTGCATGGATTTTGTTTCCTTTTGTTTGTTTGTTTGTTTGTTTTATTTAGCTCAACAGTACTACGGAAAACTCCGGAGATTAAGCAACTGCAGTGGAATTACATTAAGTCATTCATGTCACCACTAAATGGAAAGCTTACTGCAGATATTATGTATTTTTAAAATCTGTACGAGTAAAAAAATGACTTTACGTAATGAATCATGTGTTCATAAACTTACTGGACATATTAATCATACTGTATGTAGGCTCTCCTAAGCATTTGTATGTGTATGGATGGATAGGTAGCTATTAATGTGTGGCGAGATGCGTGTTCTATGTAATAATGGTGGTCTGGGGGAGATAAGGAGGTCGGGGTTAGAGTAGCATGGGGATGAAATTTGGGTTGCGATTGATCTTAATTTACCAACAAAAAAACAACTTAAATCTGGTCAATGAAATGAAACGTCTATGATTTAAAAGAAAAAACAGTGAGATGTGGCACCTTTACTCAGTTTGAAACTGGATTGCTTCTGATTGAGTCCCAAAGGCGGGGCTTCATACGGCGACTGAGAGTGAAGCCCATTGGCCAGCCGCTCCGATACCACCCTCCCTGTCGTCGGTCCCATGCTCCTAACTCTGATTTTGCCTCTCCTCCGTGACTCCTCCGATGTCTCATCATTGCTCCATATTGTCTGGGTCAGCGTGCTGTGATCTGATTGCACCAGCTCCTCCTCCCGCAGGCTGTACCTCCTCTGGAGCTCACGCTCCTTCTCATACAGTTGGTCCTCGACTTCTCTCTGCATGGGTGTCGGCAGGTAACAGCCGCCGGTGCTCTCGGTCAGCTGCTCCACCTGGCAGGGAAAGTCGTTTAAGTGAGTTCCACACATTCCAGACAATGAAGACCTGCTCATTCCTCTAATGAGTCATTTCCATAGAGTTGTGAGGAGAGCTTCGTTTAGCGATTAATGAGATGGTAAAACTCAGTCTGCTCTTGAATTACACCATATGGTTTCGCCATATGATGTACGAAAGCAACATTTTACACAAGATAATGCTATTCTGAAAACGATTCAGTTTTAATCTGGAAAAAAATAAATAAATAAAATAGTGTGAGCTTTGGCCATGTTTCTAAAGAAAAACTGACAGGTACAGCCAGTAAATGTTTCCCAACTGCGTTTTAGCACAGGGTTTGGTTCTTTGGGTGGAACATTCGAGAATAAAAATGAGCTCTAATTACTCTGAAAAAAAATAACGTTGCATATTTGAATAATTGGTCACATAAGGAATCAAACACAAGAGTGCTAGTTGGAGTGCAGTGGAGTCACTGTTACCACCTTAGAACAGCACACCCCACAACGTTTTATTCATCTTATACCACAGCAATTTTGCAACTATTATAAATTATTATGAATTTTGAAAATGGCACACTGTACAGTTTATCCTTTTATACTTGCATTTCATTTTTCAAGGAACATCCAGGAAATTGCTGTCGTCACTTAGAAGATATTAACACTCATTCCCACACTATCCTCTCTTTAAAAAAAACCAAACAAAAAAAAAAAACATTGACACTGGAGACTTCTTCCAAAAATGCTAAATAGACCCCTCTTCACAGAAAACTTCATATTAGCATATCAGCTACTACACGTGTTACTATAGAAACCATAACATATTAGCGCGAGTGCATTAAAATAAACTTTGCAGTTGGAACTACTTTCTGTTCTGCTGTTATAGGAAATTAATCAACACCACCTAACTAATCAGAATCTGTCCTTCAACAGTGTTTGAGTATAATCCGGGTTAGATTTATGAAAAAAAGTTTGAAAAAGCTCACCTTCTCCAGCAATGATCTGACCTGCTGTCTGTCCTCTGGTCTGCGGTTATTGATCACATGCAAGCGTCCTCCGCACTCATTCACCATTTGACCGAGTCTAGGCTCATCCTGCCTCATGTACCGTTCGTGGTCTCGGCCTATCAGATAATCTCCACATGTGAGCAGCACCAGGGAGTGTTCCAGTGCGCCCCTGCCAAACACACGCTCCAGCTCAGCGGGAATTTGGTTATCCATCTCAGTGACCTGTCCAACGGGTACCAGGATGAGGAAGGCGTGTGGCCCTGGTGCCACCAGGCTGAGAGCCCTCTCTGTCTCTCTCTGCACGCTGACGTCAACGTGCTTGCCTTTCCAGTACCAGCGTGGCGTCTCAACCACTCTGAGGTGCCGTCCCTCTGACACTCCACGCCGAACCTCACTCAGCCGTGATGGTATAAGGGTGCTGATGCTCGAGCTGTCATTCAGCAGCGTGTCAGCTGTCAGGGTCTTCCCACAGCCAATGCTGCCAACCAGGATTAAGCGCAACTCTGGAATGTTGGAAGGGCCACCAGATGAGTCTAGAATAGAGAGCGTGAGAGAGTGAGACATCTTCCCAAACAAATGTGGTGTCCAGGGTTTGCTTCTCTAGTTTTGCACTGGAGCCATCATTTTTTTAACTTCACCATTTGGTGTTATTCCAGTTAAAGCTCAGGGGCCTCAGCCACAGTATAAAACGACATATACAGTGAGTTTCCGTGGATTTGTAAAAGTGACTTCTAAATCAGGAGTTATAAAACCTGAAACAAACATGAAAATATTCTTACACATAGCCAAGCTGAAGAGTGTGTGAATGACGAGAATGGCGTGTACATTTTATCCGTTTATAGTAACATTTCATGTTGTGGAACGTCCACGAAACAGGTTCCTGTTATCACTGATGTGATCGCAACATTAAACAGCAGTTTGCTCACGTTCTTGTTCAACTAATAAGGTAGACCTGTCATGTTACTGACTTCCTCCATCGTTACTTAGAAGACTTTCTTAGAAGTCACAAAGCACTAAAACTGGAGACTCCTTCCGAAAATAATACATGCATCTCCTTACAGAAAGCTTTTCATTTGTTAAACAGCAAAAACATTTTTTTTTTCATTTGTATATTATGGAGTGTTGGTCCATGTGAATGTGCTGCCACAGTACTATAGAACCAATAATGATAAAGATACCAGAATGAGCATATTAATATAAAATTGTGATTTGGATTACAGCTGGCATTACTGTTACATTTATTCATTTAGCAGACGCTTTTATCCAAAGCGACTAACAAATGAGGAAATACAAGCAAAGCGATATATCAAGCAGAGAACAATACAAGTAGTGCTAGAATATAAGAGCTTTAATTAAGTTCTAGAGAAGCAAAGTGTGCAGAGTCGAGGTGTAAGAGCCAGAGTAAGGTGGGGGTTTTTTTGGGGGTCAGTTACGTGTTCACAGAAGAGGTGGGTCTTTAGTTGTTTTTTGAAGACAGTGACAGATTCTGCGGTCCAGATTGAGATTGGAAGTTCATTCCACCACTGAGGAACAGTTAGTGTGATGGTTCTTGAAAGGGACCTTGAGCCACGCTGAGTAGGTACTACTAAGCGTCGGTCGTTAATCGATCGCAGATTGCGTGAGGGAACGTAAACCTCAAGGAGAGTGTTGAGGTAGGGGGGTGCTGTTCCAGACAAGGTCTTATACGTGAGCATCAAGGCCTTGAATTTGATACGGGCGGCTACAGGAAGCCAGTGGAGGGAGATGAAGGGGGCTGTGACATGGGTTCTTTTGCGCTGGTTGAAGAACTGTTATTGCTGTTGTTGTAGGAAATTTACCAAAACGCAAATTCATTCAATTATTATTACTATAGTCAAATATCAAGAAGATTTATTATACAAAAATATTCAGTAGAACAGATAAGCGTAATCCTGCTGAGGAAGTATTTTCCACGCTAACGTATACACCTAATCATCTGTATACTGTATACGAGCTTATTAGAATAATAGGGTTGCAACTAAACTCAGTCCTAATGACAGCTACGCAGTCTGAGAACCTCCAACCTCATGCTTCAGTAATCTTGTGATTTACATTCTTGATGAAAGCAGATTCCCTTCATTCTTATTCCTCTCAATGAATGACTAATGCTGCACGACTCATGTGAGGTTCACACTGGTGTGTTTGTATCTTCAGGTCTGGGTGTGTGTCTTTTTTTTTTTTAAGGCATGCAAAAACTTCATTCTCCATCTCCTGCTCTTACACAAACACACACTCCCATATTAAACACCCAGACCAGCTTGTTTAACAGCATTCAGCAAAGTTGAGACACACACACACTGACATGAACAACCGTTACGCATTACTCTTTTTCACCGGAATGAACTTACCTACCTGAAGTTCAAAGCATCGCGTTATCTCATCTAATTCCTTCAGAAATGTTGATGAGGTGTTCATACGCACCAGGCGACATTACTAATAGAACTTCTGAGAATAAAGTTCGGAAGATTTACTGGAAGTAACTGAAACGGTTCGGACTCGTATCAAATACTTAAACGTTTCATTCAAATATAGACTGCAGGCCCAAATACACTAACATCCTTGCACTGAATCATGAACTCATATTCCCATCTATACGTGTGTGTGTGTGGTATTTCTTTATATACTCTAACAGTTTATTCATTCTTCAACCATACTGCTATTTTCATATCGTTTGCATTCAAATTGCATAAATTAATGTCACAGAAGGTTTGTAATCGTTTGAAACAAAAGTAAACCGTTAAAATGTTCTGATTTGTCTGTGATAATTATAACATTTTTAGTCATTATTGTGAAAAGACTTGATTAATGAACTAAGACTTATTACAGTCCATTTGTTTATATAACTGTTACAGGTATTTGGTAACATATTAGTCAGTAACGAACCCATTTTTAATGAATTTAACACATACCGAGACAGTCATCTAAATGAGTATAAATGGCTTAACTCAGCTTACCTCGACTAAGCGTATCCATGTTTCGTGAACCTCAGCAGCCAGTATCTCTAATTTCCACAAGAGTCTGTCTGTCTTTTTTGGATGGAGCAGCAGTGTTAATCCTCCACCAGTCTCGTATCCTGCGTCTCTCTTATTAACCTCTCGGAAGGAACTCCAGGTTTATCCCCTCCCACCTGTATTCTCTCTCCTATCAAACACACAGACACACACACTGTCACAGAACTGGATCCACAACAATTATTGTTCATCAGCTTCCACACATTCTGCGTGTGGGTGGAGGTGAGACTGCTATCTGCCACCTGTGTGAATCACGTTCCTGCAGATACCCGGGTTACGCCCGACCGAACCTGCGACACATCCAAGCACAAGACAGCATTCAGATCAGTTTAGAACATACCATTAGGCTCTTGTTAATGGAAAAGTTGCATATAGCATTACCTTATATGGACCTACGAACAAGCTGCAGACATGCCTTATTCATTTTTGTTCATTATAGCACAGCGCTGTTAAATCCTCGATTCTGATTGGTCAGAAGGTGTTCTTTCGTTTTCTATAACAGCAGCTCTGATCTTGCATTGCCAACTGTAAGGTTTATATTAATGCGCTGACTAACACGGTATATTATTGTTTCTATAGTAACAACTTACACGGGGACTTGACTGGCAGATATACTTCACATAAATAGATTTATAAAATGCATGTTTTCTATGAGGAGACTTTTATTGACACAGGAATGTATTAAGCAAGAGGGCTTTGAGGTTTCTCAGTAACATGACCAAATGCATTTTTTTTTGTCTTGTTAACATCAAGAGAGAGAAAAGGAGAGGCTGGTGAGCCTGCTATAACTCAAGCGATAACAGGAAGTCATTTGTTTTAGTGGACATTCCACAACATTAAAGGTAACTATAAATGGGTTTAAAAAAAATAAAAGTAAATAAATAATAATAAAAAAAGGGACGTGTCGTTCTTTAATAAATAAAGTTGTAGTCTTCGGCTAATTTCGAAGACTTTGGGTGGACTTTGGGCCACATCACACCACTACATCCTTGATTATACCAGACAGGAAGCAGCACTTCCTGTCTGGTTTCATTCCCTACTTAACAACCATATAAAGAGGACACATCACCTTAAACATACAATAATGTTGTGCATGGTCAAAACACACCAAGATACCTCAGGATGCTAGCAGAATGGATTAGGCTTCAAAACTTTTCCCTCAACAAAAAAAAAAAAAAAATGGTCAGCCTATATGGTTACTTAAAAACAGATTTTGGAGTTAAAGTTACATTCAGCATTGCCCACCTCTCATATAATCAGTTTGACAACTTCCTTGTTACATGGATTACTATAGGATTTTTCACTCATTAGGGTTCAAACAGAATATAATCGGAGCCACTCATTAAAGCTGAGACACCCTTTGACTGAATACTGACATTTGAATTAAATATAGAAAACATAGTCACACTTCCCCCATCTGAAGCTCTCAGATCACTACTTCATTCAATTTACAATGTGTCTTAGTCACAATACACGCACTTCGCCATGCTTCCATAGCAAGCGTACAATCAGGTTTTATTGAAAATCTTGAAAGAGTTGTTGACCTTAATTGGTTCACCTTCTCACCCTCCAGATGACAGAATGTCACCTTGTCTGTTTCAATCAAAAGGTGCAGGCTCTTTATTAGTACCTAGAATAATGAAGATTATAGCATGAGGTAGCACTTTTTCCTTTATTTACATTGGAGTGGTGGGCCACTTTATGTCCCAGGATGATCTCATGCCTGTGTTACCTTCTGCCTCTCCCCTGAAAAAAAATGGTTATAATGGATAAAGTATAATATAGTATAGAATAGTAGATAAAATCAGTACAATTTCCTTTGAATCACTTGGTGCAAAGGGGCATTATCCTGCTGGAACATGTTTGGGCACTGGACAGTTCCAGTGAAAGAAAACTGTAATGCTACCGCATACAAAAACATTGTATGCTTCCAACTTGTGGCAACACTCTGGGCTATAACACATATGGGTGTGATTGTCAGGTGTCCAGAAACCTTTGGCCATACAGGCTACATCCTCCACTATAGGACAAGCACATTCCTAATAATCTGATCTCCCTCTCTCCCTCCCCCTCTTTCTCTGTTGAGCTACACATTATTCCAGCTACCTGAGGAGATGCCTGTGACCCTGACGCACTGCTTCTGCCTGGAGCTCCCATCACCTGAGAATCGCTCTACTACATGGATACCCTAAAGATTGCTGTGGATGGCCTCACTTGGATAGCCTAACAATCCCACCTACACTTAATCTAACTCGAAAACGTTGCTTGGTGACAATGTCCACTGTTACTGTAAAAGCACTAAATAAATCATTCAATTCAAATCTTTATTTATATAGCACTTTTAACACTGAACATTGTCATACAGCAGCTGTACAGACATCTGGATATAGATTTAAATTTAGCTCTAATATAGTTCTATAGAGCAAGCCAGACACGACAGTGTTAAAGAAAAACTCGGAAACCTCGGTACCAAAAGAGTAATAATAAAAGATTTAAGCCGAGCTATTTATTTAAAAGGAAACATTTGCAGACTAGAAGTATGTTTACTCTCGCATGTAGCTCATTTAATAAAACCTCACACGTGTCGTATGTGATGTAAAATATAAAAGCTCAGAGCACCGTACATGATTTCATCCTGAAAGTAAACGAACAAGTTAGCAGAACAGATGTGTTTTACATGAGGTCACCAAAGACAGCATGTCACATTAAGTGTAGTAGCATCATTGTTCAACCCTACTTCTACATAATGTCTAACACTGTTATAAAGTTGCATAATGACAACCACAAAAAGATATCGTCATACTTCTTCTAGAGGACCCTGGAGCTTAAAGCTGGTTAATAACCTGAGCTTTGAGACTATAAATCAAGTTAGGGGGCAAGTATCGAATGTAAAATAGTGACCTGCAATCCCAACTAACAAGCACCACCCACCCAAACCAAGTTAAAAATCAGAGCAGGTGCACAGAGGTTAAAAGGGCTCACTAAAATGCTTTTAATTGAAAGAAAGGAAAGAAAAAAAAAAAACACGTTGACAAAAATACAAAATGGAGAGTAGACAGGATAAAAATGGAAACGACGCATTAAGAAGCAGGTTAAAAGGAGACGTGTAGTCTGTGGTCTGTCCAGTGCAAAAATGTGCAATTCAAGTCCTTCTCATGATGAGAACCAGAAGTACTGTCAGGGTTGACAAAGGTCCAAGGGTGAGGAACTACCAGCTAGGCCTCATCTTCCAGAGAGAGAAGAGAAAGTCTGTACTTGGGAGATGATCCGGTAGCGTTCAGAGTCCAGGCATGACGTAGGCTATGTTATCCAGAGTGTTTGACTGAAAGTGATAGAGAGAAGAGAGAATTTTTTTTTTTAATCAGATCACTTGCTATGTTTGTGTGTAGAATAATAATATAATAATGGGTCATTTGTAAAATCTGAATACAATAAACTGATTTGTTTTTAAAATATTTAATTGATGAGGAATGCAACTTTTTGGAATACATTTTATTGGGATTGAAACATGCTGAATTAACTTTAGCTACTGGTTAGACTCTTGACAGTTAAGTCGATGTTAGTCTCATAAGCCAGACTTCTAGCATTTGGTACTTTCAGAGAAACAGGCATTCTGACTGACATCGATGATGACCAATCACAGATCATAGACTCCTCCTGTAGCCAATCATCAAACACACACACGACTAGGGCTGCAACAACTAATTGATAATAATCGATAATGAACGTCATTATGGATTAGTTGGGTCTGTGACATCACTGTGGATATCCCCCCTTCAGTGACGTCACTACACAATGGTGAAAAACGTATTTCTATGAATGAAACACATCTGAGAAACAGCGGAGGTCAGAGTGAGCTGCTGCTGAGGGAAAAGTACATGATCCACGTCATCCAAAACTTGAGAGCGTTTTATATTAAGCGCTTCAAACTAACTCGTAAGTGTATTAACATGGCTTGTCGTGTCAGACGCTGCGACAGAAGCGTGTGCTGTTTAATGTGTTCGACATATTTTCTTCAGCACAGAAATGACATGTTTACCTTTATATCCTTATCTGTAAATGTTCGAAATTCACGCCAGTATTTCCATTTTACATAAAGTCTCGTCCTGGCAGCGAGCGAGTCTCCGTTAAACTTCACTGAATGAGCGCGAGTCCACGCATACGCGTCAATCAAACAGAGAAAGGAAACGCAATAACTCTGACTAAAATATTCATTTTGATCAAATATGTTGTTTGATGCTATATTTAGAAACAAAAGTAATAGTGTTTTTATGAGAGCAGAAACTGTAATGGGGTTAGAACATGTAATTGTATATAAATATAGGAAGTGTCATACATTTACAGAATAAAGTAACATGTTACTGTGCTGAAATGAGTGAATGTGTGTGTTACTGCAGAACATTCAGCCTCTTACCAGTTAACACTTAGTTTCTGCTTTTGTTTTTCTTTTTTTTTTTACATTTTTAATAAAGTGATTTAACTTCTGTTTAAAGCTTGTGGATAATCAGTTGTTTTTTTGTTTTCAAAATATAATGTTTTTTTTAAATCCTTTGCACAATGTATAGCATAAACCACATAGATACATTTAATACCTTTTTCATAGCCTTCAATTTACACAATATTTGAAGGAAAACATCGGGCAGAATGTGACAAAAAAAATACAGAAAATAAAAACAGGTCTTTTAATCCAACTAATCGATTAATCGAAGAAATAATGAACAGATTAATCAATTATCAAAAATAATTGTTAGTTGCAGCCCTAATGTTAAACATATAAACAGTCTGGGATCTATGACTGGAATTCAATGTTGTATTCAATATTACGTAACAGAATTCAACATAACTGCTTAGTTTTATCGTAGTTTCAGGAATTAAAAATTTAGCTCATCAATTTAACTTGGTAGAGGGAAAACTGCAGATTTGGAATTACCTTTAGCTTTGCTGGAGAAACTAGTGGGTCAACACTGTGTTGTTTTTTTGTTATTAGCTCTCTTAGTTACCAGAGGCCCTGTATTTTAAGCTCTTAGAAGTGCTGTAAGTGCATTTTACCCATGTCACTTATCGCATGTCTAATCACGGCATGTTTTGAGACGGTAGGGTAGTGTAGTTACCAGTACGTGAGGAGGGCAGCCGTTAAGTTCTGGCACCTGAGCAGTGAGACACGCCAGAGGGCCAAGAGCACACAGCACAGAGTCCAACAGTACAGAGAGAGAGCCTGATACCGTCACCATCCCCTACACACAAACACACACACAGAGCAAACAGTTTAATACTGCTCAAATCTAAGCCAAGTTCCAGGATGCTGGTTACGCTTAATACACTTTACAAACAGTGAGGTTATTCCACTGATATTCATCATACTTACTGAGCCAACTGTCATATAAGGGCTTTTCATGTTTATAATTATGTTTGGTGATTTATACAGGCAGAGTTTTTCTATGTCTGTGAAAGACTGAATAAACATTCAATATCTGCATTGGTCCTAATGCACTACTGGCTGGAGGAAATCCAGATTAAGGAGTACCAAAAGCTATAGCAATGTGTCATACCTCGGTCTCCTGAAGCCTCCGGCCAATCAGGGACAGTGACTCGCCAAGCAGCTGCAGGTGAGCCGCAGCATCGATTGGGTCCACCTCGGGATCTCTGAGTGGGGAAGGCGAGGGTTCAGCTGCAGGAGCCAGAGACGGTCCGTTCTGTGGTAGAGTCACGGCAGGCTCTGGTCGCTTCGGTACTACTGCTACTGTCTGCGTTGCTGCTGGGGTTGGAGTAACCACACCCGGAAACTGAGCAACACCTGAAGGGGGCAGAGATAACATAATAGATTACCTGACTGAGACATGACTGAAGATTTTAAGGAGAGTATGGCAATCCTTTTGGCTAATACACATGAAGATATTTTGTCTACAGTACACAATACACAGCAATTCTTGTGACCTGGGCAGCTGTTTTCAATTATTTCTGAATTATTTTATGCATTACTCCTAATGACTGATGATGTAACCGAGTTCTTTGCTTGTGCGATCTGTTCACCAATCTGCCTGGCAACCCAACCGCCTGTTCATCTATCCACCTATTCACCCACCCGCAGTGTCTGTTTGGACATCTGTCAGCCTGTCTATCTACCAATCGATTTGCCTGTCCCTCAATTTATCCATCCATATGTCTGTCAAGCCGTCTGTCTAGTTATCTGTCTGGCATTCTGTCTGAAATTGTGTGTCTATCTATATATATCTGCTGGAGAATGTGTTCTATGAAGGGGTTGACTCGGTGTTGAAAGCAGTGGTGGTCTACAAACCTTTAGTCTTACTGGTATCTTTGGCAGGTTTGGGCTGGCTGTGTTTACTGTGTTTGCTTGTAGTGGATTCGTACTTCATCTGCTTGTGCTGCAGATACTCCGCCCTCTCCCTCCACACCTGAGAGATCAGGATGGCATGCTCAATAACACACGTCTCACAGCATGAAAACAAACCAATTTATTCTACAAACAAAGCATTTCTTGCAAGACCGTACAAAAAAATAATAATACCACCTAGGATTATGGATAAAAAGCACTAAATACATGAAGACGCAATACAATAATTAAAATACCCATACAGTTTAGACACTAAAGATCGACCGATAGTGGATTTTACCAACACCGATAACTAAGTTGGGCGGTACCTAGCTGCTGATAACCGATTAATCAACCGACAGTTTGTAAAATCCATACTGAATGAAAACATACAGTGAGGGAAAAAAGTATTTGATCCCCTGCTGATTTTGTATGTTTACCCACTGACAAAGAAATGATCAGTCTATAACTTTAATGGTAGATTTATTTGAACAGTGAGAGACAGAATAACAACAAAAAAATCCAGAAAAACGCACATCAAAAATGTTATAAATTGATTTGCATTTTAATGAGGGAAATAAGTATTTGACCCCTCTGCAAAACATGACTTAGTACTTGGTTTAAAAACCCTTGTTGGCAATCACAGAGGTCAGACGTTTCTTGTCGTTGTCCACCAGGTTTGCACACATCTCAGGAGGGATTTTGTCCCACTCCTCTTTGCAGATCTTCTCCAAATCATTAAGGTTTCGAGGCTGATGTTTGGCAACTCGAACCTTCAGCTCTCTCCACAGATTTTCTATGGGATTAAGGTCTGGAGACTGCCTAGGTCACTCCAGGACCTTAATGTGCTTCTTCTTGAGCCACTCCTTTGTTGCCTTGGCCGTGTGTTTTGGGTCATTGTCATGCTGGAATATCCATCCACGACCCATTTACAATGCCCTGTCTGAGGGAAGGAGGTTTTCACCCAAGATTTGACGGTACATGGCCCCGTCCATCGTCCTTTTGATGCAGTGAAGTTGTCCTGTCCCCTTAGCAGAAAAAAAACCCCAAAGCATAATGTTTCCACCTCCATGTTTGACGGTGGGGATGGTGTTCCAGGGGTCATAGGCAGCATTCCTCCTCCTCCAAACACGGCGAGTTGAGTTGATGCCAAAGAGCTCCATTTTGGTCTCATCTGACCTCAACGCTTTCACCCAGTTGTCCTCAGAATCATTCAGATGTTCATTGGCAAACTTCAGACAGGGATGTATATGTGTTTTCTTGAGCAGCGGACCTTGCGCGCGCTGCAGGATTTCAGTCCTTCACGGCGTAGTGTGTTACCAATTGTTTTCTTGGTGACTATGGTCCCAGCTGCCTTGAGATCATTGACAAGATCCTCCCGTGTAGTTCTGGGCTGATTCCTCACTGTTCTCATGATCAATGTAACTCCACGAGGTGAGATCTTGCATGGAGCCCCAGGCCGAGGGAGATCGACAGTTCTTTTGTGCTTCTTCCATTTGCGAATAATCGCACCAACTGTTGTCCCCTTCTCACCAAGCTGCTTGGCAATGGTCTTGTAGCCCATTCCAGACTTGTGTAGGTCTACAATCTTGTCCCTGACATCCTTGGAGAGCTCTTTGGTCTTGGCCATGGTGGAGAGTTTGGAATATGACTGATTGATTGCTTCTGTGGACAGGTGTCTTTTATACAGGTAACAAACTGATATTAGGAGCACTCCCTTTAAGAGTGTGCTCCTAATCTCAGCTCGTTACCTGTATAAAAGACACCTGGGAGCCAGAAATCTTTCTGATTGAGAGGGGGTCAAATACTTTTTCCCCTCATTAAAATGCAAATTAATTTATAAAATTTTTGACATGCGTTTTTCTGGATTTTTTTGTTGTTATTCTGTCTCTCACTGTTCAAATACAACTACCATTAAAATTATAGACTGATCATTTCTTTGTCAGTGGGCAAACGTACAAAATCAGCAGGGGATCAAATACTTTTTTCCCTCACTGTAACACTCAAAGTATTGCTGAACTTTATTACAAAAATAAACAGTACTGACTGTACCATGAAAATGTACTGTACTTTTTAAAATGAAATAAATATATAAATATTCATATATTAACTATTAATAAATTTTAAAGTAAATAAAAGATCCAAACTAAACCGAAAAGTAACACTCCAAATAACAAATAAAAATAGAGGCATCCAAAATGAATTAAAAAAAAAAAAAAAAAAACACTTCAAATAACACAACAAAATTTGTCAGCGATGGTTTTTATTTAGCCTCTAGAGGCCACTCTCGTACTGTATAATGACGGCGGACCTTTCTCAGCCGCTCCCGCAACGGATGCAACCGGGAAACCGGTGTTGAGTTTTGCTGATAATCGAGTCCAGCAATCGGTGCCGAGTAATCTGCAAAACTGATCAATCAGTCGACCTCTATTAGACACTGACCTGTTTGTCTCCCTCAGGTAACTGTTTCCAAGCATCTGCCAACTTCTTACTCAAATCTCCAAAATCTGTCAAATAATACAGTAAACATTCCTGTCAAATGACTTGAATCATTATTATCTCTGGGAGTCGGATTATTCTGCTTCTTAATTTCTATTTCTTTGTCTGAAATTTCATACAAATAACCTGCAACCTGAAAACAGCGTCAGTTAATGGCTCATAATAAAACTATGTAGAAACAGCTATGCATGCTAGGTCATGTGCAAATATATTATATATATATATATATTATAAATACCAGAATGAATAGACATTGTATATCTAAATATATCTATAATCAACAACTCAGGATACTGTTATGAAGGCCATCTCTGCTCTGAGTCTTGTTGAGAAAACCATTCAAATTCTAATTGGGCACCTTTTACTAGAACATAATAGCCTTGTCCTAATCTCTATATAAACATGCAAGAACATGGTAAACATTTATAGTGTGGGTTATGTACACAGTAACAGGCTGCTAAATACACAATGTACCCATAATACGACTACTTTTTTTTTGGTGTGGGTCAGATATGAATCCCTACTTACTTAATGACTCTGTAAAACAGAGACATGCAAGCCTATAAATAAATCAACTCTGCTACTTCATTTAAAGAGGTGTGCACGTACTGACCGAGACCTGGCTGCTCCTCCAGGATGCTCAACCTGTACTCTTTCGAGAAGATCTGATATGCGGTGAGGACCTTCTTTTTTGCCTGCAATCCAGAGAGCAAAAGATTAATTTGGGAAGGAGTTTCATTGAAACTAAGTGCAAGGTCCTGTGATTTACCTTCACAGCCTTTAATCTGGCCTTCTCTTCCTTCTTTCTCTTTTTGTCACTGTGAGATCCTGACCGTCCTCCTGCATACAACCCCCCGGGGTCCGAGCTGCCGTTGGCTACGGAACAGGGAACAGATTCAAGACAACGAAGGCGTAGAAAACACCATGTATTTCTATCAGAATAAAAAAAAAATATATACATATGCAGCAATAGCTGTTGTGTTTTTCTTCATACATTTGCTGCTGTGACGCCGCTCTTTCTCTTTGTCCTTCTTCTTCTTGCTTTTCTTGCTCTTTTTGTTCTTCTTTCTATACTGGTTGAAGGAATCGTCAATGACCAGCTGACCCCCTTCTTCATCCTCCGCTGAGGAGGAGCTCTCGTCGTCCAGCAGCTCGTACGATCCCCCATAATGCCCTGCAGTGAAAGGAGATGTCAGCAAGTGCAAGATTTTGACTGAACACACTACTGTATTGTATACATTATCAAGTGTAGTGGCTCCCCCCCACCCCACAATGATCAGTCATTTCTGGGTAAAAATCATGTGAGCCCACAGACTGGACAAAATCTCATCAGAAAATCTGAGTTAATGACAGGCAGTTCAAATATACAAACACGGACCATGCAAAACCATGGTTTACCGTGTAAGGCCTGGAGATTTGCATATTCATTCACTACTGTATTGCAGTGTACATGATTCCACGCCACACTTTTTGTGAGACCGCCACATCTAGCAAAAGAATGCAGTTTTGAAAACGAGCTCTGGGTAACTCGGATTGTTTTTTCCAACTCAGATTCGCTTCACACAGCAGAACTGTGCAAAGTTTTCAATATCAATTTCAATACAGAGTATTGAATCAGTCTGTACATGATTTTGCTAAGTTTGTTTGTGACTGTTGCGACCAAAAATGATTGATTTTGCTGCGGCTTTTTTCAAAATTTGAGATGCAACTACTTGCACTGGCGAAATCGCAACTGCACGAAATTGCTTTGCACGCTCTTTCAGTGATGTTTGTTGGTAAACGAGACCTTTTAGCTGTACTCGGGTTCAACGTGTGTGAATCAAAGAGGGTTTTGGACGAACGCTGCTTGTGATGACGCCACGAGAAGGTAATGCTGCAGTTTAAATTATGAGCACATTAAAGTGTTTTATGACCTTGCATGCATGTAAATCTATCTGTACAAAACCTCTAAAACAAAATTAGGCACGTTTCAAAAGCATAATAGGTGCGCTTTAATGTAAACCGGTGACTTGTCTTGTAAATCAGCCAGCACTACTTTATTAGGGCTGCTGTTCGAGAAAATTAATCAACAGCTCTGGACTAAACAGAATCAGAAATGTAACTGGTATAAATGCGTATACTGGCAAAAAAAAAAAACACCCTCCATATATCATTCTTGTGTGTAAGCATGTGGTGTAAAAAAAAAAAAAAAACAACACTTTTTTTTTTTTGCTGTGTTTTTCAAAAACATATCGTCACAATGTTGAACAATATCTTCCAAGACAAGGCAGTAGTTGTTTTAAATTTTAAATAGCTAGAGGAAGAAAAATGGCCCTTATTGAACCCAGTCCGTTTTGAACCACATGACAATTAAAGTGAGTTCAGCTCATTCAAGAGCCTAAACAAAATGTGCAAATCTTTACAAGATGTAAACACAAGCTACAGACAGGGGGCAGTGGTGGCTTAGTGGTTAAGGCTCTGGGTTACTTATCGGAAGGTTGGGCCCTTGAGCAAGGCCCTTAACCCTCCCTGCTCTACAGGTGCTATATCATGGCTGATTCTGTGCTCTGACCCCCAACTTCCTGGCATGCTGAGGTACATGAAGAAAAGAATGTCACTGTGCTGTAATGTATACGTGACCAATAAAGACCAACAAAGCACTTGCCACTCGATTCTTTTTGTATTTTGTTATTACCCGAATACAAAATGAAGATGTCGCTTAGCAGCCATCTTTAACCGAACAACACGTTATTCTCACCACTATGACCTATTTTCAATGCAAACCAAAAATGCCGAAAGCGAACTTTTTTTTTTTTTAAGAATGACACACTGTTACAGAATGACATTTGTGGGCTGAAAGCCACCACAGAACAGCGTGTTCTAGTCTCGGCCTCAGACGCTCTGCAGAGCATCCGATATCTTTTGTACACCTGGCCACGAGCTTCAGAATCTGTAAGCTTGCAATCTGACTGGCTCGCTGCAGCAGCATTTCAACACTGCGACACGATGAGCTTTTCCGGAACAAGACCGAGTCGCTGAACTTCACAGAATCCCATCTTTAAAACTTAGGAAAAAGTCTGAAAGGTGACTTTGCAGTCAGTAAATGATATTTTGCAGAGTTTGCTGATGGGCCTTGAGAACGTTCTGTGCTATGTCAGTTAAATCGTCTCGGTCTATGAAAGCAGCCAGTTCGTGACTATGCTCCTTTACAGAAACGTACCATGCAAATTCGAAAAGTCCGTTTTTCAGGACTAAAGTGTGCACCTGTTTGTGGTCGGTTGATGAAAACTCAGTATCACTCTCAGCTTCTTTGACTTTAGCAGATCTAAGCCTTCATTCGATTCGGCCTCACCTGTCATTTTGCATAAAAGCACCTGCCATCTGTTCCTCACCTTCCAGCTCCACTTCCTCTCCGACCATCGGTAGCATCTCTCTCATTACATGCGGTTTCTTCTTAGCTGGTTTGGACGGGGGCATGCTCTCTCGCCTGCGATCTTTAACTGAAGGGAGCGAGGGGTATGACGGTTTCTTGGGAAGCGTAGGGCAGGGCTCTGAGCCTACAGCTGTAGGAGAGGTGATGGCCTGGAGCAGACCCATGGCAGTCATGCCATCGTGGGGAGAACTGGAGGGGGCTGAGGCAGACGTAGAGCTACCATGGCTGTCGGACGGCCTTTTCTTCTTTTTGTGGTGATCTGGGAAAGAGATGCACATTCGCTGCTTTATCATGCTATCTTGTTTCTATAGTTTGTAAACAGGCATAATCAGGCTCCTTGATATATCACGTCAAAACCTGCATAAGGCAGCACTTGCTTACTTATAATTAGGGGTCCAAGCACCAAAGCCGCTGGAACACTATTACTTTTGTTAGGGTTTTTCATATTAATATTATTGTTTTATTACTATTAGAGTTATTTTTTTAACCAGTGCTCACCCTCTAACCCACCTTTGTAATGATAATCATCATGATGCTTCTTTTTCTTCTTGTGAAACTCGCCGCTCGCTACAAACCCATCCGATTCCTTTTTTTTTTTTTTTTGGAAAACCAGACAACAAACCTCAGTGTAGTACTGAATAAAAACACTGAAAGTTGTATCAACATAACACAGTACACTACTTGTCAGGTTCCGGTCTTCTCACCTTGGGACGCTTCTTTGAGGACTTGCGAACCTCAGCATCGATGATCTCCTCTTCTCGCAGGAGGTCCTTGTACGATCTCCTCTTCTCTCTCTGACTGCGGCCTGCCACCAGGCTCACCTCACCCTCCATCTGATGAAGCAAACACGGAAATGTTTGTCATTTGAGCAGGTTGAAATGTCATGTAGGTGCATTCGTGGTACGAGTGTATCGTGCAAAGCAGCGCTGTTAAGACTTTTCAGTGTCAGTGATTTGATGTGATGAAAACGGTTCAATACCTAAATATCCGGTCTGTAGAGGGTAACTGATAGACGGGTAGAGAAAGACTGAGGTCCTGGAGAATACCCTGTCCTACACATTTGAGTGTTTCCCCATGTGTAAATTAGTTCTGGTGCAACCAGTCACCATTGGAAGTCACATAATTAGCTGAATGAAGTGCTGGAAGACCCCAGAGCTTGTTAGGTAACATACCTAACAAACAGCATCATGAAGAGCACGAAGCTATCAACCACTAAATCTGTTATTTAAAAAATGGAAAGAACATGGGACAAGCTGCCACTATGTATAGAGTAGGCCGTCCACTGAAATGTAAGGAAGGCATTACTCAGAGAAGCAGTCAAGAGACTAAGGGTAATTCTCTACATGATTCTACCACCATCATGCTTCACTGTGGGAACTTGATGGATAGTGCTGGGTCTCTGCCAAATGTAGAACTTTGTGCCCTGCCGAAAACATTCGATTTTGGTCTCATCGGTTCAGCGAAAACTTTTCCACATGTTTCCTGAGTCATGTCAAACTCATATGGGTCAAACCCCCCCTTGTTCTCACCACTCTTCCACTCTTAAAGCCAAAGTTTGTGGAGTATCTGGGTTATAGCTGTATTGTGAACAGCTACTCCCGTCTAAGATCTCACCAGATCCTTCAGAGTTACTTCTCTGACAAACGCCCAACTTACTCGGCTGCTGACTTTTGGCGGATGGCTTCCTCTAGGCAGATTTTTTTGATGTTTTAATGCACAGCGTCAATTCTGCATAGATGAGGTCCTCCATCAAAAGTTTTCCCTGCTCTAAGACACCGGCATGAACTCAGAAAGACTTGTTATTGAGTGGATTCATCGGATCAGGTGTGTCAGAGCAGGGCAAACACTCAAATGTGCAGGACATAGGGCATTCCAGGATCAGGACTGGGATTGTGTGACTTTTTTTTTTTTTTTTTTTTGAAAATTGGAAAATAAAATTGTGTCATCCCAAACAAGCACTCACCACAACGCCCGAAATACACAACCATCAAATATTTCCAATATTCTCAGCTGTAAACGGAACCGCATTTGAGATCGGATTCATCTGGTTTATTGATATGTGCACACACGTCTCGTTTCTTCAGGTGATCGCGCTGATCAAACTGCACCAAGAAAGCACATTATTACATCTCAGAGCTCACCGTGATCCTATTTACTTTCTCATTTCCAACATCACACACTCATCCTGTGGGAAACATCTCCGATACGATCTAACTGAAATCCGAGAGGCGGATCCGAGGGTCGCGGGCTGGATATAAACAACGTTTTCCCGCCTGGGTTTGAAAACAATTTCGCTACTTGGCTAACACACTTCTCTTTAATGTTTGCCAGATAGCTTTAGCACACACTATCTCTCTCGCTTAGCTTAGTGGCTAACGCTACTGGGAGTTGAAGCCCAAACGGCTTCGTATTGGATAAATAGTGCACTACACAGGGCATGAAAAACATGACAACAAACCCTAGCTGGGGTACTTATCTAGGGAGTATAGCGCTATTTGGCATTCAGCCTCGGAAAACTAAGCTAAATGTTTAGCTTTAGCAAATACCTAGGACTAGTTAGCGAGCCGGTTAACTTTCAAACACAATAAACCATATTATAAATGCTCAACTTATCTCTCTAATATGCATTATTTAGATACCGTTAGTCATCACCGTGTATTTAAGGGAAAAAAGTATTATTTTAATTCAATAAAACGGAGAAATTACCATTAACTAGCATTCATAAACTTCAAGCTATCCTCGCCGCCATCTTGAACACTGATATGCCTCTTGCTTCAGCGAATAGAAGAATGCATTAAAAGCGCAACAGCGCCCCAAGTGGTTTGGGTGAACGATAAATGTATTTAATAAACACTGCATGAAAATGTGTATGAAATACTTTTACGATATATTTCACTTGAAAAAGTATATACCTTAAACCCTCTTAAACCTTATTTTGCAGACATAGAGCCCTTCAAGTGTTAAAAAAAATTCACAGACCATCTATTCTACACCATATGGCCAAAAGTTTGTGGACACTTTACCGTCACACCCATATGTGGTTCTTCCCCAATCTGTTGCCACAAAGTTGGAAGCACACAGTTGTATATAATGTCTTTGTATACTGTACAATTACAATTACAATTGTACAATTACAATTCCCCACAATGTTCCAGCATGACGATGCCCCTGTATCACAAAATGAAACCCATGAAGACATGGTTTGCCAATGTTGGAGTGGAAGAACCAATGTGTCCTGCACAGAGCCCTGGCCTCAACCCAACTGAACACCTCTGGGATGAATTGGAACGCTGGCTGCATTCCAGGCCTCCTCGCCCAAAATCAGTGTCTGACCTCACTAATGCTCTTGTGGCTGAATGAACGCAAATCCCCACAGCCATGGTCCAAAGTCTGGAAGGGGATGTTCAAAAAGAATATATGGGTGTGATGGTTAGGTGTCCACAAACTTTTGGCCCTATAATGTACAGAATTTAAACACAGATTTATTTCAGAAATGTGGTCCAACTATATAAATGTTATACCTATAACATTTCATAGTGTTGCAACCTGGTCATAGTTGGAAAAAAAATCCCAGTGGAGGAAAAAAAACAATATAGTTTGCAAAATGGTTTACAATTTTATAAATAAATAAATAAAATATATATAATAATAAAGTAAAAAAAAATCCTAATTAGTTTTGGTGCAACCATTCACCATCAGAACTTACATAACTGGCTGAATGAAGCGCTGGAAGACCCCAGAGCTTGTTAGGGAACATACTTAACGAACATCATCATGAAGACCACGAAGCTATCAACCACTAAATCTGTTATTAAAAAAATGGAAAGAACATGGGACAAGCTGCCACTATGTATAGAGTAGGCCGTCCACCGAAATGTAAGGAAGGCATTACTCAGAGAAGCAATCAAGAGACTAAGGGTAATTCTCTACATGATGCTACCACCACCATGCTTCACTGTGGGAACTTGATGGATAGTGTTGGGTCTCTGCTAAATGTAGAACTTTGTGCCCTGGCGAAAAAGTTTAAATTTGGTCTCATCGTGTCAGTGAAAACTTTTCCACTTGTTTCCTGAGTCTCCAACATGACACACTCACCACTCTTCCATAAAGCCAAGTTTTGTGGAGTATCTGGGCTATGGCTCTACGGTGAACAGCTACTCCCATCTAAGACGGGGATCTCTCTAGATCCTTCAGAGTTACTCTTGGCCACTTGGTTGCTTCTCTGACAAATACCCAACTTACTTAGTCACTGACTTTTGGTGGATGGCTTCCTCTAGGCAGAGTCGTGGCTGTGCTATATTTTTTTTCATGTTTTAATTCATAGAAAAACGGTATGGCACAACTGCAATTCTGCCTAGACGAGGCCATCTACCTGGAGCTAGATTAGTTCAGGTGGAGTGGTGAGACTGTTCTTTCACGAGTAGCTTGGAATTTTCTTTTTTCTTTCTTTCTTTCTCAGGACTGAGTGAAATTTCAGAATCTTCCATCCAGCAGCTTTAATTACAGTTCTCGTTTAAACTTTTAAACAGCTACACACACACACACACACACACACACACACACACACACACACACACACACACACACACATAAACACAGTGGATAGTGATCTATTTATACAGCCTTTTAATAAGTGAGTGATTTGCTCATGACAGCCTCCATATGTTCCAACAGGGCAATGAATCAAACCTGCTGAGCTGGGATTTGAGTGCTCTGATAACCCTGCGTTCATATCAGAACCCTGACTCAGGCAGGGTATGTGGAAATGATTAGTTTACACTAAGTGGAACTGCTAAACGTGAGTAAGCAGTTCCCTCCAGTGCCAAAGAACAGCGGGACGTCGGATAGGATGACTCCTGTACATGCACCATGTATTGAACTCTGTACTGAAATGCTTTTACCTGAATGAGTGATTATGATGGTATAGTGGTTCCAAAGCGCTTTACACTGTGTCTCATTCACCCACTCACACACGCTCACACTCACACACCAATGATAGCAGATCTGCCATGCAAGGCGCTAGCTTGCCATCGGGAACAACATTGGGTTCAGCGTCTTGCCCAAAGACACTTCTGCATGTGGATTCATGTGGGCCGGGAATCTAACCGCCAACCATACGAGTAGTGGACAACCCGCTCTACCACCTGAACCACAGCCACCCATATATGTGTATAAAAACCAAACTACAATTAGTCTGCATTTTCAATCTGCTGTTCCTAATATACACACAGTTTACAGACACACACATGTAATTTTTAATCTGTATAGTGATAATGGGATCTTTACGAGATTAGACAGGCTTTATGATGTTGATGGGCTTTCAGTAACCTTTTCTGTACCGCTTATCCTGTGCAGGGTCACAGGGAGCCTGGAGCCTATCCCAGGAGATTTGGGACATGAGGCGGGGAACACCGTAGATCCATCACAGGGCACAATCGCACACGCACTCACTATGGACAATTTAGAAATGACAATCAGCCTACAATGGGTGGGGGAGGAAACTAGAGTACCCGGAGGAAACCCCCAAAGCACAGAGAGAACATGCAAGCTCCATGCACACAGGGTGGAGGCGGAGATCGAACACCCAACTCTGGATGTGTGAGGCAAATGCGCTAACCACTAAGCCACCTTGTCCACATTAATTGATATGAATCCTTGAAGTTGATAATTTTCCAATAACAACAAAATGTTTTATTCCTCTCATACAACTGCAATTTAACAAAAGTTACATTTTTTACATTTAGTATTGTAACTTTCTGCTAGAAAAGGCTGCCACTGGAGACTCTTTCCATTAAGTGTTAAATAATCCCCATGTCTGTTACTGATAATATTGAAAATAATACCTTCTATTTAATGTACATCACTTTCCCTGCATTAGTTACATATTTCTGAAAATGAAAGATCACACATTCGGTTTAATTTTGCTTCAGTGTTTTAATTAAAAAAATGAAAATTTTGTACAGTGAAATATTTAATATTTCTATCATTTCAGAAAGTGCATTAAAGGTACACACTATCTACTCTCTCTCTCTCTCTCTCTCTCTCACACACACACACACACACACACGCTACATTCAGTACAGGTCATCATATAATACAGTATCTGGACAGTGTACTTATTAATCTTCATATAAACATGTGATTGTTACATAAAACACATCAATAATTACACATTATACAAAATACGACCTTTCTGAATTAAAAGTGTACAGAGGTGTTTCCTGTGATCTGGGAATTTCACCTCAACTCGTCACTTTATCTACATTTGCATACTATACAGTATTGTACATGTTACACAGCCATAATATTTAAAATGCATACATTCCCATTCCGACTGCCAGAGCTAAACACACTCCGAGCAGCATCCTGAGCAGCTGAGACGGAGACGACAGTGAGGAGGATGGCGCTGAGCTCTGGCTCACTCTGACATCTGAGGAAAGAGAGACAGTCAAGGCGTTAACATGCTGGATAAGATAAAGATTGCTGGATTTGTGCAGCTTGTGTTTGTGTTTGTTTTACCTGGAGTCTTGAGGTTGTGTTCTTTATGTCTCTGCCTCAACTCATTCTTCTCTGAGATGTTCACCAAGTTCTGGAGTTCATCAAACACCTGGAAAACAACCCACACACACCGGTGTTACCTCGTCTTGCAGAGATCACTCTTATGAACGGCTTCCAACAGAATGTACTGTATCCTTTAAGTGGATCCGTGTGAAGTTGAAAAGGTTTCTAACCTGGATGTTGAACTCGAAGGCTCTGACGGCTTCCTCCAGCACTCCCTCTCTCTGTGTCTCCGTCAGCTCGATGCTGTTCATCCTGCTTCTGTACAGCTGCTTGAACAGATTCGGGCTGCTGACGGCGGGAAACGTGAAGAACGCCAAGCCCTCTCCGTTCTTCAGTCCTAAAGACTTCTGGGTAATTCGGCCCAACACCTGGCCACCTGACAGGTCACCTAAGTAGCGAGTGTAAGCGTGAGCCACGAGGTATTCAGGATGCTCGCTACCAATCTGGAATAAGAGAGAAGCAACATGTATATTTAATTATAAAGTACCAAATCACACAACAGTGTATATAGTGAGGGTTGAATCCAGCTACACTTGTAGTAATAGTGTAGTGCAAGCATAGGAAACTTCTAGAGGCTTTCAATATGTAGACAAAATCAGCTTGTTTGTAAAAACTATTTGTAGTACCTCTCTCAATCTCTGAGCGTATCTCAGTGTAGCAGCAGGTACGGTCATCTTCTCTCTCCAGTCCTGACCATAAAAGTGCTCCAGATCTTTCTTGAGTGTCTCCATCCTGGCCAGTTCCTGAGGGAAGTAAATTGGTGCGACACTGTCGTGAGAGGCGTTCCTGTCCAGTTCCTCTTCCAGAGCTTCGTAGATCTTATACAAGGAGCACAACAGGAGCTGAGGAAAGAGACAGGGGAAGAATATTAACTGTTAAGCCGTATTTAAAGAGTCGTATCAAGGACATTCTCACAATGTAAACCAAGGACGGATTTTAAAGGTAACTGGTATGAGAGTGTTGAGAAGGTCCAGGAAGATGGCTGACCTTATACTGTTGCAGGCTGATGTTTCCTCTCTGGAAGGCCAGCATCAGTTCCGTGTTCTCGGCTCGGACGTGGCTGTCTTTAGTCACAGCCTTTATCTGCTCAGACAGATCACTGTAGAGAGAGATACAGCGCTGTGTTAACCTAAATACCTATACACAACCTTCTTAACTACACATCATTACACTTCTTGTTGTTTGTCCATTTTGGTTAGTATGTGGAACGATTAAATAAGGTCATATTTCATGGATTATATTCTTGTAGCTTAAAGATGCCGTGTGAACATCTGAGATTTGTTTTTGCACTTACCGGTCTGTGACCTGAACCTTCTCAGTCTGTACTTTCTGCTTATCTGCTTCCATTTCTGTGAAGAAAACAATAAGAGCAGCTACTGAGAACAGCTGCAGTGTATAATATTTGCAAAAATTTTAAAAATACAAATATTACAACATCTCACGGAGACAATATGTGAGAACCCTCGGTGATCGTAGAGCAAAAGTTAAAAGTGCATTTTAAAGTAATCATTACTAAAACGTTTACTCACTCAGATAGTGTTTGAATAGTTTCCGGTCAGAGTTGTGTAGTTTTCCTGATTCTATGAAGAGAACCTTTTTGCTCTGTTGTAGGTTGTAGAGTTCACTCTGCAGCTGCCTCTTTTATACCCACTCTCTCGCTCCCTCCCACTTTTATACTCACAGCATGGTGAAAACAGGAAGCGGCATTCAGGCCAGCAGAACAAAGCAAGAGGGAGGACCTACAGCTAACCATGACATGGCACACTGGGTGAAATACAAGAAGGAGAAACACTGACAGAGAGGGAAAGGAAGAGGTTTTGGGTTTAGGACTAACCATGACACAACATTCTCCAGAGTGAGAATGGAAGCAGGAAGACCATTTAATGCTCTTTAAACATTATACACATATGGCTTCTTGTGTTTTATGCTGTAGGCAAAGTTCTGCTACTTGTTCTTTGAAAGTGGAGGAACTGCTTACTCACGTTTTGCTTGTCCGCGCATCCTCCCTCTGCTGGCTGGATTGCACATTAATCATTTCCACGTTCCCTCACTGATTGCTGGGCGTTTTGCCGAGTCATGGTTCTGATTTGAGCGTTATCAGAGAGCTCATATCACAGCTCAGCAGTCTGTGGTAACCAGTTTCTAATTAGTAAAAAGAATGGTGATTTATTGGGTTGTTGAATTATATAATAAGTCATATATTATATATATATTGTTTATATAATAATTATATAGACAGTAGTGCTGACTGCAAAGCAAAGTGCAGGTTTATATTGTTCTGATGTGTTGTTTCTATAGTTGCAACTCATTCTCAGGGACTTGCATCTTGAACACTCCACGTGATCTGAGATTATCCAGGCAAGAGCCCAGCACAAGCTTTTAGCAATAGTATCTCAATTTTTAAGATGTTGGACTACTGATCAGAAGGTTGTGAGTTCAAATCCCAGCACTGCCAAGCTGCTACTACAGGACCCTTGAGCAAGGACATTAACCTTCAGCTGTTCAGTTATATAAATGAGATAAAAGTCGCTCTGGATAACGTGTTTGCCATAGTTGCCGTCGGAAAATTTATGGGGTAACAGCAGTTGCCCTTGTTTACTTTCTTACATCAACACACCCTGTTGTGTTTTAATACTTATGTTACACTCACTGTGCTGTATGTGGGGCAGCATACACATTAAGTGTTCATCATGTTCAACGCCCTAAAACATGAATTATATCTGTCTATCAAACACATTCAAGATTCCAGCTTCAAGTAACATTAAATTACAGACATACACATTTACATACATTCACACAAAATAAAAATAAAAAAGGTTTGGTAAAATAATAGCAATAAAAAAAAGAAGAAAATACACAATGATTTGTCTGAGCATTTTGTACATGTTTACAGTGTTGATGTTATTGGGTTCGGGGTCCTGTTCCACTGGTTACTCTTTTTTTCGTGACAGGACTTCACACACTGGGCAGGCAGGTTTGAGCAGGCTGAAGTTTCTCCTAGCAGGTGTGGGAGTTTATTCTTATTTGGCATCAAATTGAAGTCTTTTTCATGGGTTGTGAAATGGGGGAAAATATTTTCCTAATTTGTGTATAATTAGGGCATGATGTTAAAAAGTGAAGTTCTGTTTCTACTTCATTTACTGTGCAGTGTATAGTGGCCAGGTTGTGTTCACTGAGTCTGTACATGGTCAGGGCCTTTCTTAATTTAGGGTTGGTCACTGTGCTCAGGTATTATGTCAATTCTCTGTTTAGGGAAAGATAACATTCTAATTTACTTTGCTGAGCTGTTGCTTCTGTACAGTGTTTTAGATTTTTTTTTCTTTTTTTCTCTCATTCAAATGTGTACTTTTCCTCCCACAGTGTCAACATGCATGAGCAGTAAAGATCATGTGACTGAACGAGTCACAATTCCAAGCCAGAAAAACAAAATCATGGTTAGTCCTGATCCCGCCCTCTCTTCCTTTCCCTCTCTGTCAGTGTTTCTCCTTCTTGTATTTCACCCAGTGTGCCATGTCATGGTTAGCTGTAGGTCCTCCCTCTTGCTTTGTTCTGCTGGCCTGAATGCCGCTTCCTGTTTTCACCATGCTGTGAGTATAAAAGTGGGAGGGAGCGAGAGAGTGAGTATAAAAGAGGCAGCTGCAGAGTGAACTCTACAACCTACAACAGAGCAAAGAGGTTCTCTTCATAGAAACAGGAAAACTACACAACTCTGACCGGAAACTATTCAAACACTATCTGAGTGAGTAAACGTTTTAGTAATGATTACTTTAAAATGCACTTTTAACTTTTGCTCTACGATCACCGAGGGTTCTCACATATTGTCTCCGTGAGATGTTGTAATATTTGTATTTTTAAAATTTTTGCAAATATTATACACTGCAGCTGTTCTCAGTAGCTGCTCTTATTGTTTTCTTCACAGAAATGGAAGCAGATAAGCAGAAAGTACAGACTGAGAAGGTTCAGGTCACAGACCGGTAAGTGCAAAAACAAATCTCAGATGTTCACACGGCATCTTTAAGCTACAAGAATATAATCCATGAAATATGACCTTATTTAATCGTTCCACATACTAACCAAAATGGACAAACAACAAGAAGTGTAATGATGTGTAGTTAAGAAGGTTGTGTATAGGTATTTAGGTTAACACAGCGCTGTATCTCTCTCTACAGTGATCTGTCTGAGCAGATAAAGGCTGTGACTAAAGACAGCCACGTCCGAGCCGAGAACACGGAACTGATGCTGGCCTTCCAGAGAGGAAACATCAGCCTGCAACAGTATAAGGTCAGCCATCTTCCTGGACCTTCTCAACACTCTCATACCAGTTACCTTTAAAATCCGTCCTTGGTTTACATTGTGAGAATGTCCTTGATACGACTCTTTAAATACGGCTTAACAGTTAATATTCTTCCCCTGTCTCTTTCCTCAGCTCCTGTTGTGCTCCTTGTATAAGATCTACGAAGCTCTGGAAGAGGAACTGGACAGGAACGCCTCTCACGACAGTGTCGCACCAATTTACTTCCCTCAGGAACTGGCCAGGATGGAGACACTCAAGAAAGATCTGAAGCACTTTTATGGTCAGGACTGGAGAGAGAAGATGACCGTACCGGCTGCTACACTGAGATACGCTCAGAGATTGAGAGAGGTACTACAAATAGTTTTTACAAACAAGCTGATTTTGTCTACATATTGAAAGCCTCTAGAAGTTTCCTATGCTTGCACTACACTATTACTACAAGTGTAGCTGGATTCAACCCTCACTATATACACTGTTGTGTGATTTGGTACTTTATAATTAAATATACATGTTGCTTCTCTCTTACTCCAGATTGGTAGCGAGCATCCTGAATACCTCGTGGCTCACGCTTACACTCGCTACTTAGGTGACCTGTCAGGTGGCCAGGTGTTGGGCCGAATTACCCAGAAGTCTTTAGGACTGAAGAACGGAGAGGGCTTGGCGTTCTTCACGTTTCCCGCCGTCAGCAGCCCGAATCTGTTCAAGCAGCTGTACAGAAGCAGGATGAACAGCATCGAGCTGACGGAGACACAGAGAGAGGGAGTGCTGGAGGAAGCCGTCAGAGCCTTCGAGTTCAACATCCAGGTTAGAAACCTTTTCAACTTCACACGGATCCACTTAAAGGATACAGTACATTCTGTTGGAAGCCGTTCATAAGAGTGATCTCTGCAAGACGAGGTAACACCGGTGTGTGTGGGTTGTTTTCCAGGTGTTTGATGAACTCCAGAACTTGGTGAACATCTCAGAGAAGAATGAGTTGAGGCAGAGACATAAAGAACACAACCTCAAGACTCCAGGTAAAACAAACACAAACACAAGCTGCACAAATCCAGCAATCTTTATCTTATCCAGCATGTTAACGCCTTGACTGTCTCTCTTTCCTCAGATGTCAGAGTGAGCCAGAGCTCAGCGCCATCCTCCTCACTGTCGTCTCCGTCTCAGCTGCTCAGGATGCTGCTCGGAGTGTGTTTAGCTCTGGCAGTCGGAATGGGAATGTATGCATTTTAAATATTACGGCTGTGTAACATGTACAATACTGTATAGTATGCAAATGTAGATAAAGTGACGAGTTGAGGTGAAATTCCCAGATCACAGGAAACATCTCAGTACACTTCCAGAATGCACTTTTATGATAGGAATATTCTGGTTCTGTTTTGCACACTGTGTAATTATTATTATTGTTGGACTTGTGGATTGATGATTTCTTAATGAGAGGATCAATAAGATCATTGTTCAGACACACTGTATTACCGGGCTTATGTTCTGTACTGGATACAGCAATCCATGGGTAAATGTAAGTAAAATGTTCAATACTTGTAAATATTTGCAGAATATTAAAATGTACATATTTTGCAGATTTTTATAATTTTTTTTATAAATTAAAATTGAATATGGAAGAAAACAAACAGCTCCTACATTGCTCTTTATTTGCATACATCAACTGTGATCTTATGTTATAATGGAAATATGGGTTCACGTGTAACAGGAACCGATTTTATTATTTCGGGTGGCCTGCTAGTGGACATCCAATAAGAGGACAAAAACAGGCTTTAAAAGTCAAATGTCCCTGACCAGACACAAGGGCAGTAGGCTCAGTGGTTAAGGGTCAGTACTAGTGACTGGTCAGTTGTGTGTTCAAATCCCAGGACTGCTAGAGACACACTCTTGGACTCATTAGCAAGAACCCTTAGCTCTCAACTATGCAAGTATATGATCTGCCAAATGTCAAGGTAGGTGTAAAAAGAAAGAGGGGAAAATGAATAATTTAGTCATTTAAATACTCTTGGGTTTGCTTACCCAAGTTTGATTGTCCACTATAAAACCTGGGGTTTGTTGAGCATGCATACTACAGTTGTAAAGTCAAATCTCTTAAAACTGCTCTTCCAGCTACATTTTTGACTGACCTACCAACAATGGCTGCTTTCACACTTGGCCTTTTTTATCAAGTGCCAGCACAAGACATATGGAGGACAAGGTGGCAATGAAAGAATGAAAGATTTGTCTTGTTCCTGAGGGAATCTACAGAGATTCATGACATCTTGAAACAAAAATATCCAATATTTAATTGACACAATATAACGGTGGCTTAGTGGTTAGCACGTTCGCCTCACACCTCCAGGGTCTGGGGTTCGAGTCCCGCCGGGGCCCTGTGTGTGCAGAGTTTGCATGTTCTCCCCGTGCTGTGGGGGTTTCCTCCGGGTACTCCGGTTTCCTCCCCAAGTCCAAAGACATGCATGGTAGGCTGATTGGCATGCCCAAAGGGTCCGTAGTGTATGAATGGGTGTGTGAGTGTGTATGTGAGTGTGCCCTGCGATGGATTGGCACCCTGTCCAGGGTCCAGGGTGTACCCCGCTTTGTGCCCAATGCTCCCTGAAAAGGAGTAAGCGGTAGAAGCGGATGGACCAACTTGCCTATATTTGGGACATTCACACATACACTTTAACTGTGGGTGAAGTCACACAAGCAGATCTGCAATCCAATAAGCAGCTACAAACACCTAATCCTGTTGTTACCCAGATGAGGATGGGTTCCCTTCTGAGTCGGGTTCCTCTCAAGGTTTCTTCCTCTTAAAACATCTTAGGGAGTTTTTCCTTGCCACCGTCGCCACTCAGTGGCTTGCTCAGTTGGGATAAATTCGCACCTTTAATATCTGTATACCATGTTGATATTTCTGTAAAGCTGCTTTGAGACAATGTCTATTGTAAAAAGCGCTATACAAATAAAATTGAATTGAATTGAATTAATCCAAAAACTGTATATTAAAAAAAAAAAAAAAAAAAGTTAATTCATAGAGAATTCATGGGAATATTAGGAATAGGAATATTAGGAAAATCTATATCAAAATCACAGAAAGATCATGCACACAAAAACACTAGGAGGCTTAAAATTGCCTGGCAAGACTAGAACTCGGGTGGTTAAATCTGAATTTCTGTTTACATGACAGAACCCTGCCCAGTTATCCAAATTATCCAAGGACCAGGTACTAACCTTGGGTGTGAGAACAGGAATGTCAAGACAGCCTCAGAGAAAGTTATCAGTTAAAAAACTATATGTTCCACTTGAGCACACCCTTTCCAGTCAAGAAGATTGGAGGCTCGAGGCACACCAATCATGACCTGAATGTGACCTGGACTTCTTGTCCTTCCATGACACCCTGTAGGATCTTCCAGGGAGGTGCGCCTCAAGGCATCTGAGTGCAGTTCATGTGATGGCACACTGGGTTGGCGAGGGTGGTCAGGACAATCCCCTGTTTTACCAGCAGATAGAGCCAGTAGTCTCAGCACTGAAGAATTTCTGTCAGCTCTTACAAACACACTTAAATCCTCTTGCTCAACAGCAGTCTTTATCCAAAGAAAGAAAGCATTTATTTGTTACATATAGAGTTCATTAAAGAACAATGAAACTCTTTGGGGTCAGCCATGATATGGCACCCTTTGGGCAGAGAGGGTTAAAGGCCTTGTTCAAGGGACCGACAAATGGCAGATTGGCAGGACCAGGTCCTAGCCTTGGGTGTGAAAACAGGAACATCAAGACAGCCTCAGAGAAAGTCATCAGTTAAAAAACTACACATTCCACTTGAGCACACCCTTTCCAGTCAAGAAGATTGGAGGCTCGAGGCACACCAGGACTTCTTGTGCTTCCATGACACCCTGTAGGATCTTCCAGGGAGGTGCGCCTCAAGGCATCTGAGTGCGAGGGAGGTCAGGACAATCCCCTGTTTTAAAAGCAGATAGAGCCAGTAGTCTCAGATCTAAAGAATTTCTGTCAGCTCTTACAAACACACTTACATCCTCTTGCTCAACAGCAGTGTTTATCCAAAGAAAGAAAGCTTTTATTTGTTACATGTACAGTGAAACCCTGGGGTCAGCCATGATATAGTACCCTTGGAGCAGAGAGGGCTTGCTCAAGGGACCAACAAATCGTAGATTGGAGGTGCTTTGGAGGTACTTGAACCCCCAGCCTTCTGATCAGTAACGCATGGCCTTAACCACTGAGCCACCACTGGTCTGGTCAGCATTGCAGTGGATCAGTAGTCTAACATGGAAACACTGATCGCAAGGCAAGAGTACATGTGAGATTGCAGGGCACCATGCACACATACATTCATACCTAGGGGTAATTTAACATAGCCAATCCACACACAGGAAGGGTTTTGGGAGATGGGAGGAAACAATGAGAACCAAGGGAGAACATGTGAAACAGCCTAGACAGTAACCTGAGCTCAGGAACAAACCGAGGACCTTGTAGATGTGAGGCAGCAACGCAACCTGCCCTTATGTAAATTACTGAAATTCAAAACTCAAAATGATAGCACCCCTTATGGACACTATAATAACACCAATGTTCATAGTTATAACATAAAAATCATTATGTCAAATGGTTCCCCAAAAGCATTGCATGTTAACCTTAAACATATCATGTCTTGGACCAGTTAGCTTGTTAAGAATTAATGTTTGAATGCAAGCTTTACATTATATACAAATTCCCTAACAACAGGACTATGCACTTTTCCCCAGTGTATCAATATGAGTAAGCAATTTAGGTCCTGTGACTGAACTAAAAGTCATGACTTCAGGGAACACAATGCCCTAAGTCATGGTTGGTTCTGATCCCTCCCTCTCTCTTCACACTGCCTATTTACTCTCAGCTTGAGGAATGTTGTGTTCTCTGGACACTTCCTGGTTTAAGCACAATGCCATGTCATGGTTATCTGTAAGACCGCCCTCTGTCTTTATTCTGCTGGCCTGAGTGCTGCCTCCTGTTTCTCACAGCTTGGAAGCAAAAGAGCGATTACTCTTCTACAAATGCATGTCAATGAAAGTGAGCTTCTCAGCATGCTAGGACCAATTGGAGAAACTTTTCATTGACTCCACTCACTGTGCTATTTATATTTAAATCACCATAAACCTGCAAAGCTCTTCTTACTTTACCAGCAAAGTAAAAAGTTCATCCATACAAACTATTACAGCAAATTATTGTAAGAATTTGTCCAATCATTTCATTTTTAAACCACAGAGCTGCTGAATTAGTAATCTGTACCAGCAGCTCTGACATCTAATCCTGGCTGTAATTTAAATCACAGGTTTTATTAAAGCTTTCATTCCAATGTTATCATTACTTTGGCAAATAATTGTTGTATATAAGGTTGCATCACACCCTTCTTGATTATTTTTCTATAACAGTACGTCCCCAAGCGTTTTACTGCTTACTTATCAAAAGTCTCGAATGATTTTGTTATGATTTTGTGTTGATATCCAATCAAAACTTTTGTCCAGAAAATATTGCAACACAGCTGCTATGAAGAGTACAGCTTTTTGCGAAATTAGCCAGGACCTACGTCATCTACATACAGTACCTGCGCAATCTTGGAACTTATTATTTACTGGCAATGAGAGAGAGAGTGAGAGAGTGAGTATAAAAGCAGGAACATCAAGGACTACTCCACAACTAAAGCAGATCTGGTCTCAGGAAGAGGACAGCTGACCTGAAAAACTTCACTGAGCCCGAACATTGAGTAAGTAAACAGGAATTTCAGTAATTACTTTTTAACCTGATTTTAAAAATCAACTCTTAGAAAGACTAACTTCCCTTATGAATCATTCCCATGCTTTTCCACTGTTTTTTTGTTTTGCACAGGTTATATACTTCTGCTGTTCTCTTCAATACAAAAGAAGTTATGGTCACTAATTGTCTTTTTTTTTCCCCCCTCACAGAAATGGAAGTGGTTAAGCAGAAAGTACAAACAGAGAAGGCCCAGATTACAGACTGGTAAATAAAACGATAGACAACTAGAGGTTACATAGAGGTTTATACTGATGATTACATGAAGCTGTATCTCTCTCTACAGTGATCTGTCTGAGAAGATAAAGACTGTGACTAAGGAAAGTCACGTCCGAGCCAATAACACAGAGCTGATGCAAGCCTTCCAGAGGGGAAACATCACTCTGATTCAGTATAAGGTGAGTCATAATGTTCAAAATGATCTCCATCTGTGTTTAAAATCAGATCCTGAAGTTTCATCTTTTTGGACTGCTTAAATATAAATTGTTTTTAATAAGTACTCAATTTCTTTCCTCAGCTCCTGTTGTGCTCCTTGTATAAGATCTACGAAGCTCTGGAAGAGGAACTGGACAGGAACGCCTCTCACGACAGCGTCGCACCAATTTACTTCCCTCAGGAACTGGCCAGGACAGAGACGCTCATGAAAGATCTGGAGCACTTTTATGGTCAGGACTGGAGAGAGAAGTTGTTCATACCGGCCTCTACATTGAGATACACTCAGAGATTGAGAGAGGTACTACAAAACTACAAGTAACATTTTAAAAGCACACCTACAGTCTACAATTATAGATCTCAATCCCAGTGCTCTATGAAACCCCCGGATTTCTCTCCTCTCTCAGATTGGTAGCGAGCATCCTGAATACCTCGTGGCTCACGCTTACACTCGCTACTTAGGTGACCTGTCAGGTGGCCAGGTGCTGAGCCGTGTTCCCCAAAGGTCTTTAGGACTGAAGAACGGAGAGGGCTTGGCGTTCTTCACGTTTCCCGCTGTCAGCAGCCCGAATCTGTTCAAGCAGCTGTACAGAAGCAGGATGAACAGCATCGAGCTGACGGAGACACAGAGAGAGGGAGTGCTGGAGGAAGCCATCAGAGCCTTCGAGTTCAACATCCAGGTTAGAAAATGTCTTCACAAAGATTCACTTTAAGATTATAGTACATTTTGTTAGATCCTTTAAGAAAAGCTGTTTATATGATTCAACTTTTTATATGATTATGAATCAAGACTACATAACATGCATGTGTGTGTATGTGTGGGTTGCTTTCCAGGTGTTTGATGAACTCCAGAACTTGGTGAACATCTCAGAGAAGAATGAGTTGAGGCAGAGACATAAAGAACACAACCTCAAGACTCCAGGTAAAACAAACACAAACACAAGCTGCACAAATCCAGCAATCTTTATCTTATCCAGCATGTTAACGCCTTGACTGTCTCTCTTTCCTCAGATGTCAGAGTGAGCCAGAGCTCAGCGCCATCCTCCTCACTGACGTCTCCGTCTCAGCTGCTCAGGATGCTGCTCGGAGTGTGTTTAGCTTTGGCAGTCGGAATGGGAATGTATGCATTTTAAATCGAGTGACTGTATTACGTGTTTTTATTTATTTATTCAACTCAGCCAGTTCAACTCACTTTGTATAATGCACCAGATATTAGTGATTAGTGCTAATTTTCTTTCTCTAAGCTGTTAGTGGGTGTACCTTATAGTTTGTCTTTCTTTAAATCATGGTGAGAAACCAGAAACACAGAGTAAGGTTTAAAATGAGCCCGGGTTACTACATTATGTAACAAAGTAGGACAGAAAGCCGTTAAAGTTCTTTCCCACCCCTGTACTTCCTGTAAATACCTGGAAGACATAACTTCCAAACAAAATAAAAAATAATAAATAAAAGGAGTTCTATGTGACTGCTTAATATTACTTAATATGCTGCAAAGATACAAGTCATTCATTTCTCCTGTCAAGAAAGCGACTCCTGTAATAAATGGCATCAGGATTTTCTAACTCTGGTGCAAAAACAGTCAGAAGTCAAACAGCACTTGACCCAGCATCAAGAATATTTAGTAACAGAAACCGTCGGAGATGCCCTCATCATCACTGTTTTGTGTTTGAAGGTTGGTAATGGAAACCATTTACTGAGCCACCAAATAAGAGCATCCTGGTTTCTCTGTAATCTCTACATTCCTACAGTTTAAACAAAATAAAAAGTCAAATGTACAGACAAGCACAACATCTTTTTAATTTACCAAACATCAATCACAATATTACCTTAGATCGTGGTCATATTAATATTCATTTAGAATCCATCACAGATGTACAATAAATTAAACTTAAGAGTTTGACAGTACAACACAATACAACAGTCCTGTAATCTACAGGTTATTCATTCAAATTCAACTATTTCAAACAGAAGTACATCGCAGTGTCACTCATCATATAGTTATTTTTCAACACCTCATAGCCCAGAGAGCTGAATTGTAATCACAGTAAGGCAGTTTAGTGAAGTGATAGCCAGTACGTAAGACTGACTTAGAGCGATCAGAACAAGACAAGACACAGCATAAGGGAGTGAGCGCTTTAGCAGTGCAACAGAATTAACAGTAACAACTGTATTATTAGACATGGAATGAAAAATTATGAAAAGCCCTAAAATTAAATTTGGCAACTCGCACAAAATATTACACCCTCTTACACACAAACACCATCATGTTAAAAATTAAAAGCTTCCCACAATATGAAACCTCTTAAACACACCGTCAAACTATCATTTTGGTTTGATAGTGTGTGTAAGAGAATATGTGTATGTGTGAGAGAGTGCGTAATGGTCATGGTTTCTGGCTCACTGTCTCGTCATTGAAATTTTCAGATTCCCCTATCCGCTTGACAATGTGTCAAAGAGTGCGAGTGCGAGTGTGTGAGTGTGTGTGTGAGACAGTATGATAGTTTTTGAGAAGTTAGAATTATAGCCTAAAGGGCATCTCACAGAAAATCTAGGAACCTGTGATTTGTCTAACAGCAATCAACTTTCACTAGCTTCCGATTGGGGCTTTATACTAAATAATATTTTATAGATATTCTACAGCTAGACAGCTCTATCTGCTAATTAATAAACCCACAATCTAGGACATTAGCTAATATCTAGGATATTAGCTATAAGCTATATAGCATGCAGTTTAGTAATTTAGTAATAGTAAATAAATAAAAACATTAAACTGATTAACCAGGTTGGAAATCCTTTTAATTATCTGATATAGTGAACTGTTGAATCCGATTACTTTCAAATTTGGAATATTTGCATCCGTTCTTTTGTGTATGGCATGGGCTGATGTTGCAAAGGACAAATCAATTAACCTGCTGAAAACCCCCCCCAGAACAACAGAAACCATCACCGAAATTCAAATGGTTTCCACTACAAATACCATTACAAACCATCAGCTATCCATTACAACCATTACCATTATTGGTCCTTCATGGTATCCACTAGAAGGGAGAACACCAATAGAAGGCAACAAATTACCAGTAGAGAACCACAGGGACCATTACAGTTTCCATTAAAACCAATACAACTCCCATTATAACCATTACATGCTCTATGAGGGTTTCTATTGTGTTTTTTTTTTTCCTTTTGTCTAACATGTACATTGGATGAATATATAATTTGTTGGAAAAGACACAACTGAAAACTTGTTTTTTTAAAAATAAAATAAAATAATCACCTAATGCAAGCTACATATTACGAGGTACTTCTTGTTGTTATAACATTGACACTAAATCATGCTCTTTGCATATGCACACGTTTTCTTCAGATTACATGCAACCTATGTAAACGAAGATTGCGGAATTTAGGCTATCGTGTACATTCTTCTGGGAATGCATAATCGGAAATAATTCATTTGAGTGACAAAAATCTCTACATGTAAACAGCCACTGCTGGTTAGTTAGTGTGGGGGAATTGTGCATTTAAATACAGTAAAGCTTACACAAAACATTTTGACCTTTTCTTCAATGGCTTTCTTACAATTAATCTTTTAGTCATTGGATGAAATGATCAAAATGTTCAATGAAAAGGCACGGTACACACAGCAGTTCTGTACAAAAAGCTAAAAAGGCAGTTAGGTGAAAATGGCCACTTCTAAGCAGTGCATTTTGTGCTACCTGTGTCTCTGTGCTTCCTCCATTAACCTGAGTGTGTTAGAGGGTGAATAGTTGATCCTGACTGCTCTCCTGTTTCTGTGCTGATTGTCGAGGGTTCGCAGGAGTCGTGGAGCTTCTCTGCACAGTAGGGAGGTGTTCCACTGCTTTCGCCCTCTGTGCTAAAAACTTGTCAAACTCTGTCAGGAAGAGACCAAGATCCGGTTATGATGTGCGTGTTAGCGAAAGAGAGCGCTAGAGAACGAGAGAAAGAGAGCGCGAGAGCTCACCTTCACTGGTAACACCATCTTCTCCATCATCATAATCATCATACTGAAGAAAAGGGGAAAAAAAGGGAAAATTTTATATTGTCATTTAGAACAGCACCAAAGGTTGGAAACAATTTAACGATCGTTATAAGATCTCAAGAAATCCCTTTTTAAAGATTTAACCACTGTTTCTTGTAAGTGAACAGCCCATGCTTATGCTTAATGCTTTAAAAACGTGTATTTTCAAATTACGGATGGAACTGAAAAAGAATACGTTATTCGGAATGAACAGATTGTGTTTTTAAATCAGATGTAAATCAGAGGAAACTTTTTCCTTTTTTAAATAGAGAGGGCATCTGGTTCATAGGGCATCTGGTTAAGACTAGACTGGGATCCTGGAGAACTCAACAAAAAAGTCACACAAGCAGGAGGTTTTTAATCTTTGTACAGGCATAAGCGGGCAGTCCGATATGAAGCTCGCAGGACAGATCACGTTCGTGACACTGTGGTAATGCACTTATGGCGCTTTTCCACCGCACGGTATAGTTCGACTCGACTGCTCGCTTTTTGGGGGCTTTCCACTGTGGATAGTACCTGGTACTTTTTTGAGTACCACCTCATTTGAGGATCCGAGCGAGCCGAGCCGATACCAAACGTGAGCCACGCACTGAGGGAGTAGGGAATTCTCCTTAACGAGTGGTTCTGTATTGTGCCTGAATAAATTCGTCATTTAATACATACTTTGCGTATGGTAATATACTATCAATTGAAAATGATGAATCTCATAATAAAATTACAACAAAGGTTTCTGTCTTAGATTTTTACATCTCGCTTGTTACTGATTTCCAAACTGACGTTTATCGAAGTCACTCCTGTCACGACTGAATCTAACTTCGTCATATCGAGCGCTACGTAGGGTCTAGAACGCCGTTATTTTACATCCTTAATAGGGTCCGTGTTCAGTGAGCAGGAAAGGGATTTGGAATACGGCCTGACCGTGTATCTGTACAGGGCTTCAATAATACAGCATTATTCCTGCGTGAAGGCGAGTGGAAAACGGCTCCCACGTTGAGGCAGCACTAAACTGCAGTGGAAAAGCAAGCTCAGAAAAGTAAAGCGAGTCCAGTTGTGCCGTACCATGCAGTGAAAGAGTGGTTTGACGGCATCAATTGTAAGGGTCATGATGGTTGAAATTAGGCTACTAGTAGTTTGATTATATTTTAGAACTAAATTCTAACTAACGAACTAAAACATCACAGGAATGCACAAACAAATACAATACTTGTGTAAGCGGATTTTTTAAAAAAAAACAACAGTCCTGCACACATCTCTAGACCAAGTTTGAACTGGAGTGATGTAGCTGAAGTTGAGGAACTCTCACAGCCAGAATTCACACAACAAATCTTTCCGATTTATGCCACGCCCACTTCGGGTTTAAATACAAATACAGGGAGAGTCACTGTGTTACAGCCCCATTACAAATGTAATGATCACACTGATCTGATGCTTGACTGAAGGCATTTACAACAATCCCATGTATTATTGTTACTCACATCAGACATTTTGTGTGTTTATGAACATAATCTATGATATTAAGTTCTTCTTCAGCTTGCATTCATTTTTAGGATCTCCAGATGGTGCCAACACACTAATATAGTCTTCTTTGATTCTTCTTCTCTCGCTTTTCCAGGAGGTCTATAGATTTATGGTTGTGAAGATTATATTTACAGCAGAAAGATTGATGACCACAGGTATGCTCTAATCTACATTAGGAACACAGCCAAGAGCAGTGGAGGCCCTGTCTTACAGTGCAAAAGTTTGAATTCCCCGTGGTTTTTCTGACTTGGGTAAAGAAATTTCAGAATTTCAAAGTGTTAAAATAAATAATAATAATTAAATGGGGGTGAATCCTGCAACAAGGCAAAATATCAACTACAACAAAATATTTTTTGAAAAGGTTTACCAGTGCCCTCTGGTTTGATTTAAAGAAGGTGACGTTTGACATCTACCAGATTTACATCGATTTAAAAAAAAAAGAATAGGTCAAGATTTGGCCAGCAATCTGTCACAGTTAGTACGGCTATGCCGGGTGTGTTAGGGATTAAGAGTCAGAACCAAAAGTGTTCCAGAGGATACAAAACGAGTTGGAGGCAGTTATTTATCTTCATTTTCCCTAAGGGTATGCAAACTTTTGCACTTATTTTGTGCCTTAGGTTAAAGTTTACCTGCCACCCCAATCCGACTGTACAGGAGTGACTCAGACCAGTTTGGGTTTGTTTAGGTGTCTCCCCCCATTTTTCACTTTAAAATGTGTTGTTTGCTTCAATTCATGTCAATCTTTATTTCGTTTTTATTTCATACAATCCGACTGTAGGCAGGTCTCTGGCATGTGATTTCCAAATATTAAATTAATTCTCTTTGACAAGAGTTCAGTCTGCTATGGCGCCAGCACATGCAAATTTCCAAAGTTCAAGAGATTGCCAGTGGTGCATAAAGGTCAAAGATAAACTGCATGGATCCGCTTAGAGTGTAATTCATGCAAGTAAGAAAAACAAGGTCCAGAATTACCGTTTCTGAAGACAACCACTGCTCAATGTCATCCATAGCAGTACTCTGTGGTGCTGGTACCTGGGGGGGAAAAAACCCAAACACAATAATATAATGAGATGTCTTGACAAAATGTGTTATTTATGATATGTTGCAATAGTGTTTATATGAACAATCATGATTTAATCAATTATAGATCAGTAAAATGAACACTAAGAACTGTGCAAGTCTTGATTTTCTGACAACCATTGACAAACATTTCATGCAAATCGCTAATGACACACTGTTCACTGATTCATCACCACTCTGCCAAGCAAGCAGGGAAACAATCACGCCTCATCATTGTATGAAGGATCAGTCTGTGAAATCTCTCTCCTTTCTGATGTAATATCTCTAGCCCTGTAGCTAGTCTGTGTTTCGATGAGCTGCCTGCAGCTCAAGAATTTACATAAATGCATGTGATTGGCTGAAAAACCGGATGTGCTGTAGTCCAGCTGGCTCATGTAATACAGTTTCAACATATGGAGTTGATTTGGGCAACAGTGAAGGCTTGTCATTATTTTCAGTGCAGTTGTGATTTTTTTTAAATCTACATTAAGATTCTTCAAGTTTAGGAGGCATTATTATTACGTAATAATTGATTCCATTTCTTCAATACTTTATTTCTACCAATGATCCGTGTATTGTTTTGAGAGAGCGCAGGATCAATCGCAGAAGATGGATAGAGGAGTATACTATACAGTATAGTGTACACTCTATATAACCAAAGGTATGTGGAGATCTGGCCATCACAATCATGTGCTTCTTAAACATCCCATTTCAGATTTAGTCCCCCTGTGAGGTTAATAATAACCTCCACTCTTCTGGGAAGGCTTTCCACTAGATTTTGGAGCATGGCTGTGGGGATTTGTGTTCATTCAGCCATTAGTGAAGTCAGGTGAAGAGGCCTGGGGTGGAGTCAGCATTTCAGCTCATCCCAGAAGCGTTCAGTGTGCAGGCCACTCGAGTTCTACCACACCAGCTTTGGCAAACTGTGTCTTCATGTAGCTCGCTTTGTGGACAGTGGCACGGTCATGCTGGAATGGGTTTGGGCTCGACCCCTTAATTCCAGTGAATGGAAATAGTACTGCTACAGCATACAAAGACATTATGTACAATCATGTGCTTCCAACTTTGTGGCACCAGTTTGGGGAAGGACCACATGCAAATGTGATGGTCAGGTGTCCACAAACTTTTGGATATATAGCGTATATAGACAGCATGCATCCTAAAGCTTATCATCGCTGGAACCCACCAGTGTCTCACTGTATATCCACTGAGACTGACGACTCCAATCACCTGCCTCATCCTTCTTACACTCATGCTGGCACACACACAGACGCTGGGTTAGTATGTTAGTGTAGCACTAAAAAAAGCTGTTGGTTAGTCCATGAAGTAAGCATTAGAATAAACAAAAATCACTGGATCATTCATTGTTTTTATTATTCTAACTATTCTGAAATAAAGATCCATCCTCCTATACCCAAAAGCAGCATGCAGTACACGTGTGCTATATTTGCTCCATGATACAGTTTGAAAAATCAGTATACACAATACAGTTATTATAAAGCGTGTTTTGTCAAGTGCACAACTATGACACTGATTTGTAGAAATTCGCTTCTGTTACATAATGCAAGTAAAAATTTTCACAAAATAAGGCTGTGTTTTTGCCATTATCTAAGGCAGCAGCAGCTCCCAAATGATTGACTATCGTTTTGAATGAATGTCTCGACTCACTCCATTGGCTTTGTTTTCGGGCTAACCTTACAGCTGTCAGCTTTCAGAAATGCCTTTTTGACAAACGTCTGGGTTCGGCAGAATCGATTTCACACTTGTCTGATTGTTAGAAACATAACTGAGTAGGTATTGAGCACTTATTGCACCATGTATGGAAAGTCTCTTCTTATGAGATTATTACATCTAACCTGATGCTAAGGGATCTCAGATTATAGTATCGTTCGTCACCGATTTTCTTTCCCCCCGTTTTAACATGAAATTCTATGCACGCTGACTTTAAACATTCATCTCACATTTATGTGGAACAAAAAAAAAAGAGGAAAATAATATCATTAACACTGTATTTGTTAAAAATAGTTATATATACACTGACCCCTGCTGTGACCTGGAGCCGAGTGTCCAGCGCTTCTGCTAGCCCCTCTACTGCACCAGGATCCTCGTATCTAACACTGCACACACACATACACACACACACACACAAGCATGTGAGAATGCAGGTGCACCGACATACACACAAGCGCAAATCTTGATCTTAAAGAAATTCTTGAAGAAGCTTTAAATGCACCAAAGTCAAATCTGTTGAGTATGTTTAATTGATTCAGGAAGCCAAAAAATGTAAATGTGCTGCACAAAAGAGCTGCACTAAGTCTGAAGCATCGCAACACTACATTGTATTGTTTTTTTTTATCAAGTCTACTATGCTTGATTCAACTCATTGTCAAAGGATTCATCTTTATCTCGGAATGAGAGAATAGAAATTTACTACTAGGCTGGGATTGATAGCAGTGGGTGACTGTAGTTGAACGCTTACCTCTTTCTCTGCTCAGCCAGTGAACTTCCTCTCGTCTGAGCAAACATATCAAATTCTTCATCATCATCTCTTGCAGCTAGGAGAGAGACAGAGAGAATAATGAATACCGAAACAAAATTCTAAAAAAAAAATAATAATAATAATAAAAATGAAAACACCACAATGAATTCATGTACAGAACTCACAGACCTGCACTCTTTATGGGATTAGATGTAGGTTGGGTCACTGGCTCGCTGACAGGTGGAAGTAACGTCTGATTGGCTGGTGCTGAAACCGAGCTAAGGTCGATAAGGTTTCCTGCCATCTGCTTCAACATACAAAAAAAAATACCAACATCACAACAAAAAATTCGTAAACATACTACGTTAATTACTGTAAAAGCAATTGATGATCAATATAGTATTTAAGAATTTGTAAATATACCAAAGAAACGACAATTTTATGATGCGTTTAATAATAAATGCAGCATTAGAGAATTTGTAAGGTGAACTCTAAAATTTACTTGTTCTGTGGGTGTTCTTTGGACTGTGCTCAACCTTTCAAACCTTAAAAAAAAAAAAAAGGGTCATTACACAATGATGACAAGATTTTACTTTTATATATGTTCATCAAACACAAACGTAAACTATGTATGTGTGTCGTGAAAGTGATCTACACATTCAAGATGTATTCCTACAGTCACAATTATTCTGTGACACAATCTCAATCTGAGTTCTGTCAGCCACATAGTGCACTTTGTAAAGTACTAGGACATTACTTGAGATTTAAGCTTTGTGTGAAAGAGCTTGCACTGACAAACAGGATCGAGTAATGAAAATGAACCAGAAACACATTAAGAATAAGTGATGACTGTGCTAGCCATAACTGCAAGCAACACAATGGTCTCCTTTGGTTTTATTCCAATACAAGCTCCTAGTGTAACACTAAGATTTTCCTGCGTGGTTCAGTATAGTGTAAATTTGACAGTACCTCTCGTAGCGTATGAAAGCATTGTTAAGATCATCGTTGATAATGAGCAATTCTCCAATCAGCTCTTCCTCACACAGACTGGGGATCAGCTCCACTACTCGATTCTGCATGCTCTTACATACTGAATACAACTGCTACTCACATGTACGTGTGCACACAGCCATACACACACACATACACACACACACACAGAGGGAGAAAGAGAAAAAAGAGAGGCAGAAAGCCATCAGGTCTATGTCTGTTATAGAAACCATTTTTGAGTTTATCCCAGAAAGTAACAATAGAATGACTGTAGGGTGATGAGTAAGGCAGGGTCAGGGAACTCAAAGAGTAAAATCATGAGTCAGTAAGGGACTGAGAGGATGAGTGAGAGTGTGGGGGTAGAGGAGTGAAAAAGTGAGGGCATCAAGGCATAAAATAGTGATTTAGTAAGTCAGAAAGTGAATGAGGTGGTGAAGGGGTGATTAAGTGATGGAGTGAGTGCATGAGTGGCTGAGTGAGGGAGGTAGTTACTTTGTGAGGAATGAAAAAGTGAGATAAGAGGAGTGCTTACAAAGTATTTTTACTCTGAGAGTGACTTGTCTCAAGAGAGCGACTTGATGAGTGAGGGAGTGGTCAGGGATTGAGCTAGTGAGCTAGTGCATGAGTCAGATGTGAGAAAGTAAGTTAGTGATGCACAGAGCCAAACATACCTGCAGTAGCCCTGTATCTGCTGGTAAGCTCTCTCCTGGTCTGAGCTGGTTCAGCATCTCTGTCATTACCGTCAGGTTTCCCTTCACTAGGTCCAATTCTGCCCTTAGCTTCTGTTTCTGAGACACACACACACACACACACGCGCAATTCATTACAGTGCAAAAGCTGCAATCATTAACAACACAGATATAATTATAGCAAGAAGTAGGACACTATTTTTAGTTATACCTGTTCAGGTGAGATAGGTGCAGGTGCGCCGTTTGTCTGGGGAATATGTGACGCCTGTGTGCTTTCCACATTGGCCGTGTGCATTGTGGGTACTGCAGCAGGTGGGGCAGGTGTACTGTTTTCCGGAGTGCTCTGGGAGAGGCCACAAACCAGACAGATTTATCTTTCTCAATAAAACAGACCAAAGTACACAGCAGAGTTGTTCCAGATAGCTGGACTGGAAAATGTTTTTGTTTGTTTGTTCTACAAGCATATTAAGACTTACATCGTGTAACTGATTCGAGTTTTGAGATGAATTCTTTCAAAATGTTCTACTGATGTTTTCTAGATCTACCTACAATAACAGATTTAAAAAGGTATCTAATGTAACCTTTGACCCATAGGATGTTACAGGCACGTCGGCTGAAGCCAGGAACAAGCAAAAGTACGTTTGGAAAAGAAAAGAGACGAGATGTGCTGGAGAAATTAATGCGCAAAAGAACATTAACGTTGAAACGTATTGAGATGCTTGAGAATGGTGATGCAAAGTTGGAACTTGCTCAACAAAGTTGGAACTTGCTCAACTGACAACTCTGAAATACATTCAAACAAGGGGTGGGGATAACCACAAAAATACTTATGAAGACGTTTGCTGTCTACACCAGATTATAAATTCAGGCATTCATCTGAAGCTGTTTTATCCCTTACATATACGATTAGACCTAGAGGTAAGAGGAATTCTTTACGATAACACTATCCCAGTCTGACATTCCACCTGCTAGCAATGTTTATGGTTCATGAAAAGCCATAAATTTCCCCTGTTTTTATGACAACAAAGGTTGCTGTAACCTGCATTCCCTGTTTTCTAAGAATTTAAAAGTGCTCAGGATATCACACCGAAAGGTGCATTCTGCAAAAGCACAGTCCTGTGGAAGATTAAAGTCCAGGGAAATATAAACAGTCATACACCGTAGGGATTTACCCTGATTGGGGTGTGTATGGGCGACAGAGCATCCAGGTCAGTCATAGGAAACTCCAGGCCTCTCTTCTTCAGATCGTCGTACACACACACCACACCAGATAGTGATGGAACATTCCGGAAAGCATCAGCCCACGCCTAAGAAAGTCAAACACGGGGCAGAAAATACGACAGATTGAGAGATTTTGCAGAAATATCATTTATACTAATTCGAAATGATCCCATGTTTAATTCCCATAATCAGCCCAATAACAGTGCGCCTTTGTGTTGTGCTGAAATTCAGAACAAACCTGAATGAGGCTTAAGACTCGGTCGTGTAAGACCATGGGGGGATTGTTTTTGGGGAGAATGGTTCGGACCAGCACTCCTTCTACAAAGTCCCGGGTGCACACGTAGACGTGAAAACGATGGCCGCAGTTCTTCACGCACGTCTCGAGAACCTGGGCGACAACAACCAAAAAAATTTTTAAGCAGCATAGAAAACAGACTTTGTGAGGCTAAATTAGTAATGTACAGTATTTTGCTAAATATTAAATATTAATAGATGCAACACAAAATGTTTAAATGATAAAAATTGTTAAATACAAAATAATAGAATGAATTGCAATGTTAAAAACTGGAAACTTCATACTGAAATATCAGAAGTTCATCGTTTTATATAGTATTACTAACACATTCAACACAATATTTAATATAATCGATCATTTATTTAATATATTTGTTTGTAATATGTTTAATACAAAATATGATAATATACAAATTATTCTGATCATTTGGAAGCAAAACAGTTTAACTGAAGTTCACAATTTTATATGATATTAAACATGAGTAAACTTAATACAATGTTTCATTTAAAATAATATATTGAATATAATATAGAATGTTACAATTTTGTAAAACTGAAACGTTTAGAAATGTTAAAGCAGTTTAGAAACTGGTTTAACTGAAGTCCATCATTTTCAAATGAACAGAAGACATAAAATATCTGTAGTTGTTAAAGACTTTTTGAACAGAGGGGAAGAGAATGGGAAAAAAAAGTTTTAAAATAAATAAATAAATAAATAAAGATATAAATAAAAATCTTACTGTCAGTGCCAGCATGACCTCTCTGAAATTTTTATTTCCCACAATTCGCTTCTTTATGGCTTTCATTGCATCTTTGGGTCTGTAAGCACATGCATTAAAGGAGTGTAAATACGGTCATTTAACCACATTATTAAACACACAGAAGGAAATGATGAATACAAGTAAGATTCATTTTTTTTTTTACTTTGTCTTGCTAAAACAAATAAATGTGAACACTACCAAAGATTCAATAAGAAAAAGGAATGAACTGCAGTTCTGTAGCTGTTGGTGTCCTACCCTTCATCTGTCTCGTTGATGATGTCACAGATTTCCATGTTCATGCCCCAATTCTCGCTCTCTAGAGAGCCCCTAGTGGCTTTCTCTGCACAAACGCACAAACAACAACGGCCGTTGGACAAATCAGACGTACTGTGTTCCAATATTTATTAAACCAAAACACATTTATCATTTCGTTATGACTGACATCCGTTTAAATCAAAATAAACCTGAGCTTGCGAGCATGAAGCTTTCGAAACGTTAGAGCAGGACTGAGCAATTATTCACATGGAACTTTGCATAACGTGGTGGCAATATCCTTCATTCTGTCGATTAATTGTTTATTTGTTTAATTCATTAGTTATAGATTTAGAGTCTGATTTTGTGACCTCTAGCGAGTAGTGAAATATACTAAAATGAAGTATGTCAAAGAAAAGGCTGCTTTCTTACGATTTAAAAATACAAAATCAGGTACATTAAAGCTAATTTGTTCTTCAATCGACTGAATAATTGTTATGACAATACTGAAAAAAATATAAATAGGCTACAATTAACATTATAGCTCGTTTTGTGACATCCTAGATGAGAGACTTTTCACCAAACAAAAAAAAATTGGACTCATTAAACATTAAAAGAGGCAGAGAATTTTCTGGAAAATAACCAAATATTGACACAAGCAATATTAGATACCTCTCGCTCCACTGGTTGATGTGTGTAGATATGATGTGCTCTTGTATTTGAAAATATGTGGATATGTCTGTCTCAGCCTTTCTACTAATAACTTACCTAATAACTTCTTTACCCATTATGGGGTGTGGGTATGGTTGGTGGAGGGAGGTAATTAAAATGTATATAAAATATATTTATTTTGGATATTTTTTTGTTTTTATTATCTTCCATGTTATTTCAATAAAAATATGTTAATTATTCTTTTTTAAAGACAGAGAAACCACGAACAGATGGTAAAATTCCAGAGAAACACTCCTACGGTCACGTACTTCAGGCCTGCAGAAAGGGAGCCACTGATTGCGTCAGTACGCACTCCACTGAGCCAACCAGTCTACTTCTGAAGAATGTGGATGTCTCTGCTGCTAACAAATTTAGTCCTTTGCTACTCATTTATACTCCTACAAACATTCAACCACTCGTTCTTAAGATATTGCACTAACGCGGATCTCGAAAGAACGCACAGTTAAACCTGAAAACATATCAATTCCTTCAGAATTTCACAATTGTGCGATCGCAGAAACGAACACAAACTCTGCAATATTCCAAGGAGCTTGCAATTTTTCAAAATAACCACAGATTTGGGGAAAGACGTGTCATGTGATGTGATCACTATGCGCATTCTGTCAAAGAGCTCCTTTGATTCACGTGAGTCGAACATGAGTACAGCTAAAAGGTCTCATTTACCAACAAACATCACTGCGAAAGACCGTGCAAAACTATTCCATGCAAAAGCAATTTTGCCAATCCAAGAAATTTTTTTTTTTTAAAGTACAAAAATCTCTGCAGGTTGCATCGAAAAAAAATTTACAAATATTTTTTAAAAAGTCGCAGCAAAATCAAGCATTTTTGGGGGAGGACATACTCAAGGACATTTCTACAATACACAATGCCTATCATGAAATATAATTTAGCTAACAAACTGTTCACAAAACAGTAGCAAAACAAACAAACAAACAACCGTTGAGTTTGACAGGACTTTTTTAATGCCTACAAAGACCAAGAAGATTAAGGGTTTTTTTTTTTTAATTATGTAAAATCAACTGCATCCATGCAGTACCATTTAATTTGTAATTCTTATTCAAAATGCAACAACAAAAAAAATACATGAACATACCAATGATATCTCAGAACAGTGCATCGTGAAATCATTTATCGTGATATCGATATTATATCGGTACATCACCTAGCCCTAATACTATAGTGGTATTTATGCTCAGAAATCATTTGCTTAATAATGTGTAGCAAAATTATTTGGTGCATTATTTGGTACACCGTCCTCCACCCGGAAGTGTGACGGATATGAAAATAGCACACTCGTTGTGGAATTTTTATGTTATGTATTGAGGAAGCAGGATCAACCTGACAGCCGCTGACACAGTTTTTTTTTAAACAAATACGTTATTTGTATTCTCCTGGCAGCCAGTAAAATCTTGACTTAAGGACAGCTCCTTATCAGAGCTTTCAGTTTAACCAGTCCATGGCTTATTACTAGATGGATGAAGATGTTGGAAGTCTGTACGAGCACTCATGTGATTCAAACCATCATTCACACGAGTTCCTCCCAGACGAAACCTCTACTGTGTGGGTCTTTATAATTCACCAAGTCCCTCCTTCTCCCTCTCTCTCTCTCTCTCTCAGCATTTTCATGTGACTGTCAGCTGGCCATGCACACGTTCTCCCTGAGCAACTCCAAGCATTTCTGACATCAACGTGAACATTGAGAAGGGTGTGTGAGAAACAGACTGAGGCTCACCTTAAATCTAATAGCAGTACTATTGGATATGGATATATACATCATTAATAGTACAAAACAGGGGTGTAGGAAGAGTTATATAGGTAACTCTATGTATAAGACTGTTTTGATAAACTACTGAAGGCTACAAGCGCATATATATATATATATATATATATATATACATCTCTGTATAATATATTTATATATATTTACATTTCAATGGAAAACATTGTGGGCAGGTAACAAACAAAAAATAGGCTATAGCCGCAGGAGCAAACGGGATTGGTCGAGCTTTCTACAGGAGGCGGATAGGGATTGGTCGAGAGATTCTACATCAATGGATAGGATTGGTCCACGAGCATGTGGGAGTGGGAGGGACTGTCCCATGCACACCTCTAATGTGCGCTCCGGATCTGAAAAGATATGAAGCTCTTCTCGGCGAGACAAATAAAGTGCTTATGCAAGAACAACCTTCAGCACAGGAGTGTTCAGAGTTCAGAAGAATGCGGTAATTTCCTACTGAACAAGTCCAAAATGAACATCCAACCTGTCACAAGCGACCAAAGAAATGCGGGGAAGTTAGAAATGATGGGTGGAAACACCTAGGAGTCAATATTTCACTCTCTCTTTAAAAAATCTAGGTATCAGCCAATTATCATAAATATCAAACAAAAATACCTAGATGCTTAAGGTAAATGGTGTACATTGAGAAAACGTCTGGGTTACGCATGTAACCTTGTTTCCTGAGAAGGAGGGAACACCCTCAGCGTGAAGCTCACACAACGTTGAGTTCCCTTTGAAAGGGAACAGGGTTACATGCCTAACCCAGAAGTTTTCACAATGTACACCATTGTTGTTTTCACAAAATCTAAAGACCTAAATATTTACCTAGTGTGCTTTCATCAGCTGAGAGGTGACCAAAAATGCCCTCTTTTCAGAGCATTCAAAAACACAGACTTTATTTAAATTGCAGAAAAGATTCATTTGAATAAACTCACTACTGACGCATGGCTGAAATTACCATACAGAACAAGCGAGTGCGGCACACGAGGTGCATTTAAATCCCTCAAATTGTCTGCTTGTATTGAGGTGAGGAAAACCTGCTGTAAGTCTGACAGACAGAGGAGCACTCAACTTGAATAATACAAAATGAAATGTCCAAAAACAAACAAGATATAGCACCTTTAAACAACACCCAATGATGATGAATTAGAAGTGACGTTATCTTCCTTATCTGTTAAATTTGTGTCAAATTACGTACAGGACGAGGTTACATTTGATTCTTGGTGCAGATTGAAACAGCACATAATGACACATGTATTCAAGGGTCAGAATATCTACAATGCAGTCAGTGTTGCACTGGATCCGGAGCCTATCCCACGAATGCTGGGTACAAGGTACGAATACACCTTGGATGAGACGCCAGTCCATTGTACGGCATTTTTACACACATACTCACACACTCATTCACAGCACGTGGCAATTCAGAGTCGCCAATCCACCCACTGGGATTTTTTTTTTTTTGGAGTTGGGAGGAAACTGGAGAACCAGGAGTAAGGCCTGCCATGGAAGGACATGTAAAACACTGCACAGACAGTAAACCGAGCTCAGGATTGAACAGGGGACCCTGAATGCTACCAGCAGCATGCTGCCCCAATGCTACTTAAATTGAATCACCATGAGCTAAATAAGATTCTTTACATCGGCATGAATTTCACTGACGTAACAGATGTATCAAAGAGGTGTTCTGAAGTCAGTGTGGAGGTGGCAAGGCTTTTTTTATTTTTAAGAGTGGTATCTACCACCCATGTGGCTGCGGCCTTGGGATGAAATGATAATTGACTTGCGAGCTGAAGCAGGTGTCCTAGACCTCCACATGACCAAAGCTACCTGTACTGTATCTGCACAAACATCAGAATCGGCCTACAGCACTGAATCGGTCCACGAGTGATAAGCGCAGACCAGTCCATATAGGATTTCATGCAGGGTTGGTTTTTTTTGGTGATTGTGCTGCAGCTTTTTTTGTTCCTTAAAAAAAATTGCAGAGTTTTTTTGTAGGGTGTTTTTTTTTGGCGGAATACTACTGGAATTGGTGAAATAGCAATCACATGAAATTGTCTTGCACAGTCTTTTGCAGTGATGTTTGTTGGTAAATGAGACATTTTAGCTGTACTCGTGTTCGAAGCACGTGAATCGAAGAGGGCTTTGACTGAATGCAGCTCAGGCTTAATTATCACTTCTATGCAGACTAAACTCAGATTTATATTCACTCGAAGCCTGGTCAAAATGCGGATGTTTCTTTTCTCTCACACTGTATTTCTGAGATAAAAATATGGCTGACCCAAATCTTTTTATGTCTTAATAGTGATAAGACTGAGGTTTTGCTTATTAGCGCTCCTCACCTGCGTTGTAAATTTGGTGCACTAATGTTAAATGTAGCCGGCTCTATTTTGGAGTTCCACACTAAATTATAAAATTTAGGAGTTATATTTGATTCAGGTTTGTGTTTTGACCCACACATGCAATATACTGTCAAGAATTCCTTTTTTCCATCTCAGAAATATCGCTAGACTTCGCCCTATGCTATCTTTTCCTGTGACTGAAAGGCTTATCAACACTTTTCTATTTTCTCGTATTGATTACTGCAATACACTTCTTGCTGGGTTTCCTAAAGCCACACTAAATAAATTGCAATGTGTGCAAAATTCTGCTGCTAGGATCCTGACTGGTGTCAGGAGAAATGAACACATCACTCCAATGCTGAAGTCCTTGCACTGGCTCCCGGTCAGGTTTCACAGTGATTTGGAAATCCTTATGTTCACACTTATGCAGGCACTGCATGTTCTGGCGCCTCGATATCGGTCTGATCTCTTAACTTTATATACTCCCAAGCATTACTTGCGCTCCTCTCAGGCTGGTGACACGGAAGCGATGTGTATGGGACAGAGCTTTCTCATCCTATGCTCCTACTCTTGAATACACTCCATGCTCATGTTAGAGACGCACAGAAGTTAAGCGCTTTTTTTAAATTATTTTTTAAAAAATCTAACCTAAAAACACTTTTGTTTTGTTTTGTTTTGTTTTGTTTTGAGGTTAGCTTTTTCTTGATGGTTTTAAGCATTTTATATTCAAGTCTGGGTTTTTTTTTTTCTTCCTGTTTGTTTTTTGTACGCTTTGTGTTTTTATCCGTGTATTTTTTATCGTGTAAAATGCCTTGAGAAGCTGTTTTAAAGGCGCTATATAAAAATAAAGTTTATTATTATTATTATTGGTCAGAAGGTGTTGATTAAATTCCTACAACGGCAGCTCTACAACAACGCAGCTTACACAGCGTGTTACATAAATGAATGAATGATGAAGTTTTCTCTGAGAATTCTGGAAGGAGTCTCCAGTGTCAGAGTTTTGTAACAGCCAGTGGTAGCTTTATTTGCAACACAGGAAAGTCTTCAAAATGGAGGACTTCTCAGTTTCTCAATAACATAACCAAGCTGTGTATGAGGGGGAGGGGGTGTCTTATTCCTCATAGAAACATGTACAAAATATCTATAGCAACCGTGTTTTCTGTTCCCTAATGATAAAAACACAGCTGGTGGGGCGGGGGTGGAAAGAGGGAGGGGAAAAAAAGACATGCAGACTTTTAAAAACTAAAGTAGCTTGACAGAGATTATTCTAGAATAAAGCACTTTAAATACACAGTCAGTAAGGCGTATCGTTACACTGGACTGCTAGCACAAGCTTTCACTTTGTCCACCCACACAAACGTCATAAAAATATAGACATTTGAAGGGAAATAAAACACACAACATGTACATATAGCTCTGTAAAGTCTAAAATGAAAGAGTCGTAAATGAGTAACAGAAACGCCAGCTTAGCTACATTCTTGCTAACCGTTTCTATTAACCGACAAATCAGTTGCAGGAAGTTAAATGTGTTTGTTTGTTTCTTTTAAATAATAATACACTCACGGATAAGCTGGCCAACCGGAGAGGAGAACGGACTCCCGATGAGAAAATCCATGTTTGTTTTTTTTTATTATTATTATTATTATTTTAATTCAGACTATCAGTTAACAATATTATACACATGCATAGATATTTCTTTTTTGTGTTCCGCAGTGTTATTTCTACTGGTCTGAACAGCGCTGGAGAAGAGAAGCAAAGCGAAGCGCGCACACGAGAACTGAAGCGTGAACGAGCGGTCACGTGAGAGAAAGCGCGCGCGACAGAGAGAGAGTGTGTGTGTGTGTGAGAGAGAGAGAGAGAGAGAGAGAGATGAGGAAGTAAAGCTCACACTGGAACCCAGAGGGCTCCATGCTACTATGTTACTTCGATTTTATACGGATACACTGTAAAATAAATAAATAAATAAATAAATAAATAAATAAAAGAGTAGATAACAGCTTCTTTACAGAAATTAATTTCTAGATCTTTACCACAAATCACTGACAAGAACACAATCCCTGCACTGTGTTCACCAGGCTCAAAAAGGAATCCATTTTATTTTGCCAAACACCGAATACTGGAATTTTTGCTAGTTACTACGTACTACGCTAAATAGACGCAATGAATTTTAGTTCTGCACACTATTATAGGTTACTAGGTAACCCTGAGAATAACTGGCATCCCATCCAAAGTGTGTTACCGCCTTATGCCCAGTGTTCCTGGGATAGGGTTTGGATCCACCACAACTCTGACCAGGATAAAGTGGTTACTGACAATGAATTAACTTTAGTAAATTATTAGAACGCCCTCCCAAGGATCTAAGTTCAAAGCCGATGGTTCCCCAATATATCCGAAGTGTAAAACCGATGTGGGTAGTCTCTGCTTTTGGTATTGTAGGAAAATAGAGAAGTTCTGGCAGGCTGTGGGACAAGAAATCACTAGTATTTTAACCATCCCTGTAGAATGTGATCCATGTTGCTTGGGATACAGGGTGGCTTTATTACAGATAAATATAAATGTGCAAGAAAATGTATTCTTTTAAACTGGATAACAGATAAAGCCCCTTCAATAACACTTCAGTGGGGGCACAGTGGCTTAGTGGTTAGTACGTTCACCTCACACCTCCAGAGTTGAGGGATGGATTCCCGCCATGGCCATGTGTGTACGGAGTTTGCATGTTCTCCCCATGCTTTGGTGGTTTCCTCCGGGTACTCCGGTTTCCTCCCCCAGTCCAAAGACATGATTGGCGCATCCATAGTGTGTGAATGTGTGCGTGATTGTGCCCTGTGATGGTGTCCCCCACTCCCTAGGATAGGCTCCAGATTCCCAGTGACTCAGTAAGGATAAGCGGTACAGAAAATGAATGGATAGATAACACCTCAGAAGGTCATACTTGAATATGTATCATTGGACTATTTAACCTGTATGTTATGTATTAAAGACGATGTATTTCGTAAAACACGGGAGTCTATTTTGTTATATATTGGATTAAGTATATCTACTATTCTTTGTCGTAGTAGGTTTTTGTAGTGCAGACTTGTGCTATACTTTTATAGTTTTCTATCTGTAAGTTATTTTTCTTTTCTTTCTTTCATTGCACTATGTAGTTCTTAAGTAACTGCCTGCATAATCGCTGTGTTGCTGTTTGTCTTGTTTATAAAGGTTGAAAATTTAATAAACATAATTTTTTAAAAAATCATTAGCATTGAATGTTAGTTAACCACATTTAGTGTTTTTGCTAATTCCATGCTAAAAAATTGTTGAAAGAACTGGACTTTCTCAAAGAGATTTGAATGGATAAATGCTTGTTCTGTTAGATTCAAGATTTAAAACATTATTTACAACAATTTTTTTTGTTCGATATTGTTAGAGGTTTCATTTTTAAGAGTTACAAGGAATACATGGCCCCAAGATACTGAACAACTCAACACGGCTTGGGGTGAGTACGTAACGATTTACAGTGCATACACAGAGTGATGTGGTTCCAGTTGAACAACATCACTGACAAACGTTGAACAGTAACTTATTGGTGTATGGGTGTAAGGGAAAATTATGCAAATTACAGTACTAAACTATTCCTTAGTGTGCTACTAGCAATGTATAAAATCTACACATGATTTCGTTTTGGCTTAGAATTAATTTAGAATAAACACCATACTGCAAATATAGATTGTTGCTAGGCCTACCATTTGTTAAATATCATTCAGTCAATCAAACGTGATAAATTGGAGGAAAAAAGAATCACAGTACAATTTCAAAACTGTACATGTTAAAACATTTTTATTAAAACAATGTACAAGCATTTTCCATATCATTGTGTCACTAAAAAAAATGCTATATGTATATTTAAAAAAAAAAAGAGACTATCCACAAAGAGACAAGTCCTAGATCAACTAGCAAAAATATGTGTAAAGTACAGTTTATGATTTTATCCCCTAGCTTCGAGTGTTAAATAAAGAGGTTTAGCACCATTGTGATGGAAGATGGCATTGAGCCTTCAAGAAAACATAAACTCCACAGAACAATAATAATTTAAAACTAAATAAAATGAATGATATGTTTATGGTTTGCCTACTAATGTGTCATTCCTTGATCTATGCAGATAAGCAAAATAGCTCTACAATGAAACACTATATTAGCAGATGTGGCATTTTACAGTCCCTGTGACAGTTGTCAGGTTGATCACACCACAGAGATCATATACATAGTGAGATACTCATGCTATTCTTAGACTACTACATAAATGAATTGTCACTGTAGTTGTGGTCACCTTTGATACAAAACCAGAAACTCTCTAGTGGTTTCAGTAAAAACTTACAGCAAAGCAAAATCTGGAGCTGTCGAGGGGAAAAGCCAGAACAGCCATTTATTTTTCTCCCTTCACCTCTTTGCAAAGCAGGGGAGGTAGTGAGACCCGTTCAAATACCGCAAAGCTGATTTCTGTTCCATCTAAATCTGGATTAGCTTTGAGTCCTTGTAGAAGCAGCTTCTCTCTGAGGCCGTTTAGAAAGGGATGGGGCCGTAGTATGCTGTGTAAGCCGCCACGATCCCTTCAGTGTCAGACATGTGTTCACAGGCAATGTTGACCTCGCACACCTCTCTCAGACTGTTAAAAAGTAATAGGAATGTTTAGATTTTAGATGATAGAAAATATATATATATATATTTTTAGAATATTTCTATAATATAAATATCATTAATAGTCACATTATAGAAAATATTACTGCAGTTGGAAATTTTCACTTTACTTTAAAGTATACATTTGTTGACATGTCAGTTTATTAAAAACCTATATATGTGTGTGTGTGTGTGTGTATATATATATATATATATATATATATATATATATATATAACACTGCTTGGTTAGCTTTGTGTTCATACACACACACACACACACACACACACACACACACACACACACACATATATATATATATATATATATATATATATATATATATATATATATATATATGAACACAAAGCTAACCAAGCAGTGTTTCTTAAAAGGTGTCCACAGCAAGAGTGGAATGTCTTTAATAGAATAGAATAAAATTGAGTGCTGATTGAGACCTACACACATAGGACACACTATTCTTAAAACATAATGTAAACTCTAATGTAATAGAATAGAATAGAATAATATTCCTAGGAATATAGTAAAATAGAATCTGATAGAGTCATCATAGAATAGAATAGAATAGAATAGAATAGGTTAAGAGTCTAAGGAATATAGTAGAATAGTGTCTGATATTGTCTTCGTAGAACAGAATAGAATAGAATAGAATAATATTCCTAGGAATATAGTAAAATAGAATCTGATAGAGTCATCATAGAATAGAATAGAATAGAATAGGTTAAGAGTCTAAGGAATATAGTAGAATAGTGTCTGATATTGTCTTCGTAGAATAGAATAGAATAGAATAGAATAAGATTCTCAGGAATATAATAGAATAGTGTCTGATACCACCTTCATAAAAATTTAATAGAATAGAATAGAATAGAATAAGATTCTCATGAATATAGTAGAATATTGTCTGATACAGTCTTCATAGAATAGAATAGAATAGAATAGAATGGAATGGAATAAGATTCTCAGGTATAAGTAGGATATTGTCTGATACAGTCTCAATAGAATAAAATAGAATAGAATAGAATAAGATTATCAGGTATATAGTAGAACATTGTCTGATACAGTCTCAATAGAATAGAACAGAATAGAATAGAATAAGATTCACAGGTATATAGTAGAATTTTGTCTGATACAGTCTCAATAGAATAGAATAGAATAGAATAGAATAGCATAGAATAGAATCTAGGAAAGCATGATAATAGCGTGGAGCAGAAGGTGTACCTCTCCAGCTGAACTGGGGTCAGGTCTGCTACTGGCGTTCCTGCTCTTCTGTGTCTCCTCAGCAGGGCTGTGGCGAGAGATCTCTTCACCATTACGTGGTCAGGTGCAGCTGTGGCTGCAGGATGGGAACACACGCACACACACTAAAAGCTCAAAGCCAGTCCTGTCCAAACAAGTGTTTAGTGTAATGTAGTGTAAGTATCTCACCTTCAACACTGTTAGAGTTGGACTCAGATGAGGAAGAATCAGAGGCAGAATCAGAGGCGGAATCAGACGCAGAATCAGAGTCCGAAGCAGAGTCAGATGCGGAGTCAGAGGCAGAGTCGGACGCAGAGTCAGAGGCAGAGTCTGATGCGGAGTCTGATTCAGAGGAAGAGCTGGAGGCTGCGGGGGCATCACCTGCAGGATCAGCTGCAGGATCAGCTTCAGGAGCAGTGTCAGGTTCAGCAGCGATATCCACTACTGCACACAAGACAAACATGGACGCAGATGTGTATAACCCTTGTAATGTCCTTGAAACTGCAATTTAAATATGCAGAGAAAAAACTTCTTTATCTTACCTCCTGTAGACATGCAGGCAGACAGCACAGAAAAGAGGATGAGGAGGGTGAAAGTCTTCATCTTTTCGTCTTTTGTAGCTTCTCTCTTCTTCAGAGCTTCACGTTCTGTGTCTTGTTCGTTTGCGGTTCTTCTTTCTCTGTTTTCTCTCGTTTCCCTGAGCACCTTTATACTGTTCAAACCCCTTCACAAGAACTGCTTTCGAAGTTTGTGATTGGTTAGAGAATCAAGTGACACCAAGCCTCTTTCTGCTTTTCAAGACACATCCTCACTGACACACTCACACACACCCTTGCACATATGCACCCCAAACACCACTTTCTAAAACAGTCGTACATGTACCAAGACGCTATATAATTCAACCACAAACGATTTTGACTTGACTTGTTTGGAAGATGTTTTATAAAGATTGGTTTAAGTTGAAAGTAATTATAGGTCGATATAGATCTGGAGGAAAACATTTAAAATTTATACATCTGTTTTTCTTCAAAATGTTTCTATAAAAAATATATGCAACCCCATTCACCTCTGTACAAAATAACCTAATTAAAAAAAAGATCATTCTAAACAGCACAATTATAAAAGGACCTGCAGTATCCTATGTTTATTCATTAGCAGCAATATGTTACAAGTTATCATCTGGTATTTAAATTTCATTGTATGATAACCATAAAATCCAATATCATGACTTCTGACCATAAAGCAAGGTCATCAACTCCACTCCTGGAGATTTAGAGCAAACAGAAAACAGAATGAAAACAGAATGATTTGGATATTGAACAAAAAGTATAAAATCAACTGCAATTCCATTCATTCACAAATACAGGTCCCAGACAGGAGTTCCTAGCTCTGTCAGCTTTGAGAGAAATGGAGTCAAACTGAGGGAAAGTTGAGTGAGGTAAGTTTGAACTGAGGTTAATTCAAACTGAGGAAATGGTCACACTGAGGTAAAGTCAAGCCAAGGTAAATGTGAACTGAGGTTATGGTCGAACTGAAGTTAAGTTGAGCTGAGGTAAATACAAACTGAGGAAATGGTCGAATTGAGGTAAAGTCAAATTGAATTAAATTCAAAGTAAGAAATGGTTGAATTTAGGTAAAGTCAAATTAAGGTAAACGTGAAGTAAGGAAGATGTTCAAACTGAAGAAAATTTGAGCTGAGGTAAAATCGAACATCTTTGAAGTCAAACTGAGGTAAATTTGAATTCAGGTAATGGTTGAACTGAGGTAAAGTCAAACTGAAGTAAATTCAAACAGAGATAATGTCAAACTGAGGCAAAGTCGAACCAAGGAAATGGTAGAATTGAGGTAAAGTCAAACTAAGTAAAAATGAACTGAAATTAATGGTCAAACAGAAGAAAAGTTGCGCTGAGGTAAATTCAAACAGAGGTAAAGTGAAATTGAGGTAAACTCGAACTAAATTAAAGTAAAACTGATACAAATTCAAACTGAGGTAAAGCTGAAGTTACTGTAGGTAAACTCAAACTGAGGTAATGGTCAAACTGAGGTAAAATTAAACTGAATTAATGGTCAAACTAAGGTAAATTCATACTGAAGTAAAATTGAACAAAGGTAAAGTTAAATTGAATTAAGTCATTAAATAATATTATCTAGCTAGCTAATTGTTTTTTTAGGCTTAACTTTAGGCTAGTTATCACCCTTGTAGCTAGGCCTATACACAAATCACATTTGATGATTACTTGGATCAATTTAATTTGGGAAGCCTTGCTTATTACTGTGTGCTTTTTGTCTAGTTTTTGATGTAATTAATCAGCGCTAGCTAGCAAAAATAAATAAATAAATAAATAACTAAGCACTGTACCTGCAAAACCATTCTAGTCCTTGAAAATGTACTGCCATGCTATCAGGATTAATTATTTTCTTTGATTCATACTAGGAACTAATCATCTGTAATGTATCAGATTTAATGTAAGAAGTGGTTAAATATTTAAACCTTTTCCAGAGTGTCCACTTAAAATGATTACCTCACAACTGCAGCATATTTCAATGTGTTAATGTCTTAATACAGTATAAAGAAATGAAATATATGTGTCACACACATGATCATTACTTTTTATATGACACACGATCTGATAGATTTTCTCATGCACTTCTTCATCTGGGCGGACCAATAATCCGTCCACACAGACCAGATAATTGCCGTCTGTGTGTGTGATCCGTCTGTAAATGACCAGAAGGACTCATTATGTGCCAGATTTAATTACAGATTTGTTCTAGACTAACCAAAACCACAGTCAGACTAAACCACACAAGATTTTATGGCAAACTTTGATGCCTGTTTGAGCATTTCTATATGTTTGCATTTTTGGTGCAACATAAGAGCTGGCATGTTTTTTTGGGGGACTGCAGCTGGATTTTTGTTACTGATATAATAATGGGCATGGGCAGTGGGGGTACACAGAGACCCAGAGCCACACACACACTATATCATTCATCCATTAAACCTACATCAAGGTTTTATAGTTATATCTACTATATAGTATCAGAGTATGTTTTTTGACCTCTCCTCTACTTCTGACATACTGTTTATGCATGTTTATGATATTCTTGGTGGAAGTGATTTATGTTGGCCAGTCTGGTATGTAATTTCAATGTCTGCTGCACTGACTATTTTGTGGATTCGTCCCAATGTGAGGGGCATTCTGAGGGAGAAGAAAAAAAAACACAAACATTGAGTCTTGGCGAATCCAGTAGATGTATCCGGTCAGTGCTACCCAGTGTATGCTGTAATTTTCAAATCTGAGCGCTGTGTTTTTCTGTATTGTGCGTGCAAATAGCTCTTTTCCTTGTTAGTCATGGCCCACAACAAATGGAGCAGGTGACTAATGAATGAGGAATAAGAACTAGGGATCCAAGTGACTTGTCCAAGTGACTAGGGATCCAAGTGACTTGTCATTCCCTTTTTAACCATGTACAGAAAATATTATTATAAATATCATATTTCTGTCAAATAACAACATATTGGAGACCTGGCCCACATCACAGATGTTTGGGCTGTTAAGGGTTAGGGTTATTTATTAGTTACATATCCTTATGTGCACTAATTAGTCTGTAACACAGACTTATTTTTGGGCAAGATAAATTATGGTTCATTTGGATGGTAGCGTAAAGACACTTGTGCTTAATTTGGACAAGCAGGTACGGGTGCTGGAGAAGTACCGCCTAGGCAGCATGCTCATATATTAAATGTGGGATCCATTGTGAAGTCCAAGACCAGGAGACCAGGAGTAGCCGAGATTAAGTCAAGCCCGTGTCTTTAGGCGGTCGAGGTCAAGGCAAGATCAAGTCCAAATGAAAACAAGACTGACTCAAAATCAAGAGCAAAAAAGGCAGGCTTTTACTTCAACTAGTTGCATTGCACCAATGATTAGGCTAGGTTTTCTAGAAGAAGGAATTACTTCTAGTCAAACTTGATTGGAAAGATCACACAAACATTATTTTGACGAACTCTTGGCCCAGACCAAGACCATATTTAGCAAAACCATTGCCCAAGAGAGAGACAAGTGAAAGTACAAATGCCACTAAATCTGAGACAAGTCCAAGTGAATACAGAAAAGGTCTTGAGGCCAGAACTGACTCTTACAGAACTACTGTTCAGTACATGTTAAATACATGATTGAAGGAATATAACATGAGAAGGGTGGCGTTATAAGAATTTTTTTTTACGTGGTTTGGTGTGATGCCGCCTGACACAATCCAATACCAGTGACACTGGAGACTCCTTCCAAAATGCTGAATACATTTCCTCACAGAAAACTCTAAGGCAAAGTTTAACAGCACTCTTTAGTTAATCTCTTTAGCGTAAATGTTTTCCTTAAACTATTTCCTTCTACATCAGTTTCCTAACCTAGTCTTACTTGTTGTTGATTTTAGCAGGTAATGAATTAGTGTGTTAAGGCCAGAGGAAGGTAGATGTTGGGTCCTGGGGTAGCCCTTATGAGACCATCAGCACTGATTGAGCTTGTTGAATTAATGTCTGAGGACAGTGATTAGAGACTTCTCTGATTGGCTGTTCTGATGCCACTTATAGCTAGAAGTGTCATACTGTTTAAGACACCAGTTCCTGCAAGACCGGGCCTTTTGTTTTATTTTATTTACTTTTTAAAAAATGTAGAAATACTGACTACTACCACGTCTTGGTATTGAAATGTATTTCATTTCAGGCACACACACAAAAAGGATGTACATGTCAGACAACGTCAGCTGTCGCCTTTGCTGAGTGTTCGAGTGAAAATGTACAGAGGATGGGAACCATGCTTGGTGCTAGTTCTTCAATGTGGGCTAGGTGTGTCAGGGCCCTTAGAGAAGCCAGAAAAAAGCAAACTGAACTCCTGAGGATTGTATGGGTGTGATATTCACAAAGCTGTGGAAAACAGTTGCCAAAGACTCAAATGATGAGAACACAGCTTGGACTTAACTGCAGCTGTAACAGACCACTGAGAGCAATCAGCCACACAGCAAGGGAGAGGAGACAGAGAGAGACAGAGCAAGAGACAGAGAGAAGGAGAGAAGGTTCATGGAAGAGGGTTCACGGAGCACAGTAGCCAAATGCGGCTTCACCGCTGGCATCCACCATCACGGGCATACACCACAAACAAACCCAGTTGACCGCTGTGTGTGTATGTTACACAGAGCTATAGTGCTGCACACAGCAGAGGCAGTTTGTTGGAAGGATCATCCAGGATCATGCATAATTACAGTGAGAGTTTATCTGTTTTTAGTGCATAATGTATTTTCCAGGGTTGAGATTCTTTCTCTATGGAATGTTTGTCTACAATTTCAGTCTAACACTTTTGCAGTGTTTTATACATAGCTTAAAGAACACACAAACCTCGATAGAATTCAGCTGTCTCTCTGCCAGGAATGCACACAATGTCTGATTGTCTGATTCACCACCCCACTTCCTCCCTCCTCAGATCCCCCCCCCCCCCCCGCTCTCTCTCAAGTCATCATTTATAGCTCATCATTCTGCCTTTAAAGGAGAAATCAACCCTGATCTACTATTTATAGTCAATAAATAAAAAAAACAAACATTTAACTGACTTTTGGTTTAAATGTCTTTCACAGGCATGATGGTTTATTTTTACTTTGGTTAAGGCTACACACTATGCAGTGGTGACTCAACGGTTAAGACCCTGGGTTACTGCTCAGAAGGTTGAGGGTTCAAGCCCCAGCACTGTCAAGCTGCCAAGACCCTTAACCCTCTCTGCTCCACGGGTGCCATATCATGTCTGACCCCAGCTTCCTAACAAGCTGGGATATGAGGAAAAAAAAGAATTTCACTGTGTTGTAATGTATATGTGACAAAATAAAGGCTGCTATTCAACTGCCTATTGATAGTGGTGCTATTGAACCCTTTCTTCTTCTCTGCCTAAAGGCAATGATGCAGCAGAGCTTTATTCCTTTACTCTGTCCATCTCTCTCGCTTCCGTATCTTTCGATTCTTCTCAAATCGATCAGCTTCAACTTTCTTGCTAATACCGACATCAACATCATCACCCCGGCCTCCTGTAGCTGACTGAGTCGTATAGCTGCAGTACATTCTGGAATTTTGAGTCCAACATCTCCACATCATTATTAGATTTCTCAGTAATATGACATTTCAATTCTGCAATGTCACAATGCAATATTATCAACATGGTCTCACACTTGCAAAATAATCCAAAACAATTTGTACGACTCAGGTTTAAAAAAAACAAAACAATTAACAGTAAAGTTTAAAAAGAAAAAAAATACAAGGTCACTGTTGGTGTTGGAATTCTGTAACTTCTAACGATGTCAGAGTGTATAATTACTAATAATATCTTAAAGGAATGGTTTGGTGAAAAATAAAAAGAGATTTTCACAACATTATGGGTAAAGCCTTGTGGAAATCTGGAATCATGATTTTTTTCCTTTGTAAAAATTTGTATAATTCCACACTAGCAAATAAACTGTGTGGTTTAAATGACCCAGTAAGAATTTCTGGCTAGAACATAGTTGGTTGTTTGGATGAATTTTAATTCATAAATACAGACTATGGCTGCTTATTTCCCTTATCCTGGGAAAACAGTTACAACACCAATATCATATGAAGCGTATTGATGTATTGATGTATTTATGTGAGATAAGACTTTCTTTACTTAGCAATGTTGACTACATTTGGCTGATTGACTGCATTTCTTTAAAACTAGGGGGAAAAAATTAAATATTGAACCTGCTATTGTGGCCTTGACCACATATTTGTCCAGCACTGCTGCACCCTTTCCCCGTCGCTCTGTCTTTCTCTCTCTGATGCCTACTGCATTTGACTCAGAATTGCATCTCATTGGCATCTCAGTACATCACCGCATGCATACTGGCTGTGCTTGACAGAGAGTAACACGATTTCTGTTCTTGGTTGTTGTTTTTCCCCCGACAGTAATGCTGATTTACGATCAGTTTTGTGGTTTGTTATGAAAGTCAGGGTTTGGGTGGGAGGTGCTGTTTTGGTGTCATTTTATTTTGTCATCGTAATAGTGTGGTAACAAGCTGCAATTATCCACAAATAACATGTCAATAGTAAGACACTGTACTAACAATAAAGCATAGCAATTTCCTAGTTGTAATTGTAGCAAGACCAAACTGGTAATATATATATATAGCTAGTTTGACTAAAGTTACAGCCCATTACTCTGTGTTTACACCATTTAAAGACATAACAGCTAAGAAAGAAAATTGAACACAAGTAATTGATCATTTTACAGCCACATAATTGAGTTCTTTGCTTTTTGGGGCAAAAATTCAAACGATAAATCTCTGTACATATTTGAAGCAATTAGTGAGACGGAAATATTGCTGTGAAAGCTGAACATTTTATCCAAATGTGTAAGAAAGAAAGAAAGAAAGAAAGAAAAAGACAAATTGTTTAGTATTAGCAATAAGTATACACAGCTCAGCCATAACACTAAAACCACCTGCCTAATATTATTATTGTGCTGCCAAAACAGCTCTGACCCATCGAGACATGGACTTCACAAGACCTCTGCCATTAGGGAATACTGTTGACATGAAGGGGTGTACTTGGTCTGCAGCAGTGTTTAGGTAGGTGGTATGTGTCAAATTAACATCCACATGAATGCCAGGATGCAAGGTTTCCCAGCAGAACATTGCCCAGAGCATCACACTCCCTCTGTCAGCTTGTCTTCTTCCCATAGTGCATCCTGGCACTATGTCTTCCCCAGGTAAGTGACGCACATGCACACGGCCATCCACATGATGTAAAATAAACTGCCTTTCATCAGACCAGGCCACCTTCTTTCATTGCTCCATGGTCCAATTCTGATGCTCACATGACTATTATAGGTGTTTTTGGCAGTGGACAGGAGTCAGCATGGACACTCTGACCTTTTTTTTGCAGCTGCACAGCTCCATACGCAGCAAGCTTTGATGCACTGTGTGTTCTGACACTTTCTATCATAGCCAGCGTGAACTTTGTCAGCAATTCTGTGGGATCGGATCAGACAGGCTAGCCTTCTCTCCCCATGCGCATCAGTGAGCCTTGGTGCCCATGACCCTGTCACTGGTTCAGCGGTTGTCCTTCTTGGACCACTTTTGGTAGGTACTAACCACTGCATACTAGGAACACCCTGATTTTGGAGATGTTCTGACCCAGTCGTCTAGCCATCACATTTTAGCCCTTGTCAAAGTCTCTCAGATCCTTACACTTGCCCATTTTCCCCTCTTCCAACACATCAACTTCAAGAACTCACTGTTCACTTGCTACCTAATATATCCCACCCCTTGACAGGTCCCACTGTAACGAGATAATCACTGTTATTCACTTCACCTGTCAGTGGTTTTAATGTTATGGCTGATCAGTGTATACAATTAATACCAATATTTACAAACTATTTTAACAACTGACGTTAAATATATTATGGATAATTCTAACCAGTATTATCATTGTCTAACAATTTTATCTTGTTATATAGAGTTACTAACATATCATTTATAATATTGACATGTTTGTGGTTAAGTATTATCATGGCTTTACTCATGTTTTACTGATCAAATAAACTGCTACCATTTTTCTGTCCTGTTATCTCAAGATTTAAAAACAAAACACAATCTGAACCGATACAGTAGGCTTGTAGAAGTACGTTCTGTCAAAATAGGACATGACAACTTTTTAAATAATTGCCCCAAACCAGGAAACGGTGAAATAACAGCTATTAAATCCACTAATTATTCCTATTAATTTTCCGCTGTAAGTGTCTAGTTGCAGTGCCTCCTTTACTCGACTTTCTTCATCATTAAAAAATAAAAAGTTCTAAAGGATGAGTTAATATATAAAGGAATTTATAACTCACTTCACTGTCTCACAGTCAACTATAACACTGATTTTAAAGTACTTTTATTTCCTTTCTAAGACCGTAATGACATTTCAGACTTATAATCTGAACAGCTTCTGGTGTTTTGTTCAGAATGAAACGAGTGTGTGCGCTTCTGGTCATTATCGTATCTTAGGCACACACACTATATGACCTGAGATCTGAGAATAACTTTATTTCAGAAATCATGCTTGATTTTTTTTTTTTTTTAACTAATGCATTTAATTGTCTAATTTTATGTTACTTTATCACATTTCTTTTATTTATTTATTTTTAAATATATACTTTACATTTGCCTACTGTTTTAACTTACAGTATATTTAACCCTTATCCATCTTATCTTATATAATTTCTTTTACAGAAAAACAAACAAGTGTGCTATTGGACTCTCATATGTGAGGTTTGAAAAGGAATACAAGTAGTAACAAATATACATGGCAGGAAAAAAAAAACATCATCACATCTGAAATTAAGGGACAAGATTTTCATCAACATTGTGTTTTCACAATTTCATGCCATGGATATTTTCCCTGTCTAACAATTACACATGAAATATGTGAAAATACACGTGGAAGAAAAATCTCATTTTTTCCTGTCACTGATCACTGTAACTGAATTTCTTTTTTAAATCTCACTAATTCATTTGATGTTTTATTCTCTCTAGTATCTAATATTACACATTTCACTTCTGTGAACTGTACTGCATTTTATTCTTTTTCTTAATCTTATTAATATAAAAAGCTAGCCAGAAACTATAGGTATTGTACATAATACTGACACTCCTTTAGCCTAGGCTGCTTATGTGATCTTGAAAAAAAACAACTTCTGTTATCTGAACGTGAGAAGTACCTACGTAATATCTCTTGAGATTTAAACACACACACACACACACACACACACACACACACGGTCTCACTGGATCATTTATCGCTTTCTCACTACAGTTTAATTTAATTGCAATGATTGACATTTTTGTGAGGGCTCCTACAGTCTGGACTAAAAGATGTTTGAGACCAGTGTATTTTTGTTACCTCCAAAGATTTTTAACGGTTTGCCAGCGTCTGCGGTCCGAGAGAAAGCCACGCACCAGCATAAATAATACAGTATAGAGATTCGGCCTTGAAATAGAAAACACTGCAATTTCTCTCAGACACACAATGCACACAGTTTTATACTGGTTTTCAGACTATCTGGACTTCTGCCTTTATTACAGACACACACACACACACACACACACACACACACACACACACACACACACACACACACACCATGAAACAAAACACTAAGTCATTTAGTAAGTCACATGTTGTAAAAAGTTTTAATGAAGGTGTGTTTGATGTCATTCAAAGTTCAGACTTCACTTCAGGTTCTCCAGTTTCCTTTTCCTTCTGAGGGGCAAAACAAACCAGGAGTATAGTTAGTAAGACTAGGAAATTTGCACTCTATAAATAAAAATAAAATAAACTCCAGCACAACTGCAAGGATGCATAATAGAAATGTCAGCTGCAATAACAACTGCAGTTAATCACACTAAGAAACTTACCATTGTATACATTACCACTGTGTAACTGTCCTTATTATTGTGTAATTAGCATTACTGGCATGTAATTATGTAAATAATGACACGTGTGACAACAGTGCTGTATTTCTCCTACTCTGGTATTTGATTGGTTACATGACACCCAATGCATATCCAAATGCCTGCCGTACCTGTAGCTCTCCACTGAGGAAAGAGTCACAGAATTTCTGCACACGCTCAGTAGAGATCTCGCCTGATTCCATGAGCCACGTTTTGTCCGATACAGCGTCATAGAGGCCGACCCGTGGGAGGTCACCTGATTTCAGCTTGAAGTAACCCAGTGCACGAGCGTTGGCCTGATCTTTCCCGTTTATCAGCACGAACAGCATCTACAGAAATAAAAGCCAGACTTGCTTATAGAAAAGTAAACATCTGTTTACTTATCTACATAACCAGCCTGGTTGTAAAGCAGAAATTTAAAAGTGACTTACATCAGATAAACTTTTAAATTAGTAAACTAACCAGACAATTATATTAATTTATTCCTCCATTCATTCGTTCATCTTTAGTAACCTTTTTATCCTGATCAGGATCCAAGGCCCCAAACAATGACATATTTCTGGTAATGCGTTACGTTAAAGTTTCCTTAACGAACATTATTTACTGCATTAGTGAAATGCATTAAAAAACATGAACCTCGGCATTAATAAACCATAAGTTATGTTAACAAAGTAACAACGTAAGAAAGAACATGCATTATTTGTCTCTTAAATGTTCACTTGCATTGACTAAAGTTTATTCAAGCTACAGAAATTAGAAATAGAATTATTACAGCATGCTTTTAATATTGATAAATGACTAAAATCTGGTCTTTAGGTGTAAATACTGGAACTTAATTGAATTTCAGTTCTGAATTTTGCCAGTTAAGAGCCACAAACATGTTTATTAAGGTGTTGTTTATTGTGGCCTTAGTTTTACTCATTGATGGTTTATTTGGTTTATCCATCAATCGATCCATCCATTTTCTGTACCGCTTATCCTACACAGGGTTGCGGGGGAACCTGGAGCCTATCTCAGGGAACTCAGGGTACAAGGCGGGGGTCCCTGGATGGGGTGCCAACCCATCACAGGGTACAGTCGCACACTATTTTGAGATGCCAATCAGCCTACAATTCATGTATTTGGAATTGGGGAGGAAACTGGAGCACCTGGAGGAAACCCTCGTAGCACGGGGAGAACATGCGAAACTCCACGCACACAGGGCGGAGACAGGAATCAAATCCCCAACCCTGGAGGTGTGAGGCATACGTGCTAACCACTAAGCCACCATGCCCCCCTATTTGGTTTATTATTTTTTAAAATCAATTAAGAATGCTTTGTTAATGTTACTCGAGGTGTATTAATGCTGAAGGTCATGGTTTGTTCATGTGTTAATAATAATAATAATAATAATAAGGGACCTTAACCCTTTCTCGCAGTACACTGGCGATCCATTCAGTTGGTGGAATGGAAACTGACTTAGACATTTTCAATCAGTATAAACAAATGGATTAGTTTATTGCCAGAAGTCTGTTATAAGATTATTCAGGACACGGTTGGGTTTCTGTGTGTAGAGTATCGTGACTCTTTGTTTGTCTGCTGGTGAGCAGGGCGATGGGAAAGGGGAGGGGTTTGAGCCCCCTGATGAGCAAACAATTCACACATCTCCACAATAACACTGGTATAGAGATCAAACAGACAGAGTACGTGTGATGTATGTACTATGTATGTACTATGTACTGTATCGTATATGTCAGTGGTTCTCAACTGGGGTCCAGGGATCCATAAAGCACTGGCCATAATTTTTGTTATAGTGCTGGAAATCACAACCCATATTATAAAGGTTATTACATGTAGGGGTCCAAGCACCAAAGTAAACTCAGCCCTAATGTGTTCTATCGGTTCAGGAACAGAAGGCTAGTGTTAATGTGCATGAAATGAATACATACTGAGGGGTCCGTGGATTTATTTTACAGTTAAAGGGGTCCCTGGATACAAAAACTTTGAGAATAATAATACATGTGTGGGTACGTACTGTATATATATATATATATATGGGCTTGATGTGAAGGGAATGCAAAAGGACGCCATATCCCAGTAAAAACAATTAATTATTTATGTCTATTTCAGCAATATCTACAATGTTCCAAGTTCACAAGAGCATACTTATGTAGGTTTATAAACTGACTCAGGTTATAATGCTCTAACCCTGATTCATTCAGAACCACTAAGCCCATTCTGCTTCATTCAGAACCACTAAGCCCATTCTAATATATCTATTATGTGTGCTTATAATAAATGTACTAGTGTATAACTGATTAGGAATACCTTTCCGGCATAGCGAGGAGCCAAAGCCCCGACTCGCTCTTTCAGCTCGCTGTAATTATCACTCCCCCTGTTGGCAAAGAGCACCATGTGCACACTCACTTTGGACTGAAACAGACCCACAGCAGACTGAGACAGAGAGAAAGAGGACGTGTAAATGATGAGGTTGACAAACATAAGAAATAGCTTTACTTGTAAACTCTTTTTTTTCCCCCTCACACAATAAAAATATAAGAATGAAGATTAATATCCTGATCATTTTAGGACATGACACACACACACACACAGCTGTATGTACAGTGTAGGCAGTGTACTACAGTGCACCTTATAGCTTCTCTCAATACTGTAACTACTGTAATGAATATATATTTTGTTTTATATATATATATATTTCAAGAAATCTTCACAGAGAACAGAGAAGAGGCAATGGAGATAGAATTGTGTACATGAGTGTAATATGTACAGTATATTGTGTTATACCAAGTAATATTTGAAACTGCATTCGTGTGTGTGTGTTTTGCCATACCACTTGATTATACTCGGTGATATAGCGTATGTCATTGATGGTGAAGAAACGAACAATTCCGTCCTTGTCTAGCTTATCCAGTTTTGCTGGGTTTAGGTTCTCCTGATGCAAATCTGCCTTTAGAAACACAAACACACATACACACAATTTATGTAACGACAATCAAAAATTCCTTCAATATCCATCTATCCATCCATTTTCTGTACCGCTTATCCTACACAAGGTCACAAGGGAGCCTGGTGCCTATCCCAGGGAACCCGGGGCACAAGGGGAAAGCCAATCAGCCTATAGCGCATGTCTTTTGACTGGGGGAGGAAATCAGCGTACCCAGAGGAAACCCTCGAAGTACGGAGAGAACATGCAAACCCCCAATCCTGGAGGTGCGAGGCAAACCTGCTAACAACTAAGTCACTGTGCCCCCCAATTCCTCCAATACTGCTATATAAAATACATATGCAATGCTTATAAAAACCTTCAAATCAAGTGTTACTGGATTTTTAAAGGTACATTGTTATGCTCTCAATTTTACATCTAATAACAGTACATTACTCTCATTCTTACAGTAGCATGGCTACTGTAAATACACTAACAAAGTCAAAGTTCATGTTACAACTAGCTTAATGTAAACATATTATGACATATACATCACTTCGCTGTATAAGTAGCAGGAGCTGCCAACAAGAGGGCCAAAATAGTGTCGTATAGCCCAGAAAATATAGTACAAAGTTACATAGTAAGCCCTAATTCAAGACCACATCACAGAATATGAACAAGTGTGGGAAAACACACATGTCTACCTTCCTGAAGACGGAGATGGTGTCTGAGTCGATGCTGTATTTAGCCCACACTTCCTTCTCACTGCACAGGGCGGCTGGAAGGGACTTCACCTCTTCAACAGCAGCCAAAAACTCCTCATAGCCAAGCCCTCCATCAGCCTGATATACACATGAATATGTAACATACTGTATGTAACATGCGGATTTTCATGCACAGAATGAATTTTACTATCTCCAAAAGTTCTGTAAGCTCCACGTTTGTAGAGACAATGTCACAGCGCAACAGTGTTCTTTATTTGGCCAAATGTGTACAGGCCTAATTGTGAAGATTTCATATCTCAATTTTATGACAAATTATGATTTTTTTTTTTTTTGGTCACAAAATTCACAATATTGTTTTCGTGATCAGCAAAACCTTTACATAATAGCATGCCATTATGCATTTAATGGCAGATGAAGTGTATTTCATCACTGATATCAACACAGTTAAAGGTAGTGCGGTCACGTTAGTGAATGAAATGAATAATCCCTTCTCATGTTTGTATACAGGACATAATAACCTGTTACCTTCGATATTTAATTATTATGACAAGCCGTTCGTTTTTGTTGGTTTTTCATTCTGCGCAAATAATGATTTTGTATATGGCACACGAAATGCATACAAAATACGCATGAAATCATGGAATAAAATTTTTCTGAGTAGAGATGATTTAAATACTATGGGATCATGTCAGTATTTAATATAATAATATATTTTGCTTAAGAGCAGAAAGAATCAGACAACTGGATAAAAATAAAGCCATAAGGCATGAAAGGGTGTTCAGTACAGTGATATTCATGGTTAAGCGTGTTCTTAGGCACATTGCAAAGCTTTAAAATCTTCTGACCTTTGATAAGATCACTGTAATGCACACTGTCGAGTGTGTGGTAGAGTTTTAGGGCGTTAGGGCATACAGAATAATAACTAAACACTGTAGTGTAACGGTTTTAAGCTATTGATTTAAAACCTGGTCTATTGATACAGAATTCAATTGTTCAATTTGTGTTATAAATAAAATGTTAACATGCTCTTGTAATTGTTCTAAATCTCGCTCTCTTTTAAATAAACCATGCAGTTAGTCATGATTCTAGAAATATATTGATATAATTATCTCCCTCTTTAATACCACATTTGATACTGCTGCCATATGCTTGACCTTTGGTTGGAGTTAGATGGTATATTTGGGTAATATTGGCCCAGAAAACTAAGGCAATGAGGTAAAAACATGCCTGCAAAAGAACAGCCAAACCCTCTACAGAGTTTTACATTATGTCCTCGACTGAAGTTTTAAATTTTACTTAAATTTGAGGTCTGTGTCCTCAGTCCCAGACAATGTTTAGGTTCATGTTAGGTTGTTGCTGTGTTTGTTTATAGAGACCAAACGCAGCCAATCCCACAACGTCTCAGTTCCGTTTTTATTTCCTCCTCCGCCTGGTGAGTTGGGCCAAAAAGCTCAGCGTTCTGGGATCACTACACACAGGCATTTCCTGCGGCCAAGATTTCACATCAAGGTTATGGCACTGAGAATAAAGCTCTCCCACAGGGACCTTATTTTCTCTTCGTCAGTCTGCATTCCTAAGTGTCTTCGCTGGTCACATTTGCCTTTCTTTACCTCCTCACGCACGATAAGCAATACAAGCGCTTCAGACAGACACACCCATACACACAGTCTCTGACCTCAAAGAACCCGACGATGACAACTTCAGCCGAATCGATGAAGGTTTCTGCTGCAGAGATGTCCGTCAGTCTGGGGAGGGCGATCTCTGCAGGGGGCACATGACCTATCTGTCAGGGACAGATACTGTAATGTACTGGCTCAAGAAATAACCAGCACAGCAAAATTCTTCACTTAGTTTTTAAAATATTTACATTACTGATCTTAAGTAATGGAACACAATGGATCTGCATTATATTGACAGTGACTCCAAGGTTGGTCTTTATAAAGCAACGCACACTGAAATGATAATTTGGGGGGTTAAAAAAAAAAAGGTCAAATTTACAAATCTAATATATATATATATATATATATATATATATATATATATATATATATATATATATATATATATATATATATAAAAATATCTAAAAATATCTAAATCCTTTTTCCTATCAGAAAAGTAAGAAAGCTAGGAACCATAAAGGAAGCTATGAACCCTTAACTATAAGAAGAACAGATTGAAGAACACTTGAAGAACATTATATGGAAAAGTACAGAATAAAATACCTTCTGAGATGTTTGGGGGAGGGGCTTACAGGAAAACAATCAAAGATGGGGTGGTGAAGATGCGGCCCAATGTGAAGTTACTGTTCCCACCCTGAAGTTGATTATTTTGCACTGCAGTGTAGTGTTTTATTCCTCTTATATCAAAGCAATTTACCAACAATTATGTTTTTTTTATTAAGGAAAGAGAAGTCCTACTTTTTTTCCAGTTAAAGTTAATGTTGTGGAACATCTGAGAAACAATGTAATTCCTGTTATCAATTATGTTATAGCTGCTTTCAACAGTCCTTCTGTCTCTTGAAGATAATAAAGCAAAACAAACAAACAAACAAACTTGTCATGGTATTGAGAAACCCAAAATGCAAATGTTAAGGAACAGCTTTAACTGTGACACTTAGAGAATCCTTCCAAAAATACTAAATAATGATTCCAATGAGCCAGAAATAAATATTCAAGTTTTATGTTGTGATGTCATAATTATAATAAAAACAACTTTGAACAACAGAACCCTATTGAACATTCCAGAACCACCCAATGAATGAGTTATCCAATGAGCCACACAACAGACCCTGCTGAACATTCTAGAGTTCTACAGATTTCCTCACAATGGACCCCACTAGAACGACCAATTCCAGCTCCTTCATTCTGGTACATTCATGAGTAAAACATGATAAACATTCTTGAATCATACAGTGAACCCTACGGAGCATTTAACAATTGCACCATTGATCCCATTGAGCATTCTGAAGTCACCTAGTGAACACCTCTGATGTTGCCACTCAATATTCTAGAATCGCTGAGTAGAACCTGTGAACTGAACTGATCATGCTATGATTGTCGAAGCCCCCAATGAGAAAATATGATTTTTAATTTTATCATTATAGATGACCCCATTTCGAGAATATCCCCATAAATGCTACTGAACATTCGATAGTAATAGAAGAACCTCCCCATTTGAACACACCTGAGTAAATTTGACTGAACATTCCACACTGAATCTTCTATAATAATGGATTCCCTCATTCTAGAACGCACATCGTACTGAACATTCTATAATTGTAGATTTCCTTCATTCTAGAATACCTGAGTAAATATGACTGAACTATTATATCAATAATAACAGATTCAACCATTTTAGAATCCCCCTGGGTTGAACAATGTATAATAATGGATTCCCTCAATCTAAAACCCCAAAGTACATCCTACAGAACTTTCTAGACTGAACACTCTATAATAACAGTCCCCCCAAGTCCAAAATACCCAAGTAAATCTGACTGAACATTCTATAATAATCGATTCCCCCACTCAAACACCTGAGTAAATCTTACTCGACATTCCACTCTGAACGTTCTATAATAGTGGATTCCCTCATTCTAGAAATTCCAGAAAGTTAATTCAAATGAACATATACATATAGAATTCCCTACTGAATTTTCTAACATTGCCCAGTAGACCCCGCTAAACATTCTAGTCATTTCCTAAATATGTCCGAAACCCATTAGAGATCCAAGAAAGCTGACCTTTATCTTCTGCTCTGCTGCAGGTGACCAGTAACAAAACCACAAGAAGGAGCAACATTTTGGCAGATCAGCGGCAGAGAACCAGCACAAGGTAAAGAAAAAATATAATATTTTGTTCCTATTCTTAGACACCCAATGTGAATCATGTGACCTGGTTAAATAGTAGTGATTGGTCTATACTGTGAGAACCAGGCAGGTGTCTCTGATAATGTTAAGGTCAGAATATGTTGGATTACGTGTCACAGCACTAGTGAGGGACTTTTTGTAACAGAAAATGACTATACATGTGGATGATATAGCCCTTGTAGGACCTAATCTCATACATTAAAGGAAATTTATAGAAAGGAGGATAATCGCTATAGTAAATCAGATTCTAAAACACTTTACATGAAGGTCTACATACCACATTCATAACATTGTATAAGAGATTCAAGTTTATGTCACCAACAGAAGGCAACAACTTACCAGTAGAGACCCATAGGGACCATTACAGTTTCCATTAAAACCAATACAATTCCCATTATAACCATTAAAACCATTATAAATTATATGCACGTTTCTATTGTTGTTTTTTTCAGCAGAGTTGTAGGTGGATATTAAGCTATTGTACAAATGAAATCAAGAAAAATACTCAGCTCTAAGCACTTCTGAGGGTGTATAATCTCATTGGCCTCAGTTCTGACTCACTTGTATATGTTATCTTGGGATCCTCACATGAAGAGGGTTTTTGTTCCTGTTTGTACACATCGTTGGGCCTTGTAGTTACCAGGCACAAGTAAATAGAAATTCTAATACATACATCATAGTTTGTAACAATTAGAATATGAGTGCTTAAGGGATTGCAATGTTTATCTGCATGGCACTCCCTAGTGGAACTCTGAAGTTACTGCAAGTCAAGTGTGAAGCCATGTTGTTTCAGGGACTGTGAGGTATTACTAATGGTTACTTATGACTACATGTTTGTGTGTGTGTGTGTGTACACTTGAGGATGAGCTGTCAGCTCTGCCCATGCTGTGAGAAGAGTGTTCTAGTTTGTTCCAGTTTCAGACACATACTGTAGCAGATGAGTAACACATGAGATGACTGATTTCTAGCACAACACTCTAACATAGAAACAACAACCTTGGTTTATAGCTATAGTTTCCCTGAGAGTTCATGGACTTCATTCAATTACTAAGCAATTCATTTTTAATATATGATAAACAAATTGAACACTGTGTTATTTTAAGGATGGGGATATCATTAATGATGTAATTTCTTCTTCTGAGAAATAATTTCACTTATTATTAGTGTTGTGTCCGAGCCCACCTTTGTCGAGTTCAAGTCAAGACCAAGTCCTTAACCAATTGAGTCCTAGTCCGAGTCCAAAAGGGGCCTGTTGTTACTCAATTACTTTTGTGTGCTCTTCATAACTGTACACACCTCAAAGTGCCACTTTCTGGCAATTTTCATCCAGGAACTTAAAATAAAAGGAAGCAGCTAGGTAAGATATGTTTGGCTGATCAACTACATTTGGGAAAAGGAGAGAATTCTGTACATTTCATGTTCCATGGCCCCAGCTTACCTTTGAACTTCCTTAATGGCTTCATAATGTTATTTTGATACTATTTGAACGTTTCCTCAAGAAAGGCATCTAAATCTTTATGCAAGTTTCAAGCAGTGTCTATTTGTATATGGATAATTTGGAAAACGTAAGTTTTCCTCTGCATTCTGGCTTCCCCGCCACACGAAAACCATAGTGACTGCAATGAAGCTTTTCAAAAAAAAAAAAAAAAAAAATTCAAATATTTGAATATATATAATAAAATAAAATTCAAATATTTTTTTTTAAATGGATGGCTAAAAACTCCATTTTCAATGTGTGGATTGCATCACAATGAGACTTGCATAAAACCCTAATCCTAAACCTGGCATTTGTCAGACATCTAGCCAGAACCTTGTTTATTTATTTATTTATATATCCTTTATTAACCAGGAAGATCCCATTGAGAAATTAAAATGTTAAATGTTAAAATGAAAAAAAGCAAGTAGAACTGATGAGCAGACAATAGAGTGAAAATTACGTCACACATGGGAAATATACTGTAGGACTATGTTTATTATGTCCTGTATAGTCATTAGTGTTATTGGTGTGTCATGAGATTATTTCCTTATAATAACATGCTTTAGCAGTTAAAAAAAAAAAAAAGAAAGAAAAAAAAAAGAAAAAAAATTTTTGACCTGGCTTAGTTCATTCCCAAATAGAGAGAGAAGGGGCTGTCGTTAAAACGCCCTTCTCGAGGTACATTTGTTTTTTCATTTCTTATCTTCGTAGGGACTTAAGGCTGAGATGCTGAGAGGTTCTTGATTGTTTAGAGTCTCTAAACCCCACTGAGACATGCTTGTGATTTTGGTTTTTATAAATAACCTTCACTTGATTTGACTTGTCTATCTGTTTCAGTGTGCTGCCCCTTATATACAGCAGTTACCCCATATTATCCCATCAACATCAAACTCCTACCATGCTGAGAGCGTGTTTTCATTCCAAGTGTGTCTAGAACTTCAGGTTAATTAAGGGTGCAGTGCACTTGGGCTATACTGAGGTATAAATATAGAGCAAAAAGCACAACCCAAGCCACATTTAGCTGGCTAATCTTTCCAGTGAAGATTATGATAATTATGTAAGGACATGAGTGTGGGTGAACCACAACAACGACAAAGGCTGATGGGAACTCCTGTGACAACCTGATTTCAACTTAAAGACTGTTTAAGAACATTTAATCATGCATTTAAATCAACCATACTGCAAGTACTGAAGTAAAAACGTAAGGCCACCAAGATAATAAAGGATTTGGTGTCAGATACCCAAGAACAGAGCTACTTGGTAAATAAACCATGTATTTATTTTATAGCTATGTCAGAGCTAAAACTCATCTGGTCTGAGAGCACCATGACCTCACAGGTGAAATATAGCACCAGAGTAATTTATTACCCATACAGGTCACTGCAACACTGAATCGTTTATCACCGAAACATCCTGAAGTTGGTTTTACACAAAAATCTCTCAGTAATTCGAACAATTTCGAGGCTGATTTGCCCCTGAGATGTCCTCGTTTTAAGCTGGTCTTGAATGATTATTTTTCCACATTATCAAGTGACGTGGGGTGTGTAGAATCCAATCCCATCCTATCTACCAAATCTACTCACGGTCCAGACTCAATTTAAAACGGGGTTATAAAATAACTGAAGTTTGGGAGAAAGGCCATGCCTTCAATTTTTTTCCTATTTAACTTCTCCACTAGTGACAGTTTCTACACCAACTGCCTCCACAAATCCTCTCTACTATACAACAACTCGTACCCAAGATTCTTTGGGGCTGTGGCTAGCTAGTGTAAAACTAACACGGAAGCCGTGCAGAACTCCTGCCCAGGTTTTGACAGTTCCATTTAGTTAAGAGTGTAGTCTGTATTCGCAAAAATATGTTCAATATTCACAGCTCAGCATCACATAGTGAGTTTCTTTGGATGATTGTGGTACATTAGCTTCCTAAAGGGTTTCTATGGGGCAGTATAACACACTGTTGTAATGTTTGACATGGAAATCAAAGAGACCCTTTGGGTACTAGTTGGAACTTTTTCAATGTAAAAAGTGCAGTGTACACCATACACTCATTTGTAAAGTGAAGGCACTGTTGGTACAGGTTCTGGAGATCTTGGTTTGGAACCCAAACACCATTGAAATCAGGTGCTTGAGGACGGCATTGTTTTTTTTTAAAAAAAATGACAACTGCATGAGCAAGTCAATGTTGTGGTCATGACAGGCATTAAAATAAGATGAGATCATTGGATGACTAATGGTTCTAGGTTTCTAATGAGGTTCTATTTGGAACATTTCCATTTTCTGAAAGGGAAACCTATTGTTTTAGGAGTCTACATTAAACCTTATTGGGAATGTAGTTGAAAAAAAACAAAAAACAAACTTAAGAGCCATTTCACCGAATGGGTGCCATTTCAGTCCCCAGGACATTATATGTATAAATATGCATGAAAATGAACTGTAAAATACATTTTATTATTAAGCAAAGTGTCCTGCACATTAATCTAACTGCACATTCAAAATTGAAACCATTTATATAATACATCATTTCAAACATTAATAAAAAACTACCTAGAACACTGAAAAAATAGTACTTGTTACCTGTCCTCGCTCTCTAACACTACACTTTACCAGGAAATATAATAATTAAAATCCTTCAGAATTTTATTTTTTTGTTTTTTTGCATTGTTGGGTGACTCCATATCCCAACTACGCTTTAAAAAAATCTTAGAATTAGTTGACACGCTTTTAGACATGCTTTTTAAACGACAAACGAGTTTGACATGGAATGACATTTGATTATGTAAATCACTTGAATCCAATTGACAGAAACTGGATGGAAACCTGAACCAGTAGTTAAAAACATCTCCTGGTTTCATGTGTCAGCACCAGCTCCACCGCATGTCTGTGGAAAGGGAACACTTTATGTATAGTATTCCCTTAAAGAAGGCTCTAGAAAGATTCAAAATAATATATTTTTTTAAATCCTATATGAGGTACTGTGTATCCAAAAAAAAAAAAAAAAAAAAAATCACAAAGTGAATAAATGTTTCTAAGAGATGCCTCTAAAAAAGACGTATACTGAGATTGTTATATCACTAGACCCATCATTAGATCAGTGGCTTCCATTAAACCATGAGTCATGAGTAGCTCTTGGCTGCTTAAGCATTGTTGATGCACTAAGCTCACATCAGGCCCGGTGTGTACTCAGTCCCATGAAAGCTCGGATGCCCTTTCTCTCCCGTAAGCTCTCCTTAAAATACACCTAAATCTTTTCATCCCTTTGCCCATTCTCTTTGAAGAAGGGAATGTGTATGTGTGTGTGTGTGTGTGTGTTTGTGTGTGCAGGCAGGTAATGAAAGAGATCAGAAAACTTCTGGAAGAGTTGTGAGAAGTGGGTGGGTGGCTGCAGGGGATTAGAGAAATGAGTATAAAAGAGGACGATGGATGCCAGAAGAAAAGTAGAAGAGAGACTGCAGAAGAAGAAAAAAACAAGCTGAGGATTCAAGCTCACCTTTGTTTTGCATCTCTGTACGTGCTCTCTGAAAGGCTGACCGCTGTGAAACGCTGAGGTAAGCATCCAGGCATTCGGTCCGAGCTGAGCCCATAGCTAGTGCACAGCAATGGTATTGTAAAAGAGGTAGGGTTTTTTCTTCATGAGATAATTATGATAATTCCTTAGATTTATATAGTGCTTTACATAGTTGGGGGGGGGGGATCTCAGCCACCACCAGTCTGTAGCATCCAACCGGATGATGCGATGGCAGCCATAGTGCGCCAGAACCCCCGCCACTCCAGCTATTAGTGGAGAGGAGAGGGATGTAGCAATGTAGTGATGTAATTCAGAGATGGGATTATTAGGGGCCCATGTTAGATAAGGGCCACTGGGGGAATTTCGCCAGGACACAAGGGTAATACCCTTACACTTTATGAGAAGTGTCCTGGGATTTTGAATGACCACAGAGAGTCAGACCTCGGTTTAATGTCTCATTCAAAAGAGGGTGCTGTTTTTACAGTATAGTGTCCCCGTCACTACAGTATACTATGGCATTAGGGCCCACACAGACCACAGGGTAAGCACCCCTTCTGGCCTCACTAATACCACTTCCAGCAGAAACCTTTGTTTTCCCCAGGAGGTCTCCCATCCAGATAGTGGCCAGGTTCAACCCTGCTTAGCTTCAGTGAGAAACCAGGAGAGGACTGCAGGGAGATACGGCTCTGGAATATGATTATTTTATCAGGCTGATGAACACAGCTAAGAGGCTGGAGAGAAAAAGAGAGTGAGAGAAAGACTGGCACAATGCACAAAACCAGCCCATCTGGCACCAACAACCATGCCACGGTTAACGTCAATGCCATTTTTCCCTATTCTGATCTTTGATGCGAACATTAACCGAAGCTCTTGACCTGTATCTACATGATTTTATGCATTGTGCTGCTGCCACATGACTGGCTGATTGGATAACTGCAATGCATGTGCAGGTGTTCCTAACAAAGTGGACAGTGAGTGCATTTCTAGATATTTTTTTTTTTACTCACTTCAAGCTTGAAAAGCTTGTTCTAGTGTCAAATAATTTTGCTAATTTAAGCATTTTTTTTTCTTGAAAGAATCAAAATGATCTGCCATTAGCACAAAGCAATGTAAAGTTTGAAATGAGTAAATATGTCTAGAAATAGGTTTAATAATCTTATATTTGGTTAACTGTAATCTTATCATAGGAAATGCTAGATAAATCTGACTATATTTAGACTATTTTCTGAAATATATATATATATATATATATATATATATATATATATATATATATATATATATATATATATATATATATATATATATATATATATATATATATATATATATATAATATCCACCTACCTGAATGTTTTTGGGAGGTGGGAGGAAACCAGAGAACCCTGAGGAAAACCCATACAAATGCATGGAGATAACGCATCAAAACCCCACACAGACAGTAACCCGAGCTCAGGACCAATGAGTTTTGTTTTGTCCATTTCTAATATCTTAGCATACTTTATTTGACCCTTTTTTGGTACTTATGGTTATAAAAGAACATCTGTAACACAACCCACTAAATGCACTCGAGTTAAAATCCACCTTCATTTTGTCCTAAGGGTGTGCAAACTTTTGCACTTGCCCAAATTCATTACATCCAAACAACTTTCAAATGAAAAAGCAGGCAAGCCAAGCAACTGAAGGTTAAGGGTCAGAAGGGAGACTTGACTCTACTGGGAACTCACAACCTATCACAAGCTTAGAACCTTAACTCCTAAGCTACCATTACCCAACATGCTTTGTGTTGAGAATCAGTATACTGTTATAGTTTGATAGATAGGAACTCGGATAACAGCGTCCTATTGCTGAATTGTCACTTCCCCTAGAAGCAAGCAAAGTCAGCTCTTCTGAAATCCCTTGCACAGAATACAAATTACAGAGCTCAGTCTAAGTGGCCTACATTAGCTCATTGAGGTCAGGGGTTATGTAAACATACTATAAATAGCCTAGTCTTTAAAAATAGCCAGGCTCGTTTGGAATTGCAGCAACAGTTAGAGTCAGTTAAATGATTGCACTGTCAGGAGCAGTAATTGACTTGATGAAGTGGTGTGGAAGAAATGAATTAATGAAAGAGAGATTAAAACATCAAAGGACAAGATGAAAGATGAACCAGTTGAACAAAAATGGCACTTAATATACAATGTGGAATGAGGAACAGCTGGAAGACAGGCAGCAGATTTCTCAGTGTGTCTCAGACAAAGCACATGTTAACCTTTCATCCTGACAGACTCCTTACCCAAAGCATTCCCAAACACCCAATTACAAATGAAGCAGAATCAAATCAATATTCATGCACATATCTGAGGATGAGAGACTTGATCAAGGGCCGAATGTGGCGCACTTTCAGAACTGGGATTCAATAATCACCACTGGTCCTTAGAGAACATTAAAAATTGTAGCCGTAGCTAAGAGAGTGATTTCTAGCGTTAACTTGTAGTATTTTCAGCAGCAATGTCATATTTCATATTTAGGAAATGAATGCAATGGATGCCCCAGCACCCACAGACAAGAAGGGACCTCCCAGGTTCAAGCAAAGGATAGTCCGGACTTTCAAGAGCAAAGCACCAAAACCAGGCCAGAAGGGTTTCGGAGAGGACATCCCTGGAATGGAGGATCTCGGCACAGGTAAACAAACACACCACAAATATCAAACTGCCTTCATGCCTTTCTTTGTGCTGCAAAAGCACCACTTTTTTATTCATCTCTCAAATTCAGGATCTTTGCAGATGATGCAAAGTTGAAAGGAATCCTGTGTGCAGTAGTAATAGTAATCTCAATCTGGCCAAAGGTTTGTGGACACCTGACCATCCCATTCTAGATTGAGTCCTCCACTTTGCTGTTATAATAACCTCCACTGTTCTTGGAGGTCTTCTTAGTGAGGTCTAGCACTGGCTGAGAAGGTCTGGTGCTCCATTCATCCCAAAGTGGGGTTGAGATCAGGGCTCTGAAGTTCTTTTATGCCATCAGTCATGCTGGAACAGGTTTGGGCTAGGCCTTAATTCCAGTGAAGGGAAATGTTACTACTACAGCATACAAAGAAATCCTATACAATTGTGTGCTTCCATCTTTGAAGAAGACCCACATATGGGCGTGAAGGTCAGGTATCTACATACCTTTAGCGATATAGCGTACTGTACGCATTTAATTTCTGACTGTTTCTCTCTTCCGCAGACTTCACTGTGATTTGTCCGTGGGAGGCTTATGGCGACATGGAACTAAGCGATCTGGCCAAATATGGAATTTTGTAGCTTTCAGTTTTGTATGTCTTTGTTTTGGACCCTTCTTCTTTGACATGTTCTTATTGTTGAGTAGTTCATGGTGCTACATTTCACTAACCTGGACAGTCAAAATATATTAAAGTGCCCCCACCCCCACATTTAACATCATTGAATTGATCTAGAAGCTTCGCCGCATCCCTTGATTCCTTTGAGGCCATTTTAAGAATTGGTACGTCCAAAAAGATGGCACACTTCAGCTGCTTTCCAGACCATGCACTGAAGGATATAAGATCGAGGAATCAAGGAGGCATCATTTCACATTCTGGGATGCATCCCATGCTGCACAGCCTAAATTTGCATACTGAAATATGATTGGTTCTTATATTTTATGATGCAATTCTACTCACCCATAATGATGTTGTGTTCCAATGAGATCGTCAAGTCTGAATTTCTTGAATGTACTGGCTTAATATTGTTGATAAAGATTTCTTTTCTTTTTTTTTTTTTTTTAATTTTCATGACAAAAACGAATGTGCAATTCAACCTTCTGCAGTATATGTGGCAAAATCTAATTTCCTTATAATAAAAAAAAAAAAACACTCAGAACTAGTGGAGTGAACGTCACTTATACAAAAGGTATTTAAAAAACACTAAACACTTCATTCTGTGCTCCAGAACATGTCGCAAGACCTGAGAGGAAACTGCTGCCTTCTTACTCATTGCTTGAGAGAATAAACAACCACGTTGACCACACTGAAGTTATCCATTATGTTTTATTCCTGAAGAAAACACTGCTTTGGTCTTGTTAGACTAATACAGTATTAGCCAGCTAGAACTTCATCCAAATCACTAAAGTGAACACACTTTAATCAAATGTAACTAAATGTGTACACGGCTGTCTTATTAGCTAATTAATTAACTCAATTGTTTCAGCCTGTTCGGAGAATATCAGAGGAGTGACCATAGTGGAAATGGGCTTTTACACAGCAATCTGGTGTTCCATCATAAGAAGGATTTAACCTTAGAACGTTTGCGAGATAAGGGCCAATGGAGGAATTTCACCAGGACGCCAGGGTTACACCCCTACTCTTTATAAATTGAATCAAACTGTTCTAGTGGACTAGACAAGAAAAATATGATGTGTAAACTATATGTGTGCACCCATGGAAAACCCTTCATATATCAATTTTTGAAACTTTCTACTAATATATTATATATATATATATATATATATATATATATATATATATATATATATATATATATACACATATACACACACACACACACATGAAAGCTAAAGACTTTCCTAAACAACAGAAACATGCTTCTCTTTTGCATGTAGCTCAACCACAAGTTCTAGCATTTGAAAGTCTGTTTAAAACTGAATGAGAGAAAATTGTGAAGTGAAGATTTCTGCCTATGGCACAGCAGCATAGTGGTTAAACTGAATTAATTTGGCTTATATCTATTTTGCTACAGCATGTAGCTATCACCTTGATTAAAGTGTGACATTCGCGGTGTGAGGAAATCACACTTGGCTAACAAGGTTTTAGATCTCTTCAGGCAGATGAACCATTTGCAGCACTGCATATAGTAAGACGGATTCTTACCCGACGTGATCTTTTATCAGGCCTAGACAAGACTACAAAATAAATAAAAACATTTCAACACTATTTTTGATGGAATATATACGTATTCTGATAGTAGATGTGTGGAACTATACTACGGGCAGAAAAAGCCTATTTTGTCCAAAACCATATTTTTCATAATTCATGCACCATGACATTTGACCAGTTTCTCCAGACTTCACACTATTATACACGTCCAGCCAAAGACTAAAACTAAATCCAAACTAGAAGTCAAAATCAAAATCAACCCTGGTGCAATTTGGACCCCTTTTTTTTTTCCTGTACACTGAAATAAATTCACCTAAAATGATTTAATCTTTAAAAAAAAATTATCGTCAGCCTTTAGCTGAAATAAAACTCAATACACATCTCGATGACTTTGCTCTCCCAAAGACAAAAAAACCCCCAAAACTCGTTTGTGCATATATTTTAAAAAAAAACAGTTTATATGGACATTCAGATACAAATTACATCACAAATGGCATCCGAGTATGCAGAGAGGAAAAGTTCAAAACCAAAACACACTCACATTGTAAACTAAAGGATAATATGCACAACATGTATTATATAATAAATGTGCAAAGATGGAAAGGAGATTATAGGATAGGATTGGGACGCTGCCGAAGGAGGCAGCTTGTTTCTTTCCCATCCTGACTGTACAGCTGGACGTTACTGGAAACCTGTGCTCTATAAGATGATCCAACAAATCTAGACTCACACGCCCTTCGCCGGGTTTTTTTTTTTTTTGGAGGAATTTTCGATCAGAGCCGCAAATTCCAATCCTGGTTTGATTCGCGGGATAGAATTCATTAATAAATATCACCAGACTGAGATGAGTCTAGTCCTGTCTGGCCTTTAGACTACTGTTTTAACAGTAGTATTTTAGCCACTATACACATAGGAAAGCTGCAAACAATGGACAAATCCATCCTTATTTATCCAACACAGAACTTGGAAGAGTCAAGGCAAAGGGGGAGGTTGATCGCAGTTAAATGATGTCCTAATTTTCTTGATAACACTGAGAAATGTAGTGCATAGGCTGCAAAGTACCTAATGGACAGCAAAAACAGTTAACACCCTTCCATCTCAATGAGCTTTCAGAGAGAGGCGGGGAAATTCCTTAAACCTTAATACACGTTCCACTTCCAGGACTCGGAACAGTGGAATATAATTCAACCCCTATATCACACAAATAAAAAAACAAAACAAAAAAACATCAACAACAACCAAAAAAAGACAAAACGTGGGGTTCAACTAAAAAGCTTAAAGTATGAAATGTGTTCTATATTTACTTACAGTATAAGTGTTGACTGTTGATAAGCAACACAGCTGAAATCAGTTTTAAACGGGTGAATCCATACACAATTAAATACCCAGTAGTTCAGGTTTCATGCTTTTCCAACATTCCGGCACGGAAGTACTGATACACGACTCGGAACGAAGCACGTACACGGATAAATCCTGACCACAGAATAACCTGCTTATATTCGACTGATAGGTTTGTTAATAAATTACGCTGGAAACTGGATGTCGATGGCACAGCAGACACTGCAAAATCCATTTCATTTCAAACCGCTTTTTTCTTTTGCTTTTTTTTTTTTTTTTTTTAAAGTCACTTCAAAAATCAAACAGTAAAATCTATTGATACAAAAATAAAACAAGGAAAACAACAGAAATTACCATAGGCTCATACATATAAGCAAAAAAAAAAAACAACAAAAAAAAAACAAACAAAATGTGCTTCACAAAATCTTTGGAACCAAAATTCATAAGACATAATATCAATATTCAGAAGATAAGAGTAAATACATGTAGAGAAGCGAGGAAAAAAAAAAAAAATACTATGTAGCTTAGCGTTTTCTTTTTTTTTTTTTTTTTTTAAAAAAAAAAACAATCCAAAGTTTACACTTGCTGCACACCCTGTTGTGAAATGAGGCAAGTTGCATATCTGACAGCACGATTCTTGTAAAAAGGTCCCAAAATCCAATAAGGGCCTTAACTAATTGTATAAAAATTCTTAGTGTGCGTTGTCCCCCCACCCCCCCCCCCAGCTAAACTTAACCGTGTTACATATAGTGTTACATTTTGATAATTTTATAATTTAACCTCCATGTTTAAATAGGAGCCAAGAGGTCACAGGGACGGCATGTTAAAGAAATGGTCTAATAATAATAATAATAATAATAATAATAATGAAGTTTGGTAACATTTTTGTTCTAATCTAGTTTATTTGCATATTGTTACTAATTAACTGTAAAGGTACGTCTTTTCAAAAAGACCTCGAAAGCAGGAGGTCGTTTTAACACAAACGAACAAACAAACAAAAAAAATTATTCTAAGCAAGGTTTTCTGTAGGTTATATTTATGACACATCGTCCCATATGCGTGCGGAAAATCCCGCCGGTCCGTAACAGCTGTCAGTTTCGTTTTACATCCCAGTCTTTTCTTTCCTCATGAGATTAAAAAAAAAAAAAAAAGAAAGAAAAAGAAAACAGAAAAAAAAACAAACAACAACACACCTCTTCAAACAGTCATCTTCCTTTCGTGTCGTGTTTTCTCGGGTCCTCTACTAAAGAACGTGCGGGATCTACTTGTTGGTGGCTCGTGTGGCCCGTGTCCTCTTATGGTCAAACGCGGTGGTGTGGGCAGGATTCTTCGATAGGGCTAGGTATAGTGTAGTGTGATACTCTGAAGAGCGATGTACAAACTTTGTCCGTTGTAGTCCAGACTCTCTGTGCACGTGGAGTTTGTTGGCCGCTAGAACCGTTCCTCTAGAGCCATTACTGCATGCATATGTGCAGAGAAACGTGCCAAAGAATAGGAAAGAATACATTTTTATTAATTTTTTTTTTTTTTTCAGCCGTGCAATTCTTCAGTCAGCGTCTCGCTCGTCTTGTAAAGTTACTTTTAGGTATGTAATTTGATTTTATTTTCAAATTTTTTCTTTTTTTTAAAAACCCACTTGTAGTGATGTACTTTCCTTTCTCAAGTATTTATTCTTAAGCGGTGCGTTTTCGTTTTGTCCACAAAAAAAAACCAAAAAAAAAAAAAAAAACAGGCTCTTAAGAGACTGGCTGTTGGTAAAAGTTTGGGCGAGGTGGTGGAGCTGAGAGGTTCGGGAGATTAGTAGGGAGAAAACCTGCTGTATCCGCCCCTGTATAGGGTGGCCTGTGGAGGGGTAGGGGGAGAAACACAAAACAGAAAAGGTTAGAACAATGTGGCTGTTAGAGAAGCATATAAAATAGCATTTTTTTTTTTCTTCCAGATTTTATGAACAGACAAACGTGTAAACTAGTTGTGAGTGGTATGAACGCAAAAACACGTCACGGTGTAAAATCACGTCCCTTTCAATTCATGAGGACCAGATATCAAAAGTATTTTGAAGGGGTAAAACCTCAGTACGTTCTCGATATAGTGCTTTCATAAACCCCTTGTCGGAGGTAGACTCTAGGGCTGGGTGATATATCGATATACTATCAGATATCGTGATAAATGATACACTGTTCTGAGACATCGTTGGTATGGTGATGTATTTTTTTTTAAAAATGTTTTTAATAATTACAAATGAAATGGTACGAGTTGACGTAATTTTTGAAAAAAATTTAATCATCTTTGTAGGCTTTGTACGCAGAAAATTTATTTATTTATTTATTTTTTATTTGTAAAGCATTTCTTTATTTTTCCTCGCTCTGATTTGCACCGTTCTCTCGTAGTATTCTCATAGGACCTTTTCCTCGAGATATTGTGACTTTTTGGGTAATAATTTTTGTAGAGTGGCCGTTGTACAAGCATAGTATCCTGACAGACTCTATTTCGCATTCATCATTTCCCTTGACGTTCAAGTGAGGCGAGAAAGGCTGCGTTCACGCCATGTCGGAATTACCGTAATTACTAGATGACAACCGGGACCGTTCTACTCGGAGCTGTTCACGGAATTAAATGAATCTGCGTATGGTATGTCGTTTATTTTCAGATGAATCTTGCGTTATTAAGATTAAGACGAAGTATTACGCGGAAATATTACGAGATAACTTCTTAACTACGTTTTACAGCTGAAGCCGCTGCCGTTTTGAGTGTTTCCGCATGATGTCGCAGCAGCCATGTGGTGTAAGTCGGAGCTCTCTGGAAATTCTAATTGAGAGTTGTGAAAAAGTTGTAATTATGAGTCCTATGGAGTCAGACTCACGCAATTACGTCAATGCAGCTAAAGCACTACTGTCAGACCGGAGGAATGGGGCGGGGCTTCATAGGTGTCAGTTTATATCAAGAGAGTTCAAAACACTTGCGCAACTGTTAATCATTCAAAAATCAATTGGGAAGACGACTGAACTTTTCGTGTGTTTTTACGTGTTTACGTAAAGTAGCACGCTCTAACATGTTTATAAAAAACAAACAAACAAAAGACACAGTTCCGATACAAAATACATTTTCAAAGATTTACAGGACTTCGCTTTTCCGATGAATATGAATGCATTTCAACGATACGTTTATCTCTGTAACGCTTCATCACATCACACTGTGCTCTGGGTGTGATAGTAAATCAGTCTAAAGTGATTGACAAATAGAAAGAGAGCGCTGTTTTTTGTGTAAATAACGAGCAAGGCCTCGATGTATATTTGTCAAAATCTGTGGTAAAGCAAATCCAGCAATCATACCGTGCACTGCTAATTTGCATGAGATACTCAGTCAAAGATCTTATCAGAACATTGCTGATGTCAACGAAGAGCTAGCCATACCATTGCGCCCACTCCATATGCGGCAGCCGCGGGGGCTGCTAGCGCTGTAGCGTAGGGATCCGCCGCATACACGCGACCATAACTGAAATAAAATATAATTATTTTAGACTAGAACTAGAATCTCAGTATAATGGATGTCAACTGTGTTACAAACAAAGAGTCTAGGTACAGCACGTGCTAACATGTTCAGAACAGCTGCATGGATGCTAACCTGTCACTATAGGCTGCTGCGGCGGCCGCCGCTGCTGCTGCTGTCGGACCTGCTACGGCGGTGGGCTGGGCGTAGCGATACGCCGCATAACCACCCTAAACACAGAAAGAGTCACAGAGAAAGAGAGAGAGAGAGAGAGAGAGAGAGAGAAGAGAGAAGAGAATATTATATAGATGAGATAAACGCCAGGTAGCACCCACAGTAGCTTAAACAGTGTAGCATGGTAGAAGGAACACGTATTAGGCGTTAGGCATGATACGATATCAAATAACAAGCAAACTGCTATTAATGATCAGATGCAAACCACATTCTGAGAACGGAGCTGAATTTTGATGTTTTAGCTGTGAGTGTGTCTCTTCCTCACTGGCAAATCACGGCCATGGGATTACCTCAAAACTCGATTGATTACGTCATGCCAAAAAAACAAACAAACAAACAAAACAGAAATGCCATGTTGACTTTTTGTCGATGAGGAAGACACAAACTGAAATCAGTCGGAATTACGTGTGCAGCCTGAGTGCCATATCTCACCCTCCCCAAACCCCCAATGCACGCTCCACACAACGAAGGGTGAGCAAGTCATTTGACTGGTGCCAGTACACACAGACAGTCAGAAACAGTGAGATTAAGGGAAACGTTCATTCACACTCGTGGCACCACAACCACACAGACAGACAGACAGACAGAAAGACAGACACGCATACAGACAGCATGCACCCCAAACTGAATACAAAAACAAAAAAAACCCCAAAAAACAAACAAACAAACAAACAAACAAAAAAAAACAAGCGATTTCTGCCAATCACACCACTGCATTCTACCCTAGAGCCAATCAAGTAATACTCCCACATTCCCCCACACACCTGCAGAGATGGTGGGGACAGCAGGGGTACAGGGAGAGAGGGAGAGAGAGAAAGAAATTAAGTAAGAAAGGAAGGAAGGAAGGGAGGACAAAAAAGGAAGGAAGAAAATAAAAAGAAAGAAAGAATTACAGGAAGATATAAATATATAAAAGGAAGGGAAGTGAAAAAAAACAGGAAAAAGAAAGATTATAAAAAAATCAAGAATGAAAAAAAGAAAAGGAAACAGAAAGGAATAAAGAAGGGGAAAAGAGATACAGAAAGAAAGAAAGACAGGAAGAAATAAATGTATAAAAGGAATGAAAGGAAGAGAAAAGGAAAGATTACAAAGAAAGAAAAGGAGAAAGAAATAGAGAAAGGAATAAAGAAGGGAAAATAGAAAGAGAAATAATAAAAGGAAATAAACGAAAATGAAAAGGAACAAATTTAAAGGAAGAAAGAAATACAGAAACTTTAAACAATGAAAGGAAACAGAGAAAAACAGGAGAGAGTAAGAAAGGGAAAAATAAAACTAGAAAAGAATGAATGAAAAGTAAATGCAGTGCTAGGTCTAAAGCAATAAATAGAAAAAAGGGAGAAAAGCAAAAGAGCAAGAGGCTGAGAGAAAAGGAGTGCTAGATAGAGGGGAGGAGAGAGGGATAGAGAGGGATACGGGGAGGTGAGAGAGAGGGGGACAGAGGGGGAGAGAGAGGGATAGAGAGAGGGATACAGGGAGGTGATACAGAGGGATATGGGGAGGTGAGAGAGGGAGAGAGAGGAGAGAGAGAGAGATAGGGGAGGTGAGAGAGAGGGAGAGAGCGGGGAGAGAGAGGGATAAGGGGAGGTGGGGGGGCACGGGGAGGTGAGAGAGAGAGAGAGAGAGAGAAGGGGGGGCACGGGGAGGTGAGAGAGAGCGAGAGAGAGAGAGAGCAAGAGAGAGAGAGAGAGAGGGGAGACGGGGAGGCGAGAGAGTGAGAGAGAGACGGGGGGGGGTATGGGGGCACGGGGAGGTGAGAGGGGGGGACACGGGGAGGCGAGAGAGTGAGAGAGAGACAGAGGGAGAGAGAGACAGAGGGAGGGGGGGTATGGGGAGGTGAGAGAGAGGGGGGGGCACGGGGAGGTGAGAGCAGGTATCTAAGGGCGGTAAGTGTGCCTGCATGCCAACACTGCTCCAGTCAGCATGCCACAGTGAGACAGAGATACGGGGAGATTCTGGGAAGGGGTCAGAATCACAAAATCATTTCTCTACAGCTAATGTGCTAACAGCGCCGTGGAGCCAGATGTGATTTCTGCTGGAAAACTCCGCACATCTGGGAAGATGTTGATTTGGAAATGGTGCTAGAATGGGATCGAGTGTGAAACATGAAATTAGGCATGTGCTGATAATCACTCTTATGGCAGCGTCGATGTGCTTTTAAGAGATACGCTGTAGTATCTGGAAAACACAAAATGAACTCTACAGATTGATGTGATTAGAAACACAGAAGGTGGAGGTCATGTCAAGCTGATTTCATGTCTGGGATATTATTTAGAATGTAAAAAAAATTTTTGTAGTTGTCCAATGGACATGTAGGTTCAACAACCGGGAAAAAAACCCCCCCTCCTTTTTGACTTTCATTAAACAAATGTTTATATTTGGAATGCAGGTCATCTGGATGACAGTAGAACGAATGTTACTACATGGTGACTACGCAGAAACATGACAAGATAATAGGACCTAACTTGATTTGCGGACGTTCCACAACATTACATGGAAGTATAAATGGATAAACCCTAGGCCAACTAGTGGCCATGCGGTCATGTGACCTGACAGCGAGTGCAAGTTAGTGTAATAGCTAGTTGTGTTTATTTGAAGATCTTGGGTTTTAATGCACTCTAGGTTGATAATCTAGCAAAAATCTACAAATGTCATATGATCGATGAGCTAGATGTTATGACAAGCAGGGATCCTGAATAAGTTTCAGCTCAGTACGATTCAGTTCAGAACAATGAAGTTAAATATGGTTCAGATTCATACGGTTCAGTACAGTTTCATTTAGTTCAGTATGTTTTGGTTCATTAAGGAACCAAGTTAGTACGATTCGGTGGGATTGAATTCATTACACTTTGGTTCACTAGAATTCATTTCAATACGATTCAGCTCAGTACAATTCAGTTCAGTATGAATCGGTTCAATACGATTCAATTCAGTAGGATTCAGCTCAATATGATTCAGTTCGGTATGATTTGGTTCAAAACAATTCAATTCAGTACACTTTGGTTCAGTACGATTCAACACAATATAATTCAGTTTAGTATGCTTCGGTTCAATATGATTGAACTCGATACAATTTGATTCAGTACGCCTTGGTTCAGTACAGTTCAGCTCAATACTATTCAGTTCAGTATGATTTGGTTCAGCTTGATTCAATTCAGTACGCTTCAGTACAGTACGATTCAGCTCAGAACAATTCAGTTCAGTATGAGTTTGTTCAATACAGTATGCTTCGGTTCAGCACGATTCAATTCAGTGTGATTCGGTTCAGAATGATTCAGCTCAATATGATTTAGTTCAGTAGGACTCATTATGGCCAATGAATCAAGTTTTTTTTTTTATAAAACAATACAAAAAGTTTAATATTTTTTAAAAAATGCAATTAAAAAAATATATCATCGGCACATGCCTACGTGTAAGGGACTTGTACTACAAGCTAAGGTTTCACTTTAAAAGTTTTATTTTATTTTAAATAACACATTTGCCTTTTTTTTTTTTTTAATAAACCTTTGAACAGAAATGACCATTCTCGCAGGAGTGGAAAGGCAGGCTGAAATTAGCTCTTATGCTGGATAAATTTCTCCCCCTTCCCTTCACCCATGTCAGATTGCAGTGAGTTAGTAGGGAAACAGAAACGCATTAACAATCTCAAACAATCAATATGTCAAACAAATTTATTAATTGATAAATCAGTCAGTCAGAACGAGAGATGCACACTATCCGTCAGAGAAACCCTACCTGCGGCAATCTGCTACTAACCACAGAGTCCTGAAACACTATTCTACGGGGAGAACAGAAAGAGCTATCGTCAACCTGGACACACACACACACTCATATATACACACACACACACACATACACACACACATTCATACACACAGGCAGGTGCTCGCTCACTCACTCACACACAAATACACAGAGACGCTCAGGTTCATGCCACTCTCGCACACACGCACAGAGCCGTCTATTCGTCAACCTGCAGTTTGACCTCGATTTGTCTGAGGATCAGATTTATACATTTAATAAAAGACATTGCTTGTGTTGGTGAATCAGCAAAATGGAAGTTATACTTTAACAGGAAAAACTGCTGATCTGGTGTAATTCCGAATGAGACGACTCGGTGCCACTCGTCGTCACACATCCTGCAAACCACTCTGACTCAGAGTGAAGGAGAAAGAGAGGAGGATGAGGAGAAAGAGAGAAGGAGAGAGAGGGAACGATACTTACATAGAGGTCTGCTGGCCCATAGAAACCATCCTGGTACACCACACTGGGAGAGAGATAGAGAGAGAGATAGGGAGAGAGGGGAGGCAAGAAGGAGAGAGAGAGATAGAAGGAGGGAGTGTGAGAGTGAGAAAGAGGGGGTGAGAGAAAAAGGCAGAAAGAAAAAAAAAAAAAGAAGCGAGGACAAGGAAAGGCAGGAAGATGAAAAGAGCAGAAATGAAAGTGAACACGAGGAAAGAGTGCCACCCAGTGGCCGTGTGATGAGAGGCAGGAGATGAGTGGATGATGGACAGAGGAAAAGAAAAAAAAAACACAGCGTGGGAGAGAGAGAAAAAGACGTGAGGAAATTAGTACACACACGCATGCAGTGCACAGTGAAAATGCCACTTTCATCAGTCAGGTTTATGGTCAATCGTTAATGACGGTACTCTCGCGCACAAAATAACGAGGATGTCGATGAAACTGGCATTTTTGCCGTCATTACAGTGATCAGCATTTGGTTTGGATTTGAAAAGCACAGCACCCCACAAATAACACATGCAACATGCACAAATAATCAGAGTGCAAATGGAAAACACTAATAAAAACCTGGTTTAATCCATTTTTATTAACGGTTAAGGGAATCCACAGTCTGGTTAAAAAACCCTTTTACGCAGTTTTCCCACTTACCTCAAATGCAACCGCTTTGTTTACTTCAGTTTTACGCTGGAGCTACGAGATGAACGTAGCCTGTCTGCCTCATCCAAAATAGCGGCGAGTCTGTTTTTAGGCTCCGAATGGAATGAAATTACGCTGTGAGAATGTGTTACGTCTCATTGTCGCGCCTCACAGTGACGTTTTGTTCACGTTTATCGATTAGTCACACTTTTTGACACTTCTGAATGCGATTCAAGATGAATATTTACAAAAAAAAGATATCAGTCGAGAAACGTCTTACACTACGTTCACACTAACAAGCAATAGCTCTGTACTTGTACACTGCTTAATGACGATAAAGTTGAATCTAATCGAACACATTCATAGCTACTTATCACTTATAGCTAGTGCGGTCACATGTGGGGGTGGCCTCTCCAGAACAGTACCTATATGAGACAACAAAAGCTAATTAAATAACGCACTAATCAGTGTGAAACCTGGCTGTTTGATTTAATTCGCACTAGCTTTGTTAGCAAAGCACACAATCTGTACTAGCGCTAAATGCACTGGCCATCTCTGCTACTTCCTCCAGGCTTTAATTTACTTTGTAACGTCTCCATACACATTTTAATGACGGTATAGTGTGAAACCACGTTCTAAGTTTTCCTAACATTTTTGTGCGTCGAACAGAGCATGGGAATGAATTCCGAGTGAATAGGGAAGTGAAGAAACGCCTGAGCACACGCGCCGTATCATTGACCGGAGGAATCGTCAGAACTGGTCGTTTGGATTTGCCGCTTTGGCGTGTCGTGGCTCATTTGCACACAATTCACTGTGTTTCACTGTCGCAGAAAGTGTGGCTCGGTGTTGTGTGCATACATAAACATTCATCGTCTGCTTAACGGTTCGTCGCTTGCTAGTGTGAACGTAGTGTTAACGTTGGCTGCGTTCACCTTAGAGCTCCAGTGCTAAACCGAAGAAACGATTTACAGACTCGCCCTCATCGACTACATTTGAGGTAAATGGGAAGTTGCATACATTCCGTTAAACGTTTCATTTAATTAGCTTTCACGAATTAAAAGACTGTAACTACTAGCGCACTCATGAATCAGCTACGTGGCCTGTCTATTTCCTGTATAGTACAATTTATATGCTCTAACACACCTCAAGCAGCTAATGAAGCACTTGGAGCGTGTGTTAAAACAGTGAGAACTGTGAAAACTGTTGGCCCTTCAAAACGGGTTCAAATTAAAGCTAATAAACCTACAGGGAAAGTGTGCGCGCGCGCATATGTCTTACCCTGGGTATGCTGGAATGGCGGGTTGCGGTATGGCTGCGCGCACAGTGCCGTAAACGGGCCGGCCGCGACCCCGCAGGTGAGCGCCCCTGAAGGTGGCGGCTGTAGTGGCTGCTGCCGCCGCTGCAGCTGTGGGGTACGGAAACCCTGGAACTGAGACACAGGAAGTCGGTTTATTCATTAAAAAAAAACACAAAAAACCAAAAAAAAAGCGCAGTAATAATAATAATAATAAATTTTTAAAAAAAGGAAAGGGTTGTGTATGAATCAGAAGGAAAAAAAAAAGTCAGTCAGTCATTCTGAATGTGTAGTAGTGAGTCAAGCCTCCTATTTTCTGTTGGTGTTGAACTGATGAAGCTGTCAGATAAGATCAGATCTTCATGATTAAGAGACTGTTCAGCAAAAATTACATTTACACAGTGGTCCCCATAGCCATTTTTCTGGTGTCTGACATGTTGGTCGTTTTTTTTTTTTTTATTCTTTGCAATCGAGCTACAGGACTAATGAAGCGGCAAATTTGAGATGAGAGCTGCTTTTTGAGATTGTAAAGCTGCTTTGTGACAGACATCCGGATGTAGATTCACATCCCTAATGAACAAGCCATGAGTGATGGTGGCAAGGAAAATCTCCCTGAGAAGTCATGAAGAAACCTTGAGAGAACCTCTTCTAGATAAAAACAGCTAGTGGGATATAAACCTTTTCATCTACAGTCGCATACTATAAAGGTAAGCAGTACTAAATGTGAGTCTTGGAATGAGGCACAGAACAGTCTTTATGATTACAGCATCACTAGGTACACTAGGTACAAATCTAAAAGCATCCACTGAAGCAAACTTGAGTCTTTGATATAAACAGTTTTTGGGTTATAAAAACCTTTAGAGTGTCCATGTGGGAACAGAAGGTTGCTTCACTCCCTGTTAGCTTTATTAGCCTTACAGCTCTAAAGCAAGCGTGGATGTCAACAAATTTTGGATGATGGAATACATTGGTGTAAAAGGGGAACTGTAAATGTAGCTTTTTTTGCATTCTAAGCACCCATTATGGACATAGAAGTAACACACAACAATAGCTAGATAAATTACGTCTAACTATACAGCACATATCCAATGCCTTACCTGCGTAGAGTTCCGGCCCATACATCGCACTCACCATAGGGCTCAGCTTCCACCCAGCTACTAGTGACAAGGGAAAAGACAAAAAAAGGAGGAAATAAAAACTTGCTTTTAAATGGGGTTACATTCTTAGAAAATGCATTCACCCTTTTGTCATATTGGCAGATCTCGAGTGTTAATCACCAACAGTCCCATGGCCAGGAGTCCAATAGTGTGTAATTGGCTATGCTCTCTTGGTGGGAGGGATGGCATACTCTAACCCCCGCCTTGGTTAGCAACACTAACCAATCACCCTTCCTGGTTGGTAGCTGTCGTGGGTGGAAATTGGCAAAATGACAGGGAGAAAAAGGGGAATATTTCTTAAAAGTAAAAATACATTAAAAAAATAATTTTAAAAAAGCCGCCATATTGTCCCTAAACATGTTGCTCTAGAACTAATATCTCAGAACTACTCATTGTCTCAGCGAAACAGTTTAGGGATAACCACCTTCGTGAAAGCCTTCGTGACGTGCAGTGTTAATGCAATCCGAAACGTTTACTAGCAAACAAGCAAGCTAGTTTCCAACTCATCAAAAAAAGTTTACATCTTTCCCAATTAACTGAATAAAATACTAATAGGAAATATAGTCTATCAATTAAGGCAGGGTCTAAGGGTTTCTGGTGGTCTTTCAGTGGGTTCGTGAGAATGTGATGGAAATATCAACGACATGTTAAGTTAAATTTTAACAATATATGTTTCACAAGTAAAAATGACGTAAAAATCTTTAATACTGTAACGTTACTATAACCTCACGTGACTCGAGTCCCTGCATGTGAAAGTTAAACGTAAATTACGATAAGCTTGCCAAATCATTGTGTGTGTCCGCTTTAGAACTCCTTTAAAGTTAAAGGAAACCACAAGAGGAGGAACATCCAAGCTCAAGTTAGATAACAAAAGCTCCAAGGCAGAAAACCTCCTCTGAGTACAGCGAGGAATATTTGATATTTGGATTTATGTGTATGGACAGTGATGAGGCCAAACCCTTTCCCTAGTGTGCAATATGTTTGAAGCAGCTCTCTCAAGAATATATGAAGCTAGCTTTCTTAAAATGACATTTGGGAAAAAAACCAAAAAAACAAAACAAAAAATAAACAAAAACCTGCCTATAAATCCAATCAAGGCAAGTTTGTTGAGATTAAAACAGCACCAAGAGTTTTTTTTCTTTCAACGAGCAAAAAGTGCACTCAATGTTAACCTGCTTAACGACTCCAGGGAGTACTTATATAGGGAGCACATCATTTAAGTAGAGGGGGTTCAGCTGACAAAAAAAAAGTTGGGAACCTTTAATTAAGCGATGTTTGCCTAATCAGGCTCAATTTCTCAGACCAAAAAGAACTTCTATTTAAATTGTGACTGAATGAATGCATTGGAGGTCATCAGTCAATTGAAGAACCATGCTTTAGTAAAGCCCACTACATTAAGAAATGCCCAAACTCTGATCTGGAGTGTCGTTCCTCTCTGCATAAAGTACAGCTGTGTTAAAATTTTAATTTATTTTTTTTTAAATGAAAAATAGAAGTACATCATCAGTAACCTGATGAACCACTGTTATTAGTAGTAATGATATTTCTTCACTGCAAATAATTTACTTGTAGATGTAGTAGTGTAATATAAAAACAACTGCTTGTTCTGAGTAATTGACTCGTTCATCAAAAGGGGCGTGTTCAAAATAATAGCAGTGTGGAGTTTAATTACAGAATTCATTCATTCTGTGAAAAAAAAAAAAAACAAGTGTCATTAATTGTCCTTTATTAAGGAAGAAGGGAAGCAAAAATGTTTCCCATATCGTTATAAAATATATTTCCTCCTTAATTGCTAAGTAAAATGGGCCGTTGCAAACGTCGTTCGGAGGGACAACGTAATTTGATTCAAAAGCTGATTGGAAAGGGGGAAACGTACAAAGAAGTGCAGCAAGTTATAGGATGGTCGGCTAAAATGATCTCTTAAAATGCCAACAAAAAGCCGGAACACACGGGAGAAAACGAGCAACTGATGTTACACGGATTGAAGAAAAGTCAGAATGGCAAAGATTCGGCCAATCGTCACCTCCAGAAAGATCAACGATGATCTAAAATGACCTGGAAGTACTGTTACAGTCAGAAGACGCTGGATCGAAGCTAAGATTTCTGTGAGAAGCCCCCGTAAAGCACCACTGTTGAAAAAAACGGCACGTGCAGAATCGGTTCAAATTTGCCAAGGAACACGTCGATTGGCCCAAAGAGAAATGGCGTAACATTCTGTGGACTGATGAGAGTAAAATTGTTCTTTTCGAGTCTAGCGGTCATCGACAGTACGTCAGTTAACCCCGGGTACTGAATTCAAGACGGTGAAACATGGTGGCGCAAAAATCATGGTATGGGGATGTTTTCCATACTACGGTGTTGGGCCTATTTATCGAATACAAGGGATCATGGATCAGTTTGAATACATCAAAATACTCGAAGAGATTATGTTGCCCTATGCCGAAGAGGAAATGCCCTTGAAATGGGTGTTTCAACAAGACAACGACCCCAAACACACGAGTAAGTGAGCAACATCTTGGTTCCAGACAAAAAGGATCGAGGTAATGGAGTGGCGAGCTCAATCCCCCGAAAACCCCATTGAAAACTTGTGGGGTGACCTTAAAAATGCAGTTTCTGAAGCAAAACCCAAAAACTCGCAGGAACTGTGGAATGTAGCTCGTTCATCCTGGGCTGAAATACCTACCTCTCTCTAGGTGCCAGAAGACGGTTGCCTCGATACAACACAGACTCGCAGCAGTTATCAAAAACAGTGGTTACGCAACTAAATATTAGTTCAATAATTTAAAGTGAAGCTAAATCTTGAAAAATGTCTGCAGTTTATAAGTGTTTGAGTTTGAAGAGAAAAATGCCGACACTGCGCTATATATATATATTAATATTAACAGATTAACATTCCTTTTCTTTGCTTCCTGTAAAAGAACACCATAGACTTGCTCAAATTTATTACTGCCTTGATTTGGACTTCACTACATATGAAATACGAAAAATATGGAAATAAAGGCTATTTAAAAATATTTGCACTTTATTTACTTTTATTAACGCACTGCTATTGATTTGAACACAACTCTATTTGCATATTGTAGACTTCAAAATTTTTGGTATTCCTATGACCAATATAATGACACACTGTACAGTATGAGACTTTAAGTAATGCTACTATGAGGTGAGCAAAGGGTGCCAACATTGCTAAAATGAAAATCCTAGCATTAAAAAAAAAAAAAAACAAAACACAATTGAGAAAAAAAAATAAAAAAATTAGAATCGTACTACAAAAGCCCTGGCATACAGTCCCCTCGGAATGTATAGGAACAACAAAGGCCAATTCTGTTGTTTTTGCTATACACTGAAGAGCTTTGGGTTTGGGATCAAAAGATGGATATGAGACGATAGAGCAGAATTTCAGCTTTCATTCCTCATATTTACGGTCTGCATTTTGTGGTATAGCTTCTACATTTTATGCTCTCGAAATCTTCTTCAAACGATGGATTGTGATACCTTCCTTCCTGCCCTGTGGAGGCTGTTGGTGATGTCCATGACTGCTGTTTTTGGAATTTTTCTTCACAGCTCTCACAATGTCTGTTGTTTTCCTTGGCTGACCTGATCCATGTCTTAGTTGTTAGTACACCAGTGGTTTCTTTCTTTTTCAGGACATTCCAAATTGTTGTACTGGCTATGCCCAATGCTTGTGCAACGGCTCTCCACGATTCTCCCTCTCGCCTCAGCTTCAAAATGACTTGCTTTTCTCGCATACACTGCTCCCTGGTCTTCATGTTGGTTTATCCTTTTTAACAACAAATGTCTTCACAGCTGAAACCCAGATCTCAAACCAAGAGCAGACATTCAGAGCTGTTAATTGACTAAACACTCAATCTAACAGGGCACACCTGGGCAACAATAAACACCCGTCAGTCACATGCTCCACTATATTAGATCACTTGAAAGAAAAAAAAAATGGGTGGGTTCAAACAATAGGTCTGTTTAACACATCTAGACTTAAATATCAGGAAATGAAAGCTAAAATTCTGATCTATCGTCAAACTCAAATGTCTTCAGTGTGTAGCAAAAACAATATAACTGGCCTTGCCATTCCAATACTTTCGGAAGGGACTGTATGTCAGAGGATGGGATTTTTTTTCCAGACCAAGAACCGGTAAGAAAATAGCAAGGCAAATGTCCGGGTCCCACCCACTTGGTTTGTACTGGCTCACAAAAATGCTACCAGAAGCAAATGCGTGGTTTTTCACATCACGCCCCCTGTCCCCTTCAGTGGACTGTCTATTGGGAGAATTTTATGCGTATTTGGTCTTCTGCTGATCTGTATATTAGCATGTCTAACATTAAATAAACAGCATGTTCTTGCATGTTGTATTTGTTTTTGTGTGTGTGCGTACTTTACCATAAGGCAGAGCGCTGAGTCCCTCTCCGTTAGCATATGGACTGACCAGCTTCTTATTGGTCATCACTCGAGCTGTAGCGTTGTTCACCTGGCCGCCGACAGACAGACAGAGGTTCTGCTCAGTGTAACCACTCTGATCTGCCTCCAAAGCCATCATAACATTCAACAGACTGACTTTTTTTTTTTTTTTTTTTTTAAAAGTCAAATAATTTTTTTTTAATAGATATTCATAAATTTAACTCGTTTTAATAATTGAGTGTTCGTGTTATGGAACTGATGGGAATTTTGCACAAAGGTTTTAATATTTAGTTATTCTTTCAAACAGTGAACTAAGCTCTGCACATGATGCAACAAGAATCAACTGAAATGGTATTATCCTGTGACATTCGTTGGGCTGGGGATGATAAGTGGAGTTTTAGCAGAAATTGTGAGCTCAATGATATTCCCTTATATTGCTTAAAGATTTTCCCTTCATGCATGGCATCCCCACTGATCATCCAACACGGAATCAATAAACAAACAAGAACCCAGAAATAAATCGGCACCAAAGCAAAGGAACAAACAGTGCATTCCGTCTCTAAAAAATGGGGGAGAGAGAGAGAGCGAGAGAGAGAAAGAGAGAGAGACGGATATTCAAACATGATGAGATTCAGAAAATGCACACCACTCAGCGCAATCACATTCAGCCAATTACGGTTCGGTACACGACCGGGAATGAGCAAACGCCAGCCAATCAGCAAGCATCGGATGCAGCATATGGACCAATCAAAACACTTTGCAGCCCAGACCTCACCCCCTTTCATAATGCTTCAATACAGACAGAGAGAGAACGGGAGAGAGAGGAGGAGGGGAAAGGGATGCGGTAAAAGAAAAGAGACGCAGTGCACATTCAGAGAGAAGGAAGGGGGGGGGGTGTGTGAGAAAATAATGAGTGAGAAAGGTATAGAGAGAAAGAGCGATAGATTATATATAAATAAACTATAATGCCGAAGTGTGTCAAACGAAAGGAAGCTTGTGATTGATTCCTGAGAGCGAGCAACAAAGGGAAACAAAGGGCGCGGGGGAAGAAAAAAAAAAAAAAAAAAAAAGAGAGAGCGAGAGAGAGAGAGAAAGAGAGAAAGCTAAAGACAAAGAAAGAGAGAAAGAAAGAACGAGAGAGAAATGCATATGCCACATGACACAACAAATCAAATCATGAAGGCCAAACACTGGCAGGCATTGACACTGATCCGTCACACACCAAAGACCAATATGCAAACACCGTCATCACACACCACACACACGCACAAAAAAGATCAAAACACAAGCTCTGGGTTTAGCCAAAAAAAGACCAAAAAAAAAAAAACCCAAAACAAAAACAGAAAATCACCCCTCTGTGAATATAAGGGGAGCAATATCGCCTGAGAAACAATTTCACTGAGAGAGAGAGAGACAGAGAGAGAGAGGGTGTTTGTATATGTATGTGTGTGTGTGTGTGTGTGTGTGTGTGTGTGTGAGAGAGAGTATGGAAAGAGGGGGAGGGGAGTACACAACTCTCATCCTACACAATAATCAATATCTTCACCGGCTCCTCGGTTGGCAGAGTTGGGCAGATGGATGACGGGTAAAAACATCCCAAATGTGTCTTTGGGGAGGAATCGACTTGCTGATGTGTAGAGCTCATTAGAACATACAGGATGGACAGACGGACGGATGGAGAGACATGGGGGGAAGAAATGGACGGGGTGGGTGGGGGATGAAAGAATTTATTGGAAGAGTTTCATCAGCCGTGTCAATGCGGGGGAGGAGTGATTATGTGTTAATGGTGATGAGAGTGAGACAGAGAGAGATGGAGAGAGGGAGGGAGGAAGAGGGAGATGGGGAATGAGGAGGAGGAAAAGAGCACATCATTTCTGGCAGTAGCCTGTGGTCCTTGGCGGGTGGTCGAGACGTGAGACATGGCTGTAATTTAATAAAGATTCCTCTTTTTGTTCGAGATCTTCCACTCTGTTGAATAAAACATATCAGCAGGACTCGACTCGGAGAGGCGGCTAACGTGCGAATGTGGAAGAGACGATGGCACGACGCCCACCGAGTTCATCGCAAATAGCTGCTGCAGCGGTTAGTAAAACCGAGCTGCGCTTTTGAACAGCGACCCACGTTTAAGCTGGACGGCTGAACGGTTACATAACTGGATTTATGACACTTTAAAGGGGTTCAGTGTACACCTTCTGCACTCAGAAAAAACACAACCTTTGTATAAATAAAACGCAAAATTCAGCCATTAGGTTATAAACAGTGTTTCATACTACTACCAATAAGACGGATGTCTATTGTGTGTGTTACAGCATGCCAGTACAATAGTATACCATGCTAAGATTTTATATATATTTTTATATATATATATATATATATATATATATATATATATATATATATATATATATATGTGTGTGTGTGTGTGTGTGTGTACATCACTTAAGTTATACCACAGCGTTGTCAAATTCTCAAATGTGATTGTTCAAAAGTTGATTATTAAGTTTCTATAACAGTGGCTCTGACAGTTGTTCCGGCTGCAAGGTTTAATATACTATAGAAACTAAAACATTATATTAACAACTAACACAGGGAATTGTATGGTCGGCATGCCACATAATCCATTGTCTAATAATAAACAGACTAAAACGTGTTTGTGATGATCAAAATAAACGTATAATCGTTGATAAGGTGATGGTTTCTTTAAGGAAACGTCTATAACGCTTACGGAAGGAGTCTCCAGTGTCAGCACTACAGTCAGCAAGTTTTTCACCATGGGAAAGCCTTCATGTTCGGTTTCTTGTCACAATGACAGGCTGTTTTTTTTTTTTGTTTGTTTTTTTTTTTTGGCTTACTGTCATCAAGAGACTGTGATGGAATGACTGTTTAATGTAGCTAGTATAGCAAACGTGAAGACCGGAGCTAACTTGTGGACATTACATATCGTTAACTGTATCTATAAACGGATAAAAAAAATACAACGTGTAGTTCTGTAATAAATAATTGATTGTTACCAGAGGCAATCGCTGTGGTATAAGAGGAATAAAGCACGTATTGGAAAATATGCAGAGGAGGTAACGGCATCACACCACCCAGTGACATTATTTTCCTATAACTGTTGTGTTTTATTCTATACTTAAAGCTTTATACATTTGAAGGAATATGTAGCCATAATACAAAACGTGACAGAAAAATAATCTATTAATTTTCATGCAGTAAAAACCTTTACTATTTGCATGGGCAAAGCTGTGGTCAGTGTAAACGTGTATCGTAAGCAGTTAGCGTTATTGCACCCCCACCCACCGAAACTTCCCCAATCCCAAATCAGCCGTTTTAGAGAGTAGGATGGAGCTGATTTTGCTGACTGAGTGTCAAATTATTACTTTGTGATGGATCTTTACGTGATGAAGCGCACCATGTGGGTGTAAAAACCCTAACTACAGCGAAAGACCACAGAGAAGGTCATGTGGGTTTTAGCAGGCGGTGAGAGGATATGGGGGTGTGTGTAAGGGGAGGAGGTTGAGTTTGGTGTTTGTGGGGTGGTTCAGGAATGAAGCCGTACATACACACACTTACCATGTGCCAGGAAACGGCATGACGACACGCGAGCGGTTACCGTGGAGACTGACAACGATAACAATAACAACAACACAGAAGTCGTCAGGGAAACAGAAAGAAAAAAATTTTAGGATAAAAAAAAAAGAAAAAAAATTAAAAATTTAATATGAACAGAGTAGGCTAATGGCCAAAGGGGGAAAAAATGCCTAATATACTAAATAATGAGAAAGCAATCAGGTCTGAGAGAGAGAGAGAGAGAGAGAGAGAGAGAGAGAGAGAGAGAAAATGAATGAATTATGGGAGAGGAAGGAAAACTCAGGGAAGCAAAAGAAGCATAAAAATTAAGGATTAAAATAATGGCAGGTGAGTAAACGTTTTAGAATGATTGCATTTCAGTTCGCCGTCTGAGGTTTTAAAAGCGGGGAGGCTAAGAAACAAACAGGCAGTGCGTTAGTCTCGTTTACAGGATGACGTGACTAAAGCATTCGAAGAGCTTGCTTCACCAAATAATTTAGCGCTTTCACAAAAATTCATGTTCTAAATGCAAGAACTCGGCAGCCTTGAGTCAGCCTTGAGTCAGAAAGGGAGGTGGAAGGAAGACTCTACTGATGACTCGATGGGTGAGTCTAGAGATGAAAACAGAAAGACGAATGCAGCTTACGGATATTCATGAGCAGCGGGTGAGAGCAAAATGACATCATTCAAGGGAGGAGTGCAGACGGTGACATCTGAGGCTTAAATGGGGGTATAAGTGCTATAGACAGGAAGACAGGCAGGAGCAGAGTATGAGAGTCAGAGGGAGAGAAATTGATAGAAAGAGACAGACAGATGCAGAGACAAAGAAAGAGACTGTGTTGTGCCTTTTCCACTCACAGGGTGCAGGAACCTTTGTGAGAACTAATACGATAACCATGGATTTGTCTCAGCATTCTCTGGGGGGGGGGGGGGAAATCAAATATAGAAAATATCAAATATCAGTCATTTTGTTCACTATTAGCTAGCTAGTTAGCTAGAAAACAGAAAAACTAGCTAGCAAACATTTACCATAGCGTTCCCTCCAAAATCGTTTACAAAAAGGAACACATTGGTAAATGTTATCCAGCTAGTTAGCTATTATTGTGTGTTTTCTAGCTTTTGTTTACTAATGCTAGCATTTTCTTGCACCATATTCCCTCCAAATTCATTTACCACAGCAAATGCTGTGGGAAATGTTAGCTAGCTAGTGTTTGCAGTCATTTACATTAAAACAAAAAACTAGCTAACTAGCCAGCTAACATTTGGAGTTAATGCTGTGCTAGATTTTAGTGGGTTAGCTTGTTTTTGTTTTAATGTAAATGGCAAGCAGCTAAGAAAACAGCAAAAACTTGTGAACTACCTAGATAATATTTACTACAGCGTTCTTTTCAAAAACATTTACCACATCACTTGCTGTGTTTTCTTAATTGCTTGTAATTTACATTAAATCAATGACAGGCAAAGGACCTTGAATGTACAGCCTGTATTTTCTATTGACTCATGCTATCAAGGCTATCATGCTATCGCATGCTGTGTGTGTTTAGCGTCTGTTCTTATTTAAATGAAAGTGTCTTTGGTCTGCCCTCTGAGGTGAGAGTAACTGCTCAAAGGAGGACCTGTTAGCGTTAGCATGAGCAACGTAGCTCCTGTTTACTTCACCATTTAATGTAAAATGGTTGTTTCCTAATTCACAATGGAAAAAGTACAGCACAGCACCCAATCTGTGGAAGGGAGATTATGACTGAAAGAAAAGGAAAAAAGAACGGAAAAGGGAAAGAAAGAGAAAAGGCAGATATGAGAAGGTTTTAGCTGTCTCTAATCCTCTCTCTTGAACCCTCCCCCAAACATTTACACAAATAAACAAACAAACAAACAAAAAAAAAACGATGGGAAATACTGCCACAAAATGCAATGTTCAATCAAAAAGGGGACATGCCATTGTTCATAAATTAACCCAAAGTTTAAAGCCTTCCACAGAAGTGATGATTTGTTCAAGAAAACATCTAACAAAATGAAACTTCGGCTCTACTGCTTTCTACTAGAGCAATCAGCAGGAAGAGAGACAGAGAGAAAAGAAAGAAAAAAAAAGTCATGCAAAAACAAAACCAAGCTCCGACGCGAGCATGGCCTCTCCCCATGAGCCGCGTGGGTAGGGTATGATGGATGGCTAAAGGAGAGAGGATGGAGAGAAGAGGGGGTTTGGGGGGGGGGGGGAGGAGGAGTGTCTGAGACCCATGCCAGCTACAGCCATCACAAGCAGCCATGGACACTAGGGGGAGCTAGAGAGAGTCATCCAGGCATCATGCACTTAAAAAACAACGTCTACACCACTTCTAAAAGACAAACGACAGATTCAGCCGCCATCATTAAAAGTACCTCCCCCTTTCCCAGTGCCCCAAACACAAGACTACACACAGCCTCGGAAAAAATACACCATGCAGAACATTCTGGTGATCTCAAAAGAAAAAAGGCCGATACACTCCTAAGCGTTGACGTCTCGTGTGAACAACCTAAAATCATGAGAGTCTATGAAGAGGAGAGGAAAAGAATCCGTTTCCACACACACACACACACACAGTCTACATGCGTTAAAAGGTCACTAAGACGGAGAAAGTATTACACACTTCAAGCAAGAGACAACCCTCTAGAAAATTCCACAAAAGAAGAGTCAAAACAAGCAAAATGAAGAACCAACCAGCGTTATGGCACTGCCTGCGACAGTGAACAGGAATCATCATGTACATTCATGAGCTTTAAGAATCAGTGGCATATACCGCTAGTTTAAAAAAAAAAAAAAGATAATTAAACAAAACAAAACAGAACAGACACTCACACAGCAGGTATTTAAGAAAACAAAAAAACAAACAATACAGCAACATGGTGCTGTGACGAGCAAAGAGCAGGGTCAAAAATCGAGGAATATGATTGGTTAAAAACAAACATTCTTCAGCATGCTCAAAAGAAAGCAAATCGTGCAAGTAGCCATGTGCTGATAATTTTCGCTTTGTTTTTTTTCATTCTAACATGATTATTGGATAACTACATTTAAACTAGCTCAGCCTAAGGTGGGCAGTTAAAAAAAAAAAAAAAAAAAAACCACACAAACAATTTCTCTTCTTATCCTATATGCAGTCGATTGTCCATGACATGTTTGATGTCTAAAGGAGCTACAAGACTAATGTAGCGAACACTTACTGGAAGCTACCAGTTTGGTATTAGATACAGCCAACAATAGTTTTATGCCTACTCTCTCAGGTGGTAGCTAGCATGATAACTCTGTTGATACAAACTACTTGATTGGGGAGCGTATCTATGTTCCCAGGGTCCTATGTTCCTCAGATTTATATAGCACATCATGAACACGTGGTGATTTAAAGCTAGGGTTATTCTTCAGCGCAAGTGAGAGCTGGAACATGTCCATACTTAACATTTTGTTCCTTTTATGACCGTTTACTGTGTTTCATAAGCTATGGCATTTCTTCAGTTCAGTGTATACATTTCAGTATTGTTCATGCATGGAGATGAACTGTATGAATGTATGAATGTAGACTAACAGCTACTTTTAGTGTGCGCAATCTAGTTCATTTTCCAAGTTCGTAACTTTCATAAATTCCAAGTGTGGATATAAGATGCATTTTAAACTAGTCTATGTTGATATTCATTTAAATGTGTCTTTGGCGTTTAAAGTTAAAATATAATAAAGTTAACAGGGCCCTGGGAAAATTAGTCCTGACTACATAAAACCTTTTGAAAAGTTGACTTAATGTGTGCTAAAAGAATACTGACCTGGGGAACACAGGACCCTGGGAACATAGGAATGACCCCCTTGATTGCTAATCGCTAGCTGTCACAACACAAACTGCCTTAATAAATGCAACAGAGATTTCAAAAGTTCAGATTTTTCTCTTGAAATGTAATGAGTAAAAGTCAAAAGGTAATCGATGAAAGACAAACTCCGGTAAAAACAAACTCAAGTACTATAACAAAGTTGCTAACGATAAGCTTGGTAGCTACATTAGCCTTACTAGCTCAAGCATAAAACTAATTAAGCGAACTTTAGATATCAAACATGTCTTGGCTGAAAAAAGTAACTGTACCTTCTTATTTCCCAAATCTGTCAATCTGACTCGATTATGTACTTTCTAACATAGCACTATTACCTACAAAAAAAACCAATTTTTTTTAAACATTAGCAGCGATTTTGAAGCTAGATATTCACTTTGATTTGGATGATAAAATAGTTAAAATTTTATTTGTTTACATTAAATGGGAAATACACATACATACATCATATATATTGTTTTAATCAAAATTAAAACAAACAAAAAAAGGCTGAAATATTTCACTTTATGTGTAATGAATCTAGACTATATTAAAAGGTCTACTTTTTGAATTAAATTATGGTAAAAAAAAATTAACTTCAACGATATTCAAATTTTTTGAGATGCACCTGTATATATATACACACGTGTGTGTGTGTACAATTATAACCATTACCATTATTGGTCTGTAATGCTATCCACTAGACATAACATGCAGAAGGCAACAATTTACCAGTAGAGACCCACAGGGGCATTACAGTTGCCATTAAAACCAATACAATTATAGCTATTAAAACCATTACAAATTCTATAAGGATTTCTGTTCTTTTTAGCATAGTATACAAACTGTACTACTATCTAGCTAGTTTCAGCTGCCCAGAAGTTAGACTAAAAACTGGCAGCTAACTTAATGTAATATTATATGTCCATCTAATTGGGGTGGCTGTGGGTCAGGTGGTAGAGCGGGTTGTTCACTAATCGTAGGGTTGGCGGTTCGATTCCCGGCCCACGTCACTCCACATGCCGAAGTGTCCTTGGGCAAGACACTGAACCCCAAGTTGCTCCCGATGGCAAGTTAGCGCCTTGCGTGGCAGCTCTTCTACCATTAGTGTGTGTGTGAATGGGCGAATGAGACACAGTAAAAAGTGCTTTGGATAAAAGCGCTATACAAGTGCGCCATTTACCATTTAATTAGCTAGTCATTAATAGAGGCTAGCCAGTACTTAGCTGTAAGTTTACTACTTGTTTATTAGCCTTGTACCTCAAGTGCAAAAGTAAAGATGTTACCTTTAGATACCAAACGAGTCTTGGCTGATCATTTCTAGCTCATCTGTTCCTTTAACCATAAATAAAACGCAGGCAGCGTCTCATTCAGCTACAGTTCTGTTTTAACAAAATTATGGGGTTTGGTGAGGGACGTATGCGACGCAGCCTTCAAATTTGTCCAAAATAAGGGATGGCTATACTTAAGCTGTCTTTATCTTCGAAGCACTTTCAGTGTGTAGAATACTCTCACTCCATTTGGGAATGTGAAGCTCCCATGGTGACTGATTATCAGCACATGTCTGCGTGCATGCTTCATAACCGAGATCGTTCCAGCCCAGCAGCAGCGGAGACCAAACCGAGCAGGCAGGACCCAACCCCAACACGTTCATAAACACATGTCCAACTTATTCCGCCATGCAGCTGCTTTCTGAAGACAACATGCCAAAGACGCTCCGGACATGCTTCACCCGTCCATCCAGACCAAAGCACATGTACACCCACACCCATACACACACCCACATACACACACGCATGCACACAGCTGGACTAGAGAAGCACAATCGGTCATTGGTGCCAAAGACGTGAGGATCATAGAGACATGTATGTACGTACGTACGTATGTATGTGTGTGTGTGTGTGTGTATATATATATATGTATATGTGTGTATATATATATATATATATATATATATATACACACATATACACACACACACACACACACACACACACACATATATATAAATATATATACATATATATACACATACATCTATACACACATATATATATATATAAAGCTCACCTCTATCTTCCTGCCCTCCACTATCGTCCCATGCAGTCTCTCGCGGGCTTTCTCAGCGTCCGCGCTGTTCTCGAACGTCACAAAGCCGAAGCCCTGAGGGATGACAGTGACAGCATCAATAAGACAGAGCCATCAGTGTGGGACGCCGTCTTCCAGAACACTGTGCCCGAAATCCGTCAACAGGAGACGACAGATGAAAAACAACTTGCACCGCGTCAGAGAGACGGACTGATACTGAAGCCAGAACGGGGAGAAACCTGTAATTTATCATCCATTATAAACGTACACACGTTAGGCTCTATGTATTAACAAGGAAATGGCATTCACATATATATATATATAACTAAAGAATTTCAAATCGGTCAAGTAACTCGGAATGTAAAAATATGCAAACGCACACATTCGATCGTCAGGAATGATAACAGACCTGTTGAATTCTCAATTGTGATTGGTCAGAAGGTGTAGCTTGATGTTCACAGGTTTTTATTAAAGCATTTGTTCGAATACATTACTGTTTCTATGTGAACAACTTGTATCGTGGAGGCTGTACCTAAATGGATTAAAGAGACGTGTAATAGTTGACATGATGAAGTTTTCCCAGAGGAGGTGTTGTTTCTCTGTAGCAGAACAACCTGGGGTTTTTTGGGTCATATTTACTTCAAGAGATATATTATATATATATATATATATATATAAATAAAAAAGAAAAGGTGAAGCCTTTGACGGAACAGTGTTTATAGCGTCTATAACGTAACTGATAAAAGGAACTGGTTTCGCAGACATTCCACAGCATTCAGTGCCATAAATGGATAAAATGTACAACATATTGTTCTCTGATAAATAAAAAAATATTAATTGCTTGCAAATTGCTGTGGTAAAAGAGCTATTAAAAACGTTTTTGACCTTTTTTTTTTTTTAAACGCGCTTTTACTTTTTTTTTTAATGTATGCATTACAAATACATAAACGTTAATAACTTATGTAACAACATAAAAATTGTATACATTTTATTTATTAGTTTTCAATTATTTATCATTTTTAAAAAATTAGCGTTGCTTTTGTATACGTAACATTTTTGTCTTCTGGACATAACGTCACAAGCTACAGAGGTCACATGGCCGTGTTGTAGCTTAAAAAAAAGTTTATTGCACTTATTTGTACTTACAGCTTATATTTCATGCTTTTGCCTCATAAGCGATTCTCCGAAATGTTTGAGACACTCAAATATCAAATATATAAACTCGCTGATGACATTCAATAACAATTATTCAACCTAAAGTGTTTCAAATCCCAGGGAAAGTCTCAAACCGTCTATAAAATTACTGTATTGCAGTTCAAATCATTGTTGGCTCCTTGAAATATTAAGATCAGTTAGACTTGACTATTAAGAGCGATTTGGGGATTTCATGTGCACTCTTATTGCCAGCACAGAAGCCTATTAATACTCATATTCCCGTACAGCAGAGCACTTAAACAGCCATTAGAACAAACCAATCTTTTAAATTAAAAAAAAAAAAAAACCTCTCTCTCTCTCTCTCTCTTTCTCCGGCAGTTTGTCCATTAGAAGGATGCGACGCACTTTGTTTCAGAATCCCTCACGCACCCACGCAGAGTAAAGTCCGATACGTAGGCTTGCGCTCCACTCTCGGTAATTTGGCTCCATCGGTAGCGGTTTTGTTCAACAAAACGTGGACGACTGCCCCATTTAGCTAGAGGAATTCTTCCGCAAGAGACGGTCGATACATCTCATTCCGCTTCCTCACGCACAGTTGAACTAATCTAATGAAGCGATTTCTCCTGCCTGTGTGCAGTAAAACAACGCTGGAGCAGAAGTTATTGTAATTGGATATATATTACATTACCGATGACTAGCACCGATAATAGATTATGGTGTGTAAAAGATAACGCCCAATACAATAAATAGCTCTAATATCAGATACAAAGCAGAGTGTCTATTTGTGCTGATACTGAAAGACTTCTTTGGGTGTTATTTTGCTTAACCTTTTTTTTGTTTGTTTGTTTTTTAAAAAATGTTTTTCTTTGTTATAACTGAACGATATGGAAATATCAAGCACAAAATCATTTCTCAGCTCCACGTATGTCAATACACTACAGTAGTTCCATTGTCTCTCACCTCTTGTTACTTTTACTTAAGATCTCCATGCACGGCAGCCGATAAACCGTAACGTATATAATTGAATAAATCCCAGCGTGAGTCAGATTATTAGCTTGACTGCAACTAGGGGCGGGCAATATGGCAAAAATATTGTATAACGATTCTCAAAGACAATTCTACGATACATGATATGTAACACAATATTGCTCACAAACTGCCACAAATACAGTAGCGTTAAAAAAAAAAAAAAAAGAGGATTTATTTAATGTCTACAATAGATTTATATTAAATAAAAAATTTTATTCTTTTATATAAAAAAATAATTCTATTTTAAAAGATTTGATATTCTAAAAATATTTATTAAAAAAAGACTTTACACTGAAATATCAGCAGCTTCTAGTCAGTTTGTAATTAAGAAAAAAAACTACAAATTTTATATATATATGCAAACCCAGCAGTCTTCATTGTGTTTTTTTTGCCTGAAAAGTGTCTCTTAAGTAATATGCTGCTTTCTATACTGACACACAAACATTTTTCTAGAACAGTTAATTTGGAAATCTAAAATGGCATAAAATAAAAAATCAATAACAAAGTTCATACAAAAAAAAAAAAAGGTTCCTAAGACTTTTGCGCATATATCAGGATATATCCACAAAAAAAGTGCTGTGACGTAATTTATCACGACATCAATATTATAATTGCCAGATCACCCAGCCCTAAGCAGCATATTTTAATATGCCAAGGATGACACTAAAGCAGCCGGGCCTAAAATTTTTTTTGCTTGTTACCATGGTTACAGGCGAATTTACCTAATAAAAATGATAAAAAATTTTTGACCACTTGACATTAGAAGTGTCCTGATATGGAGACCTGGGAATTATGATATTCTAGATAAAAAAATTAAACCATATATATATATATATATATATATATATATATATATATATATATATATATATATATATATATATACACACACACACACACACACACACACACACATATATATGAAAATGGATAAGGTTATAAAATAAAATGTGGTTCTGTGTTGTTTTATGTCGCAGTTGTATACGGTTGAAATAACAATAATATACAGTCAAGCCACTTGACTTGACTGTTGACAAAAAAGGAACGCGAAACTATACTGAGACTGTTTCGTAAAAGGTCTGTGAGTGTGTGTGTGTTAAACAGAGAGAGTGGGAGTGTGGGTTCAGTTTCAGAGGTAGTTGTGCATGGCCTGCACATGACGCAGAAGAGTGAGCTGCAATTTTAAACTCTGTGTGGTGTTTTTACATAATGCGCCCAGGCGGTGTTTATAAAAAAAATTAAAAAATTAAAAAATTAAAAATTACAAAATTAAATTTTTTTAAAAAAAATAGAGAGATCACTGCGATGGTCTCGTACCTTAGAGCCTCTCTCATTGAAAATGATCTCCACATCCAGGATCTTCCCGAATTGCTGTGAGGAAGAAAGAAACGCGAAAAGATCAGAATCTGTGCCGCAGTGCTTCTTTGTGACTGGTAGAATGAAGTGTGGTCTGAGGTCAACTGCTAAGCAACAGCAGTCACGCTCAATTACATACAGCATGAATACAGTTGCACACTTTCTACACTGCAGGAGCATGATTTAAACATTTGATTTTCACTAACAACTAGTTTTTATTACACGCCTTCCGTTTACCGGCATGTTATTTTTACATTAATTTTATTATTTTCATATTTTATTCTTTTTCAAAAATTATTTATTTACACTGTTTTATTACTTCTATTGAACGTTTTTAAATATTTTATTATTCTGTTTTTGCACAACTTTTTATTACATATTTACACCTTTTTTCTTACTTTTACCTTGCTCTAAAAATATTTGGATTGTTATATTTTTTGCACACCTTTTTAAATACTTTCCAGGATTATTAAAATTTTTGAATGTTTATTCTTTTTTTATTATGCTTATTATTTTCTTCTTTCTGTCGCTGCAGTTATTTATTGCATTATCATTTGACCATATTACGATTTTATTTTTGACTACCTTTAATTTCTTTATTTCAGTGTGTGTGTATATATATATATATATATAAATAATTTTTTTTACTTCATATGTTATTTCCCCCCCCAATTAATTCTAATCAGGACTTCTCAGCACAAGGGGGCAGTGTTGTTCAAGGCTCGCTGCATTAACCCCTCTCTTTGTCCTTCCAATTTCTGCTTACTGCGCCAGAAAACGTCCTATGTGCCCGAAACAAAAGCCCTGTTAGGTAAACCTTTTTTTTTTATTATTCTTCTTCTTCACTGAAACATGGTGATGTTTCAAACCTTTTTAGGAAATGACTCACATTTCCACTGGTTTGAAAGCCAAAGCATTACGTAATTGTTGTGGGAGTTGCCCACAATGCACGCTGTAAAAATCATACCAAGCAAGAATGATTTTGTAAGCAGTTTTTCCGCCTTCAGGAATGTATTTGACTCTCCATCGTCAAATCCTTCAGCACCGATAATGTTCTGATGTATTAGCGAAGACGTCTAAACAGATCTGTCTTCTACAGACCACTGACTGATCATTGGGATATTCATTTTGCTCATTTATCAACAATAATTCTCACACCTGCCTTGTTAATGCCTCTCTGAACAGTGGTTCAAACTGTTGTCATGGCGATACTGCAACAAAGCACCATCACCAGCTCTTGGTACAATAACAAATAGTTTTGTTGGAAACAGAACGCTTCAACATTAGACACAAGCACTTCGTCTGTGGTTAAAGGGTTATGATGGAGAAAATGGGGGAAGATCGTACCCCAAACATCTGGCGCAGGTCGGGGTCTCGGAAGCGGAACGGGATGTTGGAGACGTGGAGACGTTTCGGGGTCGCTTTCCCGTCTACGGAGTCTTCGGTCACAGATACTCCTGAACCGCTCCCGGACACACCTTGGCCTTCGGCCTGGGGGGAGCCGTCTGTTAACTGTGGGAGGAACGACAGAGAGAGAGAGAGAGAGAGAGAGAGAGAGAATGAATGAATGAATTATGGGAGAGGAAGGAAAACTCAGGAAAGCAAAAGCAGCATCAAATTAAGGATTAAAATAATGAGACCGCGAAGAAATAACCCTCAGTACGTTATTTTTAACCTGTCAAAATGGACACTTGATAAAAGCATCAAAAGGAAAGTAGGAAACGTAGCATTACAATCCCATAATTCACAGAATGGTTCTCTCATGAAATATTCTGCATTTAACGCGCAAAATGAATTTCCTTGAGTTACAAAATGTCCGCAGCTGAAAAACATCAACACGTTATAATGGATGAAAAATAACAACAGTACTGTGCTTTATAAAGCAGAAAACGGTTACGCTTGAAGAAAAAGAAATTGAAATAACGTAGGTTGTATGGATTAAAGCTCGAGAAGAATTGTTCCGGAATTGCAGATTGGCAGCGTGAATTGAAAAACCGGGACATTCCTGCATCGAGTTCGCATTGAGCTCGCAGCTCTGTTAGAAATTCTATATAATGAGACTGTAAGTGATGTGTGATGTGTCCAGACATGAACCGCAAAGTTGATTATTTTCCAATAGCAGAACATGCCAAAGTGTATAATTGCTCTCATAACGCATGAAGTTGATTATTAATTAAGAAACAACCGGTCATCCTTTTTATCCATTTATAGTCATGTTAGGTCCTTTAGTTGCTTATGTTAGAGCAGATATAAGCACAATGTTCCCTCACCAGCCTTTCTTGTCATGTTAGCAAGAAAGCAGAAACCCTCAAACTCCTCTTTCCTGAAGACATCTTCCATAAACGTTAAATGTATCCTTACAGAAAACGTCACTATACCAACATTTATGTTTTTTTGTTAAACACCACCACGTGATACAAAGCACTGGAACTGGAGACTCTGCCCAAAACAATTACACAATGTGAAGCATTAATAAGACCCTGTCAATTAGCTACAATAGAAACAATCACACATTACAGGGAGTACAATTATTATTATTAATGCTATAGAGCATTATATGGGGGGGGGGGGGGTCATCTAAAATCCATTACGGTGATGTATAGCTGTTTTACCGGCACATGCCTGAATCTGACCATCACTTAACAGCCATTTCTTTTCTTTGATTGTATTTATGACGTTTCTACTTTGTACTGTTCTGTACTTATGTGCCATACTGTGGTGTCTGCTACAATAATGCACTTCCTCTTACAGGATCAATAAAATAAGCCTTGTGTGCATAAGAAACGTCAATAGAGCATCAACAGAAGAATGCTTATTGGGCGGTATGTTAAAACGTCGACGTCTCTGTCTACCGAGTTTCATGTTCTCAAACAGGTGTAAAAAGGCCAATCAAAACACCCCCAACTCCCAAATGGGCCGCTTTTGAAGGGGCAGCTATCCAAACAGCCCCCTACTTCACCATATGCTCAGAGCTCGTGTGGTAACACTCACTTGTGTGTTGAGAGTGTTGGGGGCTGAGGGGGGGTTAGTGATCCCCGCCGGCGCCTCCACTTGCCCCTGGCCCCCTGCAGGGTAAATACCGCTGCCTCCAAAGTCCAGCGGCAAGCCGTTCTGGGGTGGCGGAGGGGGAGGAGGGGGGAAGGACGAGTACGGTGGGGGGACGAGGCCTTCCTGAGCCCCCATCGCATCCTGAGAACCCTGACAGAGAGAAAACGGAGAAGAGAGAAGGAAAGAAAAACAAGAGATTATAAGTGGGGTTAATTGCCTCGCTGGCTGGACTCCACTCCACAGAGTAGTGTAAAGACGGAAAGGGGGGGGGAGGAAATGGAAGAGACAACAGAGTGCGCTTAAACGAACGAATAGAAGAGTGCGAGAGAAAGGAGACATCAAAAAGCATGGAAAGTGATGCGATTGAGACGGAACGCACTCAAGCGATCGCTTAACGATTGCAGAAAAGCTTCTGATGGAGGACGTGTCTGAAAGCCAAGGCTATTGCATTTCTCCCCGCTCTCACCCTCACGTGTCACTCCATCTCCAGCACTCTCATCTCACTCCTGTCACTTTAACCACACTTCCGCCTGTGTATCTAATTGAATTCATGAAGCCAACATGATCACAGACGTCATCCGCTCCATTAAGGCACAAACACATATTAACTCCCGGATTGTACATCGTGTAAGATAATGATTTTTGCCCTGCTTGTAATTTACCATTTACACCAAATAATAATAATAATAATAATAATAATAATAATAATAATAATAATTGCAATAGCCGGTTTAATCGTCCAGAAACTCTAGCCTGTGAGCATTCCCTACATTTCAGGTTTAAGGAGAGTAGGGGAGGGTGTAGTCAAAATCAGCTGTGAAGTCGGGAACTGCTTGCTGGCAGCGGCAAGTGCGAAACCTGCGACATTCTTGCTACAGTTCTGCTCCGTGAAGCATTCGAACGTGTCAATATCATGATTGTTAACAGTAATTCTAGCATTAGATGTAGGCCTATTTGATCTTTTTTAGGTCAAAATCTTTGGCCTTTATTCTCTTTACCGTTTTTACTTTTTCATTTCTTACGTTCCTCACTGGCATTCCTAATAAATATAGTTAAGTGATGTTAGCTATACACACTTGTCTAATGTTAGCGAAGTCAGAACACGCGCTGATAGATCTCCATTTCCCATGAAAACAAGAACTCCTTGCGAGACAAAAGCAGGTGAGATGGGGATGGGGGGTGGGGGTGGATTGGAAGGTGGCTTCCAGGTAGTTATTATCGATAGTTATCAGTTATTAATGGAGTTTTCAAAACCTCTGCGCAAATAATTCCAGATTAATTTGTCAATTGGCTTCTCTTCTGTTTAATTTGAGAGGAAAACCCCCTCCCAAAAAAACCCCGTCTGTACAGCTGTAAATAAAGCATGTTTTTGTTTTCATTTTGCTTAAAATCCCTTGCTGTAAAATACCGAGAGTTGCTGATCATCAAGAACACCACACTGGGTACGAGCTGTCATTTTAACACGCGTAGTACTCCATGTAGACGTTTTTTCTCGCCTAGACAGCATTTATTGTTTGCTGCTGCTAGCAATGAGCTCCGGTATGCTGAGTTTTATGTTTACGTTGTTTTCTCAGGTCACACGTATTGTACGAAGACAACTGCAGGCATTTCGTCTCGACTGTTCGTTAGCCTCACAGCATACGCCAGGCTTACGTCACATAGCATCGCCTCGTATCAGATTCTGTACCTGTGTGTTTTTTTTTAAATGTGCACTGAATCAGAATAACACCAACACTACTACGCGATAGCACGTCGTCATCGGATTCTTTTCTGTCTACAGATACAGAACAGAGCTAAGCCTCTGAACTAGCAAAAATGACCACGCTTTAAATCGCCTGAAGGAAAATATTATACGCTTCTGAAATGAACACTTTTCCCTATAAATGAGTGTCAAATTGCATTACTTCACTACCACTCAACCGTGCCTCAAATTAGAGCAGTGAGCTCAGCTCTGCTTGACATTCTCCTAATCCAAAAGGTGAGCAACCTTAAACGTAATCAACAGAAGAAAGGATTACGGCTGCTTTCACGCACGGTGTGCAGAACCTTGTGATTGCTAGAATAGAATCTTAACCACGAGTTACTGAATGGGTTTCAAAATCAATATCATTTAATCGGCAGTAGAATTCTTTGTAACGGCAGAAATTTCCACTTGAAGCACTAAATCTGTTAACATGGGGTTCATACTGTATACGTTTAATGGAAACTCCAAATCATAATTTTCCCCTTTGCTAGAAACGTGGCCTCTCTCTCTCTCGCTCTCTCTCTCGCTCTCCTTTCACTCCATCATCAGCTCTCCATCTCGCCCCAGACCTCTGTAGTGACAAGAGGATTTTCAGGCGTCTTTTAAATATTCATGAGGAGCTCATGCATAATTAAGAGCAAATGGCCTCAACACATACTCTTCCACATGACGCTGAGGATGAAAAGCCAGCAGTGCAACGTGTGCACGCTGGCCGAACACACAACACCTGGCCCTATCCCCTCACACACACACACACACACAGACACACACACACACACACACACCCCCTGACATACAACACCTGCAGCTAGACAAATGTGCCTCCGAGCACAGAGCGACTTTATTTGTAATGAGCACACCGCCACACGCAAAGACTTCAGGTGGAACGCAGCACAGTAACAACAGCCGTGATCATTAGATAACTTGTCACACACTCATAAAACAATTTGCTAAATATTTTCCAACAGACTCATTCACACAATGACATTTTTAAACGGGTTATATGAAATGTGACAAATAAGCCATAAAAACACAACGGAATCAGCTGTTTGTGCAATTTGTCAACGATTATAATTCACTAATAAACGAATGTCACGTTATACTTTTTATCTGTTTACAGTTACATTTAATGTTGAGGAACGTCTTAACATTAAGTTAAGCTGTCTTATCCTGCGGTCGATTTAAAAATGCCGCAAGTTGTAACTTCCAACCAGTGACTAGGGAAAAAAACAACGAAAACGCTTCCATAGCTCAGAGTTCAGCAGGCGCTGACTTTCCACTTCCAAGGCAAGTAACATGAAGAATTATTACCATGTTACTGAGTAGAGGTCGACCGATTGATTTGGTTCACCTCTGGAACCCTGGAACTGTGGTTTATCTGCAAAAACAAACAAAAAACAACAAAAAAAAACACACCGATTGTTTTTCCCGGGTTGCGTCCGTTGCGGGAGCGGCTGAGAATGGTCTGCTGTCGTTATACAGTACAAGAGCGGCCTCTAGAGGTGAAATAAAAACTATTGCTGACAAATTTTGTTGTGTTATTTGAAGTGTTTATTATGATTTTTTTAAAAATTATTATTTGTTATATGCAGTGTTACTTCTTGGTTCAGTTTGGATGTACATCTTATTTACTTTCATATTTATTAACAGTTAATATATTAATATTTATTTCATTTTAAAAAGTACAGTAGTTTCATGGTACAGTCAGTACTGTTTATTTTTGTTATAAAGTTCAGCAGTATTTACTTTGAGCGTTATGTTTTCATTCAGTATCAATCAGCTGATTAAGCGGTTATCGGCAGGTAGGTACCGCCCAACTTAATTATTGGTAAAATCCATTATTGTTTGACCTCTATTAATGAGACACCACAAAGTCACCCATCCTGAAGACTCTCCTGCATCCAAAAACCTACCTTTTGCACAGCGTTTACACAGGAGACTTAGTCCAAAACTGCTAAACAAACATCTCATAGAAGGCATCATCATTTCAACAGTAAGTAAGCTACTAGAAAAACAATAACGCATCAGTATAAACCTTGCAGCCAGAAACAAATGTCAGATCTGCTCTTAGAGAAAATAAAAACGACACTTTCTGGCCAATCAGAATCGAGAACTCAACGATTAGGCATACAAGGCTCGTGCTAATGTAAAAATTTTCATCTGATAATTCGCAGTACTGTCACAAACTGTACGTAATAAACATTCGCTATAATTGCCTAAAAAGAAACTACTGTTGCATCGTAAGTGGCATTTTCCCAAGCTTTCAAGCATCTCTTAGTGAGTGGATCATGTGAGAAGGAGACCTGTAACCTGCACAAAACATCTTTTCGAACCGATTTTCTGCACGCACGCTGTACGCATGACGGCTATAATAAAAAATTCATCTATTATGATGTTTGGTAATCTGTGATAAACATCTGAATAAACATCTACTGTAAAAAGGCTTGCAACAGCTGTACACACTCATGCACCGTGTCCAAGGGTATGACACAGAGAGAGAGAGAGAGAGAGAGAGGGAGGGGGAGGTGGAGAACACATGAGAGCAGAGATGGAGAATAACATGATTTGTAACCTTCAGGTCAATAAAATACTGCTGACACAAAGAGACTTCAGTTAACTTAACTTAAGAAAAGTTTTAGAGAAGAAAAATAGAAGAAAGGAAAGAGATGAAAATGGAAAACGTGCGAGACAGAAACTACAGAGAGAAGGAGAAAAATGACTGGAGGGCGTTAAGTTAAAAAGAGCGAGATCATGAAAGAAAAACAGGAGAGAGAGAGAGAGAGAGAGAGAGAGAGAGAAAAAAAGAGAGAGAACAAGAGAAAATGTAGTGATGTGACAAAAAAAAAAAAAAAAAAAGAGAGAAAGCAGAGAAAGAGAAGACGGACAGAGGAGAGAGAGAAGCCGGGGGAAAGAAGTGACAGGAATTGTGATTGCACAATGAACATACAAAGCAAGGAGAGAAATTTGAGGGGGAAAAGGAAGAAAGGATGCAGAGAAAAGATTAAGAAGAGGGGAAGAATAGAGAGAAGGAGGACGAGAGGGAAAGGAAAATCTGTGCTGTCAAGTGCACATTCTTTCTGGATGGTGAAACAAGCATCACTTCCCTACATGGCAGCGCTGTGTGGACAGAGAAAAAGAAAGAAAGAGACCGGGGGGGTGAGTGGAAAGAGAATGAGGGAGGTCTGGAGAAGTGAGAGAGAGCGAGAGGGGAGAGAAAAGAGAGCCTGGTAATAATAGCACTGCTATCTGCTCCGCCTGCGCTGGTATGAACGGGTGATTTATCACCTGCTGTCACACTGCAGCAAACACACAACTCGCCTGGGTGTGTGTGTGTGTGTGTGTGTGTGTGTGTGTGCGCGCGTGTTCAGCTCTGTACACTCTCTCAAACACACGCGGTTTACCACATTATCACAATATTCTAAAAGTCATTTTCATAAAATGTGTGAAATAAATTTACTTTTCATCCAATCACAACTGCTGCTATAATAATCTTAATAATCAGTGTTGTTTAGAAAAAGAACAGCCGTTGTTAATTATAATAATAATAATAATAATAATATATAGAAGAACCATTGTTAATAAGATGAAAAAGAATAGCCATTGTTGTTTAACAATAATAATAGTAATAATAATAAGAAGCCCCTTGTTGTTAAAAATAAAAATAATAATAATAAGAAGAAGAAGAATGAATGAAGAAAAGAAAATATGAATGCATATCAGATTTTCTGAATCATGTAATACATCATTAAAAAAAATATTTAAATGAAAATAAAAACAGAACATAACTGTTCTGAGTAACATCAGATTTTGCTTATCTAAATAATCATAAAAAAGTAAAAATAAAAATTGAAACAAATTAAATCTAAAAATACTAATAAATTAAAAAAATAATAATAATCACATTTTCATATTATTAAAAGACAATTTTTATATAATACCCCTAATAATTACTATTTAAGTCAAATTATTATTAAACGAATGTCACATAACAGCTGCTAGATAGATGCTAGTCCCGACAGCGGTGCAAAACCTGAAAATCAGATGCCAAGTACAACCACCACAACAAAATCCAATCTAAACATCCACCTCCACGTTTCTTCGACGGATAATATTTTTGACTGATCATGTCCAGGATAAGGATATCGTAACAGTGCGAGATATATTGCACACATCAATCATTTGTACATCCCTGCGCATGAGCACGCTTTTACAGTGCTGGCGTCCAAGTCCGGCTTTCATTTCCTCCGTTACAGGAAGTGGTCTGATCTTGGGGTCAGGTGTGACTGTATTAACGATCGGCGCGGTGTCGGAGAGCGTTCGGAGCGTGGAGCGCAGGCAGACGCTGCAATAAAGATGGAACGGGACGACAGCAGACGACAAAATGAACTGCGCAAATGCGATTTGTGCAGGAAACTCAATTGGGTTTATTGCGAGATGCTTGGGGAGGGTGCAATGAGAAAGCAGCCTCTTAACGCGGTTAACACATCTGTGTGTGTGTGTGTCGTGATCATACCGTGCTCTCAGGCTGTCTAAGTGCACATGTGCGGTGGAGCGAGAGAAGTGAAAAAAGCGCTGGTTATTTACAGGTCAGTTGGCGAGCGCCTGCCGTAGCGCCATCGTAAGAACTGCACGGCATCGTGGGATGCCCTGTGAGTGATGCCGCTCGTTACTAACGTGACAGCTGCACTGATTGCCTTCATCACGCGTAAACGCCAAACATTCTCTAAGGCCAATTTGGAGCTAATAATATCCCAACTCCAGAGGTTTGACACAGCAAAAGAAAGTCCGGCTGTCAGCTTCAACGACTACACTTCGCATTCTTAATTCCCTTCGGATTTCATGTTACCTTATGTTTAATTTACAGTTGTGGAACATCCACAAAACAAGCTAGCTCCTGTTATCACTTACGTTATAGCAGCTACAGACCAAGTTTGGGGGCGGGTGTCTCACCACATACTGAAAGCAAAAAGGTTCACAAGTTTGCCATTCACATGCAATGTTGGATCATTTTCCTCAATAAATAAATGGTCATGTATAATATTTTTGTCTCGTTTGTTTAATTGGGTTCTCTTTATCTACTTTTAGGACTTGTGTAAAAATCTGATCTTGTTTTGGGTCACATTTGGGCAGAAACATGGAAAATTCTAAAGGGTTCACAAACTTTCAAGCACCACTGTGACAAAATCTCTAACAGAACAACATTTGGAAAGTCAGAAAATTACCTACTCACATGTAGGACACTTAGTATTATTATTATTATTATTATTATTTAAAAATGATATAATGTTCTGGACATCACTAATATACTTCTTCATACAGTCACACTGAAAGCATCCAGCTGAGTGGAGTGTTAAGTGTCAAGATGAAGATGTAATTGGAACTGTTCCGAGGTGCGGAAAAACACCTCGCTGTGTTCCTCGAGTGCGACGTTTATCGCTCTGAAACGCTCTGCTCTTCTTCCTCGTCCTCGTCCCTTCTTTCACGCTCTGGAAAAGCCTCTGGACCTCTGGTGTGCGGCCTGCTGTCTCGACTGTCCGTCAAACTCTGCAGCCAAGTGATTGGTTAGCGGCTAGTCTGCGCATGTCCTTATAGGGTCTGATTCTCTGTGCAGATTCGGACCAATCACGTCGTGAATCTACATGCTTCTGTTATGAATTCATAAATCACTGCTGAGCTATCTTGGATGTCGGCCATGTGCTTCAAAAGAGGAGGTGAAGATGTGAGTGAGGAGGTGTGTGCGTGAACACAGACGTACACACACACGTGCAAACATGCAGCGCTGTATGCAGCACCATACAGCGCAAGTCCTGACACACACTTCACCTTCTGCACACTTCAGCTGACCGAGAAACCAGTCGATCTAGTTTAGGCCGAGTCGAGAGCCGCTTCACAGGATGACTGATGAACGAGACTTATTTATTTTTAACCACCTCAGACACTTCCTTGCAATTGTAGTCAATTCAAACTGAAACAGCAGGTCATAAACAGGTCGTAACACCTGGACACTCATAACAATGATCTCAGGAAGCTAGAATTGACCCAAAAACAAGAATGAAAGTCATGGATTTAAGAATGGCATGCTTCCAAAAAGGGAATTAACCCAAAATATCATCAATATCGATTAAGATCACTTCACGTGTTTTTGTTTTTTGGTTTGTGCCTATTTTGGTACGATAATTTGTAATCAGGAAAAATGCTGCGTTCACTGTCAACAAAGCTGCACCCCCCCCCAAACTCTCCCTATTACAGATCAGGTAACCATTAAGAGAACAGCCAGTGCTTTAAAAAAACAGCCTCTAAGCCAAAACCTTAATCCTGCTCTGAAATCTGACATGATGAGCTAATGTGAAGTCATTTCCTGTTGTTATGTAAGGCCTGTCTGTATTGAGATGGAGAAGAACCTGGAGGAATCGCACAAGAGCTGCGTCTGTTGTATACATCACCAGCCATTACCATCAGCTGGGTCGATACAGAGCGGACAGCGACAAGGCTGAGAACAGATTGATGCGCGAGTACAAACTTGGTGCTTATGTAAAACAACAAACAAGAGAGACACTGGGATGTGACAACAGATTACTATAAAACTCAATATGAATATTATTTACATATAAGCTTGTCTGTTTTAACACATTACCACATGTATCCGTATGAAGCATGCTTATTCAAAAGTGCTACAGTGGACAGATTTCTGAATGAAGCACCACAAAAGAAAATGTAACGCACTTTAATAATAATAATAATAATAATAATAATAATAATAATAATAATAATAGACATTTTATTTTGCCACTAGTGGTGTTGAAATTTTCCCAGAATGATACACAGCATTAAAAAAAAAAAAAAGAATTTTTAGACTGACCTTCCCATAGATTCTATTTCGTTGTCAGTATTTATCATGTTGTTGTTGTAAGCTGAAAGAGCGCATGGCTGTGAGGAAAGGTGGTACGTGGGGAAAAAATATTACTCGACGGTTGTTTGGTTTACTTCTGGCCAGCAGTACCGTTTGATAGTCGTCGTCTATGATAAATCTACCACATAACGCGTTTGCATTGCAACCAAAGGGTTTAGAGTGACGTCTGCATCACCTGCGCTGAGAGACGGAAGTAGTCATAAACTATAACATGTTGCCTGAATTTAAATTCGATCTCCTATTACGGTAAACGCTTTACCAATATTTTACTATTTACTCAGTTTAGTATTTCCATTATTACTATTATTATTATTTTTATTATGCACATTTCAAATCACTTTTACACATGAATTCTTTTCGGGTTGAGCCGGAACCCAAACCTGGTACCAATTCAGTTTGAATGCACAGAACACAGTGCAAAACACTATAGCATGCACCTACATAAAACTTAAAGCTTAAAGATTCGAGCACAGAAAATAAGCTTGTTGAAATCTGTTACGCATATTACTTATATTATCTCTTTCTGTGCCATGTCTATCACTACGTTTACATGGACAGTAATATTCCGATATTAACCTGATTAAGACGATACTCTGATTAAGAAACTAGCATGTAAACAGCGATTATAGATTACCTTCATCTGATTAAAGTCATACTCGAAGTAAACACAAATCGAGTTAAGACATGTGGCGTATTCCTGTTTTAGTCGCATTATCGAAGTGCATTATAGACAGGTACACACCTTAATCACACTATTAACATCGTGTGGGAGTTTTCACCGCATTTTGCGACGGGACACATTCATACACGGCAGTGCTCAACCGTTTGAAGCCGTGAGTTGCGTCCCAAACCACATACTTACCTGCTGTATAGTAGGAGAAATATATGCATTTCGGCTACTACATAGTAGGTAAGTACGCTGTATGGGACGCAGCCCACGGCTTCAAGCGGTCGTCTATTTGCACAAATAGAATGACAGACAATTACCTGCACTTGAAGCGTTCGTAAAATTAAAAATGAAACTCAAAACTGTATACGGTACCATAAAGACGTAATGACGTGTGCCGTTAATCGCTCTATGTTCTATAACACGTAAAACCTAAACACGAAAGGAGTATTCTAAAAGCAACTCATGTAAACACCTTAATCCGAATATTGTCTTCTTCAGAATAAGGTCAATAATTAGATTACTGCTGTCCATGTAAACGTTGTTATTGACACTAGCCAATCATCAGTCTCTGTGCGCTCAAGTAGGCGGAAGAGAGCAGACAGCACTTTCCTCAGTCCGTCCAGGATTTCGACATATCATGTGACATCACAACGCGCATTCAGCCAAAGCCCGCTTCGATTCACGTGCGTCGACCATGAGTACAGCTAAAACAAACATTGCGAAAGACCGTGCAAAACAACTTTGTGCGACTTCGACAAAGTAGCTTTCCGCAAAAAGAAGTATGTAAATCTTCGCAAGTTGCATCGCAAACTTTGAAAAAAGCCACGGTAAAATAGAGTGCCTTTGGCCGCAACAATCACAAGGGGAAGAAAAAAAAAAAACAAAAAAAAAACAACCTCAGCAAAATCCTGCACAGACAGCTCAGGGGGGAAAAAACACCATCGTTGGCTGCCTTCATGAATCTCAGAGGAAGCACATGTTAAGCTTTCGGCTGATAGCGATTGTGCGATAGAGAGAGCTGACTGACGGGTGAAATGTGGGGGAAAATTACAGAAAAAAAGCAAAAGTGAAAAATATATCAGAAACAACCTGCATTTATTTAGATGCAACACAAAGGACACTTGGCTAAGAAAGGTTTGGAATGAAGTAGAACATGGGCTCTTACACATTCCAATATGGATTTGCGTTTAAGTACGTGAATATTTAAAGTGCACCTATTACGGGTTTGAAATGTGCCTAATTTTGTTTTAAAAATAGATTTACATGCATCCAAGGGGAAAAACACTTTAATGTGCTCATAATTTAAACTGCAGCATTACCTTTTTCCCCCCTCCAGTGTCACAAACGACTCGTTAAATGATCCGTTCTGAAGGATTCATTCTAAACTCCTCCTTTCAGAGAGCATACTCTGCTCTGATTGGTCAGATGTCCCAGTCTGTTGTGCTTGGGGTCTACTGCCGTCAGCCCGTTTCAAAAAGGAAACGCCCACTACCATAATGAGTTTCAGCAGCCAATCAAGACCAGAGGCGGGGCTTTTTGTTACAAACCTACGCAGGTTAGTACAGGAAGTAAGTTTGGAATTACTAACGACTCGTTTCAGCTGTTCAGAATCAGTTCCTTCTTTTGAGAGTGCGCTTTGATTTTTGAAACTTTGCAGACTTTACATTCGCAAACATCTATATAACATAACACACTACATGAAAGGTAATATTTGAAAAACCATTTACGTAAATACTTTTGAGGAAAACCTGAAATTTGCTCCAACAGTCCTACGTGGTCAGGGTGTGTGATGGTTGTGATGGCACCGTGTGAACTACCGGAGTTTCATACGTCTTGTTTTGGAAGTGCATTCTGTTAAGATTTTAACCACATACATTTACACTTGGAGTCAAATACGTCTCCGGTCAGACAGGCTAGAATCTGATAGCAGTCTGTGTTTGTATGCTCATCATTTTGAACTTCGAGTGCTGGTGCTTTATGAAGATGATTGCTGTGACATCAAAAATCGTGATTTGTCGCAGTGTTTTGGAGTGAACAAATCACTAGGCAGACTTCTAGGGTTATAATGAGCAGATTTCATGCGTCTCAAGCATCAGGGAGTCGGCCATTTTAACGGCAGTCTGAATCGCAAAGTCCTTCAGGTGCACTGCAACGTTTGTTCCCTAAAAAAAATTTAAATCTCACAATGCACCGCAAAAACCAGGGAGCATCGATGTGCAGTATATTCCCTTACTGGAAATGGCACCATATTTTCTGAAGCCTCTCAGCTGGGGGGGGGGGGGGGGGAATGGATGACGAGCTCTCAGCCAACTTCGTCTACAAACGTGAGCCGCTTGTTATTGTTCTTACTCACGTTAGCGATTTTTAACTATATTTGACGTCCGATATATGGTTTGTTCGAGTCTAACGACTTTTCGAAATCCACTAGCTAGCCTATGATCCTGCTTGACGTACCATGACAGAAACGCTTGTGATTAAGCTAACAAATTTATATAACGTATAACGTCAGAAAGATATCGGTCCTGCCTGTTGTTGATAAACGCCAGTGGGGACGTTTTACAACACGAATACGTAGTCATGTCGCCGGAAATTGAGAGATCAGTGTCCCAATGTGTAGTGCGCCAGGGTCCTTACCAGTGCCTGAACTCGTGCACACGATATACTGATTCACCACATAGGGAGCTGATTGAGACGCACCCTTAGTTTTTTTTTGTTTTTTTAAATAAATAGTGAAATGGCAGACCAGTAGGTTCAACAACCGGCGAAAGTAAATAAACCCTTGACTAAACAAACATTTTTTTTTGGTGTGTGTGTATATATTTAACATTAATGAGCTACTCACTTCCAAACTGAACAACACAGAGGTGCGATCTGGTTAAGGTAAAATGATTTTTGCTAGTTTCTAACTAGATGTTTTTTTTTAAAGAATTAGGAATATGCATTTATCCAAAAAATGTTTTGTAAAGTGCGGTGCAAAAAGCTGTCATTACACCTCTTCAGCTATGAGTAACAGTCACCTCACACTTAAATATATTGGAAAAAAAAAAAAAGAAAGAAAATGAATGAAAACTCATTTCATGAAACGTTCGCCAATGACTTAACCACTTCACAGGGCCACAGACTTTATTGATGGTCTTAACCAGCCAAGAGGCTCGCTATACGTTAGCTACAGTACTAGTACTTCTTAGCCTTGTCAGTAAGGTTTCTGGGCAACTAGGGGGAATATATATAAAAAAAAAAAAAAAAAAAAAAAAAAAAAAAAAAAAGGCCGAAAGAGAGGAGCACACTGGATCTATATTAAATAGGTTTGGATCTACATTGAATGCCTTTGAAATCTCGCACCAATGTTTAAAAGCATAAACATCACTATTCGTGGGGCGCATGCCTTCTCGTCTCTTCTTAGGGAGTGTTTAGGTTGTCAAATTTGGTTTGGCGAGACATTGACACTTATGTAACACGTGGCTAAACGACGTCTCGGACCTTTTCCTGAGCGACTCCGTGTGATCAGACTCAGTACATCTTTATTTGCATAAATCACTATCTGGACATAACCCTGAAGTGTAAACTGGTTCTGAATACATCGGGCGACCCGTATACGACCTGCTATACGGATATGTTGGTATATTATTAGATGTCGTACACATTTAAAGTGTGGATCCCTGTTGAGCTTTTACGTAAGCCAGACTTGTCCTTTTAAGCCTTGTGTGGTTCTTTCTTTCCAAGGAGTGAGAATTCATGTGTGTGCGTGCGTGCGTGCATGTGTGAGAGAGAGAGTGAGTGTATAAAAGCCATAAATGGCAGGTAGGCGTCTCTCCCTCCCCTTAGGGCACATGCTCGGGTGGGGCTCTGCAAATATTTCAACAACCCTCCACTTCTCTCACAACACTTTCTGCCCTGGCGCATGAGAAGCCGTATAATCTTTCCTTTGCGCCACTGGCGCTTCTGAAGCTTCCTCGCTGCGTCGCATTAAGGCGCTATAACTCGATAAGGGGAGAAGTCTTATCCCTCCATCTTTCGAACCAGATGGGATAAACATTTCCCTGTTCTCAACCAGGAATCTATATTTAACCTGCATTGTGTCTGCTTATAATTTTTGTAAAGAAGCAGTGGTCAATTCTGAAATCAATTCCGGTGCGTTCTGGCCGCGCCCTCCCCCCAGCCTCGGCTTTTAAAGGAAAACAGAGAGATAACAGCTGCTTGGGCCTGAGGGGGAATAGAACGAGGGAAGGAGGGAGGGAAAACAAGGGGGGGAAAAAGAGGTCAAAACTGTAAAGGGAACAGGATTCCAAGGTACGAGACAGACATACAGTGTGCATGTGCAGCCACACTGTAAACAGGGTAAACTACAATCCAACAAGACGGAAGATCAAAATTATATTGGGGGGAGAGAGAGAGAGAGAGAGAGAGAGAGAGTGAGACAGACAGACAGACAGATAGATAGATAGATAGATAGATAGATAGACAGACAGGAGGCATAGTGTTGGTGGAACAACTGTTTCCAGGCACCTGCCCCCTTCGCTCAAAAGCCAGGGGTGAGTTATGGGGGACAGCTGGAGGGGAGGACAACAAAGCACTTTCTTTCTCTATCCTCTCCTCCCCTTGCCCCCCATCCCTCCCTCCTTCTTCACCGTGAGCCATTTGGAGGAGTCTAGGCCTGTCTGTCAACGTGGCCCTAACGCACACTCAGACATACACACTCTGAGACGATGTCAGCCGTTCTTTCGCCTTTAAGACGATGCCATGTTGCAAGTGCTTCCAAGCACGCGTGCGGATATTTTTTGCTTTTCTATTGCAAAAACCGAAACATGAATCATAAACTTGAGAGAAACGTTTGAAGTGCAGTACAAGCGAGGCATGCAATGAAACGTACGCGCTGTCAAATTTACTGCAAAGCTAGTGCGTGGTCTACTTACCGGCAACACGGAAGGGTAATACAGTCCCATCATCGTATTCGGACCAGGACCCTGTCACTTCTGATCCGCTCTCTCGCTGTCCTACTGTCTCAGTGTCCCGCACATTCAAAATCTCCCTCGCTCAGTCCCCTCCTCTCACTATTTCCGTCTAGCGCCCCCTCCCCACCTCGCTCTCCTCTGCAGCTCCAGATCGCTCTCCGTCACGCTCTCTCGCGCACTGTCGTTTGCGGTGCCGCGTCCTTGCCTGCTCATCTCTCTCCCTCTCTCTCTTCCTGCTTGTCTTCCCTCTCTCCTCCCCTTTCCCAGATACCATTTGCTCGTTCACTTGCTCCCTCCCTCCTTCCCTCCCTCCCTCTGCCCTGTGTCACACCTGCAAACTTTTTTTCCCTCTCTTTTCTCCCTCCTACTGTTCTTCTTCTCTTCATGTAGGTGAGTAAATTGGGGCTGTTTGCACCTCAGGGAGCCAGAAAAGAAAAAATGGAAAGAAAGCGTTCTTCGCTCATCCTCCGAGCTCATTGATGGCGTGGTGCAATAATCCTGCCGTGTCTCTATTGACAACATCTACACTCCTCTCTCGCTGACTAATGGACAGCCAGTCTGACGGAATCGTGGGACGGCATTCAGTACCGTGCGATTCCGTTAATGGAACGGCACAAAACCACGGCGCGCTAGAAGCATATTCCGACGCCTGGATGAATATTAGATCAGAGATGGAAACGTCGCAGCAATAGAGCCGTCCGAGTGGCGCTTTTAGTCGGTTCTATATTTCGGTGTCGTTCTAATACCCGAGAGCAGCCGGCTGAACAGGGCGGAAAGACCCGGCCTCAGAGTTAAACAGATGGTGATAAATGGATAAAGGCAGGGATGGAGGGATTACAGAGGGAGAGAAAGGAGGATAAACCCGGGATGATATGAGGATTAACTACCTCGACTCAACAATCTGATAATGCGCACAAATACTACTGAAAACGTGGGTAAATTCTGGAAGTGACATGTGTCACACAAGGCCAAAACATAAACATACACAGAAGCATCAGTGTTAACAAGATATGGATTACGAGATGGGAAAACCGTGAGAATTACATGCTGGCCATGAACAAGGCAACAATCCAAATATATCAAGAACGACTTTTAAGTAATCTGGACATCGCACAAATGCAAAAGTAGTACTCAGGGATACAAAATTGTTTGGAATATATCACATACAATATTTACCCTCACTGGGTACTTTAAAAGGAACACTACTACCCCTGCTCTTTCACGCAATTATCTAATCAGCTAATCATGTGACAGCAGCGCAATGCATAAAATCAGGCAGATACAGGTCAGTCTCACTGGCCTTTACACGCAACCAAATAATCTGATTGGTAAACCTTCATGTATACACCTTGATCGATTGGATTGGAAGGGGCGGTTTACTCCTTTTCTAATCCAATCGAGTGGTGCGCATGTTCACGTCTTAAATACGGCGTCCGGTGGAAAATACTGGTAGATGGAGGAGACAAAATATTTGTTGAACATACTAAAATACAAAAAGATTGTCGAGAGACTGGACGGAAGAAAAGTTCACACTAACGATCTCTTCAAAAGAAGTGTTTGAGGAAATGCAGTTTGGAGGATTCAGTCGGTCAGTAGAACAAATTAAAGTGAGTAAGATTTGCGGTGGGGGGTGGGGGGGGCGATGGGACCGTTGCTGACATATGTTTATAAGTCAACAAAGCAAAAAAAAAAAAGATAAAAATCCTATTAGGTCATTTGGTGGCACGTCCATGGCTTTCTTTCCCCGCTATTGTATGGTTGGCATGACGACAGACGCTGTACGCTTGCACAGAAGCTTTGTTCGGAATTCGTATAAATGCACAAATAAAAGGTTCGGGTGCACCCATTTTCATTCGGATTGACGAAAATGCGTGCATGTAAACATAGCCACTGAGTGGGACATTGGTGTGGTTGCTGTTGCCAGATGGGCTGGGTTTGAGTATTTCAGAAACGGTTGATCTGGGATTTTTACACACAAACGACTCTGGAATTTAAACAGAATGGTGCAAAAAACATGTGGTGTGCAACAATTCGAAGAAAGATCAGAGGAAAATGACAAATTGACATTTTGTAGTGAATGTTCACATTTTAAATTAATAAAAAAAAAAAAAAAACAGATCAGTCACATAGAAAAAGTAAGTACACCTAAAATTAAAGTCAGGCATTCAAGATTGGGTGCCAGTGATTAGAACCTGCTTAGGGAGTGCAGGTGGAAGCCGTTTGATTTATACCCCTCTCACATCTAGTGTCTGGTGTTCCTTTTGCTATTGAGGTGTGTGGTGTCATCATGCCAAGATCTAAAGAGTTCTGTAAGGCCTTCAGAAAAAAATATTGTGGATGCCTAGGAGTCTGGTAAAGGATTTAAAAAGATCTCCAAATTACTCGAAGTACATCATGCCATTGTAAGGAAAATCATCTACAGGTGGCGCAGGTTTCAAACGACTGCCGATTTGTCCAGGTCTGGCCGTCCCAGCAAATTCAGCCCAAGATCAGAGCGTCTGATACAAAAAGATGTCTCCAAGAAGCTCAAAATTCTCACAGTATCTGCTAGTGATTCTAGCAACTGTTGGTGTCAAAGTGCATGCTTCTACAATCAGAAAGTGATTTGACCTGCAGGAAAAAGCCATTGCAAGACTACAGTTTGCCAGTGAGCATATACAGCAGGCAAAGACCAGGCCTTTTGGAATAATGTGCTTTGGATAGACGAATCAAAGATAGAGTTGTTTGGCCACAATAACAGTAGACATGTTTGGCGCAGACCAAAGACAGCTTTTCAGGAGAAGCACCTCATACCAACTGTGAAGCACTGTGGTGGAAATGTCCTAGGGACTGGACAGCTTGCATTCATTGAATTATCTATGAATTCTGCATCATATCAAAGAGTGCTTGAAGATAATGTGAGGCCATCTGTCTGAAAGTTGAAGTTGAACCAAAAGTGGACCTTTCAACAAGATAATGATCCTAAACACATTAGCAAATCCATCAAGGAACGGCTCCAAAAGAAGAAATGGAGGGTTATGGAATGGACTATTCAAAGCCTGGATTTGAATCCATTGAAATGTTGTGGGGGGATTTGAAACGGGCAGTACATGCAAGAAAACCCTCAGACATCTTGCAACTGATAAAATATTGCATGGAAGATGGTCAAAAATTCCAGCAAGCCTAGTGGACAATTATGCAAAACGCCTACAAGAAGTTATTTCTGCTAAAGGGAGCAATACTAGCTTCTGAGGCCAAGGGTGTACTTACTTTTTCCACAGAAGAATATCATGTCCATTGATATTTCTGTTGAATAAATGATTGAAAAAGCAAAGTTTCCTTGTGGTTCTGTTCAAGTACATCACCTTTATTGATAGGCACTGTTTCAAAGATGATCAAACGTTTGCTTGTCCAAATATGTCAAAAAAGCCAACAATTTCCATGGGGTGTACTTATTTTATCACATGACTGCATGTGTTTTATATTTATATATTACACACACACAATGACAAAATGCATCAGAGAGGGAGAAACGGAGATACGCTCGTCTACTATTAATATCCTAACACACAATTTGGTCATTTTTGTTAGGAGTGCTAATGAAGGAGCATCTCTGAAACCTAACACACCAAATGTCTTTTAAGCATGAATTATGTTTTTTTGTCTGAATGGGATGCAAATTTATGCACTCAGCAGTATGTTCCATTTGGTTATATAAACACACAATAACTAATGCACATATATATTTTGATAATCAACTGGTTTTCACCTCATATGGCATTAAAAGCACTGTGCATACACCCACAGAGCCATGATGAAAAATGAAAGAAAAGGCCCATTATTTATTTATATATAAATACACATATATATGCACGCACTCACGCGCGCACACACACACACACGCGCACACACACACAGAGCACTCTTGGCAAATATGAGCAAAGAAGGCTATGAAAAAACTGTTTAAAATATTCACAAAAATGCTCTGCTCTCATGGATATCAGACAATTACAAACACACCACAGGTTTATCAAATAAAATCTTTGTTAGATAAAAGAGTGCAGCAATTATTGGCACCCCTATGAATTCATATAAGAAAAATATATTCTAACCCTAAGTATATTCCCATTTTACATTTTTTAGTACACCTGGGTGACTAGGAACAAGATATTGTTCAACCATGACTTCCTGTTTCACAGGGGAATAAATATGAGGTATGAAACCAAAGTAGAGCTTTTTGGTAATAAACACCAGAGGTGGTTTTGGCCCAAACAGAGAGGTAGCCATATGGAAAAGTACCTCATGCCCACGGTTAAATATGGTGGTGGCTCTTTAATGTTTTAGGGTTTTTCTGCTAGAGGACCTGGACATTTTGTTAGGATTCATGGCATCATGGACAAATATCAACAGATATTAAATGAAAACCCGACTGCCTCTGCCAGAAAGCTTAAAATGGGTCGTGGTTGGATTTTCCAGCAGGACAATGATCCAAAACATACATCAAAATCAACACAAAAATGGTTTACTGACCACAAAATCAAGGTCTGCCATGACCATCCCAGTCCCCTGACTGAAACCCATAGAGAACCTGTGGGGTGAACTGAAGAAGAGAGTCCGCCAGCATGGACCTTGAAATGTGAAGGATCTGGAGAGATTCTGTATGGAGGAACGGTCTCAGATCCCTCGCCATGTATTCTCCAACCTCATCAGGCATTATAGGAGAAGACTCAGAGCTGTTATCTTGGCAAAGGGAGTTAGCACAAAGTCTTGATAAACCTGTATTTTGTTTGATATCCATGCGAGTAGGGTTGTCAAAAGTACCAGTACATCGGTACCAAGTTGGTACTAAAAAGAAAAAAAACTCGACGGTACCAGATTTTCATAAGTGCCAGTAGTACTGACGCGCTGTCTGACAGGTAGTCAGTTAGGAACTTTTCATAGATGCACCGTGCAACAAGACGACATGGCGACCGGCGGAGCTGCTGCTGCAGTGGATCCAAATCCACAAGAGCTTGTGGACAAGAAAGGTGCAAAGAGCCCTGTCTGGAAATACTTTGGATTTGAGGCAGATTACAAAGGGAACATCAATAACCAATAACCGATTTGCAAACGGTGTAATCAAAGTTTCGTGACGTTAGGTGGAAACACTTCTAAAGCACCTTGAAGGCTGACACCCGGATTTATTCAAGCAGTTCAAGCAGGTTTCAAATGATGGTAGCGGTTGCATTATGAATGTTGTAGCATAGTTTAATTCGAGTGTATTATGGCAAGAAAACATCCTCGTTTTTGCTTACTTAATATTTAGCATACACGCGTTTAACGCTAATACGGTCAAGAGTCCTAATTAACCATTTAATGTTTTAAATTTTATTGGGGTAAAATAAATGGGAGGACATGATGGAGTTTACTAACCTTACACACCAGAGGCTTTTTGATGACCTATATAACAAATGTACGTATTAGTATATAATAGATGTGTTGCTAGCACTGTTTATATCTTTAATATCAGTCAGAAAAACATTTCTACTCTTGGCTGTTAACTCTAGTAGCCCTTTACAAATAAACATGAACACAAAGTTTGGACTAGAGCAAATGTACAATCTCCCCATTGTATATAATACTTTATCCATGCTTGTAATTTTATTTTTATGCTTTAAAAAAATTACTTACAGGAAAAAAACTTAAACACTTTTTGAAATACTTAAAGTACACAGAATTGTTTTTACATTTTAGATTGATATTTAATTTTATCAATAAAATAGTGTGTTATTCAATTAGCACGTTTTTGTGTTTTGCCTTGGTACTGAAAAACGTGGAATTTTACTGGTATTGGTACCCACTACTGAAATGTTGGTGCTGTGACAACCCTACATGAGGGCAGAGTATTTTCGTGAATTCTTTTAGCAAAAAAGATCAAAAGGTTAAACAATAAAGATAATTTTTCACAGCCTTCTTTGCTCATATTTTGCAAGGGTGCCAATAGTAGTGGAGAGCGCGCACGCACACTCACACACAATATAGATAGATATATACACACACAAACGTATACACACACACACATTTATACACACACACACACACACACACACACACACATATATTATATATTATATACACACACACATACATATACACACACACACACACACACATATACATATACACACACACACACGCATACATATACACACACACAAAATCATAAGATGACAGAGGCATGTAAGCATGTGAACGCTGGCACAAGCCCTGCTCTAATAAAGCTGACATTTTGCATGCTATAGCAAGTTAGAACAAGCACCTCAAGAATGTTAGAAAAGCCAGCACTGCTGTCAACCAATCACCTTCCAGCTGTTATTTTATACTCTTAGAAACTGAAAAGCGTGTAATTTCTTCAATCACAACACTTCTGTACTGGAATGGCTCTGCCTCTAAACATGCTGCAGCGCTTTCAAAACAAGTGATGATTTATAGACTCGACGATATGAAAAGAAGTGTGTGTGTCAGCACAGAAGACTTACTGGAAAAGTTCTCAGTGCTGCATTATCCGCGTTTAAGCCGCCTTCTTAGGAATGAGCTTTTACTAAATAAATTGTAGCTGTTAGAAATTGTAAAACTGCATGGTTAGCATGGTTGTGAGTCTGTATGAGTCTGGACTAACACAAACAGCTGGACCCATCTTTACATACACACACAAACACACAGTGGGTTCCTCGGGGGGAGTGTGCAGCTTTTTACAATTTTTTTTTCCTACAACAGGTGGCGCAATTACACACAAACAGAAAGAAACTGCTTACACCCAATTTTTTTTTATATATATATATATATATATATATATATATATATATATATATATATATATATATATATATATATATATAAGCTCCGCCCCCTCAAATTCATGATCAGCTTTATGATTTAAGGGCATTGTGTCTTACCTGACTGGTTGAGGGGTATGCGTGGAAGCCCATGTTGAGTGGATCGTTGTTCTAGAAAAGAAAAAAAAACATGAAAAGACACTTAGTACAGTAAAAGTTTAATAAAGTTTGCTCTAACGCGAGCCGAGAGTGATTTCTCCAACCATTCAGTCTAAAAGAAATCTTATTTAATCGCTAATTGCATAACCACTGAAAGCTACACACAAATGATGCACGCAATGTAAAAGCTCACGAATCAGTTATACACTTTTCTAAACCTTTAAAATGTCACCCATTTGGACATGTAGACAATTATTCGAAGGGGGCGGAGGGGAGACAACCTCAATTTCATGCATTTATGAGATGAGTGGAATTGGTGAGTGCATTTGGTTGTGTAATTACAACTTTCTGTTCAGCGACTCATTAGATCCTTTCCAAAAAATTAAGCCAATTGTTCTAATACAATATACGAGCGCTCAAAGCCTGAGAAACTAATCAGTGATTCCAGAGGAAAAGCACAAGTCATCTTACACACATACACAGAGAGAGAGAGACACACACACACAGAGAGAGAGAGACACACACACACAGAGAGAGAGAGACACACACATACACAGAGGCACAGAGAGGCATAGACAGAGACATAGACACAAACAGAGCCACAGACACAAACACCCACGCACTCCTTCTTTCTTTACATAATAAAGATGATAAACTCTGCTAACACCACACACACGGCTCGTCTCTATAATGGGCTTGAACCAAACCCGCACCCTGCTCCCTCATCCTGACCACCTTCTGTTACCAAACAACCCCCCGCCCCCTGTGTGTCAGGGAGGGTGTCTGAGCAGGAAGCTCCCCCCATTTCAGCTTAATCATCAGGAAGTATTTCAGCTGAATCACTGAGCTGCCACAGCTCCAAAACTCTGAATCATACACCATCAGGATTCATGAACAGCTACAAAACATACAGTGATCTTCAACACACAGTCACTACAGAAACGCTATTTAACACCGAGCGCATCGATATCGACCTGTGACTTGTCATGTTACCGAAAATCAATCAACACCTTCTGACCAACCAGCATCGAGAATCAGATGTTTTTCTAATACAGTGATTCAGCTGTATAGTGGAGCCTTTTCTCCGGCGCTGATTTGTGTGAAGTGCACAAGCTCTCAGCCTGAAGAGATCAGGCACACAGCCATGAGAGCCGGCTTCCTTCCAAAAAACCCATTTCACCCAAGTTCAGAACAGACGTCATTAACAGAGCCGGTACTTTAAACAGCTCTCTCTCCGTTTTGAAACGACCTTAAAGACAAAATGTCTTCAGAAACCGGACCCTGTACGATCAGGGCTTATAAACTCTCAAACAAACACACGGGTCATGCTGGTGCAGTTCAGAAGCTCACCGAACTGTGAGTGTGTGGCTCTACAGGCCTTATGTGGTTAATTGTTCTATAATGGGCTCTAATCAGATTATTACTGCCCTAGACACTAAACTGTGGAAGCTTTGCTGTGTTCCCTCACTCCAGTGGAGCCATTGTTTAGGCATTAAAACAAGAGGACTCTATAAAGGGTACGAGATGGCGAGGGAAGGCGTGAAGAAGAAAAGATGAAGGGTCAACCCAAAACAGATTGCATGGTTCAGCTAGAGAAAAAGGAACCGCAATTGTAATAAATGATGTAATGATGTACTTATCTAATCGTATCGGTCATTTTATGCTGCGGAATTACTCTCAGTAACTCTCGGTAGTTAAGGTTAAAATAGATTTTTGTATTCAGTGGCCCTCACTAGCCTCCTTTTATTCCCCTGTCTCAAATGTAATAAGACAAAAGAAATGCAGCCGGTCATGTTACAGAGAAACCAGAAAATCCAAAGCCCTCTGTCCTGAAGACTTTCACATGGTGGAAAACTAAACGGAACAGCTTTAATACTTCTGACTGAAACAAAAAGCACCGACACTGGAGACTCCTTTCAAAACTGATACATAATCATCTCTTCAGAATTTACACACCATTTTTAAATTAGTTTTGTAGCACGTCCTTCGTTCAAGTCCCTTTGAGTGCAAGTTACTAATGAAAACATACTGGATTAAGGTGTCGGAGCTGCATTTACAGAAAATTTCTAAAATCAACCCCTTCTAACCAATCAAATTCAAGAATTTAAAAGCGCTGTGGTAGAAAGAGCCATTCAAACAAAATACCAAATCTGTCCTGTGACGAGTGACGAGGCTACAGCTGTCGTGCTTGTTTTCCAGGAGGGCTATTCGATGAATACTGCATTCTACAAGATGGATTACTTCATTTGTTTCAGATCATCACCCGAGTGACCCGTGTCCACGAACAGTTCACTTCATTTCGTCTCTGTATTTATCAAAAGGCGCATATACTTCACTAGTTTCCCTGAAACACCCTGTAAGCATTTACAACTCTATAAAAGGAGAATCATTTCTACAAATGTTCCATTTACCTCAAAAAGTAGTCGATCGAGCGAGACACAGCTTGTGTTTGAATGTTTCGTTGCTTCATCGGAGCGAGTAACAGAAGCTTATGACTACCGACTAGCACACTTGCTTTAACTCACATTATCTGAGTAAACAGTTTAATAAAATGGATTAATAGGTCTAAAAATTGTTTAGTATGAGTGGGAGATACCCCCATACTAATACTAAACAACTTATACTGTTGGGCCCTTGAGCAAGGCCCTTAACCCTCTCTGCTCCAGGGGCGCTGTATCATGGCTGACCCTGCGCTCTGACCCCAGCTTCCTAACATGCTGGGGTGTGCGAAAAAAGAATTTCACTGTGCTGTTATGTACATGTGACCAATAAAGACTATCATTATATATACACACTATAAGAATAGTATATTATGAAATGCACCACAATATATTGGGATTCTCACAAATTACCAGCAAAACAGTACAGTTCCATTAAAATAAAATAAAAATTAGTTATACATAATAATACGTTTGTTTAATAGTAAACAAATCAGATAGATAGATAGATAGATAGATATAGTGGGGGAAATAAGTATTGGACGTGTCAACATTTTTTTTTCTTCAGTAAATATATTTCCAATGAGGCTATTCACATCAAATTTTCACCAGATATCAGGATTAACTCAAGAAATCCGCAAATATAAAGAATTCACAACTTTAAAGTACATAGTTATTTCATGTGAATAACCTCATTAGAAATATATTTACTGAAACAAATGTTGATGCGTTCAATACTTATTCCTCCCACTGTATATAGAGAGATAGATAGAATAATTAAATGTAATAATTTACGATCTCTCAGATCTCAACATAATTGACAAATTATGTCACAGCAAACATAATGGTCAAATAATCACTCTTTACAACCCTACTATTAAGTGGAATTTTGGCAATTTTACAGGCAAGTGTGTGCATGATTACTCAGAGTTTATGGCCTTAAAAACTAAAGAAAGAAAATCATTTTTTTTTAAATGATTTAAAATCCAATTTTATTCGTGCATGTTTGGTCAATGAAAATGCCCGGTATCTGTGTGTCTTTGTGTGTTCGCCTGAGAAACAATACACGGCGCTGTGCATAACAGTTACCCATTAGTGACCAAAAGATCAGGTTAATGTTTGTTGTAGATAATCGAACATGGCCTTTACATAGCTGCGGAACAAAATCAGGCCGCTTTCATTCACAAGAAACACCACCTTTGTACTTTCACCACGATAAGCAAAATCCTAAATCGTTTACAGATGGAAAGATGATTGCAGATGATTTTAGATTTGGACTGGTTAGGTGAGTTTGTGCTTTTGCAGAAAAGTGCAGAGAGATATTACGCTGCAGTTTTCCTGGAGCGGCCGATGTCAGCGGCGCTCTGGTGAGCGAGGAGAGCGTGGTAGAGATTGCAGTCTGTCCTTTTTCGTTGCATAAGCCAATTAAAACAGGCAAGGAGGAGCTTTGAGGCAAAAAAAAAAACAAAAAAAAAAAAAACTCTCTCTCTTTTTTTTTTTAATGCCGTCACTTTTTCCTCCGCCGCATGGTTTCTATCACTCGGCCCTGTATTATAAACAGCTGTTCTCATGCGTTTTTCTCTTGTGCTCTCTCGCTCTGCTGGAACCGATGTCCCTCTGCATGCACCCCCCGGGGGAACACAGAGAACTGCGCACGACACCCACAGTGCAGTCCGGAGAGAGCGAGAGAAGGACAGAGAGAGGGAGAGATGAAGTACATACAGATGCTTAAAGCAACAGTGCAGCCAAAAATCATGCATACACACCGGCCACTTTAATAACCTGCATCCCTGCCAATCACGTTACAGCAAGCACAACGCGCAAAATCAGGTCGCATACAGGTCAGGTCAGTTAATGTTCACATCAAACATCAGAATGTCATCTCGGTGAAAAAGCAAAAACAACAACACTTTACAACCGTGGTGAGGAGAAAAGCATCACGGAATGCATAAGAACAGGAAAACACTGCTCCCCCTCCCCATGTGCGATCATTGTAAATGTTAAAGTCACAATCCTATATGCATTTTTAACTCAAAAAATTTTATTGCCATGGAGATTTGGACGGTTTAGGAGCTGTATTCACACTGGAAAGTTAAGAACGTATTTCCTGAACTGCATGGAGTAGGCCTCATGCTTAATAATGGTGTCAAAAATGAGAACTGAAACATGTGCATTTACTTTATATGCATTTATACACACACACACACACACACACACACACACACAAAACCGTGATAAGCAATTATAGTGATGTGAAATTTAATAGCACTACCAGCTGAACCCTGACCTCACAAACATTAACATAGGATAGGAGAATGTGTATCCATGTCAGCATGGCGAAACGAGACAAGGGACGAAACAGCAACAGGACACATCTGTTCGCCATGTGTTTGTAAAGCGGGAGGAGAAGAGAAAGGGATGGAGAGATTTAAGACGTGGAATGTCTTGGAGGAAAACCAGACTAAAAGGGGGTGGAGAAGAGTGAGCGGGGGAGAAAGGAGGGGGGGGGCCTGAGAGAGAGAGCAAGAAAGCATGCATATATGAGAGAGAGAGAGAGAGAGAGAGAGCGAGAGTGTGGGGGAGGGAGCACGATGAAGAGCAGCAAAAAGACGCAGAACAGAGCCTGTGAGTCATACATAAGCAGAGGCTTGCACTAAATTTCCTTCAGGCTCCTCACATATACACACACACACACACAGTTTCAAACACTTAATGTCCATACACATTAGCATGAAAAAAAACGTATTTGACTTCTAATTACTTGAAATATTTATCACTCAAATGCACTTGAATATTAATGAGCTTATAATGTTACACTGCAGCAGACAGAGCCAATATCAGCAGTAACGCTACACTATAAGTTTGTATTACATTAACCATGGAGGGTGAAAACTGTGTTGGAAAACCTATACTATACAGTCCATACAGGACGTTGCAGTTGGTTTTGTTGCGGCCAAAAATGCTTGATTTGAATTTTTCCAAAATTCACAATGCAACTTGCTGAGTATTTTTGTGCTGAGTATTTGTTTGAGGAAAACTACTTGAGTTGACTAAATAATGTCGGGTTAAATTGCTTGACGAGTGTTCGAGAAAGGCCACACTCCGGCTGAATCTAAACAAACTGGAAAGTAGCTAGATACTTAGTGAGTTAGCTAAATTTGGAGAGAAGCCAAGAGTTTAAGAAAGGGCATCGCGTGCGGAAAGCTGCACCACGTTTACGGCTAACGGGCAACTACACGCTGGACAAGACCTGTCTCTGGGGGTGGGACATATACGGTTTTCGGGGCATGTACTTAGAGGCTGAAATGACCAGAAGTAAGGAGCTCTAAAATGTAAATTACCATCACTAAAAATAGCCTTTTTTCTCCAAAATATCGTATCATGTTAGCATTCTGAACACCAAGGTACGGATGCAAAAAGATCCGAAACGCCAACTTTGTCTTGCATCAGCGGAGACACAGTCGAGCGCCGGTTGTGAATGGAGGGTGGAGTCCAGGAGAAGGAGTGCGCAATTGCATGAAAGTGCGTACACTAGTGTGTGATTAACGTGGGTTTATTTATGTTTGTCTTGCAGTGAAGGAAAGAGACCCGAGTGTGCATCGATGCCGAGCTGCAGCAGAGCAGAAGTGCGCGTTTGTATTTTCCATTTGACTTTGACTTGTTGAGCAAAGAGTCACAGGGCCATTTTAAGCCTCTACCACACAAATCCCAAACAGCTTCCTATTCTCTATATATGCTCACTACATATGGTGTAGCAATCACTCTGTACAGTGCGCTCGAGAAAAAGTCATGTTAGGTTCAGCCACCAAAGGAATATAAGTTGACTACATTAAGTAGCAGTTAGAAAGGATTACATTGGGAGATAAACAGATTACTTCTACAAAAATGTTATACTCAGTTTTAAATAAATGTGAAATTAAAGTACACTTGAAATTACATGCTTTTATTCAGAGATAATCTTCCACATAAAGGCCATTTTCCTGAAGAACTTTATAAGAAGACTCCTTATAATACACTTATATATAATACACAGACCTACATTTTAAATTTTTTTTTTTTTTTAAAGAGTAAACGTTTTGAAAATTGGAAGTGATCCAACAGCCCCAATACGTGCATGTATATCGGATGTGTGTTATTGGATCCTGTGCACGCATTTAAAGCATGCAGCTGTTCAGTGTGGACTGGAGGCCCCTCTTTTCCTTCTCCCGCTGTCCTTCTGTTCCAACAGCCTTAAAAGGTCCCAGGTAGAGGAGAAGAAAAAAAAAAAAAAACGAGGGAGAGTGATGGAGTGAAAGAAAGAGTGAGGAAAGACTGCAAAATCACCAGATGGTGAAAGGGAGGGAGGGGAAGGAAGGAATAAGATAGGGCCAGACGGAGGTACGCAGTAAAGAGGTACAAGTTGAGAAGGGCAAGGCACTTGAGAGAACAAGGCGCGAGTGTATGAGGGAAATGTGTGGCACTTTGTGTTTGTCGTGTTTTCCAGCATCTCAGTTTTACTTTGTGCCTTTTTATGTCCAAACCTCAAATTTTTATTTATTTTTTTTTTTTTAAAAAGAGATGCTGCGTCTGAATGAACACGTCTACGCTGTGATGAACTCTCTACCAAATGGCTTGTGTTAAATGCGTGTGTTGTTGTTCTACGTTCTTCCTGTCTATCTATCGTATTCGTTTCCAGAGCCGCACCATGCTCAACGTTGGAAAGAAGCGCTGTGCCTAACTTTACAGAAAATCCATAGATTTTGAAGACCGAGAACACACACTTTTAGAAAGGGGGGATTACTCTAACAAATGAGTTTAAACAGAGGTGTGAACTAAATCAGTAGATAGGACAAAACTCTGTCATCTTGTGGTTAAATGAGCTGCGTTGACATCAGTGAGAAAATGTGTCATGGGGGGGGGGGGGAAGAAAAAAGGTAGAAAATCTGGCAGTGTTTTGATGCAGAGAGAAGCATATACATGCAGCTGGCAACTTTTTGAACAAGACAATAACGTCAGAATTTATTATTAATTAACCAATTAACCAATACCAGAAGCGAATGCATGTCTTTGACATCCCCGGTCCTTTCCCCTTCAGTATATTCATTTTAATTCATTCATGTTTGGTCCGGTTGCTTTAGATCGGTAGGTAAGCAGAAGTAATACCTAATACAAGTACAAATACCTAATATAGGTAGGAAAAAACAGGGGCTGCTGTAACCGGCTGTCAACAGGACGGCGCCATCTTGGATGAAGCTGAAAAGGCAACAACAACAACAAACAGTATCGAAGTAGAACATCATAAATGCACCATAAAAGTGAGCAAACCCCTTTTAAAATGAATACAAGCTAATGCTATGCTTTTCTGATACGTCCTTAATGTTCACTAGCATTACACTGAGAAGACCATGAAACTGAGGAAACTGAAGAAATGAACGTTTCCCAAAGCAGCAGCAGCAGTGAGTTACAAGGTTTAGAGTAGATGGGTTCCAGAGTGACTTAAAATGGTTTCCAAAGCACCATTTAAACAGCCTGAAGCACAACAGCATTGCATAATAGCTACAACAAAATGTCCTTACAAAAAAAAACAAAACGGCAGTCCTGAAAGTGTGCATGTTGCTGTAAATAGACATTTTACATGTTGACAAGAGCTAACCTTTATTTTTTAAATATTACCCCCAATCAGAAACTGAGCCGAACGATGGGGATAATGAGCACTGACACGCGGGACGTCACAAATCTCGGCTTTGATGTGGATTTTTAATGCAATTAACCAAACTTTCCGCAACGGGAGAGCTGACCCCTGACGCTGAGCCCTGAAGAATCTTTCTAAAGTGTTTTTCTCCATCTTTAAAAAAAAAAAAGAAAAAAAGGAAGAAAAGAAAAAAAAAAAACACTGCACCAAGCTCAAGTTTCCATAGGCAAGATTCCAATTCATAAAATTCTGGGGAAAAGAAGGCCTCAGTGGTTTTTGTGTTGTGTGTGTGTGTGTGTGTGTGTGTGTGTGTGTGTGTGTGAGAGAGAGAGAGAGAGAGAGAGAGAGAGAGAGAGAGAGAGAGAGAGAGAGAGAGGGAGAATATGAGTGAGTGAGTGACCTCACTCCACAGTCTGTCGCAATCCTTTTTCGCCACCACACCCCAATTTATTGCACAAACCATAAGGGTCAAAAGTCAAGGTTGCCATGGTTACACATGTGCAAGCAATCCCATAAAGGCAATTAAAGGGGGCCAAGGGATAAATCACAACACGTTATTAGCCTGACAGGGTCGATAATCAAGATTGCAGCACTATCCCTCATATTAAAAGTGAGCCAGTCAGGTTTAAAGGGATAAACTATCTACACTCACACACCACCCAGTGTTTAATAACTTTTGCTAATCTGGCGAAAGGTTGATTTTTCATGAGCCGTCGTATTTCACGGCGTATTATCAGGCCTGGATCTATGGCAACCTTATATGATTTAGTGCAGCTATTCAAAAGATAGCGTGAGTACACAGCGCAGAATGTGTGCACACGAGTGAGTGTATCAGCGAATCGGCAATGTGTGTGTGTGTGACAAATCCACCCCCACCCATCTGGCTGGCTTCACGAGGGATCAGAGTGCTTAATGCAGAGACCTAAATGAGCGTAGATCTTGTTAGCACAACAAAAAGCCGCTTTACTGTTAGTGATAGGGCAAATCAGCTTGGCAGGCCAAACGGCGGCAGTCGTTGATGTGAAAAGGCAATGTTTTTTTTCTTAACAATCGACCTCCTGCGTTTTAAGCAGTTAACTGTATAATTGATAAGAGAAAATCCTGTGGGTAAACATTAGCATGGATTGCAGTTGAGTTGCACGTGTGTTGCTAGCAGATAATTCTGAATCACTGATAATGTACAGATTGAACCAGTACCATTACAGTATTTAATGTTTTCGGGTTCACATTCAACATTCTTCAGTTATTTTCCACAAACTGACATGCTAGTCACTTTCCTGCCCCCCAAAAAACCCCCCCAAAAAAACAGCTATTTCTGGTGCTCTTTCTGTGCTGGCTGCATTGTAAAACTGTCTACTGGTTATTTGCCAGTGCTTTTCGATAGAAGTTACTGGCATAAAGTTGCTTGACGTGACTTTCGATATGCGCAAATTAAGGGACCGTCTCTAAAGTTACATACGACATTGGTATACACATTTCGAACTTCAATAGCATTTGAAGAGAATGACTTACAATCACAAATAGGTCAGCTATAAGGCACACCTTTTAGATTTACGATATTTATTCAAATAAAACTGTCGAATCATGTGTAAATATTGCGATGTATTTCACTACCGAATGGGCTCATACACAAAATATACCATAATTTAAAGCTCAATAGCATTTGAAGAGGATGACTTACAGTCACAAAACCACCTGTAAAGTGTTCATGCAGGTGTCAGCTATAATGCAGACCTTTTAGATTTTTTATATTTATTAAAAACAGTCAAATCATATCTAAATATTGAGATGCTTTTATACACTTCAGTCGGTTTTGTGACTGTAAAATTATGAAATGATATATTTTGTGTATGAGCCCATTTGGTAGTGAAATACATGGCAATATTTACATATGATTTGCTAGTTTATTTCATTAAGGATGAAAATTTTAAAAAGGTGTGCGTTATAGCCGACACCTACGTGAACACTACAGTTGGTTGTGTGACTAAGTTATTCTCATTAAATGCTAGTGAGCTTTAAATTATGGTATATTTTGTGTACGAGTCCGTACGGTATAAAAACATCAATGTTTAGATAGGATCCATCCATCCATCTTCTATACCGCTTATCCTTTTCAGGGTCACGGGGAAACCTGGAGCCTATCCCAGGGAGTATTGGGCACAAGGCGGGGTACACCCTGGACAGGGTGCCAATCCATCGCAGGGCACAATCACATACACATTCATACACTACGGACACTTTGGACATGCCAATCAGCCTACCGTGCATGTCTTTGGACTGGCGGAGGAAACTGGAGTACCCGGAGGAAGAACACGGGGAGAACGTGGAGAACATGCAAACTCCACACACACACACACACACACACACACACACACAGGGCCATGGTGGGAATCGAACCCCCAACCCTGGAGGTGTGAGGCAAACATGCTAACCAACTAGCATGTTAGCATGCTAGTCACCATGCGCCCGTTTAGATAGGATTTAACATGAACACTTTACAGTTGGTTTTGTGATTGCAAGTCATTCTTCTTCAAATGCTACTGAAAGAAGAACCATGTATACCAATGTCGTATGTAACCGTAGAGACGGTCCCTTAATTTGCGAATACCGAACGTCCGACGTCAAGCCAACTTTATGCCAGTCTCCATAAACTCTTTAGTTTAGATAAAACTCTCCAGAGCCTGATGATAAGCCAGCATGACAATACAGTACGACACGGAAACATTAACTAATTATACTCTTAACATTATGGTACGTCAGTATATATTCAGAGTTCGGTGAAGAAGAATTAGGACAAAAACGCAACGGATAGATCAACAACGAGATGAGATGTAAGGTTCAGAAATAACCGTGATAAAAGAAACGAAATGTCATTGCCACTAAAACTTTCACTTAGTGCTAGTCTACCTGAGGTGTAGGATCCTGCGAAATATGCTATTATTTTTAAAGCAGAGTTGAAAATAAGAGATAACAGGACTTCCATTTTCTACTAAGAGTTAATAATAACTCTCGTATGTTTGTTTTTTTCCATTCAGACATTCATGCATTCGTTAATCATTACATAAGGAATAAAACTGTCGATGCATGCTCTTACACTAAAATAACCAACAGCAAAGTGGTCCCACCTCCAGGTTGATCATTTTCCTATAGTAGTACATGTTTTATTCTTTTATGAGAGCAATTTGCCAGTGATTTCAATTTTTAAAATGATTGACATGTACATTCTAACCGTTCATATAGTGTTGTCGAACACCTGCAAAAGCAAATTAGCTTCTCGCTTACGTCATAACAGATATAAACAACACCACCACCACAAACCAGGACTTTCTGACCAAACAGAATCGAGAATTCAACAGTTCTGTGGTATAAACCAATATGACCCACTCGATTATTGTTTTTTTGCGTTGCGTCCAACATTAAAAGGTGCGAAATAAAAGTCTGTCTGTGTTGTTGGATAAAACAATAATTGGCCAATATACTCCAAGCCAATCTTTAACCAGGCTGTCTGGCATCTTTTAATATACGGTACTGCTCAAAAGTCTTAGGCACATGCAAAGAAATGCTATAAAGCAAAGATGCCTTCAAAAATAATAACATTAAACATTTGTACATTTTTTAAAAGAACACTTTTTTTTTAAAGCAGTAAGACAGTAATAAACGAAATAAAGTCAACATTAAGTTTAACGACCCTTTTGCTGTAAAAATGCATCAATCGTCTCAGGTACACTTAGTGCAGGTTTATAAGGAAATGAGCTGGTAAGATTTTCTGAGCATCTTGGAGAACCTTCCACAGTTCTTATGGAGACTCTGACTCTCCGGTTTCTGCAGATAAAACCAGACAAACTTCATTATGATTTTTTTTTTAAATGAAAAGTAGTGTATTATGTTGCTTTCTTAAATGCCATACAAACAGCTTCCAGAAACATTCTTTTTTTTTTTGTTCCAAAAGTAATGTTCTTATTGCCTATATAATGTAGAAATAATAAAACAAAACATTTAAGACTTTTGCATAGTCCTGTATGTTATCGGTATGTGCGACCATATAATTACAGCTCCACAGTTAGTCACGGCGTATGTTCGGACTCACAGCTGACTCCAAAATGCATTTGTCTAGCCGTTCATCTTTATACTCGATCCGGTTCCTTACTCCAGCGGCCCTTATCCCTACCCAAAGTGTTCCAACCCTGTCCGTCTGGATACTCCCTAAATCGCACTACAGTAACCTCCATTTCTCAACCGAGGGGATGTGCCCGTACTGAAAACTCTTTAATCCACTACTGTTGGAAACAACTTCCATTGCTACCTTAGCTGTCACTCCTAGCATGTTCGTAATTTAATTGTACTGACGGCTATCAAACGCATAGGACGCTACGGCATTGCTGACCTGAACTAAACCAAACTAATATCCATTTTTGGCAAGCAGCACCATCGTTCTTCGTAGCTCTTCACGCTCTCTTTAATCTTATGACAACAGCGTGATAAATACTGACAGTGCAAGAGGTTTTCTGGAAAGTCGTTCTCGAAAAAACCTCTTGAAAACAGAACGAATCTTTTATCCTTTAGATTTTTGTTCTATACACACACAAGGATGTGCGTACATTCCAGAATAAACATTTCCCTTCATTTTCACCACAACCTTGTGTTCATAAATGCTTGATTAATACCGTGAGACTAGGTTATCCTTCCATGAATATTGCAAACATTTAACACTACCCAACTCAATAAACCATTTCTGTTGCATGTTGGGATGCGTGTAAAAACTGCGATACTGCATTAAATGGGTTGGATTGCTATCACAGTGTGAATTGTTTAAGGTGCGCACATATGCTGTGTACCGTTTGCTTCACGATACTGTTTATTTAACGGAAGACATGTCCAAATGAAACAAAATGGAGTTGCCGCCCCTCCCCCACAAAAAAAAATTTTTTTTATATCTATCTTTTGTTCCCATGTTTACAATGAAATATGATTTGTTGTTGTTGTTTATTACCGACAGAAAGAAGCACTTGATTAGATAGTAAAATTGTTTTTAATTAAAAAAAAAAAAACCTCATTGGAATTAAACTTTTAAAATGTCACACTATTGGTTTTATTAGCAAACCTCAATGTTGTACATAATACAAGTGTCAAATGATGCGATACTTCTGCCATATAAGACATATACATACAAATTTAGACAATAGGTTCCTCGCGGGTTCTCTGGACAGTTAATGATTCAACTTTTTTTTTTTTTTACTTCTGTGAAAAGGAATCCAGACAGAAAAAAAAGTGATATTGTGGTGCAAGCGGTATTTTTCAGCACTTTTGTTCAGCATATTTCACTCAGGAGGATTTACTGGATGTTAGTGATGTCAGTGTAAAAGGGCCTGACATCTGTGTGGAGTAAGAGGTTTCATTCTCCACTTCACCAGCCCTCCCTCGATCTCTCTCTCTCTCTCCCCCTGTCTCTCCTTCTAATGCGTAAAATGACTCATTCTCAAACTCCCAGGTTTTTTTTCTATCTAGCAGTAATTCACCTTCTCTCTCTCTCTCTCTCTCTCTCTCTCTCTCTCTCTCTCTCTCTCGCTCTCTCCTCTGCAGGCAGGTTTCCAGACGGCCATCTGAGTGCAGATCAATACCATTTTTGGGCTGCAGAGCCACGGCAAGCCCCTCCCCCATGTTCCCTTTCCACCTCAACACGCAATCACACATACATCTCACCCCTGTCCATCTGCCCTGCATTGAGTGTATTACCAGCAGTGTGTCCCACTACAGTTTGGAGAACCTTTACGGTTCTCACTACAGTTTGGAGGACCTTTACGGTTCTCACTACAGTTTGGAGGACCTATATCCTGGCTTAACGGCATTAAGCCAGGACACAGACAGACATTAGATAGCACAGCTCATGCGCTCTCACTCACTCACACACACACACACACACACACACACACTCAGGCTCAATTACCCAAAGGCCCTGGCCTGAAGGAGGAGGGGACGGGAGAAGCGTTTGAAGTCGGACAGATGAGGGGAAGGGAAACTAAATAATGCATCGGCAGAGGAGCACTTTGGCGCGAGACGTCCTCTAATACTCATGCAGATGGAAGACGTTAAGACATAAAGGCCGAAGGAAAAACACCACAGGCCGAGGCTATCTAAGGTAGCCAGAATGACTAATTGTTATTGTCTGCTTGAGTTTGAAGTTTAAGAGCAGACAACGTGATGACACTAGATGGAACGTCTGGAAACGGTGCTCAACATCCGGCCTCGGGTCTCCCAAACCACCCCCACCCCATCCCCTTCCTCGTTTCTCCCTTCATTCTTTCCCAATCCCCTCCCCCTACTCCTCTGCTCACACACAAACACATACAGATGTGTAACAGATTTGAAGGTACTTCCATGTTCACTGCATGTTCTTATACAACTAGAAGCAGCATAGAGAAAACCTCTCTAGGCATGTATGAATAGGATGTGCTGTTTAAAAAAAAAAAAATTAATTAAAAAATCCAATCACACACGTGGCAGAATGCTGAGGAGACAAAGACAACCAGGAGGAATGATAATATACGAGCGGTTTTAATCCTCCGGAGTGCTGGTGCAGAATTCGGGTTGCTTATTTAAGATGAGCACACATGCTACGTACTGTTTGGTTTTCCAGACACTGTTTATTTAGCATGAGTAAGTCCATATGGAACAAAAGGGGATGGACAGAAGGACAATACGGTATTGATATGGTGATGAATTATGTCAGAACAAAACAATGACATAATACAATATTATATATAGAGGTGGGGGAGCGCTGCAATAAAATATCGCTAATACTGAAAAGATTAAATGTCCTCAGGTTCCTTACCAGCCTCTCCAAAAAAAATAAATAAATAAATAAAGTGAAAAATTACACAAAAAAAATTCCAGCACCTTCTGACCAATCAGAATTCAGAATTCAACAGCACTGCAGTATAAAGTACCTTGAACCATAAACTACTATTCTTTTTTTATTTTATTATTTAATCAAACAAGCCTAGATATCATGATACATATTGTACTGCATCACATCATGACACTTTTTCCATATCGTCTATCCATACACTCTTAGACGAAAGGTTCCTCAAAGGGACGGAGAACGGTTCTAGTTTTCTACAGGCGTTCAACTTGGAACCTTCTCTAATGAGAAACCCTGCGTTGCAGGGCTCTACACAAGCTGGTACTGCTATCATTTGTACCTTTAATATGCATCCTAAACCTTGAAATGTGTTAACAGTGTACATGATATGCATCCTTTCTAGGTAAAACATACACGGGCAAGGTACTAAAAAGGTCTACGCTTGATGGTACCCCCCTCCAGCGACAAGCAACGGTACCGTGAATGGTGTAGCCTACAGTACCATTTTTCCCCTCCCTCCCTCCCTCAGAGTGCGTTTGCGAACCTCGAATGTGCCACGGTTACATATTGGCCCGTCTTCATTTACATTACATGCAGCATGTGAATGCAGCTACAGATCCCAACCTATACAGTAAGAAAACACAACGCACTGCAATCTGTACAATTTTTTTTTTTTCCTTCATAAATACGTCACACATAACCACACACTCTTGGAGATTACTAAAGTGTAAATGTCCCAGTCGCTTTGTTTTTATTAACCCAGAAAGGTGCAAAGCTTTTCTTTGCAAGGTATTACTCTTATTTTAATAAAAAAGGAATACTACACTAGATGCACCTTTTTATGGAAAAGATATCACACATAATTAAAAGGTGTACACTTAAGGGAACCATTCCAACAACAAGGAGTACCCTTTTGCAGGGTTAAAGGTTAATTATGTACCTTACATCTTAAATCTTTTATATATGTCTATGGTACAGATTTCCAGGTGAAAGCAACATAGTATTAAAAGGCATGCAAGGGTTTTTTTTGGTTGGTTTTTAAAAATAATAATAATTTACACTAGAACGTATGATCTGGATCATTGGGGAGTGTGTGAAGAAGTCTTTGTGTTCTTACCTGGCTCATGTCCCCTCCGCCCTCCATGCGGGGTCTCTTACACTCGGCCCCTACCGAGTCCCCGAGGGGAGCTGCAGCCGCTCCGTGCCCGTCAGGCTCCGGGTCTCCACGCTTCATCCCCCGCACCGGGTTTGGGCTCGCGCTCTGGTTCTGCGCCTGCGGGTTCTGGTTGGCGTTCGCCTCCAAGTCCCTGCTGTCCCGCTCCATCAGTCCCCGACTAACGGGCAGCATGATGGACGCAACGTCGGTCGACATTAACATTGAAAACGCGTCGACGTCCTTTCCCCTTGTGCTCGCTTCTTCTTCCACTTATTATTATTATTATTAGTTATTCACACAATCACGCGCCTTTAAACCCCTATCAGCGCGCTACTAAATAACTGTTGTTTTTTTTGTAACAATTATTATTATTATTATTATCAATCCGATTGTATCCGACGCTTGTGCTTTAAACCCGGTCGGTGAAAAGCGTATTTCCAGTCGGATTGGATCTACGGTGCGATAATGAACGCGTACATGAGCGCGGCTGCGGATTTAATGTTACATTGGAGTCCAATCTGCTACACAAGGCCTAAAACGCACTAGAGTGCAAGAGACTGATTGCAAAATATACTGTAGCATGCGCCACGGGAAGAGGGGGGGAAAAACACCCCCTCTGCGGATAAAAAGGAGCAAAGTGCCGAGAAAATATCATAAACAAACAAACAATGGTGGTAAAACAAACGCGAAGGAAAAGACGCGTGTTTTCGGCTGGAAATTGGCTCGTGGAGTGAGAGGTATGGAGGCTAAATGCTATGCTCCATATCCTACCTCAAAGGAAGGGCGAATTTTTTTCCCCCTCAACGTCCTCCTCCTAATCCTACAAAAAAAATTAGCCTGCGAGCGCACACACACACACACACACAGACACAGACAGAGACACAAAAACCCTGCTCTTAAAGATCACGAGGACGCGTCCGAGCTCGCTGGTTCATCGTTTTGGGCTCCTCCGATCCACCGCTTTTCAATCAAACAAAAGGAGTCGGAGTGCTGCTCGCGCTGCTCGGTTTCCTTTCTCTCCGTCCGCTCGCGCTTTCCCTCCCAGTCGGTTCGCTGTGTTCCTGCGGCGCGTGCGGAGAGGAAACCGCGTCCTCCTCCTCCTCCTCCTCCTCCTCCTCCTCCTCCTCCGCCTGCCCCCTCCCTCGCGCGCGCTCTCGCTCGCTCTCTCTCTCTCTCTCTCCCTCTCCCTCTCTCTCCCCCCGCGCGCGAGCTCTCGTTACAGTGGAAACCCCCCTCCCGTCTCTCCCTCTCTGCGCGCGCTGCCCCCCGCTACACCACAGTGCCGCCGCTGCTCTGCTCTCTGCAGTGCTTCTCCTCTGGACTGCGTCAGTTTTTACCCTGGAACAAACCAGTGGGACGAGCAACCTTCAAATGTACATATACACGTGTGTGTGTGGGCGGGCTATATTAGTCTACTGTCTTCATTTTTATTTATTTATTTATGTATTTATTTATTTTTACATTTAATTTGTGCAGGGAACCCTATACAACACAACGGCATTCATCTAGAAAAGAAACAGAATACTAAATAATGGATAGATAAATAGATAGATAGATAGATAGATGTTGTATTATGATATATTTATTTATTTTACGTTTGATTTGTGCAGGTAAAACTATAGGACACATTGACATTCATTCAGAAAAGATACAGAATAACAGATAGATAGATAGACAGGAAGGTATAGTATTTCAGAATATATTTATTTATTCTACTTTTATTTAGTTTGTGCTGGCAACCTATAGCCACACAACAGCATTCATTTATGAAAGATAAATAATGATAAATAATAAACACATTTATATATTTATCATTGTTGATATCAGGAAGTTTATTTGTGGTGTCATGTTGCTAGATAGATAGATAGATAGATAGATAGATAGATAGATAGATCACAGTCAGTCTATTCTACATTAAATTAATTTCATTCTATTTCATTTTTATAGAAATATTCACCAGGAAATGTATTTCTATCTATATTTCCTAGCTATAGATGTATACGTTTACCTGTATATAAACAAATGGAGGCTTGCCACGCAAGTCCAAGACTGATATGTTTCACAACAAGGACCAAGGCACACGACTGTCATGCCAGTTCATTAGGCCTAGATATGAAACCTGACCTCATACATTTTCAGCACATGACATGTTGCTGTGTAGCCTTGCCCCAGGAAATAAGAAGATAAATACTGTTTGCTCTGTTTCCAGTTACATTTTTGTGCGTAATAATAGGCTACAGTGTTTAGGCTGCATATTCTGTTTGTGTGTGTGTGTGTGAATCAGTGAAACACTGCAGTGGTTGGAAAACTGTCTCTGGTGTAGGTTTCGCTCGCCCCCAGGCGGTCATTTCATGTAACTGTCCATACCTTAGAAAACCACACATTGGACGTCATGTATTTTACTTTAGGCCTGTTTAACAGTTCAAAGCTTTTTTTTTTTTTTTTTTTTTTTAAAAAAAAGAGAGCCGTCTCACTTCCTGTTTCTGTGTCCACTTTGGGGAAAAGCAGTGGGTCATTAAATTTTCCTTTTGAGAGCAGTGTAGTGTACATGAAGTCATTTATGTACAGTAAGTAAGTAAGTAAAGCTTTATTTATATAGCACTTTTTAAAGCAATGTTTACAAAGTGCTTTACAGAAGACATACAGTAGATACAAGAAAATAAAATCAGTAGTAAGAAATTTTTTAAAAATAAATATAAGAAATAAAAGGCTAAGCAAATGAAATAGAATAAATCAAATAATACAAATAAAATCAAGTATGGAAAATGAACTGGTTTGAGGAAAGGACCCAGTGAACAAATGCACTTTAAGATACTTTTTAAAAGTGCTAATTGAATCAACTGCATGTAGGTTGTCAGGGAGAGACTTCCACAGCTTAGGCCCATAGTGACTAAAGTCAGACTCCCTGCTTTTCAGCCGTGTTTTGAGTACAACCAGCAGGTTGCAGTTGGATGACCTAAGTGATCTAGCAGGAGTATATTTTAGTGAGCATATTACAAAGGTATGTAGGAACACCACCATGAAGACATCTGAAAATGAACAACACTATTTTAAAATCAATTCTGTAAGACACAGGTAGCCAGTGAAGTGATTTAAGTGCCGGAGTGATATGATTCTTCAGTCTAGTACGTGTCAGCATTCTTGCAGCTGCATTCTGAACTCTTCGTAATGGAGCTCTTTGGTAAGCCAACCAAAACACTGTTGCAGTAGTCGAGTCTAGATGTAACAAATGCATCTATTAGTTTCTCACTATCTGTGGGGGGAGAGAATATCACATACTTCAGAGACATTACGAAGGTGATAATATGCTGTTTTACAAACATTTCTAATATGATTTTTAAAACTGAGATCACTGTCAAACACAATCCCTAAATTCTTAACGCAGTCATTTGCCTTGAGGGACAAGGAGTCTAGATATGGCATAATTAACGTTCTCTGTGCATCATTTTCTATGATAAGTACCTCTGTCTTATCTAGTAGGTAGTAAGTACAGACCTACTATTAATAAATTAAAAAAAACACTTAGACTTAAATTAGTCTGAGCTGCATTTTTAGCTACAATAAAACTGTATTTCTTAATATTGTGTGTTTTTTTGTTGTTTTTGTTTTTTTAACTGAACTGATCCTGAACCGAGTCATCGGCTTGTTTAGCAGGACATTTCTCAAACCCCAAAGAGACAGAAAATCAGGCCGGTCAAGTGCAAGTCCATCATGAAAGCCTGTATGGAAAGATTGCGAATCGTTTCACCAATCAAAAAACACAGAGACATCTATTTCAGGCGAAGTAGCAATACCATCATCTACAGTGGCTTACATCGCCTTTCCAGATTTTTTAGTGCTAGTCTTATATTGGGATTTTATATCATGAATCTAAATAAATACTGATGAGGGAATAAAAACTCAATGAAGAAATATGTACAAATATAAATACTTCAAAGTTGTGTTTGTATAAGTATTTACCAGTCGCCATTAGAACTCACCTAATTAGTTGAAAAACCACCAATCATGACATAAAATCCCTATTAAATCCATTTCAATTCCAGGTTGTATACTTATGCAAAGGTCAGTATGTGTTTATAAGCCCCAAGCCTTGAAAACATGGATAGTCCAGAAAGACATGATGGCTATGTGGGTGGGCTGACAAACTGCAATACATTTTATCCATGTGGAATCATAGATCTTAAGGTTTTTAATCAAGCAGAGGCTGAATATTGCTCCCCAGATGGCCACACACAGTGCTTGGTGAAATTTAATATGGGGGGGAATGATGGAGTCAAGGACTCACACGTAGCTGTGCAGGCATAAGCACTGCTGGGAAGAAGCAGGCCTGAAAACTGCAGAAATGGCAGTTGAGATGAGATCAACACCCTAGGGCACAAAAACACACAGAATTTCACATAAAATGCTGTAAATGGGTCTCGAGTGGTGCAAGTATGTAAGGTTTTGCCTTCAGTTTGGGAGAACATTGTGAGCTTAACCGCTAATGACCACGTCCACGCATGGAGAGCATAACTGATCCTAATTGATGGGTTGGATGGACTGCCATACTATCTTCCCTAATCAATTGCAAGCATTGTAACGTAATTTTCAAAGTAAAAATGCTGTTCCATTTAGAATTCTATATTAGTTTAGTTTATTGTTAAACATGTAGTCTGTTAAGCTAAGAAAACACGCATATAGTGTACAACGTACAGGGCTGAGACAATCTACACTATTATCAAAAGGATTCTTCAAGTGGATTTTGTATAGTTATTGGTTCTGAGCATCCTAAGCGGAAAACCAAAGAACATATAAGTGTTCTAGATTGAATTTAGTGTAACCAAAGGAGACATTAGATGAGTCAGTATAAAACGTGGCCTCATGTTCAAACCCTGTCAGTGATTCTTCTTGTTAAAATGCTCTGGGGTCCAAAAGTCTATTTTTCGCCACTAAGAACTGATTTTATTTTGTAAATTAATCTAATTTTGTATTAATATATTTCTCAAACAAGATCACATCTAGATCAGACATTAGCTACATGTGTATGTGTTGTTATTTCACTGTATAGTATTACAATCATAACAACCTCCTTATGGCCTTGGGATAGGCTCCAGGTTTCCATAAGCGGTATAGAAAGTGGATGGATGGATGGATGGACCTCCTTATGGGTGGTATCAAATGAGTAAACCTTTATATTTGGTTTTCAAAAACCTTTGTAGTGTACTTTGGCACCCTGTTGTATGCATCCATATTTACCACTTCTTATTAATAATCATAGGATTTCACCACGTTAGTTTTTATCTAAAATCGAGTGAAAGTTATGAAAACTCACTGTTTGACATGTCATTTTTTTTGTTTAGGGAAATTAGTGAAAAACTCAATAGTCTAATGCCTTCCTTCTGTCCATTCACTGCCTCATTCAGCAGCACAACTCCAGCTCGGAATCTGCTGACTGCCAGAAACATGCGTTTGTAATATGTTACATTAGATTTACTCATTTCAGCCTTGCATCATTTGTTTACTCAAAGTTCTGCTGTCTCCTCACAGTTGCATCACTGGTACCGAACGTTCCCTCCCATTATGAGGCATCTTTACCTAAAGACCGTCCAAATTAACACGTCCTCTTACGACTCTGACCAATCAGGCTGGCGTAGCATTGTTGGCCACCATCTTGCTTCACTGATTGGTCCTGACCAAAATGCCGTGACTTGGTCTCCCGCTAGGATGTGCTTGTACTTGGGTGCCCCAGATGAGAAGGTGTTAATAGAGGAAAGGTCAAGGTGTGGTGTGGAAAGAATACAATAGGACGATTCAAGCTTCTGTGGCAAGAGCAGTTTGGTGTTTGAGGGTGGTGAGTGATCCAAAGTACCTTTGTTGCAAACCCTTTTTAGTCGATTTTATGTAACACTTGATGATATGGTTAATTATGGCGTAAAATGGATTGCATTGATAAAAGGTTCAAAATCCAAACCCAAAATCTGTCTTTCCTTTTTAGGTCTCATTAACAGTGAGATGGATAACACCTCTGAACTACCGCCAAACATTACACCTCCTGGTTGGCATCAACCGCTGTGGTACCAGTACGACAAATGTGCCGTGGCTCCATATGCCTTCGTCTTTTACTACACTGTCAAAGTTTTCAACCTGGCCTTGGGCTTCCCCACCAACATACTGGTGATGTGGCACATCACAACGCGCAAAAGTGAAAGCTCCACATCCGACGTCTTTATTTTCAACCTTGCCGCACTGGACGGCTTCTTCTGCCTGATGACGCCCGTGGAACTGCTGAACCGGCTGTACCTGGACCATTGGGGTGTCTGGTATTTACAGCGGTTTGCCTACGGCATGAAAGATATGGCACCGCTGTTCCTTACCTGCATCTGCTTGGACAGGTACATCGCCGTTGTGCACCCCATTGTGTTCATAAACAGCCGCGATAACCGCATGCGGACAGGCATCTCAGCATTCGTATGGGCGCTGCTCTTGGTCTATGCGCTCACTAAGAGCATTCTGGGAGTACTGAGTGTGACCGAGGTGTTCAGCGGCCTCATCGTTTCTGCCTTCTTCATCATGGTCTTCTGCAACCTGTCTATCATCTGGGTATTGCGCAGGAGTGTTGCCGGCAAAGAGGTCATGCACCCTGTGAAGAAGAAAGCCTTTAAAATGGTGGTCATCCTGCTGGCTATCATCGTGGTCAACTATTTGCCGCCTGTGGCGCTCATGCCATTTGCCTCCACTTACACGTTCGTCCAGCTGAACTGCCAAATCAGCGTCTCTGTCTTCTCCATCATGGACTTGAGCAGCACCATTGAGCTGATACTTTACATCTCCAAGATGGACAGGCTGAACTCCTACTCCTGTCTGAAGGGACCCGCAAAGAAACCAGTCGACATCAGTGCGTAAAAAAAACTGTTAATGTCAACTCTCTAGAATTTACAATCAAGAGATTAGATTGATATTTTAGAGTTATTATTTTAATCTACCTGCCTAAAGATTTAATCCTGGAGTTCCACAGTTGGTGATTCAGATTGAGAATCAGTTTATGATTCGATGTCTGACATTTACATCAGAATAAAAAGATTTTGTGTAAATTTGATGCTCAAGACAATCATCAAAACAATATAGAAATATAATGTTCTCTTATTTTTATCTCTTAAAAAGATAGAAAGCCTGTTTTAAACATCTTACAGCATATTTTTAGACAAAGTAAATCACAGAAGGAATGATCTAGGGACTACTATGGCGGAATGTAGTCAGAACATTATAACTGTTTTCACTTTGCTTGCCCTTACTCTATATACCACAAAGTTCTAGTTAAGTGTGCGATTATGGAATCATAGACGAGACCTCATATTTTAAACATATGGCTCCAGGATCTATTTGACATTTAGCACAGAAGGCGTCCAGGAACTCAGTAACGTCTTTATTCTACCGTTAGAATAAATCATTTTGCAGAATTTATGTTACTGCATTATTCCTGAGCAACATTATGTAATTCAGTTTAATGCGTTCCACTAAAAATTTTTACTCAGGAAACTGAACTTATCATCTTCAGATATTGCTAGAAGAGCCCATATTTTATGCATGATGATAATATTGATAATACTGTACATTATGTATAAACGAGAACGTGACTAGAAGACAGACATGAAGATCCGTACTCATTCTGAACACTTAAAGCAATCATATACATGAAGTACATCTACAAACCAATTTGTATACAAGATAAAACATATATATAAGAACATACCTTGGTTTTAATTCTGAGATTTACTGACATCCTTTCGTTACGTTTCCATTCTCCACACTGACATTTTCCCCGTTTCTCCACGATGATGCCATATATTCGTTAACATAAAACCAGCTCTAATTAGGCTGTTAATGAAAACATCTGGGGATTAATTAGGAGGTGGCAACACAGGTGGAGAAAGCTGGTGATTGTGTAAATATGTGGTGCTACCTGCTTAATTACAGCTGAAAAATAATTAGTTGTGTCTTGGCAATATCAACAGGCAAAATTACAGCAAGTGGAGAATTATTTATAATTTGTCTTTTCTGAATGTTGGTATTTTGCACCTTATATATATATATATATATATATAATTTTTTTACTTAATGTCATGGAGAACACAGAAGAATGTAGAATGTTTTTCAAAAAATAAAAAAAGACACTTTTCTTTTGCAGTGTACATTTTAATTTATGTTATAAACAGTAACGCAATAACAAATTTCATAAATAATTATTGAGTGTCTAATTGTTCTTGAAATATAACTTATGTAGCCTATACCTGGAGTACAAATAACCTTTCAAAACATCAAAAGAGATTGCGTATGCTTAAATTGTGCAGTTGCCACATGACACACAGCTATAATCTAAACAAAAAGGAAAGATATTGAATGAATTTTGATTTACATTCATCTCTGTAACATCAGAATTTCTCCCCGTCATTAGATCTGTGTAAAGTAATCATGTCCCCTGGGGACGGCAGTAAAAGTTGCATTATATTTGGTCCCAAACGCAGCCAGCTGACATTAATTCTTGCATTACTATTAGTTAAACGTGGACAGCACAAGTGGTTTAGGTGTTTTTAAATGACATCTAAATGCAAGCAAGAAAAAAAATAGCAGGCCTATTGGATCATATTGGATCATGAATTATATTAAAACATATATTAATACAAGTAAAAATGTTTTGCCTTAAAAACAGGACAACTGTGTGTTTGAAAATACTAATTTAAATAAATACAATTAAATATATTTTCTTCTCTTTGTTGGACGTTGGAAGCATCTACCGTCTGTCCATATCTGATAGAAAAAGCATCCAAGTGTCCCGAGTTTAAAGTTATTTATGCCATGGAATTTATTTAATCCTAAACAACTACATTACAAAATACAATTTCTTATGTTCACATGCAAAGGCGCCAGCATTGCGAACAAGAAAATCCTAGTAGACAGTGAAAACAGAAGTTTACCACGAAAACCCTAGTAAAAGATTTTAAAGATCAGAGAGGAAGATGTCCAGCGTCGTCTCATCTTCATCTCATGTCAATCACAGCGACATTAGCCAATCGTGGGTGTCTGTGAGCTCACGTATGTGGAAGAGGGTAGATAGCGCTTTCCTGTAATGCAGCATGAGCAGAAGTTGGGAAAGATGCAGCTGGCTGGCTTTCATGTGTTTCAGAAGATAGTGGGTGGGACCAAATTGGGGAGACAATATGAGGAAGAACGTCTGGTGTGACTACTAATTAATCAGCAGCTTATCTATTTGCTTAGCAACCTAGAAGACGAAAGACCCGCTCACTTGATTTCTATTGTGGTCACAAGAACAAGGTTCATGACTCACAGGTCAATGTTCACTAAGATGAAGCTGGCACATAGTGAAGTAACTACTACTGGAAACAAATGTACTTCTATTCACTTCCTGCAACCTGAATGGACTTTTTCTACCGGCTGAATTTTACTTATGTCTCGTCTGAGTGCTGCTTTTGCTGAAAAAGCAGAAATGCATAGCTTTCAGGTGGCACCTGTATATCCGTAGCTCCAGCTTCAGCTCCTGTTGATGTTGGCTCATAACTCAATAGAATTCCTCCCTGTACTAGAACCCATGTGACCGACACAAAGCAGAAGTCAACCCTGAATATCATGATGGCTTAGTGATTAACATGTTTGCCTTACACCTCTAGGACTGGGGGTTCGATTCCTGCCTCCACCCTGTGTGCGTGGAGTTTGCATGTTCTCCCTGTGCTTTGGGGGTTTCCTCCAGGTACTCCAGTTTCCTCCCCCAGACCAAAGGCATGCGTTGTAGGTTAACTGGAATTTCTGAATGGGTGTGTGAGTGTGTGTGCGTGCATGATTATACCCTGTGATAGACTAGCACCCAGTCCAGGGTGTCCCCTGCCTCGTACCCAGAGTCCCCTAGGATAGGCTCCAGGCTCCCTGCCACCCTGTGTAGGATAAGCGGTACAAAAAATGGATGGATCACAACAATTTGCTGATGATGACAGTGATTTATTTATTAAACAATGACACATAATACTTTCTAACCACTTAGAAACAACTACTACTGCCAAACAAACAAATAGTACTTCCTGCTATCACTTATGTTAAAGCAGCTAGAAACTGCCATCCCCTCACCAAACTGAATTCTTTCTCTCTTGAAGTTCATTAAAACAAACAAACAAAAAAACAGTTTGCCATGAAAACAAGAAAGCTCAAAGCCCTCCAGCCTGAAGACTTTCCTGTGTTGAAAAACTGACACTGGAGACTCCAGAGTTCCAAAATGTTAAATAAACATCTCCTCATAGAAAGCTTCAGCAGATCAACAATTACAACAATTTCATTAATATGGAGTACCTCCCATACAAGCCGCTGTGTACTCTGTTAAACATTAAACATATTAGAACAAGCACATTAATACATACTTGTGATTTGCCACTTTCTGACCAATCAGATTCCAGCATTCAAATACAACATGGTACAACTGAAATGAATGCACAGCATGGATTCAGGGAAGAGAGGGATATTCACTTTAATATAGTGAAGTGGTAAATGTAGGTCAATATTACATTTGAATTGCATTGACATTATTCAGTCCCTCAAGATTTTGTGATTATATAATCGCAGAAATGAACACAAAATCAAGCAAATTCTACAATATTTGGAAGCGCTTGCAATTTTTCAAAATGACTTCAGATGAACGCGTCATGTGACGTCATTACAACGCGCATTCAGTCAAAGCCGTCTTCGATTCACGTGCGTCAAACATACAGCTAAAAGGTCTCATTTACCAACAAACATCACTGTGAAAGAACGTGCAACTGCAATTACGCCAATTCAATTAGTTTTCTGCCAAAAAAAAAAGGCACTAAAACACTGCAAGTTGCCTCACAAATTTGGAGAAAAGAAAATCAGCAAAATCAAGCATTTTTGGCCACAAACATAATAAAAAAAACTCATGTATGGACTGAACTTAAGTCACTATTACATTTGAATTGCATTAACATTAATTAGTTGAGCAATTAAATATACAATTTTAAATCAGTGCAAAGTTTAAATATTTTGGTATTCAAACATGGATAATTACTGATCTAAAAGTCTGAGGTTATGAAATTGAGTCCAGTCAAAGCAATGACCTGAGCTTTTGCATGATCTTGGCCTTGTTTGAAAGCCCAGGAATCAGAAATAACTAATTACACAAATAGGAAACTTATCTAGATCTGGAAAACAGGTTTTAAAAAAAAAAAAAGACATGAAATTAAACATCAGTCCTATGACGTTTTAGTGATTTTGTCATGGATCTGTCTTAAATGTTCAGAACTGGCTGGCGGTCCATTAGCTGAGCTCACGAACCCGGGATACACATCATAAAACTCTGGTACTGCACACACAGCACTCGGCGTCACGTTGCCTGGAGATTGAACCAGAGGAACCAGTTTAGCGTGAGCGTAGTCAATCTCAAATCCCTCAAATATGACCCCCACTCCCCATGCTCCCAGCGCGTCTTCCAAGAGCCTTGCCACCTTCCGGGTTGCCAGCAACAGGTCTGTATAATCCCCGTCCTCTAGGCGGAGGATGTCACTGGTGAGCGGTTTGCGTGGAATCACCACCGTGAGCCCTGGAGTGTTGGGGAATGGTGTGAGAAAGGCAACGTGGCCTTCGTCCTCCCAGACCCTCCACTGCTTCTCCTCTCCTCGAACGATACGAGAAAATAACCCTGGGTGTGACGGTTCTCCGAGAAACGTGTAATTAAAAGGGGAATCCGGAGAAGTTAGCTTTGCCCGAATCCTCTCCTGAACGGCTTCCAGGTTAACATCAGTCCAGCGTGGGCCGCTTTTGGAAGTTATGTAGCCGGGATCGTAAGGCTGAAAGTCTTCCTCAGGAGCGAGATGCGGCCTCCACGTGTCCTCCAAGCCATGAAGAGGAAGAAGCAGCAGGTTTGCAGGTGTACCGTCATCACAATCGGGTCTGTGGACAACAGCGCAGCGCTGGACGCCGAGGCGCTTGCAGAGGAGATCTCCGACTGCCCGTGCTCCCAGGAGAAGGCTCAGGAACGAGGACTGCGGTAAGCGGAAAAGACTGCTTGAGGTTTTAGGTGCATTGTGGGTCACAATAGTAGCCCCTGGTGTCCATGGAGAAGGATGCAGATACGCTTCTACTGGTCCAGTTTTCCAAATCACATGATTCTCTGTGCAGGACATGCTGGATAATGTTCTGCTTTCGGAAAATAAATAACAAACTAAATAAACAAACAAACAAATAAATAAATAAATCATAGAATTATTATGTATTTATATAAATGTATTCATTTATTTACTTAATTTAGAAAGGAGCAGGCTTTAAGCAAAAGTAAATTATTGTAATTGTGGAAGTAAGGAGGTATTTATTTATTTGTTTGTTTGTTTGTTTACAATGGTGTCACTCTTGGACCACATTTGTAACATATAAATGCACACTTTTTTTTTTTTTAAACACTTAATTAATGGAAAACTACTACAAAAAATACTGAGCTAATACTAAACATATCTGTTTATAAATATGGATTCTTTGAAGTAGCATGAAATACTGAAATAACAATGAAAATAACAACCTGTCAAATCCATAAATAGTATAACAGAAAGAAAGAAACAGAAATATATCCAGTTATCTCTTATTTGAGTCATTTTTGACGATGTGTTTTTTTTGTTGTTTTTTTTAATAACATAGCCTACCTCCGTAAAACACTGCTAAGTATGATACACCAAATCGCTGAACTTTTAATCGGACTTTTTAAGACGAAAGTCTTCATTGAAAAGTAAATCCGGTTCCAATGATGCAACTTTACTCCGCTGCAGCTTGTGTTCAATCCCATACAACTCCCTCTTCATTATCTAGAGCACTAGGTTAGAGTGCATAATGACATTCCAATCAATAACATATATAGTATGTATGTGTAGCAACTAAGCAGGCGATGGAAACACAGCCTTTTCTCTTCTTTGATTAGTCTTTTTACCCAGATGTTTGCCAAAGAGAAACCAACAGCGCCCCCAGTTGTTTTGGAGGATAAAAAAAATCTGCACGTGGCAGAAAAAGTAGAGAAATTACACTTTAAATATTATTCAGTTAAAGTGGGCGTGGTTTGGCAAAAGTATACTTGAGTGAAGATTAAGTAGTGTCCGTACTAATATGTACTCGAATATTTTAAAAGAAAAGTTAAATTATTTAACCTGTCATGGTCAGGACGTGTTTATTTATTTGTTTGTTTCTGTGTTTCTATGGTTTTGTTTATTTGCGCGTTTGCTTATTTTTTTAATGTGTATTTACTTTATTTATGTATTTATTTATTTATTCATTCATTTTTTGTTTGTTTGTATGTTTCTTTGGTTTTATTTATCTATTTATTTATTTGCTTGCTTATTTGTTTATGTATCTTTGCTTTATTTACTTACATACTCATTTGTTTGCTTTATTGATATGTGTGTTTCCTTGGTTCCATTTATTTGTTTACTTATATGTTTACGTGTCCTTGCTTTAATTACTTATTTGTTCAGTTGCTTGTTTGCGTTTCCATTGTTTTATTTGTTTGTTTGTTTATGTCTTTGTTTTATTTATTCATTTATTATTTAAATTATCTCACACTTGCAGATGGTAACTATCAGCAAGACTTAAAATGTATTACAATTTTAAAAGATGTTAGGATTAATATTTAAGCTTAGCGTTTACGACATCACACCATATCTAACCCTTGTTTAAATTTGTGTCCCTTTTTTATCAGGTTCTTTATTTTATTAATTTTTTAAAAAAAAAGTTATTGTAATTTATGAAGAGCAAGTGCGACTGATATGCAGTCCTTATATGAACATGATTAGGAATGGATTTGTTTATTTGAACCTATGACTGTAGTTAATAACTAACGTTTAGAGAAATGAAATAAAATAAAGTTGGAAATATGCTTTTCCAATGTAAATGTAACTGAGTAAGAATACAAATTTCTTATCATCAGATGAAGTACTAGTCCTCTAAAATGACGCTGTTTATGTGTTATGCGCTAGAGGGCGCCAGACGTCTCTAATAAACGCACCAAATTCGTCTGAATTACTCAGGAAGATAGCTTGTGTTCTATGGTTGCTACGGTGAGATGAATGACATCTGAACTGTCCAATCAGTGAGCAGCTAGTACGCGAGAGAAAATAGGACGGACTGACTGGAACCTGAAACGTCATGGAAGAAGGAAATGAAACCCGGCGAGTTTAACAAGTTTAACGCTGGGGATATAACATGATGTTGTATCTGTTAACGTTAAATCGGAGTTTTCCATTAAGTAAATCGACCTAGCTGTTTACACAGGTCGAAAATATCGATCATTCTCGCAATGTTAGCTCATTTGTGAAGTTCCTGGTAACTTGTGGGTGTGACTAACGTCAGTTGTATTAGTTTGTAGTTTCCTGGTTGATAAAACCGGTGTAATCCGGTTTGAGCCGGTCCGCGCCTGCAGTATCTGTGTCTCACACCCAGTATAATAATCCCTCAGGAGCAACGGATCTGCTGAACATTAAACCTCTCTACAGAGTTAGAAGAGAAATAGATAGTCTTGTTGTGCCTTCTAATTATGTTGGTCTTTTCCCTCCTACAGTTGTGTCCACAAAACTCAGAATAACATTAAGTTATACACATAATTACACAGTCATTGGCGGTTTATTGGGTACACCCATGCACTTTGTAGGTGTAGGCTGCTATTCACTGGGAGCGGCGCTGGTATGTGGTGCTGGTATGTGGTGTGGGGGAAGAAAAACTAAATGTGGTTTTCTTGGTGATGTATGAGACACATCTTCTTGGTGGACAATGGGACACGTCTCTTTTTCGGTGAACAATTTGTACTATCAGTTCTCTCGCTCTTCATCAGACTTCAGATTCTGACTATAGTGTTGATGTTGGTTGGATAATTTTTGATTGGCTTTCTGAGTTTCTCAACCCTGCTTTGCAAGATACACCAAATGGCCAAATGTTTGCGGACACATGACCGTCATACCCATATGTGGTTCTTCCCCAAACTGTTGCCACGAAGTTGGAAGCACACAATTGTATAGGATGTCTCTGCATGCTGTAGCATTGCAATTTCCCTTCACTGGAACCTGTTCCAGCATGACAATACCCCTGTGCACAAAGCAAGCTCCATGAAGACATGGTGTGGTATTGTTGGAGTGGAAGAACTTATTTGGCCTGCACAGAGCTCTGATCTTATCCCCATTGAACACCTTTGGGATGAACTGGACTGTACCCCAGGCCTGACCTCACTAATGCTCTTGTGGCTGAAGGGGCATGCTCCACAGAAGAGTGGAGGTTATTGTAAGAGCAAATAGAAACTAAATCTGGAACAGGATGTTCAAAAAGGACATATGGGTGTTATGATAATGTGTCCCAAAACTTTTGGGCATAAAATGAGACATGAGCAAGCCAGTAGATGCAATTAGAGTAAACAGTAAAACAATAAATAAATAAATGACCAAGTATAATATTTTTGTTTCATTTGTTTAACTGGGTTTTCTTTGTCTATTTTTAGGATTTGTGTGAAAACCTGATGATGTTTAGATCATATTATACAGATATATAGAAAATTCTAAAGGGTTCACAAACTTTCAAGCACCACTGTAGATATAAATACCAGGAAATAAAAGCTGAAATTCATATTCATCTTTTGATCTCAAATCCAAATGTCTTCAGTCTACAGCAAAAACAAATGAATTGACCTTGCTGTTCCAATATTTTCAGAGGCTGTATCAATAAATAATAAAGAAATACTTATATATACAGTATCTCACAAAAGTGAGTACACCTTTCCCATTTTTGAAAATATTTGATTATACCCTTTCATGTGACAACACTGAAGAAATGACACTTTGCTACAGTGTAAAGTAATGAGTGTACAGCTTGTGTAACAGTGTATATTTGCTGTCCCCTCAAAATAACTCAACACACAGCCATTAATGTCTAAACCAAACAAAAGTGAGTACACCCCTAAGTGAAAATGTCCAAATTGGGCCCAATTAGCCATTTTCCCTCCCCAGTGTCATGTGACTTGTTAGTGTTACAAGGTCTCAGGTGTGAATGGGGAGCAGGTGTGTTAAATTTGGTGTCATCGCTCTCATACTGGTCACTGGAAGTTCAACATGGCACCTCATGGCAAAGAACTCTCTGAGGATCTGAAAAAAAGAATTGTTGCTCTACATAAAGATGGCCTAGGCTATAAGAAGATTGCCAAGACCCTGACACTGAGCTGCAGCACGGTGGCCAAGACCATACAGCGGTTTAACAGGACAGGTTCCACTCAGAACAGGCCTCGCCATGGTCAACCAAAGAAGTTGAGTGCACGTGCTCAGCGTCATATCCAGAGGTTGTCTTTGGGAAATAGATGTATGAGTGCTGCCAGCATTGCTGCAGAGGTTGAAGGGGTGGGGGGCCAGCCTGTCAGTGCTCAGACCATACGCCGCACACTGCATCAAATTGGTCTGCATGGCTGTCGTCCCAGAAGGAAGCCTCTTCTATAGATGATGCACAAGAAAGCCCGCAAACAGTTTGCTGAAGACAAGCAGACTAAGGACATGGATTACTGGAACCATGTTCTGTGGTCTGATGAGACCAAGATAAACTTATTTGGTTCAGATGGTGTCAAGCGTGTGTGGCAGCAACCAGGTGACGAGTACAAAGATTGAGGGAACCATGAATGCCAACATGTACTGTGACACACTGAAGCAGAGCATGATCCCCTCCCTTCGGAGACTGGGCCACAGGGCAGTATTCCAGCATGATAACGACCCCAAAAACATCTCCAAGATGACCACTGCCTTGCTAAAGAAGCTGAGGGTGAAGGTGATGGACTAAACCCTATTGAGCATCTGTGGGGCATCCTCAAACGGAAGGTGGAGGAGCAAAAGGTCTCTAACATCCACCAGCTCCGTGATTTCGTCATGGAGGAGTGGAAGAGGACTCCAGTGGCAACCTGTGAAGCTCTGGTGAACTCCATGCCAAAGAGGGTTAAGGCAGTGCTGGAAAATAATGGTGGCCACACAAGATATTGACACTTTGGCCCAATTTGGACATTTTCACTTAGGGGTGTACTCACTTTTGTTGCCAGCGGTTTAAACATTAATGACTGTGTTATTTTGAGGGGACAGCAAATTTACACTGTTACACAAGCTGTACACTCACTACTTTACATTGTAGCAAAGTGTCATTTCTTCAGTGTTGTCACATGAAAAGATATAATCAAATATTTACAAAAATGTGAGGGGTGTACTCACTTTTGTGAGATACTATATATATATATATATATATATATATATATATATATATATATATATATATATATATATATATATATACAAAGGAGTAAGTATTTATTTGCATCCTTTATTTATTAAGGAAAATTATCCAATATCACATATCAGTGAGTGGCAAAAGTACATGAACCATCAATAAATATCTTCAATAAATCAATATCATCAATAAATAAGTGATCAAGTATAATATTTTTGTCTCATTTGTTTAACTGAGATCTCTTTATCTGCTTTTAAGACTTGAAAATCTGATGTTGTTTTAGGTCATATTTATGCAGATATATAGAAAATTCTAAAGGGTTCACAAATTTTTAACCACCACTGGAGGTGTTAAATTACATTTTGTATCAACCTGCCCAATTTGTAGGCAAGCAAAAATATTGGGACATGTGACTGACAGGCGTTTCCTGTTAGAGTTATTGTTTAAACAATAAATAGCTCTGAACATCTACTATTGGTTTTAGCCTTCAGTTTCTGTGCTCTGAAATGTATCTTATAAGCCTTTGGTTTTGTAACAGATTTGCTGATTAAAATGTCCCTGAAGAATGACAGGGACTTTGAGACTCTTATCATTCCCAGCTGTCCCTCTGCTTCCTCTTGATGCTTTTGGGGGTCAAATTTCAAAGAGGCACATCTTTGTTTAGTGCGCAATGTTCCTGGTTCCACAGAGATAATTACGAGTCCGTGCAGTCAAAGCTGTTTTAAGGGCTAAATATAATCCTCCTCCTACAGTCATCAAAGACCTCTTTTCTCTTCACCACTAGCTATAACAAGCATTCTCTTGCCTACTGGTGTGCTGTTTAATTCTTTTTCTAATTCTGTCGTAAACGTAGGTAATGCCATGAAAGAGCCAAATGATCTAACCTATGTAAGCAGGACCTGGTGTGGAAGTGGGGAATATGCAACATAATTATGCTAAGTCTAAACATCTTGAGCACTTGTGAACCAAATGGATGCCATGAACTCCATAAACTGAATTTACCATGTCGGATCCAATCTGGGCTCCACACGTTAAAGAAAGCATTAACCACTCGTGAGTCAAGTTGGACAAGTACTTGTGTCTCAAACAAATCCAGTAAAACTAGTAAGTTCACGATCCACATTCATACTGAAACCACCAATTATTCAGCTTGTTGCAGCAAAAAGGTTTTGTGCCGTCACAGTACAAATAATTTTATATTAAATTAAAACAAGAGACTTTGACTCAAAAATGTGAAAGGAATAGTTAATGGAAAACAGATAATATACAAATTACAACAGCACATTGAGAATATTAAAAATAGACAATACTTTTTTTTGGTGTTGGATTCCCAGTAAGATTTGTTGACTACCGCTAAATGTACACCTTATGGGGTTGTGCATGTTCATCAAAATTTATCCCAGTGCACTGCACTCTCACCCATGCATGCATATAAAAGAAATTGATGAGCATAGAGGACATTCTTGTCCCAATTGTGTAACCAAATATAATACTTGTTCTAAGGTTTATATTTAACCAGCACTATGTGGAATAGGACTATAGTAATTAGTACACACAAAAAAAAGTATTTGCTACATGTACAGACACTCTTCCACAGTTCACCCAGCTAGATTTTCAACTTTAGACACAAACCCTCTCTGCTTTCAAACTAGATTATGGAATCCCCATAATTTCCTCAAAACACACCCTTGTGTGGTTTGAGCAATAGACAGCAACTGGTATTCAAGTTCCTCATTCTGTTCCCCTATATGGCATTTGCAAACATCTTAAGCTGGCAATTCACCAGCTGGAACAAGTCATGCAAACTAGCATCTGGGTTTTATGCCCTAGACTTAAAACTCACACTCAATTTGGGGGGGGGGGGGGGCACATCTGTGGAAAATAAGTACAAACCACAATCAATGTTTGAAGCTTTATTAGAAAACAAGAAATAGCACAATAGCATACTACACCATAGACACACCAAACACCAGTTTTAAATAAAGCCGAGTAGTGATGCTGAAGCTATATACATGCAACGAGCGCGATATTCAGTGTAACAAAAATATCCACTGTGATATGAGGCCCCTTTCTGGACAATGACGTTAAGAGGTAAGAAGGTTAAAGATAGGAAGTGACTGGGCTTTAGGTGCGTAGAGTGCACTAACTACTTTTAACTACTGTCAAGTATTACATGTTTTAACTACTCACTGATATCCTGTGAACATACATGAACTGTGAGTGCGTGGGGAAACTAGCACAGCTACTCCTACTGAATCTTCCTGTGCCTTTCTTATAAAATTGTGACAATCACACAGACCGCTCCTTCTCATGAAGAATTGGCCTTGGATTTTTTTCGGTTCTTTGCTGACCGGACTTCCTCAAGAAGATCCTTTAGGTACTGGATCTCCCGGCTGATCGAGTCTGCCTTCTCTGCGAGTGCATTGTTTCTCTTCTCCAGCTCCATACACTCTGCATTCAAGGTCTCCTGCTCCACCCGTTTCTTCTGCCTGTAGCGGGTAGCTGCCGTCTTATTCTGCTCCATTTTCTTCAGTTTCTTGTCTACCGTCTTGGTCTTTCCCGATACAGTCTTTACTTTACCAGCAACATCTATAACTGCATCAGGGTCAGGTTTAGAGTAAGGTTTGGTTCTGGAGGTACCAGCAGGTTTGGGAGATGAAACAGGACTCTCTATGTGAGGAGGAGAACTAGATACAGATTCAACACCACTGTCTGATTGGTCTGAGGAATAGCTGGAAATGCTGGGCTCTTCTTTGGTAGTGAGAACCACCAATATGTGGGCAGGAGAGAGGGAGAGCACGATACTGGGGGTCTGGTTGTCAGCACTGGCCTTGGGTACTGTTTTCTCCAGCTCTGAAATGGAGATGTCCACTTCACTGCCCAACTCTAATGTGAATGCAGGAGATGGAGGAGCAGGAGATGGAGGAGCAGGAGATGGAGGAGCAGGAGATGGAGGAGCAGGAGATGGAGAGACGGGCTCAGATTTGATCTCAACAGAAACAAGCTCAGGGTGGAGATCTGACTCGATTGGTAGATCTAGAGGGAAAGAAGGCAGGTTAAGCTCTTCCAGAACAGGTGTGGGTGCTGATGGGAACGGGAGCGGAGCCAGGTCCAGATCCATTTGGGACTCCAAGGATGCCAGCAGCTCCTCTGGAGAGCTGGGAGCCTCATCCAAATCGCAGGACCCGATGAGTGAGTCCAGGTCAAAATCACTGAGGTCGATCTTCTCAGTCATCCAGTCCATGCCTGAAAATGCATCCCCTGTAACAGTAAAAGATATGGTCACTACCCTTCCCTTTCAACGGACAGTGTTGAACAGTAAGGCCACTTGGCATTACATCACATCTTAAATTGTCCCTCAACTTAATTTATTTTATATATTTAATAAATAAATAAATGTGTTAACTATTATTGCACTTTAGTTTGAATGTTTTCACCTTCTCTCTGGTCTGCCCCAGTGTGAGCATTGATCTGCTCAGTGGCAGACAGCCAGGGGAGCGGCACATCACACCCGCCTTTACATCCTAGAGGATCGGGGGCTGAGGGGGAAGAAAACGGGGAGGAAGAGTAAGAATCAGAATATGAAGAGAAGGAGAGGGGCGATGAAGACCCCTCGGATAGAGCTCTCTCTTCATCTTCGTCCAGAAGGGGCCCAAAGGTGTCAGCCATCAGAATCGAGGACCCCAACAACAGGGTCCCCATGTCTTCCACGCACATCTTCGAGCTCAGAGTCATGGTGCCTGGTCAGAGACGGACTCAAAAACAGGGGTTTTGATGACGAGTCAAGAAGGGTTGATATGCTGTCAAATGCAGCAGTGCTGAGGTTGGTTGCCTCGAGGGACCTAAGAAGATAAATAAAAAAAAGACATAAAAGGGTAAGTTTTATCCAAATAAAGAACCCAAGACAAATGAAAAAGTACATCCTGTATATAAAAATCAACAAATGTATTTCTTGTGTAGGAAAAATGAGAACTATGTTGAAGTAGGAAGTGGAACTAGGGACTGAAATTTCCCCACATATAAACTACACAAAATGGTGGACTGGCATTAATCAAAGATGTTTAATCAGTTCAATGTCTGGGGCACGTGACTGAAATTGAATGTCACTTCTAAAAGTTTAAAGTGTGACATTTAGGTTCCTGTATTACAAAGCATGTTCAGTTTACTATTCAGTAATATTAATCAAGGCGGTCCTTAACGGTAAATCAGAGGCAAATACTTAGAAAACTGCCTGCCATGGCAGGAAATCCCCGCCCTTGGAGTATGGCAATTTCTTAATATGGTCACGAACAGCCGGTAGCCCCGCCTTCACTTCCGCTTGGCGGTAGGGGTGTCCTTGGCGCTAGCGCCATTTTCATAACAAAAGCACCCGCTGTCATTAGTTGTAAAGCGTGCGCCATTTTGAATGTGCCACGTTGCCTCGTCGACGAAAACAATGGAAAACTTAACATGGCTGTTTATTCAACAGCATGTTTTATAATAGTATTTCGGTGACTATATCAAACTTGATTGATAATTTGCTAAACTGGTTAGTCAACCAAATATACTCGATTAATAATTAATCCGGAAACGGGGTGGCGAACATGGTTAACTTTAGCGTCCTCGCTGACTAGCCCGGGTTCTATTTATTTGTATCTTTTTTTTTTTAGTAGGATATAATAGAAAAAGTGAAAACTTTTTCAACATAAAAAAATCGATACACAGCTAGTTAAATATATTTAACAAAGTCGTGTGATAACATATGGTTAAACTTACGCCATATTGATGCGCTAGTTATCTTATAGAAAAACATTCTCTTTACACAATTTACGAAATTATACTTACGCCATTTTGATAAATAGAGCCAGTGCAAAACGCCGTTGCACTGTAGGTGTTGCCGCTGCGAGTTTTCCGCTGCAAGCCGCTACAATGCCATTTTGAGCAAGTAGTCGTGTGCCCAAAACGGTATAACACTTCTGTGACGCGAGTGAAAGAAACAGCGCGACGGCGTCACATGACATTATATACTGACGTTCAACACCCGGCGATAACCTTATCCTGTCGCGACATATCCGTATCACTCCGCGCGCATTCGCTCTCATTCGATTGGCTTCTGTGAGTCATCAGGGTGTGGTCTGTTGTGCAAAAAAGTAGTTCCACAAACAGTCTCCACAAGGAAAGTGCTACAGCAGGTCACGTGAACGAAATCCGGCATTTTAAGGTCATGATGGAAATAGGACACGAAGACGTAGCGCCTAAACGCTATTTATATGTAGCTAGTTTGTGATAATCAATTATTTGATTAGAGTTTTTCGTGTATCACTGAAATATTTAAGATAAGACACTTAAGTTAATGTGATTTAATGTGAGGACACTGAACACAAAGGGCATATACACACACATACACACACACACACACACACATATATATATATTTGTGTGTGTGTAAAATATTTGTTTTTAACCATTTTAACACTTTAAGACAGCTTTTTCAATCCATTCACCTTCTTGGCCTCAACAACATGGAGCAATATAGAGTTATACAGTAAATAGTACAATTCTGCCCTCTAGATACTTTCAGTAACATAACAGCAACATTATTGTCCATAACCGTCCAAAAATCTCCACAAAATGTATTAGTCTAGCTAAGTATTTATTATTATTATTATTATTATTATTATTGCTGATGCTGATTTTTGTTCTGATTAGAGAATGAACTCGTCCAACAACAGGTCCTAGCCTATATGAATAATATCACTCAGTACAGCTAAAAGCCTAAACCTGATTTTGCACCAATATTGCACCAATTTTTTTTGGCAGAAGTACTTCATTCAGGAACTGCGTTATCCTGATAAGGGTCGCAGTGGATCTGAAGTCTATCCCAGGAACACTGCACATGAGGCCGAAAATCACCCAGGTCACAAACCCATTACAGGGGAGCAAAATGGAGTAGTAATTATTTTAGTTACTATTTCATGGCATTCATAGTATTCCATAGATGTCTCTGCCTGCAGTATCACCACAGGTTTTTAATAGATGTGTGATTTAATAGGGGGTTCTAAATACTTATATAAATTATATATTATACTGTATGTGTTGTGACTTTTTCAGGGATTTACTAATTGTGCTCCACCCTACACATCAAATATGTGTGGAAATACTTGTAAAATAGAAAATACTTGAGTACTTGTACTTTGTACCTATATAATTATTATGTTAGGGTATTTATAGTTTACTTGAGTGTTATTGGAATTGAATACATGTAATCTTACTGTAAGTACCCCAAAATACTTTTCACCCCTTATATTTTATTTAGACCTTCAAATAATAATAATTAGAGATGCACCGATACTAAATTTCTCAGCCGATACTGATAACCGATTATTCAGAGTGATATCGGCCGATACCGATAGTTCTGCCTTTTATGGCTTCTTTTAAATGAATAATAATTAATTCCACAATTCTGAAGGAAATGCAAATGAAAACTTTATTCTCTAAATTTCAACAAGTTGTTTCACAGTAACTGGTCTCATAAACAGAAAACACATTACTCTAATTAACATTAACACATGAACTAAATTCTGAAGATTAAAGTAAGATTTCTTAACTTATTGAATATTATAATTCATATTAACATTGACTGAATTCTAAAAAACCTCCTGTTAGTCTCACATTCACTCATCACAAACAAAAGCATTTCTACTTCTTCACTGACATCAAACTGAGAATATATAATATAAACTTTATTTTATATTTATATATTAACATTAACTGGATATGAAATATACTACTCTACAAATATATTTTTCTGTGCAATATATATATATATATTTTCTTGCCTCATCTTCATTTAAATCTTTCAACGGTGTACTGGTGCTTTAATTCAGCGCGAGCAACATGAGCAGCGCAGCAAAAAAAAACAATTTTGACTCGACGCCGAAACTCCCGCTTCACTTCTGCAGCATCCAGTGTAAAATTTTAGCTGTGCAGAGCTTAAAGAGTTTACAAACTGCAGTTTTGTCGTCATTCCACACAAGAGACATCATCGAAATCGATATGTTTTCCTGCCCTCTTTTGATTGACAGGACATAATTGGCCCTGATTATCAGATGTTTTTAAACTATCGGCCGACAGCATGAAAAATTAACTTTATCGGTCGATACTGATTATCGGCCAATACATCGGTGCATCTCTAACAACAACAACAACAACAACAACAACAACAACAATAATCATAATAATTATTATGATTATTGTTATTATTATTATTATTATTATACCTAGTATAGGTAAATGACTAGGTATAATAATAATTTAAATGACTAGGTATAACAATAATAATAACAACAACAATAATCATAATAATAACAATATTATTATTAATTATTATTATTATTATTATTATTATTATTATTATTATTATTATTATTATTATACCTAGTCATTTAAATAGTGGGAAGTTTGCATTCATAATAATAATTATATATAAGAGACTAAGAATAAGTAGAACACTAACAAACACAATACTTGCCTACACACCTTTGGTGCTTGGCCCCTAAATATACACAGTATATAATCTACAAATGACCGAACAATGATAATCTAGAAACAACCCAAATATCCACCACTGTATATTCATAAATCGTGTTCTACATGTCTTCAGATCCCACCACTGTTTTAAATATCATCAGCTCATCAAGGCTGGTCTGCATCTGTGGATTTGCTTGATAAATTTGGTTTCTGAGCCCTTCTTCAGTTGTTTGGAGCTGTGGTTCTCAAACTTTTTCAGTGTGAGGCCCTCCTTGTGTAGGGTGTATCCCTTTGGTCCCCTAGAGTTGTCAAATTTTCACAATTTCGTTTTTTTTTCCACACTTCTGTATTAACTTTCTCAGCTAAGAGACTCTATCTAAAAAATATCCATTTATTTAGTCTTAGGTTTTATCAGCATGTGGCTAATAGTACACTAGTATATCAACGGATGTCTCTGTTTGGCGTGTGTCTTAGTGTGCTGTGTATAATTTATTAATTCATTAATATTTCAAATTTTTATGTACATCATAGTTCAAAGGTTGACAATCCCGACTTAAATAAAGGTAAAATCAATTTTTAAAAAAGTTCTAGAATTTCTATACTGCCCCCTGGCACCATCTGGTGGCCCCCAGTTTGAAAACCACTGGTTTGGAGTCTTCTTTGCTGAAGTACATGTCCAAGCTCAGTGCGAAGCCTTAGATCAGACCTGAGGATTTGCTGACTGCTCCAATCGCTCCTACGCTGTCTCCAAAATTATGTGTTACTCTAGCCATCTTCCAATAATTTGGAAAGATCATATTTCCTCAAACTCTCTATGTGCTGATAAATTTTACACATCTCTCAATTTCTTCTATCTGTATAGAGTGATCTTTCAGGATTGTCCCCAACTTCTTCCTGTCCATATTGGTGTGGACTTTGTTGGTGATGGCAGCTGATATATATAAAATCTTTTAAATATTTTTTAGTAGTAGTAGAGGAGGAGGAGGAGGAGGAGGTACTACTCGTAGTAGTATTTAGTAGTTTTTTATGATGTCATACAAGATTTGACAATATAAATATAACATTGCTTGTCATGCCAATGAAGCGCATTGATGCTGATTTTGATTCAGATTTTTGTTTCTGATTCTTATATCCTACAATAATAATTAATTCATTAAGCTTCAGTAACCTCTCTATCCTGGTCAGGGTTGTGGTGGATCCAATCCTCTTCTCTGGCTGCTGTCTCACCATATTAATAGATACATGACATATAGGTGGAGGAGGTTATAAATACTGACTATTTGTAATTGTAATATTTAATTATGTTTTATTTTATTTATTGTAAGAATTATATTATATGCATGTGTTGAGGGATTTGTATATTTCACTCCACTCTGTATGTCAAAAAAGAAACAGGTGGAGACTTTAATCTTTGTTATTACCATTTCTTGTTCTCTTTCTGTCAGGAGCTGCATAGTTCTGAAGGAAAAACAATAATGCAAAGCACAAGCCATCAATATATAGTATGAGGCTCTTGGACTTCAGTTACAACTTAAAATCTGCATTTTTTGGAAGAGAAAACAAAGACCTAGTTCTAACCCTAGTTGTAACTCGCTTTGGATAAAAGTGTCTGCTAAATGAATGAATGTAAAATGTAAATGTAACCCAGTATCAAAATAAAGCTTATTTTACATGTCAGGGAAACTATTTGTCTCATCAGAAATAAGAAACCTCAGTGGGGTTTAGTATGAAATAGATTTGAAATAATCTGTTGAACTGAGCCATTATGATAATTCACACAAGACCTGATGATAATGAGCTCTGACTTTAAAGATGAACACAAGGACTCATGTTAATTCAGACATGCTTTTATTTAGCCATCTCACAAAGATGTTTCTTAAAGATTATTCTAGAATCTGCCTTTGAGAGGAGGAGACTGAACTACTCAGATCTCGTCAGAGGCTGGCTGGAGAACCATCATCTACTGGATGCCGTGGTTTTGTTGGAACATCAACTCTTTGCCTCCTGATGGACATGGGAGTAACTGGAGCAAACCAGAGGAAAGGCCCTGAAAGACCTGGTTGAAGATCCTGAGAAATGCAGCTTTTGGCTCGCGGTGAGGATAAAGGAAAAGTGTTGGGGTAATAACATTTAACCCAAGGACTAATTTCAGGAGATGTTCTGGGGTTAAAGGAACAAAACTTTGTTGCGTGGTGGTATCTGGCTGACCCACCTGCAGCTGACCTATGCCAAATGGAATCAGTGGTGCTGAGCATGCATTAATGGGGCTTGTCACAGCTTTAATCACTGAGAATGTATGCATGGCTCTGGTTGTGTTAGGCAAGCATCCCTGAGTGTATTAGGTGCAACAGGAGGAAACCATACAGAAACTATAGCACTGAGCATGCATTAACGGTTCCAGTGGGGCTTGCTACAGCCTTATTCACTGGGGAGGCCTGTATAGTTTGGTTGTGTTAGGCATGATGGCAAGGCTGAAGGAAAAGCGATAATCCTATGGGCACCGGATTTGCTGCAACAGGCAGTAATGCCATAGCAGGTCAACATCTACCTGTGTAATCAATGAGCATTACCTATAGCTTGTAGCTGCATTTACATGGCTATATTTAACAGAAAAAGCAGTCACTTTGATGTTTGAAAGTGACATCTTAAGTTTAATACAGAGATTTCATACTAGAAAATATCAAAAGATCTGCCAACTAAACTAACTCACTCAATGGATACCTGTGGGTTGATGTTGAGCTGTAAGATGTCAATATTTCAGCAGGATGTGGCTCACATATTTTGCAAATCATTTGTCATGCTGTTTCTGTTGAGGCATTTAAATCTGATGATGTCTGATCAATTGGACCAAGGATGCTCATCTGTCTCCACTGTCTCAGACACTGACTAAACTGCTGACTTTTATCTGAAGTGTTGCCGAGTGAATTTGGTGCACTTCAGTATGATCAAAATGATCATAATGATCAAAAATAATTGTATCAAAATGGAATATTTGATATATAAGTCCAAGTACTATGATTGAATTATACAAAAATTTATGGTTACAGTAAACCATGCACTCAAGTACTATAATGAAAGTAGATTGTAGGTTGTGACTTTTCACTCCTGTGACTCATGAATGTCAAACATTTTTGCAACTGTTCAAAGTGTACATCCATTTAAAATGTTAGAGATCTGCCACACCTTTAAAGAGCTATGATTATTCAAGCTCTACAGACTTTCAATAACATAACTGCAATGCAATTCAGACTGGTCTTACACCACTATATGTCCCAGAGAGTTTTTATTTCAATTTCTCAACCCATAGAATCAATTGTTATAAAAATTGTCATTATATTCCACTTGACCATATTTACAGGCATAATAGCTTTGATAATGGTGCCAACATATTTCCACCAGCATAACAAAAATAACTCACAAAACCCCATGTAAACCATGATGCTACAAACTAGATTCAAGTTACATTGCTCTCCAACTTTCAATAGAAGAATAAACACTTTAAGAATAATAAATCCACAAATAACCCAAATCTCCATTATATACATTCATTCTACATGTCTTCAGATTCAACCATGTTTTTGAACTTCATCAGCTCATCAAGGCTTGCCTGCATCTGCTTTGCCACCTTACGGATTTGCTTGGCAAATTTGGTTTCTGAGCCCTTCTTCAGTTGCTTGGAGTCTTCTTTGCTGAAGTACATGTCCAAGCCCAGCGTAAGGCCTTCGATCATACCTGAGGACTTGCTGACTTCTCCAATGGCTCCAACACTGTCTCCAAAATTATGTGCCATTCTAGCCATCTTCAGTGAATTCCAATCCACCCCCTTCAGTGTGGAAAGGTCGTATTTCTTCAGACTCACTATATGTGTGCCGATAAATTTGACACATCTCTCAATTTCTTCTATCTGTATAGAGTGTTCTTTCAGGATTGTCTCCACCTTCTTCCTGTCCATATTGGTGTGAACTTTGTTGGTGATGGCAGCTGAGGCTCCAGTGACCCCTCCGGCTGCTGCAACTCCAACTCCGACTGCAGTCACTGCTAATGAAGCACCCATGGTCACTGGGGCAAGAATGACACCTCCAACAGCAGCTGCAACTCCTAATGCCCCTGCAGCTCCCCCAGTAATGCCTGCTATCTTCACCCCCTTATGGACCTTGTCAATGCCATCGGCCACCTCTTGTAGTTCTATAACGTGACCCTGCAGATTTGCTCCTCGTTCAGCCAGGAGGTAATCAAACACCCAAAGAGCTCTTTTTAGATTTTCAGCTTTTTGTGTGAATGCTCTGGAGAGAGAAATAGAGAAAGACAGACATAATGGTAAAATAGTGATCTGGATAAATGATTGGAATTTTCACAGATTTCAAGGACCCTCATAACAGCCACACAAAAAAACGGCACAATATCACAGTTAAAAAAGTAATAAATAAAGGCAAAATGATTGAAAATAATACCCCATTGTTATGTACCTTTAAATCATCAGTCATAGTTCATTCATGTATTTCCTTTTTGACACTTACTTTGCATCAAATTTCTTTGGGCCAGGTGATTCAAGATCCTTCCAGGCTGAAAACAAGGAAGGTCCATATGCAATGTCAGACACATGATTCAGTGACTTAGTGCTGTTTTCAGAGGCATCGACTTAAGTCTAAAAGGTATGTGAATATTTATGCTGGGAAAGTTATGTGTTCAGAGATGGAGTTATGTAGTTGCTTAAAGCTGCATGCATACTACATGACTTTCACAATCGCTTGCAATCACTTGTTTGGTGTTTTCAGATGAGGAACATACTCTACACGATCTGTCACCTGGAAAGACCCCAGCTGAAACACGCCTGACCCCAAATCCTGAATTCTATTTCCTATGGAATTCTTACCAGCTGTTTCTCATCGCTGTACTTGCAAATAGTAGAGGGTTTCACACTACACAAATGATCACCGACGAAGTCAAATATGCTGGAAAATATCAGTAAATAGCATCACTGGATCATGCACACTACACGACTGGTTGCAAGGGGTGTGCACAGTGAATAGTTGCCAGGCTAGGGGGCCAAAATGAGTCGTCAACTGGATTATCACGGCTGAAATCCTGTAGTGTGTTCTAGGCTGAAGTCAATTTTCTGGGTGCATCATACAGATAATGCAAAGTATCTGCATATAATCCATGCCTTTGAGGTTGCCAGATATTTCTTGAGTAAAGGTGTGTGAGACAGGGTTTTTAATTAGCATCTAGATCACCGCCTTCAAACACAAATGCCTTCCTTTATCCATCCAAAAAAATCTAGGATCAAAAAAAAGTACTGATGGCAACAATAGCAACAATAATGTGCTGAAGCCCAAGGTCACAATAATGCATAACTAAGATATGTTTTTGTTTTAGGGAAACTTCACCCTGTGTGTGCAACTCACTGAATAGCACTTAAGTCTGTAGTTCCGTCTGACGTCTGAATACAGATGCGTGCATTTTCCTTATTAAATACTCATTTTGATTTTGTGTGATTAACTCAAATCTAAATATAACCCATAATGCAGAAAAATATTTTCTTTTTTTTTATTGTATATGGATCTTGTAGACTGGGAATTACATGTCATATAACATATGGCAATCGTAGCTCAGTGGTGAAATTTCTGTACTAGCAACCAGAAAATTTAAATCTTAGGATTGCCAGGAGCCATTGCTGGTAAACGTAAATGTATAATATGGTATATTAATATAATGTTATTAAACTTACTTTTGGCTGATTGCCACCATTCCATGATGTCTACATTGCCCTAAAATAGGGAAGAGAAACGGTCGGTTAACCCAGTAGATGTGCTACAGCTGTAATTCATATACTTGCATTTTGTTTATTTCTTATGTGAAATAAAATCTGTGTATTGTATTGGAGGCATTTTGAGACCTTTTCCAAGAAGGAAATTGTGATGATCTTCACCAAGTCAGTTAGGAAAATGCTATTAGACTTGGTTTTGTCATTATTATACAGATTTACATTTTTTAGAATTGACTTTACAGAGTCATTTGCCAACCTGTGAGTCCTGGTGATCCTGACTGAAGTTCTGTTTCAGAGTTGAAAAACTTCTTTCACTAAATGCTTTAGACCTCCTAAACTGTTGAAGATTTCCAGGCAAAGACTGCTGAGTCACCAGCACCTAGAAACATATGGGTAAAAAACATGGAAACATGCTCTGAAAGTTTCTCTTACAGTGTATTATATGTTGTCTATAATATTGTTTAAAATTCTTTATTGCATTGCCTAAAAACATATTGAATTCTATGTATTGTTTATAAAATGTAGGGCTATATATAAAATCCTAAGGGCTGTATTCACAGTAAAGCATATGCTGTGTGGATTTAATAATGAAATCTTTCAGTAGTACATTCTCTGGCTCCACATACCTGAAAAAGCATAATAAAATGCTTTTGAATGGCATGTAGGGCTGGCCTCAAAAACACATTCTACAGCAAATATGCCAGAATGTGGACTGAACGCATTCATGCACTCATCAGATATGTACAGACGTGGCACAGCACGCCACACCTTAATTTACCACAAAATACAGTTGTGTGAAAAAAATAAGTACACCCCATGGAAATTGTTGGCTTTTTTCACATTTTTGGACAAGCAAATGTTTGATCATCTTTGAAACAGTGCCTCTTACTTGAACAAAACCACAAGGAAAATGAGCTTTTTCAATCATTTATTCAACAGAAATATCAATGGGCATGTTATTCTTCTGTGGAAAAAGTAAGTACACCCTCAGAAGCTAGTATTGCTCCCTTTAGCAGAAATAACTTCTTGTAGGCGTTTTGCATAATTGTCCACTAGGCTTGCTGGAATGTTTGACCATCTTCCATGCAATATTTTTTTCAGTTGCAAGATGTTTGAAAGTTTTCTTGCATGCACTGCTTTTTTTAAATCTCCCCACAACATTTCAATGGGATTCAAATCCAGGCTTTGACTAGTCCATTCCATAACCCTCCATTTCTTCTTTTGGAGCCGTTCCTTGATGGATTTGCTAATGGGCTTAGGATCATTATCTTGTTGAAAGGTCCACTTTTGGTTCAACTTTAACTTTCGGACAGATGGCCTCACATTATGTTCAAGCACTCTTTGATATGATGCAAAATTCATAGATGAATCAATGAATGCAAGCTGTCCAGTCCCTGAGGCAGCGAAGCAACCCTAAACCATAACATTTCCACCACAGTGCTTCACAGTTGGTCTGAGGTGCTTCTCCTGAAAAGTTGTCTTTGGTCTGCACCAAAAATGTCTACTGTTATTGTGGTTCCACTTGTGGATGATTTTCTGACAATGGAATTATGCATTTCAAATAATTTGGAGATCTTTTTAAATCCCTTTCCAGACTCATAGGCACCCACAACCTTTTTCTGAAAGCCTTACAGAACTCTTTAGATCTTGGCATGATGACACCACACACCTCAATAGCAAAAGGAACACCAGACACTAGATGTGAGAGGGGTATAAATGAGACAGGTTTTACCTGCACTCCCTAAGCAGGTTCTAATCACTGGCTCCCAATCTTAAACACCTGATTCTAATTTTATGGATCTGAAAATGTGATAAATTACTACCAAATGTCAATTTTAGGTGTCATTTGATAGAGTGTATCAACTTTATTAATAGGCACTGTTTCAAAGAGAATCAAATGTTTGCTTGTCCAAAAATGTCAAAAAAGCCAACAATTCCCATTTGGTGTACTTATGTTTTCACATTACTGTATATAATTACAATGATGTACCGATTAATTTAAATACAATTGAATTGAAATAAAAATCCATGTACTACAAATGATACCTTTATACACATAATGCAATTAACTAGCCATTAAACAGGCACTTCCTCTTTACAGCAAAGAAAATGATTAAAGTGCAATGCAAGAGTACACTATCAGAAAAATGGTTCTTAATCGTCTCTAATTCAAAAACCCTCTTTCATGGGGTTTATCCAGATGGACACACCAAAGAAGTGTACCGTTCAGGTAGCTTTGGATTTAACTTTTACACCAATGAGCCAATACATTATGACCACTCACATGAAGCGAATAATGATGATTATCTGATAACAATTGCGCATGTCAACATCTGGAATATATTAGACAGTAAGCGAACAGTCTGTTCTCACAGTCAGTGTGATGGTTATGAAATAAATTGGTAGGCTTGTAGATCGGAGCGACAATGGCCAAAACGTTACAGCTAGACATCTGGGCGGTACATTTCTGAAAGGCTTGTGACTGCTCCTGGTCAGCAGTGGTGAGTACCTACCAATGGTGGTCCGAAGAGGAAGAAACCATAAACCACCAACAGGGTGTTGGTCACCCAACACTCATCAATGTGTAAAGGCAACAAAGATTTTCCCATCTGGTCCAAACCAACAGAAGGGCTACTGTGGCACAAGTCACAGAAAATGTTAAGGATGGTTATGCGAGGAATATGTCACAACACACAGTGCATCACACCCTGCTGCATATAGGTCTGTGTAGGCTCAGACTGGTCAGAGTGTCTATGCTAACCCCTGTCAACCATCACAAGCACCTACAGTGGGCATGCAAGCTTTGGAACAAGACCTTGGAGCAATTGCCTGGTCCAATGAGCCCCATTTCCTTTTACATAGGTGGATGGCACCACAATGCACTATGGGAAGAAGACAAGCCAGTGGTTGGAGTGTGATGCTCTGGGCAATTTTAGGTCCCCACCTACATAAACATCGTTGCACACCCCTTCATGGCAATTCTATTCACTGATGCAGGATAATGTGCCCTAACATACTGCACACATTTTTCAGAAATAGTTTAAGGAACAAGATGAAAAGTTTAAGGTGTTGCCCTGGTCTCCAAATTCCCCAGATATCAATCCAATCAAACATCTATGGAATGTGCTGTAAAAAAACCCAAATCCAATCCATGGTCTATCAGCTTCACAAATTACAGGATTTAAAGGATCTGCCGCTAACGTCTTGGTGACAGATACCACAAGGCACCTTCATAGGTTTTGTAGAGTCCATGCCTCGGCGCTTCTGAGCTGTTTTGGTGGCACAAAGAGGACCATCAGCATATTAGGCAATTGGTCATAATGTTTTGACTCATTGGTGTATTTTTAAGACTGTACTACGGGACTGTAGTACTTGGGAACCACTGTATTCGAGCATGTAGAATTGAAGAAGCCCCAGAAACATCCATTAGATAAGTCATTCTACTCACTTGACTTGTAGTATGTGGTTTCTCCTGAGCACCAAAATTGGATTCCACCAAATTTTGATTTGTACACTGCACCGTCAAGGACTGGATGTCATCCTCTATGCCTTTATTCCTCTTGGGTATCACATATAAAACACAGGTCATGATATTGGTTTATCTGCTTAGTTTATTTCTTTGTGCACATTAATTGTAATTATACCACAGTGCTGTTAAATGCTCAAATCTGATTAGTTAGAAGGTGTAGATTAATATTTAACATCAGCTCGAACAGTAGTACTAGGCTGCAAGGTTTATATCAGTCCACTAGTTCTACTGTATATTTCCATGGTTAACAACTAACAGAGGGATCTGTATGGCAGACTCTTCACAAAAAAAAAGTGTAATTATTGAAATGGTGAATTTTTTTTTGAATGAGTCTCCACTGTCAGTGCTTTTTAACAGTCTGAGGTAAACCTGTAACTTTTTCCAACATGGCAAAGTCTTCAACAATGACTGATTTGTGGTTTCTTGGCAACATGATAAGCTGCATTTCTTTGTTGTTTAAAATGATTAGTGTTGGCAGCTTGTGACATGCAGTTATTTGAAAATTGTCAACTTCACACCACCTTGTCATTAATTATTTTCCAATAACAGCATGCCCCCATTATGTTTTAGCCTATTCCTTACTTATGTGGTAGGATAAGTGATTTAACTTTTCTATTGGCCCTGTTCGGGGTATGTCCTCGGCAGGTGGGAGCTACCAAATTATTTAAGGATCCTTACTCTGGCAAGCGCATATCTGTCTTGGTGAGTTCCGGTTCCATTCAGGTACGTTGAGGCTTTGCTCACGGTGTAATGAGGTGAACATCTCAAGGGTAATATGTTTATATATAGTTTTAGAGCAGAGCTGGTGGCGCATGAGTTGCGTTCAGTGATTACGACATTAGCCGGTGGTTGAATGAAGGTGGTTGAATGAAGGTGGTATACTGAGCCGCGGTACCTGTGAGTAATCATACAACTTCGCATCTGGTGTTTGTTTAACCTAATGGTAAGTACGTCTCTCTCTTTTTCACAATGGGACTTGGGAGATTTAGTTTGACACTCTGGTCTTTGTGTTAAGGTAAGTTTGGGGAGTTGAGCATCCAAATCTTCTGTATGACCAATCCCTAGCTGACGACGCTACATGTGACGCCACTGCTGTTTTTCTTGGCTACTTTGCTTAGGGATATTTTTCTGGGCGGTTGTGCTTATGGGCATTCTTGTGGGCTGGTTCGCATACGGGCTTTTCTTTTGTTGTGTTGCATGACTGCATGCTTGGGCTGTTTGTTTACGTGCCTCGTCTCCGCTACGTTGCATATCAGCGTTACTTTGTTGCTTGTGTAAGTTCTTGTTTTTCTTGTTTGCGCTTTGCTCTGTCTTCTCTTCTTTTATTCTGTTTTTCATTGCTACACTGTCAATTTGTTTGTTGCTATTTTTGTTTTTGGCTGTATTTTTGGTTTATATCATTTGGGCCTTGAACCTGTTCTCAGGTTCATTTTCCTACATTATCACCTTACTATTGATTGGGTGTATGTTGTTGCTATGTCCTATTGTCTCCATACTATAGTAGTTCTACTTTTTTTATACTTTATACTTTGTTTATTTATTGTTAACTGTAATTCAGGTTCTGCTTAGGCGCTGTTTAACTGCCTCTATTGCATGTAGTGGTGTCAGTGGGAGTGAGTGTTATAGCCACCACACCACGTTGTCTGTAATCCTTCTTGGGTTTTTTTTTTCTTTCTTTCTTTGCTTATTGTTTAGTGTTTTTGTGTAATTCTGGGTTAACATGCGTTTTCTTCCCCTCCAGGAGCCAGTGAGTCTTGGTGTGGGACAGGGGAGGCTAGCTGACTTCATTGGGTGGTGAGCTTTACAGCGTGCTCAGTGTGCCGACACTACAACTTGCTTATGGTGTAGGTAGTGTTTAATAATTTGGTGTGAATTAAGGTGGGTTTGGGTGACCTCCCGAGCTGCAGCTGGCCTGTCTTGTTCCTGCCAACCCTGGGCCTGGAGAAGTGATAGTTTTAGCGTTCTTATTTGGCTTCATGGGAGAGTGACCTTATATTTATATGCTAAGTTTTAATGATGCTTAAGTGTTATAATAAAATGTAACTTGTAACTTGTATTGATACTCATGTCCCACTCTCATGTTCTTTGCCTTCGATTAGTCAAACTTCTTCTGTGTGCCTTTTTATTTGGGAGTATTTCCCTGCTTCTCCCACAGGGTGGTGTAGTTGGATTTACTAAATTTTGATTAACGTTCCCTTCCGTTTGGAAATGCCATAATTGTAATGTTGTATCATTGGTGCTTGTACTACTTGCACCAATGTTTGTGGCACTTTCTGTCTTTCTGTATGAATGTGTAAATGTAAAAGTACAGTATATCTATGCAAGGAAATCATGTAATCCCATTACCTGCACAGTGACTGCTTCTTTTCCATTCTGTCCGAAAGACTCTGGCAGAGAGTAGGAATGCACCATGCCAGGTAGGGGTTGCCCAACTACTTTGATTATCTTGTAGGTTTTGGGTAGGACTGATGGTGGCTTCTTATCCTGATTAATAGAAATGCCAATGATGCACAGTTTTAGACTCTTAATCACAAGGGCAATAAAGATGAATAATTGCTTTTGAAATACCTTTAAATTGATCAGAAATATATAAATCATTATATAATTTTGGTAGTTTGCATTTTGCATCCAGAGAAATATTAATATTCAAAAATATTACATGATCTAATTCCAGTCTACCATAAATGTGCACTTTGTAAGTATACAATTTTAGCAAAACAAGTTCATTCCCAGGGGATAAAATATTATAAATAACTTATAGCAATGGCTAGGATCCGAAATCAGTTAAAGCAACTTGCATGATAAAATGGAAAATAGCCTTATTCAGTTAAAATAATCAATTTATTTACACAATAGGCAACAGCTTTCCGAGTGAAAGTAACTTAAAGATTTGGATTCGAAAGTTATTGGCCTTAAAAATGTGAAATCACTTGTCAGCTGTCTTTTTTGAATTTATTTTATGTGTATATTAATAATATAGACATGGCACTGATACAGGAATACATCCCCAGTTTCAATAATAGAGGCATCGGTGTATATAACCATATACCATTAAGCAAGGGTGTAGGTTTGATCTCAATATTGGTAGGAACACCCACCCACCCCTGTTTAATGTTAACAACCAAATGTTTTATTAAAATATAACATCTATATTTACACTAAGATCTGTATTTACATTTAAATACAAATTATACAAAGCAACAGATCAAAGACTAAAAGAAAGTAAACTATGAAATTGCTTGTTAACTTTGGATCCCATTTATTTTTGAGGGAAATGTTAATATTGAGTGAATAGGATCTTATGATGTTCTTATGTGAGATTTTTTTTTTTCAACACAAACTCATGACCAATATGTTGACTTTCAAAGGTTATACTGTATATTTTCTGAACATCCTAAAGACTAACTTTAATGCTGATGCCTCCCTACAATTCCAAAATATAATTCATAATTAGGACCTCACCTGAAGCCGTGAAGGCTCAGCTGTTCCATCCTGCTCTACTTCAGCCTGCTGCTGCGTTTCCTGCATACAAACTCCTGCATTAAATGATGACATTTTCATGGGATTTCTAGACTAAAATTCAACTCAACATAATTTCATATATGCACCTGTTTTATGTTCCAGCTAGAAACCTGACTGCTAGCCTGCAGATGACAGAAGCCAGGGTTAGCTGCTAGTTAACGTTAGGTAACTGTGTTAACAAGCATCAGTTGACATTACTTTCTGCAGTGCAAGGCTGGTGACGTTTGGTCGCTAACAGGTTTTCATTTTAAATGTGGCTACTGGACAGTTAGTTTACTACCTATTACTTGTGCTTTGGGTGGGGAAAAAGCTCCTGATGTCTCGGCGTTTTTTTGGTGGCATGATATCTACAAAGTACAAAACCTGTTGGCATGGGAAAAAATACTTATGTATGCTGTGCCATGCAGGCAATAGAGGAAAGGGAGTAAAGTCATCTGAAAGACTACATTTTTCGCCCATGCTTGAGGTATGGACTGACAGCCTTGATCAGCCCTCGCTTCCGTGTCTAATTTATTGTGAAATTTATTGTGTTTGTGTGCGCGGTCTTGGTATGATGGTACTATGTGCAGTAGCATAATTACTGATTTTATTAAACACTGTAGTGTCACTGCTGCATTGAGAAACCAAAAATATCCAGCCAACAGTAATGCTCATAAATATGCACAAAAGAATGGCTCAAAACTTATCCACAAAAGGATGAGCTATAAGGCCTAACTGTAAGTAAGGCAGGTGTGTTTAAAAAAATTAATAAATAAACAAATTGAGCAGATTGTGTAATATATGCCAACATACCATGTTCTCGAACCATACTGCCTTCTGTTTTGTGAGGCCAGCCCTGGGTGCGGGAGCAGGACGCTATGGAGAGGTTCAGAAATAAAACAAAATCAATCAATCCAGTGACAGTGAGTCACACGATGATAAAATGGCTGTATTTGATTCTGGTTTATAAAACTTTAAACTGGGTGTGTTTTAGAGGAGAGAAAAGTACATGGTAATTTCAGATTTTCCACAATTAATATTGTCTGTTTTAATTATAATGCATATTTGTTCTATGAAAACTTTCACCCTAAACTTCACAAATCACAAACATTAGTGACCTGTTGTTCCTGAAGTGTATGTACACTTTTTCTTTCACTTTCTTTCTTGTTAAGTGCAATTTAAAAAAAAAAAAAAAATTTTTTAATTTTTTTTTTTTAAAGTAGTGCTTAAACCAGACACCACCGATCAAAAAGGTTTTAAATAAAATCCGCAGAATTAAAACAAGTATGTAATTTAGTATTAACATTGTTTGCTTACAAGATGCGTAACAGGTCATTAGTACTTCAGAGAGATGCTTGAATTTTTAACTGAATTTGAAATTTTTAAATAAAATATTAATTTTACATTCAAATGTAAAAATCGAGTTATGTAAAAATTTCATGCTTACCGTTGCCATTTTAATAATGTTGTCAGATCCACTGACTACACTAGATGCCGTCTAGTCCGAATACCAGCAATAAACTGAGGCGCTTATGCTAAGGTAAACACAAATGTCTGTTTCAAAATGAAACGTACCTGATGGAATGTGGAACCACTTGTCAGCTCACTTTTTCAAATTTTTTATTTTTTTTTTTTGGGTCTGCATTAAACATGGCACTGCACTGCTACAGGCATTAAAGCATTAAAAACATCACTAGTCACCCTCGGTGGGGTGCCAACTCAGACAATTTACTTTTTACAGACAAATTTGAAATGCTAATCAGCCTACAATGTATGTCTTTGAGGGAGGAAACTGTGGTACCTGGAGGAAACCCCTGAAGTATGGGAGAACATGCGAACTCTGCACGAACAGGCAGAGATACGAGGCAACCGTGTTAACCACGAAGTCACCGTGCCCCACTAATATGAACCAATCTGGTTATTTTTACTGTAATGATTTATCTACCTTCAAAAGTAACTGAGAAATACCAACGGTTACCTTTAATATATACAGACTTTTTGTTTAAATTGATGTGCTTTTCATGAACAAATACCTACTTATAATTTGTCCAAAAAGAGATTTATTAGTTATATAATATATTACAGTTGAAAGCTGTTAACTGACCCTTCATTTTTTGCTGCCCACAATAAAATGTATTGCTGTGTAAACAACAAAATTAATATTATTTCATCATGTCTTTTGCATTATTTGATTATTTTTTAAAAGTAAGTGCAAAGGTGTGTATGTGTGTCCACAGTCCAATGTGTGCAGATTTTCATTCCAAGCCAGCAGGAGTAACACCTCATGACAAGTGTTTAATCAGCTGACTTGTTTTGTTTTTTTTTTGTAATTTTGTTTTGGATGGTTTTTTTCCCTACATTTTTTCCCCTTCAAAATAACAGCTACATAAGCTGATAAGTATTTTTCGGATCTTGATGAACTTTTGCTAGTTTTTAATTACATTTAATAAATGTACTGCAAAATATTTGCTTTATGCAAAAATAGTTGCTTTATTGTAGTTATAAGGAATAAACTTTGTATACAACCTAATACTAATGAGGAAGAACTCTTATTACCATATAAACAGTAAATCTCTGGATTTTTTTGGTAAGTGCACCGTTTACATGCACATATACACACACACAGTGGTGCTTGAAAGTTTGTGAACCCTTTAGAATTTCCTATATATCTGCGTAAATATGACCTAAAACATCATCAGATTTTCACACCTAAGTCCTAAAAGTAGGTAAAGAGAACCCAATTAAACAAATGAGACACACATATTATACGTGGTCATTTATTTATATCTGTGAGTAGCAAAAGTAAGTACAATTTAATTATACTCAAGTATACCCAAAAGTATAGTTGTATAACCTGTATAACCTGTAATGACTGTGTGTTACTTTCCACCTCCTGCATATCAACCATTTTTGCAATTATGCAATACCTACATGAAATTTAAGTGTCAGAAATCACACTTATAAACAGTTGTGTTTTTTTGGAATAGACCGATCACCTCAATCAGTGACAGTAAAAAGAATGGTCACTGCAACACTACTTCTCATACAAGTATTGCCCAGCAGTGCTACTTTTCCAAGCTGGCAACATCACATTTAGTTGGAAGGGGAAATATGTGCATTCATTCTACCAGTAGATTCTACCAAGATTTTATTTTTATCACATGGATTGTGTCATCCAGGGCGAGTATGGCGAGGGAGCGTCCGTGGCAGTACAAATCCTGTGGAGTGCATGTGCCTTCAGAGCTAGGAAGCTAGGTTAACTGTGTCATGGAAACGTAATTTTCTTACAACTAGTTGTATAATTTCATCAAATGTTATCTGAACTTGAGCCTGATGATGACACCCACAGACATATAAATAGACGCCACGTTAGCCACTCTATCCTACGTTACCTTCGCTGCCATATTGATCTGGACAACAATTATAAGTCTCAGCTGATATTATAGTGTATAGTATAAACTAAATTGTCCATAATCGAGATTTTCATCTATACTGCTGGTTTCTCCACACCAAATTTTATGACAAGCTCTTTATTTTGGCTGAACAACTGACATATTGTGAATCTTACTGTAGTTAGTTGGCTAGCTAACTTTTCTCACACTCCCAAAGAGAAACTTTTGAGGCAGAGGGAAGTAGCTGTAAGAAGGGAAGGTGCTTCCACAAGTGAGTCCTCCATGCTGTGCAGTGAGCACTTCAAGCCGGAGGACTGTGACGGGACAGATCAGACTGTCAGGATTAGAGAAGGAGCTAAACCATCTGTCTTCTGTTTCCTGACTCATCTCCAAACAGTGAGTGTATCAATAGACTATAATGATTTAATAGCTTGTCATCAAATCATGGCTTGTTGTTGTTGTTGTTGTTGTTATTGTCAACATATACATGTTTTTACCACTGTAACTGTAACTGTTTTACCGGAGCCATAAAGGATTATCTTATAATTATCTTTGTGTCATGAGTTCCCCTTTAAGCAGCGCGCTATGGAGCATGTGAGCGCACGCGCACTTTTCCCTTGTTGACAATCGTGACATTTCGACACGTGCATCTGTTATGTTTTATGTCTCCTCCCTGGTCCGTCATGGTCTATGGTGTCACGTGTGTCTGAATTGCCCTCAGCCGTCAGCCATTACGAGGCTGATTATGTATGTGTATATATACCGCGCACCTCCCAGCACACGGCGTGGAATATTAGATAAGATGTATTAGAGTAGATTAGTTTAGAGGCGTTTCCATAGTCATAGTCCATGTTTCGATTCGTTTGTTTAGTTCACGCTGGTTTCTCCGCTCCCAGTTCATAGTCATAGCTTATGTTTCATGTTTTGTATATCGACCCTGTTTTCCGTTACCACGACATAGTTTCCAGCCTTGCCCCGTTTATGCCTTTTTGCCGATCGCCTGACCTTTTGCATGTTTGTGGATTACGTTTTGGATCACATTGGATTAACCTGCCTGTGTCTCTCAATAAAACTGTTCTACTGCATTTGCATCCGTCCTATCTTCCTTACGTCACGAGACGTGAAACTTTGTAATTGTCTGTTTTGGAGTATATCCGTATCCTTTTATTGCTAATAAAATATAGAAAGCAGACTTACTGCCACTGTCTCACTATTCAATTTGTATTTGCCAGTGGTGTTCCATTTTGGTACAATGATGGTCAATTATTAATAGTTAAACATGCACTATTTAGATTTTTTTCAGTATTTAAAGGTGAACAAGCTTTGTTAACAGAATTCCAAGTCTAACTATCGAGATTGTAAGTAACTTGAGACAGAACTTTTTTTGTACTCCACATGGATCATAAACCATTGAAATCATTTGAGAAATGTAAACATTACTGTGTATTTTTATCCAGAAAAAACACAGCTCCCACGTTTACTTGTATTTGTTTATAGGGCAGTCTTGCCCAGATCAAAATGGCGGACAAATGGGCCAAAGTGGCCAATGCGGCGTCTATATATGTTTGTGGTGACACCCAATTCTCCTGTCTCCCCAACAAACTTCCTACAACCCCCTTGCCTGTTCTCTTTTGTTAATGTAAGATTGGAGGAGGTAGGCACAAGCATGCCAACCACATCTTTTCAAACTGCTGTGTCACAGGATAGTGTAACACACTTGCAGGAAAGTGCTCTCTGCCCTGTTTTGCATTAATGAACTCGCAGATGCTAACGATTCGCTAGTGTCATTGTGATTTGCAACCAAGTTTACCTTTTTTGGCTCCCGGCCCTGGATGACTGTGACATCACTGGGTTACGAGGTCATCTCTCATGTCCCAAAGACAGACTTTTCTGTTGTGCCACTCAGGAGCATCAATCTAACTTTTACAGGAGTGAAATGCATAATTGAAACCTCCTACAAATATGTGTCTTGGACCTCACAACCATTACTGATAATTTAAGTTGCAGTGACGTGGCTAATTACAGCAATGCCTATCATGATGCTAACAGATATGACTTTGTAGAATAACTAACTACGAAAGGCACTTTCATAACAGACTAGCTACTGTACTCTGGTAGAAATGATGCTCTTATAATAACACATAGACTACACCACACTGACATTTAAGTAGCATTTTTTAATTTGATTGGTTATTCTGTTAGTATCCTTTCTCTATCATGTCATAAAGAAACACAAAGCATTGAAAATTTACTTCATGATCTGTATTACAGGGTTTCTGTGACCACTTGCCAGTATATGCGTCTGTAAATGAATATATCATTGGATAACATAAAATGTATATTATAGGGTTTATAGCATTAATGAGTTAAACTTCTCTAAAATATACACTACATAATAGCAAAATCTTCAATATACACACAAATCATGCTCTACATGTCCACAGATCCCACCACTGTTTTGAACTTCATTAGTTCTTCAAGGCTGGCCTGCATCTGTTTCGCCAGCACATGAATTTGTTTGGCAAATTTGGTTTCTGTGCCGTTCTTCAGCTGCTCAGAGTCGCCTTTGCAGGAGTAGATGTCCAAGCCCAGCACGAAGCCTTGGATCAGACCGGAGGATTTACTGAGTGGGCCGATTGCTCCTACATTTTCTCCAGCCATCTGTACCACTCTAGTCATCCTCTCCCCCTTTAATGTGGACAAGTCGTATTTCTTCAGGCACTCTACATTTTTACCTATAAACTTCACACATCTCTCAAATTCCTCTAGATAAGTAGAGTGTTCTTTGAGGATTGTTTCCACCTTCTTCCTGTCCACATTGGTGTGGATTTTGTTGATAATGGTAGTTGAGACTCCAACTGCTACAACTCCAACTCCAACCCCAACTGCAGCCACTGCTAAAGAAGCCCTGCTGGTCAGTGAGGCAAATAGGACACTTCCGACAGAAGCTGCCAGTCCTAGTGCCCCTACATTTGCCCAGGTAACACCTGCTGTCTTCACCTCCTTGTCAATATTATCAGCCACTCCCTGTAGTTCTACAATGTGATCCTGCAGATTTGCTCCTCGCTCACACATTAGGCGATCAAACACATAAAGAGCTCTTTTTAGATTTTCAGCTTTCTGTGTGAAGGTTCTGGAGAGACCGAGAGAAAAACATTACCAAGATTACCAACATTATCAAGATGTATGGTCAGATTTACTGCAGTGATACATATCTATTTCAAATCATTGCATTCTCTGCACCATAAGGATGTACCTACAGCTGGTGAGGAGCCCACAAATCCCAGGAAGATTTATGAATTAATTGAGTGTATGCTATAGACAACATGTGCTGGAATAGATTGGCTAACAGGACTAAGCCCTCCCTGTCTTTAATAGAAAAATATATATATATTAAAAATTAGGTTAAATTTTTGGTGTCCACATTGCCTTATTTGCTTCTTACAAATTAATTAAAGTGGATAATTTTACTATTGTGGAACTAAGAACAACAGCACCAGTGGCTGTAAGTTAAAATACACAGAATAGCAGCTATCTGGAACTCCTTTGAGTTTTGGCTGGGTAGCAAAAATTTTAGTTCTCCCATTCAATATTATGACCAGCCTTTCTGGCTCTAGATAAGATATTAAAACTTCATAACTACAGATTATGAAATAATTATTTAAATTACCCCTTCTCCCTTTCACCCCCCTCTCCCCTCCTCAAAATGATTTGGTTATGTATTCAGAGTTGCATTTTTTTTTAAATGCCAAATTGTGCTAGTTTTGGATAAAAGCAAGTCTGAGCATGGTGGTTTTTAGGCTAATTTTAATGGTCTGCAGCCACGAAGATCTTGTTTTAAAGCAGATAATCAGAATGAAATCTAGTAATTGGCAGAAACATACAGTAGGCTATGACAAAATGCCCTATTCCAGTCTGTCCTGCATGTTCAATGCAGGTTTCATATGAAAGAACATGAAATAGTGGCTGTTAATATTCTCTTAATGTCACTGGTGTGAGCACGTTCTAAAGCCGGGTTCACACTGTACGATTTTGGCCACGATTTGGTCATCTGAGACAAATTTTCAGAATCCTAGAAGATTCCTATAACCCTAGGCCAAAATCTGTAGTCCTTGATCGCAAGCAACAGTCCCAAAGGATCATACATTGTGCTTAAGACGGATGAAAAGTCAAATTGAAGTAGTAAGCAGACAAAGTGCCTACATAGCAAAATCCCCAGTGTTGAATTAATGCCTACAGTGTTTATACATGTGCAGCATGTCCAATTAGATAAATGAACTCTGAAAGAGTTCAATCCACACTCTAGGTGTTAATTCAACACTGAAGATTTTGCCATTTGTTGAAAATCAGTATGCTATTTCTTTGGACATCTTTGTTTTGATAGCTACACAAACTTTAATTCCACGGCAATTAGGAATATGGATTTTTTTTTTTGTGGTTAATAGCATTCAACCAAAATCTAAATTCTCTATAGCCTTAGTTATACCCAGGTTGAGCTTGCATGAAAATAGAGCCCTAAATGTCTTCACTCAGATACACAAAATTCACTTTTTGACACTTACTTTGCATCATTTTTCTCTGCATTAGGATGTTCAAGTTCCTTCCAGGCTGAAATTGAAGAGGGTTCATATCCAGTGTCAAACAGATGTTTCAGTGACATAATATAGTGTTACAAATACATAACGGCAGCTTTGGAGTATTTTATGTAGATGTGGGAATAACATGATTCAAAATGCCCGATCTAACATCATGGAAATGTTGCCCAGTGATGAATGTTCTGTGCTTGTAAATTTAAATCTTTGGATATGTTATTGTGCCTATTGTTGTGCCTTTGAGTAAGGCCTCAACTGTGATATGCAGTTATTATATGCAGCTTAAATTGGACTAATTACTGCTTCACTTTTAAGAAGCTTTGAATAAATAAAATGAGTAAATAATAAAGATGTAATATGGTATATTATATATGGTATATTGTTATAATGTTCTTAAACTTACGTTTCTCTGAGATCCACCATTCAATGACATCTGCATAATTATCCTAATAGATGGAAGAAAAACAATCCTTAAACACTGTAGATGTGTTATAGTTGACATTTATGTACATGAATTGTGCATTTCCTATGGGAAATTTGTGCATTATCATGGAGGCATACAGTATTGACAATTAAAAAAAAAGAAAAAAAGAGAGACTTCATTGATCTTAGTGAAGTAAGTTGAGTAATATGACCGTATACTACATATCATAATTATTAGAGACAGCTTAAAAGTTTAGAGATTTGACTTTACAGAGTCAGTACATCTTATTGTGACTCTTATTATGATATTTCCAAATTCCTGTGTCCTATACCTGTGATACTAATTGTGATATATTAATTAACTTGTAATATTATCAATTTAAGGTCCATGAAAAGTTTTTTTCCTGCACAGAGGACATGGGAGGATCTTAAACATGTTAATTGGAGATACTGCTTATGAATTTTGTGTATTATTGTAGCTGCTTATGTTATTTTTAATAACTAAACCAGAGCACTGTTGAACTCTCACTTCTGTTTGGTTCTAAAACAGCAGCTCAGGTCAAGCTGCAAGGTAAATTATATAAATAGATTTGTATAAATACAATTGTTTTAATATGTTATTTGTTTCTGTAGTTAGATCTAACACAGGGACTCGGAAGTTCCTGATACGTGTGTGATTACTGATATAGTGAAGTTTTTTGTGAGGAGACAGAAAAGTGAAGAAATGTTACTTTTTTTTGTGCATTTTTGGAAGGAGTCTCCAGTGTCAGACATAGGAAAGACTTAATTACATAGGATTTTTTGGCTTCTTGCAGTAACATGACAAGCTGCAGTTGTCCAAGAGTCTTCAAGAGAGAAATGACTTCACCTATAAATTACTTTGGTGAGAATGTGTGTCAAATTAATAAATGTAAATGTATATATCTGTATATATATCTTACCTGCACAGTGAGCTCTTCTCCTCCACTCTGTTGGTCAGAATCAGGAACAGAGTTGAATGGCACCATGCCAGGTAGGAGTCGGCCACCTGATTTGATAATCCTGTTGATTATGGATTTGTCTGCTGGTGGCTTCTTATCCAGATCCATGGGCTATCACAGTGATGAGCATAGAAAGGGCATGGCACACAGTTGTAGGGAACACAGAGTAAATACTGTTGTCATTTAACTACCTTTAACTTGTAGTTCAGATTCTTTTTTTGTTATTATATTTAGCACTTGTTTCTGTACTTATTCCTTGGTAGAAACTTACTGAAACTGTGTCAGATTAATACATTTACGTGTATACATATGCAAGAAAATCATGCAAGCCAATGTAACCAGTACCTACACAGTGAACTCCACTTATCTGGGTGAAGCTATGACTTGAGTGAACACTGGCATAGTAGTGTGTGTAGCCTTGGTACAACTATATCAGGTGCAGAAGTTTTACTGAGCTTTTTAAAACATGGCAGGGTTCAGAAATAGTCCACGAACCAAAAATTTCCAGCCAAGAGCAGGGCTGTGGTCAAGAAAGTTTTACACCAGTGACGGGTACAGGATGACTAACACAAATTGGTTAAAGAGATTATTTACATAATGAACAGTGTGTTTGGAACAATGTAGATTAGCCCAAATTATAGGCTCTAATGTTACTTCAGGCAATTTGAGACCCAGTTTTGTTTCCCAGCACTCCCAATTGTAAAGAATGAGGTAACAAGATGTTAATTATTTTCATTTGACTCATTTGACTATTAATGTGTATTCTTCTGTCATGAAATCCTTGGAGTTGGATGCAAGTGCAGAAGTGATTTTAATAATTAAAAACAACAACAACAAAAAAAAAAACAAAGACTGGGAAAGAAGCTAGAACTACAAAACAACTAAAACAACGGTCTACACTGAGGCAAGTCAAGGCAAAGAAAAGAAAACCCAAACCGAAAACAAAAACGATTACAAACGAGTACAAACACAACATAACATAACAGCAACAATCCAAACTATACACAATGCTTCACAACCAAGGAGGGAACACACAGAAGTTAAAAAGAGACACGTTGTTTCATTTCATTATTTCCACTGATAATATCTGCTTGTATGAACTCATCATTCTCAAAGTGTTAGTACATACTGCATATATGTACATGTTTATTTGTAGTAAAATTTCACCATAAATTGCTCAACCGATTTGACTTCCTTGCTGGTTTACCTTTCTATGCAGTTTTAGTTTTATATGCGACTAAACAATTTTATTGTCAAACTCTACCCTGCATATCAAATCACATCCAATACTGACCTGACACTACAAAAATGGTCAGTAAAATTAGAGGATAAACTAGACTATAAATAAAAACAAAATGAAAAAAAAAGTTAAAACAGGTATGCCATTCAGTATAAACATTGCTTATGTTGTTAGTACTTCAGACAAAAACTTGAATGTGTGTATTATTAAGCACGATTTTAGTTCTTACCTTTGACGTTTTAATAATGTTGTTGCTGGATCAAATGACCAACGCTAGACGTCATCAAATCTGAATGCCAAGAACAAACTGAGAGTGTTGTGATAAAATTTAAAGAGTGATATATTGCTAGCCTCAAAATGGAAACAGTTCTTTACACCTGATGGAATGTGGAATTGCTTGTCAGCTCTCTTTTTAATGGTTAGTCATTAGTCAAATGATAAGTATGCATTCATCAAACAAGTTAACCTTTTTAGGTGGATCCGATTAGTAAGGACTAAAACACGACAAGATTTTTATTTTATGGAAAATAATTAATGGCATGGTGATGTGTGTTTCTATTCCTCTTAAACCACAGAAATTTGCCAATACTGACTTTTTTTTTTTTTTTTTTAATTTTTCTAAAAGAACATCATATTGTACATTTTTACCATTTATATGTAGGTGCAAGTGGGATTCATGACGTTTCTCCTCCCCACCAGCAGAGGTCGCACTACCCTGAATTCTAGTACCACCCTGTTGCCTATCACTTCTGGGTCGATTCCTTGATTAGCCTACTAGAGACAATGTTTGGACGGTAGAGGACACCCTTTCCTAGTCCTCGATGATCACTGAAATTTTTAATTTGCCAAGTCAGGCAAGAAGCTTAACTCTTGCGAAGCGAGATGACCTTATTCTTCAGCTGCCACAAGTTTACCCTCACCTATAGACCAGGAACCAAGAAAGTCAAAGCCAATGCAGTCTCTAGACTCTATTAGGGTGAAGTGGAACCCCCTTCCATTCAAGCCATTGAGTTCTCATGAGCCAAACAAGAAGAGCTTTCACGATCAGAGTTCCCAGCATATGTTTTCCACAAACTATGAGAGATCAGCTTATGCAGTGGGTACACATTTCCCTCAAATCTGGTCATCCTGAGAATCATTAGTCTTGTCAAGAAAAGATTTTCATGGCCTTCACTTAATAATGATGTTACATACTTTATTCAAGTTTGTCAATTCTGCATCCAGTTTATAAGCCCATGTTAACTGCTCAGTGGTCTCCTGGAACCACTGCCACACTGTCCTTAGTCTTAAATCACCCTCAACTTCATTACAAGTCTGCCTGCTTCAAAAGGGAATACCACAGTTATGATGATCATGGACAGGTTTTCTAAAACATGCTGTTTTATATCCCTAGTGAAACGCCCCATTGCAAAGTAGTAGAGAGGCTACTGCAGAGGCTGGGAGATTCCTCAGATCCTATTGTTCAAGAAATCATCATGATTGGAGCCAGTACTTGCCCTGGGCTGACTATGCACAAAATTCACTAGCACACTTATCAACCAGACTCAAACCCTTCCAGTGTGTATTAGATTACCACCCTCCCCTATTTCCATGGTATGGAGAACCCTCTGAAGTGCTTTAAGTAGGTGAATGGATTAGGAAACGTGAACAAACCTGGGAAGTGCTGCATGTCTTCAATGAGCCATTCACAGATATAAGTTTTGCATAGATCTGTAGCATAGACTGAATCCACAACTCCAATGGAGACAAATAATCAGACTGTCCACCCATGACATCAAAGTCCATTATATAAACTATAAACAGTTAATAAAATAAATAAATAAATAACATTTTTATTAGAATTATTTTAGATAATAATATAGCTTTACAGACATGATTGTTACAAAGTACTGACATGGGAGGCTCTTTAATACTGTGTAAAGTATTTGCGCACATCCTGATTTCTTTTGCTTTTGTGTATATCTCATACTAAATAGTTTCAGATCTTCAGACAAAATACAATATCAAACAAAGGCAACCTGAGTAAACACACGATACAGTATTTATTTATTTATTTATTTTTAATGAAGCAAAAAAAGTTATCCAACACCTATCACCCATGTGAAAAACTAATTGCCCCCTTAAACTTAAAATCTGGTTGTGCCACCTTTAGCAGCAATAACTGCAACCAAACACTTCCGATAACTGGAGATCAGTCTTTCACTTACTTGTAGGACTAGGATCACTTACTTCTAGGACTCCTATGCTTTGGATCATTGCCTTGCTGCATAAGCAAGTTGTGCTTGAGTTTCAACTTGCAAGTTGCCCAGGCCCCTTAAACAGCAAAGCATCCCCACACCATCACACCTCCACCACCATGCTTGACCATAGATATGATGTTCTTTTTGTGGAATTCTGTGCTTGGTTTATGCCAGATGTAACAGGACCCCTGTTTTCCAAGAAGTTCCACTTTTGACTCATCAGTTCTTCTGCATTAGCAGTGGTTTTTGCCTCGCCACTTTTTTTGCTTCAATAAATAACTACAATTTAAAAACTGTATTTTGTGTTTACTCTGGTTGCCTTTGTTTTAACTTAGATTTTGTTTTAATTTCTGAAAATTTAGTATGAGATGTACACAAAAACAGAAGAAATCAGGCAAATACTTTTGCACAGCACTGTATCTATTTTTTGAGGGAGCACTGCACTATGCCATACACAAAAACAGAAGAAAACAAATACTTTTTCACAGCACTGTACATTTACGTGGCACGTCTGCCACATAAGATAACACATCCCTGTTTAACATCTTCCAACCAATCTGAATCAGGCATTCAATAGTCTTATTCTGGGTATGTGAGGAAAGTTCACATGAAAGGGTCTATTATTTAATAGATTATTTAAAAAAAAAACTAGATATTTTGCAGCAACTTACAAAACTGATCTCTTTACTCATACATTATCATCTATTGAGAGAAACAGGTTTTTAATCCGTATCAGTTGATCCACGCACTCTTTCAATTTGTCAGCCACCTCCTGGACTTTCTGTATAAGCTGGCTATTAGAGTCCTTCTTAGTTCTTGGATTGTCCTCCTCACTGAAATAGGAATCCAAATCCTGCAGGATGTGAAAATGCTCATTAATGGCATCTATGGAGTTTATGTTTTCCATTTCCTGAGCAAGTCTGGCTATTTTCTCCAAATGAGCACCCATTTCCTTCAACTTTGAGTCATCCTGCTTTCTGAGGTGCTTCATCCCTATATCAATAAACCTCAGGCATGCTAGAATATCTTCGATCTGGGATTTGTAGTTGTTTATGATTTTTTCCACTTTGTCCTTTAACTGAGACCCTTTCACTTTTTTGCCAAAGGTCGCTGATGCTCCTGCCACCCCTCCAGCAGCAACAATTCCGATGCCGACACCGGTTGCCACCAACGAGGCTCCTAAGGTCAGTGGGGCGAGAGCAATGCCTGCTGCAATAGTAACACCACCAACCGCACCCGTCGTGCCTCCTGTGAGCTTGGCAAGACGAGCCTTTTTATTCGATTTGACAAGATTGTCTGCGGTGCAGTGGAGCTCAGTGATATGGTTCAGCAGGGCTGTGCAACGCTGAACTAAAAGCAGCTCATACAGACGCATTGCCGTTTTTACCCTTTGTGCCACTGAGATCAGTGGTCTGTAGGGGAGAGAAGATGAACAGCATCAGGTTACTATTCTATACTCTTCTATAATGGACTAAATTTTTTAAATTAAACAAATCATACATACTTTGTTATTGTTTCCTCTTTGTCATAGTCCATTGATAGGTTCTCCAACCCTAAAAGAGAACAAACTGACTGACTTTTGCACCATTTACACCTGCGCTATTCAAAGTCAAAGGCAAGCAGCCATTAAAGGGTCCAACCACTATGCAAGGGATGTGGAATGCATGACTTGACCCTTTTTGTTGATAGAATTTAATTTTTGTTTATCCTTTAATTATAGCACAACCTCGTGGTGGAATGAGTTAGTACTATGACCACCCTTGCTGAGTCTTGCTTCCTTCTATCCATTTATATTAGGATAATTTGACCACATTTGTTGGAGGAATTTGGAATGGTGTTTATTGTGATGGATGGGTTTGTTTGTGAGTCTGGACTGCACAACCAGAACAGCATGCAACTGGTTCTATGGGCTGCTATAGAGTCCCATGGCATTTCTAATAATCATCATCATCAATCACTTTTGGTGCTTGGACCCCTAATAACCAGCAAATATCCAGTGCTTTTGAGGTGTTAATATTTATATTATATATTGATACTGTATAATATTATTGAGGTAAGAATATTCATTCACAATGTTACAATGATTAGGCTCTTACTTTGGCAGGCTGGCTATGGTTGAGGCCAAACTTTTACATAATCTAAGCTAAAGAAATTCAAACTCAATTTTTCATAACTCATTTCATGTTAACATACACTCACTGAACACTAAAGGTGAACACCAAAGGTGTTCTATTGGATTCATATCCGGTGACTTGAAAGACCACTGAAAACACTGAACTCATTGCCATGTTCATGAAACTAGTTTGAGATGACTTTTGCTTTGTGACATAGTGCATTATCATCCTGGAAGTAGCCATTAAAAGATGTGCAAATTGTGGCCATGTAGGGATGCACATAGTCAGTAACAATACTCAAATAAGCTGAGGTGATTGTTTGGTATTAACAGGGCCAAAGTGTGTCAAGAGAACATTCCCCACTCCATTACACCACCTCCACCAGCCTGGACTGTTGACACAAAGGTCCATGGATACATGCTGTTGGCACCAAATTCTGACCCTACCATCTGTGTGCCTCAGCACAAATTGAGATTCATCAGACCAGGCTATGTTTTTCCAGTTTTTCCAGTTTTCACCAAAGCTGTCCAGTTTTGGTGAGCCTGTGCCCACAGCAGCCTCAGATTTCTGTTCTTGGCTGACAGAAGTGGAACTCAACGTGGTCTTCTGCTCAAGGTTCAACATGTTGTGCATTCTGAAATGCTTTTCTGCTCACCACAATTGTACAGAGTTGTTATCTGAGTTGCTGTAGCCTTTCTGCCAGCTCAAATCAGTCTGTCCATTCTCCACTGACCTCCAACAAGGCGCTTCTGTCCACAAATCTAACACTCACTGGATGTTTTTTTATTATTGCACTATTCTGAAAAAACTCTTGTTGTAGTCTTCTACAAGTTCTGGTGGAATTTTTGCCCATTACTCTTGATAGACTTGGTGTAAATCAGTTAGGTTTGTGGGCCTCCTTGCTTGGACACTTTCTGAAGTGCATTAGTCCCTTTTCCAACAAACCATCATCACAACAGGATGCTACCACCCCCCTGTTTAACAGTTGGGATGGTGTTCTTCAGATTAGAGAAACAGTCTAACCTTTTATACTTCATACATGATCCTGAGCGAAATCTGGAGGCAACCACTTTTTAAATCTTATGAGCGGATTTGCATATAATGCACTATTCAGCTGCTTAACCAGAGTATAAATAAAAAATAAAGCAATATTAAATGCAGTTATTATTGCTAAGAATGAGCTGTTAGTGTCAAATGACTCACTCACCTCCTATGCTTCTCCACCACTCTAACAAGATGTCCAGCTCCTGAAGAAAAGAAAGATGATGCTTTATTCCATTTATAAAATCAAGACTTGATCAGATTTCAACTAGTTTAATTCTTCCTGCAGCAAACACGATACAAAACAAAACTGAAAAGGTCAAATATGAGGATACAAGCAATAAATTTTCATAGATGTTTACATTTTTAAAGGATATTCAAGCTCAAAACAAATCCTATCTTTTATATCCCATGGTGCTGGTCCAAAGTTGTAAATGAAGCACCAGTGTGAAACAAAACATAGCCACTCTGAATTCATGTCTTATGTATAGCCACAAATTATTCACTTAAAACTGTTGTTGCCATTCAGCCATGTTAGCTGCTCATCTGTACCTTTCTTAGGAATATCATGTAGCGATTACAGTGCTCTCCACTGATATTGGCACCCTTGGTAAATATGAGCAAAGAAGGCTGTGAAAAATTGTCTTTATTGTTTAAGCTTTTGAACTTTTGTTTAAAAATTTCACAAAAATACTCTGCTCTCATGGATACCATACAATTGCAAACACAACACAGGTTTATAAAAAAAAATATCTTTGTTATCTTTAGTGTCTGTGCCAATATTAGTGGAATGCACTGCATGTAGCTCGTTCTTGAAATACCAAATGCATCTTTAGAACATCTTTTTGTATTGTCTGAGATCAAGTCTAGATAATGATCTGTTTTACCCTTGCGTTGCTGTCTCCATACACACTAGACCGTTCACTCCATGTGCGGTAAGTAGTAAAACACCCTTTTCTTGCTAGGCCTGCGGGTAAACCTCTCCTGCCGTCTTCATCCTGTGGGTTTAATGCAAATCTCATTCCATACAGAATTCTGAACTTTTGATTTGAAAGTTTCAGAGACATACAAATCAAGTAGCTCTGCATTCCTTTTTTTTTTGTTTGTTCTGTGATTCATGTGAATTACCTGTGACAGAACTTCATCAATGCTTTCGTACACATGTTGAAAAGGCTCAGAGGAGCGGGACTGGCAGAGCAAGGGTTTTCTTGATCGTATCAGTGAAAGGCGAGGTGGAACAACAGGACGAGGAGGAGCAGCATTTACAGGTGTGGCATGATTCTAGGAATGGGTAAGAGCAGACAAAATATAATGGTTAGCAATATGTTTACACTACACCTAAACTCTAATACAAATAGTAAATATCGTAAATGACTAATACAGACTGTATTGAAGAAAACACACAAGGGCATGCTGTTATAGTTTGATGCTATTCTTAAGTGTTTTATTTCTTTTATGCCACAGTGATTGGCCAACAGTGGAAATGTATTATTTATTATTATTACAGTATATTGTTATATACATGTAATGTTGTGGAATGTCCTCAAATCAAATTAGTTCTGATTATCGCATATTACAGAAGCGAAACTATATGGTCAAAAATACTGTATGTGGACACAGCCATACTTGGTCTTCCTCATAAAGCCACCACGTTGGAAGCACATTGTATAGAATATCTTTGTATGCTGTGGAATTAAGATTTCCCTTCACAGGAACTAACTAATTCCAGCATGACAATGCCCCTGTGCACAGGGAAATGGAAGACAAGTTTTGCCAAGGTTGGAATGGAAGATCCTGAGTGGTCCTGACCTGACCTCAACCCCACTGAACACCTTTGGGATAAACTGGGACGCTTATTACGACTTTACTGATGCTCTTGAGGCTGAATCAGCACAAATCCTCACAACTACGCTCCAAAATCTAGAGGAAAGCCTTCCCAGAAGAGTGGAGGTTATTATTCTAACAGTAAAGGGGGAACTAAATCTGGAATAGGTTTGATTGGTCATTGGTCTAGTGCTAACACTAGAAACTCCTCCCAAAAATGTTAAATAATCATCTCCGCACAGAAAACTTCACCGTATCAACAACTAAACACGTTTTTTTTTTTAAATATAAAAATCCTTTTATGTGGAGTTCCTCTGTACAAGTCTCTGTGTAAGTAGACATAACAGACATAATAAAGTAGTAGAATGAGCACATCAATATAAACCTGTGATTTGCCTTGCAGCTGGAACTACTCTTAGAGAAAATAAATCAACACCTCCTGAACAATCAACAATTACAGAAAATAAATCAACACCTCCTGAACAATCAGTATTGAGAATTCAAAAACGTGGCAGTATTAAAAATTAAAACAGTAAACCATTTATTTATTTTAAAACAGTAAATCATTTATTGCTACTTCCTTACCATCTTGTGGAACTATTTTTTCATTAATTCATATTCATATAGTAACGGCTTTATCTTGGTCAGGGTCACGGTAGATCCAAATCTCAGAAACACTAAGCACAAGGTGGGAACGCAGCCTGGATGGGACACCATTCCATCACAGGGAACCGTGCACATACTCTTTCACACCTAGCGGCAAATGAGTCAACAATCCATCTATCTACCTTGAGAAATTCCATGCAGACAGTAATCTGAGCTATGCTACCCATAGCACCACCCATCAACTATTTACATTACACCAAAACACAAGGTAGATAACGAGACACCATTCCTCATGGGAATCAAACAGTTAGACAGTACACAGCACAGTTAGCCCTCATCAAATCATCAACCATCATCTCCAGCTTACCGTGAGACGTCTCTCATTGGGAAGAACATCGATGTATGTTTCACCATCCACTGTTGCCTCATCGTTCCCGTTATGCCAAGAGGTATCTGTATTTCTGATGTCTAACGTCTCAGCATGACCATTTAAATCCTACAAAAGGTTAAAAGATTAGTAAATGTAAAATATGGCAGAAAGGACGCACATGGGAACACTGTTAGGGAGACACCCACCTGTGTCTCTGTGGTCTGAGAGAGGAACGATCTTTTCGGTACTGGAGGTGGTTGCCTGGCAGGAGCTACATCCTCCTGACAAAAGTGCATTCAAGTTAACAACTTTGTACAAAATTGAAAATTGTACCACACTGTGAAACTCAGTACCTTAACAGGGGACTTGTCAGATATCACGTCTATGTATGTAGGGATGTTTTGAGTCTCCAGTGATTGATTACATGTTTCAGCTGGTACTGCTTCTGCGTGGGCGAGCCTGGCAAGCCGTAATCTTTGTAGCCTTAAGAGGTCAGGAGCTGGTGGCCGAGTTGGACATTTAGGCTTGGGATTTGCTTCCTAAAAATACACATTTAAGCAGATTATTATTATATAATATTCTATATAGCTGTGGTACAACAAATAGTTCCTGAAATGCAAATTATACAATGTAAACATTGAGCTGTGAGTCATCTACTCAATACACAGACACAATGATGAAAACAAACGAAAATACATTCCTTCCTTCCGAATGTCACTTTACCACCCCCCAGTTTTGGATTCCACACCTCTCTTTATCTAAGTCTATTGCTCACTGAAGTCTATTGCAGTGAACCTTGCTGACCCCCTTGTAAGCCTAAAGGAGCAAGTCAACATGACATATTCTGCTTCAGAAGCAGAACTTACCCAGAGATTATTACTATCTGATGCGGTTACCCTTTTAAAATAATGAAAAATGGCAGACGATTGAAGTCGTGGCTGGAAATCAACAAGGTCACAATACAAACAATGCTACTCATTGCGCCACCCATCAACTATTTTCATTACACCATAAAATAAACCACTGACAGGTGAAGTGAATAACATTGATTATCTCGTTACAGTGGCACCTGTCAAGGGGTGGGATAAATTAGGCAGCAAATGAACAGTCAGTTCTCAAAGTTGATGTGTTAGAAGCAGGAAAAATGGACAAGCGTAAGGATCTGAGCGACTTTGACAAGGGTGAAATTGTGATACTTAGACGACTGGATCAGAACATCTCCAAAACAGCAGGTCTTGTGGGATGTTCCTGGTATGCAGTGGTTAGTACCTAGCAAAGTGGTCCAAGGAAGGACAACCAGCGACAGGGTCATAGGTGCCCAAGGCTCACTGATGCGCATGGGGAGAGAAGGCTAGCCCGTCTGGTCTGATCCCACAGAAGAGCTACTGTAGCACAGATTACTGAAAAAGTTCACGCTGGCTATGATAGAAAGGTGTCACAAAACACAGTGCATCACAGCTTGCTGCATATGGAGCTGTGCAGCTGCAGACCGGTCTGAGTGCTCATGCTGACTCCTGTCCACTGCTGAAAGCGTCTACAACGGGCACGTAAGAATCAGAACTGGACCATGGAGCAATGGAAGAAGGTGGCCTGGTCTGATGAATCATGTTTTCTTTTACATCATGTGGACGTCCGGGTGCGTGTCACTTACCTGGGGAAGAGATGGCACCACGATGCTCTATGGGAAGAAGGCAAGCTGACAGAGGTAGTGTGATGCTCTGGGCAATGTTCTGCTGGGAAACCTTGCGTCCTGGCATTCATGTGGCTGTTACTTTGACACGTACCACCTACCTAAACATTGCTGCAGACCAAGTACACCGCTTCATGGCAACTGTATTCCCTAATGGCAGTGTTCTCTTTCAGCAGGATAAAAAAATTGTTCAGGAATGGTTTGAGAAACATGACAAAGAGTTCAAGGTGTTGACTCGGCCTCCAAATTCCCCAGATCTCAATCCGATCGAGCATCTGTGGGATGTGCTGGACGAACAAGTCCATTCCATGGAGGCCCCACCTCACAACTTACAGGACTTAAAGGATCTGCTGCTAACGTCTTGGTGCCAGATACCACAGCACACATTCAGAGGTCTTGCAGAGTCCATGCCTCGACGGCTCAGAGCTGTTTTGGCGGCACAAGGAGGACCTGCATAGTATTAGGCAGGTGCTTTTAATGTTATGACTGATCGGTGTAAATAGATATATACACACTAAGTATGGCAAGTCGGATTACAATTCATGTACCTAGATACGATTCCTCAAGGAAGCTGTTGGACAAGACACAGCACAGTTAGCCCTCATCTAATCATCAACCATCATCTCAAACTTACTGTGAGACGTCTCTCATTGGGAAGAACATCGATGGATGTTTGACCGTCCGCTGTTTCCTCATCGTTCCCGTTATGCCAAGAGGTATCTGTATTTCTGATGTCTAACGTCTCAGCATGACCATTTAAGTCCTACAAAAGGATAAAAGATTAGTAAATGTAAAATATGGCAGAAAGGACGCGCATGGGAACACTGTTAGGGAGACACCCACCTGTGTCTCTGTGGTCTGAGAGAGGAACGATCTTTTCGGTACTGGAGGTGGTTGCCTGGCAGGAGCTACATCCTCCTGACAAAAGTGCATTCAAGTTAACAACTTTGTACAAAATTGAAAATTGTACCACACTGTGAAACTCAGTACCTTAACAGGGGACTTGTCAGATATCACGTCTATGTATGTAGGGATGTTTTGAGTCTCCAGTGATTGATTACATGTTTTAGCTGGTACTGCTTCTGCGTGGGCGAGCCTGGCAAGCCGTAATCTTCGTAGCCTTGAGGGGTCAGGAGCTGGTGGCCGAGTTGGACATTTAGGCTTGGGATTTGCTTCCTAAAAATACACATTTAAGCAGATTATTATTATATAATATTATATATAGCTGTGGTACAACAAATAGTTCCTGAAATGCAAATTATACAATGTAAACATTGAGCTGTGAGTCATCTACTCAATACACAGACACAATAATGAAAACAAAAATACTCACTTGCGACATTCCTTCCCTCCGAATGTCACTTCACCCCCCACTAATACCTTTCTTAATGTTACGTTATCATATATCAGAGAGAAAAGTGCAGTTTTGGATTTCACACCTCTCTTTATCTAAGTCTACTGCTCACTGCCAGGCTTCCCCATAAACACATACATAGCTTTACACGTGATGTTGTATAACCTGTTGGTCAGCCTGCATAACACACATTGTGAATGATAATCATGCTTAGGCTGACAAAACATGTAACCATGGAAACCAGATGTGTTCACATACTGCTTTATACACACCCTTTTGACTTTCCTTTCAAATTATTAATAACTTCCTGTTGTTATTTCTCCTTGGGGGATTTATCACTATTGTCATCATAAAGGTTCTTTCGGTACTTTAATAGCTCAAGTGAACATTGATGACCCCTTGTAAGCTTAAAGGAGCAAGTCAACATGACAGACTCTGCTTCAGAAGCAGAACTTAACCAGAGATTATTACTCTCTGATGCAGTTACCCTTTTAAATAATGAAAAGTGACAGGAAATCAACAAGGGCACAATAAAACCAGCTTTACGTAGGATTCTTCACTGAGCCCTTCATATTGAGAACACTAACTGGAACTAGGTTCCATGAAAAAGGGATGAGGCCAATCAAGCATTTCACAAAGTGAGGTCTATGAACTCGAGTGTCCTGCACAGAGCCCTGACCACAACCCCACTGAACACCTTTGGGATGAACTGGAACACCAACTGCACCTCAGGCTGTTCTTGTGGCTGAATGGGCAAATCCACAAAACCACATTCCAAAATTTTGTGGAAAGCCTTCCCAGAAGAGTGGATTATTCTAATCAATTAATCATAATTAATAGTTGTTAATTACTTTCCTGTAATCACACATACCCATAGTATTTTATAAGCTCAAAGCAAGTTTGTACCTTTTATCTATTTACAGTAACAATGTTTTTCTTATACAAGATTTTCTTTTAATGCAGCTTGTTAGAGAAACCGCATCCTCTCTTCTGAATCCTTTCTTTTGGAGACTCCTTCCATTGGTTTTAAATAAACATCTCCTAACAGAAAACATCACCCTATCAACAATTACACTTTTCTTTGTTATATAACATTTATAATCTGTATATTTATGTCTTAGATTATGCTGCACATCCACCATACAAGTACCTCTAAAATCAGCAGTTACTATAGAAACCATGATGTATTAGAGCTAGATCATTATTATAAACCTGTGATTTTACCGGCAGCTGTGAGTACTGTCAGAGCTGCTGATATAGAAAGATGCCCTGACATTGATGCCCTGACATAGATGATACAACATGAAACACAGCTTTTGGCAAACCATCAAACAAATATTTATTTGAAAAACACAAATCGAAAACTATTAATTTTTGTCAAAAATGGAAATTGGATTTCTGTATGTCTGTTCATGTGACTTCTCCAAACATGTTCCTGGAATGCAGGATTCCTCTTCCACATAATCATACAAGTGTCCACAGTAGTCAATATTGAGATCAACGATTAGAAAAGTATTCCTCCTGGAACTTTTGGAATTCCGCCTCGGTGAATATGGATTGTTTTTCTTGTTTCTTGACGGGTTTCTCTGGCTGGTGCCGGGATTGACGGCCTACGTTCTGATGCACGATCTAAAACACACAGAGGGCAAACCATGAGCTTCAATAACAACAAATGCATTCATTCTGTTTGACGATTTGTATAGTGTAAAAACATCAAGTCTGGCTTTAAAGCATAATGCTTGCACTTTGTCCTAAATTCTAAATTAACACGTAGTTTCACGAAGCCTAAAAATGAAAACAAAATAGCAATCCGTGAAACTGTGTGGCTACATACAGTACATACCATGCAAAATGTCTTAAGAACTTGGTAATTATGTACAACAGAAATGCCTGCAAATATAATGAATTGGAAAGTTTCGAGGTATCAAAATAATGCTCATATTAAGCAGAAGAAAACAGAAAACGTGATTTGACTTTGTGTTTAAAGCTGCATAAATTCCCTTTGGTACACTGTTGTGCAGTTTTATAAGGAAACCAGCAAGCAGGGAATTCCAGGCATCTTGAGGAACCTGCTTTTCTGTCTCTGCACCTGAAATGTTCATTTTCATAAACTCAAACACTCTTAATATTGTCAAATTTGACAATAAAACATGATACTTTTCTAGAACATTAAATATTTCAAACAAATAAAAACTTTTATTTATTAATTAATTTTTATCATCATTATTAATTTACGTTTCTACTTATATAATAATGCAGCAGGCAAAAAAACAAACAAAAAACAAAACAAAACAAAACAAAAAAAAACCACAATGAAATCCCCAAAAAACAAGCAAACAATGGTTTCCCAAGACTTCGGCATAGTGCAGTGCTCCCTCAAAAAAGATACAGTGCTGTGAAAAAGTATTTGCCTGATTTCTTCTGGGTTTTTTTGTACATCTCATAGTAAATTGTTTCAAAAATGAAAACAAAATCCAAGACAAAACAAAGGCAGCTAGAGTAAACACAAAATAGAGTTTTTAAATTGTAGCTATTTATTGAAGCAAAAAAAACTATCCAATACCAACTGGGCCTGTGTGAAAATGTATTTGCCCCCATAGTTACTAATTCCCTAAATCTATGAAACTGCATTCATAATGTGGTTCAGCTGGACTAGACGCAACCAGGTCTGATTACTGCAAACCCTGTTCAATCAAATCAACACACAAATAGAACTTTTTCAGCAGCATGAAGTTGACTAAAAGGTCTTACCCAGTAACACATGATGCCAAAATTGAAAGAAATTCCAGAAATGATGAAGAAGGTGATTGAAATACATCAGTCTGGGAAGGGTTACAAAGCTAATTCAAAGGCTCTGGGACTCCAAATAACCACAGTGAGAACAATTATCTCCAAATGGAAAAAAACTCAGCACGGTAGTGACCCTTCCCTGAAGTGGCCGCCCTTCCAGAATTCCTCCAAGAGCACAGCAACTACTCATCCAGGAAGTCACAAAAGACCCAAGGACAACATCAAAGGACCTACAGACCTCCCCTGCATCAATAAAGGTCACTCTTCATGACTCCACATCCATGGAAGCGTGGCGAGGTGAAAACTGCTGCTAACCCAGAAGAACATTAAGGCTCGTATGAATTTAGCCAAAACACAGCTTGATGATCCTCAAATATTTTGGAAGAATGTTCTGTGATTTGTTGGGAAGACAGGGGTCCTGTTAAATCTGGCGTAAACCAAACACTGAATTCCACAAAAACATCATCATACCGATGATCAATTATAGTGGTGGAAGTGTAATGGTGTGGGGTTGCTTTGTTGCTTCAGGGTCTGGGCAACTTAGTAATAATTGAGGGAAACATGAATTCTGCTCTCTACCAGAAAATCCTAAAGGAGAATGTCTGGTCTTCATTCTGTACGTTGAAACTCAAGCGCAAATGGATTATGCAGCAAGACAATGATCCAAATCATAGGAGTGAGTCCTAGTAGTAAGTGAAAGACTGATCTACAGTTATCGGAAGTATTTGGTTGCAGTTATGGATTTATAAAGGAGGCAAAACCAGATTTTACGTTTAAGGGGGCAATTAGTTTTTCACATGGGTGATAGGTGTTGGATAACTTTTTTTGCTTCAATTAAAAAAAAAAGAAGTAAATAAAAACTGTAACATGTTTATTCAGGTTGCCTTTGTTTTATATTGTATTTTGTTTGAAGATCTAAAACTATTCAGTATGAGATACACAAAAACAAAAGAAATCAGGCAAATACTTTTTCACAGCGCTGGATATTTCAATATATTTGTTAAACAGTAAAAAATGGCTGCTTTAAACGTGTTCATGGCAGATAGACAGTATATCAAGTTTATATATACTACAATACCTCCAATTAGATATAAAATGTATAAAATCCAACACACTCTATATTATGTTTAAGTACCTTCTGTGTGCAGCTTGTCTGCATTTTATAGCTGTTTCCCAGGAAATACTGCAGGTTGGAATTGAGCTGACTTTTCTTCTGCTTCTTTCTGTATTCCTCTACAATGAAACAACAGACATACAGCAGTTTCAGCCCAAAGCATGTGCCTCTCTATGGCTATATACATGTATTTCTGTCCATAGTTAACGGATAAATGAATTAAATTTCTCACCTAAGGCATTTCTGATCTGCTTGTCTTTGACTGTGGCTTTGTTTTTTCGGGTTGTGTTGTGGGGCTGCAGTCGGCGGAGCTGCTTCCTAACACCCTGCTTATTGGTGCTAATCTGATCCATCACTGATGCTTTCTTGGTGCACTTTTTCTTCGGACCCTTGGCCACACCTTCAAAGTGCGAGAAAGAGCATGAGGTTAATAGTTACATTTTGAAAATGTTCACAATGACTGCACGCAGCTTTGTGTTTACTTCAACTGCTTTCACCACTGCCGTGTATAGAGGCTCGTCTTAAAATGACTTACCTGCGAAAACCATTAATGTGATAACCCATAATGATCTATAATTGACTGGTACATTCTCAAATAAACCTCAATTTATTATTATTATATTACGACACCCTCAAAAAACCAAGTAGAACATGACCAAAGTTCAGAATTCAAGGATGAATCCAAGGATGCATGGGCAGTCAGTGAAACCACTGCCCATGTCTGGTTTTGCGGATGTGCACTATTTACATCACATCACTACACTTCGACACAGTTGAGGACCGAAGCGTACATACGCCTTGCAGAATCTGAAAAATGTTAGTGTACCCCCACAAGCGACACTGAGAAGAGACAAATGATCAGAGAGCGACTTGTTGCTTTCTACTGTGAACGCTGGGTTAAACAGAGAGAGAAAAAAAACAGAGAGTAAGGAGAGACAGGACATGGAGAGAGGGAAAGAGAAGAAGGTAAAGAGAGACAGGGGCGTGCAAGTCTGTTTCAGTGTGTAATGTGATGTCAGGGTGTCAGCTTAAAATGCAACTAAGCAGATGAGTGTCGGCTAATCCTACAGCCGGCTTCTACACATAGCCGAGAGGGAGGGAGGGAGGGAGAGAGAGAGAGAGAGAGAGAGAGAGAGAGAGAGAGAGAGTGTGAGTGAGCGAGTGTGTTTGTGTGCATGAGAGAGAGCATACTGTATGTGTGTGAGAGCACATGAGAACAATCTGACAAGCAACATGAGAACAATCTGACACCAAAGCCAACTTTGAAAATAATAATAATTAAAAAATTAATCTGGTCACACCTTCAGCAAGAGTTGCTTCCTCATCTGTGTTTTCTTTTTAAAATAAGTAAATGGAGCTAGACTGATTCAGCTGAGGAGGAAACATGCTAAATTTGCAATCCCACTGGATTAATAGCCTAATTACACTTTCATTAATGCAAAACTCGTCAGTAAATTTCCTGGAGGCTTGGCAGAATGCTTATATGCAGGCTTTATTGGCAATGCACAATAAATGGAAATAATATATTAAATAAATAAAAAGCAAAACACTTCCACAGATATAAATATATGTATATATAAATAAATCTGATTGTCAGTGGGTCAAATGTTCACAAATGTACACTATCATTTAGGTGCACTGCCTTTTAACTGCTTGAACTTGACTCATACACTTGGGGTAAAGTATTCTCATAATACTTTGCAGGAATTTCTGCCTGTTCCTCCTGACAACAGGAGCCTGTTGAGACTGTGAGCCTCAATGTTCAGACTCACTCCTTCAGTTCATAAAATTTTCTATGCGATTCAGGTTGCGGCTTTATGATTGCCACTGCAAAATACTTCCACTTTGTTGTTTTTAAGCCATTTTGGAGGTATGCTTAGAATGACTGTCCTGGCTGATGTCTTAATGTTTTGCTCCAGTATTTCTAGATAATTCAACTTCCTCATGTATCTATTTTCTGAGGTGCACATGTACCTTTTCCAGCAAAACATTTCTACAGCATGATACTGCCACCCCCATGCTTCACAGTTTATATGTTTTTTCCCCCCTACTATACATAGCACTGATCATTGTGGACAAAGTTAAATTTTTGTTTCATCTGACCTGAGAGCACTCCACCAAAAGGCTGGTTATCACCTGCAACCTTCAGTCTGGCTTTAATGCTGGTCTTAGAGTTCTTAGACTTCTTCCTTAACTGAGGAGAACGTTGTTGCCTAGTTACGCACACTGTCTGTCTGTCATATATATATATATATATATATATATATATATATATATATATATATATATATGTAAAAATTTACAACTCCCTTGTTTTATTTTTCCACATTTCATTTCCACCTCTCTAAATGCGTTACACTCGTCCGCCATGTTTGCAGGTTGAATTCGGCAAAGCAAACCGTCACAAATCGCCTCCTCCCTCACGCAAGGAGTTGTGTGCAATATTAGCTGAAAAAGTGTCCACAGATCCACACTTTGAAAATCAACCGGAAATAGCAGACCATCCGGGTACCATTAGGATACTCATTTCAACATACTACGATTTGGAACACACCAATTCTAACCTCGGATACTAGGTGAACTGGGAAGCAGCACGTGTCTAAAGGCAGGCCCATTTACAGCCAGAGGTGCACTCCCAATTAACTCCTAATTACGGCAAGTGGCCAATCAGAAGCTTCTAAAAGCAATTTCATCAATTTCTGGAATTTTCCATACTGTTTAAAGAGACAGTCGACTTGGTGTATGTAAATGGTTGACACACGTTGAGAAATTCTGATATAGTGAATTAAAGCTGAATTAAATATGTCTAATCGATTGTTTTAAAATGCCTTCTGATGAGAAAGTAGAACTCACAATTGGCTTGCTAAAAGAAATACATGGTAACATGAAAAAAAATTGAGATCTTTAATCTAGATGTGAGGTGATATATGTTCAAACCATTTGTGCATGAGGAATGAAACGTTCAGAAACAATTCAATAAATTACTAAATAAACAATAGAAGCATGGTTACATCAAACACATGTTAGTGGTACCTACAACCTTGTTTTTCTTCAGTCTATCTACACCACTGTGGACCAAACCCAGAGCTTTTATTTCTGCTGTTAGCAAACCATAAAATTAAAAGGGGAACATTTTCACTATCTTATTCTGCAATTACTGACGGCATATTACATAAACGCCGCTGTGACTGTGTTCGGACCTTCTATAGGCTATAATCAGTTAGCTAGCGACTAAAGTTCCTGACTAAAAATATGCACTGTTTACCTTTCAGATCTTCATTAAGCAGTTCGAGTCCCCTTCTTAACAGTGAAATCGACATGGTGCAATCTTTAAACGGCTATTAAACGCTATGAGATGTAAATTCAGCCAAAAACCTTGTAGTTAACACTATACTTCCGCAGCATGTGGCTACGTCGGCTTCGTCGTCTTCTTCTTTTTGTTTTTAATGGCGGTTGGCAAACCACTAAAGGTGTATTACCGCCACCTACTGGACTGGAGTGCGGGCAGTAGATTGGCAGGAAAAAAAAAATTGTAAAATTAATAAATAAAATAATAACAGTAATAATAATAATACTAAAATTAAATAGAAAAAAACCCACTAATAATAATAATACCAAAACAATACTGCATACATAAAAGAAAATAAAGAGATAAATAGCTATATACTAGTTATTCGTACTATAGATTACTAAATTCTCTCACTTATACCAGTACTTTTTAAATAGTTTATTAGGGGGCGGTGCATTAACCCAGATGTTTTCCCCAGCAAGTTCTCTAGTGTCTAGTAGTTGTTTTCCAATCTGCATCTCTAGCTCAGCTCTTTCCTCCTCATACCTTTTGCAGTCTAACAGAATGTGTTTCACTTTCTCTTGTGTACTGCAGTGTGTGCAGAGTCCAGTGGAGTGTTTTCTTATTCTGTTTAATGCTAGATTTAATCCAGCATGACCTATTCTAAGACGCATAATTATCATCTCTTCCTTTGGGTTTCTGCCCTGCCTCACACTCATGGCTACTTGTTTTTGTATGGCATATAGGTGTCGTCCGGTGTCATTTGTGTCCCAGTATTCCTGCCATATTTTATGCGTGTGTCCCTTTATAATGGTTTTGATCTCTGCTCTACTTAATGGTACTTGTATATCAACTGTTTCATGTTTTATAGATCTTTTTGCCAGTACATCCACAATTTCATTCCCTTCTATCCCTACATGTGCAGGAACCCAGAAGAAGGAAATACTCAGCCCCTTAGCATGAAGTATGAGAAGCAGATAAAGTATCTGGTAGACAATGTCTTGTCTGCATGATGTTTTCCCAGACTGTATGCTTGATAGTGCTGATAGACTGTCAGAAGCTATAGCGACATCTTGGTTCTGATGATTTTTTTCCAACCACTGCAGTGCCAATAGGACTCCTAATAATTCTACATTGTACAATGATAAATAATCGGTCGCCCTTTTTTTGAATGCTACTTCATACCGAGGAATGAAAAAAGCTGCACCAGTGCGGCCAGTCTCAGGCTGTTTTGACCCATCTGTATATATGAGTAATTTATCCTGATATTGGTCCAAATAGTTTTGAATTATTATCCCTTGTGGTGCTATTTTCGAATTTTCTTTTAATATTTCTTGTAATCTTGTAGCTACAGATGGTTTTATGAATCTCCAGGGTGGTACAGTTGGTATCGCCACAATGGGGCTTACTTGTAGCTGACTGAGACCTGCATTTTGTGCCTTTACGTTTCCTAACCATCCAAAGCTATTAAAGTTAGTCCTATAAAACTCTGAGCATGCAGCATGTGGCTCATTTGTGTTGCACTTTAAGAAGTCGTTTAGAAACCACAACCGTGGCAGAAGATTCCACATAGAAACTACTGCAGTGCAACACACTGGCTTTGTTATAACTCATAGTAGCTTACTTAGAATTTAATTTAAAACAAAACAACAAATGGTTAACACAACGAATAAATATTAAATATTTTATGGAGCCACTGAGACTCATTAAACCTTTACAACTCATTAACATTATGAGAGGTTAAATAACTCTCTGTAAACATATTTCTTAGAGCTCTGAACCATTAAACTCTCACTGACTGGCTTTAAGAGATACTAGCTACAGAAATGGGTGCAACCTCGTACACATACACAATGAAATTGTTCACATACCTTTAAATATTGCATGTTTCTTTTTGTTTTATTAAACCATTAAATTTACATTTAAAATATATCCTATCTCTTTCAAAGAAAATGCCTTAATTTGTTCATGTAAAATTTCAAACACCGAGTATAATTCTGGTTTTATTAAGCAAAAGTATAATGTTGCTAGTTATACCCCTGGCAAATACAAGCTAAATCCCACAAATCCACAATGCGATTCACACTAAAACAGGAGGTTTGCAACAACACACCAGCAATATTAAAAACTGGTAATACTTAATAGTAGTTCATTTTAATAGTGTCAAAGGTCTTATCAGTGAACCAAGGACCCTAATGAGTGTTGCTCAATATGAACCTTATATACTGAAAAAATAGGACTGCAGTATACCTTAAATATTTATTACATTGCAATTACTGTAAATTAAAAAAAATAAAAAATAAAAATTAAATCCCCAATTACATAATTAAGAATTGGTTTGCAATGTTGGTTCAAGATGCGCACAGCTCACAATACCATACTTAATGATTTAGTGATTAAATAGATCATTTACATGTTGTAATCTTCTGCATCGTATTACACAATTCAATCATAGTGTGTTAATGATTGACAAACAATAGATTGTACAATCCTAATGGATATGACTGGCCTCTCCACCAAAGATGCAGTAACCAACTGCTCCACTAAGGGGTAGCAGTTTAACATTGTTTCATATACAGTCCCCTCTGAAAATATTGGAACGATAAGGCCAATTTATTTTATTTTTTTTCTGTAGACTGAAGATGTTAGGGTTTGAGATCAAAAGATGAATATGAGAAGACAATTTAGAATTTCAGCTTTTAAATTCTGGTATTTATATGTAGATGTTTTAAATGACATAGAACAAAGCACATTATGTATCAGACAACTCAATTTGTCAGTGAGCAAAAATACTGGAGCATGTGAGTGACAGGTGTTTTCTATTACCCTTAATGTCTACTCTTGGTTTGAGATCTGGGTTTCACCTGTGAAGACATGTATTTATTGTTGAAATAGATAAACCAACATGAAGACTAGAGGGCTGTCTATGAGAGAATATATATATATATATAATCAGAGGCATTACACAAACATTGGGCATAGCCAATACAACAATTTGAAATGTCCTGAAAAGGAAGAAACACTGATGTGCTGAGCAACAGACACCGAATAGGTCAGCCAAGAAAAACAACAGCTGATGAGAAAATCATTGTGAGAACTGTGAAGAAAACCCCCAAAACTACAGTCAGTGACATCACCAACAACCTCCATAAGGCAGGGGTGAAGGTATCACAATCCACTGTTCAAGTTCTGGAACCTTAAGATTAACCTCTACCAAAGTGATGGAAAAGCCAAAGTGTGGAGAAAGAAAGGATCTGCTCATGATCTAAAACATACAAGTTCATTTGTGAAACATGGTGCCAGTAATGTCATGGTTTGGGCTTTGTAATGTCTGCTTCGGGAACAGACGCATCAATCTTTATTGATGATGTAACTCATGATGGTAGCAGCAGAATGAATTCAGAAGTTTACAGGAACATTTTGTCTGCCAATTTACAGAGAAATACATCCAAATTAATTGGGAGGAACTTTATTATAGCAGATAGACAATGATCCAAAACACACTGCCAACTCAACAAATGACTTCATCAGGGGGAAAAAGTAGAAGGTTTTAGATTGGCCAAGTCAATCATCAGACCTTAACCCATTTGAGCAGGATTTCACCTCATAAAGAAGAGACTGAAGGGAGAAACCCCCCAAAACAAATTGAAGAGACTGCGGTAAAAGCCTGAAAAAGCATCACAAAAGAAGAAACCAACAATTTTGTGATGTCATTGATTCACAGGCTTGATGCAGTTATTGCAAGCAAAGGGATATGTAACCACATATTTAGTGTTATTTACTTTAATTTACTTAAGACTTATCAGTTCCTATACTTTTGCTTGCCTAAAGATTGTGTGGTCTGATACAAAAGTTTCTGTGTTTTATGTTGTTTAGATGTAAATACCAGGAAATTAAAACTCTCCTAAACTCTTGTCTCATATCCATCTTTTAATCTCAAACCCAAATGTCTGTGGTGTATAGCACAAACAACAAATTATTTAGCCTTACCGTTCCAATAGTTTCAGAGGGGACTATATTAAGCCTAAAAACCTACTAAAATGGCTTAAAAGATCTATAAATATGCAAACTGGAAACACCCTAATGATTTCGTTTCATTTCATAGCTTTCGTTTTTCACAGGTTGACACAAGCGGGGTTTCAGTATTAGAGAGTCAGTTTGCCTTGTCATATTCTCAGCCATTTATATAACAGTGGCAAAACCTGTCCAAATATAACATAACATAATCGTAAATCTGAATTATTTTGCTAACCGCTAGCTAAGTGAGCTAGCTAGGAAGCTTAGCGTGCAGGTTCTGTAGTTACCCTGTAATACTGGACATGACACAGTTTCAACACAATGACTTTGCGAAGTATTACGCTCAGTTGCCATTGTCTCTGTCGTATACCAAGCCTTTATTCCTAGCTTAAAATTTCATGATTTTGATCTGGTTCTCATTCTCGTTATTTGAGTCTTGTCTTAGTCTAGTTTATCCTGTTTGCTGATCGCCTGATCATTTGCCTGTTTGACCTCACTATTGTTTCATGATTTGGATTTGTCTGCCTATATCTCCTATAATAAAACTCTTATCTGCATTTGCATCCGTCCTCAACCTCCTTACATGACAGAAATGGAGTCACTGGTTTGCTGTGATATGACACTTGTGCCCATGAAATACTTAACTTGTGGCAACAAGACACAAAGAAGTTAATTGAATTAGACCAATTTGGCAACAGGAACCTAAGCATAAAAATGATTGATAATATTACACTTTACTTCAGTCCTGGAATAACATATTGGAGTCACCTCAGCTCACGTCACCTTTAAGTGAATTCTCAAAGGAAATAGACATGTTCCACAACATATTATGTCAATGTACACAATTCATGGCCATGACCATGACATGGCATCCCCTAGCCACAACATAATAACTTGTCTATGATTAAAAAAAATAAAAAATAAAAAATAAATAAAATAAATAATAACAATAAAATAATAATAATAATAATAATAATAATAATAATAATAATATATTAAGGTCACATCATAATTTGTGGCCTTGAAATATTAACTTCTGGCCTTACTATATTAAACTTTGGCCATGCCTCTATAAAAAAATTACCACCGTGTCACCTCAGAGGCTTAACCACTTAAGACAAAACAATAATTATTGCATAATAAGAGTAATCTGTTTAAGTAGTCCATGTTCATAAATTCTAACAATTAAACCCTTGCACTGTCCCTGTAGTATTACATGGCAGTATGTTGAAAATGTGAATTTGTAAGGTGCTGGTACCCTGAGCTAATGAAATCTAGGATTCTTGATTGTATATTTATGAAACTGTAACTTTTTCATCTTCTTCCACTTGATATGTAGCTGAAAACGGCAAGACTAAATGAGCTGAGGGGAGTTTTTCCAAGCCGTCACAAGAAATCAGCTATCTGTGGTGAGAGTGACGCAGTATTAGTAGAGCGTCTATATCACAGGATGTAGTTCTGACACACGCTGCAGTAAGAGTTTAGTCTAGATTACAAGAGTAACCTTTGCTAACCTTTACTATGTTAACAAACACACTAGCTCTATACTAGAAATTTTTCTACTAACAAGATCTTTTTTTTTCTTCCTTTTTTACAAGTCTCAGAATAACATGTTGTTGTTTTTTTCATAGTGAAACAAACAACTCTGCACTTCAACGAAAGCATTTCTCACAATATTGCTTCATTCAGGAAAACCCAGAGTGGTGTGAAGACTCAATGGAGAGAAACCAAACCTTCTACTGTAATTTCCGACTACTGAATAGTCATCTTGAGCTCACACTATACAGAGAAGTAGACAAGGTTTCTGAGGAAAGAGAACTTTTTATCAGCTGTCTATAGAAAGTGGGTTAAACCGTGGGCTCTGTGGGTGTAGATAAGATCTACGATAAGATCTTAGATAAGACGCCATTGATGTCAAAGTAACAACCTTAAATGCTAACAGTGATGTCTTTAGTCAGGATGTCCATTAACATTACGTGAAAATGAGAAACAATGTGGTGGGGGCATTAGTGTGTCCATTGACGTTAAAGCTCTTTGCCACAGGAAATGAGAAATATTGCATGCATGGACGGATGGATCCATGGAAGGATTGATGCTTAGATGGATGCATGGACAGATGGATGGATGAATGGATGATTGCATAAAACTGAGGAACTGCATTGAAGTTTCTTGCCAAAGTAAATGAGAAATTCTTGCATGAATGGATGGAAGGTTGGATGCATGGATGGTAAGTAGGTATTGGTCCCCAATTCATGATTGAATGGAGATTGCCATTCGTACATACATATTTTTCTATGCATGTATGTATGTATGTATGGATTGATGGTAGATTAGTATTGGTCCCAAACTGATGAATGTATGGTTGGATGGATGGATAGATGGTAGGTAGGTATTGCTCCTTAACTGATGCACGGATGGGGATGCATGGATGGATGAATACATAAAATATGCCAAAAACCAACAAAAACACCCAGTTTGTATAAAAAATATCCGATATAAACGTCTTTATTTTGTCTTTCCCTCAAGAGGAATTCAACTTAATAATCTTCATAAACAATTCAACTGTCATGCTGCCATGGTTGTATAGTATTGTTTTTATATTTTTCATAGCAGCACAGCACAAATACAAATACACACACATCACACCATATCACAAATTTCCATGCCACATATATGTTGAATATTGTCTTTAAAGTCCCTTCATGCTCAAACTCATTTAAAGGACACACACACTCAACGAAATACTTTGCAGAGGCAATGATGCTTAGGTGATGGAAACTGTGACTGACTTTCCATTAAACATTAAGACTGTCGGTGTTTAGCTTCCCACAATTACATGATATTAAACAGATTTTGCACTTGTAAGATTTACATAAGCAAAAACAATCAGCTATAACAGTAATATCATTTTACATAGATAACAAAAATAAAATACTGTGAAATACTGCTAAATTCTAATTTGCTTTCAAACAGGAGAATATCTATCATTTATTATATTATATAATAGCATCAGAAATGGTGGGCAGTGATTTCCACCACTGTAAGTAGTTTACAAAAATTAATAAATTGTAATATTGTCAATAAATAACAGCTTAAACGAGAGGCAACAAGTCAAGACAGTCTAGTATTTGCAGCTTTAGTTTTACACGAGTGACCAAGCTAATATAGCTAACACATAATGGATGTCTTTCTACCCGATATAAACGTGTCAAACTAGTTGTTCAGTAATGTCAGTAAAAACTTGCCAAGATTACAGTTTGACTTACTGTAATCTTCTTTTTTTTTTTTTAACCATTCACATGGTCAAATTTTGACACTTTCTACAATATGTTGTTTCCTTCAATGCCCATGAACGATGATGTGATGGTGCAGAATCATTGCAGGCATTTTGATAGTCGTTATCTGGTCACAAATTCTCCTGAGCCTTTTGTCCATTTTGTTATGGCGCATAGCTATCCATCAACTTGATAAAATCATGACACTCATTGCATGAGAAAAACACACTTGGCTAGCAAGGCTTTAGACATTTTTATGCAGATTGCATTTACCACAGCAATGGTTAAACTGGCTCCTTACCCCCAGACTATTTTTCCAGGCCAAAACAAGGTTAGAACTTGACTAAACAAAAACATCTCCATGTTGCCTTGGTAAATATGTATTTATAAATTCTTAAAGTGGAGATTTCAATGAGTTTTCCCAGTTCACCACACCGATATTAAAAAGCCATCCAAAAACTATATTTGGTAAAATTGATAATTAAAAAAAATAAAACTTTTTTTGTAGATCTTAAATAAACTTAAGGCCGCTTAAGTTTCCTGCAGCATTACATTACAACTCGTTATAATTAACACATATAACACATTATAATAAACGTTCCTTCATCACACTTCCCTTTGTTCCTGTCATCTTTGTTGGATTTATGATTACTTGCACCACATGATCATCCTTGAACCTTCTTAACAGGCATATAGTCATCACTAGATGGCTCTAGCATCCCAGAGCAAGCCATGATGCCAGAATTTCCCGGCAAAATGTTTCTGGACATATCAGGAGGCAGGTTTGTGAAGTTTTGGTTATTCCATGGGCTCCATGTCAGGCCAGGTGGGATTCCTATGAGATGAGGGAATCCTATCAGCTGGGGTGCTGGGCACGGTAGGATGCAGCTGATGGGCAGAGTGTTGTGCACCACAGGCGGGCTGGGAAGTCCTTCGCTTCCGGACTCCTCCTGGCTTTCTTGTTCCTCGCAGCTCCCGGCAAACCCTGAGTCAGGGCTCTGGACGTCCAGCCGCAGTTTCTGCAGCTGCTTGTAGGAGGAGGATGTTTCCAAAGGGGTGCTCATGGTGACTTCGCTCAGTTCATTGTCATGGCCATTATCGTGAGTGGCTGGCAATATTTTCTCTTGCACACTACCTCCTCCTGCTGGTCCATAGGGACCGTCCGCTGAACATGGTTCCAGCTGATCTCCTAAGGCACATTTGGAGCTCTGGGACAGGAAATAAGTGGAGTTGGAGAAACTGGAGGTGCTGCCATCCCTTATGTTGAAATCTTTTTCCATCTTATTGGAGAACATATCAGACTTGCAGGCATTGTAGATTGTCACAGGTGAGATGCACTCTGAATCAGCCTTGATATACATCTCAGAATTCACAATAGGACCCAGCCATGACTGAGAAAGAAGAAAAAAACACATGATTAACTCTGGAGTTTGGCGAGTCTTCCTTCACGCTACTTAAAGGAAAAATCCATCCTGACCTACTTGGTTATTGATCTATATAATTAACATGATCTAGGCATTAAAGATTAACTTTATACACCGTTCATCAACATGTTGGTCTATTTTCATCTTTGTTAACAGTTTCCTAGATTACCCACAATGCCATTCGACTACCTGCTGATAGTGGTGACAGTGGGATTTAGCCCTAGATAGCTAACTAGGAAAGTCGAGTTTCTGCCATAACAACTACTTTATTGCATTCTGGAACTTTGAGTCCATCATTTGACATCTCCACTACTTCACTCCACTCTACTACTACATCAGATTTCTTATTAATATTGACCTTGAAACTGTGCTAGCAATTGTGTTATATCTGCACTAGCAATGTCCTCTTGTGAAATCGGCGTGTTACACAACTGAACAAAAAAAGCAGAAATGTGACACCAACCAGCAAATTATCACCAGAATTATTGAAATATTTCAATAGAAACATATTTAATGTGTTTCAGTTGGAGGTTTCCTTTAACAGGTCAGGTAGAAAATTAAAAGTCTATTTATTCTACGATATATTAAACAATGGTTTGAAAAAGTAATGCTTTTTCCAAGTGCTTGGCTCACCTTCTTGGATGATGAAAAGTCATTTCTTAAAGATGCTTTTAATAATTAAAAAAAAGAAAAAGGTGTTCCGAGACATACATTATATGGCTAAAAGTATGTGGACACCTGACCATCACACCCATATATGGCTCTTCTCCAAATTGTTGCCACATATTTGGAAGCACACAATTGTATAGGATGTCTTTGTATGCGGTAGCATTACGATGTCCCTTTACTTGAACTAAGAGGCCCAAACATGTTCCAGCATGAAAATCCCCCTGTGCACAATGCAACCTCCATGAAGACATGGTTTCCATGGTTGGAGTGGAAGAACTCCAGTGGCCTGCACTGAACCTCGACCTCAGCCCAACTGAACACCTTTGGGATGAACTAGAACTGCAACTGCACCCCAGACCTTCTCACTCAACATCCTGAACTCACTAAGTGCCTGAACTCACTAATGCTCTTGGGGCTGAATGAAGAAATCCCCACAGCCACACTCCAAAATCTAGTGGAAAGCCTTCCCAGAAGAGTGGAGGTTATTATAACAGCAAAGAGGGACTAAATCTGAAATGGGATGCTAAAAAGCACATATGGGGGTAATCATCAGGTCTACACAAACCTTATATAGTGTATAACAACCTTAGTGATTCGGACACCTTAGAAAAATTGGAAAACTGGAAATAGTGCCACACAATGGACTTGCTATTTTCATTATTTAAGGTATATCTTTAGAGATTTCTGGTCCAGAAAACTCTACCCCCAGCCAGAACAGAGCTGCTCAGGCATCTCAAAAGGCATACATAATTTCAGTTAAGATGGGGGAAAAGGGGAAGGCTTATCAATGGTTTCATTGCAGTTGCAAGGTGCTCATTTAAAAAAAAATCTACTCCTACTATATAAAAATAATCATGTCTCTACATATCACTAATAATGGTGGTGAAGATAAAATGCATTAGATATTTTTTTACATGTGCCTTACGATCTTAGTTAGTAAGAATGATTATAAGAGTGTTTTTTTTATAGCTGGACTTTACCTTAAAGTCACCGCCATGGTCAGAGAAAAGATCGCCAAAATATTTCCCAGGTGTGGGTACATATGGGCACTTCAAAATCCTGAAAAATTACCAACTGTTTGTATTACTAGTTGTCTTTAGCAGAAAGCTTGTGTATGCAATGCAATCAGGCATCTCAAAACACATAAATGCATTACAGAAGAATGACCATAACATATACATTTCTTTCTGTATGGATAATTAGTCTTTTCCCTTTAATTAAGTGCTGCAGTTTATGTTGATATTGTTATACTGGAATGATTGTGAATATGGAGGCCGCCACTTACCTCCTGTATCGTAGGATGCCGAAGAAAGCCAATAAAATGACTGCAACTGTTGCAAGTATAAAGCTGGTTAAATTATTGAATATACCCAGTATAATATAATTGGGATCTTCTGTAAAAGAGAGGAGAGAAGAGAAGACATCATTACTGTACAGTACGTAGCTGGACAATAAAGACTACTGTATTACTTTTGAGGGTGCATTTACAGTGTACATTTTTTGACAATGTATTATATTACACACCGTTATTATGACATCTTATACTATAGTCCTGTTGAATTCTTGAAGGTATTAATTAATTTTCTATAACAGCACATTCAAAGTTTTAAATAGATAAATGAATGTTTCTATGGTAACAGCTAAGTTTGAGGGACTTGAGTTTCAGACGCTCCACATAATCGAAACCTAATAATAAACCAATTCAAATATATCATCAATCATTGATATGGTGAAGCTTAGAGATGTTTATGTAACATTTCTGGAAGGAGTGTCCAGTGTCAGCACTTCATAACAATTTTGCAGTAAAGCTGTATCTATGTTTTCCGCTACGGGAAATTCCTCAGGACCGAGGACTTTATGCTTTGTGGATTCTCAGTAACATGAAAAGCTGAGCCTTTTCTGATTATTTCTTTATATAGAGAGAAAGAAAGAGGCTGGTGAAGGAACAACTGTTTAAAGCTGCTATAATGTAACTTCTAACAAGAACTAACTTGTTTTGTAGACATTTTACATTATTAAATGTCATCGTAATTGGATAAAAGTAGAAAGTTTCATTCTTTAATAGTAATTGATGGCAACAGCGTAGTGGTATTGGAGGAATAAAACAATTTGGGACATCCTGTTTTTGGAAAACAACCAACGCTGAGATGATAATGGCCTGACCCCACTCCATTTTGGATTATTTGCTTAGAACAGCATGCTCAGTCGTGTTTTATTCATTATTTATGGTACTCTCTTGATATTCTCTGTTGTCCGAGTTAATACAAAGCATACTCAAATAAAGGATAATGAAACGAACGTAAGCAGTGAGGTCTCCAAGCATTCAGTTCTTACCAGACGGAGGTTGTAAGCCCACAGTGGATGTCCATTGAGTGACTGGACTCCACTCGCTCCACATTTCTTGTTCACGGATAGCACTGGACCGAACCCTGACCACATACTGCCTCCCCAAGATCAGATCTTCTTCTAGCAACTCATAGTGCTCTTTTTCTGCAGACGCCACCTGGTTATTCTGCACAGGCAGAGAAAAATATGGTTTGATAAATGCAGCTTTATGTAAATAGCATCTGTCATACATTTAAAATACAGGTCAGAGACAATAGAGATGTAGACAGACAGAAAAAGAGAGACGCTGATGTGGACATAGTCTCACCTTCCAGCTGTCCTCGAGCAAACGCCACTGCACCTCATACTTCACGCTTTGAATATATATAGATTTAGGAGAGCCACACTTCCAGGTGACATTCAATCCTTCCACAAGTGGCCTCTCAGGAGGCCACAACTTAACTATAACACACACAAACACACACACACACACACACACACACACACAGAGCTCAGTTTAATTACTCCTTCCCAGAGAAACACACAGAGATCATCACACACAGACTGGAAAGGGTTACTACATTGATTAGTTTGTACGGAGCCTATTTATTATTTCCAGTAAGTGTGTAAACCTCATGCTTCCACACGATATGAACTGATATGATTTTGGTTCGATATTTCATGATGTTTAAAAAAAAGAAAGAAAAAAAAAGCTCTACATGACCGCTTATGGCTATTAAAATGTAAGAGACAACTAACTTGTTTCATGCACATTACACAAACTGCAATTTGGGGTAAAAAAAAAAAAAATAATAATAATGTTATTACTCCAATATGATTACTTATAATTATATTAAATAATGTAACATAAAACCTAAAACATGTATTGAATGATTCTAAGAAAGCTCTAACTTTTAGCCTCAATCAGATGTTCTGTTCTACTGTCCACCTAAGTTAGTGAATAATCTTTGCTTATTAAATAATTTTTTTTAAATGTATTTTTAAATCACTTTTTTATTTATTTTCTCAATTCCATATCAAGAGGCACACATTCAAGTCTATTTAAATCACAATGAAAAAAAAAAAAGATTTACCATGATCTGCTATATCAAAGTTAGAAATAGTTTCCACTGGTTCAGCCATGTTTTCACACGACACATACAGCAGGGCGTCTAGGGAACCCAGACTCAAAGACTGCAATCAACAGTTGGGACAGATTAGAAAATAATTAGTGTAGAACTCAATAATACAATGATACATGTAATTTCCTGAATATCAGATATGCAGTATACACTCCAAAAAGTCAGAGAGCACTACTAGCAAGGACTGTTTATTTCTTCATCATCGTCTCATATATATATATATATATATATAAACAGATTGAAAGTCCTGTTGAATGCTCAATTCTGATCTACGAAATTGTTGAGTCATTTTCTATAAAGCAAGGTTAACTGCAACGCTTTGAGGAAAACGCTATTTGCCTTCTTCTGCATACATGAGCTCACAGATGCCCATGATTGGCTAATGTCACTGTGATTGACGGGGCAGAGAGTGTATGCCATCCCTCCCACCCAGACAGCATGGGCAATTTTTTGCTCTCTGGATGTCTGTGGCCTCATTGGGATTCAAACTCACAAATCTCCAAGCAATGTATTACACCATTTTAAAAAATGATCAGCTACATAAATAAATGAGTATATTTCTTGTGCCTAAATCAAATGATTCTCATACAAACACCAAATTAATTTCTTACCTCTTGTGAAAATTGAAGAGTTCCATTACGTAATTTTGTCTGTGAGCTGCCAAGAGGCTCCAGGTTACTTTGGCGATATTGAATGATGTTGTAACTGAAACGCATACAAAGGTTTAATTAATAAATTACAATAGTATGCTCTGCCAAATTGCTGTGGTGTTAAAGGAGTAAAATATGTTACGATGCATTGTTCTTGGAAGATAATCGAAAACATTTCATGCTTGGCTGCATCACACTACACTGTCATTTATTATTGAATGGTAAAGCTGTAAATCTTATAGATAAAAGACTCACAGGCTAGTGAGTATTAACCAGTATTAACTGTAAAACATAAATACGTGGTATGCATCATTAGAGTGACACAGATTTTTGGCTTTATTTAATTTCTAACCTTTTTCAATTCACTAAACATTTAAGAACTATTTCTCATTTCAACAAAAGGCTAAAATATAGGGTGTCCAAAAACATTTGCCTGGTGTATACTTAAATCACTATTACTGCCGCAGACCAAAGTAATCGAAGTACAGCAGCATCTCAGTCTCTTACAGAAGCATTCTACGTTCTCACGTCTTTGTTTGTTCTTACAAGGTATCTTAGGAAAAGATTTTTAGAATTAAGATTTCCAGCCTGAATCTAATTCAAGTGATCAATCTAATCAAAGCCTTGAGTAGAAATAGGTGTTAGATTAACTTTGCAGCTGAAAAACTCAAGAGAGTTGAGTGTAGTTGAAAATCTCTCATTTATGCATGGACATGAATCATTTCCGATTCAAAAGACATCCTGCTAAAGTAAAGACTGGTTCTAAAGACCAGTGACATAAAACCATAGTTATGAGTCCCGTCATAGAGTGATTAAAATAATACATTACTCATTGTATTCGCCTTTAAGAATGCAGTTGGTGGTTGGTGTTATGTGAAATCTGTCTTCCACTGACGAAGTGTTCCAAACACACATAATGACATCTATGTAGTCAGTGTAGCACTCCAGATCTACACACACACACACACACACACACACACACACACACACACACAGAAAACAAACAATATACCTTATTGTGATATCATACAATACTGCTCCTGATAGATAAACTAGTATGTGATGTGACATGGAAAAAACCATTCATATACAGAAATTTTAAGAAATATTCTATTACACTGTATATAGTTCTACAAACTACAGATTTTCCTGAACTGAGATATGTTCATCTTTTGCATGTATGAAAAGGGATACAACTGTGTTTAAAAAATCCATTCAGATTTTGTACAGGTACAGGAGTATCATAGACGTCTTACAAACCGACATCTGATTATAAACTGAACTGATTAGTGAACTGTCCGGTTCACTGTGGCTATCCAGGAACTTTAACAAAGAATGACGCTCACTGTGTGAGGAATTCATTCGTTGTGATATTCACTGTGTGAGCTAGCACGGTTTTAGACATCTTTAGACAGCCTGATTGTTTTTACCAAATGCAAGATTATAAAGTAAAATAGAAGCATTTTCACATGCTTAAATGTTTCTTAATGCTGGGGTGTCAATAAGGGCCAAAAGCCCTTTTCTTATCTGTTGTAATGTGCTTTAAGTTCATGTATGATACAGGCGCATAAGCTCAGCGTGTTGTTCATTGAGGGCTTTCCAAAACTCCTCAGCATGGTTTGATACTGGGCTCAATATACATGCAAATGATATCAGAAATCCATAATATAAAAATGAAAACATGAAACGTGTACATCAATATCTAAACAGAGAACAGACGAACACCATAGGGAAACAACAGAATGGGGGTGGATGGAGGACCAGGAAACGAAGCAAAAACACGTCACAACACAAGAGCACAAGCTGAGAAACACACTGTGCTGTCACAACTTTTTGCCAAAATGTCCCTCAAATAATAATAATGATAATAATGACTGCTGTGATGATTAATTCAGCACTTCTTACTGTTATTGTCCTCGCTTGAAGAGATGAGTGACATTATCGACAGTATCAGAATCTGGCCAATCAACATCTTTGTCTTCATTCTGTATTCTGGAAGTCACCTAAGCCAGAAAAGAGAAAGGAGCCTGGATGAGCTTTTTACGCTGTTTTATGTCAGGAATATGTATTAGACAGAAGTTTAGGAAAATACAGTTGGACACTCAATCTCCTAGATTACTGACTAACTGGCATACAGTCCCTACCTTGTTCAGGTATAAGTATATACCTGAGGTATCGAGCTGTGATCAACAGCTTTCGTAATTGGTACAGAAGGAACAAATTACAGCTCAGTGTGACCAAGACAAAAGAAATTGAGATGGGTTTTAAGAAAATTGGGACAAATCTGGACTCTCTGGGACTGGTGGTTCAGGAGGTGATGCTGGATAAACTGTTGTTTATCATGGAGTCTGTCATGGAGTTTAAACCAGCCCCTACATGATGGTACATTCTATAATGTCTATAAGCTTTTACGATAATGGACAACCAATATTATTTAGACCAATGCTTTATTGACAGTCTTATGTCCAATCACTTTTCACTTATTATTACTTAATAAGTTAGTAATTACTTACATACACACTCATTGTCTGTAACGCTGCCTTTTTACATTTTGTGCCATCCTTGTAATACGGATGCCTTCCATGTCAAACAATTAGTTTTTGCTTCTATTAGCAACGCTTGTATTATTATTATTTGAGTGGAAAAGTGTCTGAACCACAAGGAGCAAAAATAAACCACAAAGAGCAAAAAAAAAATTAAAAAAAAAATTTTTTATCCGCCCACCATCTAAGTAGGAGTGAGGTTTAAATGTCATGCCATATCTTTCTCTGTCTGTGTCACTTTCTCACAGCCAAGTACACTTTGCTTTTGATTAAGTTTGTGTTTCCACACAATGGTCGCCTGAACATCGTCTTATGGTACTGACTGTTTTACAAGTTTTTATAACCAGTTGCTGTATCATAACATTCAAATATCCATGTTTAACTTTAAACTATTGGAACTTGAGACACAGATTACATTAAGACCGCATTGACCCCATGTACACCAAGTAAAAGCGGTTTAAAATGGGTTGTGATGAGGATGCTGCATTTTATGGCATTTTGCAATAATCATCGTATAAATAAATAAATAAACAAACAAACAAACAAACAAACGAATGAATAAATAGATCAATAATAAATAAATAAAGAACACAAACAGCTGTACATTAGCGATGCGCTCATCCAATTCAACATTCTGGATTCTGTACTGATATTGAAGCTCTGAATATCACCCGATGTCAAATCTCGATCTGATACTGACATGCTTTCATACTTGAGGCAAGATAACGTGAAGACATTTTAAAAGAAAGAAAACATGACTAAAAAATGTGTCTAAAATACCTCACACATGACAAATTGAGTCCAGTTCTGGTACCAACCCAATATTTCAGACCAGTCCAAGTCCAATGCTAAGAGAACGATCAATGTGTCCCTAATTATATACATACTGACACACTGACAAACAGTATTTAAATAAATATCGCAACTCACCTTTCAGGAATAGTTGAATGTTTTGTTGATACTCATATCTCGGTGATTATTTTAATGGATGATTTTCCGATTTTTTATGCATTAAAAGTTTTTATACTGATGGCTTCATCGCACATGGTGTCACGTTGAGGCAAACTCTCTCTCTGTTTTACACACGCGCACGAACACGCAGACACGGTGGTGTCCCAGTTAACCACAAACACCATTTTCAGTAAGTGTAGCTTACAGAAAGTGAACCTACCTGGAGAGGAAATGACAGGGGGCTTCCTTACTCCTTTCTCATTTGTCATGACTTTCTTTCTTCCTTCATTTTTTGCTTTTAATCTCTCTATCCCCAGATTCAACGTCTTCCAATACATTTCACTAACATCTCTTATTTCATCTCTCTTTATTGCAATCTAGACATTTCTCTCACTCTCTATCTCTCTCTTCTCTTAGTATATTTTTCATTCTCTTTATCTCTATATATCTCTTCTCTCATTTCCTTACTAGATATCTCTCCAACATGGTTATCTAGATATGTTTCTCTTTGTGGTGTGTAGCTGAGGTGTTGCTTGTACGCATTTTTGAGCATTAGTGTCATGTTTCAGTCATGTTAGTGTTAAAATTTTAACATTACCACATTCTAATTTTTTTCCCCGTACTGATCTGCTTCTCACTCTTTTTCTCTCTTTCACACATACATAAAAAAAGGACAGCAAAACACCATACTTAGAACCTAATATGTGCTAAAAGGCATATGAAGTGGTTCTGCTTTCTAATTTACTTATTCCAAGAATAAGCTCCTGATACAGAAGGTCACAGAGTGCATTTAAGACACAGTTAGTAATAGTAATAATGATTTGTTCACTAATAAGTCAGTTGGAATTGCTTCACAAACAAGGTTTAATTTGACAAAGTTTGTTGTGACTTTTCTGTCTTGATGTTTGGGTGCTCCCAGCAATCCACTTCTGAAGAACCACCAACAGTTTAATGTTCTCTCTGTCTGTAGTTTCTAGTGATGGGTGAATTATAAACAATTAATTCATTATGAATTACTCATTTATAGACACTGTAATTTCCAGTGAGGCTCTACAGCTAAGTGAATCTGATGAACCAAATGTGACTCGCCCAACAATTTAAACTACACAACACAAGTTCATCTTCTAAGCACAAACCTGTTTCTCAAGACGCTTTCAGTTTGCTTTTTAAGCTCCATTTCTGGAGAACCACCAACACTTTAGTGTTTTCTCTGTCTTGCATGATTGAATTTATGGATGACTCATTGACAGATACTGTTATTCCATTGTGGCTCCAGATCTAAGTGAATCAGATGAATCAATTCTGAAACAAATCAGAGTTTTTTGGCACTACACAAGCACAAGCCTGTGACCCAATCCCTATCCTCGGTCACATCCTGTGTGCTATTTAGAACAGGGCTCTAAAATCATTTCCTGGGGTCTCATTTACATACCTTTATAGTTTGACGTTATCCTAACTCCCAACACACCTGATCTAACTGACCAATTATTATTTGTCTTGCTAATTAGCTAGTAAGATGGATCGAGGGCGTTGCAACTAGGTTCAAACTCTGTATACTACTGAGTCTCCAGGTTCTCAGCTAAATATTTTATACAATTAAAGTCACAGCAGAAGGATGGCTAGGAGGACGTATTGCTACAGAAATTTGCAGATAGAGCTCCGAGTCTGATGGCAAGAACCTGTAATCATCAGCTCAAGCTGTTTGGTAAGCATGCCTTCGTGACCTAAACTGGAGTAGAAATCTTGAAAAGTTAAGCAGCTTGATAATGAGATATATATTAATTATATAAAAAACACTGCAAAATAATTACATTTCCATGGAGTTTAGAAAGTTAAATGTTCAAAATTCTATGGGAATTTACTATACATGCATACATTTAATCTCAGTAAGTTAAGTCTTATAAGTTTTGGGGAAATTGCAGAAGTTTAAAATTTGCACAGAATTTTCCATTTACTACTAAACTATGGACTGGCTATAATGCAAACTTAGGTAATATAGCTATACGTATAGGTAATATAGGTATAGGTAATATAATTAGGTAAAATAGTAGGAAAAATCAATGTGCATAAGCATAAGCTATATTTTTCCTTTTTTAGATAATAGTAATGCACGAAATGTATGAAATTATGTTAAGATGATTACTTTGACTCGTCTCAGCATGCAGTTTGCATGATGTTAATTTGTGGTCAAAAGTCTCCATCGTACGCTAGCTACATTAGCCCCGTTGCTCCAGCGCAAAACTAAATACGCAGCTGATAAGGGATGTGTTTGGGCGCTGTTTTTCACACTGGTCCCACCTGTTTTTCTGCTGCTAAAAAGGTCAGCAAGCCACAGCGGGGGAAATCGGCCTCTTGTGGTTTCAGGTGCGATGGTGGAACTATGTGCTCTTTCACAAAAACAAAACTTGAACAGGGACTATTGACATCAAACTCAGCGACGAAACCAATATCTTTTTCGGAAGATTTCAACATGTGGTTTTGTTAAATAAAAATTTGGCTTGAGAGGTTGTGTAACTATGCACTTTGCGTGTTTCATGTCAATTTTGTGCATCGTTACAACTTCTGAATTATTAGTAAAATATTTTAGTTTTGTTCTTTGTTTTTTTGTTGAAAATTTGGTTCTGTGCAATGCCTTCACATTAACTCTTAAAGTAATGTGCACAGATTCACAACTCAGAGACTGAACATCACCTATAAAGTCACGGAAAGCAAGGTTGGATTTGACGGAGATCCAGAGGGATGCCATCTACATGAAAAATGAAAATAATACAAATAATAAAAACCCCATTACTTCACCTAAACACCACTTAAGGTGTTTCTTTTTATATCTGTAATGTCAAAACAAATACTATAGCAAGTAGTATGTACTTTAGTACAGTCACTAGCTACCAAGCAAACTGCTTCATGTGTAATTTGATGTTATGAATGAGTGAGTGTTAATGAATCATCAGACTGAAATGACTGTTAGCCTAACTGAAAAACAGTATCAATCTGCACCTTTCAGCCATATACTAAACAGCTTTCTGTACTTGTGCACAAGCATATTACTTTAGTATACTCTTACTACTTAGTACACCAGAGTCTGACAAAACACAGGATTGACCTGTTAGATCCAACAATATTCCTTTTCTACAATGTATTCATTAATCAAATTCATGCATCCATCAATTATCCAGGGAGCCTGGAACCTATTCCAGGAGACTTGGGGCACAAGGTGGGGGACACCCTGGACGGGGTGCCAATCCATCGCAGGGCACACTCACATACACATTCACACACTACACACAATTTGTACATGCAGATCAGCTTTCTTTGGACTGGGGGAGGAAACTGGAGTACCCAGAGGAAACCCCCAAAACACGGAGAGAACATGCAAACTCCGCACATACAGGGCAGAGGTGGGATTCAAATCCCCAAGACCAGAGTTGCGAGGCTCATTACGTGCCCCCCGCATTAATCGAATCAATTATTCAATTACAAAACGCAAGGTTCCATATCACACCATAAATTGTTCTACAGATTGGGTAGACCACTGAAGTTTCTATGTACAATCTTACCACAATGGGCTTTCCATTAGGAAAAGGCTCCAATAGATGTGCTATAGAAAACTAGAACATTTAACTATCCAAATTAGCATCTGTTGGAGTAAAGAGTGCCCGTACTTTCAAACTTCTGCAATTTATGAACACAGTAAAAGACTCATGGATGCCATGGTGGTCCAGCAGGTAGCGTTGCCCTTCACAGCTCCAGGGTTCCCAGTTTGACCCTGAACATGGGTTACTGTCTGTGTGGAGTTTTGTATTTTCTACAAGTGTTTATTGGGTTCCTCCAGGCTCTCCAGTTTCCTCCCACCTCTCAACAACATGCCAGGTGGATTTCCTGCTAAGTGTGTTCATGGTGTCTTTCAATGGACTGGCATTCAATCCAGGGTGTATTCTTGCCTCGTGACAGGTGTTCCCGGGATAGACTCCCTATCCACAATGACTTTGACCAGGATGAACAAATGAATTTGGAGGGGACAATAGGAAAATGTTCACCCTATTGTCAGGTGATGGCAGATTGCTCTGTTCTCATAGTGTGTTGTGACCAGGTAAGCAGTGTAAGCAGTTCAAAAGGCTGGTTTCAGATGAACCATGGTGGTAGAGAGCAAATAGATCTGGTTTCATTCACCTCCAAAGACCATAGTGGAAGGTGGATTGGCTAACCTCAAATACCCAGAGGTGTGAATGATTATGATGCCCTGTGGTGGTGTGGAAAGTGTCTTGTGCCCAGTTTTCCTCGGATAGGCCGCAGATTCACCACAACGCCTGACCAGGATAAAGCAATTACTAAAGATAAATTCCTTTCAACTTTTTAATCAAAGTTGGGCTGCAATTTGTTATTTGTTATATTTTAGGGCACTTTGAATGGGATAAAAGCACATTTAAAGCTCTATGTTGGTGCTTTCCAACATGTAAGGCTGTTATCTCCTCAATACAGCACAACTTTTCATGTTTCCAGGAATCTTTACAACTTTTACACCTTAAACTCAGCTCTCAGAACTTATCTCACATCTTTCAGAGATAACGTTTAAAAGGCTGATTATTATCTTAGAGTGAGGAGATATATGAGTTAGCAGATTAGAAGAATGACTACCTTTTAACTGACTTTCCTCTGTAGTGAACACTAATCTAGATCCAGTATTGCAGATTCTGGTTGAATCTCCCGATGCATACTGAATGCACAACATTGTTTCATAATCCTTTAAAGACATACTGTCCATTAACTCAGTTCCAAGTTTTCTTGGAAGTTCTTGCACATTCAGGAACTCAGTTAACTTCAGATATCTAAGATAATAATAATAATAATTAAAAAAATTAAAACTGAACCTGAACCACAGTAGCATTTACCATAAATGTTACTGCAGCACTCTGCATGATGTCATATCCTATTACAAAACCTTAAGATCTACATCGAATATTTGGTGCTTATTTCTTAGAAATATTCTATAATATTGCAACATAATTTCCATTCTACCTCATTACACATATAGTAGTGAACAGATGCAATGTCTTTCCAAGTACATGAGGTCACTCGTATGTCTGTTGAGGAATTGGTAAGCAGATGTTTAAGTATATAACTAGAGCTGAGTGATCTAATGATATGATATCATTATTACACTGATACAATATTGACAATGTTAATATACTCATATTATGATACACTTTTCTGAATATTGTGATTGTGACTATTACAGAGGTGCCAACATTACAAACACAAAAATCCACTCAGGCAGAGAGGATTGGGCCACAAAGTTTTTATAGTTCATCTTGAAAAAGTTACCAGAAACTGAAAATAACTGCTGCTATCTGTTATCACAAATGTGCATTTTTTCCACATCCCACATTCTTTCCGCTTCAGTGAATTGGCTTTTCTGTGGGGAAGTTTTTTTTTTTTTTTTTTTTTTTAAAAATCACAAATTCTTTATCTAAACTGTAGATTTTGTCAGATTTGGTATCATCAGGTGTCAGTGCTTTTATAGATCTACTTCTTAATAAAATATAATAAAATGTGATAAAATAGTGATTAGATGTTATTATTTTTTTATATTGATTGCTTTCATATGCTTGAAAGTTTGTGAACCATTTAGGAGTTGTCTATATTTCTATATATTTATATGACCAAAAACAACATCAGATTTTCATACAAGTCCTAGAAGAGAACCCAATTAAACACATGAGACAAGAATATTATACTTGGTCATTTATATATTGAGGAAAATGATCCAATATTACATATCTGTGAGTGGCAAAAGTATGTGAACTTTTGCATTCACTATCTGGTGTGACCCCCTTGTGCAGCAATAACTGCAACTAAACGTGCCCGTTAACTGTTGATCAGTCCTGCACATCGACTTGGAGGAATTTTAGCCCATTCCTCAGTACAGAACAGCTTCAACTCTGGGATATTGGTGGGTTTCCTCACATGAACTGCTTGTGTCAGGACTGTCCACAATGTTTCAACTGAAATAAGGTCAGGACTTTGACTTGGCCATTTCAAAACATTAACTTTATTCTTCTTTAACCATTCTTTGGTAGAACGACTTGTGTGCTTAGGGTCGTTGCCTTGCTGACAGATGTCCTGACATTTTCCTTTAGACTTCGCCGGTATAATTCAGAATTCATTGTTCCATCCATGATGGCAAGCCATCCTAGCCCAGATGCAGAAAAACAGGCCCAAACCATGATACTACCACCATCATGTTTCACACGTGGGATAAGGTTCTTATGCTGGAATGCCATGTTTTCCTTTCTCCAAACTGAACACTTTTAATTTAAACCAAAAAGTTCTATTTTGGTCTCATCCATCCACAAAACATTTTTCCATTACCCTTCGTGCTTGTCCACGTGATCTTTAGCAAATTGCAGAGGGGCATCAATGTTCTTTTTGGAGAGCAGTGGCTTTCTCCTTGCAACCCTGCCATGCACACCATTGTTGTGCAGTGTTCTCCTGATGGTGGATTCATAAACATTAACATTAGCAAATGTGAGAGAGGCCTTTAGTTGCTTAGAAGTTACCCAGGGATCCTTTGTGACCTCACAGACTATTGCACATCATGCTCTTGGAGTGATCTTAGTTGGTCAACCACTCATGGGAAAGGTATCAATAGTCTTGAATTTCCTCAATTTGAACACAGTCTGTCTGATTGTGGATTGGTGGAGTCCAAACTCTTTAGAGATGGTTTTGTAACCTTTTCCAGCCTGATGAGCATCAACAACTCTTTTTCTGAGGTCCTCAGAAATCTCCTTTGTTCATGCAATGATACATTTCCACATGTGTTGTGAAGATCAGACTTTTATAGATCCCTGTTCTTTAAATAAAACAGGGCTCTCACTCACACCTGATTGTCGCCCCATTGATTGAAAACTCCTGACACTAATTTCACCTTCAAATTAACTGATAATCCTAGAGGTTCACATACTTTTCCCACTCACAGATTATTGGATCATTTTCCTTAATAAATAAATGACCAAGTATAATATTTTTTTCTCATTTGTTTAACTGGGTTTTCTTTTAGGACTTGTGTAAAAATCTGATGTTGGTTTAGGTCATATTTATGCAGATATATATAAAATTCTTAAATATTTCAATAATATTAAATCCTGAACTGAGAGGGTTTTTTAATAGCATGGCTCCACTTTTTTTGTTTGGGCTTTTAACAAATCTCAATGAAATTAAACTTAATGTTCTCTTGAATGATTAAATGATCTAATGTTGCCTCAAAACAAAAGGTATTTGTTCTCAGTTTAAGTGAATAGGATAAAAAAAAAGAAGGATTTACAGTACATCCATTGTTAATAATAATAATAATAACAACAACAATTAAAAAAATATTAACAATACACATTGCTCAGACCAGATGGGAAATAGAAATCAACAAGAGATCAAAATACTTAAAAGAAATTTCCAGAAAGTACATGAACATTGTCATGCATTTTTGTTTTTCAGTTTTCAAACATAGATCATGATGACAAAAGCATGACCATTTTTTCAAAACTGGGAAGTGAAACAATCTTGTGGAAAGCACCAGTTTAGACAGTTTCAAAGCTTGATTTAAAAGTATTTAGCCAGTTTTAAACACTCTTTGGAAGGAGGAATTTAAACACATGAGCTGCCACTGAATTACTGTTGCTTACAGTATGCCACTGCATTATTGAATTCTTAAAAATGGTCATAAGCTCCAACAGTAGTTCTGACTCTGATTTAAACCAGAGGTTTAAAATATTAAATATAAGTTGTTAGTTAACAAATAAAAACATACATATATGAGAGACCTAGATGTTTGTTAACGTTTAAGGAAGGAGTCTTCTGTGTTAGCGCTTTGTAGTACAGTTGGATAAATCTGTAAAGTTTTCCTCCATAGGAAAGTCTTCAGGACAGAGGATTTTGTGATTTTATATACAGTGATGCTTGAAAGTTTTTAGAAACCCTTTAGAATTTTTAGATTTCTGCATAAATATGACCTAAAGCATCATCAGATTTTCACACAAGTCCTAGAGTAGATAAAGAGAACCCAATTAAATAAATAAGACAAAAATATTATACATGGTCATTTATTTATTGAGGAAAATGATCCAATATTACATATCTGGCCTTGTCTGCTAGGTTTGATAAAATCTTGTACTTGCATCCAAACCCTGTCTGTGCCTTACACTCATGCACACTACTAAATACAAAATGCCCCAGTTCTGCAGGACTACATATCTATTAAGACCAAACTACACAAACCACAAACACACACACACAAACGCGCGCACACACACACACACAGAGCTTTCGCCTTACTGCACTGCCTTTTCCGCTACACTTCTGATAAAGAAGTCAGCTATCTACAAACCTGTGCTGTAGATAGCACCCAAGATCTCAGCTAATAAGAAGTCAAAACAACTAACTATAAAATCATTTCAAAAAACAGTTTTAACGAAATATTCCAGGTTAATCAATTAGGTGACATTTACTCTTATATCTTACCTGACGGCACTAAACCAAGAATGAAGAACCACAACAAACGCCTGTCGCTTACTTCATGAGATAAAAAAGCTCTGGTTTCTTTGAACGAGGGTTTTTTTTTTTTTGTTCTTGAAACCATGCTTCACTTCTTGTTCTGTGGAAACCGGATGACGGTTGGTTGACCTACCTGCTGGAGTGACTTCCCGATTCAATGATGAAGGCAGACAAAATCCCCACATAAAAAAAAGGAGATTTTCCATTACAAAACTGTCCTTTTCCATATTTCAAAAATAGGATTGCGGTTTCCATATTTATAATAGGAAGATTATTTAAAAATATTAAGGGAAGTGAAATGGCTATAATAAGTCAGGGAAGGTTAAAAAGCTTTAAAAAAAAAAAAATTGCAATTCATGAGTGACTTCTGATTATAAAGGTCAATAGGTAATATGATTTATAATCATATTTGTCATGTCAACTAACATGATGACCTTTCCTGAGTACAGAACCTTAGCAGATGACATATCTTCTATGAAGCATTCAGAATACTACTGCTCACCTGGTTTATAACTTCTCTAAAAGTCTGTAATGTGACTCATGTCACATCAATGGCAATTGGAAACCCGTCAGAACATTATCTACACATCTTGATCCAGAACCTCATACCCACACATTAGATCAGGTATTTAACCTCATCAAGACTGGCATATCCCTCTCTGAGATCTAAGCATTCATATAAAGCATGTCCCGGCTCCTCAGTAGTGGTGGTAACAGCTTCCTATCTCTCAGAGCAACCATATATCTCCAACCTTTCATGAAAGATCTAAAGACCTACCTCTTCATGTATCATCGGAGATAATACGGCTTTGTACTTGAATTCACTGCAAAATATTCTTTTTGTACTTACTCAGGATCTTGTGTTTATATTGTGCTTTTTAGACATTGATTAAAGCACTCTAGCACTTGCACAAACCAGTCCCTAGTCTTTCAGGTCATGAATCCTCGACAGTTCCCGAAGCACTCTGTATCTGCTTCAGAACGGCCCTTGAAATATAATGCATGTTTTTTAAATCATAGTCACTTGGTACTCAAAGGCCAAATAGAGAAAATAGCATTTTTTTTCTTACACATTTTTTATTCAGTAAACTAGTAAAAGTTAAAAGTGATCCTCTTAAATCTTTGTAAAAAAAAAATATATGTGTTCAGCAGTTTTCCTGACCAAATAACTTAATACCGCACTGGCACTAGATCCAGGATTTGTAATGCGGAAGTAGAGTCTATAATTATACACTGGTTTTGGAATAAATAAATAAATAAATAATCTGAGCCAATCCAGCTACCAGAGTTACTAGGAGGTGGGAGGAAACCCAGAGAGGTGGGAGGAGACCCAGGGGCTGAGATGACACTTACATGCCACAGAATATATACAGATATATAGATGGAATGTTTCCCACTAAAATGCTGCTCAAAGGTATAATGTCAAAACCTCATGCTCCATCAGGTTGGATGGAAAACATCACCGTGTCAGTATCATCAGGTCGTACCAGAGATGTTCACAGTGAACCTTTGCTTGGAGAACTTGACCAGGTTTTCCTCTGTACATTGATCTGTTCATCTTTCCTTCTATCTACAAAAGCCCCCCCAGTCCCTGCCACTGAAAAACATCCCCATGGGGACAGAAATGTCCAGGTGATGAGTTTTGCAGAGATTTGTCCAGGCCTGTTTGATGGAGTTCTGCAGAGATTCTTGGCCTTCTGGTAGGTTCTACCTTCTCCATAAAGAACCTTAAGTTCCATCAGAGTGGCCTGGACGTTATTTGCCTTCAGTTTGGATGGGTGGCCAGCTCTTCCATTTACAACTGAGGGATGCCATCTTAAAGCTGCAGAAATATTTCAGTCCTCTTCCCCATATATGTGTCTCAACACAATCCTGTCTCAGAAGTCTATAAACAATACCTTTGACTCAAGGTTAGTTTTTTGCTTGGACATCCATTGCAAGGTAAGAGGCTTTATATATAAAGAGTTTAACCTAACAAAACAAGGAAGAAATATTTTCTGAATGTACTGAAGTCTGGACAAAAAACTGGACTTGGTGTTTTGCAGAATAAAACGGAGTTCTTGGGTAAAGATCAGCAATTAGACTTTTGCTTTCAGGAACTACACTTAAGATATTGGAAATGTTTTTAGCTATTAGAAGTAACATGAGACTGATGGAGGATTTTAGAAACCGCAGCTCTACATTTAGATGTGTTGTTATCATCTTCATCTCTATCTGAATCTATACCTGTTTTTCTTGGTAATAACACAGCCGCTGTCCCCCCCCCGCCTCCTCCCATTATTCACACCTACCAGTACCCCCCTTCCCTTTTTCACACCTCCCTGCCCCTGACTTCCTCTCGACACAAGCACCAATAATGTTTGGGATCACAGCTCCATGAAAGCTACAATGATTTCATTACTTGCTCATTTTTAAAGAACTCACTTGTTGGTGTTGCAATCAAATACAGTTTTCTTCTTAAACACTGACATTATATTTCTAAAGCAAATATGCACAAGCCAAAGCTTTATCAGTTATTTCTATCACTGTCAAAGAGTGTCACAAATTCTCTGAGGTGACGGATGCAAGTGCAAATTTTTATTATGCAGGGTGCAAAAATAACAAATAAAATGGTGAGTATACATAAAATAGTAAAAGATCAAGACTATGGGCAAGACTATGGGCAAGACTATGAGCAAGACTATGAGCAAGACTATGAGCAAGACTATGAGCAAGACTATGAGCAAGACTATGAGCAAGCAATGCGACAAATAGACATGAGGTCAACAGAAGCAATGAGGTGCACAGAAACCAGAACATAAACAGTGGTGCAAATCAGGGTGAAACGGGAAACAGAAGTGAGTGATTAGTGCCATATGACGTGCTGGGGCTGATGGGTAGTGTAGTTTAGTGTCCTTTTAGCCCTAATTTTTTTTTTTTTTTTATGAAAAAAACTGTAATCCTGATAGTACTCCCTTTTTTATTATTTATTATTTATTTTTTTTTTACAAAAGGTACATGCAATCTGATTTCTTTGTTTTTTGACATAACTGTAGCAGATTACAGTTTTTTGTATCCTGGTCACATAACACCGTTACTCCCCAAGCCTGATCAATGATTTCATTTCTTGCTCATTTTTTAAATAACTCAGTTGTTGGCACTGCAATCAAATACATTTTTCTTCTTACACAGTGATGTTGTATCATCCACTAGCCAAAACTTTATCAGTCATTTCTATCATTGTCAAAAAGAAACATTAATTTTTATATATATATATATATATATATATATATATATATATATATATATATATATAAGAGAAAGAGAAGACAATATGTTTGTTCTACGATTGTTCCACAATCCAGACACATTCAACTGTAAAGCATTAAAGCTCATTTGACTCTATTTGACCACGGTATACATAAATGACCACATGTTTCTAGAAGGGTTTCATAATTTCTACTATTACTGAAAGAATATTTTAGATTCACAATAAAGATATTAACACTATGAAATAACATGTGGTATTCATGAGGAAGCCATAAGAACCCATGAGGCTTTTTGTTTTTCCCTCATACTTTCTAAATGAAACCTACATTTTTAGGGAAACCGTTTCATTTTAAACAAAATCAAAATGTCATCAAAAAAGTATTGTAGACAATGAAAAACAATTTTTAGATTAGTTTAAATCTCACTAACTTACTAACCTGTAGTTTTGAATTGTCCTCAATCCATCTGGCACAGCCAAATCCACACTGAAACATTAACAGAGCCAGTGTTGAAGTAACTCTTATAGTGGTAAAGTCCATTCTACTGAGAACTGTATGAAATGACTAAATCCTGGGCATTCTGTTATGGAGAACATGGAAAAGCCATTTAGAAAATATGTTGAATTTCCATACGTCACAAATCTACGCATAGTGACTTACTTGTGACTCTTGTGTTTGTGGCTTTTTACATTGGAATAATTTTGAATAGGGAAGAGGATGAACTGAAATATGAGAAATGGTCATGATATTTAAACTGTGAACACCCACACAGAGAGAGAGAGAGAGAGAGAGAGAGAGAGAGAGACAGACAGACAGACAGAGAGAGAGAGAGAGAGAGAGAGAGAGAGAGAGAGAGGGAAACTAAATATAGGGTGGAAAGGAAAAGAACTGAAAGACTGACAGAAAGAGGATGTGTACACTTCCTAAAAACACACACATCTAAAGAAAACCATCATAAGTTCTGTGTAGAACATATGGTTTCATTTTCAAAAAATGTTCTAAGTAGAACCCAACTGAAAAAGCTAGAACCCTCTACCATGCAAAGAACCCCTGAGAAACCATTTTTTCCCTGAATTTTAGAATAGAAATATTTCAAAACATTACACATTTTGAAAAACACAAGAAGTGCTGGAACTAAGGTATGCCATTCTCTTTCTTTCTTTCTCTCTCTCTCTCTCTCTCTCTCACACACACACACTGCATTAACAATGTAAATCAAGCACATAAATTCCTTACTAGGCTTTCACATTTATCACAAACTCTACAGATCGATCACAACTGGCTTAATATTTATTGATGCTGAGTTGAATTGAAATGAAAAAACAAACAAACAAAAAAAAAACTATAAGGCAGAGGCATAAAGAGACTCCTTAAAGACATGTCATTATTTTCACAAACCACAAGATGGCACACATGAAACGTTATGTTAACCCTCTATAAGCTTCTGGCATAAATCATACAAAGCAAATCATTTTAATCTTCTGTCAGATCATATGGACTGGATCAAAAGTTATTCATCATTTGATCATGGGGACAAACAACAATGGCTGTATTGAAATTGGGCATGCTATGTAGCTATATTATTCCTACTAAACCCTTTCCAAGAGCAGTATAGAACAGCATGGATATTAACAGCCAAAATGGTCTCCCTTAATGCAACAGCACAAAAATGAAACAGTTTGTGGTTGCCCTAATTCAGAGAAATCAACAAGTGAATTTAGCAGCCTGGGAGTCACATGACAGTGTGGTCTACCAAACGATACTTCTCACATACTGCATATTACACCAGAGCCATATCTCCCTGCAGTTCTAGCCTGGTTTTGCACTGAAGCTAAGCAGGATTGAGCTGGGTCACTACCTGAATGGGAGACCGCCAGGGAAAATGTTGCTGCTGGAAGTGGTATTAGTGAGGCCAGGAGGGGGTGCTCACCCTGTGGTCTGTGTGGGGCCTAATGCCCCAGTATAGTGACGGGGACACTATACTGTAAAAACAGCAGTCTTTTGGATGAGATGTTAACCCAGGACACTTCTCATAAAGAGCAGGAGTATAACCCCGGTATCCAGGTGAAATGCCCCCTAATAACCTCCATGCCTGAATTGGGTACTTCAATCTCTCCTCTCTATACCTATGGCTGCCGTCGCATCCTCCAGGTGGATGCTACACACTAGTGGTGTTTGAGGAGATTCCCCCACCCATACTGTGTATTGTGCTATATAAATGTAACTAACTAACTGCATACTACAAAGAATAGTGTGTAGTATATACCAGTGGTTTTCAAAGAGGGGGCCGCCAGGTGGCCTCAACAATTTGGTGTGCCCATCCCTCCCACCAGTATGTTTTCTCTTTCTCACTCTCAGACAACCACAAACACACACAATCAATTCCTAATGTAATGTAAAGATGTAAGATGTAATTATTAATAAAAAAGGGGGATATATTCAGAAGTCTGTATTGTTTTAAAGACATCTTGCAAAAGGGGGGCCTCAGTCAATTGTTAATGCCATTTGGGGGGCCTTGCCCTGGAAAAGTTTGGGAACCCCTGGTATACACTATATACCACGTGTTTAAGGGTTTTGTTTTCAATAGTCCATGCTTTCAGGATGTATTTTGAGTATTATTAAAGACATTTTGTTTTTACTTAATGGAACATTTGTATATCTATAGATAACCCTGAATGCTATATATCAGTGCTTTTCACACAAAACAAACCCCTCTTGGGTGTATTGAATCAGCGTTAAACCACAGGGTTCATGATATCCATCAGAGACACCTGGACAGGTTTCTCACAGAAAAGCAGGCTTAGGTTATTTCAAATGTATTACACAGATGGCACCAGAGTGGTGGAGTGCACAGACCTCCTCTGGGGCAGCAGCAGAAGGACCAAAAAGGGTACTAAAATATTTTATTTAAAATATATATATATATATATATATATATATATATATATATATATATATATATATATATATGTATATTACTTCAGTTAACATAACCAAATGTTTTTTTATATATACAGATTTTAAATGTAATTATTTATTAAATAAATCACCTGTATTTAAAGCAGTAGTCATCTGTCAGCAGCAGAACTGTATACAGCTGCTATTGACCTTTATTTTATGCTGATCAACATGAGATCAACAGGGTCTGTTGGAAACTGTAAGGCCATTAAGGATGGGTCAACGTCTGATGCATTTGGACCCTGAACCTGGTATTCAGTATACGCTTCTGCAGCTCCTTCCTCTGTTGTTTCTCTATCCTTTTCTTGCATCATCTCTCCTTGTACCTCCGTTTTCATCTCTTCCTCACTGGGCCTAATGTCTCCTTGTATTTCCTCACTCATCTCACTTTCTTCCTCATTGGCTCTAACCTCTCCTTGATCTTTCCCTCTTGTCTCAACTGCTTTCCTTTGAATCTCTTCAACACTCTCCTTACCTGAACTGCAACTCTATGAAAAACTAATGTCATTACATTATATATATATATATATATATATATATATATATATATATATATATATATATATATATATATGTATGTATATATTAAAGGGATAGTTTGCACCAAAGTGAAGATTGTTTCTTCTTTCTTCTGTGGAATTAGATTATATAATACTAATTTTGTCCATATTAATGAACAGAAAATGGGACTCCATTTTGTTCCCCTCTGGCTTTTAATATACGGATAAAAACCATTCTTAAATATATTCCACAGAAGAAAGTCATACAGGTTTGGAAATGCATATGGGTGAGTAAATTATCAATGTGGGTGAATTATTCCTTTAATAAACACTTGCTATTGTCCTTAAGTGTTAACTATTTTTAGGACTGTAATATAAAAGTTTAATAGCTCATTAGTTTAAACAAAAAGTAATTGAAACAGTACTTGCATCTTTATTCTCTCTTTTCAGCCTTTGGCAGCATCAGGGAGTGCTCCTTATGTTTCTTCTTCTTCTTTTTATCTTTTCTTTCCTTGATATTCCACGAAAAGACGATGATACAAACACAGTACAATGCACATCAAACGAAAATAAGGACATGATGATAATATTACTAAATATAAACAGTTAGAATCAAGAAGGTAATTATGAGTTATTCATGATCAGGTTTGTTGATGGTGTAAACTTTATGTTTGTATTATAGCCTGTGGATGAAAGTGTTAGCTATCATGAAATCAAAGATGTAAAATTCCGTACAATTTAGAGAGTTGGACGTGGACTTAGATTTCATTTCATTAGATGTATTTTCCCCAGCTATTGACATGAGGACGTGCTAGACTGTGCTAATGGCGTTATATGGCCTTGGATAAAAACAACTTGAATGTCAATGTCAGAAATGCGGCTGAAGTCGAGTTATACTTTTGTCATAATTAAGCAGAACTCGCATGCTGCCGCATTCGCTATGTTTACAGTAGCATGGTGGGATAAATGGACATGTTCAGTATTACCTGCTACCCGTGTATTTTGAAGACTTGTGGCTGAGGAACTGCTGCGTAGCTGCACAGGAAACTCCGCCTTCCGCCCACCTCCGCATAATACTTCCGCCAAAACAGTCTTTAGAGAATATTTATTTTTATTGTTATTGTTAGTGGCAATGGTATAGAAGCGTACTGTTATTTATAATAATAATAATAATAATAATAATAATAATAATAATAATAATTTACTATGACCAGAGAGGGGCACATTTACATTTTGAGACAAATTATATACATGTACATATAACAAATTATATAAATGTGCATATAACAAATTATATACATGTACATACAACTAATTATATACATGTACATACAACAAATTACATACATGTACATACAATACATACAACAAATTATATACATGTACATACAGTACATACAACAAATTATATACATGTACATACAATACATACAACAAATTATATACATGTACATACAGTACATATAACAAATTATATACATGTACATACAGTACATACAACAAATTATATACATGTACATATAACAAATTATATAAATGTGCATACAACAAATTATATATGTGTACATACAACAATTTCTATACATGTACATTTAACAAATTATATACATGCACATATAACAAATTAGCCAAATGTATCTAAAGATGCAAGCCATTTTACTAAAAATTAATTATCCACAGGACAAAAATTGCCTAAAATCTGTTATATGCCTAAAATTCCTAAAAGTAGTGTACTAATGAAATAAAGGTACTAATGAAATATTATTCATATACAAACAAAAGATATGAAAAAGAAAACAAGATATGTAACATATAACCATGAATTTCATACTAATGTTAACAGAAATAACAAAGTAAGTTAACATACTATATGTATTATTTGAAATTTGATTAAATGTCAGTGAAATACACTTGCAGTGATATGCCTTTTCTATCCATGATTAAAAATATGTTTTTCTAAATAGAAGGAATGAAAAAACTGGAATGTGGAGACTACTGATAAGACATTTTTGTTAAAAGCAATCACAATTTCCAATAAAAAAGAAAGAGAGAAGAAGAAAAAAAAAGACAGACTAACAACCATGCTAGCAAACAGGAAGCTAATGTGCAGGATAACAACCACAATTTATAAATCTGTATAAGCTTAATGTTAACTAATTGTGTGACTCATGAGGTGTTTTCTCATTTTAAGCCACATGACCTGCTTATTCCCTGTTTACAACCAAGAGACATGCCATATCACTATGACACTATGACTAGACACTAGAGGCCTAGAGAATAAATGAAGATCCCTATAGGCTTCCAAGTCTACCTGTTTCTTGGCTACGTAGTACCACTCTTTGCATTAGCTACAGTCAAGCTGTTAGTGTTTTTTTTCCAGTATTAAAATCAAACACAAAACAGGGACAGGGCCAAATCGCCAGTCAGGACACAGTTTAAGAGCGACAAGATGATATTGATTCATGGCAAACTTTGGATTTGTAAATAAAAGGGAAACAGGAGCTGCTCTTCTGGCGCTCGGAGGTCATTAGGCCTGCTTACGTGTTTGGACGCAGGTGGCACTGAGGCATGGGGAATTATTTTGAGTGATATCTTTTTATTTTTCACAGCAACAGGAGAGGATTGAGTGACTATTTTTTATTTTTATTTTTTGGAAATGTGTCAGTTAGATGCATCAGTCCTGTAGCATTATGGAGCACAAGAATACAAAGAGCTCGGTGTACTGTGTGGAGAATGGAAATGGAAAGGTTGCAAGTCCCGTCTCGCAAGTAAGTGCTTTATACCAATCTTAAGCTATATGCATACTAGGGGTAATGGTAGAAGAAGTTTTCAGATCCTTTACTTATGTAAAAGTACTAATACCACACTATGAAAATACTCCACTACAAGTAAAAGTCCTGCATTCAAAAACTTACTTAAGTAAAAGTATCTAAGTATTATAAGAAAAACGTAACCTTTCAGTTTATCACAAACCTTCAAAATCAGCACATTTGGAGATACGCAGTTTTCACTGGACAGGAAGTGTATGAAAAAATTGTAATCTGTAAAGTAACTAGTAACTAAAGCTGTCAGTGGAGTAAAAAGTACAATATTTGTTTCTGTGATATAGTGAAATAGAACTATAAAGTTGCATAAAATGGAAATACTCAAGCAAAGTACAAGTATCTCAAATTTGAATTTAAGTACAGTATTTGAGTAAATGTACTTAGTTACATTCCACCATTGACTATGGGTTAATATGTACAGTCAATGTTTAGCACAGACACCTGATTGATTAGTTGCAAAAATTACGCTGTGCAATATATTAATTTTTGATATTGCTGTAACACTTTATTTGAAGGGTACCAACATATGGGCTTCATAACACATTCATAACCATTACAGTAAGCTTTCATAAAACAATGTTAGATGTTTTATGAAAGGCTTATGTCAAAACTTATCAGGTGGCATTATAGGTTTTATGCAATATGTCATAATAACATATTCGTAAATATAATGTCACAATCTAACAATGTTTTATAAATGATTAATGTATGAAACCCATATGTAGGTACCCTTGAAATAAAGTGTTTCAGATAATTAATTCACATGAATAATCAAAAAATCTCAAAAACTCATGTGTCCTGTGGTTGTGCAGATCAGTCTGAGATGATCCATGTGTTTCCATGTGATCCATATGATGAATCATGATATTCATGTTATGCAGCTAACACTAATCAATTTGGTGAAAATGTCAAAATTGAGTCAAAATGTCAAAGGGTTGAAACTAGTAAAATAATGGTAATACAGTGCTGTCATCTTATATATGTCATTTTTATAAAGTATCGTAATCTGCAACTGTGGTTGTAAGTTTCACAAGAACAAATCTCTTATTACTCATGTTGTTATTAAATTGTTTATGTACTGATAGATAGATACACTGTCCACAGAGTATCTGATGTCTTTTGTACACTATTCTGACCTGCATCTTCCGAATGTTGAAAGTTGCATTCTGATTGGTTCTCCCCACTTCTCTTCACATCTTTTCAAAGGGCCTCATTTATCTTTTAGTAATGTTGTGTGTAAATGTTTTAGTAGGCCAAAACAATTGCAACCTTGTGGCAGTTTCATGATCCAGCCTTTCAATACATTCTTCTTTTGATAAAGGCATTCTTAAAGGCTATTTGAATTTATATATATATATATATATATATATATATATATATATATATATATATATATATATATATATACAGTATCTCACAAAAGTGAGTACACCCCTCACATTTTTGTAAATATCATGTGACAACACTGAAGAAATGACACTTTGCTACAATGTAAAGTAGTGAGTGTACAGCTTGTGTAACAGTGTAAATTTGCTCTCCCCTCAAAATAACACACAGCCATTAATGTCTAAACCGCTAGCAACAAAAGTGAGTACACCCCTAAGTGAAAATGTCCAAATTGGGCCCAAAGTGTCAATATTTTGTGTGGCCACCATTATTTTCCAGCACTGCCTTAACCCTCTTTGGCATGGAGTTCACCAGAGCTTCACAGGTTGCCACTGGAGTCCTCTTCCACATCTCCGTGACGACATCATGGAGCTGGTGGATGTTAGAGACCTTGTGCTCCTCCATCTTCCATTTGAGGATGCCCCACAGATGCTCAATAGTGTTTAGGTCTGGAGACATGCTTGGCCAGTCCATCACCTTCACCCTCATCTTCTTTAGCAAGGCAGTGGTCGTCTTGGAGGTGTGTTTGGGGTCATTATCATGCTGGAATTCTGCCCTGCGGCCCAGTCTCCGAAGGGTATGTCACAGTACATGTTGGCATTCATGGTTCCCTCAATGAACTGTAGCTCCCCAGTGCCGGCAGCACTCATGCAGCTCCAGACCATGACACTCCCACCACCATGCTTGACTGTAGGCAAGACACACTTGTCTTTGTACTCCTCACCTGGTTGCTGCCACACACGCTTAACACCATCTGAACCAAATAAGTTTATCTTGATCTCATCAGACCACAGGACATGGTTCCAGTAATCCATGTCCTTAGTCTGCTGGTCTTAAGCAATCTGTTTGTGGGCTTTCTTGTGCATCATCTTTAGAAGAGGCTTCCTTCTGGGACGACAGCCATGCAGACCAATTTGATGCAGTGTGCGGCGTATGGTCTGAGCACTGACAGGCTGACCCCCCACCCCTTCAACCTCTGCAGCAATGCTGGCAGCACTCATACATCTATTTCCCAAAGACAACCTCTGGATATGACGCTGAGCACGTGCACTCAACTTCTTTGGTCGACCATGACGAGGCCTCTTATGAGTTGAACCTGTCCTGTTAAACTGCTGTATGGTCTTGGCCACCGTTCTGCAGCTCAGTGTCAGGGTCTTGGCAATCTTCTTATAGCCTAGGCCATCTTTATGTAGAGCAACAACTCTTTTTTTTAGATCCTCAGAGAGTTCTTTGCCATGAGGTGCCATGTTGAACTTCCAGTGACCAGTATGAGGGAGTGTGAGAGCAATGACACCAAATTTAATGCACCTGCTCCCCATTCACACTAACAAGTCACATGACACCGGGGAGAGAAAATGTCTAATTGGGCCCAATTTGGACATTTTCACTTAGGGGTGTACTCACTTTTGTTGCCAGCGGTTTAGACATTAATGGCTGTGTGTTGAGTTATTTTGAGGGGACAGCAAATTTACACTGTTCCAAGCAGTAACAGTACAAGCTGTACAAGCTGTACACTCACTACTTTACATTGTAGCAAAGTGTCATTTCTTCAGTGTTGTCACATGAAAAGATATAATCAAATATTTACAAAAATGTGAGGGGTGTACTCACTTTTGTGAGATACTGTATATATATATATATATATATATATATATATATATATATATATATATATATATATATATATATATATATATTCAAATAACTTTTAAGAATGCCTTTGACAAAAGAAGTTTATATTTAAAATAAGCATAATATATAGTACAGTATATAATAGTATATAAGACATTTTGCTAAAAATTTTAATTTCTCCTAGGTATTGAGACTTTTGGGACACCCTGTATTTATAAATACTGTAAAACAAATTTTGTTGCCAAAGTGTACAAATACAACTTTTGACAGAATTTTTTTAGTATTGCAACATGTTAATGGACAGAGCCAAGTGGATGGAGGCAAATGTCCAAAACAGCAGTCTCAAAGAAAAAAAATTGTGTTGCATCTATGTGGTGTCAGACATAGCTGTTGACTTGAAGCTACGCAAAAGGCTGATAATCTTTTCTTTTGGTTTATATCACTTTATGAAAATCTCTGCCCAGATCTGTATTGTAATATGTTACTCACCTATTACAGGTAGGTTCTGATAATATCCTGATGCCAACGTTCACATATAAGGTGGTTTCACAGCGGACAATTGCCCTGATCGTCATCTTCATCCTTCTAATCCTGGCTGGAGGTTCAACCCTGGCCTGGTACTTTCTAGGTAAAAAAAAGAATAATGAGAATGGAATGGATGGAAAATAGCATTAAATTAAGTTATTATATCAATGAACTAATAAATGGAATCCAGCAGGTTTTACACACTAACATATTTTTAACAGTGAGTTTAATTAAATTAATTAATTTAGCTTTATAGAAGTTCACTCCTCTCCTTTCCTCTCCTCGCTGTCTCTGTTTAGAGTACAGAGTGTGGACGTTAGAGGAACGGGTGGAGCAGCAGTATATAGGCCAGATCTCTATCCTGAACAGGAATTTCTCCAGCGCACTTTCTTCACACACCAGTCGAGTGTTCCGGGAGGAGGCTCGTACTACGGAGGCCATGGTCAGAACCTATTTCTACTTTCATACTGTAGCAGAATCAAACCTGTTCCTGGAAATCTACATTACTACAGTATTCAGTTCCAACCTTTTTCCATGAGAACTGATCGAGATGACCCTGTATACTAAAAACAAGATAGATCTCCAGAAACAGGGTTGGTGACAGCTTTTGTAGCAACAATTCCAATTCAGTCCTAGACCTGATCAAACATTTTTTGATCAATTGCCTTTGGGTCTGCAAGTATACGGATGTGTTTCTAAACGGAAGTTTAGGGTTACCAGGTATCTGACGTAGTTCATTAACTCTCCACTAGATTGCAACAGATTGCAACATCCAACATTCTGAAGACTGTGGCCAGAAAATGTACAAAAGTTATCGGATGCTCCATATCCCATTGGTGGAGTGTCTAAGGCTAGGATTGGTTTGAAATTGGAATTCCAGGGACCTTCCCAATTAAGTAAGGGATAAAACATAGCAGGTCATGCTCTTATATGAAAATAATCTAATATGAGGTGGTGTGATGTGGGTTGACGTTGATTATTTTCCCAATAAAATGTCTTGAAGTGGTTTATTTCCCTTACACCACAGCAATTTGGTGATTTGAAATGTATTAATAACAAGCAAAACATCACTTGTTTTATCCATTTATAGTTACATTTAATGTTGTGGAACCAATAAGCTAGTTCTTCTAGAGACTGGCAATGCCTTCCAACAATGTTAAATAAACCAAAACAAGTCCATCAAACAAATCCCTATAAATGAGCTGTTACTATAGAAACAATAAACATATTAGAATGTGTGCATTCATATAAACCTGTGATTTGCCTTGTTATTCCCACGCAGTAGTCCAATATGTCACTGCTATAAATGGCATGGTGATGTATATCATTCATTCTTGCAGCTAGGGAAGCTTGTGAAGTCCTCTGATGTGTCTCGCTATTTCAAATCCACCACCGTGTTTGGTTTTAGGTAAGAATGGCTTACACATTTCCTACATTTTCAACACATGATCATTGGCGAACACATCTTCACCACTGGCGAATGCTGTTTCCACAGCGAGGGAAGTGTAGTGGCGCACTTCTGGCTCATCTTATCCCTCCCTGAGAGTCATTCTGGCAAGGTCACCATGCAGAAGGTCAACGAGAGCTTACTGGGAACCTTGCAGAGCTTTAGAGAGACAGGTGTGAAAGATACGGTTAGCTTGGAGGGATACCTGCTTCTTCTGTCCTCATTCTCCATATCAGGTAACAACATAAAAATGCTGTAGCTCCGTCGCAGTAACCTAAAGTTAGACTTTTACTGCAACTCACAGGTCAAAGCCTGTCTTTTTTTAAGTTGTATTATGTTCATTTTCATTTGTTTTGCTTTTTGCAGAAACCCAGCCCAAAGTTATAGATTTTTTGCAAGCCTCATTTGGTACGACATTTTCAGTTCTGTTTTCTGCCATTCTGTTTCATGCATGTCTGATCTAATATGAACAAAGAGCAGTGCCTCAACATCTATACAATCTGTGTTTTTTTTCCTACTTAAGCCTGCATGGGGGTTTATGTGTACCTGCCTGTAATGCTGCTATAGTGTTAGTTTCCATGAGCAATTCTTTCATCTGTCTATATCCTCTCCAGCTTCCATCCTTGTTCTGTATATGTCTCCACTCCTCTTAGCGTCTGTAATTATTAACCAGTCCAGCTGTCTGTTCAAATTCAATTCAAATTGATTTGATTCAATCTTATTCAGTTCAATTCAGCAAGATACAATGGTATGGAATGGATAAAAGATATACTTGGACATTTTACAGTCTGTCTCCTCTGTGTCTCAGATTGTTATCGGTACCAGTCGGTGTCCTACAGCATTCCTGTTGTTCTAAAAGGGCCAAACACCCAGCGCTCATCATGTCTATGGCACCTGAAATCCCCTGAGGGCTCCCAGTTGGAGCTGAGGGTGGAGTGGCTATTACCTGAGTGCCGAGACCGGCTGGCCATCTATGACTCGCTCGCCCCTGCTGACTCCACACTCATCACCTCGTGAGTCTTTCATCCATTTCTGAAAGGTTCTGTATTAAAAAAAACCCCAACAACACAAATATACAAATTAAATGGGAACTATATAATCATCTGAATCACTTCTAAGGTATAGATATGCTTTACAATTTTGAGCCATACTTCTTGGTGCTTGAGTGGAGTGATATCAAAATAAGCAATTAAATTATTATAGCTTCAAGATGGTCATTACTGCTCATTTTAACTCTGCTCTTTTATCCAGTGCTATAGCTAACAGTGTGTCATATTGGTGATTCCACAATTGTTGTGCCATTTAGCCCTTGTAACTATTTTTTTAATTCATTTTTCAACATGGAATCTATGAAAACATTCATATAACCATTCAAAAAACATCAACATCTACGTTTTATATGGTTTTGCTGCAGTTTTTGCTGTTAAATGGGTAGCAGGGTTGAGTAGTTATTATAGTAGCATAGCAGTAGTTATTAGTAGCATAGAATTAGCTAATACACAAAATGTACTTAACTGGTGTCTATGCTAATGGATAGGACATATACACGCCTAAAATATTGTTTTTTAATTAATAATTTACTTTCAATCTGGGTAAGTGAACTCATCAGTCAATATCACAATATCATTGAAAATAAAGGAAAAAGAATGAAGAACTTCTTCTTCTCATGTTCTACAGACATTTTGGATGATGCAACTTCCTGTTAAATATGTGACTTGTCGAATGTTCAGGGTTGAGCGAATGTTGTTGGAATAAAATGTACATGTTTTACAACCTGTAATGGACGACTCAACAGGAATGATCAGGATGTTTCAAGCATGAGATGTTTAATGGATTCACACATTAATGCAAAAATGATAAGATGAAACCTTCATATAGTCCATCAGCAGCACACGAATGGCTCATCAATTGTGCAATCCCCCTTATAGTGTCAGAAACCAAATTAGCAAGTCTGATAGAGTTTATTTAATGGCTCAGTGTGGTTTGAGGCACAGTAATTAGAGACATAAACTAATATAGACGAATCTATTCGACTAATCTATCTAATCTAATACGTAGACTAATCTATTCATTTGTGATTAAGTTAACATTGTGTTAATACTACAGACAAAACAATTATTTTCTTATTTGAAAAAAAAAATATCCTTCATTCTATTCTTCCTTTCCCGTTCTTTTCCTTTTCCTTCCTTCAATTCTCCCACGATTCTCCTCTCTCCACCTCTTCTCTCTCAGTCTGTATGGCTGTAGCAGGCATGAGCAGGTGGTGCAGGTTTTATCCTCTGCTGACTGGATGACAGTGGTGTGGAAACAGGGCCAGTACAACTATAAAGACCCGTTCTCTCTCTCTGCGCAGGCCTGGCCCAACAAGAGTACGTCATTTACATACGTTTATGTAAACTGAGAAAACGTCATTTCATTGTTCAGATACTGAATAGACCATCTTTGGATGGATCTGTATATAATTTTATACTTAAGATTACTGACTGAAATGCACTGAACAACAGTTTACATATTCTGTGGTAGTGATGATGTCTTCCTCTTGTAGACTGCTCCTACAGCATCAACTTGGAGAGAAAGGAAGGTGTTCAGGGGAGCTTAACGACCCCGTTCTACCCCAGCTACTATCCACCTAATACCAACTGTACCTGGCAGTTCACTGTGAGTCATATAGAGATGTATTAGCCTAGTTGTCAGGACCCTTGGATGGATAGATGAATGACTGAATGGACATTGGAAACTGGAAATTAATGTGAAATACAGTCACAGGTGTGATGAATGTGAACAGTTTGGATTATTTAATACTATCAGTCTTTTTTCAGCCACAAAATGCTTTTAAAATAAACTCAGCATGATCCCATTATGTATTGTGGACTTGGAGTACTTAAAGAAATTAGAAATCACAAGTCTATTTGCCTTTCCTTGTGTGTGGGTAATACTTTGCCCCACATCATTCTTATTACTGAGATCTCGGGATATAATACATTGCTTAATTTCATTGTCGCTAATATCTAACATCATAGCCAGCCATCACTGGTGATTGATTAATAAAACAGATAGATGGATTAGTTCCTTTAATATCAAGCTGTCATTTTTAATTTTAATGGATTCTTTTTTGCTGGGGTGTAGTTGCCGTCATCAGAGTATGGACTGACCCTGGAGTTTGAGGGCTACGAGCTGGGTCGAGCCAGTTATAACCAGAACTGCACACAAGGCCAGTGGCTCATTCAGAACCGCAGGTGAGCTTTAAGCTTTAATATTTCAGGAATGTGCAAAAAAAAGAAGTACAAAAAATACACTTCCTGCAGTACATCAAATTCATCATTGGTATATCTCATTTTGTATGTTCTAACTCACAACTGGTCAATGTGAATGTTAATTTCAAGAACCTGAAAGGTGCTTTTAAATAATCACTTATTCAATTCTTGAATAATTATAGCAATAAATTATAGCAATTATAGCAATAAATATACATCATTTCTTCCATTAAAATCTGCCATAATTTCTTTGCTGCCATAATTTAGATAAATAAGGGCCAGTGTTCCCAGTTAGAAAAAATACTATGTAAATGTGAGTACCATTCTTACAACTACAAAGGGTGCAGCAACGTTGTAGAGTCATTTATAAACATTACGCAAAAATGCCGTCAGATTTCTTAGGAAACTTAACAGTTTGAACATTCTAAAAACCAAACCAAACTAAAAAAAAATATCCCGAGAACCAGAAAAATCCTAATGTTAAATTGTTAGCTGGGTATTAGCTCTGAATGAGTGAAAGAATTATGCACTTTCAGGAAAGTTAATCTGTGGCAAACACTAGAAAATTACAACACTAGAAATTTAAGCTGAAATGTGAACAGTAAAATGGTTATGTGTATAGAATATAATGCAGCAGAATCAAGGTGGACATTTTTCTAATTCTGTCCTATACTTGCTGTCTGTCATTTACTAACATGGAAGCAAGCAACATGTGACTAATGAATGAGCAGCTAGAACAGGAAACAATGACCATATAAGGAAAGGACACGTTGCATAGAGTGCAGTGTGTCAACTGGGATAAAATCAGTGGTGACACTTACCTGATTCTGTCCATTTTGATGTATCATAATTTGTGTGCTAGCAGTCATTTCCTTATGATCGTTATTTCGTGTCATCGGTTGCTTGTTTCCCTTGCCTTGCTTGTCTGTTTATCTCAGTTCATCTTTTGCCCTTGCTGTGTGTCTGAATTCTAATGCTCTTTATTCCTGTTTTTCACTTTTGCCTACTGTACTAAATCTTTTCTGATTTAGAAATACACTGAAATTTGGTCATGGTCATAAATTACTGGTGTGTACAGAATGTGTGGTACAAGGGCTCTGCAGCCATATTCTGAGCGGCTCTATCTTCACTCCTCCACCACCACCGTTTCCATGACATCAGAGGTGTCACTCACAGGGCCCGGTCTCCAAGTCCGCTACAGCACATTCAACCAATCAGATCGTTAGTTCTCTTTTCAATCATACACACATATTTGGACCCTAGAAATAGAGATGTGGTGTTGTGGATATATATGTGTGTGATGGTACTGTTGGTGTGTGTGTGTGTGTGTGTGTGTGTGTGTGTTCAGCCTGTCCTGGTCAGTTCTTGTGCAGTGTCAATGGCCTGTGTGTGTCAGCATGTGACGGGATCTCAGACTGTCCTAATGGTCTGGATGAGAGAAACTGTGGTAAGAGATCAATGACTGCGGTAACTGGTTTTATTACAAAGTTCCCTATGGCAAGGAATCAGTTTGTGTATGTACTTTAGCCATGGTGATGTGTCTATGAAGTTACACTTAGGGAAACTTTTTAAATTAGAATGAGGTTTTTCAAAATATTTTGAAAAAAAAAATCCAAACAAACACGCAGAATAGCTAACGACTAAATTTCGGCCACAGTTTTTTTAAGGATATTAAAAAAACAGCACAAAAGCGAGAATCAGGGTCATAATAAATAGTTTCAAATTCTGGGGCTACCAAGCACCAATTTGAGATATTCTCTTCCTGAGAGCATATCTCAAAATGCAATGCCTGAAGTTAAAATTGTTAGATGAGATCGAAATAAATGTTTTGCCATAAACAGCATCAACATTTTGATGAAAAAAATGGGCTTTTATACATGGAAAATCCCCCATTTTTCAATACTGCCAAATAAATCAGTTGTACAAGTGCTAATAATAATAATAATAATAATAATAATAATAATAATAATAATAATAATAAAACAGTTTTGCAGAAAGAACAGGAGAACTATATCTTGATACATTTTAAGTTCAAAATATTGTTGCTCATTTTCATGAAGTAATATGATGTATACCTTTGGGTCACAGTCTGTATTGCCCAATACCGCTGTCTCAGGGACAGTCAGTGTATAGACTACTACAAGCTTTGTGACCAGCATCAGGACTGCACTGATGGGAGCGATGAACAGAACTGCACAGTAGGTACGATGAACAAATACACATTATGGCTATATCAAGTGAAATTATTTAAATGAAAAACATAATTTGCAATACATAAAGAGGAAACCTTGCTGATGAATATTTGACCTTGCTATGTGCTCGTGTGTATGCGTAGGAGTTCCCTGTACTGACAGGACCTACATGTGCGCTGATGGCACTTGTTTGAAGAAGCAGAACCCTGCTTGTGATTTTATCACCGACTGTCCTGATGCTTCGGATGAGAAAAATTGCGGTGAGACTCCTTTTTAATTAAAATAAATAAACAAATAAATAAATTATAGTCTGTATACGGTAATCAATTGCTTAAAATGTTTGTAGTGCCCAATAAACTACACCTATGTCTACACCTTTCCATTCATTCCACTGAAGAATGCCAGATGAATATGAATATGCACAAATGTATCATTTATAAATGCTTCCACGTCTTCCGGCTTTTCCAAATAGTTTTCACCAGACTGTAAACATAAACTTGACCCATTTCAATCGAGTCACTTTGATTCAGTTACTATAATCTACAACATTCCTACAGATTGTGGCCTGCGCCAGTTCAGTACGCGAGTGGTGGGCGGAGTCAATGCGATGGAGGGGGAGTGGCCATGGCAGGCCAGCCTGCAGATCAGTGGACAGCATATCTGTGGTGGAGCATTAATCTCCGCCCAGTGGGTGGTGTCTGCAGCACACTGCTTCAACGATGATCGGTGAGTAAAACATGGTGTGTGATAAACACTAATGCTAAAATATTGGCATAAATAATTGTGAAAGAGAAAACAGAATCAACTAGGATCAACACATTAAAATGTACTGTTGCCTTCTTCCTCCTTCTGTCTCTCTTTCTTTTCATTTCTCTCTCAGACTGTACTTGCCTTCCATATGGACAGTGTATCTAGGTAAGCTGCATCTGCGGACCTCTGCTCAGTCTGAGGAAGCTCTGCGTGTGACCCACATCCACCTGCACCAGTACTATGACGACGAGATCCACGACTATGATCTGGCACTGCTTAGGCTTGAGAGACCCGTCTCAGCTAGCACACTGGCACTGCCCGCCTGCCTGCCCAAGCCCACACACCAGCTGGAGCCTGGTCTGCTATGCTGGGTCACAGGCTGGGGGGCACTCAGAGAAGGAGGTGATGACATGCATACACACACTGACATGAAGAGAAACTGGTGGAACAAATGAATCATTAAGTTTAGCACTCTGACAACAGATATAGAGTTAAGGGAAGTTAATTAGTTTGGTAACCTCCATTTTTATAGTGTAAAAGGAACTCCAAGATTCATTTGAATCTGAGATACATTTCATTTGAGTTTCATTTGAATGTAAGAGTCATTTGACCTGAGATTCATTTCATCTGAGATTCATTTGATATGAGTTTCATTTGAATGTGAGAGTCGTTTCATGTGAGATTCATTTGACCTGAGATTCATTTCAATCTGAGAATCATTTCATCTGAGATTCATTTGACCTGAGATTCACTTAACCTGAGATTCATTTCATCTGAGATTCATTTCATCTGAGATTCATTTGACCTGAGCTTCATTTGACCTGAGATTCATTTCATCTGAGATTCATTTCATCTGAGATTCATTTGACCTAGATTCATTTCATCTGAGATTCATTTCATCTGAGATTCATTTGATATGAGTTTCATTTGAATGTGAGAGTCATTTCATGTGAGATTCATTTGACCTGAGATTCATTTCAATCTGAGATTCATTTCATCTGAGATTCATTTGACCTGAGATTCATTTGACCTGAGATTCATTTGACCTGGGATTCATTTCATCTGAGATTCATTTCACCTGAGATTCATTTGACCTGAGATTCATTTAATCTGAGATTCATTTCATCTGAGATTCATTTCACCTGAGATTCATTTCACCTGAGATTCATTTGACCTGGGATTCATTTCATCTGAGATTCATTTGACCTGAGATTCATTTGACCTGAGATTCATTTAATCTGAGATTCATTTGACCTAAGATTAATTTCATCTGACGTTCATTTCATCTGAGATTCATTTGTTACCACTTTTTAATGCAACAATATTTTAAATTTGTGTAATATGTGTAATTTTTTATGAACAAAAAAAAGGAAAAAAAGAAAAGAAAAACTACAGTATGAAAAAGATTAATTTGTTTTTATTTTATAATGATGTCTTCTACTTTTATAACCATTCAATGTTATTAATGTTAAATATTACTGTGGACTTTTATACTAATTGAGAATTTTGTGGGGTTTTTTTCCTTTATAGGTTCTTTATATATTTTTTATTTTATATCATTTACACTTAAAAAAAATATGTAATTTATTTTATACTTATTATTCATTAATGAGTTATTAATATATATTCCGCCAGGTGCCGTAAGCAACACCCTGCAGAAGGTTGATGTCCGGTTGGTCAGTGAGGAGGCTTGCGTCCGTTCCTACGGATACATTATCACTCCCAGAATGCTGTGTGCTGGTTATCGGCGTGGGGGAAAAGACGCATGTCAGGTAGGACGACTGCTGAGACTCATGTAGAGTTATCACCAACGAGCAGTTTCTCTTTATCTCTCATCCTCTATCGTCTCCTTTTACTGTCACTCATTCAAGTTTATCCTCCACTTGCATTAGTTTTCAGTTTATTGACTGTTAAACATTTCCAAATCCAAGTATTCCAAGTATTATTGATAGTTATTTTGGGGGAAATAATACACATGTATGATGAGCTTTATGTTTATATTTTCCCCCTCTCTGTCCATCTCTCTCCTCAGGGGGACTCTGGGGGGCCGCTGGTTTGTCAGGAGCAGTCCGGTCGCTGGTTTTTGGCCGGAGTCGTGAGTTGGGGCCGTGGCTGTGGCCGACCTGATTATTATGGCGTTTATACGCGTATCACCAAACTCTCTCCCTGGATCAAACAACTCATCACATCCTGACAAACAGGACACACTGATCCTATTCTCAGCCAGGAGCTGCTGTCAGCTATTCTTTAAACCTATTTAAACATAGGTTTAAGTTCAGATAAGGTATTCGCATGAACTCTAGAAGAGTTGATGGACTGCTATGGATAATGAAATCTAATTTTAATATTAGGGTTCATTATTTTTTTTATTACCACACTGAAAAAAGTGAAAATATCCTGAATATTTCTAGAAAGAAGCAAAAACATCTGGCAATAATAATGATTTTAGATAAATTAGATAAATATTAGATACATTTGCTCATATTCAAGATATTTTCCCTTGCTATGATGTTTTTTGCAGTGTAGATCAGATCTAAAGTGTGTGTCATAGATTGTTATCAAAAAAAGAAAGAAACACTCTAAAATGGGAACAATAGAGGAGTATTTTGAGCTTTGGACAACTCATTGTCATTGGACTCACTGGTGGAAATGTGGAAGGCTGGCAATTCTGGTTAAGAGGAACTTTTATTATGGTTTCGGTTTTGTTCACAATATAACAAAACCACATACATAGTCAGAAAGAAAATGTCTAACTGTTGCACAGAACTTTCATTTTTTAAGTGACTGTCCATCATGTTTGCTGATAAGTGTATATTAATGATATACAACAATCAGCCATAACATTAAAACCACCTGCCTAATATTGTGTAGGTCCCACTTGTGCCACCAAAACAGCTCTGACCCGACGAGGCATGGACTCCACAAGAAGGTGTGCATTTGGAGGCCAAGTCAACACCTTGAACGCTTTGTCATGTTCGTCAAATCATTCCTGAACTATTTTTTGCAGTGTGGCGGGATGCATTATCCTGCTGAAAGAGGCCACTGCCATTAGGGAATACAGTTGCCATGAAGGGGTGTACATGGTCCGCAACAATGTTTAGGTAGGTGGTACTTGTCAAAGTAACATCCACATGAATGCCAGGACCCATAGTTTGCCCAGAGCATCACACTGCCTCCACACTTGCCCATTTTTCCTGTTTCCAACACATCAACTTCAAGAACTGTCTGTTCACTTGCTGCCTAATATATCCCACCCCATGACAGGTTCCACTGCAACGAGATAATCAATTCACTTCACTTGTCAGTGGTTGTACTGTTATGGCTAATCGGGGTATTTTGGCATGGGCATTTGGCATGAGTATCATTCATCATAGGTTAACAATTTGTAGACCTGTATAACACTAAATATGTGTGTGTGTGTGTGTGTATATATATATATATATATATATATATATATATATATATATATATATATATATATATATGTATATATATATTAAATTCAAAACAATTTAAACAAAAAACAAACAGCAAAAACAAGCTTGTTCTCAGTTTGCAGAATAAAAAAGATGCATGTCAGGTCTAACGAACATGAAGAACAAATCAGAAAATATAGTCTTTTTCAGAATAGTTACATTTACAGCAGATACCTTTATCCAGAGCAACTTACATTTATCTCATTTATACAACTGAGCAATTGAGGGTTAAGGGATTTGCCCAAGAGCCCAACGGTGGTAGCTTGGCAGTGCTGGGGCTTGAACTCCTCACCTTCTGATCAATAACCCAGAGCCTTTAACCACTGAGCCACCACTCAGACTTTTTAGAAATATTAGATGGATAACTGTTATATCCCATCTTTCCACCTTTGATTTGAAATGACCAATTTTGAGGTTTTTAAGAAACAGATGGAGCTAAAAATGCTTTTGGAAAAAGCTAAGTTAATATTTGTCATGTGATTGGCGGTTAAATCCATTTGACTTTTATATGTGCAAATGTGCTCGACAAAAAGGACGTCTAAAGTTGCAATGACATTTTGGTGTTGTTTTTGTAGATATGATTTCACCTTTATTTACTTTTCATAGCTTATCTTTTAATTCAGTTCTGCATCACCTCTCACTGTGCGTTGCTGAGAGGCGTTTTAATCGCTTTTATGACTCACTGAATGGAACATTTGGAGTCTGGCCTGAGTGAAGCATTGTTTTGTTCCCATAATCATCAGCCACTAAAGTCTGTAAAATTACTGAAATCATATTTTCTTCTTGTTGCATTTTATATCTGTGTATTTACTTAACTATGTGCTGTGAGATGCCTGGAATAATGCAGATCTCACCTTTTATTTATTATCCACTCAGATTCTGTAGGATATTCCAACAGGTTTTTCATATATATATATATATATATATATATATATATATATATATATATATATATATATATTTGCATTGTTTTCCTAATAAAGTCATACATTGTTTTTCAGTGTTTTTCCTTCACATTTCTTCACATCTTGTCTACCAGCATGCTATAAGAAATTCTTTGTGGAGCCACAGTGCCTGTCCATACAGTACATGTCAGCTTGGCTATAACTAGCTCTGGACAGTTCTTTCAGGTTTTTTTTTAAAATACCTCCCACACAAATATAGAAATAGTGATGTGCCTGTACCCTACTATACAGAAATACATGTATTCCAAGACCAAGTCAGCAGTGATGGTTGGTCCCATATAATTAATGAACCTAAGAAATACATACACTATATGGGCAAAAGTATGTGGACACCTGACCATATGTGGTTCTTTCCCCAAACTGTTGCCACAAAATTGAAGTACACAGTTGTATAGAATGTCTTGGTACGCTGTAGCATTACAATTTCCCTCCACTGGAACTAAAAGGCCTAAACCTGTTCCAGCATGACAGTTGAAGAACTCGAGTGACCTGACCTCAACCCCATGGAACACCTTATGGATGAACTGGAATGTCAACATCCCCCCAGACCTTCTCACCAAACATCTAGTGCCTGACCTCACTAATCTTCTTGTGGTTGAATGGGCAAATCCCAACAGCCATGCTCCAAAATCTAATGGAAATCCTTCCCAGAAGAGTGGAAGTTATAATAACAGCAAAGGGGGAATAAATCTGGCATGAGATGTTCAACAAGCACATACTGCATGGGTGTGATGGTCAGGTCTCCATAAACATTTTGACCCTATAATGTACATATATGTTTATGAGGGAAATAGACACTTTATAAAATGCAAACTACTTGTAACTTTGCTAGACAAATTAGTTTGCAGTAATGTTAGCCAATCATTTTATTATTAGATACAACACAGCTACATTTTTAATGCATGCTTTTTCAGTCATGACAAGCACATGCACAAATATAAAGAAAGAGTGATAAACATAAACCAAAATATTTAACTCAATACAATAGAGGGTATGCATGTGACGTCATGGTATCCGGAACTCGCCACGGTCACGCTCACTCAGTGGCAAAAAGACTGAGCGGCGGCATTAGTGTACAGCGTGAATTCCACGAAAACAGAAAAAACATCTAAAATGGGGAAAAAGCTGTTGTGAGATCGATCGACTGTTCTAACAGATTCAACAAGAATTCTGTTATCTTCTTACAGACTGCCAAAAACCATTCAGTCCTTTTTCACTAAGTCGAGCAGTGTAAGTGTAAGCTCTTTTGGCATGTGGTATTCATGTTGTACAATGATGAATAAATTGCTACATATTTCTTTTTAAAACACTGTCTATTTCCACTGATGAATAACGGGGGCTCATTCCTTCTCTGACTGTGTTTTACCTTCACAAATATATAACCTTAGTAAGTGGGAGCAGTGTTGGCTACAAACTAACTAGGACTAGCTAGCTTACATTTTACCAGATCAATGTATTTAATAAAATAAAAATATTTGTGTATATACCTGTCCACATACAACCAGAATGTTTACTGTTGTTCTTGTCACTTTATTTCTCCAACAAATCCCGCCTTGAAGTAGGACCAAGCATCAAGGCTTTTGTAGGCCTTCAGGCTTTGCTTAGTGTATTTCTCCAGCTTTGAAATCAGGTGCATATAAATGTCGGGAAAACCGATTTCTGGCCACATGCTAATGTCCATGGACCACAGGTTCTTGGGCAAACTGTAAGAGTCTCGGCTGAGTCCAACTGCCTTTGATATAAGCCGATAATCGTTAGTTATACTAGCGTTTGAGCAGCTTTCCCTATTAAAACCAGCCATTTTGCTGGATGTTTTGCCAATCAGTCTGGCCGAGGGGGCGTGATCTGGCGGGAAAGTGACGTCCATGCATACGTCTATTAAACCTAACGTGAGCCAGAGCAGTTTATGAAAAAAAGAAACTAGAATACAGGAACTGGTGTAGTACACATTCGTCACTGTGGTATATCTTAACCGTTAAACTTTTTCATCCTGCTTACAGCCCTGAATGTCAGTAATAAGGAAGACTGGCATTGTTTGGGGTTTTCTACCATTTCTGCATTAATTTGGAAACTTTACATGGTCTGCATACATTCCTTGTCCATGTGTAATCCTGAAAGACAGGCAGATATTTATGGTCATTTATGGTTTTGGTTAGACAGAAAAGGAAGTGTTGGATTTAATGACAAAATACAAACTGGAAACCCTGAGCAACTTTTTTTATCTTGAAAAAAAATGAAGCCACTTGTTTAGGCAGCAGTTTATATTTACAGGAATATATTAGGTGTGAATAAGAGCTGAAGAACACTCATTTATTGCATTAAGACTAGAATTTTTTTTTGCGCTATATGTTCTGGAGCAGATTTCTAGGAGAGGGTTATATGTGTATATGTGTGTGTGTGTGTGTGTGTGAGTGTGTGACACCGCTGAGAGCAGATCAATAGCACAGCAGCCCGACTGACTGTCGCTGGTGGACAAACAAACCCACACACACACACAAAAAAACATGCTTACCTACTTCATCTAGTCCATTCTTTTTAGTGTGTGCGTTCAGAGATATCAGACAGAGACAGATATTCATTAAAGCAATTTGCTTAGTTTGAAGTGATCATTGTACTTCAAGATGATTTTTTAAAAGTAGAACCAGTGTTTTATTCTTCTTATACCACAGCAATTTCCCAACACCAATCATTTTTATGTATTAAAGAATGATATATATATATTTTTTAATCATTTGTATGCATCTACATTTAATGCTGTGCAAGGTCATTGTATAGTGACCTCACTAATGACTGTTAAAATGATTCCTACTTCAACATGGCTTCCATTTTAAGGTGAGCATTCCACCTTTAAAGTCCACTATACTTGGGGTTTAATTATTTGCTTTGGATCATACTGACACTTTTACAGCTAAATACCACTCACTTCCTGTATGGGAGTATACAAAAAGATTTAAACAGTTTCTACATACACACAGTGAAAGTCTCTACAGTGAACAATCTCTACATACACACTGTGAAAGTGGTGAGAGGAAATGTAAGTGAGTTTTGTTTTTTTCTGGAACAGGAACTGAAATAGAGCCACATATAGGGATCTGTTATTCTACAAATCCAGCTCCCTACCGCCATTCTGTGGCAAAAGTGCTAAAATACAGGAGAACTGTGTGAAATTTATCTGTGTGAAACTTCATCAAAATCATTGGATGGTTCAGAGTTCTAGCCACTTTCTATGGGTAATACTTAAAGTCCAAAACTTTAATTACATGAAGGCATGAACAATGTCTTTGCATATGTTTGAAATTAAAATGGAATGTACACCAGCTGCTAACATTGCTTACAGCTGATTTAATATAGAGCTTTTAGAAACTAGCCTTCTGAACACACATGCAATACATGCATGTCAAAAGAATCCCATACATACATTTTAATGCACTGTCTACTTGGGTGACATGCAAACTGCATACTCCCACTTCTTGTAAGTTATGTGCTACACATTTAGGGAGAAAAAAGGACGGTTCTTCAAGGGTTCTTTGGATGTTTCAGAGTGCTAGCTTCTTGACACCTTCTATCAGTAATACTTTGAGCAACACTTTAATTACAAGAAGACATGAACAATGTTTGTGCAAATGAAAATCAAACATCTGCCAGTTGCTAATATTGATTACAGCTGGTTTAGTTTGGCGCTTTTCAAAACTGGACATTGGAACATGCATGCAGTGCATTTAAAATGGTCCTGACTCCATGCTCTTAAACATGCTCATGTGTTTTTAATGTCTTTCTTTGCAGTGTAGGATGATACCATTATCTATGAGCTTTGGAGCAGCGTCCTCATGTTCCATGCCCTCTAATTCTCCATGTTTCTCTCTGCGTTATACTGCTTCGTGATCTGACTTGCTGCCAGTGTTTAGCTTATAAAACACTTCTGACTTTGGGATTTGAGTTTGATATAAACCACAGCACAGTTATAGTACACCCATAACCTTTATCTGTCCTCCATGTGTTCTTTTGGTTTGGATTAGATCAGGACAAGTACAGATCTGCACAGAAAGAGGTAGAGTGTGATTCAGGGGAAACGGCTACACTTGGATGGATTGGACTTTATAACAGAAAAAAGTTATGAGCTGAGAAACAGGGGCAGAGGAGTTTGCACCCTTCACTTCAGCAGTTGTAGAACTATACGCTGTCTTTTGTTTACATGTACTTTATTTTTTATGCGCCGAAACAGCACTCAGAAGTAACTGGACTCTATCTGGCCTCGAATCTTCTAGCAAATCAACCTTTCTCTAAAGACCAGCCAGAAAGCAGCAGTGGAATAGGGCATTTCATGTCCAATTCTTTCTCAACCATATAGCAAATTAGATTTAATACAAAAGAAAAAGTCTGGAGATAAGCCATGACTTTTAACCTCATTTAATCAAAAAGGAATGCTTTGGCAAAAAATAAAATATGACTTTTCATAAAAGTTTTCCACATAATTTAAACTGTACAAGACATCAGTGTTTGTATTATAAGGTTATGAATTTTCAGAATTGTTATCATTTTATTTATAGAGTTCTGAAATTACTTTTTTGCAATAGTGGAGGTCACCAACCTCCTAACATTATTCTTTAAAATCCTGATGAGATTCCCTCCCCCATACTATATAAAGCACTTTCTAGAAGAAAAAAAAAGTGCTATATAAATGTAAGGAATTCTTCTTCTTCTTCTTCTTCTTCTTCTTCTTATTATTATTATTATAGACAGAAGGAAAGTTGAAATGAACATAAAGCCTACAGTGTTTGCTAATATTGCATACAGCTGCTTTAATTTAGAGCTTTTAGAAAGGAGAAGTCAGAACATATTCCAATTTCCACTTTCAAAACACAATCCAATTTCCTGTATGTTAGAGCCACACAAAAAGGGGGTTGGGGGTTCTAGCCACTTTAAAGCACTTATGGTGAAGACGTAGTACAAAACTTTACTTACATGAAGACATGAACAAAGTTGAATTAAAATGATCCTACAACTGTTGCTAATATTGCTTTCAGCCGCTTTAATTTAGAGCTTTTAGAATCGAGAGGACAGAAAACACATGCAATACAAGTAAAATTGTCCTGGCTCAATTCACGTCCATATTCCCATCTATATGTAAAGTTTTTCTTTGCATTGTAGGATAATACCACTGTCCTTGAGCTCTCTTTACACAGCTTGACATATTACTGTCTCAAATTAACTTTTATAGTGTTAAACTCATTTTTACCGTTTTGTTTGAGCTCAAAGGGAAACCACAAATGTTAATTCTGTGTTTATTGCATCTGTGTTTATTGAAATTTACTTTTCCACAGACAGCATAATGAGAGCATGGTGGCTGGTTGATGACATTAAGAAGTGCAAACAATCTGTACTAAAAAGATCTTACTAGAGATCTTTTCTTATTCTTAGTTTATTCTCTTTCTTTTTATCCCTCACATCTCAACCTTGTGGGGTTCCGTTTCCCATCTGTCTTTGTGATGATGCACACTGCAGCTGTGGGCATTGGGTTTTTCCAGACCCTTCCTCTCAAGAGTCATACATTAAGGCAACAGGAGGAGGAGGAGGAGGAGGAGGAGAAGGAGGAGGAAGTTGGGGGGAGTCTTCGCAAGAATCTATAGACTTGGCCTGCAGCAAAAGACTAAAAGAGAAAGAAGGAGGTCTTTGAAATAGAAATTAGAGAGTAGGAGGATAAAACAGGGCAAAAGAACACAAAGAGGCGGAGAGACGCATGAGAAACTGAAGCATAAATAAATATAGGCCTTGAGAAAGGGAGAAAACCAGGACAGGCACTGTTATTACATAACAATTGTCTTCTTTATGGATTCGGAAAACCTCTCAGGCTCAGCGTAGATATGCAGGTTTTTATTGATGTTAATTCAGTAAATTGAGAAGGGTGGCAGTTATCTCCTCGCATGTAATTGCACTTCAAATAACAAATTTAAACCTCCAGGCCTGCAGCAAATTTCTATAAATAGTCTTTGATCACAATCCAGCTGCTTTCATGGGTCCTGAAAGTCAAATATAGAACACAAAACAGAGAGAGAGAGAGAGAGAGAGAGAGAGAGAGAGAGAGAGAGGATGGGGTGATGATTGGTATTCAGAACGTGTTACAATACATTATATTTTTCTATACCACAGCACTGTTGAATTCTCATTTCTGACTGGTCAGAAGGGATTGATTAAAATTCTCCAACAGCAGCTAGAACAGTAGTTCAGTTGAAACTCAGTCTCAGGTTTATATTAATGCACTCGTCCAAATATGGTATCATTTCTATAGTAACAGACTTTGTATGACAGACACTGCACATAAACAAATAAAAGAAACATGTAATTGTTGATATGGTGAAGATTTCTGTGAGGAGATGTTTATTTATCATTCTTGGAAAGAGTCTGGAGTGTCAGCACTTTGGAACAGTCAGAGGTAAAGCTGGAAATTTTTGCTTCATGAGAAAGTTTTCAGGACAGTGGATTTTGGTTTCTTGGTAACATAACAAGCCACATATTTCTCTTGTTAACGAGAGAGAGAGAGAAAGAGAGAGAGGGAGAGAGAGAGAGAGAGAGAGAGAGAGGATTGTTTAGAGCTACTATAATGTGAGTGATAACAGGATCTAGCTTGTTTCGTGGATGTTCCACAACCTTTAATAGGACAACAAATGGATAAAAAGCACATGTTGTTCTATTGCTATTCAGTGCAATATACACACAGTTATATTAGTGATATAGCAAGTACTTTCTCCATTATGCACAAATGTTCTCCAGGATCTACTTTTTTTAAACTAATTGCTTTAATATTGGAGGTCTGGAATGTAAGAATTTCACTCACAATTTCACTGTGTAAACTGTGATGTGATGTAAATAAAAAATTAAATCCTGATAAAGTCACCAGCTAAACGGGAGTAGTTAGTGGAGAGTTAGTGCTCTCCTCCAAGCGTGTAGCAGCTCAATAAGATGGGTGAGACAATCCAAACACAATTAACCAAAACTTCAGCTCAAAATCAGAAACCATCCAATTGACCGGAAATTCAATGGATAATCTCCCCTGAATACTGTAGATTTGTACCCATTGCTGCTGTAATCATAAAGACTGTCCTGTGCTTCATCCCAGGACTCTTATTCACAATATGCTCATACCAAACATCCTAAACAACCTTAGTACTGTTTGTCTTTACTCTTTAACAACTGTATACTGTAATTATTTATAATCCCACTATCCAGTGTAACCCAGAAGAAGTTCCCTTTTGAGTTTGGTTCTCTCCTCTCCATGCCACTGTCACCTGTGGCTTGTTATACAACCGCAATTCTGAAAAAGTTGGGACAGTATGGAAAATGCAAAAAGAGTCATCTGAAAATTCAGTTCACCCTGTATTATATTGAAAACACATTATTAACACATTATGTGATGTTTTACTTTTGTGTGATTTTAATTAATTTTTGAAAATATGCACTCATTTCAAATGATGACTGCAACACACTCCAAAAAAGTTGGGACATTCGACTGTTTACCACTGTGTAACATCATCTTTTCTTTTAATAACACTTATTAAGGATTGGCACCCTGTCCGGGGTGTACCCCGCCTTGTGCCCGATACTCCCTGGGATAGGCTCCAGGTTCCCCGTGACCCTGAAAAGGAGTAAGCAGTAGAAGATAGATAGATGGATGGATAGAACACGTATTAAGAGTTTGGGTGCTGAAGACACCAGTTGGTTAAGTTTAGCAAGCAGAATTTTCCCACATTCATCCATTATGCATTTCTTTGGCTGCGCAACTGTACTGGGCCTTAATTGCCCTATTTTGGCTGCAGAACTGCAGGCAGACCATGCTAGCACCTGCACTCTCTGTTTACGTAACCATGTGCTAGTAATCCAGGCAGAATTTGGTTTGGCGTTGTTGATGTTGCTCCAAAATGTGTACGTATCTTTCTGCATTAATGATGCTCTCACAGATGTGCAAGTTACCCATGCCATGGGCACTGACACACCCCCATACCATGACAGACGCTGGCTTTTAGACTGATGCTGATAACAGCTTGGATGGTCCTTTTCCTCTTTGGCCCAAGAAAACGACAGCTGTTTTGTCCAAAAACTATTTGAAATGTTGACTCATCAGACCACAAAACACGATTCCACTGTGATACTGTTCATCTCAGATGAGACCGAGCCTAGAGAAATCGGTGGTGCTTCTGGACAGTGTTGACGTGTGGCTTCTGCTTTGCATAGTAAAGCCTTAACTTGCTTCTGGAATGTTGTTGACGTTCAAAAGTTTTCCAAAGAATTCCCATCACTAAGTCAGTGATGTCTAAGGGATCGGAGATCACACGCATTCAGAAGTGGTTTTCGGTCTTGCCCTTTACGCACCGAGATTTGACCGGATTCCTTGAATCTTTTAATTATATTGTGCATTGCAGAAGGTGAAATGCCTAAAATCCTGCTGATTTGTCTTTGGGGAATGTTGTTCTCAAAGTGTTGTATTATTCGCTAACGCATCTGTTGGAAGATTGTGAGCCTTGACCCATCCTTGCTCTTGAAGGACTAGGCCTTTTTTGGAGGCTCCTTATATACTATGTTTAGATCATTGCCTCACCTGTTTCACATCACCTTCTTATTTCAACTCCACATCACTATTAGTCCTAAATTGCCCCGTCCCAAATTTTTTGGAACATGTTGCATGCATCAATTAAAAAAAAAAAAAACTATGCAGTTGATTAGGTAAAACATCAAATACCTTGTCTTTATACATTTTTTGTTTAAAAACAAGTCAAAGTACATTTACAAATTACTCTTTGTTTTTATTAGCATGTTCCATACTGTCCCAACTTTTTCAGAATTGGGGTTGTACAAATAAAAATGTTAATGCAATGGAAATGCATGGTTGTGTTGTTGTTGCTGTGAATCACAGATGGGAATGGATTCTCATACTTAGGAGGGTCTGAATTTTTCACATTAGGATTTATGGTCAATGTGGACCTGCCTTAAATTCCTCTATCCCAAAGCAGCCCTGAATGTGAGACTCTATGGGATTCTGTGCAATATTTCCAGCTATTGTGCCTGAGTTAACCACCTGATGTTCTTCTCTTTATGTGAATCTTTATTTCATAGCATGATCACCTTGCTGAAATTGCTATGCTTGGAGAGTCCCTGTCCACCTCTTCAGGCTGCCAAGTGTGTTTTGAATCATTCCAGTCTACAGAGGTCATTTTATTTACTGGAGCAGATACCACATCAGCGTCAAGTTCTCAGAGGTCTGCGGGCTCAGGGAACGTTTGCAGAGTATGCCTGCTAACTATAGCTGTGTGACTAGCTTTATGGATGAAGTAAATTTGACATCTGTTCTCTCAGAGTCTTTAATCTAAGCCTTTGTTTATGTTGGGTGTCAACTTACATTACTCCTACAGTACATCCCTTCATTCAATCACTTACACACACACACATACACACACACGGTCAAACTATCCTTGTGAGGACCTTCCACTGACATAAATGTTAAAGCAGCTAATTAATGCTAAGACAAAATTAAAATTTAACCCTAACCTTGGTCACCAAAACAAAACAATCTCTCTTTCCATTGTTTATTTATTTATTTATTTATTTATTTATTTATTTTTTAAATAAAAGCTGCAATTTTACTAAAAGGGTCCAGTCAAATTTCAGCACAAGCGGTCAGATCTTCCGATCCTTGTGGGGATGTTTGGTCCTCACCAAGATATAAAACATGTCCACACACAAACACACATCATGCATGAACATCTGTCTTTGGCTATCTATGCTTCAGATTTAGCAGCTGTGAAAGGAACACAGCCAACCTGTCCGAAAAAAGATCCAAATTCATCAGAACTCAGCAGAACTTATTCAAAACATAAGCTGCCATTCAAAGGTTATTGAACACCCTATCCATTTTTATTTTTTTTTTTTGCATTTTCTTTGTATAACTGACCTCATATTAAACCAAGGGATATATTTATGTGAATTGAGAAATGTTAGAAAATACTTGAACGATCTAGATCAAAAAGGTTAAAAAAAATGTATCACTCCAATTAAGCACTTTAGGCACATAACTGTTTTACAGTTAATACTAGTGCTGTCTGAGTTGTATTTTTTACCAGGCTTAACGGCTTTAGACCTCAGGGCTTGCTTTTAATTAATAAAGCACTCTTGAGAGCCCCATTAGGATCCGCGGGCAAGCCGCTAATAAGTTCCACAAAGATTTATTTGCTATTTAATTGCTATTCAGTATCATGCTGTTTGGTCTGTGTGATTAAATTGAATAAAAACATAGGAAACTTCAGTGGTTAAAAATGTTTGAGTGGCATATTGCCATACATACTAAGAGAAATTCATTGCTCTAATACAAAAAAAAGATTAACTGTACCTGTGCTAAATAAGTTCCTCTTCATCCAAATATGGTTTTACGTCCTAGTACTGAAATTTAGAGCTAATGTTAAGCTAATATTCTGAACACAGAATATGAAGCCTAGTGCTTGGACAACTTTGTAATCACTTTTTATTTCTGTGCTACAGTATTTTAATTTGCACTACAAAACTTGAAAACCTTTCTAGCACTATGAGCACTATGCTCTGGTGTGATATATAGAGTAAATAAAGTCCATCTCCATGCACACACACACACACACACACTGCATGGAATTGTATGAATGGATTGATATGCAGCCCAATGTGAAACACATGCCGTGTCTGAGTTCCAATCACACGTCACGCGTCAACTCAAACCAGATTTGTGCTGAATAGCCTTCGATAACCTGATGTTCTGAAGCCTTGATCTGCAGAAACTCTTCAATGGGGGAAAGATCTTTAATTCACTTTCATTTACTTACTTTCTTTTCGAATCTGGGTGTGGAAAGTCAAAACTGTTAGCTTCAGGACTTCGCTAGGTTAGTCAGGGTGTTTAGGAGTGTAATTACTGTGTTTGGATGGTTTTCACAGACTTAAATTAAAGCAATATGTATGTTTGAAAAGGGCTGGCAAAAAGGTTTGCTCAGTCAGAAATGGTAAGGGTAGGGATCCAAATAATAGATCCAAATAATATATACCGTTGCAGTCATAAGTTTACATATGCCTTGAAGAATTTGCAAAATGTTCATTTTTTTAAAATGAGGATTCATAAAAATTGCATTGTGTTTTTTATTCAGTCCTGCCCTGAATAAGCTATTTCACATAACAGATGTTTACATATAGTCCACAAGACATAATAATAACTGAATTTACACAAATGTAACAGTTAAAAAGTTTACACATGCTTGATTCTTAACACTGTGTGTTGTTACCTGAAGGATCAACGACTCTCTATGTTTTGTGATAGTTGTTCATGAGTCCCTTGTTTGTCCTCAGCATTTAAACTACCCACTGTTCTTCAGAAAAATCCTCCGGGTCCTGCACATTCTTTGATTTTCCATCATCTTCCAACAGTGGCTATATGATGTTGAGATCCATCTTTTTACACTGAGGACAACTGAGGGACTCGTACACAACTATTAAAATGGTGCAAATCACTGATGCTCAAGAAGACAACACTATACATTAAGAGCCAGGGGAGTGTCAACTTTTGAACAGGATGATCAGTGTAAATTGTTGTTGTTGTTTTTTTAAATGTTACATACCATCAACACATTGTAACATAATTTTTTGAAGTATAATGTCAAATCGGAATATGCATTTCCATGCAAATGGCTGAGGAGCTAGAGCTTTTAACAAGTCAAACTTTCTAGTCAAACAAATACTTGACAAACTAATTCCTGACATCAAGAAATGCCTGAGATGAACAAGTGCATTAAGAACAAGTGGCTGACACACTGTGTCTCAGAAGGTGAGACAAAATGGGTTTACAGAGCAGTAATACTTGCTTATAAATAACTATAAATGGGGCTGTAATTCATTGTAAGCATGGGCTTCATAGAAAGTGTTACCACTAAAGAATCTCTAATAAATGAAATGAACTAAAACACCATTCAATTAAAAGTTATATAAATAAATAGCAGGTATGTGGCTGCATGTACCAAAAGTACCAAAGTTTCTATTAATTACTTGAATTGACCTAAAACGTTTGCCAATTAAAACCATTCAATGACAAACTGGGAACAATTGCAAGTAACATTGCGTAAATTCAGATCTTTAAACAAATATAACACATCTCTGTTCACAACCAATAAAAATTTGGAAAAACAAAAGCTCCACTGGGTTTTGTTCAATCGTACTCAATCAAAAAACAAAATGATGAATGGAAAACCCTAAATCTGGATTAATCCTGAACACAGTAAAAGTTCATATTTTTGGCACCAGTGATTTTATGAAAATATACAAAACAAAACTTCATATAAATAAAGTCATAGGGAAAGCTACAATCATTAATCCCACATAACTTTTCATGTACACTGACTCGTGCAAATTATACCAAACTTGCAATTATAAGAACATGTCAGCGTGCCAGCTGCAGGAATTCTTGACTGGGGCTTTAAGAGAATTGAACATCTGTTAAACTACTACAAGGAACAACTTGCACTCATATAAAGCACAGAGAAACATGAAGTTCTCTTTACTAGTCACGGCTAAGTAACTAAACCAGTACTCTACCATGATTGTACGTACCATACTCAATACAATTCAATTCAGTTTTATTTGTATAGCACTTTAAACAATGGACATTGTCCCAAAGCAGTTTTACAGGGATATATAAATTCAGGATATAGATTTTAAGTGAATTAATTTATCCCTAATAAGCAAGCCAGAGGCGATGGTGTCAAGGAAAAACTCCCTGAGATAATATGAGGGCGGCTGTGGTTCAGGTGGTAGAGCAGGTTTTCCACTAATTGTAGGGTTAATGGTTCGATTCCCGGCCCATATGACTCCACATGCTGAAGTGTCCTTGGGCAAGACAAGCTAGCGCCTTGCATGGAAGCTCTGCTACCATTGGTGTGTGAGTGTGTGAGGGTGAAGGAGAACCAGTGTAAAGCACTTTGTACTGCTCAGGTTAAAAATGCGCTATATAAATGCAGACCATTTACCATATGAGGAAGAACCCTTGAGAGGAACCAGACTCAAAAGGGAGCCTCATCTGGGTGACACTCCCTTATAAACACACTAATACTACATGGTCACTGTTCACTGATAGAGACTTGAGTGCAAAACTGTTGGTAACAGTTGTAGTCCTAAGCCATCATAGCATAATTGTTCATAGGAATTGAGGTCCAAAGCCATCTTATAGTTTTTAAGTGGTACCATCCTTAGTAATCTCAGTTATCTTTAGGCTGCACCATCCTCAGCAGCAGTACTGCTTTATTATTAGTTCAGGAATCTATGTTTTATGCACATAAAGGCAATGCAGGTAGTATTTGTCACCTCATAGCTTCAGGATTCCTAGTTCAATCCTGAGCTAGAGTTACTGTCTGCATTAGGGATGTCACAAGAACCGATACTTCGGTACCAAGTCGGTACCAACATTCAGTATCAACAAGTCAAAGCATAGTGATAAGCAACTGATGTGTATTGCTGTGGTTCTTTGACAGTCCTTGGATTTAATCTTACAACCTTCCAGTCATTAGAAAACAACAGTATCTGATGAGCTATGACTACCCTAAGCCAAATTACAACCCAAAGTCATGGTATGAGACGTCTCAGTTCGGCAATAAAGAATATTATGCACCAACAAAAAGCATCCTAACAATTTCCAAAACCATTGGGTACAATAGAAAAAAAGCAATCATACAGGCCCCCATAGTGTAATTCTCTCAAGCAAAAAATTAAAGACGATCATAATGATATCTCACACTTAATTTTGGCAGCCATTTCCTCACCATATTGTTCCACCCTATTGGAGCCTGTTGGCTCATTATACCACATACTGGTTACAGTGTGCACATTTGATGATCCTAAATACATGATCCATATGCTATACAACCAATCAGATGCAAACATAAAATCGTGTTTGTTCACGATTCATTTTAACTAAAGCCTCCACGCTGTGTTGAGTCAGTGTAAGAAAAGGCTGGTACCTGTTAGTCCTGGTAGTCATCAGGACAAACCAGAAACAGACCCAAAGCAACAGGAATCATGTTTATGAAGTCTTTAAGACAAGTTAATTATGCTCTTTCGTTGCATCTGGATTAAATATCTAGTGATTTTTCTAACAAAGAGTTTGACTGGAAAGGTATTTGACTGTTCTCTGTTTATAATAACTATAAGATTTTGTTCTTGTTATCAAGAAGTAGCAATGAATGGTTTAAACTCAGTAACAGGTTTTCTGAATAGCTTCACCAAAAGTGGGGACTTGCATGTCATAACATTTTCATAATGTAGCCTGGGGACGCGTCTCATTCAAGGGTGTTTACAGTGTTGTGCCAATGTAAGTTGTTCCACTGCCAGCTCCAGCTTCGGTCTAGAGAGAGTCATGGACAAATTTTAGTGAAGTTAAAAGCTTATGGATATTATTCTTGCATGCATAAGCTTCAAACCCCATTACGAATCCCTTGAATAAAATTTACACAATTTTTTTTTTTTACCTTAGCCAAAAGAAGTTGATCAGCCAAAACATTTTTGTGTCCAAATAGTTGCTTCTTTAGTTTTGCTCTGAATTCATGAGTGACACTGGTTTTAGAATGTGCAATTACAGCCATCTTTAAAGTTTATTACTTATTACACCATATGACATCCCTATAAAATCTTGGCCGAATTCTATAACAGGCTGTTCTAACATTTTACTATGTTATGCTTAAGTATGGGGTCATATAAACAGAAAAGTTCTTCAATGTGAGCTTGAAATAATAATAAGGAAATGTTTCTCAAATGAATCTCAAGAGAAAGTGGGTCATGCAACAAGACCACGACCCTAAGCACACAAGTAGTTCTACCAAAGAATGGTTAAAGAAGAATAAAGTTAATGTTTTGGAAAGGCCAAGTCAAAGTCCTGGCCTTAATCCAATAGAAATGTTGTGGAAGGACCTGAAGCAATCAGTTCATGTGAGGAAACCCACCAACGTCCCAGAGTTGAAGCTGTTCTGTACTGAAGAACGGGCTAAAATTCCTCCAAGTCAATATGCCGGACTGATCACCACACTGTAAATCCGGATAAGTTCATTTAACTCAAAATATTTTAGGAAACTAATTACCTCAAAAGTTTTAAGTTGGTAAATCAATTTCTTTAAGCCAAATACACTTAAATATAACAAGTTTGAGTTAAATCTTTGTTATATTTAAGTGTATTTGGCTTAAAGAAATTGATTTATCAACTTAAAAATTTTGAGGTAATTAGTTTCCTCAAATTTTTTGAGTTAAATTAACTTATCTGGTTTTACAGTGCAGTTACCGGAAACATTTAGCTATTACAATTATTGCTGCACAAGGGGGTCACACCAGTTACTGAAAGCAAAGGTCCACATACTTTTGCCACTCATAGATATGTAATATCGGATCATTTCCCTCAATAAATAAATGACAAAGTATAATATTTTTGTCTCAATCGGTTCATTGTGTTCTCTTTATCTAGCCCACTTTTAGAAAATCTGATGATGTTTTAGGTCATATTTAAGCAGAAATGTAGAAATTTCAAATTCACAGTTTAGTATTGTACAAACAGCATTCTTAAGCAATATTCAGAGACTAAATTCGACTTTGAGCAGCAACTGACCAGAAACAATTTTACTCAGGCATTCTGGTCCATAAAACAACATTATCACCATTAGGTCCTAGTCTGCCTTGACTAAACATCTGTCTTTTTCACTTATGTATATAGGTTTGAGAATCTTGTATAGGACTACAGTCATTACACTGAAAATTGATTCATTCTTGCTTCCAACCAGGGGCTTGTGCCCAGTCTAACTATTGCCCATCAGTGGACTTCCTTTGCTTGGTCACAGCCCACTCAAGAAATTCACAGCGTTTCTATAAATAAATAAATAAATAAATAAATAAATACTGCACATAAAGTCAGAAGCTGTGGGAATTTAGGAGGGAATATGCTAAAGCAGAAAAAAGTGGAGGGGGGGGGGGGTGAATTACACTACAGGAGAAGCAGAAAAAAAAATCATATACAGTGTTCATAAGGAGGGAACTCCTTTAGTGAGACGCACACACACACACACACACACACACACACACAGAGAGAGAGAGAGAGAGAGACACTGAGAGAGACACACACAGAGAGAGACACAGAGAGAGAGACACAGAGCGAGAGAGACACACACACACACAGACACACACAGAGAGAGAGAGAGAGAGAGAGAGAGAGAGAGAGAGAGAGAGAGAATTTCCAGCTGATCACAGGAAAGCAGCAGTAGCAGCAGCACTCGGATCGGCTGCATCCTGGATCCTGCGGTAAGTAAAGTTTAAAGGCTCATAAATATATTTGTGTTGCACTTGCACGTTTTTTACTAAGCAAAATGCGCGTTCACACGTGCGCGCGACACGTCAGCGCGCAAATTACTATCAATATCTAAAAGGGAAAAAAGAAAGCAAGAAAGAAAAAGTCGGAAAGCCGGAGATGATTGACATTTATGATAATCTTGAGGAAAATCTCGAGTCTGTTGTGCTGGCAACCCTGCCATGCATGAGATGCAAAGAAAGTGTGCATGCAGTTTTCTCCACTCATTACTGCTGCTTCCTTTGTGAGGACGTGGCTCTTTTTTTTTTTTTTTTTTTTGCAGTTTTTCTCCCCCCCTCTCTTTGTATTAAAACATCTGGATTTGGAAAGAGTTGCAGGGTTGACTTGTTCCAATTAATAAGCCCCTGTGCACGTCCAAAAAGTTGCACAGAACAATCTTTCATAGATATGAAAACTTTTGTACTGAAGCTCACAAAACAAAATAAAAGGAAAAATTAATAAGCTATGTAGAGTAATGAGACAGCTGTTCTGGGCATGCGCGGTGGGAATTGTCCTCAGTAAATTTACTCGTGCACACTGTGGTTTGTGCACATTTCTATTCAGTCCTGCCAGATACTGGATTTAGAAGGACTAGTGTGGACTTTCATTAATAGGAATAAATCATGATGATTTATTAAAGGCACCCAATGTGAACAGAAAAGAAATGGATGCAGAAACAGAGGGATGGATCATAGAAGGATTAGAGTCAAATGTATCAGGAGGCAATGAAACCTGAGCCCTGAGTCAGTGCATTGTTCAACATTCCCAATAAGACATGTCCGTCAAGCCAAAGCGCAAAAAAAGGAAAAGAAGTTGACAGCATCTTTAATCATTGTAAAGGAGCCCAAAAATCTGCCATGCATGAAAAATGGTGGAGCGAGTCAGCCCAAAGACTCTGTTTAACATTCCTACAACTCAGTTAAACACGGCAGATTTCCTCTTTCACCCGCTTCATAATGTTGTGAAAGCCAAGGAAAGCCAAAGTCTGAACATGTGTCATAAAATTCCCAGCCAGAATTCCCAGGATACTGTAACTACACTATACTAACACAGGGTCATGAATATCAGTACACTGGCCGTCACAGATTTTAATGGGGGAGTTATAAGAGGGGAAAAAAACCCATATAATATGCTTTCTATTTACATGGAACATGTAGTGCATTACAGGTTATGAGGATATACTCTATACATGCCTGTCACCAAGAAAACATTTGCGATTAAGGTCCTAAAAGTTAACAAAAGTTTTGTAAGGAGGACAGAATACTTCTGTATACTTTAGAAGTATTTCATGAATAAGATCCAGAGTGACTAGTCAGGCAACCCATCTGTACCAAATCTTGAGTGTTCGGAGATGCTTTTCTGCTCACCGTGATTGTAAAAAGTGGTTATTTGAGTTACTATAGCCGTTCTGTCAGCTCAAACCAGTCCGGCCATTCTCCTCTGACCTCTCTCATCTGCCCTTTCTCATCAAGGCATTTCTGCAATGAAAACTGCAGCTCACTGGATGTTTTTTGTTTTTCGCACCATGCTTTGTAAAACTCTAGAGACTGTTTTGCATGAAAACACGAGATCAGCATTAACTAAAGCTCTTAAGTAGAAAGTATGCTTCACTTTTTACGCATACGATAGGAACAGCGTACAGTACGCGTGACACAAATTTCGTCATCAGCAGAGTACACACGCTGCCCGATTTACGCATTTAATTCTTTTGCACTATTTAGTTGTTCCACAAGGTGGCAACATTGACCCAGGGCTGTTGATCATCAAGGTAGTTGAAGAAAAAACTGAATAAATGGAAGAGATGGAGTGCAGGTTAGAAAGTACCTGCATTTGTATAATTCTAGCCTTTAATTGCATAAGGATTTGTATATTGCTGCTAATCGTGGTGAGAGATTGCCCATGCATTGTTCTTCGTATTGTTGTGATTCTTCTTCATTGTTGTCCTTCACACCAAAAGACCTGCTTTACTGCTCTGTACTGACTCTGGGCCAGGAGGGGTAGTGCAAGTATATGCGCATTCGTCGACTGCCTGCATACACGTACATGCCAAATGGCGTATACTTTGAAAGGCTATCTGTATGACTGTGCATAAGCTACCATACGTGAAAAAAAAACGAAGTATACCAGAGCTTTTAATCTGTATCTGCATGATATTATGCATTGTGCTGCTGCCACATTTGGCTGAGCTTTCAACACAAAAACAGATAGCTTGTTCTTGACCTTCACAATTAATTTAATGGTTATAATAATTGTTAACAAGCAGTTAAATATATAATTAAGTGCAATCATGGCTATAATAAAAAAGAATTTTCAGCTGGAATTTGCTCCGGGAAAGGACACATTATTATACTTGGGTCATTGATCTTTTTTTGTTGCTGTGAAGATTGATGGCATCATCAAACTTCTTTTAAGACTTGGCAGTAGACAGAGATTACAATTTACAGGATTGCAGATTAGAATATAAAGACAGCAAACATGCACTCAAATTCACACAGAATTGGTTGTGGGGCAAAAGCTGTCTCAGTCTCCTGATTTGAACCCTTGAACCCCCAGTCCACATCTGCAAAAAAAAAAAAAAAGACAAATATAAATGAGTTGAAATGTTTGGCAAGGAAATGTTCTCTAACCTTGTTAGAATATCACAGGAAGAGGCTCTGTGATGTTATTCTCTTCAGATGGAAGTGTCTGCAAATATTAATTTTGGAGGTGCCAATAATTTTCAAGTTCTTATAATTCTTATAATTGTAATAAAAATAAATAAATAAATAAATAAATAACAAAAACAAACAAACATTGAGTTAAAATAAAACTATACAGCATCCCCATGTGCTCAATCTCAAAACATTATCGAAAGAATGTGCTATTTCATATATTTATTTTTGCTTATTTTTTATGAAGGGTGCCAACAATTATATGAGCCTGTAAAATGCTGAGAACAGGTTACACTGATGAGATGTATTTGGGATCAGCAACATAAATGAATGTGTCTCGCACACAATCTAGGTGTTAATTCTTAGCTACTTAACTGTTTACTGCATGATGTTGCCATATGACAACAATTCATTTATCTCCAATTTTTTTGATACAAAACTACTATTTACCTATGTAACTGGGGAAAAAGGTGGGCTTTAACTTTGACATAAGAAATCCCATGTCACATGACCAGGAAGTGCTGTTTGCACGTACTTTTCTGCAATCACATGGCATGGTGAAGGTCATCATCGGTGGGCTCTCAAAATTTGATTCATTTTTCAGTATTTAGGCAAAACTACTTAAATGGAAAAAATTAAACACTATCTGAAATAAGTTAACATTTATTTTGTCATTTAAGCAAGTTTATATATTTTGAGGATGTTGTTAAATGATGAAATGTAATTGTTGCCATATGGCAACAACAGGCGATAATGGAACTGTGGTATGTGCATTCATGAATTCAAGCAGACCTACATAGCAAAAAATACACTAGACTTCTCTAATAGTATATTTACATTATTTTGCATTCAGAGTAAGAAAAACGGTTGTAGCTTCAGACATTTTGCATTTGCACTGTAGTTTCAAGAAAAAAAAATAAAAAATTCAAGCAAAAGAATTAAAAAGATATGTCACCCAAAACATTTTTTGGATGTAATTTTTGCATGTATTTTGAGTGAGTAAATCCACCGACATCATTTTTACAGCTGTAAAAAAAAAACATTTGACATTTTTTCAATGAAGACGTAATATTTCATGAAGTAGAGGGTTAACCTACCCACTGGATACACAGAACCAACACTATATGTTCATGCATTCCTTCTCTGACATGTAATCTTGATACTAAATGGATGCCAAGCAGGACGACATTATACCTGCATCTATATCAGAGGTTCCAACATTGCTAACAAGATAATTCCAGCAGGCAGGGAGACAAAACTGAATTAAAAGACTTCATAATTGCGTCTTGGCAGGTAGTAAACATGAGCTTTGAGGAGCTTGTGAGACTGTAATGTCTTTTGACAAGGGCAGAAATAGAGGTCGAGCTTTTGGCAACTGCAATAAACATAAGAAAGCACAAGAGCAAGAAAAATAGGCAGGAGAAAATGCAAGGACTTCATTTACTATTTTGCAGGTAGTAAATAAGAGCATTTTGTGGAGCTTGTGAATGCATGATGCATGATGATGGCACTGATACTGAAGGGCTACATAATGAAGGGGTTAACTAATTTTAAAAGTAATACTATGCACCTGCATACACCATCCTGAAGCTTTACGTAACGTCTATGAGCTAAAGGTAGGGTGGATATAAACATAATATAGTGCAGCGACAGATGTACGCTGCAAGGGTTTCTGTGGAGGAGGGGTTGAAGGGGAGGTGCTCAGGAAACAAGCAAAATACAGCCAAAATCAACAAAGCCCACAGGGCCAAGTTCTGCACCACCTCCCACATCTCCGTCTCTCATCTTTGTATCTAGCTCTCTCACTCTCTCGCTCGTCTCCTTCTCTTTCCAATGTTTATTGCTATGCCAAGAGCTTGACCTCTATTTCTGCCCTTGTCAAAAGACATCACAGTCTCATTTCAATGGTTTTTTTTCCCCTCCGCCTCACTTTCTGGGCTTTGTTAAATCACCAGCACTGACCAGGTGTCCTTGGGGCCCGCTCAGCATGAGAAAACACTGTTTATGGCAGAATGGCTATCACAATAAATGCAGTCACTTAACAAACACTATCATTTTCTTCCATGCAGTATGTAACTCATTTCTGCCTGACACCTGCAGAATGGGTTTACAAACCGGCTGTGGAAATGAATTAAATTTTATTTCAAATGAATGGTTCCGTGTTGATTTATGTTATACATTCAAACTATTATTATTATTATTTTTTAGGTGAAATGTCTTCAATTGTTGTAGGATTTTGTTTAATTCGATGCAAACGAACTTGTAAGTACACTATCCATGCCTTAAAGGAAACCTTCACCCTGAAACACATCCAATTGGGGTTGTACTGAAATAATTGTAATTCGTTTAGCTACTGTATTTTGGTGCTAATTTGTTGGTTGCTGGTGTGTTTTGTTATTCCAGTGAAAGCTTAGAGGTTAACTTGAGAGAAGTTATCTGCTGCGCTGATATCCATTGTTAGTGCAGTTACCAAAGGAGAAAAATCTCAAACATAAGGGTTTAATGGTCAGGTTTCACTGTTAAATCCTACTTAGAACATAGAAATATTAGAGACGTAAACACTGTGAAGCAGTTGTGCCGAGACTGAGCTAGGCCAGTTAGTGATGATTCTGACAGCGATATTTGCATGAAAGTTGAAGCTTTGGGACCTTATCAGAGTGCAGAGATGAGGAGGTGAGAGAGCTGGACAGACTAAAGGATTAAAGTGTCGCTGCATCATTCTCTTTAGGTAGAGATGAAGCGAGAGCTAATTCCCTAATACCCATTATGACTTCTGGCATTGTTTCTTCTATGTATTTAATGCATTTCTGTACATCCTTCAGGCGCACAGTGGCTTAGTGGTTAGCACATTCGCCTCACACCTCCAGGGCCGGTGGTTAGATTCCCACCATGGCCCTGTGTGTGTGGAGTTTGCATGCTCCGGGTACTCCGGTTTCCTCCCCCAGTCCAAAGACATGCATGGTAGGTTGATTGGCATGTCCAAAGTGTCCGTAGTGTATGAATGGGTGTGTGAATGTGTATGTGAGTGTGCCCTGTGATGGATTGGCACCCTGCCCAGGGTGTACACTGCCTTGTGCCCGATGCTCCCTGGGATAGACTCCAGGTTTCACCGTGACCCTGAAAAGGATAAGCGGTATAGAAGATGGATGGATGGATGGATGTACACCCTTCGCAGATCTGTCCATACTGGAACTATTAAAGTCAATTCTGTTATTAGACCGAGCCTGATTTATTTGTGGCAACCCATTCCTAATGAATGCATCTACAATAATTATGCTAAGCCACGGCCAAAATTTTTCCATTACTCTGTAATTTCTGTCCCTGTTCAGTATATAGATATATTTATTTATATATAAATAAATATATATAAATATATCCCTGTCTGTCTCTCTCTCTCTCTCTCTCTCTCTCTCTGACTCTTGTCTTCAGGTGTGGTCATGTCTGGATTCTTTCTACCTGTGCTGTTGCTCCTCCCCCTGGTGGCCTCTGTCCCCTCCCCCTCCAGGTCACCACCCAAATACTGCCGCAGGTGCTGCGATCACCTGGATCCGCCCCTCAGCAACTCACCCCGTCCCGTGGCCTATCAAACACCAGAGGTTCGCACGTTCATTAACATGACCATTCTCAAAGGTAAGGGCTAAAACTGCATACACACATTGAAAATCTGTATGTATTTTTCCCCTCAGTTATATTTTGCTAGCATACAGGTTTAGCTCCTTCTCAAGATCCTTCAGACATCATACTTCATACACCTCCAGTCAAGAGTTTATTGTTTCTTATATTTTATTACAGATGAATATTTAATAGTGTCACAGAATTTAAAAAAAAGGTGATAAAATAATAGAAAAACTGCTCCATTGAAAACCTCATTCTTTGTAATTAAGGACTTTATTTTTCTCTAGGTGCTCTCAAATCTGGCGTGGCATGAAGCGCAGCATGAAGCTTCATTAAAGGCGTGAACTTGGGGGAAAACTATTAATTCTATAGTGTTAGTATCAACTGTGATTGTGCAGTGTGCTAATATTAGAGTGATCAGCATCCAGGTTTTTTCCAATTATATCTATATTGTTTGCATAAAATAAAATAAACAGCATTTTGAAATGTAAGTGAGCACAGTGCAAGTTTAACCCAAAAGGTGTTGAAAATATATATATATATATGTATTTATTATATTAGTTGGAATGAATACAAATACAGATACAAACAATAGGTGGAGTATTCTGGTTTTTTTTTTTTAAAGAAAACTACAGACTACAGGTATGTGTGTCAAAAATGTGATCCTGCAAGATGAAGCAGTAATCATTTTCGTCATTTTTAAATGATCGTTCTCCATTGTTATTCAAATGAAATCTTCTCAGAATATCATACAGCCATTATAATCATCTGCCACTTAAAGTGTGTCCCAGCTTTAGACTAGGTACTGAAAGCATGTCCAGTGATTTTTCTGATCTTTCTGGAATGTAGCAAACTGAAAGAAATCTAACAAAATATTATTGGATAGCAAGGGTGTGAGTTGAGGGTGTAGGGAATGAGTTGAGGGTGTAAGGGTGTGAGTTGAGGGTGTAGGGAATGAGTTGAGGGTGTAAGGGTGTGAGTTGAGGGTGTAGGGAATGAGTTGAGGGTGTAAGGGTGTGAGTTGAGGGTGTAGGGAATGAGTTGAGATTGTAAGGGTGTGAGTTGAGGGTGTAAGGGAATGAGTTGAGGTTGTAGGGAATGAGTTGAGGGTGTAAGGGCGTGAGTTGAGGGTGTAGGGAATGAGTTTAGGGTGTAAGGGTGTGAGTTGAGGGTGTAGGGAATGAGTTGAGGGTGTAGAGTGTTTTCAGGCAGCAATATGTTTGAGTGTGGTCAGCTGTAGCCTAAATAACAGTTTCTTGATTTAGGAAAGACACTGTTGCTTTGAAACATTGATAGATTTCTTACTTAATCACATTAGACAGAAAATAGAAAGTTTTCCAGTAAGGTCCACAGATCATCTGGTTCAGATCATGCTCTGCAAATTGCTATTTGCTGTTAGAATTTGTGAACACTGTTTTCCAGTGTTTCCAGAGCATAGTGGTAGGGTTAGCACAAATATATATTTTTTTTTTATTAAGAAAAATAAAAATAACTAAAACAGTTTGTATAGACCATGCCCACTTCTGGTTTTAATCTAAATATGAAACCAGATAATAATAATTTGAGCACTAAAGAGAGACAGATAATGGCCCTGTGTTACACCCCTTATTTGTTTGTTTGTTAAGCCATTATTAATGGCTCTATTTTAACACATGAACAGACACTTCTGCTCTGTCTGTCACCCACCCACTCACTCACTCACCCACTCACTCACTCACTCACTCACTCACCCACTCATTCACCCACTCACACCCACCCACTCAACCACCCACTCACCCACTCAACCACCCACTCACATACACTGTTCTGTGTTCTGTCTTTAGTCTTACATTAAACAGGCGTCCTATCGGTGTTTCTGGGATCAGAGAGGAATAGAAGTCCTATATCATATGTAACCCAGCGATGACCCTAAACACTAGCCACACCCACTAACATGCCTACTTTCCCTTATCTCTCTCTCTCTCCCACACATGCTGTCATAGCTTTTCTCTGTCTGACTCAGTGTCTAATAAACAGAAACTCAAACCAACCCTTGAGTTCTGGAAAATGGTATAGACCACAGCTCTCTTCTCTCTTCCGTTTTCTTAATAAGAAAAACCGAGCCGACTAAGTAGAAGTCATCCTGAGACGCAACAGCAGGCTCTAGAGGCATACAGACCTGGCAGGAAACTTGCCTATGTGGCAGTAAACTACAAGCGGGAACATGTGTGTTGTGTTTGTCTGCGTTCTGAGATTACAGCCCTGAGAATACTCAGCTTCTTGCAGACCGCCTGTGATTACTCAGAGCTCAGTAAAAGCTGTTCTGGTGGATTCATTGGAGCAGCCATGAATGGGAACAGTAACAGCATGTGGTTAGATGACGTGCAGATCAACTTTATTGTGAAATAGTGCTTGTGAAATTCAGGATCCATATCCAGCACTCAAAACCTTATATACACTATACACAATACGTTTATCATTTCTCATGGCTTTTCACATCAGGATAGGGAGGTCCTGGTAAGTGAGATGAAAATTACCATAATACTCTGTGGCTATTGGACATGGTGTGTTAAGCATGACTTGGCTGGATTTTACTTAGATGGATTATTGCTGCCTAACAGCTGTAGGGTTCCAAGTGCATAATCTGAACCGTGTGGTGTTAGGAGTCACTCACTCACTTGCTCACTCATCCACCCATTGCCTTGCTCACTGCTATCCTTGCTTACTTACTCAGTTTTGCTATCACTCATTCAGTCATTCATTTACTGACTCCCTAGTTTTAATACTCACTCATTCACTAATACACACTTTAAATTTCCATGCCTCCATCCTTTTATCCATTCATTTGTTCCTGTCTCACAGGAGATAAAGGCGATCGAGGTGAGAGAGGTACTCCGGGTAAGGCAGGAGCAGAAGGTCCTCCAGGTCCCAGAGGCACCATTGGCCTTAAAGGCAGCAAAGGGCAGGCTGGGGCTCCAGGAGACCCCTGCAAGACACAGCACTCGTCTTTCTCGGTGGGCCGCAGGAAGGCCCTCCACAGCGACGACTATTACCAGGCACTGCTTTTTGACACCGTCTTCGTCAACCGTGACGAACACTTCAACATGTTTAAAGGCAAGTTCTACTGTTATGTACCGGGTATTTACTTCTTCAACATCAACATCCACACGTGGAACTTCAAGGAGACCTATCTGCACCTGATGCAGAATGAACAGGAGCAGGTGATCCTGTATGCGCAACCCAGTGACCGCTCAATCATGCAGAGCCAGAGCGTCATGCTTTCTCTTGAGCTTAACGATGAAGTCTGGGTGCGCCTCTTCAAGCGCGAGCGTGAGAATGCCATTTACAGCGATGACGTTGACGTCTACATCACCTTCAATGGCTACCTGGTGGTTCCTGCCGTATAGAAATGGCGTCGCATGGATGGTTTCCCAATACTGAGAGAGGGAATTATGGATTAAGGCTTCTCTCAGGGAAAGCATGTGCCAATGGAGTTCTCTGAAGAGGAAGGAAGCAGTGCTAATTTAATAATAACAATGCATTAGGTACATTTAGCTGACAGATGATTAACATATTGGTGCTAAAAATAGCTGACTCGCTAACAATTTGATTTGGTACCTTTGGTACCCTTTTAACCCTTTAGTTTTTTGATGTGTTAAATATGATTAATTTGGCTGCAGAGCAGCTTCATTAACTTATCAATGGGCAATACTATGCAGAATATCTTTTAAATCTTCTCAGAAACTTCTTCTGAGCACAGCATTGCACATTGTGAAAGGAAATCAGGTCACCTGTACTGTATCTGTCCTTCCAAAAAAAACAAAAAAAACCTCACTTCCTGAAAGAGGGTTGACTGGAAAATACTCCAGACTTACATAAGCATTTGGCTTGGATCATCGTCTTTACTTTTTTACCATGTTTCTGGAACCAGCCTGGTCTGAGTAAGAGCTTATGTTTGTTGAGGTCTTAGCTTATACCAGCTGGACAGGCTTTTTGAGTGACATTAACACCTTATCCAGAGTGACAGGAGTGAAGGCGCAGCAACAGTAATACCTAGGCAGGAACCAAAAACTCCATCCATCCTGCTAACTTTCAAAAACGCAATGAAAAAAAATCAATCCATTTTCGGGGTCATAAGCAATCCAATTTTCTTTTTAGCATAAATGCATAAATGAGGGATTAGATAGTTGGCATGTGGTAAAGGATGAATACATTATGAAGATATATGGTTAGATGAGATATATCAACTTATCCCATTCCCTTTAAAAAACTGTGTGTACACTGTTGGTGTAATGACATACGATTGGATTTCAGTTATATATTCGCTGGTATAAATGACCAGTGGCCTGCAATGTCAGTCAGCTAGCTATTTATCAATAACTATAACAATTATGTTTGCGGTCTTTTGGTGCATTATCACAGGTTTTCCAATGTAGGTCCTAGCTAAAGCCTTGTATCCATTTAATTGGTTTTTAAAGGAAAAAGTCATTAAATTAACTCTCTTTAATTAGATGTTGATGTTAGGAGACTTAAATAGTGTATAAATCAGAAAAATACTATTACCCTTGCATCTGTACTAAGTCAGTAATATTATTACAATTTTGGTCCAAAGTGGTTTAAATATCCCGGTATTGGCAGCTATTGATTGTCACTCCTCTTTCTGCACTCATATCAGCTTAGGCATTTTTATGATGACCATGAAAATAGCAATTGTGCAAGAACAAGAAAATTTGGCTGATGCCCAACCAAATTAGCATTACGGATGTGATACACCACTTGCCCTTGTACAAAAAATGAATCCTGAAAGCTTTTATACCCGCTCTGTGTGTTAAGATAATGCAGCCTGATGGATTCATTTTAACATGATTTAGCACTTAAGTATGACAAAAGGAGGTTTTATGGTAAAATGGCCAAAAAAGAATAGGCAACTGGCAATCAATTTGAAACAGTCTTGCACAGTAAATATGCTTTTCTGACTCATGTGTAAATGCACCCCATTACTCATGATAGCATTGTGTAAAGCTCATGTCACATTGTGGATTGCGAGGATGGAGGATGGTACGGCATGAACTAAGGGTCAGCAGAACGTCGAGGAAATAAACAGAATAGTGTAAAAGTGTCTAAACTGAGCTGTCTTAATACTGTATCACTCATTTTGATTGGAGCTGAAAGAAAAGAGGCCACCCATCTGTCTCTGGAAGGAAACCCAGCTGCATTAGACCTGCTATGTTTATAGACACCAGAAACAGGAAACCAGACCAGCTATCTGTAATCACAACCAGAGTCAAGTCAGTGAGAGAGAGAGAGAGTAATGAAGGACATTGGGGTGGGTCCTTGCTCGAAATAAATCACACATCACTTGTTTTTTTTTTGTTTTTTTAACACTACATAATAAAGCAGCCTGCTGTCAGAACCAATATTAGTCACTAATACAGCCATACAGCCAAGAACAGTTGGTAGAGGCCAAAAAAGTGTGTAGGTTGGAATTATTTTTGCTGTTAAAGACATTTTTAACATCTAAAATGGCTAGTTCTGGACAGAGAAGACCACTCTTGGCTGGTGCAGACTTAATTCAACACAGATGTTATTTTACAGTATAAACAATTAAACAAAGGGCTACAAGAAGGTCACGGTGAGACAGAGTCTACAGAAAACTCCAAACATTTGGATCTTCTTAAATTTTCCCCACTGTATAAATGTGGTTTTAATTGTATTGAGGAGGTTTACAGTGTTTGTTGATTTTGGATCGGTTTTCTGCATGTATGTGTGCGAGTCTGGGTTTTGTTTAGTCTTGATTTCCAGGTTGTTTTGCAGCTGTAACCTCAAACTCAGGCCTTTGACAACTATAGATATAGCAAGTCTCTGACTGAAACACTATTGAGTTCCTGTGTTTGTCTCAGGCACTGCCATGTGACACAGTTATATTCGTTTCACAGTGCAACTAGAAAAATCTTCTACCATCAAAAACCTTAACCACAACAAGGCCTCAGAGTGAGGCTAGTATTGGCTGGAGTTAGGGCATCACAAGAAAATCCAAATTACATGATTTTAGGTGATCCTACAATCAAAAACCTGACTCTGGGTGAGGTTAGTGTTAGCTTGAGTGAGGATATAACAAGAAAATCCATCATATGAGATTTTCAGGTGATCCGACAATCTGAGCAAGGCAAGCATTGTCTGGAATCTGTATATTACAAGAAAATCCTTCTTCAGGTGAGAATGCTGTCAAAAACATGCGTCAAAGTAAGGCTAGTATTTTCTGTAGTTAGCATATTACAACAAATTCCATGTTCAGGTCATTTTATCATCAAAACTTGCCTCAGAGTGAGGCTAGTATTCGCATATAATTTATGAGATTTCCAGGTGATTTTGCTATCAAAACTGACCCGGAATGTGGCTAGTTTTGGCTGAAGTTAGCATATCACAAGAAGGTTAATATAAGATTTTCAGGTGATTTTACCATTTGATTCAGAATAATTGCTAATAATTGGCTATGGTTAGTATATGACAAGAAAATAAATTTCATTAGATTTTCAGGTGATCCTATTATCCATGAAAATTGACTCAGGGTAAGGCCAGTATTTTCTGCAGTTAGTATATTACAAGAAGATCCATTTCAAATAATAATACTATTAAAACATGTCTCAGAGCGAAGTTTGTATCAGCTGGAGTTAGCACAAGAATGTTCATTTATGAGATTTTCAGTTGATCCTAACATAAACAACAACAACAACAACAACAACAACAACCTGGCTCTAAGTGGGATTAGCACTGGACTTCTCAAATAACACAAAAGTCAATTTATGATATTTTCAAGAGATCCTGCAATCAAAAACCTGAGTCAGAGCGAGGCTAGTATTTTCTGGAGTTAGTATATTAACAGAACACCCATTTTCAGGTTACAGTACTATCAAAAACATGCCTTAGCTTCCATTACTGTATGAGAAGAAAGATTATTTATGAGATTTTTAGGTGTTTTTGCCATTGAAAAACTGACTCAGATTAAGGCTAGCATTGTCTGGAGTTGATATATTACAAGAATTTTTTTTAGGTGATCATACTATCAAAAACATGATATGGGGTGAGGCTGGTTGTTAATTGGATCAAACATTTGACAGGGAGACATTACAATGCTAACATTAAAGTAAGCTGTTACATCCGAATACAGTTTAGCAAACATGGCTCATATACTTTAACCTTCCCAGCAGAGTTTCTAGCTCCACCAAAATCTGCTCCATTCTACAGCTAATCCAGATGTTACCATGGACGTTCAGATGACTGGAATTAAACAAGGCAAAGGTCTAATGTCAACCTTGGAGAACTTAACACAGAAGGCATGAAGTTGTTTATATTTCTGACCCAATGGTTTGACTTGTCTTTAAAAGTAATTTTTTAAATTAAGGTAATATTTTTTTACGACCTTCTATCAGGAACTGAGAGTGTCATAACAGCTTGCCTGTCACACCGAGCCTTTCCATACTGCGTTTCACACTTGAGCAAATTACATATGTCAGCCGTTGAAATTACATCATGTTTGCAATTACAAAAAATTTGTTCAAGCTGGGACATAAACACCTGGTGTTCTCCAGGTGTTTCTGATGCTGGGCCTGAAATTGGTGCTGTATTATAAAGGTGCTGAATTATAGGTTTACTGGCAAAAGTGCACTTTTTTTGTATACATGAATATAAATATTGCTTGTATTATGTAAATATTTTTTTTATGTACCAAATATCACTATTAAATTCTGCAGCAAAGTGACTCTGGGTCAGCTTCTGTGGTTTTTACCAGGATAGTATAAAATAGCGTGTTACAGCTCTGCTAACATCCTGTAGGCTCATTCTTGTTAGCACATCCATCTGTGCCTTCTTATTGTGTCTTGCCATAAAAATTCTTTGGCAGGCTGTGTACCCTCAACGTCCTCCAAACATTGGTCAGGCTTCACTTTATCCTCTGCCATGAGTGTGTGCAGCCTGGTCTGTGATTACAGAGAGAGGGAGGGAGAAAGAGAGAGCGAGAGAGACTCCACCCTGCCCACTAATGGAGGCAGAAAAAGAATAAACCCAGACTAGAGAGTGCACACTACAGACATCTCATCTCTTCCTCTGTAATCAAGCTCCTGTTCCCATGGTGTTTCTTCCGCTCCTTTTTATTTCCCTCCTTTTTATCTCTTGTCTCCAAATTCCTCACCTTACCTTTCATCTCCTCTAATTAATCTTCGGTTTCTCATCATCTCTCCTCTAGCACCTTTCTGTTATTATTTGGTACTTCTTCAACCTCCCTTCTTCTGTAATAATAGTGCTCTACTATTATGTAATTAATCTGCACCAGTGTTAAAGTTTAGACTTTTTAAAAAAATTTTTTTTAAATGTACGTAATTTCAGTAATTTAATTCGTATATTGCATGAAAATGCACAAAAGTAAGTACTTTATCTGGTTTAATGACTAATAACCTGATTCATGGGCTATTTACATACATTAAATATTGCATAATCTCTTGAACACTATTCTTATTCCTTATAACATGGTACTGTTGAATTCTCAAGTCTGATTGGTCCAAGGTTGCTGATCGATTTTCTATAACTCACTAAAGTGAGAATGCTCGGACTGAATCAAACGTGTTATGTTTAGAAATAACCCGCTCTCAGGGAGCAGCCTGAGAAAGATTTTACGTTTTTTCCCCATATATTGGACAATAATTCTTCAGTGTTCACTAAAAATCTCAGAAAACATCAGAAGAAAGTACCAGAAGCCACCAATTATATATACTCTCATCAGAATCTATGAATGTGCTAACTGAAAACTAAAAATCCTGCAACGCCCATCCATAACCTCAGTAGACTGGTTTGTCTGCATGCCCTGCATTTGCATAGTGGAAGATGACTGGATATTTTATGATGCCATACTATTACATTCCTAGCACATATTCAATACTAACATTTTACAATGGGATTTTCAATCTTCTCAATCCTCATTTCTTAAAAGAATGCGTTTTGTGCCTGTGCTAGTAATATCTGAAAGAAATGTTTCATAAAAGCATGTTTTTAAAAATCTGAGGCGACTTGAATGCACTCACTGTTTCTATAGTAACAGCTAATTCACATGGACTTGTTTGACGGATGCTCTGCATAATTCAAGGAGAATAATAAACAGAGATTTTAAACAGTTTTTGTTACTTAAAGAGAAATGTATTGTCGTTTATATTGTGAACCTTTCTGTAAGGAGATATTTATTTAACAATTATAGAAGGAGTCTCCAGTGTGAGTAATGTTTCTGCCATGGAAGATTCTTCATTTTTTTGGTAACAGGATGTATTTTTTCCTTAAAGAGTGCGAGAAAAAAAGTGAGGCTTGTGATGGACTGGATGTTTATAGCTGCTATAACATAAGTGATAACAGGAACTAACTTGTTTTGTTGTCTTTCAACAAACATTGAATGTTACTACCAATTGCTGTGGTGGAAGAGGAATAAAACACTTCAGATCATGGTGTTACTGGAAAATAATTGTTGGGTTTTTTTTTTTTAATTGAGTGGAATCAGTATTTCCAGTTGATTATTTTTCTATAACAGCAGCACACCCCAAAAGCATTTTATATTTCTTACATAAGTACTATGAATTATTCGTTGAAATTAATAGGGAAACTATGTGGTTACAGGAGTCTTGAACTTTCCCAACAAAGTATGTGTTTAACAGATATGGACTTTTGTGTAAATGTAAAATATTTTCCACACTCACTTTCTTTCTTTTCTGTAATTAATCTCCTGTCTTCTCCCCTGGAATGAATCTGTACCTCATCTCCTCTCCTTTCTACTACCATCCCCTGTAATTAACCTACCCCTCATCTCCTCTTTTCTCTTCTCCCCTTCCCCTCCTCTGTAACTAATCTGCAGATCTTCTCCCATCTTCCTCTCATCTGTATTTATTCTGCACATTCTCTCCTCTGCTTTCATCTGTCCCTGTGTAATTAATCTGCACATCCTCTTCTTTCCTCCCTTCCCCACCTCTTCTCTTCCCATAGCCATTGTTCATACTTATCCTGTCTCAGCCTTTATTCATTGCACTAAAGGATCCACTGGATCCCCCCCCCCCCCCCCATTATTGTTTCTAGTTAGCTGCCAGCAGAGTCTTGGCTTTGTTTTAGCCTCTTTATGAACTGCTGTTACACTATCAGATAGGGCTGGGCGAGTGTAATATCATTCTCTACCCCTACCCTAGCAGAGATATTCTATCAGGAGACACTCACAGATGAGCAGAGAATATGCTACAGTTATCTGATCTGACCAGCTTTGGTTGCAACACTAAAGTGAGGATGCTCGGACTGAATCAGACGTGTTATGGTTAGAAATAACCTGCTGAGAAAGATTTTCATTTTTCCCCATATATTGAATAATAATTCCTTGAACCCCCCCCCCCAAACCCCCCCACCACCCCACACACACACAAAAATCTCATAAAACATCAGAAGAAAGTAGCAGAAGCCACCAAATATTTTTATTCTAATCAAGAAATCCAGAATCTATAAGTATGCTAGTTAAGAAAAAAAAGAAAAAAAAATTCCCAAAACCTATATGGTAGACCTCAGTAGACTTGTTTGTTTGCATGCCCAGCATTTGCATAGTGGAAGATGATTGGCTCTTATATTTTATGATGCGATAATACTACATTCCTAGCACATATTCAATACTAACATTTTCCAATGGCATTTACATTTCTTCTCAATCCTGGTTTCTTAAAAGAATGTAGCAAAGTTTGCGTTTTTGTCTGTTCACTCAAAGTAATATCTCTGAAAGAAACGTTTTTTTAAAGTCTGAAGCGACTTTAAAGGAGCTGTTTGTCATTTTTAGGTCCGTTTGCTCAGAGTTAAAATGCAAAATATTGACAAGATTTCAACTTTCCGAAAAAGTAGCTTGGCTGAGCCGCTCTTTTAAAGAATGGGGCGGGGCTAATTTCTGGGCCAGAAAATTTTAGCCAGAAACCTGAAGTGTAAAAACGATCCAGATTTATTTATAACACGATGACAGTGCAAATCATATAGGCATACTTGGAATTGAATCAAATTATTACATGTCCAAAAACACGTTTGAACATTATATATTGCATCAAGATGAAGTGCTACAGTGCTGACTCAATGTAAATTGAGTGAAACATGCTTGTTTTCCTCACAAAACTGATGACAAATGTGTTGAATTTACAGGAATAATTTCCACACACATGCAGTACAGACTGTGCTGTCTCATTACTAGGATAATCAGTATGCTTGGTATTGGGACATCGTGTGAAAATGATCAAAGGAGCTAAAGGACGTCAGAGAAAGATGCCGCATCCTAATGGATCCTCTCTTTTCAACGCTCAGTACGTGTTAAGCTAAAGTGAAAACACTGAAGTAAGCTGGATAAAGAATGGATGGAGGAAAGTCCTGAGACAAATAACAGAAAGAGATATGGTCATGGAGAGAGAGAGAGAGAGAGAGAGAGAGAAACACTATCTAGCTCTGGGGTAATTAAGATCAGGAAAAGGGCCTCAATGTCCCTGCAGCCGCTGGGTAATCCATAGTGACTGGATACTTGAGAAAGGAAAGTTTCAGCATGGACAAAGGCCAGTACAAACACATTTTAACAAGTTCAAATGTTACTTAAAAGAAGCTGTAAAAACAAAGAATGCGAAACAAAGACAGGAAAAGGGTGAATATTTTCTGATACACAAACCAGATGCTCTTGGTGTACTGGTATATGATCTGAAGCTGTTTTGACTCTAAAAGCAGTGGACATTGTTTCCAAACTACATAGCAAAGGCTTTGTGGTCAATACGCTGCGGTGGAGCTCCACCCGTAGCTGACCTTACCAGAATTAAAGATTTACTACACAAACAAGAACAATCCACTCTATCGCAGAGAAAGCCAAGCCGTGCCCTCTAGAGAGTTTCCCTCTACTTATTTACTACAAAGTCAGGGCTAGAAAGAGACTGGATTTTTCCCCTGATTTATGCCCTGGCAAGAGATCGAGCACAAATTAGCCCAGAAGACAGAACCGTGGCTCCTTTATTTCTCCTTCACTACAATTTAACATATTTAGTGTCTGCCCAAGGAGTTAACATTGGAGAGGATATAAATCACTCACACCTCCAGTGCATAAAAGCTTAGACTTTACCTCAATTCGGTCTTACTAAGGTCTTACTAGAAGGAATTCAAACACACAAGCACAGTTGAGAGGGTTTTGAGATTTCAAGATATAGGATACTTGCGTCACAAAAAGCGTTCATCATAACAAGATAATAGTCTGCTTGCTAATCAGCAGTTAACTGTAAACTGACATACTGTAGACTCACAATGCATGAAATCTCTACTGGTCAGATTTTGGTATTGAAACTTGTAAAGTCCCTCTAGGACTTTGCAACATTGTAATTGTAAAATCAAGGAAACTCCACAATATTCGCAGGAGCTTGCAATTTTTCAAAAATTACCATCGATTTGAGCCAAGACGCATCATGTGACTTCATCACGATTCACTTGCGTCAAACATGAGTACAGCTAAAAGGTTTTCATTCACCAACAAACATCACTGCGTGCAAAACAATTTCGTAATTTCAAGTCGTTTTCTGCAAAAAAATCACAAAAGAAAAAACCAACTGAAAATTGCATCGCAAATTTTTGGAAAAAGCCGCAGTAAATCAAGCATTTTTTGGCTGCAACAATCACAAAAAAAAACCCTCAGGTCTGCAGGTCTCTTACCACAATTTTTTTTCTCATATTAAGCATTATTACATTAGTGGGTACACATACACAAGCTAACTCAATTTATAAGCATCAGAAACGCTTATACAAAAGTTTTTTGCTAAACTAGCCACAAATGTTGGAAAACGGATCCGTGTTTGGATGATGTTAAGCCAGGTTTACACTGTCCAGTTTTGCTGTAGTAAAACAATGGCACATTGTAAGAATTCTTTGGTCATTATTTTGTCTTCTGGGAAACATGTAAAAATATCTTATATAGAGACTGAAGGGAAGTCCTTCAAAAAACAACAAACAAAAAAACAAAACAAAATAACAACTTACATCAATCATACAAAGATGGATCTCAACATCATATAGCTGCTGCTGGAAAGGGGTCAAACATGCAGAAGATGCTGGAAAAGTAAAGAATGTGCAGGACCTGGAGGATTTTTCTGAAGAACTGTGGGCAGTTTAACTGCTCAGGACTTTTGAACTGGTTCATTTGTGTAATTTCATTTATTATTATGTCTTGTGAAATCTCTCATTCACAGCAGTACTCAATAAAAAACATGCAATTTTTATGATCCCTCTTATTTTTGCAGATTCTAATGTACGTATGGAAACTTATGACCTCAACTGTAGATTTCGTGCCAACACAACCAAAAACAGCTAAAGTTCAATTTTTTTTAAAAATTAAAATCTCAGCACCAATAGGAAGATGGTTTTGGATGAAGCAAATAGAACATGCTAATAGACGGAAAAATATCCTTCTTACCATTAACTCAAGCTCACTATGGAGAGTGTGTGTTAATGCACAAGTGCAGAGAACACAGAGTGATGTAAACTAAGCATAGTAATTTAATAATAAGGATCTTTATTATGAAAATGGCACAGAGAACACATTATATATAAAAGAATATGTGCAATATACATATACATATATATATATATATATATATATATATATATATATATATATATATATATAAAATCTTGGCTATAAAAGGATATATATCTCCTTTATAGCCAGGATTTTGTTGGGATCACAATGTCAAACAAGTTTTAGAAAGAATACCCAAGGCACAGCAATGACAATTTTAAAATTAATTTATTATAGTTTCTTTGTCATAGAATTCATTATTTTTCTGTTCAGGTTAACATAGAGCCATTCATATACAGAACAAAAAGTCTTTCTTATTAATTCATAAATGTACACTCAGATCTTTACCCACAGAGGAGAGGGGGGAAAAAAATCATTTAGTCTGCGCTCTTTGTGTAAATACATCAGCGTTTTTGTTTTTTTTATTCTCTCACTCTGCTGGGAAAAATATTTTAGTGAAGTGGTTTGAACCCTGAATGGGACACAAATGCAGAAAGAAATGCAGAAATATGAGCATGAAAGGAGACGAAAGGAGATGACAAGCTACTGAAAAACATACACACAATTACACAGAGTGGGGTTTTTTTCTTATCCACATCCTCTCGAGGAGAATAAAAAAAATAATACAAAAGAATGAGGCAAAAAAAACAACAAAACAAAACAAAAAACCATGACAAGACTGCTCAGTGCTTTGGCTTCTGTAGGCTCTGTAGCAGTCCTAGGAAACATCCAGAAAGGAAAGAACCAAAAACTCACAAGGAGACTTTTGTGTAAATCTGGCAACCCATGTTTGAAAGTATTAAAGTTTTTGTAGACACTGAGGGTTTGTATTAGACTCTGAGGGTAAGTAGGGTTCACTGTGTGCCTCATCAGTCACTTTTGGATGATGCAGTGAGAGACAGTGGGACCGAAGGCTGAACAGATTCAGCTGAGGTGTCTCGTGCCCTCTAGTGGCTACAATCTGGCATCACGTGACATAATTGAGATCCACTAGGAGGACACGGTCACGTTTTGAGGCTTATCAACAGCACACAACATAACAGAACATGAGCATTAATGACAAAACTGACCCCCAGTGCTCCAGTTTGATAAGTAGTATGGGAAAAAGAGATTGGTTTGTCCAAGCAAAAAGAAATTCATTTTCAGAGATAAAACCCAAAAGACAAGCTGCCACAAGTGTAAATCACTGAACATATCACAGAAATGTAAAATGGATTTTCACTGATAACATCAGATTCACATTTAAACCTGATGATTCACTGCAAAAAAAAAAAAAAATTACATTGAAATAAATAAAAAAAAACAGATGAAATCCACAGAGGCCATCCATCATTATAATTTCTTCTGTCCTGCGCGAAGAAAAATAATTGTAATCGCCAGAAAACAAGTTTTTAATTCCATGACTAAACTCAATGCCAAAGATTTAGGAATCTTTTTCTTCCTTTTTAGGACCATTTTTCTTTCCAGTATGCAGATAAACTACCGACCAAATAATGCTTTCATAAAAAACTAAAAAACAAAAAACAATTATCTAGAGAATGATATTTGATCATAAGATAAGAGGACTGAAAAACAAAAACAAAACAAAAATAAAATAAAACAAAACAAAACAAAGCCGATGGCCTCTTTGGACTTTCATAGTAAGTGGTTTGATAATATACATTATACACATTATACACAGTGCATGATTAGACCTGCATCCTCGACTAATGACAGTTCACTGGAGAGAAGTCAAGTGTGAAAGAGTGTGTGGTGAGTCAAACAGGTTAACCACGCACGCACACACACACACACACACACACACACACACACACACACTGTATCAGGTAATGGTTTGAGATGAGAGTCCTGACTCTGCTGTGTGTATGTATGTGTGTGTGTGTGTGTGTGTGTCCATCTGTCATTGGGTGCAAAATCATCAATACGGCTTTTGATCTACTCTGACACAACATATGGGACACTCACACACTCTCACACTCTTTTTGTTGCATCTTCACCGCTGCTCTATGTTCTAAAATGATTTGATTGGCTGCTATTTTTACACAGGATCCAACTGTGGCATGCTGTCAGATCCTAAGACAGAAAGAAAAAAAAAACCCCAGAAAGCAGCACCATATGGACAGGCAGAAATCCCTGATAGATGGGTTAAAATTCACAGGTAAAAAAAAAAAAAAATTATGAAATTGAAAAAACCAAAGCAAAACAAACAACAACAAAAAAAAAAACACAAGTGCATATCAGATGTTTCAGTAATATCAGTTCAAAATGTCGATTTAACATCAACAGGAACAACAGACAGTAACAAGTCAAAGATGGATAGACAGTGCTTCAAAACTTTAAAAAAAAAAAATTAAAAAAAAAAGGTTAAATAGACTAAATAGCTTTCTGCTCCATAACAATCATTTTTTTTGTTCTCTCTGCGCCATCAGACAATTATTTTCCCTTTTAATTTCAATAAACACGATTGGAATAACTTAGATAATTAATGTAAACAGCAACAAGGATGTGTATAGCTCATAATTCATTACAACAGACAATGAAGAGCAAACAAAACCCAACTAGACAAGGATGTTCCCTAGCTGAGACAGAAAGAGATATATAAATAAATAAAAAAAACAGAGACAGACACAGAGAGAGAGAGAGAGAGAGAGAGAGAGAGAGAGAGAGAGAGAGAGAGAGAGAGAGAGAGATCCCTAGTGCAACTCCTATAGAAGTGAATTTCTATGAATGATTAGTAAGAGCAGCCTCAGGTTTGGGCAGCAGCCAATATCAGCGAGCTATCCCTTGTTCACCTCACATTCAACAAACAAACGAAAGCCTTCCGGGACGCCGTTTTTCACTCACAAGCCTGTATAAGATGTATAAAGGTGAATAAAATGTGGCACCTTAATGATTTAAAGAGAAATAATCTCTCAGGAACCATCCACTCTATAGTGGCCCAAATAGATTTCCTCGAACGCCGCTGGCTTTTCAGGCTTTTTGTTTTCCATCCACTGAATGCTTTTCCCCCACTCTCATGATGGACGACAAAAGAAAAGAAAAAAAAAAAAAATCAAATCTCATTTGTGCTCACCTATTATAAGATGTCAGATAATTAGATCGTTTATAAGGCCATTAAAATGGATGCCATGTTTTGATTCGTAGCCTTCGAGGAGCACTTTTCATTAAAAAGGCCACCCCCCGTCCTTCCTTCTCTCCCTCCTTCTCTCAGTATAGGCACGTTTTCACCACAGGAACCTTTTCAGGAAATCAGGAACCTGGGAACATTTCTACTCCAGGAACCCTTTCAGGGATACAAGCACTTCGGGAACATTTTCACCACAGGAACCTGTACAGAAAGTCTGACCACATTTTCAACACAAAAACCTTTATAGGAATTCAGGAACTTTGAAAGATTCTCCATGACAGGAACCTTTTCAGAGAGAACATCACTTTGGGAACATCTTAACCGCAGGAACATTGACATTTTCAGGGATACGTTACAGAATGTCAAAAACTTTGGCCACATTTTCAACAAAGGAACCTTTACAGGAATTCAGGACCTTGGGAAGCTTTTCAATCTCAGGAACTTTTTCAGGGATACCAGTTCTTTGGGAAGATTGACACCACAGGAATTTTTTTTACAGGAATTTCAGAAACTTTGGCCACATTTTCCTGCAGGAACAGTTAACAGAATTCAGAAAGTCTGATATATTTTCACCACAGGAAACCTACCAGAGATATTAACGATCAAGTCTTTTACCTGGCTTTAGCTAAGAAAGTGAATTGAAGTTTCTGTTAACGCTCTAGAGGTGATTACTTTCCTATAACGGCATGTCCTGAAGTGTTTAATTCCGTTCACACCACAGCAATTTCCAAATGCTAACAATTTAGTATTTATTAAAGAACATCGCTACATGCTTTTTATCTGTTTATAGATCGATTGGATGTAGTGGAATGTTCGTGAAAGTGGTTAACTCCTATATATCCAACAGTTATAAACGGTCTCTCTTTTTTCTGTTTTTTGAAGTTAAGACAGTAAAATGCAGCTTATCATGTTACCAAGGAACTGCAAAGCCCTCTAGAATAAACACATTCTTGAGTCAGAAAACTTGACGTTACAGATGATTACACATTTACAAGTGCGCTTATGTGGAACAGGTCTATGTGTAAGATACTAAAAGACATGACATGTTAGAACCTTCTTAAAACAAATTCTGACCAATCAGAATCGAGAATTCCCAATGCTTGTTTTATATCAGAGGTAAAGTGGCGTGATTAGGACACACAAAGCGTAAAACTGTGGGTTTGTACAGATTTCTGGGTACAAGTTAAAAATGCAGTTTCCTGCTCTAAGACTACATTCCAAACTGGAAACATCAAGGCCTTCCTACCCTCCCCCTCCTCCGAAAGAACTGAGAATCAGATTTCTGATTTCAGTTGGCTGTGCAAGTTTACGTTACGCTAGCCAATATTTCCTGCAGTGCAATTCTCACACTTATCTGCTCTCTCACTGTATCAGGTAGCCAGATCAAGTGGTGCACGTCCTGATTTTGCCGAGTATCAAGCGTCCCTGTGTCAACAAGAACGGAGCTTAAATTTTAACTTAACATCTCCATAGGACAGGAAATGACCTGGGCCCCCAAGTATTGTGGGGCTCCTTGAAGTCTGATCAGTTACTTCCTTAGAAATGTTGAATGTCAAAATACTGGAGGCCGTGTAAAAGTTCCAACGTTTCCAAGTTTCTTAGGAAAAGAAAACCCTGAAATAGGCTCCATCTTATTGGCACGTTCTGAACTTATACATGTTTAAACGCATGCAGGTATGGACAAGAAGAAGCCAAAAAACAGAAACAATGAACAAGGAGGCAACCATTTTACTGTCTAATTGAACCTGTGAATTAAGTAGCAAGCCTGATAACTAATTGTAGTATCCATCTATCCATCCATTTTCTCTACCGCTTATCCTACACAGGGCCACAGGGAGCCTGTAGCCTTTACCAGGACACTCTGGGCACAAGGTGGGGGACACCATGGATGGGGTGAGAGAAGTCCACATGGGATTGATTCTTTCTGAATGAAGTACATCTCAGAAGCATAAAAGAATTCTGCACTTGTGTTACTGTTCAGCGGTGACTCACTTGGCTCATGTGTCACCAAGCGTGCGCATTTCCAGCTGTGTGCGTGCATCTGTAACGCGTGTTAGGATCCAGGATCCCGGTTGTAAACACAGCACTGCTGCATTGCAGATGTGACAGGGCACAGCGGAGCTTTGTCCCGAACGCAGCAGCTTAGAGGGTGACGCTATTAAAGTGCATCCTCTTAATCCTCTTGCCGTTCTGGCTCAGCGCTCGGAACAAGTGCACACTTTGGGGGGGGGGGGGGGGTTGGATGAGAAACTGCGTCAGCAACACAGAGAGAGCAAAGATGACAGCAGAACACAGGCATCTAGAACATCCTCCTCCAGATTTCGGTCAGTTATTGAAGGAACAGGTTTACAAACATACTCTAAACTCTCTTCCTCTCCGAGTCACCCGATGTCTGTTTCACAACATGTACAGATTGAAGTCAACCAGAATGACTTCGATCCGACTGCAGATTACAAACAAACTGTGCACATAGAAGCCTTGGTTTTCAAAATAGGGTCTGCAATTATTATTATAATTTAATTTAATTTATTTATTTTTACAGTGGTACAAAATCCCAGTCATTATCAAAGTTATTATTTATATTTGACTTCTTATAGTCAATAGTTTGGACACACCTGCTCATAAACAGGTTTTTAATTATTATTATTTTTTTATTTTACACCCAGTTTTTTTTTTTTTTTTTTTTTGAGTCACTTGAATTGAATTGGTTTAACGCCTTGAATCAAACTGATTAAGAAAAATTCTTATTCTTGCTCAGTGAGTGAAAAGTTCAGGGGAAAGAAAAAAACAAAACAAAACAACAATAATAATAATAATAATAAAAGATCTATGACACCAATCAAAAGCCAAAAATTAAATTGTACATTTTAACTACTGACCCTAATATTTTAATACTTGAATTATGGTCATAAAACACAGATTTACTGAGGGGGATCCATTGACTTATATATATATAAAAAAAAGATTACTGGCTTCAAACCCCAATCTCTCATTACATGTACATTATATATAATCCATACATCCAAAATGTATGCGTATGCAAGCTGCGGCATTTAGTCTCAATGTTACCATAACAGTAGCTTATAGTAGCTCAATATGTTGGGTGTTCTCTGCAAAAAGTAGCCTACTCCTAATTACTTAAAAGGCCAAAAGATTTCACGTTCCGTGACATTCCATTTCAAAAATGTGAATTCGTGGAGCTATTAAAAAAAAAAAATCATTTTGTAACAAACTTTCCTTAAAAGCCCAATTTTTGCTAGCTGCCACATTTATCAGCAAAATGCACCTGCACAGACCGCATGCTAATTAGAAAAGCATTCGGGTTTGAAAGTGTACATGACGATTGATTCGTCTGTTGAAAAGGTTATTAAACGAACAATCCAGCCCTTTCACTCGGATCGAAGTTTCATTCAGGTATGTAAAGGTAGACACGTTGTTTTGAATGGTGTTCACTTTGTAGGCAGGGTGGTATGTTGCCATGGAAACAGCCCAGCCTGATGCGGCAGGACAGAGCTTGGCGTGTCCGGTTGAGCATGATGCCCATCAAACACTCATCATCCTCTGGTGCGAAGACGGAGGAGTGCACAACCCTACACATAACATACACAGCTAGCGTGGGGGGGAGGGAAAAAAAATCCCACTGTCAGAAAGCCGACGTTATTTTTGGCAGCCAGGGAGAGCTCAAAAGCTGGCAAGGAAGAGGAACGCAGGAGAAAGAAGGATGCAGTGTAGAACAGGAAACATGGCTGGAACCATGGTTATTTACTTAAAAGCAAACCCAAAAATACAGAAAATGTGTCGGCTCTTTTCTTCCTCCCTTCATTTGGCACTCATGAGTGGTTTTGCTGCAGTGTGGAGCTCGGCCTCTCTCTCATACACACTCACACTCACACACACACACACGGGATGTGGACGCCCCATGCTGAGGACTTTGTGACCTCATTTGAATGCTGGGATTTTGCTGAACTCTCTCTCACTCCCCCCACTTCCTATCCTTGCTGGTTTACTACCCTGCTTTTCACACTCCCACAATGACACAACACACTGCTGCTAGAGATAAGATATTATGAGAAATAATTTGGGCGTGTCTAGTTAGGTGCGTTTCCATCGACTTTGTGCGTGTAAATAATAATAAAAAAAAAACGTTTCAAGATAAATTTGCGAAGTTTCTGTATCTTAAAGTTAGTTTTATACGAAAACTGCTGTCCCATGAGTTTTGTTTTTTAATGGAAAAAGGTTCTGTTGAACATATTTCTATTAAGACTTTCTTCTATATTGCAAAGTGCATGCATATTTTCTTTCGTTAGGCTCCCCTGACTTTTCCCATCACCTACAGCACCTGATGGAGGAATTCATCACTGGCTTTTTAAATGCATGTCCATTTCCCATCACATTTAAACGTCACGTTAAATCAGAGTGGAGCTCGTAAAGCTTCTGCTCTCATTTCCAGTCCAGGCTGTCCTGCTTTTTGCGCTGTTTGTAAGAAGGGACATGAAAATATGGATTGTGTGTAATTGTAATACTTTTACAAAAAAACGTTACCATTCGTTTTCCATAACACTCCATAGAAGGACAAAAAAATTATATGACAAACTCAAATGGTAAAGGGTTTGTCGATATAACTGATAATTGTGGTTTCCGTCGTCCACGCAGCCAAACATTTCAAAATGCTAAATCTGCCTTATGACAGAAAGACAGGCCTGGAGAGAAGGGTAGAAAAAGGGAGGAGGGACTATTCTCTTCTCCTCTGTGGCCTGCTCTTAAACTGAAATGGTCTCCTGCTGTGCTGAACATTACCAACATCCATCGGTTCTTACTTTAGGCAGGGGAATGGACAGATCTACTGTACTCCTGCTGTCTTCTCCACTTCTACCAACCCTTTACTCCCTGCTTTAACTCCTTTCCTCTTCTATTCTGCATACATGACCAACATTGTCACCAACATCTGAGCCATTTTTCTTTCTCCATAACTGAACCCTCCGAGTGCACTGCATTTCATTATCCAAGAGCGCAACAGTACATCACCACACCGGCTTCAGCAATCAGAGCGGAATCTGGACAGAAAGTGCTGCATTAGCTAAAGCCCATGTTTCACAGATTCAGAAACGGATTCAAATTTAGAACTCTTTTCCTCTTTCTCTCTTTCATACAGAAATCGCTCCACTGACGGCCATAAATCAGCCTAGTTTGGTTTTTAAAGAGAGTCAAATATAGAAGACAAATCTGTATGGTTAGGAGTGCACCAAGAACCTCGAAGGCCAATCACAAAAACACACACACGCACTCGTTTCTCTTTATCTCTCACACACAAAGGGTCAGAGTGTAATAAATTCATCACTAATGAAGTTGTCTGATACAGTCTCTTGATGGATTCTGCACACCCACTGAGCAAACAGCAATAGAAACAAACAAAATAATAATAATAATCACTTATGTTCATCCATTGCCACAGCTGGTCTGACCCTTCTCTGCCAGGGACTGGATGGTAGTAATTAACCTTTGGGGCTTGATCCAATGAGTAAGAAAGGGGGGAAAAAAGGATGTAGGCAGAGTTTGGTTCCCTTCTTCCCCTGATAACTTCCACTGGACCATATTTTCCTTTATTATCCAGATGAACTACAACTAAACCCCATCTTGTTTCCTCTTTACCCCCCACTTAGAGCAGGCTGCTTAACATAAGGGTTCTCCAGCAGGTAGCGAAAGTTCTCATAATTGTCTAACATGTACTTGGGGGCATACATGTGCTCTTTAGGGTCTGTGGGAGGGTATTCCTGCACAGAGCCATCAAACCAACCTCCAGTCCGGATCAGCTCACGAATGTAGTTAAGGTCCCGCTTGTCCTCATAGTCACCCCAACGGGGGAAGTCACCATTCTGGGCCGATACGAGTTTGAAGTAGATGCCCTCAGGCGTGAAGCACCAGGAGCAGTGCCATCCGGCAAAGTGGAATGGGCTTCCAACTGACCACTGCACCAGGATGTGTCCCGTGTCATTCTCATATTTGCGGAAATTAGGCATGGTGTAGTACTCGCGCCGGCGCAAGCGGATGCCGTCATTTTCATAGACCTCCTTCAGCATCCCAACTGTGCATCCTGAAACCACTTCAAGAGAGCCAAGCTGCTTCCAGAAAAAGCCATAGAGTGATTTGCGCATGTGGATGGCAAATGGCTCAGTCCAGCCGTCAAACAGCTTGAGGAAAAGAATGCCCTCGCGGGCCGGGATCTCGTCAGCGTCATTGATGAGGAAAACATCATCAGACCTTGCACCCCGCACTCGACCCATGCCATTTCTCGTAAGGAAAGTGCGCAGGTAGTCGTCAGCAATCCAGCCGTCCTGTCGGCCACCTTCAGGAAAGTGGTCCAGGAATACATAAAGGATCTTATGACGCATGTAGTCATAAGTGCCATTGAGCAGCAGATGCAGGAAGCTCAGCGGGCGCCTCTCTCCATATGCTGTGAAGTTGGACTCGCATATTAGGAAGAGGTCAACAGCATCAACCAGTTCATGGAAGCGGGCATGGAGCAGGTCAAACTCATGGTTGATGTTAATGGCATTAATGACGCGTCGTGGCTTCTCACGAGGGGTCAGTCTCTCTTTAGTGGGCAGGTTTGAGTGGTACACCATTGTAGGCACTCCACAGTAAGGACCATGCCAACCAGAACGGCATACACACTTTACAAGACGCTTGCCGCGTTTGGGCTTCAATCGAGTGGAACTGGAGTCTTCCACCAATTTTGCTCGAGCACCAGAGTCCTCTGCAATTTGCAAGATGTTCCTATGAAGGACCCCAGCCACTGTCGGCTTACCTTTGCCTGCCCCAGAATCTTCTCTTACGGGCACTATCTCTGTCCCCTGCCGGAAACACAGAGCGCCAGCTTTGGTACGGATAAAATAGGGTTTGTTGTCCTCCTGGAGGATGAAGTGGCGCTTGTGTAAGTCACCCAGACGCATGATGGGGTCTGGAGTTGATGCACGCTGGGGTTCCTGCTTCTTCACTACCACACTGGGAGCATTCGATCTCACAAGGTCCATTCCCTGGTGTACTGCACTACTGGGTTGCCACATGATCATCTTCATGTCTTCCTTCTGCTTCCATTCCACAAAGACAATAAAAAATTTAAAAGATGTGGTCAAAGTTCAAAACACAGGTATAAATTGCACTATATGACCCAAACTATGAGGACACCTGACTGGGTTGGTGTGGAAGAACTTGAGTGGCCTGCACAAAACCATGATCTCAACCCTACTGAACACCTTTGGGATAAACTAGAACACAGACTGCCATAGGCCTTCTCACCAGTCATGACTCAATAATGCTTTTGTCGCTGAATGGGCAAATCCTTACAGTTACGTTTCAAAATCTAGTGGAAAGCTTTGCCAGGACATTGGAGGCTGTAATAGCAGCAAAGGGAGGACCAATTCCATAATAATGCCTATGGTTTAGGAATAGGACTTTCAACAAGCACATATGGGTGTGATGGTCAGGTGTCCGTAATACTTTTAGGCATATAGTGTATATACACATTAGATTTCACATATATTAAAGCCTTTGGACATTACAGTAATATACAAAAGCAACAATTTTCTTTACCTCAGGGTCTGGATCCTTGTGTTGCGGTTCCTCTGGTCTCACCCAAGGCTGTGGTGCTCTGGGTTCTCCAGCCATGTTCAACTCCACTCCTGCACGCATGCCCCCGGTTCCTTCTTGAGCCCGGGGCCTGGTCTCTGAGGGTCTAAGGACTGGCAGGGGTCCCTCTTCAGGAGAGGCGCTGGACAGTGGGGTGGCTCTCTCTTTCCAGAAGAATCCAGTCACCATTATAAACGACTTGATGTTTGGGTAGGGTGCTGTAAGTTCCCGTAGCAGAGATACATAATGCAGGGCCTTGTAATAGTGCAGGAAAGAAATGACACACAGCCCCACGGTGCAAAGCAAAAACACTCTGTGGCGTCGCATTTTCATCCTATAAAAGTATAAATGGGGGGGGGGGGGGTGTTAGAAAAAGAAAAACTTGATTAGAAATATTGAGATTTTATACTCCAAAACAAGCCTTCCTCACATGCTAATCTAACCCATGCATTTTAATACAGATTCAGCTATGCAAATAAAAATAAGCATTGACAGACCACACAGTATCTGTCTTGTAGTGAAGGTCAGGTTAGTTTAATGCAGGACCCTTTCCCATCATTTAAGGTCATCTCACTCGCTCCCAGCCTCTCATTCATCTTTATGTTCTGTATCGATTGCAGTCCACCTTAAGCAGGAAATCCAGACAGAAGCAGAGACACCCAATCTGGCTGAAATAGCATCTGATACACAGGCTGAATGTCAAATTGCTCTGGCCTAGAGCCCATGGCCCTCCATTTTGCATCTAAATCTAGAGAGGTCATATTTTTCATAGCTGGGTCTGCCGCAGAAGGATACTGAAAAAAAAAGCAAGAGACGCTCTCATGGGGGGGAAAAAATGAAGCTATTGTGGCTCTGATGTGACCCTTGTCAAAAAGACTTCTGGCTTGTCTTCAACTGTACAAGCTGTGTGCATGAATAGGGAAAGAATGAGAGGACAAAAAGTGAGAGTGTATTTGGCTTTATTCTGCCCGTTTTTTTCCCCGCAGGCCTGATTTCCTGTTTCTCTGTGTTTTTATTCCTTTTCTATTCCCACTTGCCTAGTCTTCTTTTTCAGGCATGCATGCCCGATCTCTTTTTTCTGCTTTCCTTAGGCTTGTCTCCTCATACAGAGTAACAGCAGGGAAGGTGGTTAAGTGCTTGGAGAGAGTGTGACAGGAAAGAATGAACAAGCATGTCCGTATGAATAAAAAGGCTTCTTCTGCCTCTAAACATTGTATTTCCTGGACACTCGGAAAGAAACGCTGTTAGCATCTCTTTAAAATGTACAGCTGCAAAAAGAAAAAGACAATGCAACCGGGTTTCATGTAATTGCTAGATTAATGAATTTATTATAAAACTTATGATAATGGACAGAACAAGCGCTGCAGAGATGAGATCATTTTTAGAGAAATGGTGACACTGCCTTTTTAGAAACCAAAGTTTTGAAAGTCTTTAAATGCTATGGTTCATGATCTGCTCCATTCTTATTGGCGTATTCTAATCTGTGCAAAGAATTTTGCATTAACTGTTTTTTTTTATTTATTTTTTTATTTCTCACCAGTTTTGGTATGTATGAGGTCACAAGACAGCCCATCACAAAAAAGGCAGCTGGATGCTTGCTGGATCATTATGATGTCTGACATGAGCTATTTGGCTAAGCACCGTATGTTAAAGTACATTACTACATTATTCCTGCTTTGCTATTTTCTTCTTTAGTGTGGAGGTGTGATGCCATTTCAAATGGAATAAATTGGTTCAGTGAGCTACCTACGTAGCTACATAATTAGTGCCACTGAATTATAGCAAAGCAAAGTCCTTTTTTCTTTCTTTCAGAAAGCAGAAACTGCAGCACATCTTGTTCTCTTCCACTGACTCATTTTCCAAAGTTTGCAAAGTGTCAGGGCCAATAACAGCTCATCCATTTTTTAAAATCGACCAATGTGATGACAGTCTCGCACATCTGCTTTCTTCTGAATACCAAAGTGAAAGTAAATGCTACTAGAAGCAAATGCATGTCCTTTCCCCTTCAGTGAAATTAGATTTTTCGTTTTCTCTTTTAGAAACCAGAGACCATCGCACATGCTGCTATCTTACAGTGGCTCATCTTTCAAAAGTTTACAAATTTGCATGGTCAAAGTTCACCTAGATGAACTCAATACCACTTGGGACCTTTCCCATACAAATGAACTGGGTTCTCTCCCCCCACCAGGCAATTGTTTTTTGTCATCAGTCTGTCTGCTCCTTAACCATACTAATCTGGGATCTGCCTTTTGTTCCATGTTCTTTATTACTAATGAACTGAATCTAGATAAGGTGGCAGCTATGGTAGTAATACAGACAAGACAAGAGTGCATGGAAGATGGGAAAACTTTCACTGCCAATAACATCTTAGCAAGTGAAAATATTTTGAATATGGGTAAATTTAGATCACCGGGTGATTGAGAGATCTCAAGTTTGAATCCTGACAATGCCACAGCCTTCAGTAGCCAGGGGTCCAAGAGAGCATAATTAGCTGTGCTCTCTGGGCTACACCAGAGGTGCCAACATTGCCAACAATAAAGTTCTAGCAGGAAGAAAAAGAACAGTGAAAACCCAGAATTCTACCACAAAAATTCTAGCACAAACACCCCTCCCCCCAGACTACAAAGCAACACTAAGAAAATAACAAGACAAAAGTCTGGTGTGACCACTACTTAATCATAAGGCGTGCCTACTTTTTTGTGTGTTTACCAATCAAAAGAGATGACAGTCTCACCTTCTTGGTTTCTATTGGCTCACAAGGCTGAGGATCGTCAATTCACAGGCCAAAGTTCACCTAGAAGTTGGGGCGAAGTGAAAGTAACCACTATCAAATGTGTGCCTTTGACATCCTGCGTCCTTTCCCCTTCGGTGAATTAGCTTTTCTGCCAGGTGAAACTTATTCGTATTTAGACTGACTGCTGCTTTATCTGAAAAAGAAGGAAAGCGTAGTTTTCAGGCATAAAGTTCAAAAATCGTAAATGTTACGGCTAAAACGTAAATGTTTACTCTTGCCCCCCCCCCCGCCCGCCCCCCCAATCAGAAAAATGCTAGCCAATCAGGGGCATCTCTTAGGTTATGCCTGTCGAGTGGTACACTATGACCCTGTCCAATGTGTAACTTGGGGGGGTGGGGGGGGTGTCACTCCAATCCATCTATCTGTCTGTCTAATCTTATTCAATAGATCATGGGCATAGATCTATACTTACACCACTAACACTCTATAGTGTGAGTTTATTCAGGCACTGATATTGCTTCCTCAAACACTCTCCCTGTGAGAAGTGGTTTAAAACCCCAGGACTCTTAACAATGCCAAGAACCCAAACAGTTCCATTGCTTCTGCTGTAACACACATCAATCGAGCCTCTGCATCTCTCCTCCATGGTTTGGTTGTTATAGCCACCTGTTAATCTAAGGGAACACAAATCTCAGGATTGGCAAGGAGACTGTGGACAGGCCAGACAAGGGAGCCAGTCAAATTAACAAACCAAATATTTGGACCTTATGCTTTGGCAGATTTGCTGATAATAAACAGAGGGTGAAATAGCTTGACAGTGAAACACATAACCGGAACGTGGTATATTCAGGAGTGAAATGTGTGATAATTTGATGCTAACAAACCTCTTCCTAATGTCAGTCATACCAGCCGCTGCTGCTGTAGGAGTGGGCAGAAATAAACATTAATGGCTTTGTGGGTAATAGGACTATTACAATGGTGTATGATTGGACAGTTACCTCACCACTGATTTCAAAATAGTGATTAAAATGTAGGCCTGTCTATTACTATCTACATGTTCATTATTTACAAGGATACACAAGGATGTACAAAGATTTATAAATAAATGAGCATCTCCAGAGTGTGAGTTCTTAAATGTTTAATTAATACTTTGAAATCATGATATTTTTAGACTAGGTTATCGTACTGTGAAACTTTAAAACCGCAACATCCCCAGCGGGTAACCATGGGAACACTGAAGGAAAGTCGGGTGCACCCGGGAGCCAAAACTGGGTTTAACACAATAAACTTCCTCAACAAACACAAACAAAATCTAAAAACCACACAGAGTTGTCCCACTGTGAGCCTTAGATACACACATACAAAAACACGAGCCATTCAAGGCAGAATTGACCTGACTGGAGACTGGAAGAACATAAAAGAACACTACGAGTCTGCAAAGAAATTCGTAGCCTAAATGGCCAAAACAGTTCAATCAATTGATATTTTTCATAGAAAATATCCCAACTGGAAGAAACCTATTCTGTATGATGGATGCTACAGCTTTTTGTCGAAAACTAGGTCACAGACCTCGCCCTTAGATAATGTCTCCTGATGGACGGTGGAATGTTCCAGAAATAGCTGGAATTTATTTATGGACATAAAGATGTGGACGTGCTCCCTGTTGAGCACGTCCACCCTGACCTCTGTCCATATCCGTTACATACCATTTAGACATAACCGCTCAGATGTTCCCCAGCACAATCTGGGCTATTGTTTGCTGACTTTGCAGACAGCCAGTGAATATTGTGTCCTTGCAGTGCCCTGGTCTTGGACTCATCCCATACTTTCTCTGGCTGCCAACAGCTGGTCATGACGATCCCAGTGCTGTTAACCTCCTTAACCGTGAGCTGGCTATGATCATCTGGACAAGACATTGACACGCGCATTGATTTCTTTCTCAGTAAGCATCTCAATCGACGCTACTAATGATCGTGCGTGACGATTGGATTTAGTGACAAGCTTCGTTAAGACTCTCCACATTGAAGGCCATCTGTCGCCTTGCATGCAATTAAAGTACGACAGATGTTCTGTGACTTGGACCGAGTTGATGGGCTTTTCAGCAAAGGCAGATCACTTTCCTAATCTCCTGCTGGGTGACATGCCTACCTCTAGTGTTTAATATTCATGCCTGCTTGGAGACTTTTAGCTGGATCAAACGTGTTATGCTGTTTTATATGCTACCTGGCTGTTGAATTAGCAGTGTACTTCTAACATGAATCTACACGTATCCTTTTCATTGTATATGAATATGTCTATAGCTATGGCTTGATTGGTCATATTTGGAAAAAAATGAAGTATTACTTTCCATTGACCACTGAACTGGTCCTTTCTTCAACCTTAAAAAAGTGTAAAGGTCAGGAACAGGTCAGAAACCATGGTATCAAAATGGCTCCCCCCACCCCGAAGAATTTTACATTCAACCTATCTGAATTAGAGCTCTTTATGAATATATTATCAAACCTAAAACTCGAAGATAAAACTTCTGATAACATACAATATCATTGGATATCATGACACTTAAATTTTAGATAAAATAATGGACAACAAGGGCTCCCGATGGGTGCAATTTAAAATTTTGCCCCATCATTGCAAGGTCATCAGTTAGAATCCCACAACCAAAGGTGTGGAATATGGTCCAATAATATGGCATAATGTGGACGAGATGGCTATTTGTTTTTCAGATCTGTGCCAAGCAACAGTAACTAAATAGCAAAACAATAATACCAAATGGTTTCTCCATTTTTTTTGACTGACAAAGGAGACCAGAGTTGTTATTTTCTTGTTGTTGATTCACAAGACTGAAGTTTTGCCATGTCAGATTAAACTGACATGAAGCGACGATACTTGTAAAAAATACGTAAAAACAAACAGCCCTATAGACCTGGGCTCCAGATACCCTTAATCCAGCATCATTCTGGCAAAAATAAGATCAAATTGTATGCACTTTGGCTCTAAAATAGAGGTGAAATGGTATGATTTTTGTTTTTTTTTAAATCTCATGTAATGTAATGAAAGAGGATGACATTAAACAGAATTAGATGTCAAATAAATCTGAAGAGGCGGAGCAAGTATTAAAATGTTCTTTGAGGGATGCAGTCTGCTAAACTATTTATTAAAATGGACTTAAGAGGATTGCTCTTATCCTTCTGTAATTTATCAAATGAACATAGCAATACGAGTTCCTTGGATTGCCATCTGGCAAGTTGTTTAAAAACTGGCCAAAATTTGATGACTCTTCATGACATCATCATGTATGCTGGAATAGGGTTAACTTTAATGATGCATCTGTATCAGATTTCTTAATGCCAGTACACCTTCACACCTCTGCACTGAAATTGTAGTTTGTGTCTGCTGGATCAGTTACATGATGCCCGTGCTGTTCTCTAGTTTCACCGTGATGTTGCTTCACACCCAAGAACGGCGGCAGACAGACAGCCAGCAGGCACCGGAGCAGATCAGGGCACAGACCCACACTGAATAATACAACGAGATTAAACAAGGGATAAGGAGGAAGAGCAGGAGCAGAGGAAAGACAGGGAAGAATCGGCAGAGAGAGGAACTGGCAAGGTGAGGAAAGGGCTAGCCAGCACAAAGTATTCATCAATAATGGAAGTGTACTGGACTGAGAGCAGAGGATTTCGCAGAGCTGATAGGGCTGTGTGCGAATGTGTGCGTATGTGTGCGTGTGCACGAGCGATGCTCCTGCAGCCCTTCTCCCAGAGACAAAGTGAACAAATCTGGTCTCCTCTGAAATAGAGTTCTACAATCCACCGAGTCACCTCGATGCCCTTATCAATAATGCAGCTAAGCCGCTACAGGAGGAAAAGATCTCCTCTGAGCTCTCTGCACATACAAAGCAGAAAACCTGCAAACACACACAGCATGGCTGGATAGTTTAGAGATAAACTCGGAATGAAGCACCAAATGCCTCTCAAATCTGGACTTTTTGAAAGAAAGCGTGAGCCTATAGTAATGGAGTTTCTCCTCCTGAGACTATACAGTGAACATCTTGATACATGATCGATGATTCAGTGTGTGAAAGACTCTTTTAATGCAGTCAGCAATTTAATATGATACCGACAACATACTTAATATTAAGGTTGAATATTAAGGACTTGTTATGCTAGTTTATAACAATGCCAACACAGTGGCCATGCCTCCTTGACAGGGACGGACGGCCACAGAGGCCACACCTCCTTTACTGTGACAGTCAGAGGCCACAAGAATTCATAAGTGATATAACCAGTGCAAGCGTGTTAGGGCTGACCACTGAGAAAGTGGATAGTTTACATTTAACAGCAATAGGTGGAGAGTTAGAAAACATACCAGCAGGACAAGTGCTGATTATGATATGCCTTATGATTGTAATTTTAAATCGCTGAAGAAAGCTGCAAACTCTTTGCACTTTTCAGTTGTGAAAAGGTCTGATGACGTGTGAGGTGAGGGGTTTCGCAGCCTATCTATGATGGAGAATAGGAATCTGGGGTTGTCTTTGTGGCGGTCAATTAAACTTGAAAAGTACGACTTTCTAGCAGACTTCATTTCGTTTAGTATTTTCAAGTTGTTTTTATAGATAGCTTAGTGAACCATGTGCTTCCATTACCTTTCTGCAGTCTCTTTTTAGTCTTTCAATGGAGGTACTATTTCTCCAAGGAGCAGCTTTAATTATCCCAGAGGCAGTTTTTGTTTTTAAGGGGGCAACAGAGTTAATACACTTGGTCAGCCTGGCATTAAAGTTCTCCACTAGGAATGTCTAAGGAAGGTAGTGAAACGGGGGGGGATGATCTGAGCTCCATGAAGGTCGCAGCTGTATCAGCAGTGAGATAGCGCTTAGTGACAGTCCTCTCATCACTCAGTTAGTGTTCGTATATGCTGAAATTTCAAAGTAGACACAGTAGTGGTCAGAAATGACAATGTCAACTATCTTTGGTTCATTATTAGCTAAACCATACAAGATCACCAGATCCAGTGTATGGCCATGTTTGTGTGTGGGGCCAGATACGTGCTGCAGAAGGCCGAAAGAGTTTAGTAACTCTGTGAAGCTGACAGTCGATGAATCAGAGATTACATCCATGTGGATGTTGAAATCACCGGTAATTAACACCTATTCATAGTCAGTTAATGTTTTAGAAAGTAGTTCCCTGAAATCATCAAGAAAACCTTTAAGTCTAGGAGGTGATAGATAACTAATAAAATAACAGTTTGATCACCCTTGAGTGCCCTTGCAAGGTACTCATGTTTCAAATTTCCCCAGAGTTTGCAGCACCCCCCGCCATTCTTATTCATTCTAGGGACACAGAATAATTTATAACCCAACAGCACAGAGGCCACACCTCCTACCTCCTTTACTGTGAAAAACAGAGACCACACCTCCTTTACTGTGAAAAACAGAGGCCACAATTCTTTTACTAGGAGTAACAGCACAGAGATGACAATAAGAGAAAACACCTCATTTACTGAGATTTCTAGCCACAGCGGCCACACCTCCTTTTAGGACTGAAAGAACAGAGACTATGCCTTTTTCACGGTGACTAACAGAAGCCATGCCTCTTTCACCTCACCAGGACACATATCTTGTTACATTTCTCTTGACTCACCACTTTGGCCTCAACAGTACGACATAATTGGTTAAACAGTAAATGAACACACACACACACACACACACACACACACACAGTGAGAGAGCAGGAGGGAGACTGACTTTGTTCTCTCTCTCTCTCACACACACACACACAAAATTCCTTAGAGGACGAGCACAGAAGTGCTGATTACGGAACTTCCTGAAATAGTAGCTCCGTTTCTGCCAAATCAAATCAGGCAATGTAATTTGGGTTTTCTTATTAACTATGGTCATACCACTGGGTAGTCAGGTGTCTCATACTCACACACGAATACACACACTCAGCAAAATAAAACCATCTCACACAGGCACATGAGTACACATTGCCTACAGATGTCCTATTATAGTTTGTCCCCAGGTGTGTGTCATTATTTGCCAGACTGCATTGTAAACAGTGGACCTCCTGCACAGATCGACAAACTTAAGCTTAAGTGAGACTTAGTTTCTCCTGTAGGCTTTTTTTTCCTTCATTCTTTGTGTTGCACATAACAAAAGGACTACTTGGGCTCTATGCACACAAGCATGCCATCTGTTCCCTAAAACACATTTTTAAAGTAGTTAAGTACTCTCTGTAGCATGTAATGAGGTATCTTGATTAAAGCTACTGTTCTAACCAGTTTAAATGAGGAGGTTTTGTTAATTGGTAAACCACTTAAGGACATTTTCGGTGTAAACGCACTTACGACACTACACCAAATATCTATACTATCTTAACCGTATAGGTGATGCTTTGACTGCACTACACCCCCCAAACAATAGAAATCAGTCGATATTTTCTCACAGGGTTAATGCTATTATCACAGTATTGTGTTGCTGTTCCAAACCTGGTCTGAATTATTATTTAATTTAATCAAATCACCACCTAACAGAATTGCCTGCAACCAAACTGACCTTGGTACTCAATCCCGTCCTGAGAGAAATAAGCTGTGCACACATGCACTTGAGCATAAGTAGTTGGGAGAGCAGTTGGACGAGCACCAAAAAAATAAAAAATAAATAAATAAAATAAAAATCTACCCACTGGTTATGGAGAGTTTCATCACTAAGGGAATAGCAGGATGTATTTATGCCATTCCTGTTACCATTAAGTTCTTGCAAAAATTCATTTGAATGCGCTTTATACTGACTGCTGCCATGGAGCATCAGAGTATGCAAATGTATGTCGAGAAATTGTACACATAGCATTTGTTCACTTGCAATCATGCACAAGCATCTTGGCTTAGAAAAGATTTGGATTAAATCGAAGTGTTCATCCATCATTCATCCATCCATTTTCCATACTGCTTATCCTATACACGGTCACAACAGAGCCTGAAGCCTACCCCAGGGAACTCGGGGGACACCCTGGAGGGGGTGCCAGCCCATTGGAGGGAACAATCGCACACACATTCGCACACTACGGACAACCTTGGAAAAGCCAACCATTCCTACGATGCAGGTCTTTGGAATGGCGGAGGAAACCGGAATTCCCAGAGGAAACCCCATATGAGTGTGGAGAATATGCGAGCTCCATGCACACAGGATGGTGCCAGGATTCGAGCCCCCAACCCTGGAGGTGCAAAGCAAACATGCTAACCACTAAGCCACCGTACCCGACTCACCGTAGCTCATTCACTAAGAACAGGGTGTAACACAATGACACTATCTGTAGTGCCAAATGCTCATATCTGTATTTGCATTTGATTTAAACTGAAATGGGCATGATCTAAACTGGAAATGGTGTTCATTGTTTGTTTGTTCGTTTGGTGTGCGTGTGTGTTATTATTATTTATTAAACAAAAGTAATAGCATAACACACTCGGGGAAAAACCCAGAGATAGAAATGTCAGAATGGTCTGTAAATTCTGGCTCGGACAGTTCCTTAACCTCAGCTACATCACTCATGTTACAACTTGAGCTTAACTGTCAATTGTTTGGGATAGGTTCCAAGCCCCCCAGCGGATGCCTGAAACTGTGGATAGTAACGAACATTATATACTGTGCATACCTATGATAAAGTTTAATTTATAAACTAGGCACAATAGGACTAACAACAATAACTAATAATAAAATAGAACAATTATAATAATTAAAGTTATGTGAATGTGGCCTCTCTCTCGCCCTAAAATATTTATCGTACTAAACTCACCTTTCTTCTTCATTCTTCTTCTATGCTGGACAAAGGGATGATTAATGCCCCATGCTCGACTACATGAGATTTCATCACGTTACTCAGAATGGCACGCAATTTAAATTATGAAGGTTTTCTGAAATTGTCTATTTAATTTTTTCATACAGAGGTTATGTGAAACAGCAGATATGAGGATTTTACTGTAGTTAGTTCTATTTCCCAAAATACAGTTAACTTGTAGCCCAATATAAACCCCTGCAACCCTAACCAAGCAGTTGCTAAGGACATTGTAAATTTATCACACATCGCTGCACATTCTCATTAATGAACATGGTCTTGCAAGCTTCATATCTGACCACTTGCTCACACCCACATGAAAGTAAATACTAAACTTTCTTAAAAAGAACATAAATCCCCAAAAAGAACTAACAGTGCTTCTTCTATTTGTATCCGTTTAGAACTCATTACCTGTTCATTACTACTTACAGTATGCTAGTTATTCTAACTAAGAATAAGTGAAGCATGGGTGGACCTTCTGGCAATATACACAGCCAAAAATAATTGTTCATTAATAAAACAACAAAACAAACAAACAAAAAAACCAACAACAAGCAAATTACAGTATAATAAATGCACACCTCAGTGTCTGCCATGTTTTTCCATCTAGTCTTGTGACTGGAATTAGCATTGGGTCTCCTTAGCTGAAATGAGTACATTTAATGCTAGATTCCAATTTTGGAAAATCCATCCATCCATCCATCTTCTATACCGCTTATCCTTCCTTCAGGGTCATGGGGAACCTATCAAAAGGGAGCATCGGGCACAAGGCGGGGTACACCCTGAACAGGGTGCCAATCCATCACTGGGCACAATCACATACACATTCACACACCCATTCATACACTACGGACACTTTGGACATGCAGTCTTTGGACTGGGGGAGGAAACCGAAGTACCCGGAGGAAATCCCCGGGGAGAACATGCAAACTGCACACACAGGGCCACGGTGGGAATCGGACCCCGACCCTGGAGGTGTGAGGCGAAAGTGCTAACCACTAAGCTTAAAAAAAACCCCACACAAAACAGTATCTTCAAAGACATCTATCTCATGTTCCCTTGTTTCTCTCAGGCTGAAACAAATTCCACACACAAAAAAACCCCCCAAAAACCCCACAGTTTAAGATTATAGCTTCCTCCCACATGGAGCACGGGGGTAGTGCCAGTGTTTGGGAAACATTAACAATATTGTGTTATATGATTATAGACACATGCCTAGTCTGGACACTGGACAGCGGGTCAGCGCATTAGCAATGATCACTGTGTGTTCAGCCAACGTCACTCTACTGCAGCCGAGCCTGGTGTTCAGGAGGAGCCAGATTGTCAAGTGCAGCAGAGAGAACAAGCTGTTAATGTGGGGGAGAGAAAACAATGTCTAAATGTATAGGAGATGTCAAGATTTATTACAGTTTTATTGATTTAATGATCTGGGTGAAGCAAGTGACCTGACAAAAGAGTGGGAGGGGAGAGAGCTTTGCAGAGATGCCACAGTTATCGTGAAAAATTGGTGCACTTACACACACACACACACACACACACACACACCTTATGAAATATGGCTTTCCTTTTTTAACCTAAAAGCCATTCATTTTTGTCACGTTCTTGGTTTTCTAGGCTAGCAAACGTAGTAGTACTAATTATTTGAGCTGAGGTAAAGAGGACTAGGTGAGATGACAGATATTGAATGTATTACTTCTGTATGATGTAATAGATATCCCAAGCAAGTATTTTTACCTGAAGAACCTTTTTTAAACTGTACTTTTACCTACCCTTCCTCTGCTAACAAAAGCTAATCTAGCGAGAGAGCTGACCTAACGAAGGCTGAGGCGCTAACAAAGAGCTAACAAAAGCTGTAAAAGTCACTGGTATATTGTTGTGTCTGGAAGTTGGAGTTAGAGGGTTTCTTCGTTTTTCTGGATACTCTATCCTCCTCTGCTAACAAAGGCTAAGGTGCTAATTGAGTGAGAGTGCTGACCTAAGGTAAGCTGAAGCGCTAACAGACAGAGCTAACAAAAGCTGTAAAAGTCACTGGTATATTGTTGTGTCTTGAACTTTGAGTTGCTAATCGCTTCAGCATTGTATTAATTCTGTGTTGCTAGCTAAGCTATGTGACACACAAATGTGAACATATCCAGATGGCAGAACATTTAGTATATGCGCAGAAATTTCACAATATTTCCGTAATAGGAAGGAGCATGCTAGCAAAAATCAATGAATTGCACAAGACAAAAGCTTTTTATTTTCAAAAGAGGGAAAAAGAGAGGCTGGTGAAGGAAGTACATAGCTGCAATAACACAAGTGATAACAGGCACTAACTTATTCCACAACATTAAACATAACTAGAAACGGATAGAAAGTACATGTCTTTTATTAGTAGTAAATTCAAATTTGTAATCAGAAGCAAATTGCCATAGTAACACTTTAGGGCACGCTGTTGGTATCAGGAACTATAATAAGCATGTATTTTTCCTTGCGAATACTTCTTGTCTTTACTTTAACACTTTTAATCAACTGAAGAATTAAAACATCTCTAATTGAACTCATATGAAGAATAAGTACTTCAACCTTCACCAGAGAATTGTGTTTTTGTTTTTGTTTTTTACTTTCACTTTTACTTGAGTGTTTATTTTATTTTACCAGCTCTGATTAAATAACATATATGTCAAAGTGTATATATGATGTGAACGACATCATAAAGGTATCTGAACATCAAAAACATCCCAAACTATGTCGCATATGTCACGTTTATTATAGTTTCAGGGATTGTTTATTAGCTTGAAAAAGACTAGCACTGCTAAATCACGCGCTAGCCGAACAATCATCAATAGCAGGTCTAAGCACTCTCAGCTGGGACCAGATGCCCTGTTTGAGGAACCAATATTCTGTACAATGGCTATGCTAAGCATGAAAAAGATCGGTTTATTCAGGGATTAGATCACTGTTTAACTAGCTCATAGCTTAATGGCCTGCATACATGTTTTTTTGTGTGTGTGTGATCGTGTAGTAAACATATAATTTCAAATAGTGATTTACCCATCCTCCCAAAAGCCATCCTTGCCATTCACCTGTGCTGCTAAAAAAAAAAAAGTGCACTGAATGAGATTGCATTTCTGGTAATACTGAGGTTCTAATCCCCATCTAATTCAATTCAAATCACTGGTGCTTAACTTGCACAAATTGTAATGCTCTTTCCAGGCTTTCTCTCTCTCTCTGACACTCTTGTATGCAACACCCACGCTTTTGGTTCCATCTCTACTGCATCTGCCCCTCTCATGCAGTCTGACTCATCTCTGTTCCACTGTTGTTGTTTTTTTAAATTTCACACAGGTGGTGGAAGGTCATATTAGGGCAAAGCTACATTTAGTTTATGGGAACCTTATCCCCTCCCACTCTTACTGTAATGCACATACCCACTGAACAAAGGAAATATGCATTACATGTAAATCTAACACATCATCAGGCAAAATGAATGAAGCTGTCAAAGCCATAATGCTAAACTCGCCACAATTCCATTATCGAACATCCTTTCTTTTAAAGCCTTCATCAGTGCGGCTTTTAGATACTGAAGATAATCATTTGCTCAAGGTAGTTTCATGGCCTATATCCTTACCTATGACTTAATTCTAACTAAATGCTACAAAATTCAGAATGCTGTAGGCGTGTCAAAAAACAACAACAAAAAAAACAATGACTGACATCTTCCCAGCAACCAGACGACAAAGTGGAAAAGTACTTTTTTTTTTACGTCAGTCACAAGTTAGAAAATTTGCAGGGGTGGAAGAGGTGTTTCAGCATGATTCCTGAAGAAAGCAACAACATTAAGGCAAGCTTGTGGTTTCGGTGTTCTTTACTGCTGGTGCACGGCTTCCAGCTAGTTAAAGAGACTCGCATTAAAAGCACCAATGCAGCACTGTTGAAACAGTGCCATTATCACTTTGGGTTAAAATGAGCATCGCATTTATTTATCCTCACATTCATATTGATAGCACTGTTGTGACAGGTTAATACACCAAAATCTAGCCTTTTATAGTACTAGACAGAGAGGTCAGGTGACTGCTGGAGATCTTGATTAACTTGCCATAGGCTTACTGCTCTGTAAATTCTCGCTCCTTCTGCAGATTGTGCTTTAGGTAGCAATGACCAAGTGTATTCCTGCATCAAAAACTGCATATACAAGGTGTTTAAAACGCTATCTAGATGAAGTTTCAATCATGGTCCTTCAGAGGCTGAGAGAACAGGAAAGTAGTCACTTCAGGTTCTGAAGCAGGTTTTGGAATCACTTTCTTTCATTGCTGGCTGCCAGCAGTGACAGCTTATTATTTAACAAAATAATAATTGAACAAATAATTTCACAAAAAGATAGGCCAGATTTATAGTCAAGTTTGTTAAGTTGTCAAGTTTGCAGTTGGGGAAAATTTGACCAAAATAAATAAATAAATAAAAATCATTATAAAAAAAAAAAAAAAATTAGTTGTAGCAAAATTTAAACAAGCTTCAACATGCCTTTTCTTTAGTAATGGGGTCTTGTGGGGTGAGTGTGAGCAGTGGAGTGCACTGCCTATTGTTTTCTCTGTGGCGATGGCACCTGCTGCCTCCAAGTGTTTCTGGAGCTCTTTCCGTGTGGTCCTTGGCTCTTGGGCTACACTTCTGACTATTCTTCTGATTCTCTGGTCAGAAATCTTGCGAGGAGCTCCTGTGCGTGGCTGGTTGATGACGGAGTGATGTTGCTTCCACTTGCGGATAATGGCCTCAATGTTCCTTGCTGGAAGATTTAAAAGTTTTGTAATACGTCTGTATCCGATTCCATCAATATGTTTTTCAACAATAAGGTTGCAAAGGTCTTGGGAGAGTTCTTTGCTTTTACCCATCATATGTTTCTTGTGTGACACCTTGGTAACAAAAAGCCTTTTTATACACCATCAATTTACAAACCCAGATGATATTAATTTACACAGATAGGGGATACCACATAACTACTTTTTTTTTTTTTTTTTTTAAAGTTTATTACACAACTTTATTTATGGACTTTAATGTTGTGAATTCTTTATATTTCTGGATTTCTTGAGTTAATACTGATGTCTGGTGAAAATTTCATATGAATAACCTCATTGGAAATATATTTACTAAAAAAAAAGTTGACGCGTTCAATACTTCCCCCCCCCCCCCCCCACACACTGTACCTGCATCGAATTCGGTTTACTGTAACTTCACGTAAATTAGCAAAAATTAAATTGGAGCACGTTACTAAATTTTGATAATGTATTTAACTCTGGTCTCTAGGTGTAAATATTAGAACTTATTTTAGCCTTAACCTCAATTAATACAAGTGTGAGTTACTTTGTTAATGGTACCTACGGTGTATTGATCCTGAAGTTCATAGCTTAAATAACGTCAGTTAAGAGAACATTAATGTAAAGCCTTATCGAGAATTCAAAGGATTTCAAAGTGTTCACCTTCAGCTGCTCAGATGTATCTTTGGATTGTAGCCAGTCTTAAGTGGCTAAAAGCATCTGCCAAATTAAAAAATGTAATGTCCTTCGAAACAAACGATGACCTATATCTCAAACTGAAGGGGCGTGTGCTACAGCCATTTAATAACACTAGGAGACTTTGCTGAGTGCACACTATAGACTAAAGAAGCTCTGTGCCTGGGTCAGGGTGGATACAATTTTCAACACGCTTCAAAATCAAGACGTCAGAAGTGTGGTTTTAAAGCAGTAGAAACGTCTTGGTTTGGTGTGTTGTGTGTTCCGAGATGCTTTTCTGTTCGACACGGTTGCAAAGATTGGTTATTTGAGTTATCATCAACTATCCATCTCTACCTGTGGAACCGGTGGGATTTTTTTTTTTTGTATTTCACACCATTCAGTGTAAAATCTTAAGACTGTTGTGTGTGAAAATCTCAGGATAGCAGAAGTTTGTGAAATACTCAAACAAGCCAATCTGGCACCAACAACCATGCCACAATGGAGTCCACAATGGAGTGAAGCAGCATACAGTGAATATGATTATGGTTAGAGCCGGTTTAGAGCATATACACAAGTTCATTTTGTATTTTTGTTCAACCAGGGTTGAACTACTACTTCTGTTATACTGTTTTTCTATGAATCTTTAATTGAGCTTAAGGGTATTTTCTCACCTATTCGTCCGTTCAGAGCAAAATTGAAACTTGCTTGTTTGCTGTTTGAAATGATTTGGTTTTGCATTGCACAAATTCAAGAAGAGGTTTAATTACAACAAGGCATTCAACTAGACTGAATATGTGAGAAGCATGTGATTGGCCTTAAGGGAAGATGTAACAAAGTGTGATGGAAACTGTAGAGGTGTATGTGTGTGTGTGTATGTGTGTGTGTGTGTGTGTGTGTGTGTGTGTGTGCGCAGGGTGCTGAAAATTCAACATGTACTGTACACAGAGACAGACAGCTGGAGATAGACGGAGACAGATATAGATAGATAGAGAGACAGAGAGAGAGATATAGAGAGAGACAGACAGACAGACAGACACGATAGACAGATAGATAGTAACTAGTGTCATATCATATTGTTGGATGCAGACAGACTAAGAATAAAAACAGTCGGAAGGATGAAGAGAAGAGAAAGAGGTAAATGGTAATGGTAAATGGTCTGCACTTATATGGTGCTTTTATCCAAAGCGCTTTACACTGTGTCTCATTCACCCATTCACACATCAACGGTAGCAGAGCTGCCATGCAAGGCGCTAACTTGCCCTCGGGAGCAACTTGGGGTTCAGTGTCTTGCCCAAGGACACTTCGGCATGTGGAGTCATGTGGGCCGGGAATCAAACCGCCAACCCTACGATTAGTGAACAATACCTCCTGAGCCACAGCCGCCCGTGGGAGGCTTCTGAAGTCTCAAGTCAGGATGTTTCTGCTCCAAACAGGATGTGAAATTTCAACTGCCGGGCCGGTAGGACTATACAATAATAATAAATAAATAAATAAAGGCTCAAAGGATGACGAACCGAAAAGGAGTGATTGAGCAGCTGATGTTAATCTTGTTACATAATGCGTGTGAGAGAGTAAATGAAATTTGGGTATGAGAAGCAGGAGACAGAGCAATAGGAAGAACAGATGAGATGGAGAGAATCAGCACGTTGATCATTTGCACGTTAGCATCAGTCTCAGTTTGGCTCTGAAACACGCTGAACACAAGAGATGTGCTTCAAGCTGCCTGATGTTTAAGCATTCAGTGTGAGTCAGGATAAAGAAATAATCCAGGTGCCATTTACGTACAAACTGCTCTGCACAAAATGTTCTCTGTGACACACACAAGCGCTGGAGCCTGGAGCTTGTGTTATGCGTACAAACCAGTGCAGTTCATGTTAACATCCTGATAAGGTCTTGTCTCACTAAAATCATACACACACCCCACAGTCAGTGTCCGATCCTATTGCGGTCTCAGTGCTCTTTCTTGCTCTCTCACACACACTAATTGTGCTCTCTCACTCGCCCACACACAAAACAAGCTTTTCCACTTTCCCCATGCAGAGTTTTGCCATTCTCACACACATGCACTTTCCTACAGGCATATGCACGTTGTTTTTGTTTTGAAACGTTACAGGAACCCGAGTCACCCTCAGCACTGCCTGCTTTCTGATGTCATGGCTACAGTGTTAGCGGTGAGCAGTTTTATAACAGTACGCTGTGATAAGGAAGTCTGCACTGTTTATACTGTCAGTGTTGTGTGATATCCTGGTTAATTATCCTGAAGTAGATTATTTACCTATAACAACAAGTCCTGAAGTGTTTCAATATAACTGTTAGACCACAGCAATTAGCCAAAGATTATCATTTTTAATTTATTAAAACACAAAGTTCCATTCAATGTTAAGTTAATACAAGAAAAAAAAAAAAATAAAAATCATTTGCTACTAAGAAACCAGAAGGTGACAAGTCCTCTGGCCTGAAGACTCTAATGTGGCGGAAAACCTACTGTTACAAAGCATGGACACTGGAGACTCCTTCCAAAAATTAAATTAAAGTTAAACAAACATCTAACATAAAACCATGTCCACAAGTATACATTCGGGGGTTTTCTTGTTGCCAAATAACAAAACATTTTTGATCTGTTTATTATTTATTAGACTTTACGTTTACGAGGAACTTCCACCATACAAGTCCCTGTGAATGAGCTAGAGGGAGACGGGGGAGGGAGGCGGGGGAGGGAACAAAAAACAAAAACATATTAGAGCGAGTGCATTAATATAAACCTGTGATTTGAATGACAGTCGGAACTAATGTCAAAGCTGCTGTTGAAGAAAATTCTGACCAGAATTTTAGATTTGTAAATTCAACAGTTCAATGTTACAAATAGTAATGATAATGAAGTCAGTTAAAATATCATTTCTTATACAGTATATTGCATAGATAAACTAGACAAAGAGATCACATGATTAAATGTGTAATTCAGGAATTTTCCACTTGTTTTTCCACAGCCAAAATCTTTTCCAGAAATTACAGAAAGTAATAGTCAACCTTTATAGCTTTATGTTTATTTATGCCATCAGTCATATGACTAGAAGACCTCTGAGAATGATAGCAAGAGGACAACTAAGTTTTGTTCAATTTTGTGTGTGTGTGTGTATATTTTATATATATATATATATACATATATACATACACACACACACACACACACACACACACACACACACACATACACACACACACACACATATATGGGTGTGTGTGTGTGTGTAAGGCAAATATTTGCTGAAAGGATTATGGTTGAGATCAGCTTTCTTTGTTACGAGCAACATTAATCATAGCTCCAGTGCAAAACTAAGAAAGGAAACATGTCTTATCCGATCAAGCTGGATAATTGGAGGAATTCCGTTAATCAAATGAACACAAACATTATGCGTTAAGCCTTTCAGTATGAGCTGTTTTGAGTCAGTTTTATAGGCTGTGGAGGATTTGTCATTGTGATTTAGACTTCACTAAGAAATCGAAAATCATGAAAAAATTTTTTAGATAGAGGTTACCCTTCCGAATGGGTTGAAGCATTTGATACATCTTTTCAAAAGGCACGTTCTGAAAAAAACATTCTTTTACTTTTATTACAACTTATTCATCATATTTGATGATCTATTTTTAAAAAGTATTTTTACTCGTTGTCTTCTGATCCTGAGCCAAGTGGTTTTTTCCCCCCATCCACTTATTGTATCGAAACGGGCTAAAAATTTGAGAGCTTATTCAGTACATGCCCGGTTTCTGAGTGATATCCTTAGTCCGTCTCAGGGATTACTTAGTCCTATACGGAATGGAAATTATCGATGTGGTAATTGTGCTCAGTGCAATAATACATCCAAAACATCCTTTTTTTTTCTTCTATAAAAATATAGAATTAATTCGGTCATTACTTGTGCTTCCACTCATGTTGTCAATCTGATTCGTTATCCTTGTGGTCTCGGTTATGTTGGGAAAACATTGTGCCAACTACAACAAAGAATTAGTGAACATAAGAGTTCTATTAGAAGAAAGGATGTTAATTATCCTGTCATGACCCATTTTCTTTCTTTGAATCATGATGATTCCACCTTACGCTTTTGTGGTATTGACAATGTGAATGTGCCACCGAGAGGGGGTGATATAGAAATGCTGTTACAGAGGTGTGACTTATTTTGGATTGTTACTATTCAGACTTTATCACCTATGGGCATGAACAATGAAGCATTGTTTAATGTGACGTCCATTTATCTATGTATATAAATATATTATGTCCATTTATCTATGTAATTTGTACATTTTTGATGTAACCCTTTTATACGATGTGGTTACAATGATTTATTGTGTCACTGATTGTGATTAGTAATAATGGATCATTGCAGTGATTGGTCATGTGTTGATTTTAAATGAGATTGTGTTGAATAGATCGTTTGCATATGCCTGATGAAGGTCACGGGACTGAAACGTTGTGAATAAAGATATTCTGATACAATAAGTATTGCTAGAGTGCGGGACTTTTTCCTTTTTGATTTTGACTTGGTTTGTGGTCTTTTTTTTCTACACACCTATCCATCACCTGCAGGTGTGTGAGGTTTAATGTTCATTGAAAATTAAACATAACACATCTTGATTTTTCAGTGATACAGTGCACACAAATGGGAAGTCATTGGGTGAACATAATGACTCAGGAGTGTAATTCAATATTTAATCTACAATCAATGTTGACAAAAGATTTCATAACCTCACTGTGCTTGGCATAAGAGGAGTAAGAAGCACAGACAGCAATTATTAATGAGGCCCATAGAGATCATCATAACGTTAAAGGACAAATCCACCCTGAATGACTTGCTTATTACCGTAATTTCCGGACTATAAGCCGCTACTTTTTTCACACGCTTTGAACACTGCGGCTTAAACAAAGATGCGGCTAATTTATGGATTTTTATGGACTCGTGCTAACGAGTTTCATGCCGCCAAAACATTTAGCCTCATCACATCGGACCAATGAAATTACCGAACAGGTCAAAGTGGACCAATGAAACTGTTCGAATTAAATCAAACGCACTCACAGTAAATTCTTCAGATCAGTCATTTTGCGATTCATGCACACACCCTCATCATGGAAAACACACGAAGAAATGCATATGATGCAGCTTTCAAGTTAAATGCGATCGATCTGGCTGTCGAAGAAGGAAATAGAGCTGCTGCACGAAGTGTGTGATGAAGTACCGGTAATTCTGAGGCTGTTCAATTCCGACACTGAAGAAGACGACTTTAGTGCGCAGGAGGAAGATGAAGATAGTGATCAATGACTTTTCCTGGTAGGCAACTGTATTTTTTATTTTTTTAACCAGCCGTGTTACAGGCACTGTTCGGAAAAAAGCATTTACGGTACGTATTTAATTAAAAGTTAAAAAAATCTCTCTGTGTAACATCCTTCTGTGTAAATATCTCATGTTACAACGTGGACACCTGCGGCTTATAGACAAGTGCGGCCTATATATGTACAAAATTTATTTATTTATTTATTTTTAATGTTAGTGGGTGCGGCTTATATTCAGGTGCGCTCAGTAGTCTGAAAATTACGGTAATCTTTAGAATTAATATAATAGCACCCAAGAGTAAGCAGTTGGCTTATTTTCACTTTGGTTAACATTTGTTTTCCTACATTACCCACAAGGTCTGGTAGTTGCGCTAATGGGAGTTATGGTGCGTTCGTGGTGCCTCGTATGTGGTAATCTGCAAGTTGTAATAACATCACTTCCCCCCAAGGCATGCGCAAAGTGAGAAAACAGGAACATTCATGAAAGCGTCTTTTCTTTGCTCTGTCAGAGCATGTGAAGCTAATAAAAAGCTATCGCAGTACAGAACCAACAGCAGACAATAGTGAGTAGCTTAGCAACTAGCTAAAATCAACTCTAATGTTGATGATGATGATGATCATTTCAAAACAGCGATTAGTATGGTCAGTGTTATAGATTTAACCAAGTACTGTGTCTGTATTTTAATTGATCTAAAGCCAAAATACCATGTTGACCCGACGTAGTGCCGTAAAATAGGAAGGAAGTGGTAGTTGAGAAGACGACCAAGTTGACGAGTTTAAATAGCACGTAGGTGGGAAGTTGCATTCCTGCCTTCAGCACAGCATTAACCCTTGCGTCATCTCTACCAAAAGAGAATCATGCAGCAGCATTTTTCAACTTTCATGCTAATACCGCAATCAATGCCAACACGCTTGACATCATATAGATCATAATTCAGTGAGTCTACATTGTATTCTATTCAGTGTTCGTTGTCTTTTCTACTTCTAGATTGGATTTTGCATTAATATGACCTTTGCTGGAAAACGGTGAGAAAAGAAGCTCTCAGTCTTGCTGTTAAGAGCATTTGGTTTGATATGGTTGATTTTTGCTTATATTAAATTCCATTATAACTGTGCAAGCAATGTCTCCTTGTGATGTCGGTGTGGCACACACGGGAATAACAAAAATACAGAAAGCACCAACCAACAAATTAGCACCAGAAAAACTAAACAGTAGGTAGAATTACTTTTTTTTTTTTTTTAACATTAAGTCTCGATTCAACAATTTGATTTGAATGATTCCCACCCATGTTCATGAAGCTCCGCCCCAGGATCTTCAGTGACACATAGAGTATAGTGTCTAGTTGGAGGCACATCAAAACACAAACAAGTATTCCAGACTGGAATGGTGTTTTCCCCACAACTTGACTTAATCCATTTTTTTATTTTTTTATTTTAAAAATCATGTTCTACATATATTCTGGTTATTTGTACAAGTAAGGTATGAATCATTAACAGAATCAAACATGAATCAAAGGCTGAATTTCTATGTACAAATGTATAGCAAGTACCACAGCAAACACCAACAGCAAAAAAAATAAAAGAACATTCCACATATATACACACAGCAATAAAAGGTCATTTCCTGAAGGAAAATAGTCAATTCTAAACACTGCAACTTAATCCAAATGCTTTAGCTCTCCTTAGGTAACTACAGTCTTACAGCAACAAACAGAAGAGCAGAAAAATGCAGAATCAAGCCAACCCTTCCTGCCACTCAAGATTCGGGGAAATTCAGTCTGAGTGAATGAATATCTTGGCACTCAACCACATCCTGGTTAGAACTAGCACATGTTTTTTTTTTTTCCCCCCCTTGGCTTAACGCTTCCCCCTACTTCACTATATCTAATTCAATTCTCTAATGGGTTCAGTCAAATGTAATACAGAACAGGGTAATAAAAAACATCTTTAAGCCAACAATATGTTACAGGCCCCTGGTATAGTTTTGCTAAGTGTTCAAAACATTTGAAAGCACTTAAGCTAGCTTGCTAGTCACTGCTAACTAGCGTGTTTTATTATTAGCATGAAAAATGAAAGTTAAACACTGGTTCATTAATTAGACAGCTTAGCAATGATGGCTGTAGTGCTAAACAATTGATGGAGTATTGCTAAGGTGAGCTTCTTCTTAGCTAGCTAATCAATGTAAAGAAGAGTTAGCAACCATGGTTCATGTTATCTAAGTATTAGCAAAAATAAATAGCTAGACACTCAATGCCCCGTGTGTGCATTCACAGTCAAACAGCTACACAGAATGCAGATTTACTGGTGCAGTAAAGGTGTATACATTTCAATCATAGAGGATTTATGTACATTGTACAAACACAAAGAGAAACTAGAGTTAATAGAGTAAGGCTAGGACTAGCACTAGGGAAAATGTTGGCGCTACGAAGACACCTTTTCTCTCTATACAGCGACATTTTTGGCTGTTTTGGTGGAAGATGTTTCTGGAGGGAATGTTGCATTTCACGGAAAAGCTACACGTTCGCTGGCTAAGTAGTAAACTATCCATTGTGATTGTGAAGCTACAAAAATAGTGTAGCATTCCCTCCATTTTTGTCCCAAATCATCCGAACTGACAGATTAAAGAAAAACTTTGTTCTTAAGTGTATAATGCACACACGCACAAAAATTTGCTCTATGCTACTGATACAGACATTAAAAGAAAAGGACACTTAAATATGTTTATATCGAAATATTTGTGATGTGCCGTGTGACGAGGAGGAGGGAGGGGCCAGGCTGTGAGCGACCTACTCAGTGGGAGTTTGTTGTTTGTCTTTTATGTTATCTTCGAGTTCTTTACATTTATGTTCAGCCGGTTCCCGCCTCCTCCTTGCCCGTCTGTGAAGATCGTTACATGCTGCTTAGCGATTCTGGTGCTGATTTGTTGGTTGGTGCTTTTCCTGTGACGAGTTAGGGGTTTTGTGCAGGTTTTGTGGTTGATCTAGTAATTCGGTTCATTGTCCTGTATTTAGTCATCAGGCCTCCCAAATATTACACAACTTCAATCTCTAAATGGCTTCACAGAGTGCACGTGTTTTCTTGTAACTAATCCCAGCAGAGGTTACAGTGGACCAATCTGTTTGCCCTGGCTACATTCCTAACATGGCTCCATCGCCATTCTCAAATGTAACTGGCTGATTAATTTCCCCTTGCATATTGCATAAAAGTGAGAGGGCATTCTGAAGAATACGGCTCCCCAAGGAATGGAGAGGAGATGGGTTACGTCCTCAGAAATGACTCTACACTACTTGACACAACACAAAAGACGAGATGATTCAAGGACAAGCATGCCTCACACCCATTCTCAACACACACATGCATGCACATGCAAACACAATGCATTCCTGAAAAACAGGAAAGACTTGTGAAACTGTTTTGATATGCTCCAAGAGAAATACTGACTGGAATTGTAACAGATGTAACAGATGCACAGGCACAAAAAGATTTTATCTGTTGACAATGGCATTTAAAAAAAAGAAAAAAAGAAAGGAAAACTATTAATACACTCACACACACACACACACACACACACACACACACATATATAAAAACACTGTTAATTTGGGTGATGTTTTTTCTCAATCAGCAGGAAAGACTCATCAGTACATATTGTTTATTCTTGGTGTCTTTCATCACACTTCTCTTATAGAGTATCTACTGTCTATTTCTGAACCCAGTCCTATTCTACTTTAGATTTCTCCATTTCCTCATTTGCAAGTCACTTGTAAGATAAAAGCGTCTGCTAAATGAATAAAACGTAAATGTAAGCTCATTTCCTTCTCCAACCCCGTGTACATCTCTTACTCCTTCACACTACCAAGCATGAGAAGAATGCACTTGCATTCCCCAAATCCCCTGTAATGGTGCATATCCCCTTACACTTGCACCCGGTTTATTTAAATGCATAGCTTCAAAACGGAAAAAAAATTGTTCCGCAGAGCTTGACATTACGCAAAGGAATCCATCTGCTGCATTGCTTTTAGCCAATCGGGTGATAAAATAAAATAGCAAACAGCAATGTCAGATTGCTTTCTAAATTCAAGGATACTGAATTTGCCGTTTTCGTACCAAATCTCCACTCGGCAGCAAGGATGTGGATGTGAAGGAGGGATGTGGCAACAAAGTGTGAAATTTCTTTATAGAAGCAAACAAACAAATCGATCTATTTTGAGTTATTGTTCCATTTTCAGTTGGTCCTTGTGCACTTCCATCTGGATGGCATTTGAGGTCTCGTACATGACCACAACAAGACTAAAAGCTTTCGTCCTGGCCAAAATCGACACAGTGTATTAAGTAAGGAATAAAACAACGGGTGTTGACACTGGAGGCTCTTTCCATCCGTCCATTTTCCATACTGCTTTTCCTATACAGGATCACACGGGAGCCTGGAGCCTATACCAGGGAACTCAGGGAACAAGGCCAGACACTCTGGACACGATGCCAACCCATCGGGGGCACACCCATACACACACTATGGACAATTTAGAAATGACAATCGCATGGATGCATGGTCTCTTTGGACTGGGGGAGAAAACTGGAGAAACCCCAATGCAAGGGTAGAACATGCAAACTCCGCACAGGGTGCAGTCGGAATTCGAACCCCCAACCCAAGAGGTGCGAGGCAAACATGCTAAGCACTAAGGCACCGTGCCCCCGAGACTCTTTCCTCTTTTGCACATCAACAACTGAACATGTTTTTCTGTTTATATGGAGCACCGACTACACAAGTTCCAGTGTAAGCTGTTACTACAGAAATTATAACATGTTACTGATTTGCCTTGCAGTCCAAAAAAATTAACACATCCTGACCAATCAGATTTGACGATTCAACAGCGCTGTTTAATAATATAATTTTTCATATCTTTCTTGGTCTTATGCCCCATCTTTAAAAAAAAAAAAAAAAAAAAAAACAACCCAAGAAAGCACAGTTCTACATGCTCACACGTCATCTCGCTTAAATTTGTTCTCTCTTTCTAATTCCAATGTCCCTTTCTCACTCGCTCTCCTGACATTCAAAACCAGCTCCTTTACCCCCAAGCTCTCTCTGATGTGATAGCAAAATGGCCTTTCCCCTGCTCAGGAAGCAGCTAATGAGTTGTATCTTATGAGATTACGATGCACATCATACAGGATAATACTGCTGGGAAATTGAGAGCAAGAGACTGAAACTTGAGACTCGATCTTTAGGATTCAAACGATATTCAAATAGGTCATTGCCGAAATGTTTTACAAAACAAAATGCCGTAAGGGTCACAAAGACACCAATTATTCCTTCTTCATTTTACTGAATTTAAATTTTTTTTTTAAACATATGACAGCTGGTAATCTGACAGTCCATCATATGCAAGTCACAAGTACTCATAGAAAACGTACAAGAGTTGGGAGATGATATCTATGAGATGTGAAATGAGATGTGACTCAGAGATCTTCCTGTGAAAACAAGAATGAAGACCAGAATGAACTCCAGACCGCGTGTATATGCAAGTGATTGCGTCAGTTTAGCAGCGGACGCAAACGTGTTTATCGTGTTCATCATTGGTCTTCTGTCCTCTTTCCTGAATCATTCTTGCCATTTAGAGCTGGCGCCATGCTAAAGAGATGAGAGATCAGAGAACAGACGAGTGCCATAGTGCCAACCGATGATCCTAAGCACACTCGAATTCAAGGGTTCTACAGTTGGGAAAACATTAAGTGCTGTGACCCTCCAGATAACCCAAACACACTCGGTCTCACTCGATAGGAGTCATAACTCATTCTGTTATCGTGGCACTGGCTATGAGATTCACATTATGAATGAAATATGTTTGGTCATCAATACGAAACTATTAAAAAAGTAGAAAACAGGTAGGTTTCTGAATTACTATATTTACAGTAGACCTACTATTCCAGTAATTATAATAGGTAGCTGTCTTACTGAAGACCTGTTACTCAATTTCCAGTGAATCTGGTACTCTAGTAGTTACAGTATGTTGCTGTGTTAGTGTATTTACAGTAGAGCTGCTCCTTCAGTAGTTGATGTGTTACTGTGCTTATGATAGACTTGCTACTCCAGTAGTTACAGGAGGTCGCTGTATTACCGTATTTACGGTAGAGCTGCTACTCCAGTAGTTACAGGAGGTCGCTGTATTACCGTATTTACGGTAAAGCTGCTACTCCAGTAGTTGATGTGTTACTGTGCTTATGATAGACTTGCTACTCCAGTAGTTACAGGAGGTTGCTGTATTAGCGTATTTACGGTAGAGCTGCTACTCCAGTAGTTACAGGAGGTCGCTGTATTACTATAATTTACGGTAGACCTGTTACTCCAGTAATTACGGGAGGTCGCTATATTACTATAATTTACGGTAGACCTGCTACTCCAGTAGTTACAGGAGGTCGCTGTATTACCGAATTTACGGTAGACCTGCTGCTCCAGTAGTTAGAGTAGGTCACTGTATTAGCATATTTAAGGTAGACCTGCTACTGCAGTAGTTACAGTAGGTCACTGTGTTACTGTACTTAGAACTGAACGGCTATTCCAGTAGTTAAATGTAGTTTGCTGCAGTATGTAGCAAGTTAACTAGGAAGCATATATTACCCGTTAAAAGTATATTAACCTTAACTTCCGTCTAATGTAACACTGAAAATTCTGTGGCTGCACTAGCAGGATTTATTTATGAAGTAAATGACAAGGCAATAGCATTTAACACTGCTATATATAAAAAAGACACACTGCTTACAGGACTACAATTGCTTTCTAGGCCTGACATGAGGATTAATATGGCCACTATAGCAAAGGCTCATAAAACAATACAGTGCTGAGTTGCAGTGATGCTAACATGACCAAAACTAAATTAAATTGTACAAATAGATCTCTCTGAAGTATCGTTTTAGAGGCAACAAAATAAAAAATCTCTGCTACATTAATGCAATGTACCGTATATATCAGTTCTTTCTCTACAAGGGTACATGTACTCTGGAGCAACATTCAGAACAGAAACAAACCCCAGAAAAAAAATCAGTTTTCCCCCCATCACCTGCAGCGTCTACACACGTTGCTGTGGCAACTCACGTCAGTTGTGGCCCCTTCCTTGTGTGTCATTCACAGCATGGTGGGGCAGTTCCTGGACCCAGGCACGGACTACACGTGCCTATGTGTGTGTGCGTGTGTTCCAAAATAGCTGTCCCCAAACTGCCAGTATGGGTCCAGGTCTACAATGGAGCCCATTCTCCAGCCTCGTTGGCCTCTCTGAGCTCAAATATCTCGTTCCATCAGAGCTTTACTCGGTTCATACAATGGGCTCCTTCTCTCTTATTATTCAGGCTATCAACCACACACACACACACACACACACACACACACACACACACACATGCACGCACGCAGGTCTATTCCATCACTTCCATTCTTCCTGAGACTTTCCCCTGAATGGCAGAAATGTTTTTTTATAACATATTATATTATATTAAATATCTTCTTCCAACATATTTGTCTCATAATAATGAGGCATTTTAACACAAGATGCTTTTCCCTTAATAACAAGATGTTTTCTCGTAGTAACAAGATGCTTATTTTCATAATAACTAGACGTTTTGTAATAATAACATCGAGATACTTCTCATAATAAGAGGCTTTCCTGTAGCAGTAAGATGCTTTCTAACAGTAATGAGATACATCTCTCATAACGAGATAGTTCACCCATAACAAGATGTTCTTTTCATAATAAAAAGATGATTCCGCTTAACTATGAGAACAACAAAAAGATACATCTCATAATAAATCTCATGCGTTCTCATAATAATGAACTGTTTTCTAATTGTAAAGACACGTTTCTCTTTTAATAAACAATTAAATGTTTTCTCATAATAACAAAATGGTTTCTATTGAGAGTCAAGCCCCCCCTCCTCGTAGCATAATGCTTTATGCTAAGGGTATTAGCATAAATCTCTCCCTGCAACAAAATATATAAACTATATACAAGAGATCATTTCTGGATTTTTTTTTTTAATATCTAAATTCAAATTCATATTGTAAATTAGTTTTATTAAGTAGCGTACAGTTGTTTTATTGTTCCTGGGCCCACATCCTGTTATTCATTGACACAGTAACCCTTGTCAAGGCTGATAAGTGGTGTGTTCTGGAGATTTATGATGTTCTAGCATTAATATGAAAATTGCATGTGATTGCTGGTGTAGCCCAAGGTAACTGGTGCCGTAAAGAAAAGGGATGTGGGACCTGAAGAGAACACTAGGGAATGAGAATGGTTCAGGGCAGGTGTTCCTGAGCATTAAGCTTTCCATCAGGAAGCTTCAGTGGCCATTAATCATATTAAACAAATGAATTATATTAACCATATTAAATAAGACAAATAATAAAAATAAGTTAAGAGGAGATTTACAATTTAGCTAAAGATGGAGCAGGACCTCATGTGTAAAGGGAGACTGTTCCAAAGTTTGGGACCAACCACAGAAAAGACTCGATCACCCTTTGTCTTAGTACGACAACAGGGGGGGGGGACACATAAGAAGTTGTTGATCTCAATGCTCTAACAGGAGAGTAAAGGTGAAGAAGGTCAATGATGTACTGTGGAGCAGAACCAGAAAAAGAGCTTTGTATATATTTTTTATATATATATATAAATCAGAATTATAAATCAATTCTAAACTTGATGGGAAGTCAGTGAAGAGATGCCAGAATTGGGGAAATGAGAGCTCTCTTTTTCCCTGTTAAAAATCTAGCTGCTGCATTTTACACAAGCCGCAGACGAGATAAGGCAGAGTAAGGAAGGCAGACATACAAAGAATAACAGTAGTCTGACCGTGATGTAACAAGAGCAGGAATCGCGGTTTCTAGGTCTTTTCTAGAGAGAAACCGTTTCAACTTTGCAATAGATCTTAAATGAAAGAAGCGTCCCTTAACAACAGCACTGATTTGTTGATCAAAGTGCAAGTTTGAGTCCAAAAATAACTCCAAGATTTTTGACAGAGAGGGCCTAACTAGGCCTCAAGAGCAGAATATGCAGTAGGGAAGCCCAAAATAATGACTTTAGTTTTGCTTTCATTTAACTGCAGACAATTGTTAGCCACCCAACATTTCATGTCCTCAAGACATTTCAAAAGGGACGCAAAAGGACTGATGCCATTTGACCTACCTGGCAAATATAATTGGGTCTCATCAGCATAGCAGTGAAAGGAAATATCTTTCTAAAAAATAAATAAATAAATAATAGAACTCAGGGAAGCATATAAAGGAAAAACAATAGAGGACCTGATACGGAGCCCTGAGGTACACCATACGATAAGGGGGCCGACGAAGAACAGAAATTCCCTATGTTTACTGTGAAAGTCCTATCTTTCGGATAAGACGCAAACCACTGCAAAGCCAGACCCTCGATTCGATCCAAGCTATTTAAAAGAATACTAAAAAATGAATACGATAGTATCAAAGGCAGCGCTAAGATCCAATAAGACCAACACAACACAAGTACCAGAGTCAAGTGACATTAAAATATCATTAGTAACCTTTAACAGGGCCGATTCAGTGCTGTGTAAAGATCTAAAATCTGACTGGAACATGTCTAAAATATCTGAAAAATTCTAATGGTACATAAACAACTTTTTCCAGCAACTTGGAGAGAACAGGCAATTTGGAAATAGGACTATAGTTGTTTTGTAAAGTTGGATCAAGATAAGGTTCTCTAAGCAAAGGCTGCTCATTTGCATGTTTGAGGCTGGCTGGTCTGACTCCGGTAGCTAAAGAGCTATTAATAATGCTTGTCACAACTGGACTGACATGACTGAATAGTTGTTTTTTTGTTGTTTTTTTTTTTTTTTAACTATTTGCATGACAGCATGAAATGCAAAACAAACAAACAACAAAAGTTATATAATCGATCAGAATTTAGCATCTTGAAATGACCCAATGAATTCTTTCTGTAGGTTAAACATGTCAGTTTTATTTCAAACAGAAAGTCAACACATTAGGAAATGAATAATGCTGTGTCAACAAGGCACTGGGATATCGACAATCTGTAAAAGCAGTTATCTAGACAGTTATGAGACTCCCTCATTCCACTCCCTCTCCCCATTCTTTCTTCCTTCCTTCCTCAGTTTCATTTTTTACTCTCTCACCTTCCTTACTCACTTTCTTTTTTGATCAATTTCTTTCTCTTTTTCTCTCAATTTCCTTCCTTTCTTCCATCTTTCCCTCCTCACTTTTCCCTTGCTCCCATTCCTTCCTTCCTTCCTCACTTACTTTTTCTTCCTTCCTCGCGTTCTCTTCCTTCACTTACTTAATCCTTCCTTCCTTCCTGACTTTCTCTTCCTTCCTTCGTTCCTCACTTTCTCTCGCTCTCTCCTTCCTCCCTTTTTTATATTTCATTACTTCCTCACTTTCTTGTTCTTCCTTCTTTCCTTTCTCCCATCCTTCCTCACTTTCTTTCTCTTTCCTTTCTTCCTTCTTTCCTTCCTCAATTTCTCTCTTTTCTTTTGACCCTTGCTTCCTTACTCACATTCCTACTTTCTCTTGCTTCCTTCCATCCTCTCTTTCTCTCCCTTCCTTTCTTTTCATTCCTTCCTCACTGTCTCTTCCTTCCTCAATTTCTCTCCGTCCTTCCTTCCTGTTTATCTTTCCCTCTTTCCTCACATTCCCACTTTCTCTTCCTTCCTTCCTAGCTTCTGATGTCCTTACTGCCCTGTGTAAAACTGGCCTTGGTGATCATAACGCCATGTTCCCAAAACACGAAACGCACACACTTACTTGATATTCATTTATTTTTTTCTACATTAGCAACATCAACAGTCTCTACTTCAACACACCACAATCTCTTGTTTCTTTACTTGGGAAATAAAACTCTACATTAGTGCTAATCCAGGATTCGTCTTACCCATCTACACACACTTTAATTACCATATCAATCTCATCACACTGAATCTGGATCCAGCCACGGGGAGAGTGTGTTGTCTCTGGCAGAGTGTTACATGAAAAATCTACTGGCTTGCAGAATTTAAGAAAGGACCGGAGTGGTGAAGCAAAATGACATAATAAGGACATTATCCAGAGAGAGAGAGAAAGAGAGAGAGAGACATGTTAATATCACTCAGAGCAGGAAGACACACACACGGCTAAGATTAAAAGCGGTAGATGATATCTTAATAGTGCTCTGTAGGAAGACACACACACACTGGGGCACAAATAAATAAATAAATGAATGAAACAGAGAAAGAGAGAGAGAAAGAAAGAGAGAGAGAGAGAGAGAGAGAGAGAGAGAGAGAGAGAATATCAAGACAAACCAGAATGCATAATTGTCCGCTTAAATATCATTAAACGAGTGCTCGAAAAATTCTGACACACCTAAACCACAGGCCTGTGTAGTAAATCTATGTATATCGTATATAAAAGTTACCTTTTATATTTTAGATAGAACTGACCAGCTCTGTTCTGAATTGGGGGGGCGGGGTTTGGGGGAGGGGTGTCATTTCAGGGCCTTAAAAATGCAAATAGGAACTTGAAATGAAATGCAAATCCTTGAAAATTCATGTTAATAGCGCAACCTTTTTTTTTTTTTTTTTTTTTCTAAAAGGTGTATTTGTAATTATAATCAGTATTACACATCTAGAAAAACTTTTAAACTTTACAAATTGCACCTTTAAAGTGTTCATAAAAACAGAAGCAGACACTTCCGAGTCTCGACTGTAAGAGTACTAGACTGTTATTTAAAAATAAATAAATTAAAAATAAATAAAAGATGCAGCTCGATCTCATGTCTTTCTTCTCTGCTGCTCATACAAGAAAGGAAGAAACTTGCCTCTATGCTCAGTTTTGCCGCCAGCCTGTAATGCTCCTTATTAAGTCGATCCGACCATTAAACTTTCCCAAAAGGCAAAGCGGTCCAGGTTGTAACTGAGGAGATCGCATGCCACGATTAGAATTCAGAGGTAAACTCTTGATGTGTGAATAAAGACGAGCTCGCGTGGTTACCTACAGCTTTAGTCCCATTCCAGCAAGACTCACCTGAGATTCCCTTTTTCGCAGCGCAACAGTCTGCCAAGGCACACCCTCTGTGGAACACGCTCTCGGATCGTATTTCTATACGATCCTAAAGTTAATCCCCATTCGCTATCACTCTTAACCAGCAGGAACACACGAGAGCTCCAGCTTTTCCTTTGGAGATGTCCATATCACTGCGCAGTGACGGGCAGGAGTGTGTAAACAAACCTAGCTCAAACCTGATAACACACACTTTACACAGGGTGAGATTATCTCTGCCGAGGACGTGCAGGGAGTCGTAACGTCTCAGTGATTTGCACATTGCTCTACAAAACAAAAGGTACAGAAAGGGTGTGGCCAGAACAGGTGGGCCTAGCTCTTAGAAAAGAGATGCAAGTGTGATGAAGAGCAGCAATGTGCAGCAGGTTAGTGTTTAACGCTACCAGGGATGGATTATACTCCGTACACACATACTGCATAGTAGGAAATTCAACACACAATACTGTTATTGATATGGTGATAATGTGACACATTTCACTCAACCACCCCCCACACTCCTTAATTCCAAGAGGGAGTAACTCCTCTAGGTAGGTAGCAGTTCTGAGGATTACCAACATCAACACTGTTAAGAGCTGTTGGATTAAGAAACACAACTGTCATGTTCACAGTACACCAACTAACTTTTTTTTTATTTTATTTTTTTATAAACAGACTGGTTTAAAATATGGACGATCCTTTTACCTCAATCGAAATTTTACTATTACACGTGCCTTTATGTGGAAGGAAGGAAGGAAGTATGTAAGTGAGGGAGGAAGGAAGGAAGGAGGGAAGTATGTAAGTGAGGGAGGAAGGAAGGAAGGAAGGAAGGAAGGAAGTATGTAAGTGAGGGAGGAAGGAAGGAAGGAAGGAAGGAAGGAGTATGTAAGTGAGGGAGGGAGGAAGGAAGGAAGGAGTATGTAAGTGAGGGAGGGAGGAAGGAAGGAAGGAAGGAGTATGTAAGTGAGGGAGGAAGGAAGGAAGGAAGGAAGGAGTATGTAAGTGAGGGAGGAAGGAAGGAAGGAAGGAGTATGTAAGTGAGGGAGGGAGGGAGGAAGGAAGGAAGGAAGGAAGGAGTATGTAAGTGAGGGAGGAAGGAAGGAAGGAGTATGTAAGTGAGGGAGGAAGGAAGGAAGGAAGGAAGGAAGTATGTAAGTGAGGGAGGAAGGAAGGAAGTGAGGGAGGAAGGAAGGAAGGAAGGAGTATGTAAGTGAGGGAGGGAGTAAGGAAGGAAGGAAGGAAGGAAGGAAGGAAGGAAGGAGTATGTAAGTGTGGGAGGAAGGAAGGAAGGAAGGAAGGAAGTATGTAAGTGAGGGAGGAAGGAGGGAAGGAAGGAAGGAAGGAAGGAAGGAAGTATGTAAGTGAGGGAGGAAGGAGGGAAGGAAGGAAGTATGTAAGTGAGGGAGGAAGGAAGGAAGGAAGGAAGGAAGGAGAAAGAGAGTGAGTGAGTGATGAAGGAATGAAAGGAACATGAGCAAGGAAAGATTTTGGGTGAGACAGACTCAGTTTCTTGAGAACTATAACAGCCTGGTAGTTTCCGTATAAACATGATCTATATGCTTCTTAAATATGAAAATGTCACACAGTGAACAAGTGCAGGCTGATCGAATACATTTGGGGGTAAGGTTAAATTGTGTTTAACCCCTGAAATAATCAGGCAACATTCCTACTGCTCTACGAAATCGACCCTCAGGTAGTACTCACAGACATCAGAGGGACTTGTCTTCTAGTCACATATACATCATAAAGCAAGGTTTAAAAGCATTCTTCTTTCATACTGGATGGGAGAAATGAATCATACATAATTACTGAGTGAGTTGAGTTTAATCCAAAAACATTACTGTGGAAGTTTAGGGACTTGTCCAGACTAAGCACTCTATGCTAAACCGTAGTAATAGTGCACCCCTACAAATATTTAGACTAATCCAACTGCTGTGCATATATACACGCTCTGCAGTAAATAAAAGGCATGGGAAGGAAAGTTCTAGATAAACATCACTAAGGTTTTATTATACTAATGGCCAGTGACGAATATAGGTTGGGTTAGACTTATATTTATAATCTACTGCAAATCATTGAGTTTTATCCTAAATAAAGAAAAGAAATGAAATAATTTTGGGGTGTGGAAATTAATCAATGATGGAGGGTATGATAAGACCCGAGATAAACCAGAGTCAGTGACTACGTTTACATGGACAGCAGTAATCTAATTATTGACCTTACTCTGAGTAAGATAATAATGTGATTAAGGTGTTTACATGAGTCGCTTTTAGAATACTCCTGTCATGTTCCCGTTTTACATGTTATCGATCATAATTAGATTAACAGCCCGCGTCATTACGTCACCGCGCCACGGCGTCCGACGTCCCTCCGGAATTTCCCATATCAACATACAGTTGGTCTTCGTTATGGTACCGTATACAGTTTTGGTGTTTTTATGTAATTTTTACAAACGCTTTAAGTGCAGTTAATTATTTGTCATGGTGTACGTGCTAATAGACAACTGCTTGAAGCCGTGGGCTGCGTCCCAAACCGCATACTTACCGTCTATATAGTAGCCGAGATACATGTATTTTTCCCCACTACAGGCCTATAGTAGGCAAGTACGTGGTTTGGGACCTAGCCGAACTCTCTTGTTCACCGTGAAATGTTGAGAACTGCCGTGTGTGATCGTGTCCTGTCGCAAAATGCGGTGAAAACTCTCACACGACGTTCATAATGTGATTAAGGTGTTTACATGTCTGTAATACACATCCATAATGCGACTAATACAGGAGTACTCCACATGTCTTAATTCGATTAGAGCTTAATTCAAGTATGACCTTAATCAGATTAAGGTAAGCAAAAATTGCTGTTTACATGGTAGTTTCTTAATCAAAGTATCGTCTTAATCGGGTTAAGAGTGGATTATTGTTGTCATGTAAACGCAGCTACTGTTACCACCCGGAAGTTGTGGAAGGATGTTATTTTCCAATAGCAGCACTTCTCAACACCACACCACAACAATTATTTATAGTTTTTAATTTATTAATGAATGACATCATGTTTTTAACTGTTTTTTTTTTTTTTTTTTTTTTTAAATCAAAGTTACACTTGATATGGAACATCTGCAGAAATGTTATTACGGTTATTTTCTTATTATGTTTTATTACGTATTATTATAATTATTACGTTCCAACAGCAATACACAGGTGTTCCCCTCACCAGCCTCTTTTTTTTCTCATCCCTTGAAGTTAATAAAAAAAATAAAAAGATAAATATAATTTTTTTAAAAAAAGAAGCGTGTCAAACTAGAAAAGTCCTGAAACCTCTCCCATGGTGGAAAATGTACTGGAGACGCCTTCCATAACCGGTTAAATAAATATCTCCTTACAGAAATCTTGAGACGATCGACGCTTTTCTAAATAACAAGACGTTTTTAAAACATCCGTTTATTACTAATGCTGGACTTTGTGGGGCGTACATGTCCCTGTGAATGAGCTGTTACTATAGAAACGACATGAGAATAAGTGCATTAATGGATAAACCAGTGGTTTGCCTTGTTATAGAAAAATAATACTGTCCAATCAGATTCGAGAATTCCAACGCGCCGTATATACATATAGACGCTATTCGTGAACTCCAGAATAAGTTTTGCACTAAGGGTTTTATTTTATTTACTTTTTTTTTTTAATCTTTGACTCAGTGACTGGTCATGAGTGTGTTTAATGGTTGTAGGTGTTCAGCAGTCAATTCAGAAACGAGTAGGCAGGAGAACTGACCAAATAAAATGCTTTTTCGTCTCAGCGTCTGGTGGAAGTAAAGAGAGAGAGAGAGAGAGAAAGAGGCATTACAGACCAAAATCACAGCTTTCTGGTCAAGCAGTTACAAAAACGAAGACGTGACTCAAGCTCTCTCCTATTTCACAAACCATACTCCATAAACGGACTCGACTAATATATGCGCCATTGCAAGCTTAGTCAACGATGGGTCGCCCACATACAATATAAAAACACATTTTCTCAACACACACACAAATTGAGAAGCCATTTATGAAATAATGGATCTTCAGGGCATTGAGACCCCCTGAAACACAAATATGTGTGAGGGCGAGTAGAATGCGACACGTCCTTTATTTACAGACAAACACGCCGCTGTGTGTTACAGCTCCGGCACAGTGAGGCCACTGTTTTGGTCACTACTCAGCTGTGTGTGGGTTTTAATTCGATACTGTGATTTACACTGTTTGCTTGTGGAAGTGAACAGACCGGGACTGTGGCTTCCTTTCAGCGGAGAAAAAAAAAAAATTAAAGCTTCCTGAACTGTCTGACCTTGTACTTTACTATTGTAGCTTTTTCATAGTTTATAGACTGTTTGTGTCTTCCACCATTTTCCAGCCATCTTATCAAGCAAAAATAAAAATCCTTGAATACGCGCAAACGTATCTAATATTTCTCATGATCAGATTATATATTTACTTTTAAAGCAGTCAATCCAAGGATTTCACGATTGCAGAAAAGAACGCAAAATCCAGTAAACTACTTAATATTTGGAGGAGCGTGAAAATTTGCAAAAATTACCACAGATTTCTCATAGGTTTGGGCCGAGACGTGTCATGTGACATCATCATGACGCGCATTCAGCCAAAACCCTGGTAAATTACATGTTTTATTATCATGAGCCAGTTCAATGTTTTCAGTCATTTACTATGTTTGCTAGGTCTGCAGTGTTAGCATAAAATCATGTGGGTGCGTTGGTGCAGCTCAACTTTAGCGCAACATGCATGTTTGCTAACGTTAGCATTAGCATTGTGAATTGTTGGATTTAAGAAGTAGACATTTCAAGCTTTCCTTAGACATGCGTGTCATGTTTGTGTTATAAGTATTTGCCAAATTTCATCTAAAACCTGACAGGTTTAATAAGATAGTTTCCAGATGCTGTAGAACCGGTAAACCAGGTCAAGTGTAAATTAAGTGTGTGTAACAGGTATAGAAAACACTCCTTAAATTTAATGCGTAGAATTACACAAAAAGGATGTGTACCTGATGTAGCTGTCAGTTTGTCTGAGTATTTTTCCTTTTGATTGTCGTGATGTCATTGGTTTGTGTAATTTCCTGTTTTGGCTCCTCCTCTTCCCTTTCGTGTTATGGTTGAATGGGAGAGGTAGGATTTTATTTAGCTCTGATTAATCTAATTTCATCTTTATTTAAATCATTTATATACTAATATACCCATTTTAGTTTGTGTGTATAGTGTTATTTTATTTTATCTGTGTGATTATTTTTGTTGTTTTACCCTTCTATTGAGTGACTTTTTTGTATTTTGTTTCAACATGTGCTTCTTCCCTTTCGTGTTATGGTTGAACGGGAGAGAGAGAGGAGAGAATAAATGAGAAGTCGACCCAGTTGCCATCTGGAGACAACGCAGACTACAACCAGTTACACTTGCACTCTAATTTTCTTTCGGTTTGCATTTCAATCAAATTTACAGTATAACTCGCGTCATTTTTAAAGCATTATAATCGTTTCGAGTCGTTTCCAAGGACAAGAGGATGTGGCCTACGTTCATTAGCTAACAAAATTTGAAATGTAATTTGTTTTGTATTAACGTATTAATATGACGGTCCAGTTACCAGCGTGACACTAAAACAGGAAGTAGTAATGTCTTTTTACACAAGTATATGTCCGAGCCCATACTTCTTTACTTTAACCAGGCTTTTTAAACATGACTATCTGTACTTCTACCTGAGTGAAGGATGTGTGTACTTTTGCTGTATCTCGGTGTATTCTACTATACACAAACAAACAAACATGCCAATACATCTAGCAAGCAAATTTAAAACATCCTCTTATCTGCCATTTGCGAACCACAACTTTTTACACAAGTGAATGCCGGAAGAAATTACTCGTGTGTGTGTTGTTCTAGGAAAATTACCAACGGCCAGGTGTTGTGATGCATCCGATACAAAGTGGTGTTACAGTTATCAGACCACAGCAATTCGCCAAGGATTACTTTTTAATTTTTTTATTAAAGCACCTTTTTTTTTTACCCATTTATAGTCATGTTTAATGTTGTAGAACGTCTACAAGACAAGTTAATTCCTGTTATGCATGTTATCGCACCTATAAACAGACATTCCCAGAAGCAAGGAGTGTCCGGTTTCAAGCCTCAGGTTTAGTAGGTTTGACAGTAATTGGTAATGCGAATACCTCCATACCACGTGCATGCATTTACTTGCTTTACTACCCGTCTTCCTGTTTACGGTGCAACTTATTCCTATGTATAGTATGTTCAAACCCTCTGAGACACCAAGCCTCTCATCTAAACAAAGCTCCGATTTGTAAAGGTTCAATCTCAAACAGAATACAAGCTTTATTCATGAACACTTTACTCATGTTGCATCGAATCTCCAACAGTGCGTCTTCCTTCCTCTCACATCGCCAAGTGTATTTTTGTCTAAAGCCTTCCGCTTTCAGTCCTTAAAGGACTTTTAATCTTCAAAAACAACTTCCAGGAGAAAAATATTCACACTTTATGGCTGGCAGTCAATTATTTTTACATTCCCAGAGTTGTAAAATGCCTAGAAGACATAAAGTAGAAGGCCACCATTCATTTTATGAGGGGAAAATTGTTTTTTGTTGTCGTTTTCTCTTTTTTTTTTTTCTGGGTGGGATGGAAAGCTGGCTCTTGTGACTATGCCAGCGGAGTGCAGTTGCAGTATAGTGCAGGTTTGGTGCTGCTGACTCGAGGGTTATGAGTTGAAATTCTAAGAATTTTAGACAGTTGGAGAAAAAACCACATACACACATTTCAGGAATTTTCCATTTACGACAAATGTTGTGAATGAGCAAACTTTCATTTTCAATTCAACTTTCAGCAAATTTTGCATTTGGGAACTATAATACCAGATTTCCATTATATGCTAGCAACGTTAGCTGAGCAATAACGTTTGGGGTAAGTAAAGGAAAGATAAAAGAGTGAAGTTTTAACATATCGGTTTTCCATACCGCTTATAATACACGGGTTTGCAGGGGAGGCTGGAGCCTATCCTGGGGAACTCGGGGCACCTGGATGGGTTGCCAACCCACTGCAGGGCGCAAACGCACACACATTAACACATAATTTGGAAACACCGATTAGCCACAACGCATGGACTGGGGGAGGAAGCCGGAGTACCCGAAGGAAACCCCCAAAGAACAATGCAGGGCAGAGGCGGGATTCGAGCCGCCAACACCGGAGGTGCGAGGCAAACGTGCCAACCATACCCCCACCCCAAGGAACATTCACTGGAAATATACACAAAGTGAAGATAACTAATAACAGAACACAGATAAAAGACCAAACTAACAAAAACCAATGAACTTAGTGGGGAGAAGGAAACTAAATCAATACAATAACAAAAGCGTGTAAGGGAACAAAAGGGAACCACAACATGCCGAGAGGGGGATCTCATGATGCCTTGTTCACCCAATTAGGAAGTTAATATAAAAAATAATTTTAATAATAATAATAATAATAATAATAATAATAATATTTTTTAAAGACATTTGTAAATCATTTTTGCGGAATCTATTTCCATTTTCTAAAAGCTGAGGTGTCAAAGTATGTTTTTTTTTATCAGAATTCAGAAATCTGATGGATTTTTCCAGGCTAACTCACAAATGTGTCATTTTCACCAAAAGGTCCCAAAGAAAAGCCTGTCCTTTATTCGTCCTTCCCTCCTATATTTCTTCATCCCTCGTTCAAATGATCGAGTGCAGCAGAGGGCTGGCACAGAGGCTCCAACAGCTGCCGACCCTTCCCATCTCTCTCTCTCTCTCTCTCCCCGAGGACTGACGTCTCCCGTAAAATGGCCGAATTTGGGTTTTTTGGATTTTACTATGAGACGACTTGCGTTGTTTTAAGTCCGGCCCTTTTTTGCAAAGTGAGTAAACAAAAAGACACCCATTTCTAAGTACATACGCACACCCTAAACAAAGGCGTACTTGTACGCCATTAACTAAATCAAACCTTCTGACAGAATATGTGTGGCTGCCCATTGGATTAAATACAACTTTCCAGAAACACAATTGGGGGGAGGGGGAAAAACAAAAAAACGACAAAAAAAAAAGAAACCCTGGCTTGATTTATATGCGGCATTTCCAGAAAGGATGAATAAAGCTTTTATTCTGTTTCAGAAGATGATTAAACTTAGCTTGAACTGTCTTTGTTCATGTTTGTGTGAGTGTTCCTTTCAATGACTTGTATTTACACATCATCGCTGTAAGTGAACTCAAATGGAACATTCCATTATCCATCTTTCTGTCTATGCCACACAGAGGTCAAAGCCAGGCTAGCACCATTTTCCCTGATGTAGGTATGTTCTGTAAGGTGACACGTACAGGACAAAAGGCAGAATGGCTGCTATTCTGCTGCCTGCATTTTGACAGTGTGAGTGTATGTGTGTGTGTGTTTTTGTGTGTGTGAGAGAGAGAGAGCTGTGGTGCCTTATATAGAAACAGCTCAGGGACAAGTGTGAGCTGATGGAGCTGTTCCATCATTTCTTAAGTGCCTGGCAAATAGCATCACAGTTGCAAAGACAAGTGAGGCGTTCATAAAAGACCCAAAACAGACATCTCGTATCTAGCGATGTAGCTCAAGTCTATCATTTGAGTCCTGAATGTGTATGAATTGCACATATCCCAGTTGTATAATCGTAATGCTGATTGTTGTCCTAACACCTCATCACTCAATAAAATATCAAATCGAGTGGTTACAGCATGAGCAGGTGCAGTCAACTGATCAGTGTCATACACCCTCTGCTATAGTTCACTGGTTTTCTCTGAATGTCTGTATGTAGATAAGGAAACTTCTCTATACTTCAAAAAAGGAGAAATGGTAGTAATCATACTAAGCACTCCTCTAAAGCTAGTTCTAAATAATGTATAACACTATATAGGAAAGACTAGAACAGAAGCCTAAGCCTAACAGAGCTTGCTTAGCTTTCAAACGTTTCAATCGTTCAGTCCTTTGCATAATTTAATAAACATTTGTTCACTAGGTTTGTGATATCATGTGTAATATGTTATCATACTATTGTGCCCCGTATCTGAGGCTACATCCACGTTAATCCAAATAAATTTGAAAACGCATCTTTTTCTCTGCGTTTTGGCCTTCCGTCCACACCGAAACGGCGTTTTAATGTGCGGCGGAAACGGAGCTTTCCGAAAACGCTCAAGTGGATAAATTTGAAAATGCCATTTTCACGTTGTAGCGTGGCCCGAGAAAATGGAGATATTGTGGTGTCACGTGACCCGGTCAACTCAAAACAAACAAGACGGTGGACTGCAGTTGTACTGTTGTACTGTTGTACTGATGTACTGCAGTTGTTCCAGTTGCTGCAGCTATCCAGTTTGATAGCTTTGTTAAAGATTAATGTCAAGTGCACAACCTTCAGATTGCATTTTAAATAAACGCCTGATGGAAATAACGCAGGCCAAAAAGTACGTTTTTATGCATGCGCAGTATAGGGATGTAAGCGTTTTTAGACGTTTCAGTGTGGACGAGCAATTTTTGGAAAACGTTTGAAAACGCCAGTGTAGACGGAGTGCATTTTATAACTAAAATGCTGTCCATCCAGATTAATGTGGACATAACTTGAGGGGGGGAAAGAAGGGGCATGGCTAGATATATGCAACATTGTTGTGTACGTTACACCATTACGGTAGGGAAGGAAAAAAAAAAAAAACAAAAAAAAACACAGAACCAGGTTACTAGTTGGCTGTAGTGTCCAGTCAGTGTTTTGTTTTTTGGCTTAATTAGCCGGTCAAAAACGCTGCAAAACTGAAGTCGGGACCATAACAAAAATATATGTAATGAGCTATTAGCTGCATCTAACTAATAAAATGATATTAAACCATGCATGCCTGTGCTCTGTGGTGAACAGCAGCAGAGATACCTATTGAATTCTTGTATAGTGAAACTATACAAGATAAACAGCATGTGTCATTTTCTTAATTTAAACCACGGCTCATGTTTTGAGAGCGAAGACATTTATGGCTTTATCTGTTTGGCAGCACGGACAAGGGAAGCTAAGACGTATCAAAGTAGGACGTTTTTTTGTTGCTTTGCTCTGAAGTTAAACAGCGGGCTAATGAGGTTCGGACAGGAGATGAAATAGGTGAAAAGAAAACATATTACGGGTTACTTTATTTTTGTTAATATTAAAAGATGCAGACACCGTGTTTTCTTTTCTGACACATTTAAAACCATCCATCTTGATCTGCGATTCCTGATCCTACAGTAAATCATCCCAAGCCTTCTGTTCACAAACAGGCTGTAATTTTACATTACATTTATTCACTTAGCAGACGCGAGTTGAGGTAGGAGGGTGCTGTTCCTGACAAGGTCTTGTAGGTGAGCATCAAGGCCTTGAACTTGATGCGGGCAGCTACAGGAAGCCAGTGGAGGGAGATGAAGAGGGGTGTGACATGGGTTCTCTTGGGTTTACTAAGCAAACACTATATATCTGTACTTCTCAATTACAGACACTTAAAATATTTACTTTTCAATTTTTTGACATTAATACTAAGCTCTGATAGGAGACTGAGAGCTACTGTATATAGCATTACCGGCCACAATAGCAACAACTAATTCTTCCAGCCCCTAAATAACTGGTTTTGTTTTAGCAAACTGATCAAACAACAAGACCTTACCAAGAACAGAAAATAAAATCAACAAGCCTGAAAAGATACAGACAAAAACAGAGACTACAAAAAGAATCTACAGAACCACACAGCTAGCACGGCTAACAAGAAGTGAATGCTAGCAGCCCTCCATTAGCATGCCATGATTTGCTTCATGCTAATTAAGGCTTGAGAGCTTTCACTTCTTGTTAAGCATGATAGGATGTAATGTTAGGATGTTAATTGAAAAACATAACAAAATAATTTGATTAAAAATGCAATCAAACCGCTATAGCGTTGCTAGTATAGCATGTCAAACAGCAGCCGAGCTCAACATCAAATACTGAGGTACCTCAAGGAGTAAGGATAAATTTAGCCTCTAACATTTTTCATCTTATATATCAATGGTTTAAACGCTTCAGGGGTTCCAGAATTATTATTTTTTTTTTAAAAAGGCTTCAAATACTAGCTTAATCCTTCAGTATTCTAAGGTTTATGCTGATTTCACTGAAGAAATCTCATCTCAGCAGGCCTCCTTCAAAATCTCTGCCATCTGTAGCACACACTGCTTTCAACAACGTGATTAAACGCTGCTGATCAAGACCAAAAAAATGACCTACTTAATCAGAAATTGCTTCTGTAATCTGTATCCTTGGCCAATGTTTCCATTACAATAGGGCTATGCGATAACCACTAAAAACGGTCTTCACATTCATTTTGCTCAATACTGAGATCACAACAATTCATCACAATTATTTAACCAAATTATAGAACAGTGACCTTAGGAGTTCTACTGAATAAAAATAGGATTTTCTTTCACATCGCACATACGCCTTTTAAATCACCGAATAACTATAAGACGGATCTTATAGATTAATCTATATAGTTTAATGCTTTAAAAGCACACTTGGCTTGAAGTTTTATTATTAATAAAACTGATGGCAGATTATGAACACTGAGCTTGTGAGTTCATGTATGTGGGTAATGAAAAATAGTCAAATAGTTAACTTTGAACAAAGCGCACCATTAATGGAAGGCAAAAAGTGATTAGCCATAGAGCTGGGCAATATACTTGAGGACATTTCTACGGACACACGATGCGCATCACAATATCTAATTTAGTTAACAAACTGTCTGCAAAACAGTAGTAAAATAAAATACTTTTTTTAAATAAAAAAAAAACTGTTAAACCAAGTTTGACTTTTCTTTAATGCCTACAAAGAAGGTTTTTTTTTTAATGACGTCCAAATCAAAGGCATCCATTCAGTACCATTTAATTTGTAAAATGTAAAAATACAATATCTCAGAAAAGTGTATCGTGATATTATTTAACATGCTAGATACTATATGAATATATCGGTCAGCCCTAACTAACCATGTTAAAATGTGATTAAAATTCTGTTGACCTACATTATGAGAAACTTTCTTTCAAGAAACACGGGTTGCTTCTAACGGACTACTGCAGTACAAATTGCCATTATCTCATTATGCAAACATTTAGGTGAAATTTTTCTAAAATACTGAAATACATTTTTTTTTATTTCTCCAAATCAAGTAAACACAGCATCAAGTAAGCTACTTCAAACCAAATAAAAGTTAGCTAATTAAATAAAATGTTAGATTTGTTATGTTTTAATACTCTAATACTTCAGTTAACGTCTAGAGTTATTTGACATGTTCATGTTAAGTAAGGACAAAAGCACAACAAGGCATGCTGTTAAGGAAAATATTCAACAATATTTAGGCAAATATTCCACTTTTTCCCATTATACAACAGCAATTTGCCGACGACTGCAGCTTTTATTTATTAAAGAACGATTTTATCCATTTATGGTTACATTGAATGTTGTGGAACATCTATGAAACAAGTTTGTTTCTGTTATCTCATGCTGTAGGCTCTATAAACTCAAATTTGGTTCTCTTTGATGGTAGACTACAATTAAGAAAAATAATGGAACAGAACAAGTGCAATAATATAAAGCGGTCATTTGCCTTGTAGCTGGAACTACTGCCACATCTACGGCCACAGAAAATTAATCAAAGCCTTCTGACCAATCAGAATGGAGAATTCAGTGGTGCTGTAGTGTAAATGTACATAATGGAATGTTGTAACGTTTTGGGTTTTTCGTTGTTGTTTTTTTTCTACATACTTATTATATAAAATCAAATTTGATCAAAAAGGTCCATCCATCCATCCATCCAACCAACCATCCATCCATTTTCCACACAGGGTTGCAGGGGAGACTGGAGCCTATCCCATGAAACTTGGAGAGCAATTAGAGGGACACCCTGGATGGGGTGCCAAACAATCACAGGGCACAATTGCACAGACACTCACACACCCATTCACACATTATAGACGATTTGGAAATGCCAATCAGACTACAGCACGTCTTTGGACTGAGGGAGGAAAACGGAGCACCTGGAGGAAATACCCGATGCACAGGGAGAACATGCAAAATCCACGACGGGATTCAATCCACCAATCCCAGAGGGCCAAAGCAAACGTGCTAACCACTAAGGCACTGTGACCCCCCTGACCAAAAAGGTATTTGATCAAATCAGAAGCAAATTTGACACAAAAATGAAAACGTTCAAATATAAGAGTAGTGCAGGTTCTGACATTTAGACAGCAAGGAATCAGTTACCACCGACATGCGGGAAGAAATCCCACTTAAGTGTTCTTATTCTGAAGCAGTAAATGGGTATAGAAACTGGAACTTATTCTGTGTATGACAGTCAGAGTTTAACTGGTCAGGTTTAAGGTCCAGCTTCAAGCTCCATCCGTTCTGAGGAATCAGACCCCTTGCTGATAGAATTAACGAGGAGTCTGTCTCATCGCACACAGCAGGGGAGAGCGCTCTCATCTCTCCTTTCACCTCTTCCGTCCTTGCTTTACCTCTCTTGTTTCTTTTCTAACTAAGAGATGTGGGTGCATTACATACAGCTGTCATTCTCAGAGAACACACCTCAGGGGAAACAGGAAAAGCAGAAGAGAAGGTGGGAGAAGCAGAGACACTTTGCCAGCGGCCCAGTTAGAGCTAGATGTCACATCAGAGAAAGAAAGAGTGAGCCATTCTTGATGTGTACCAATTTGCACACGGTTGCCCAACAGCCTCTTACAAAATGTGGTCTGAATCCCAAACCACTTGGAGACCTCAGAGTCGAAATAGCAATCTCTATTCAGCATTTACGAGCAACTGAGGCGCCATCTGGGGCAGCCATTTTGAACAAGGTGGTCTTGCAGGACCACGACCCAAGAACTTGACATTTTTCACAATTCCAAATTCACACCAAATTCAACCTTTAAACGCCTTGTTTATTGGATGGCAAGTTGAATGAGGTGTAAAATGAGGTGACATGCCCTCTAGGACTGAAAAAGTACATTCCTATCAGGTTTGCATGTCGGCCTGTAAAATGGTATACAAATGTCATACAAACAAACGGAATTGTGGATGAGTGGTGCTAGCTTCTATTCAAACTCTCTTCAGCTTTTAATGTTGCTACTCGAGCTTGCGGACTTGTGTCTATATCTAGTGTCCCGATATTGAATTTCTGAGTGCTCTCAGAAAGTTCTACCTTTCCACAGAAAGTCGGGCACGTTTCGTCATCAGACGTGATCACGCATTTTCACAGGAAGAGGTTGTCTGTACTGAAACTACAACCATCAACCAGATTTACTCACTAATAACCAATTCCAACAAAGCACCCTTGAAACTTTTGAAGATGTCATGCAGCATACTTTCAATCCAGTGACTATATCTATATGAAAAGCTCACTGTGGTCAAAACTCTGTTCACTGCGTTTGACTGTAAGAAACCTAATCAGACTGAAGATTGCAGTCAGATTCAAGACGGCCAATCAAAACCAAAGATCTTCAAGATACCGAAGCATGTAGTAGAAGTACCAGACGTACATCATAGATGGATCTGAATCTGAATTGGAGGATCTGAGTCATATCTGAAGAACGTACACAACCATCGTGGACTCAATTGATTAAAGGTTTATGCTGCCTTTACATGAGATCACTTGATTCAGACAGTGTTTTGATGGGCAAAAAATAAAAAATAAAACACCAGGCATACAGGAAAGTCGGAATGAGTCCCTACATCAACTCCTCCTTCTTAATCACACATACTCCTACATAGTGGCAGCACTGTCTGTGCTGATCCAAGTGATCAGGTTAAGAGGAAATCAAAGCCTGGTTCTGGACCATGACTGCACCTTTTCTGATCTCCTTCCCAGGACTCTGCACAATTTCAAGGATTCACAGCTCCTAACGCATCTCATGCAACCCACGAAGTGCTTAATAATGAGCTGATGAACTAGATTAGATGTGTTGGGAGTTAGGAGACCTTGAAGCTATGCAAATCAGCGAGAATCTGAGACTGGTGTTGAGACGGCCCACACTAGAAAACTGTCAGCTTCAAGTCGCCTAAAGGCCCAGGCAAGCTTTAAACACTTTAATCAAGAACTGCTTTACACATAAATTCTGTTTTTTTTTAAAAATATATTTCTCACCGAAGCCTGTGCGATTAATAGGTTGTAGAAATGTCTGTTGTATTTGTAAGCATGATATTTATTCAGTCAGGCGCTGATTCAAGTCCAAATCCGATCAGATTACGGAAGAACTGACATGTCAGTCAAGATCCAGCACCAAGCAAATCATAAAAGAAGAAAGAAAAAAAAGAAAGAAAGTTAAAAAAAAAAACCCACCGCTGAACTTATGATTCTGATGCATGTCCATTTGTGTCTTGGGTACTTTGATTGGACAGTGTGTACTTAGTCTGTCTACTTTTAGCTTTGGATGATCACTTCTCAATCACTGCTCATGATGCATCACATACGTGTCAGCAAAGTGGGCTGTAAAATATCAGCCCAAATGGAGACCGGTTCTAGGGGGGTGTTTTACGCCGTGTCATCACCTGACACGACTGATAGGCTGCATGAACCTACAGTCTTCTCTATACCATTCTGTGTTTTTCTTATGAAGACTGATGATGCTGAAACTGACTTCCAGTGGAAGTCTAAGAGCAGCTTTTTTTTTTTTTTTTTTTTTTTTTAAACTTTGTCCATACAACATTTAAAAACACAACATTCCAAATATCAAGCATAAAGCAGAAAAGAAAAGAAATAATTCCGGGTACTTATACCATTTATGAAGGTTTCTGTTATCCATACAAGTTAAGGTCGAAATGGACTAACCCAATCACACACTCTTCCCTTGGAAAATATAGCCTCATCTCTCATATAGAAACAAGAAAATGTACCAATTTAGAGCTGCTCTAATAACATATCTACCACTCTGATTACCACTGATCCATGCAATTACAATGTCTATAGCTACATTTGATGCAGAACGTCCACGAGGCAAGTTCCTGATATCACTTATGTTACAGCTGCCTTTCCCAAACCTCAGGATTTCTTTCTCTCTCTCTCTTTAAGTCAATATGACGAAAATAAAAAAAAAAAAAAAACCAAAAACCCCCCAAAAAACCCATGCAGCTTGTCTTGTTACCAGGAATCCAGAAAGCACAAAGACCCCAAAGACTTACTTTACACGCCTGCTTGAAATAAACCAGAAAAGAGCCGTCTTCACTGACACTGTGCTCATGAGGAGTGTGTATCTCAGACCTCTCTTGGGATTGTATGCAGCTACAGTGTTTTGTTAGAAATCCCTGCTTTGACAAGAGACATGACGCTTGACCTCAGAAAACCCGGAATCATCTGGAACATTTGCACCAATTATTCTGCAAGAGTGATGAACCTAACTAAAGTGTAGCCTATGTAATGCAAGAACTTGCATTTACATATTCCAAGTAATAAGTGACTGATGTTGATCGTCACGTGTCTGTCATCACGTGTGCCTTCAAATCGAGGTAACACTGCATTCAAACAGCTTTGGAAAATTACACACACGCGCGCGCGCGAGCGTGCATGGTCACCCTAACTAGACGCAGTGTGTGTGTGTGTTGACAGGAGTGTGTAAGGAGATCACACTCACCCATCGCCCGGTTTGGGGGGTCTCCAGAGATTCACTGAAAGCTAAAAGCGATGAAGATCCGGCCTTTGTTTTTGTCTCGAGCGCGGTTCAACTTAAACACACGAGCAGTTTCGGTGATCAGGACACAATCGCATGCTTTTCCTTAAAATCGAGAGAGAGAGAGAGAGAGAGAGAGAGAGAGTTGGGACGGCGGCCTGCCTCCAGACCCTCAGCGGGGAAGCGCGAGCGAACCTGCAGCTTTGGGGAGGCGCTTCACTGACAGCCGCGCGTGAACACGACGCCTGCGTGCGACCGCGCACCGACGCCGCAGCCCTGGCGTTGCCCTGTGCGGTCGATCACAGAGGAAGAAGAAGACGCAGCCATCCCACTTGCTTTGCTTTGCTTTGCTGCTGCGGATGATGATGATGATGATGATGATGATGGTGATGCGGCCGGAGTCAAACAGGAAACCGACGCTCGTGCCCTTCAAAGCACAGCAATTGTTTTTTGTTGTTGTTGTTTTTGACGTCTTCACGCCGCCACCCCTTTCTTTCCCTTTCTTGCTCGGCGTGTGTTCACCGACGCTCGCGCCGCTCTTTTTTTTTTTTTGTTGCGTGACTCGTATATTTGGGCTAAAATGACGCCTTTCCGCTCGCGCAGCACCACCAGCAGCTCCCCCCCTCGCGCTCGGTTATTTTCATTCTCCCTTGAATAGAATACGGGGAAGGGGCATCGCACGAGCTCACGGCTCCTCCTCCTCCCAGTTTGGTCGCTTAATACACACACACACACACGCACGCGCAGGGGAGAGCGTGAAGGGGCGGGGGCGGGGGCGGAGGGGCGTGTGCACCCCGAAATAACAACATCGTAAACATAACCCGAGCACTGAGCTATAGTAGAATACAATAAGTGTATGATAGTATGATTTCATATAGTAAAGATTGGGGGGGGGGGGATAACAACATTGCATTCATGATATTAGATTGGTGTAATAATTTAATGTGTTATTGTGTCCATTGATCTGTTCATAAATAATCAAATAAAAAGTATTCATAAACAATCATTATTCAACTACAATAATTTAGGCTCATTACAAGTACACTGTAATTACACAACGCATTTTTTCTGTCTTTTTTTTATTAGTTGAGCAACTGGATATTTTTGTGCCAAAAAAAAAATCCTTAACATTTTTTTTATTATTATTATAGTATTTATAGTATACTTTTGAAATAATCCACCTGTGAGGATCCTGAAATGTGGAGGAGTTCTCTTTTCTGAAAATTCCCAGCTTTACTGGTAGCAACATCTAACTGTTATTGTTATTAATATGTGCTGTTTGGGGCTTCATGCTCTTTTGGTGAAATGGCTAGGTGTGTATGGATATGCAAAGTGGAATCGCGTAGATGTGTATGGGTTTGCAGAGTGGGCATTGTGTAGGTGTTTTAGGGGCGTACATACAGAGTAGACGACGTTTAGGTGTACACTCACCGTCCACTTAATTACGAACACAAATGCACATATAGGAAGTTATCCAATCGGCCCATCACGTGGCCGTAGCACAATGCAAAAAAATCATGCAGATGCAAGTCAAGAGCTTCAAGTAATGTTCACGTCAAATGTCAGTATGAAGAAAATGTGTGATCTCTGTGACTTTGATCATGGCATGGATGTTGGTATCAGGTCGGCTGGTTTAAGTATTTCAGAAACTGCTGATCTCTTGCGATTTTCACACACAACAGTCTCTAGAGTTTACACAGAATGGAGCGGAAAAAATAAAAAAACACTGAGTGAGCAACAGTTTTGTGGGATGAAACGCCTTGTTGATGTGAGAGGGAAATGGCCAGATTGGTTCGAGCTGCCAGGAAGGATATAGTACGTCAAATAATTACTCTTTGCAGCCATGGTGAACAGAAAAGCATCTCATCTCAGCATGTACAAAACATCAAACCAGCAGAACACCACACCAGGTTCCACTCCTGTCAGCCAAGAACAACAATCTGACTCCACAGTGGTCTTTTTCCAGTCTTCGGCTCTCCAGTTTCAGTGAGTTTGTGCCCATGATTGTGCCTCAAATTGTTTTTCTTGGCTAACAGGAACCTGATGTGTTCTTCTGCTGTTTTGCCCATCATATTGATATTGTGTAAGTGTATACTGGTGTACAGATTGGACATTGTATAAGTGTACATTTATGCACAGAGTGGGCACTGTTTCGGTGTATATGGATATACAGGTATATTTTGTGTAGGTATGTAAATGTGAAATCTTATTTGTCCCAACTTTATTAGTCTATCCTCACTTTAACCTACACAGTGGGGGAAATAAGTATTGGATGCGTCAACATTTTTTTCAGTAAATATGTTTCCAATGAGGCTATTCACATGAAAATTCCACAGACATCAGTATTAACTCAAGAAATCTGGAAATATAAAGAATTCACAACATTAAAGTCTATAAATGAAGTTATGTGTAATAAAGAGGAATTACACAGGAAAAAAGTATTGAACACACTAACTGAAATTTATTTAATACTTAGTGGAGAAGCCTTTGTTTGTAAGGACAGCTTCAAGACGCTTCCTGTATGAAGAAATTAATGGGTCGCAGTATTCAGGTGTGATTTCGGTCCATTCTTCTAAACATATTGTCTTTAAATCTTGTTCAATTGGATTCAAGTCAGGTGATTGACTGGGCCATTCTAACACCTTGATTATTTTTCTCTGAAACCATTTGAGAGTTTCGTTTGCTGTATGTTTTGGATCGTTGTCCTGCTGGAAAGTCCACCCACGTCTCATCTTCATCATGGTGGATGGCAGCAGATTCTTCTCAAGAATCTCCCAGTAAAGGGCTCCATTCATTGTTCTTTTAATTATGTGAAGTCTGCCAGTACCATGGGATGAAAAACAGCCCCACACCATGATGCTTCCACCTCCAAACTTCACTGTTGGTATAGTGTTAATAGGGTAATGTGCAGTGCCATTTCTTCTCCAAACATGGTGTGTAGTATGAAAGCCAAAAAGTTCAGTTTTGCTCTCGTCTGACCAGACTACACTCTCCCAGTATTTCATAGGCTTGTTCAAATGAGTTGTAACAAACTTTAAACGTGCTTCGACATGTCTTTTCTTTAGTAATGGAGTCTTATGGGGTGAGCATGAGCAGTTGAATGCATTGCCTATTGTTTTCTCTGTGATGATGGCACCTGCTGCCTTCAAGTGTTTCTGGAGCTCTTTCTGAGTGGTCCTTGGCTCTTGCGGTACTCTTCTGACTATTCTTCTGATTCCCTGGTCAGAAATCTTGCAAGGAGCTCCTGTGCATAGCCGGTTGATGGCGGAGTGATGTTGCTTCCACTTGTGGATAATGACCCCAATGGTGCTTACTGGGGGATTCAGAAGTTTTGAAATACATCTGTATCTGATTCCATCAATATGTATAGCAACAATAAGGTTACGAAGGTCTTGGGAGAGTTCTTTGCGTTTTACCCATCATGAGATGTTTCTTGTGTGACACCTTGGTAATAAAAAGCCTTTTTACAGACCATCAATTTACAAACCCAGCTGATATTAATTTACACAGATAGGGGGTATAATTACTTACGGATTTCAGTAGGTTCCTTGCCTTACCTTGCCTTGGAGAACTGCTTTTTCTTAGCGTGTTCAATACTTTTTCCCTGTGTCATTCCAGTTTATTACAAATAACTTTATTTATAGACTTTGATGTTGTGAATTCTTTATATTTCCAGATTTCCCGAGTTAATACTGATGTCCGGTGAAAATTTCATGCGAATAACCTCATTGGAAACATATTTACTGAAAAAAATGGTGACACGTCCAATACTTATTTCCCCCACTGTACCTGCACACGCTAGAATAAAAAAAAAAAAAAAAGAGCTGAGAGACAGGGCATTTCTGTGCTCCATCAACTGAAGTGTATCACATGTCAGTGTGCAGCTGATGAAGGACTTCTGCGCGAAACATTCTGCTTCTAATCAACCTTTGTGTACACCAGACGTTTTCCAGCCTCTAAGATTATTAGTGTGGTAGCCTGAAGGTTCGGTCTGTCAGTTCGCAGATTCCCATATGGCTAGCCACTATTAGTGTTCTTGTAAGGCCATTAGTGTGTAGTTTATCAGCTGTTTCTCTGTAACTTCCAGGGAAGGTGCTGAGAGTGAGTGTGTCTGCTCAAATGAAACTGCAATTAGAGCCATTTGTATCTAAAATATTGGTGTAATGTAATAAAGTGAGAGTAACAATCTAAGATTGTGAGTTATGATAATCCTCAAGACCACTAGTATAGGATAATACCATAGTATAGGAAGCATTTTAATTCCTTATACACACTTACATTTGCATGCTAAATCATTGTATTTGCAAATGGGAATCATGATTAAACTGGATGGTTCTATCCAGTTTTATGCCTGGAAAGACCTGATAGTCTGTTGCTATTTCACATAAATAAATAAAAAAAATGTAGCTACATGTACAGTAACAACACATAATGTGTTACATTGTTAAACCATACAATGACCATACTTCAACTTGATACATATTTATTTGTTTATTTGATCTGAAATTGAAACACTTTATTACTGTCCTTAACATTTCCACCTAAGTGTAATTTTTTTTCCAAAGTTACTCATACTCTGAAAGTTCCCGCCCCCCCAAATATAACGGTTATTTATTATGGGGCCAAGCACCGAATGTGAGTAGACACCCTATTGTTATTCTATGTTTTCTTCTTCTTGTTGTTCTTCTGGCAACAGTCTCTGTGGCAGCCCATACAACCGTCTGATGAAAGTTGTGATATTTGGTACATTGTTCGGGGAGGGTTTACGGAACATGCTTTAGCACCACCATTGGGTAAAATTTTGGCTTAATTTGAAAGTATGTTTATGGTTACAACTTTTAAACTGTGTCCAAAAAAAAAAGAGCCAAGAATCCCTGAATTCCCTGGGTTCAAAAAGTTCAAAATGTTTCTCAAACATTTTGCAGCCAAGGACCACTTTAGCTGTAAAAATAAATAAATAAATAAAACCCATAGACCCCCTGAGCACCGATTTATTTCATGACGTATTCAAATATTAGACTCATCATTAAAAAATATGTGCAATAATATTCAGACTAAATTTCCACTGACACAACACATAAGACTCTGTTGTTTATAGGCCGATTTAAAAAAAAAAATTTTTTTTTGCATTATTGAGATTTGGTTTAAACCCATTTACATCAATCTACAGGTCAAACAAAGTTGATAAATAAATGAACCCTAACGAAATGTAATGACTCGAGTGGGATTGTGGTGAGTTGTGATGTCATCACAGGAACAAACTTTTTTTAAAATGACTATGCCAACACACAGCTTGAAAACCCCAGCTATATTGCAATGACAAAATAACATTTAGTTAGAAATCTATTATTTCTGGTGGAATTTCCTCTTATTTTTTTTTAGATTTAGAGAATCATTCAGCTAAATTAAGCATCAGCTAGCTGCTAGCACCATACCCATTTAGCTAAGCCAGTCAAGTTTCCATGGTTATGGCACTGTCACACAAAAAATACTTTAAAGCAACCTGATTGCTTGCTCAATGTGTCAAGTGTTAATTTAGCCTAAACGCTGTGTATTTACGACTCAAGTGTTACAAGGAGAACTTAAATGAGTCAAGCAATCGATTTCCCTAAATCAAAAATGCATTCGTTATAAAATATATATATTTTTAAACTAATTACAACATCTCAGCCACTAATATGTGTAAGGAATGCTCACTCTGGAAAACATTTATAAATAAAAATTTGCCGTTATTATTACCAAGTACACGTCCTCTCTCAGAATACACAGGGAAATACCCAACTCTATACAGAAGCATATGGAAGTCAGACTCAACAAGTCACAGTAAATGTAACGAAAAGACACAGCTCAATAAATGCTGAGCTTTACATTGCATCAGAAATGCTCTAATTGTAATTAAAACAAGTATTCAGTGACGATTCTTCCCATCCATGTTAAAAGAAAATTCACTGCATCACCACTTTTAAAGTTTATTTCAGCAAGGCATTAGAAACTCAATTATACAGGCATGACACACAAATACATAAAACCAACAGTAGAACTTTATTGAACACTATGCTACATCCCTTGTATTTAATAGGTGAGTTTGTGGTAATTAAATATAATTAATGGTATATAATATGCATCCTTTTAAAGTGAACTTTGAAAGTAAGGTTGTTTTTTTTTTAAACTACACTCACGTTTGTACAGCAGTACTTTAAGCCACAATACAATATCAGAGCTGAATAGATTTTGCTGAACTTACATACAATGCCTAATGCATACATTTTAAGATGAATGTACTGTATAAAATACAGACTACAATCATCAGCCACTTGTATAAATCAAGAGCTACAGTTAATGTTCACATCAAACATCAGAACGGGGGAAAATTTGATCCAGTGACATCAAATTTTTCTCAGTGGCAGGCTCACTGCAACGGGACAGCTGAAGAATGGAAAAAGACCTTTCATATACTGTAGCGTTCAATACGGTTTAGTATTTTTCCCCACATTGGACACATTGCACTCAAATTATTACTTGTAAGAATGATAAGTACTGCTGAACAAACCAAGTATTTATTATTTATTTTTTTAATATAAGTTACTATGCAGTTCAATCTTGTATCACCATGTACTAACCTATTAAATACAAAGTATTTGCAACACTGTGCAATAAAGTACAACCAAAACATGATATAAACACATAAAGCTGGCGAAACAAACATATCCCATTCCCCTATGGAAAAAGTGTACAGTAAAAACCTCTCCGACGACCACTCTTTCATGCTGTCCTGCATACCTGACTTTAACGAAGGAAGGGGTGAAAAGAGGGATGGAGAGATTAACATGGCGTATCAGACATAACGTTTGTTATTAAAAAAAAAAAAAAAAAATGTATTGTAATAAACATGTTCAGTAATGACACATTTGGAAATGCCCTTGAGTACCTCACTGACGTTTAGCCTTTCACAAAACGACAATATCATCCTAATTACTCGATGACAAATTGATTTTGCGTAATATCAGTCTCTTCAGACTGGTAATAGCATGTCGGCTGATCCAAATGCTGGAAAATGGGTCCCTTGATATCTGCAGAGATAGAGGAGTGTTGAGACCTAACCGCATGCTTTATTTTATATATATATATATATATATATATATATATATATATATATATATATATATATATATATATATATATTATATAAAGCTTTTTGGATCGTCAGCTACTAGGAGTCGGTGAAAGAACGCAACCCGGTGTGCGATATTAGCATGCAGATTTCCAGCATCTGGACTACGACTTTAACCCACACACCGTAAAACAAAGCAGCTCAAAGAGCAGTGTCCATGTGTCACAGTTTTGAGCTGGGTGATGCAACAATTTAGTATTGCTATCACAATGAAATAGGTTAAGCTACACTTTCTCAATGTTTTGTGTATATAGTATGACGTGGAGTAATTCCACTGTCACCCCCAGTACCAGAATTTTATGTTCCATATGTTTGGATGCTGAATCCAATTTTTGATGTTACCAACAGCTTACTTTTACTTTTAATAAAATCAGATTTTTATTGTAAAACAGCCATATTTCTTTCACTTACACTGTGAGAGTAAGAACTAAGAATCGTGGTGTGATATTGTTGCCAACTAGTTTGTACGGTTTATGACTCACCCTGTCACTGAATTGTATAATGCTGTGTTGTTTCCCTGGTAGTCATGATACGTTGATCTATAATACCCTCTATAACTTCAACAGTATCATGATGATATTTTATGAAATTTGAACTGATTAGCTCTGATCAGCAGGGGTAAACTATAATATAAAAAGAGACATATCAGAGCATTAATAACAATAATAATAATATTAAATTTCGCATTTCGTCGCCCAATGGAAACTGACCTGTAATTGAACAATGCTCCTGCACCAAACGGAAAAGGCAGACACTGCGAATCCAGGCTATTATCTGGAGAATGAGGCTATTAAACACTTTGGCCTTAATAAAGTCCATACAGAAGGCAGCAAATTGGCAAGTGGTGTAACTGCATGCCATTACAATCCATTGTCAGTACTGCTGGAAGCTACCTCATTCTCGATCTGTCCTCTGTCGAGCCCTCACTGAGGTCCTGGACCTCTTGCTCCCTCGCTGTGCTCCGTGCCCCACATCTGATAGAACTGGGTGAAGTCGACGTAGGGCGGAACGCGGCCCGTCTCGTCTGGCTGTGCCGCCTGGCTCGCACGCTGTCTGAAGAGGCTCCCGTCGCCCGAGCTAGAGCTGGAACTCTGCGTGTGTGTGTTGGACTGAAGCGTAGCCGTGGGACTTTGCCTGCACGCACAGGCGCAGAGACACATTAAGTTCTTATGATGGGTTATACAATGTGTACGTCTACTAAAGGAGTTAATGGGCTCAAAGGACCTATTAAGCTACAGGCTGTCTATGTGCAAACGTTTAATCGTCCTTGAACTGTATTAATCAAATTGAGGAGAAAGTTTTATGATTTGTAATAGTTTATACCTCAGAAATCAAATCTGATTTAATAAAGCAGGAATTCATGTTAAGCAGTCCATTTACGTGGAAATTTTTTTTAAAGTCTAACAGTGACGACAAATGCCCATTTTTGAAGTGGGTTGATTAACTGTAACTTAAGCTCTGCCCTCCCATTGCCGACATACATGCACCAACGCTGCAGGAACAGGCTGATTCAATCTAAAAACCTTTCTGTTTCATTTTAATATTACACGTCTAAACAAGGGGAGTGATTATTATGCAGAACATATGAGCCATGTGTTTCTCTTACACTTAAGCCACTCTTTCACCACACGGTACAGCTCGACTCGCTTTACTTTTCTGAGCTTGCTTTTCCACTGCAGTTTAGTGCTGCCTCAACGTGGGAGCCGTTTTCCACTCGCCTTCATGCAGGAATAATGCTGTATTATTGAAGCCCTGTACAGATACACGGTCAGGCCGTATTCCAAATGCCTTTCCTGCTCACTGAACACGGACCCTATTAAGGATGTAAAATAACGGCGTTCTAGACCCTACGTGGCGCTCGATATGACGAAGTTAGATTCAGTCGTGACAGGAGTGACTTCGATAAACGTCTGTATGGAAATCAGTAACAAGTGAAATGTAAAAATCTAAGACAGAAACCTTTGTTGTAATTTTATCTGTAATGAGATAAATGATACATCATTTTCAATTGATAGTATATTACCATACGCAAAGTATGTTTTAAATGACATATTTATTCAGGCACAATACAGAACCACTCGTTAAGGAGAATTCCCTACTCCCTCAGTGCGTGGCTCACGTTTAGTCATGTTTAGTATCGACTCGAGCCGTACTGTGCGGTGGAAAAACGCCATTTAATGGGTGTAAATAGGGTCATCTGTTTGGGGTATCTCTCTACCAATGCAATGACAACTGTGCAACCACGACCTTCCTCAAAGGGGCACTGCACATGTCATAGCTACAATAAAATAAAGAAATGAAGTGAATTGCTATTCAATGCTCCGTGCTGCAATCGGCCTCTGGAGAATGGTACAGGTGCGCTCTTCAAACAAATCTACACACAGAAAACTGGGGGAAAACAAACAGCTAACGCGCATTGCTACAAGGACCTCTGCATAAAATATTAATAGACACTTTAATGGAAAAGTGGACTGAACATGGATCTCCGAGGGGAATGAAATGGACTGAACCATACCCAGGCGTGGGGGTGCCTCCTTCCAGTGTGGAAGCCGTGTTGGTCCCATTGGTGAGTGTTCCCTGGGCTGGCATGACCAAAGACAGGGTCACGCTCGTCTTACTGGTGCTCTGGTTGTTCGAATAGGGCACAGACACCGGGTAGATACGCCCACCTGAGGGGAGAGAGAGAAAATGCCAAAGAGCAGGTTGTTAAAGAAAGATAGTAGACAGTAGAAGTAGATTGTATTATAAAAGAAGGGGGGGGGACAAGTGCTTGATGCAATGAGGGAGAAATAAAAACAAAAAAAGACAGGTCAGAGAGGAAGGAAGAGAGAATGAGGTGAAGAGAGGAGAGAAAAGCCATTAAAGAAGACAGTTGGAAAGAGGGCAAGGAGAAAGAGGTTGGGGTAATATAGGAGAAATGAAATAGATGGCAGATAAGTGAGAGAGAGATTGAGAGAGAGATCGGGGGAAGGAGAAGGAGAAGGCAGAGGGTGTTAAATAAAGATGGCTATGATATATGAAGGTGCTGCAACAATTCACTCTCAAAGATCCCACTGTCATTCTCTCGGTATTGATTTTTACACTCTATAGTCTCATATAACTAGACTTAGAAACTGAACACACAAAACTCCAACGCATGAGTGAAAACACAACATTCACCGGCCAGTTTATTAGGGACGCATTCGTGCTCATGCATGCAATTATTCAATCAGCCAGTGACTGAATGTCAGTGACTTTGACCGTGGTATTCTAGAGTACATAACAGTGCAGAAAGGGGAAAAAAATTAAATATCAGGGAGTGTTCAGTTCTCTGGGTGGAAATTCCTTACAGAGGAGAATAGTCAGAATGGTTTCAGCTGACACGAAGGCTATGGTAACTCAAATAACTGCTCTTTGCAAATGTGGCGAGCAAAAGCGTCTCCGAATGCTTTGAGGCAAATTGGCTACAACAGCAGAAGACCACGTCGGGTTCCAGAATGCATCGGGCAGCTGAAGATATCATCTAAATATCACCTCACCTGGCCTGTCTTCCAATCTTTAACAGTCTTCTGCGTTCTGATGTTTGACGTGAACATTAACTGGCCTGTATCTGCGTGACTTGTACATGTGCTGTGACGCTGCCACGTGACTGGTTAACTGCATGGATGAACAGGTATACAGGTTCCTTTTAAAGTGTACTTATAATAATGGTCCTTTCTTGTCCGGAAGATCTGTCTCGAACATAGCCAAGGTTAAAATGCTTTCTGTTATACAAATTGAATTGCCTTTTTATTTATTCATTTGACAAAGGGTTAAGTTAAGTTTAAGCAAGTATAGCTTAAACCTGTTACATCTGAAAAGCAAATTATTTCAGGATGACAAAGTAAGTACCTTGGGGTTACTATAAAACCTTGTATATACATACACTCAGGTTTCTACCAATGGCAGGACTGACCCTGCCTATGCAACTGTCTATCATTCCAGATTCTTATGCAGATTGGCTCATCTTCTGTAATTACTGACGGGGGTGTACTCTGGCGTCAAAATGTGGATTTCCTATGCAAAATACGTAAGGGTTGATAGGTCTGTATTACCGTAGCTAACACTTTTTTCAGGTGACAGGGCAGCACACTGGAGGGTTCGTTTGGGTTCACAAATAATGTATTATTGTTTCATTCCTGTAATGGTAGAGAGGATTACAACAATGTTATGATGAAACCATCACGATGAGTATGATCTCTGAGACAGAGATACTAAAATCATACTCGTGTCTACAAAATGGGAACAATGTCAGATAGTTTACTAGAAGTTACTAACATTTATTTATTTATTTTTTTCATTAGTTCCTTGGGCTTTACAAAATATACAGAAATAACTGAATAAATATTCTACATGGATTATTTTTTATAAAATTATTATTATTAATTAAAAATTATTATTATTTTTTAATAAAAAGATATGCCAACACGTCAGGGATTTGACCTAAACCTTCCGGTCACTGGTGCAGAACTTTAATTGCTGAGCTAACGCTGCCCTTATTAATCCACTGCTCTAAATGATGGGCCTACTCTTTGATTATGAAGACTAAAAAATAAAAAAGCAAAAAGACAGACAGAGGGATGCAGAAAGCAGTGCAGGTGGCGACACACGAAGCGGGGCAAACAATGAAATTGTGAAACAGACAAGACACAGAGGGGAGCAAACAGATCCAGCTGTCTTTGTGCAAAATGAAATGCAATGCAATTTGTGCAAAATGAAACAGATTTTTCCAGTAAATGATAAAGCTAGTGTGTGTGCCAGTAACACAGCCCCAGAAGACATGTACCAAATAGTTAAAACGATATCTGTGGTATTACCAGTACCAGTACATATAATGGTGTAGTATTTTATATAATGTTCTCAATAATTATTGGCACCCTTCATAAAAATGAGCATAAGTTCTCATTACTATCCATCCATCCATCCTGTGTACTGCTTATCCTTCGTAGGGTCACGGTGAGCTTGGAGCCTATCCCGGGGACTCGGGGCACAAGGCGGGGGACACCCTGGATGGGATGCCAACCCATCGCAGGGCACAATCGCATACACATTCACACACCACAGACAATTTACAGATGCCAATCAGCCTACAATGCATGTCTTTGGACTGGGGGAGGAAACCAGAGTACACAGAGGAAAACCCCTGAAGCACGGGGAGAACATGCAAACGCCGTGCACGTGGGGCGGAGGTGGGAATCGAACCCCCAACCCCAGAGGTACGAGGTAAACATGCTAACCACTTTAGTCTTTGGTCTAACAAAGTTCTTCTCATTAGAACTACATTTCAAAATACATTTTGAAATATATATGGTAAAATGATATATATGGTAAAATTATAATATTTTAAATAAATACAAATACAAAAACAGGTATTCTTGAAAGGAACTGCATCCATGGCCGGCTTTGCCGGGAGGTTCAGGCTTCAGGCGTCCTGGACTTTTAACCAGGCGTTCTGCCAAACAATATGTTTACATTACTGTTCGCTCATGTTCACGAAGGGTGCCGGACATTCTAGCGGACGCGGCATGTGGTTTGAGACGTAGCCGATTTACCTGCCATTTTTACACCACTGAAATCTGAGAAGTGTTGATCTGAAGATACTTTGTGCATGTTTTGTTTGCTCATCTGAACAGCCAACCACAGGAATTTATCTCCCACTGGCCTGATGACTGAATGTGCTCTCAGGCTGCTGCCAGTGACATACCACACAAAACACGGAACACGACAGCTGGCTTGTTGTGTCAGGGTCCTTTGGCTAGTGCTCTTTTGATGACGCCATCTTGTTAACCAGGACATAACAACGACTGACTAAAACGTAGCTTGTAAATCCTTTTACATACCAAAAAACACAACGACATTTGGATAGAAACGGACCTCAGAATACACAGTTATATAAGACACAGAGAGACCAGACACGCACGCATGTACACACACACACACCCAGGGAGAAAGGGGCAAAGAGCGAGTCATGTTTACCTTGTGTTGGAGTAAGTGAGCCGTCTGATAGAGGGTAATTAATGGTGCGAATGAGCAGGGTCATGTCCTCGTGGCGTGAACACTGCACCGCTCTCTGTCTGGCGTAGGCGTCATGATGCAGCCGCTTCACGCGCTCCACCACCGACTGGGCCACCACCTCCACGTTGCCCTGTTGGGCCAACTCCGCCGACACCATGGCAACCATCTCCTGAAAGAAGGAATTATGGGACATGGAGTCCATGGGAATAGTCAGCGACTACTTCCCAGCTCATCTGAGGGGCTTTCATAAATCACAATTAGTTCTACTGAAACTTTAAGCCAATAGCTATTATATTACACACAAGTCCAGTCCATGTGACTCGCTCTTACTAATCATGGTTATTTTAGTTTTTCCATTGAATGCGCTTTTATCCGATTTTAACAAGGAATGCATGGACACGGTTAACGGTCTACAACTCTACCCTGTTTCCTCCACTGAGAAATTTTTTTTAAAGGTAATTCTGACTTTATATCTCAGAATTGCGACACTATATCTCACAATTCTGACTTTTTTTTCCTCACAATTACGAGTTAACTTCTCACAATTCTAACTTTATTGCTCACAATTTTGAGTTAATGTCTCACAATTCTGACATTTTTTCTCATAATTACGAGTTCATATCACACGATTTTGACGTTATTTCTCGCAATTACGAGTTTACAGCTCACAATTCTGACTTTTTTCCTCGCAATTTAGACATTTAGTGAATTACACAGGATGCACCTGTAAATAGGCTATATAATTATAACACTCATCAGCTAGCCAAGACTAGAAAAAACATATGCGCGTTACCTGATGTTAAAAAAGTCAGAATTGTGAAATATAAACTAATGATTGAGAGAAATAAATACAGAAATTATGAGATTTAAACTTGAAATTTTGAGAAGTAAAAGTCAGAATTGTAAGATGCGAACTCAAAATTGCGAGGAAAAGGTCAGAATTGCGAGCTATAAAGTCGTAATTACCTTTTTAATTTTTTTTCTTAGTGGCAGAAACAGGCTTCAATAGGAAAGACCACATAGAGATTGTTATTATCAGTTGAAAGACCAATCCATGTTGTGCTACAAACACATGCGGAAACGGGCTTCCATACTTTCCACCAAGTCCGTTTGCTGCGTCCGAATAAGAGTGAAATTGATACTTTTGTTCTGTTTGTTGTTTGGTCTGGAATTGTGAAAACCTCATTAAACGCTTTCAATTATTGGTTACAAATATGGTAATGGATAAAGAACCAAACAAACCAATTTTTCGCTTCCTGCAGTCAAGTCCTATGCAACGTTTCAGACCAATACCAGCTCAAATACAGACTAGACTCTCTGTACAGAATATATATGCATTGGCATATCCCACTGGCATACAATGGTGATTAAACTATAATAAATCAGAAGCTTTATTATAAACTGCATTTGATTGGCAGTATATCAAACTCTACCATTAAATTATTGTTGACATGTTATGAAAGGTGTTATCTTGCCGTTCTTATTGCTTTAATTAGAACTTTTCCATGCCCTGTAGCTTAATGGCCCAGTGTAAGTATAGAACATTATTCAATGTTTGTTGTCATGGTTACATTTCAGTATAGTTATGTAGTGTGAAGCACTAATTTAGAGCAGTGATCAAAAAACAGTGGATGGATACATCTGATCAGAAACAAATAACCTCTGCCTTTTAAAAAAATATTTTCGTCTTTATATTACTAAGGTCTAAGAATATTACTTGCAGAGGAATGTAATTACTTATGCAAATAAGAACACACCTGATTGGCCTGCTCAGGTCCATGGGCTGCCTCGAGGGCCTTAATGAGCCCCTCTGACATCAGCAACAGGAAGCCTGTGACTCCATCCAATGACTGGCCGCCGTGAATCTCGGGCTCTGCGATGATTGGCTTACTCTTGGCCGCACTAAGAACGGACAAGTTAAATACACAAACCATGATTTAACCATCAGGTTATGTAATCTCTCACATTACACAAAGCAACACTTCAGCAGACATTCATTGGTTCGTGTGAACTTTTGGGAAACCTGCTGAAATGTGTACTCTGTACAAAGTGTATGTGTGTGTGAGAGAGAGAGAGAAAGATCTGAATTAAAAGCAGCAACATCCTCTGCATGGCTGTGGCTTCCAGAAGGCAAGAAACGGAGGTTTGTCTGAGCAGGTTAATGCCAGAGCAGACCATGGAGGGGGGGGGGGGGGGGGGGTCGAGAGAGAGAGAGAGAGAGAGAGAGAGAGAGAGACAGACAGACAGACAGACAAGCACAATCAGAGAGATGAACAGGTGCACGCTGCATCAAAACTCACTGAGACTCATTTTTCAACCTGGATATGAACAAGTGTATTCATAAATCATTCGCAGGAGCAGTTATGCAAGGAATGTGGCATTCATGAAAATACATTTAGCTCTGAAAAACTTTTTTTTATTATATATGGATTATATTGTCAAGTTTAAATGGCTTACTTATTCCAACTGATACGAATGGAATTAATGAGAACTCATTAATTAATGATTTGAAAAGTAAGCAAATTGAGAAAAATAGCTATTCAGTTAGAAAAGAGGTGGAATAAAATAAGAGGAAGAGTTAAGGCTGCACCCGAATATCCCTACTACCCTACTGTAGAGTAGGCGAAAAGCAGTACGCAAAAGGAGTAGTACGTCCGAATTCTCAATACTCATAAAACAGTTGGTGAGAAAAACCCTGACCTACTGCTTCCACCGAGATTCTGCGGTATGGAAGCAGTGGACACTGCGCTATCCCATAATGCAACGGGCCTGGTGCGGAAGAGCTGTCTGAATCAAAAATGGCAGAAGGCAGTGCGTCGGATCTTTTTAAGTTCTAGGTCACGTTACAGTGCCAACATGGCTGATGTGGTACGTCCAGATTGTGTTCATGCTACACGATTATGCTGTTCAGTACATATCGATGGCCGAGCAGGAGGTACTGAATTGAACGCAGTAGGTACTCTCACAGTACGCCATTTCAAACGCAGCCTCAGTCTAAGGCTGCCGATGCTCTGCAGTGGCTTAGCTGCATTACTGGGAGATTTAGCTCTGTGGGGTTTGACGTTTATGGCGTTTTGTGGGCATCGCTAAGTGATACTTCTGCTGTGTCCTGAACGAGCTGATTGGCATTTATCAACATATACAGATGAAAATCAGTGTTGGTGAAACTTTTGGAAACCTGGTGTGAATTTGGCCTGTGAGAACATTTACACACTAAGATTGACAGTGTGAAAAAGAAAAAACAAACAGATTCTGAGGTTCAAGTACTAGGGATAGTTCTTAAAACACTGAAACATCAAAACATCTAGCCTAATATGGTTAGCTGCTTATTTTTATGATACAAAAAACTAGGCTGCAACAACTAATCGAAAAAATCAATAATAATTGATAAATTAAAAAATCGACAATGAACGTCATTATGGATTAGTTGGGTCTGTGACATCACTGTGGATATCCCCCCATTAGTGACGTCACTACACTGAAAAACGCATTTCTATGAATGAAACACATCTGAGAAACAGCGGAGGTCAGAGTGAGCTGCTGCTGAGGGAAAGTACATGATCCACGTCGTCCAAAACACGAGAGTGTTTTATATTAAGCGCTTCAAACTAACTCGTAAGTGTATTAACGCGACTTGTCGTGTCAGACGCTGCGACAGAAGCGTGTGCTGTTTAGTGTGTTCCAGACATGTTTTCTTCAGCACAGAAATGACATGTTTACCTTTATATCCTTATCTGTAAATGTTCGAAATTCACGCCAGTATTTCCATTTTACATAAAGTCTCGTCCTGATAGCGAGCGAGTCGCCGTTAAACTTCACTGAATGAGCGCAAGTCCACGCATACGCGTCAATCAAACAGAGAAAGGAAACGCAATAACTCTGACTAAAATATTCATTTTGATCAAATATGTTGTTTGATGCTATATTTAGAAACAAAAGTAATAGTGTTTTTATGAGAGCAGAAACTGTAATGGGGTTAGAACATGTAATTGTATATAAATATAAGAAGTGTCATACATTTACAGAATAAAGTAATATGTTACTGTGCTGAAATGAGTGAATGTGTGTGTTACTGCAGAACATTCAGCCTCTTACCAGTTAACACTTAGTTTCTGCTTTTGTTTTTCTTTTTTTACATTTTTAATAAAGTGATTTAACTTCTGTTTAAAGTTTGTGGATAATCAGTTGTTTTTTTTGTTTTCAAAATATAATGTTAATATTTAAAAAAAAATCCTTTGAACAATGTATAGCATAATCCATATAGATACATTTAATACCTTTTCATAGCCTTCAATTTACACAAAGTTTGAAGGACAACATCGGGCAGAATGTGACATAACATGGGGTTTTTCTAAAAAATACAGAAAATAAAAATGGGACTTTTAATCCAACTAATCGATTAATTGAAGAAATAATAGTCAGATTAATCGATTATCAAAAATAATTGTTAGTTGCAGCCCTAACAAACCAAAACATAATCCGATTTCATCATTTTCACATTTGTAAACAAAAACAGTTGTCATGACCAGCAGAAATCCCCAATCTGCAGTAGATCAAACATACAGGAAATACAATCACTCAGAAACATAAATGAATCATTCTCTACATTCTAGCTATAATAAACATTATGTAAAATAAAATGCCTGGGATTGTAATGAAATGAACATGATGTATATTTTAGCTTTAAGCAAGCATAATTTAGGAGGGTGTGTCAAAGTATAAATAATTATGGTATATTTATTTCCTTTGAACCCACCTCAGGACATCGATGTCTGTGTAGTTGAATTTCACCTTGTAGTCTCCTATCCGCCTCAGACTGCTCTGGCCTGCGATTATCCCCGTCTGTCTGAGCCTATTTGGGTCCAGACCTGAAAGAAAAAGAGAGAGAGAGAGAGAGAGAGAGAGAGAGAGAGAGAGAGAGAGAGAGATTCATCTAAGAGAGAATGACACATTCAGAGTAACAGAAGACAGCCCACACACCAGTGTGTGTGTGTGAGTGTGTGTGTGTGTGCTCACCTAGCTGAGCCAGTCTGCCCAGCTCATCTTCGTTATCGGTTGTGTGGGCTCGTCCAATCTGAATCACCTGATTCTGACGGTCACTGGTGTACTTGCACAGCAGAGCTCGATTGGTGCCTGAGCAGTACCACAAACACACACACACCAATATGTTACTCAGACTGATTTCGCTGCAAAATAAGCAAAAGAATGTAAAAATCCAAACATGAAGCGGAGAGCTGTTTTAGGAAAATAATCATGGCTATAACAAGCATGGGGTGGTGTGATGCCCTTGACTATTTTCCAATAACTGCACGCCCTGAAATGTTTTTGTTTCTCTTATACCACCTCAATTATCAATTACGTTATAGCAGCTTGTCATGTAGCTGCTTAAAAAATCGGAACGTGTGACTGTAAAATGGTAAATGGTCTGCACTTATATAGCGCTTTTATCCAAAGCGCTTTACACCGTGTCTCATTCACCCATTCACACACACTTACACACCAACGGTAGCAGAGCTGCCATGCAAGGCGCTAACTTGCCATCGGGAGCAACTTGGGGTTCAGCGTCTTGCCCAAAGACACTTCGGCATGTAGAGTTACGTGGGCCGGGAATCGAACCGCCAACCCTACGATTAGTGAACAACCCGCTCTACCACCTGAACCATAGCTGCCCTGTGAATGTTTCTTGTTGTGCAGATGTGCCGTGTTAGATTGATCATTTAAACCATTAACAAGCTCTGAATGTCTACTCTTGGTTTAAGCGCTGGGTTTTGCCTGTGAAGACTGCATTTGTTGTTAAAAAAGATCAACCAACATGAACACCAGAGTGTTGTCTATGGGAAAAAAGGTAAGCCATTTTGAAGCTGAGATTTGTTGTATGGGCATAACCAATACAACAATTTGGAATGTTCTGAAAAAAATTAAATAAATAAAAACACTGGTGTACTAATATCAAGACAACGAACAGGTCGGCCAAAACAACAACAGCTGATGACAGAAACAATGAGAGCTGTGAAGAAAAACCCAAAAACAACAGTCAGTGACATCACTAATAACCTCCACAGGTCAGGGGTGAAGGTATCACAATCCACCGTTCAAAGAAGCCTTTGAGAGCAAAAATATAGAGGCCATACCATAAGATGAAACCACTCATCAGCAGTAAGAATCGGAAAGCCAGATTGGAATTCACAAAGAAATATACAGATGAGCCACAAAAGTTCTGGAACCAAGACTGACCTCTAACAAAGTGAGAGAAAGGCCAAAGTGTGGAGAAATTAAGGATCTGCTCTGATGCTGCTATGATCTAAAACATGCGAGCTCATTGGTCACGCACGGTGGATTTAGTGTCATGGCTTGGGCTTTCATGGCTGCTTCTGGAACAGACTCACTGATCTTTATTGACGAGCTAACTCATGATGGTAGCAGCAGAATGAATTCAGAAGTTTACACAAACATTCTTTCTGCCATTTTACAAAGAAATGCCTGCAAATTTATCAGGAGGAACTTCATCATGCAGCAAGACAATGATCCAAAACACGCTGCCAACTCAACTCAGGACTTTATCAGGCAAGAAAAGTGGAAGGTTTTAGACTGGCCAAGTCAATCACCAGACCTTAACCCAACTGAGCATGCATTTCACCCCCTGAAGAGGAGACTGACCCAGTAAAACAAACAACTGAAAGACACTGCAGTAAAAGCCTGGGAAAGCATCATAAGAGAAGAAAACAACAGATTGGTGATGTCAGTAGGTCGCCGGCACGATGCAGTTACTGCAAGCGAGGCACATGCAACCAAATATTAAGTGTTATTTACTTTACGTAAAACTATCTGTTCCTATACTTTCCTACCTAAATATCGGGTGGTCTGCCAACAAAGGTGCCGTGTTCACTCATATGATCCTCTACAACGTGTTTTCTTTCACCCCGAGTATAAAAAAAGAAAGAAAGTATGTTTTCATTCGTTCTCTTCCATATCGAGGTGATATCAACTTCAACTGCATTACCATATCTGTCTCAGCAATTACCAAGACAACCTAACCTACGGCAATGCACTACTTTGACCACAGCTTGACCTTTACATAAAGTCAAACGCACATGCAGAACAGAGAAATGAGGGATTTTAATGTCAAGCTCACAGGGAGAAAAAAAGGCAAAAGGTCTGTGTATGTGCTCTGTTTATAGCTTGAGGGAAAACAAAGCAATGTCTGAATAGACAGCAGCACTCGTGGAGGGGAAGCGGATCGAGAGCTAAATGGTATTTATGAAAAGTTTCCCACAGGATAATATTACATAAGGTGACCTTGAGGTGTGGGCAATATGACCTACTGCTATCCTAAGACGTGACAAACAATCTGATGTAGAAAAGTGAATTTTAGCTGTCAGACTATTATCATAAAATGATAGGTATTTATATCCGTACTGTACTTAAGTATATATATCCATATTTCATTGCTTTTTAATCAACTGTAGTTTGTCAGGTGCAGTGTCCTCGAATGTCCAAATCAATCACCTCTCAATTTCTAAACATGGCTATATTTGAAATATTTTCATTTTTCCATACTGATCACTTAGAATCCTTATTCCTAAAAGGCTATATTCAACCATAGTTTTTATCATTCCTATTTTTGTGCATGATTATTATTATTGCATTCCAAGGTTGCACAAATATGCCATATTTTATATTTATTTATTTTAGTTATTTTATTTTAGTGGTTCTTATTATTTGGATATTCTAAAAATTCAAAGATATCTACAAAGTGGCTTTTCTGTGTGTCAAACACACAGAATTGGTGTGTGTGTGTGTGTGTGTACGTACCCACATTAGCGATGTACAGCTTGTTGTTGAGAATGAGAGCGACTACAGCTGTGGCTCCTCCAGACACCTCCTGCTCCAGATTCTTCAGCCTCTCTGCAATTTTTTGACTCTGAGGAGACAGCTGGTGAAACATCGCCCCCTGCAGGACACAGAGAGGAACAGCATTACTTAATTTATGCTCATGAGACCCTGGGTTTGAGTATGTTTTCACATGGTACTGTCTAATTATACAGTGCTCACATTCCTTAACGTTATCTACTGCTAATATATTTTTTTTTAAAAAGTTAAAAAACAAAAAAACCTCAAGAATGTACCAAAGCATTTACAAGCGCTCAGTCTGGGTCTTAGGAAGGTTCATAATGTCTTGTATTTTGGTAATCATTTGTGTATTTCTTCTGGTATTCTCATACATGTTGGATAACCCACCCTTAAACTATGCATTGTGTAAAATGTGGCATGAAAACTGTGCACTCTGTTTGTGAGGAAAAATGAGTAACTACTTAACAATTATACACACTCAGAAATATAAAGCTACACAAATATTCAGCTTGGAACCTTCATTAGATTAACACAGAGGGTTTCTCTTTCATTTATTCAGCGCTGAATGAAAAATCGTGTCGAATTTTATTTGTATTTCAATACCTGGCTTGGCGTGACCTCTGCTGTACTACAGCGTGTAGCGCTTTACATGCCGGTCTCATGTTCAGAACCAACAAAAGGAATTTTCTATTCATGAATTCATTTTGTGTGTGGGACCTTGAAAGACGCTGCTGTAACTATTCCCTTTGCCATGTGAGTGTGTTCTCACCTCTGGGAGTTGTGCTTGAAGGTTGGCCTTTTCTGCCAGTGCGTCATCGATGGTCTCAAAGTAACTCTTCTCCACTACATCAAAAGCCTTGAAGACACCGACACAGAGAAATGGAAGGACCAAAAAAAAAGAAAAAGACATTCCTTACACATTCATCTAAACAGAATAACGATAAGTCATGTCTGATTTAACAACATCTCATTCAAACACGTTTGACGCAAGCAGTCATTTTTAAAGCTTCCAAAGAGAGTCCTTTTCAGGACATAGAAGCTGGTCATAAAGTGCCATTTTGTGTTATTTTGGTCTTCATCATTTTCTAAGGGTATGCAAACGTTTGCACTATACTGTAGGTTAGATATAAATATACAAACGAGTTTAGGTGTGAAAGCACCAGAAAGTTCCTTATTAGCATCAAAACGTCACCACTATGTCACAGTAAAGCAAATTATGAACATGAAAAAGCGTCATGTGCGTGTGCTTACTTTTATCTAAGTCAATTCGACAACAATCAACACATCGTGTTTACTGACATCTTAATTAAGTATACATTGTACAGGTTTTAAGAGGCATCCTGCCAGTACAGAAGCCTTATCTATATCAATCGATACTAATTATCTATATCTTCCAAAGACTAATTAAAGCAAAAACTACTCAAATGTTATTAATTGTACTCTACTGCAGCATACATAGTCAAAACTGTTATGATCTATGTTATTAAACATATAAAAGATATTAAACATACAAAAAGATCGACTGAGTTACTGACTGAATTACTGACCGAGTTACTGACTGACTTAATGAATGAACAACTGACTTACTGACCAACTATCTGACTTACTGTCCATCATACTGAATGACTGACTGACTTATTGACCGATTGATTTACTTACTGAGACTTACGGATCAATTTACCGCCCAACTATATTGCTGTTTGGCTTACTGACTGACTGACTTACTGTCCAACTAACTGACTGAATGACTTACTATCCATTACTATACTGACTGACTGTCATGCTGAACGACTGATCTACTGAATGACTGACTGCCTGACTGAATTGCTAATTGTCTAATTGACTAAATTACTGACAGATTGACTTATTGAAAGACTGACTTGCTGACGAATTGACTGACCAAATGAGCAACTTACTGACATACTGGCTGAATGAGCAACTTATTGATCAACCGACTGACTTTCGGAAAGACTGACTGCTTTACTGTCTGAAAAACTGACTTACTGCCTGGCCAACTGACAGACTTACTGACATACCATCCAACCAACTTAGTAAAAGACTGACTGACAGATTGACTGACTTACTATCCAACCCAATGCCCAACTTACCGAAAGCCTGCTTACTGACAGACTTTCTGGAGCAACCCTTGTGCGACTGTGGCTGATTCTGCAGTGATTAAAAATGCCGGTTACCTGTGTGAGGATGCGACGGACATCTGCGTCAGAGTGGTTAGAGTTGAGCTGGCCGAGTAGAAGCTCTGCAGTCAGACACTGAGACACAAAATTGGCCACTCGGCAGCCGTCGTAACCATTAAACACCCCATACAGGAAACAACCATCGGTACTGTTGGGCAAAATTAATAGGATCGAGTTAATCTTTCATAGACCTGCTGTTCAGGTATTAATAAAACAGGGGTCAATTTTCGAGGACTTGGATCAATCCAATGGAATATCTGCTGGATCTGAAAACAGACAAGCTGGTTGACAACTCCTGTCCTGATCGCAGAAGCTGCTCGTTTTGTGTTTCATATCTCACATGAAGCGGAAGTGGCCGTCCTCGTTAGGGTGCATTTGGTTGCTTTTGCCATCAGGGCTGTACACACAGTTTGGGGCTGTGCCCACACCACACAGCTGGCACAGGGGCAGGTCATCTGTCCAGCTCTGGTGCTAAAACGCACAGCATGAAGTCCAGAACACAGTGTTAATACATTTCAAAATGAGCTGCTCATCCTCCAAGACATATAGTAGACGTTTCAATTTCATAAACGAGTGCTTATCTGCAGCATTTAGAGTTTCAGAGAGCTGCACTGGGTCCATGAAGCACAACTAATACCAGTATAAAGCACATTCTAAGATGACTATAAGGCTTAAATACCTAATAGGAGCTTTTATTTCTGTTTACGTTTCTTGTTATAAGTGCACGCTGACAGTAGACAGAAGACAGTAGCCTCGACAGTAGAGGTCAACCAATTGATCAGCACCGATAACAGATTGCTGGAACTCGGTTATCGGCAAAAATCCACAACGATAGTTTTTTTTCCCTGGTTGTGTCCATTGCGGAGCGGCTGAGAAGGGTCCTCTGAAATTATACAGTACGAGAGCGGCCTCTAGAGGCGAAATAAAAACCATCGCTGACCAATTTTGTTGTGTTATCTGAAGTCATTTTGGATGTCTCTATTTTTTTTGTTATTTGGAGTGTTACTTTTTGGTTCAGTTTGGATGTATATCTTTTATTTACTTTAATATTTATTAATACACTGACTGGCCAAAAAAAAAAGGTCGCCGTTTGGATTTAAATAAGCAAATACGTAAGAGCTTATGACTGGATCATTATTGCAGTGATTAATATGTTTCAGCTTCTCATTTCTTAAACAACCAAGTCGGAAGACATATCCCGTGCTCGTGGAAAAGATGTTACTGTGTTTCAGAAGGGGGCAAATTATTGGCCTGCATACAGCAAAGAAAACAACCAAGTGTCACGTCCCGAGACGTAAAGGAGTTGAGTACGGAAGCAGGTGCCGGAAAAGACGTATTTATTAAAAGAGACAAAGGCAGATAAATCCAAATTGTAATCCAAAACGTAGTCAATACAGGCAAAGAGTCAGGCGATCGGCAAACAGGCATAAACGGGGCAAAGCAGGAATCAAAGTCGCGGTCACGGAAAACAGGGTCAAGAAACAAAACAAGAAACATGAGCTATGACTATGGACTGGGAGCGGAAAACCAGCGTGGACTATAAGAACTAATCTAATGTGAAACTAACTATAATCTAACATGGAACATAACATGGACAACGCATCTAACTATCTCTATCATATCTAACTTAATACTCTGCACCGGTTACTGCGAGGTGCGTGGTATATAAGCAAACAATCAACTTTAATTGCTGACGGCTGACACCAATCTAGTCACATGCTCGAACAACAGCCAATGACAGAACAGGAAGGAGACAGAACAGAAACATAACAGATGCACGTGTCCACAGTAAACAATGTCACAGTTGTCAAAATCCAAAGAGCATGCGCTCGCTGAGCACTCGTGCACGTAGCTCATGAATGCGCGCGCCCTCTCATCTCTCCGAACGCGCTGCCAGACGGGGCGATCGTGCCACTAAGCTTGCTGAAATCCCTGGAATTGGGTTAATGACTGTCCAACACATTATTAAAACCTGGAAGGAGAGTGGTGAACTGTCAACTTTGAGGAAGAAACGTATCTGAAAAATGAATGTTCAAAATCTTGAATGATTGTGATCGGAGCTCTTTAAAACACTTGGTGAATTCACATTGTAAAAAAACAAACAAACAAAAAAATCGACAGTAGAACTCAAGCCTATGTTTAATAGTGAAAGTAAGAGCATTTCCACGTGCACAGATGCGACGAGAACGTACAGGATTGGGACTAAACAGCAGTGTGTCCTAATCAGCGTGAAGCTAATCAGATAAAAACGACTTCAATGTGCAAGGGAGCATAAAGATTGGACTGTGGAGCGATGGAAAACAGTCATGTGGTCTGATGAGTCCGGATTTACCCTATTCCAAAGCAATGGGCGCATCAGCTTAAGAAGGGAAGCGCATGAAGCGAATCACCCATCATGCACAGTGCCTACTGTACACGCCTGTGGAGGAAGTGTTATGATCAGGGGTGGCTTCAGCAACATTATGCAGCAATAAATAAACCAAAATCATTTTCACACCTGAATTGGCCACCACAGAGTCCTGACCTTAACCCCATCGAAAGTGTTTGGGACATGCTGGAGAAGACTTCATGGAGCGGTTCGACTCTCCCGGCCTCAAAACAAGATCTCGGGCAAAAAACAATGCCACGATGAACATGCGCTGTAATCAGAGCTAAAGATGGTGCGACGAAATTTGAGCGTGAGCGACTTTTCTTTGGCCAGGCGGTGTACTTAATATATATTAATATTCATATATTGATTTCATTTTTTAAAAGTACAGTACGTTTTCATGGTAAACTCAGTACGGTGTAGTTTTGTAATGCAGTTGCTTTCCTTTGAGTGTTATGTTTTCATTCAGAATCGATTTGGGAATCGGTTGATTAATCGATTATCGGCAGGTAAGTCCTGCCCAACTTAATTATCGGTTAAAACCACTAATCGCTCGACCTCTACTTGACAGATTTACCAGATTTGTGCTATACAGTACATGTGTAATAACATCCAGAACCTTCTCAAACACCTCCATATTGCTCATGTTCACTGATTTATGAGTTCTGAGAACATTCTGTACCTTTAACATCCTACTAACTCACCGCTGAAGGCCACTAGTTTATCAGTTTATATAATTTTAGGACTTCTATGTCGGTCAGTTTAGCCAAGTAAACGTATAGTGTCTAAATCCCAAATCGTCACATAAGGGACATGTAGTGCACTAGAAAGGGCGCAGAAGCTAATTTTTCATGCGCTGTGTAGTAAGTAGTATTAGTGCCGTTTGGGATTGAACCCACGAAAGTTAGCAATGCTAACCTGTTTCCAGTAACATCACTGTATATTCTAATCTCGTAAAGACACTGCAAAGTGCAAACAGTCTCCAAAAGTTATATACTTAATTCTTTAGCACGGTATAATTATTCATTTATTTTTTCTTCCTCTTTAGATATGACTAACTAGGTATAGCAAAGTAGACAAGTGTTATATGGATATTTAAATGCTAGCAGGCTAACTAAACAAGTGTTATACTTCATTTTTTTGACAGCGTAAAACAAGACCAATTAGCTAGATTTGTAAATAAACAGCATGGTACAAACAGAGGGGAAAAAAAGCGACAATGTGTAATTGTTGGCTTACACTATGCATCAGTGGCTTGCGCGACGCCGCCATCTTGAAGCGGAAACGGGACTTTTAGGATTTCGTAACCATTCGGAGACGTTCGGTTATCTTCGGCTACAGGGCTCAGTTTCAAACATCTACACCACTGTAGGTGGTACACTAGCATGAGGGGCGTTTAAGGGCCACCGCTTAAAAAGAAATCTACAAGATGTTAAGAATAAAGTTGCAGTTCAGTGAGAGATATTTTTTTTTATAAACCCTGCTGGGGGAAAAAAAACGCCAGTGGAAACAATCACAGAAATTGTCATTCCCCCCCCCCCCCGATACATACCATTACATATCATCAGCTAACCATTAAAACCATCACCATTATTGGTCCTTAATGGTATCCACTAGACATAACATGCCACCAATAGAAGTCAACAAATTACCAGAAGAGACCTACAGGGACCATTACAGTTTCCATTCAAACCAATACAATTCCCATTAGAACCATTAAAACCATTACAAGTTGTATGAGGGTTTCTATTGTTTTGTTTTGTTTTTCAGCACAGAAGAAACTACTAGCACTAATAATACTACTTCTATTAATAACAATGACTCCCACTCATGACACACACACACACACACACACACACGCATTCACACCTAACCCAGATAGCAAGGTGACATTGATTTAATGTTGAAATTTCATCAAATCATCATTTTGGTTGAGGTTGAATATTCAGTGTTAATCAATGTTGATAATTCATTGCTTTTCATTGTTGAAAAAACAAACAGTGAATCAATGTTGATTTTTTTGGTTAGCTTCATTTCCCCACTGATGGGGCTTCAATTTAATGTCAATAAATCGAATTGTTGTAAGTCACTTTGTTATGCAGTTTATCATAATCTGCTACAGTTGTATTTTTATTCGATGTTAAATAAGTGATTTAATTTAAGCTGAACAAATATTGATTTTGTGCCCATCTTCATCATTTTATTATGTTTTCATCATTGAAATAACATTATTTCAGTGTGTAAACCTGATGAAAATTTCAACATTTCAACATTGATTCAAGGATAGTTAGGTTGATGCATTAACATTGATTCAATGTTGATTCAGTTTGGTCTGCTATCTGGGAAGGGCAGTTTAGCATAGCCAATCCACCTACTGGAATATTTTTGGGAGGTAGGAGGAAACTGGAGAACCCAGGTGAAGCCCACATAAACATGAGACGTGAGAACACAAGAGAAAGTGACCCACGCTCAGAATCACAGATATGATTTAAACAGAAATCAACATTACAGGATATGCACAGAAAATATTAAGCATTTAAGACCATAATAGTGTAAAAGTAATACTGTAAAGCTGATATTAATTCATTTTTCATTATGAATAATTCACAACTGTAGATGTTTGTGTTTCATCATAAATATGACTATAGTTTAAAAAAAAAAACTAAATAAGTTATTTTGGTTATATATTTCTTTATTGTGTTTTAATCATACATAAAATCCATTACACCAAAAAACAGTAGCACTCAATAGACTCGTTTTCTTTTTTTTTCTGTAGCTATCTAGAATAACACAGAGGTCACACAGTCCTACATAGCTATATAGGTTCATCTGCCAACTGTTTTATATAGATTCATATAATGTGTAATATTCCAAAATAAAATCATATTTTCAGAATGTGAATTCAGGGAAAACAAAACAACCTTCAATACAGAGAGAGAGAGAGGTGGAGAGATGTTCACATAAATACAGGAGGGACAGAGAAGGACAATAGAGTTGTGTATACTTTTCACATCTTAAATGTTTTTAAAATAAAGTTTTATATTCAATTACAGATTTACATATATACTGTTATATGAAATGACATTGGAGCAAAGAATCAGTTCCTTCAGACACATTAAGCAAAAAAATATTTTCTGTCTGGAAAAAAACAACAACAAACAAACAGTGATTTCATCGTTATCTTGAAAATAAGCTCTACAAGCACAGACAACATGGATGATTTCGATAAATAGCTTCATTTTTACAGCCATGACTATTCACATATGCCTGTGTCATTTATTTTTAAAAAACGATAGCCAAGATGACCGATGCTGGAGAAGAATCTGAGTATGAATGCAGAATTGCAATCAAGATGCCAAGCTGCAGATGCTGATGTTAACATTGTAAAACTGAAATAATCGAGGTGTGGGTTTTTATCTGGCTACATGTTGAACCTAGTGAACTGTTTGTTTGTGGTTTTAACATGACCACAGCCAACATGCCCTTGTTGACATCTCCTTATTAATATATATATCCATCCATCATCCATTTTCTCTACTACTTATCCAGCAGGGTTGCAGGGAGTCTGGAGTCTATCCCAGGGAGCATGGGGCACAAGGCGGGGTACACCCTGGACAGGGTGCCAATCCATTGCAGGGCACAGTTACATACACATTCACACACTACGGACACTTTGGACATGCCAATCAGCCTACTATGCAGGTCTTTGGACTGGGAGAGGAAACTGGAGTACCCGGAAGAAACCCCTGCAGCACAGGGAAAACATGCAAACACCATACACAAAGGGCTACAGCAGGAATCGAACCCCCGACCCTGGAGGTGTGAGATGAAAGTGCTAACCACTGAACCACCGTGCGCCCATATATGCCCCCTACTGTATGCAAGACGGACTGAATGACCCCACCCATCCTTGTGAGCTGCCTATTAAAGAAAAAGGGCAGAGCTGAATATCTCTGTTCTGCTAGAGCTAATTTCCAGGCTGAAAAATGTGAACATAGGAGAGTGAAACACAGAAACAAGCCATTTTCAACCAATCTATACCATAGAAGACTGGTCATCCGTCCATTTTCTGTACCGCTTATCCTTCACTGGCGGGAATCAAACTCCCAACCTCGAGGTGTTCCAGAAACATGCTAACCAAGTTAGCAATGCAAATCACAAGTTTATATTAGTGCACTCATTCTATTACATTATAGTTTGTATAGAAACAGCTGACACAGGGAAGTCTTCTGTGAACTCTCCACATAAAAGTATTAAAAAAACGTGTGTAATTGTTGATTTGAAGTGCTGATGTGCATTTTTTATTTTTTATTTTGAAGGAGTCTCCAGTGTCAAAGCTTTGTAACAGACCACTGTAATTTTGTATAGCTGTAAATGTAGGAATTTTGGAAGGTCGGCCACTTCTGGGAAGGGTCACTACTGTGCTGAATTTTTCCATTTGGACATAATGGCTCTCATTGTGGTTCTTTGGAGTCCCAGAGCCTTTGAAATAGCTTTGTACCCCATTCCCAGACTGATGTATTTCAATCACCTTCTTCCTGGAATTTCTTATAATTTTGGCATAGTGTGTTACTGGGTAAGACCTTTTAACCAACTTCATGCTGTTGAAAAAGTTCTATTTAAGTGTTGATCTGATTGAACAGGGTTTGCAGTAATCAGACCTGGATGCGCCTAGTCCAGCTAAACCACATAATGAATGCAGTTTCATAGATTTGGGGAATTAGTAACTATGGGGGCAAATACATTTTCACACAGGCCCAGTTGGTATTGGAAAACTTTTTTTTCTTCATTAAATAACATTATCATTTAAAAACTGTATTTTGTGTTTACTCAGGTTGCCTTTGTTTTATTTTCTGAAACAATTTAGTATGTAAAAAAGTACATACTTTTTCACAGCACTGTAGATGAGTTTTAAGTGCTATTTAAGGTGCTGTTTGTTTGTTTTTTTTTCTTTCATTTTTAGAGATGTTTTGCTGCATCCAGATATAGCCATTTACTCCACCTATACAACAGCCAATGGTGGACCTAACTTTATTCTGCAAACTAGTTAATAAGCTAGCTAGTTAGCATGCACGCTAGTTAGCAAACGTTCTTGCATACTAGCTAGGAAAACAGCTAATTAGCAATGACGAAAAATAAGGGCTGTCGGATCAAGTGATGAAGTCGTGAAGCGAAGTCAACAAGGGCATGTTTTATAATAAATGAAACATGGAACACAGAGCTATTCTCCATACAACCACCATTTTCATCCCATCATCACATAGAGACAAAGACTCACAGAGACATAGGGTAATGCTGACACCATAAAGCACACACCTCATCTGCATGGTGCAAATGGAGGCACTGGGGTCTGACGTGTGTTAGCGGCAGTGTTTTTTTTTTTTTCTTTTCATATGGTTTCCAATATTATTTGATAATTTCCATGACAATGTAGTGACATGACCTTTGTCTTGAGTGTCACAATGAGCTCGTAAAATGTGTAATATCTAGATTCTAAGACATATTTCCAATCATACATACACACACAGGTGAAGACACTCATAAGCACATGGGCACTGTCTTAAAATGCTATGAAATTATAAACGTCACAGACTTTTTGGGGCACAAACTTATGTTCCAATTAGAAGGCAGATTTGTAGGTTGACAGCATTTTTGGACAATATTGGCATTTGGAGGACAGCTTCCCTTGAAGGTTCTTTACTTTCACCAAAAAGGAGCATCATAGTTATAGAATACTGTTCACATATGGACAAGATTCCATTTGAGGAACAATTATACTGGTTAAAGAACATGATTATTAGAAATATAATGCACTTCTGATTGTTTTTCATAAAAGAGATCAAGTGACATAAGGGCAATGCAGTGAAGTGAATCCCTGCTGAAAAACCAATACAAACCCTCATAGAGTAGTAAATGCAGTAAACCCTCATTTGTAATGGCTTTAATGGTTATAATGGGAATTGTATTGGCTTTAAAACTGTAATGGTCTCTGTGGGTCTCTACTGGTAATCTGTTGCCTTCTATTGGTGGAAAATTATGTCTAGTGGATACCATTAATGACCAATAATGGTAAAGGTTTTAATGGTTAGCTGTTGGTTTATAATGGCATTTGTAGTGGAAACCATTAGAGATTCTGTAATGGCTTCTACAGTATTTTTCAGCAGGGTTGCTTTTCAGCATGGCACATTTTGTACATATTACTAATGAAAAGCAATACAGACTTTTTTTTCAGTGCATTTCAAGTTTTTTTTTTTTTTTTTTTAAAAGTGGGATTTCTATTTCATACATGGATTATATTTACTTCTGACATAAATTCGGTTTTTCATGATTAAAAAACATCCGCTGATCTGCTGTTTTTCATTAGGACCAAACAACATAAGAGAATGATGAACCATGAACAATTTGCTTTTCAGTGTGGCATGTTTTCTGCATGACACTAATTAAAAAAAAAGCAATGCAGACTGTGTATTGTATTTCCATTTTTTTGGGTTTTTTTAACCAGTGTGGTTCCTTTTCCGTCTTAAATGGAATCACACAGTGAAACTGCAATGCATCAGCATGAACTGCTATTGAAAGTGAATGATTTTCATTAATAAGATCAAGCAATAAAGCTTTTGCTTTTCAGTGTGGCATGTTTTCTACATATCACTAATGAAAATGTTGTTTTGTGTAACAACACAAAAATCCCAATGGATTTCTCATTGGTTTTAACCGGTATGATTCCTTTTTTTGGCTCGGGTAAGGACTCTTCTCCATATTCACCTGACCACATGAAAATTTGGATTAGTTTAGAATTTGTGGATATTTCAAATGGTAAGCAAACTGCTTTTCTTGTAACTAACAGCTATGTTTCTGTTCAAATTTGTGCTTTTAAAATGGCAGAAGTAAATACAATTTTAAAAATCTCGCTAACATTCAGCTAGGTTACTGCATGAAGTTTGGCTTGCTAGTTAGCTATGTTATTTAGTGAACTGTTGTGCTGTGTTTAGCACCAGATAAATAGCTTCTGCTAGTTTAGGGTTTATCCTCACATACGCTAAAAATAAACTATTGAATCCACCGCAAATTCACTGGCTACCCTAAAAGTTATGACTTAAAAATGAGTTCAAAGATTTATGACTAAAGGGTGACCCAAATGTGATGCTTCCTTTTTGGTTGAAATGCTATTTAAATGCAATGGGACAGGTACCTGCCTCCAGAATGAAACAGCTATTCATGTCATATTTTATTTATATTCTTCAATGTAAGATCCCAATCAATAGTGTAATTTGTTCAGCATAGCCTCCGTGGCTGTGCTTGCTTATTGGCAGAACATAATATGTCTATTTTAAGTAACCCCAAGGAGATGGTTTTGATTACTCAGCCAAGACACCAGACAAAATAATGGTTCAAGGCAAACCGGTATAATCACACTCTATAGTTCTTTAAAAAGCTAACCTCACTCCCTGCTTTTTTCGTCACTCTTTCTTTCAAACCCTACAACTAAAGCCCTACACTCAAAATGACGACACTCAAAAAATCAAATAAAACTGTCTAGATGGCTGAAAACATTCTGAACTGGTCAAATGTGTGGTGCTGGCTGGAAACATTTCCTACATAACTCCACGCCACCTTGCAGAACTAACACAGCTCCACCTCCTGCCTTTCCTCCATATAGTTAGTACTCCTGACGCTGGTATCCTGCGGACCCGTCAAACATCCCTTCTCCATTGGGTTGCTGGTAGGAGCCTGTTCCTCCAGGGCTCTCGGGTTCGTCGCCGCTGGTGAAGGCGCTGTATGGAGCGGCGGCCGCATCCTGACTCGGGTCGGTGTAGTCCTGCGAGAAAAGCGCCGAATCCGCCCCCAACTTAAAGCGCTGGAATGCCAGGAAGGACTGTCCTGCCTGGCCACAGGGGATTTGGTTTGGAAGGGGTGGTGTTAAATGGAATGCCAGATGTAGCAGAATAGGTTGTAAGAAAAAAATAAAAATAAAAAATCAAGTTTGTTGATAAGAAAAATGAAAATGATGGAATTGGGTTTAAATCATTGCATGACATGTGCATAAACAACAATGACAAAGGATTTAAACCCATGAACCATTAAAGAAATTGAAGCAATAGTGGTGTAAATAAGTGCAAATCAAAGAAGGGTTTGGTGTAAGGATGTGAGAGGGAGAGAGAAAGAAAAGCGAGAGCATGATTAGTACAGTGCAGCAATTAGTGCAGTACAACGTGAAGACGTAATTAAGCAAGAGTTACGTGTGTATTTTGGCAGATACGTATAAAACAAGACTTAACCTTGTTTATTTTAAGCAGAATTCAATTTAACCTCTAATGATTAAAAACGCAGCAGGATTTAATTTACAAAACCTGGCTGAATTGCTTTCATTTATTAAACTGGAATACAAACAAATTTATTTATAAAGCATTTGCAGGGGGAAAAAAAGGACAAAAAATACGGTATTCATGAAAATCCAGTTAGTTAAAAAAAGAGCTTCAGAGTTTAACTTTAAATTTACATTTAAGGAGAATAAATAAAGTGAACCTCAGCTGATCAGCTTTAAATCATACAATATAACTGGTGTGTGTTACTGCAACTTTATATATGATTACACTGTCAGGTTTCAATCCCTTATTTATTTCAGTAACATTTACAAATTTAAAGAAACTGAGTCATGGAAATTTAATGACAATACCTGATGAAACATTACTGAGACCTAATGAAAATTGTCTGTAATCCTTTTTGTTCAGACGGAAAAATAGGATAATATCCTGTTTTTTCCATCCATTTTCCATAAGGCTTATCCTACACGGGGTTGAGGGGGAGCTTGGAGCCTATCCCAGGGAGATTGGGGCACGAGGTAAGGTACACCCTGGACGGGGGCCCAGCCCATCGCAAGGCACAACATCACACACACATTCACACACTACTAATCAGCCTAAATTGTATGGCTTTGGACTGGCAGAGGAAGCTGGAGTACCTGGAGGAAACCCCTGAAGCACGGGGAGAACATGCAAACTCCCCAAATTGAAGTACTACACATTACTCACTTAAATGAAAGGACAGACTTGTACCAAAATAGTTCACAGTATAAAAATGTTTCATTTTACTAAATAAACTGTATTATAACTGTTGTTTCTACCCCCTTTTAACGAAAGCTATTTTTGGACAATAGACAGGCTGTAGATGCTGGTATCCACACCACTAGAGGGCCTGAACAAACAGGCTACAACATCTTCAGAAATAACGACCTTTCATTTCCTCAAAACTTCTTCATTATCCATCACCGGATAAACCAATAAATTAACAAACAATAGTGAATAAACAAATGTCATGTGCACAACACATTCATTTTTTACATCCTCCTTAATAGCTTGGCACTTAGACGACTGAAAGCATAGAAGTAATTTCTGTGTGTGTGTTTGTGTGTGTGTGTGTGTGTGTGTGGGTGTGTGTTTGGGTGTGTAAGCCTGTGCAAGTGTGTTGGCATGTTAGACATAAGATTGCTGGGGCTGGGAAGGGAATAATTTGAGGTATTCCTCTTCAAAGTTCACAGATTGTAGCCTTTCCAAAGATAACCATGTAAGGGCTGCCTGAAACACACACACACACAACACACACACACACATACGCACAGTGATGGAGAAAACATATGAGCAAAGGAACAAATGCTAAATATGGTGACCACAGCTCCATGACAGTTCCAGGAGACCAATAAGTTCCTCTCTGCAGTGAGTAGGAGTGTGATTAATGTTTCTCTGATGCAGTAAGTGAAGGTACAGACCCAAGTGAAGATGGAGAAGAAGGAGAAGGTGATAGCAGCGCGAGCAGCGTCTGCGCCCTCCTTCAGTGGATTGTCCTCAAGTTTTGCCACCTGCCACTGGTTAGCCATAAAGCAGAAGCCCACAAACCAGACGAAGGACCAAAATGCTGGAATGAGTGAAACAGAGAGAGAGGAGAGAGAGAGACAGAGTTAACACATTAAGGACAAAATATTAAAGTGTCTTTAGAGCATCGCTGCTTCTTAATGTAGATGGGTGTACAGAGTGGACATTGTGTAGATGTAGATGGGTGTACAGAGTGGATATAGTGTGTAGACGTAGATGGGTGTACAGAGTGGATATAGTGTGTAGATGTAGATGGGTGTACAGAGTAGACATTGTGTAGATGTAGATGGGTGTACAGGGTAGACATTGTGTAGATGTAGATGGATGTACAGAGTGGATATTGTGTAGATGTAGATGGGTGTACAGAGTGGATATAGTGTGTAGATGTATATGGGTTTACGGAGTAGACATTGTGTAGATGTAGATGGGTGTACAGAGTAGACATTGTGTAGATGTAGATGGGTGTACAGAGTGGATATAGTGTGTAGATGTAGATGGGTGTACGGAGTAGACATTGTGTAGATGTAGATGGGTGTACAGAGTGGATATTGTGTAGATGTAGATGGGTGTACAGAGCGCATATAGTGTGTAGATGTAGATGGGTGTACGGAGTAGATATTGTGTAGATGTAGATGGGTGTACGGAGTAGATATTGTGTAGATGTAGATGGGTGTACAGAGTGGACATTGTGTAGATGTAGATGGGTGTACAGAGCGGATATACTGTGTAGATGTAGATGGGTGTACAGAGTGGATATAGTGTGTAGATGTAGATGGGTGTACGGAGTAGACATTGTGTAGATGTAGATGGGTGTACGGAGTAGACATTGTGTAGATGTAGATGGGTGTACGGAGTAGACATTGTGTAGATGTAGATGGGTGTACGGAGTAGACATTGTGTAGATGTAGATGGGTGTACAGAGTGGACATTGTGTAGATGTAGATGGGTGTACAGAGTGGACATTGTGTAGATGTAGATGGGTGTACAGAGTGGACATTGTGTAGATGTAGATGGGTGTACAGAGTGGACATTGTGTAGATGTAGATGGGTGTATGGAGTAGACATTGTGTAGATGTAGATGGGTGTACAGAGTGGACATTGTGTAGATGTAGATGGGTGTACAGAGTGGACATTGTGTAGATGTAGATGGGTGTACAGAGCGGATATAGTGTGTAGATGTAGATGGGTGTACAGAGCGGATATAGTGTGTAGATGTAGATGGGTGTACAGAGCGGATATAGTGTGTAGATGTAGATGGGTGTACGGAGTAGACATTGTGTAGATGTAGATGGGTGTACAGAGCGGATATAGTGTGTAGATGTAGATGGGTGTACGGAGTAGACATTGTGTAGATGTAGATGGGTGTACAGAGTGGATATTGTGTAGATGTAGATGGGTGTACGGAGTAGATATTGTGTAGATGTAGATGGGTGTACAGAGTGGACATTGTGTAGATGTAGATGGGTGTACAGAGCGGATATAGTGTGTAGATGTAGATGGGTGTACAGAGCGGATATAGTGTGTAGATGTAGATGGGTGTACAGAGCGGATATAGTGTGTAGATGTAGATGGGTGTACAGAGTAGACATTGTGTAGATGTAGATGGGTGTACAGAGCGGATATAGTGTGTAGATGTAGATGGGTGTACAGAGTAGACATTGTGTAGTTGTAGATGGTTGTACATGCATCTTTGCAAGCACGTGGCATATATATAATACAAATAAATAAAATAGGATGAAAAGATCATAACTAGCCGTACCGCTTGCTTTAAAGATTTCCCTTCTGCCTTCATATCTATTCTGATTCTTTTGTCAATTTCATACTGATCCTTTACTGTGCTAGAATTTGTGTGTGTCTGTGATTGTTTTATGGATAACAATAAAGCTCAAACTGCCATTTTATGTGTGCATGTGTGTGTGTGTGTGCATTTGCAATGGCTCACAAAAAGCTCATAAAGGACCGCTGTCCTTTACTGTTTACTGCACACCGCCACAATATTTCACGCCTCTGCATTCAGTGCGTCTTTATCCTCCACTAACAAGGGCACAAATTCAGGACAAATCCCACAAACATGTGCAGTAATGGATCATGGCCTGTTTGATTTAGGAAAGAGTGAAACAGTCGCCAAACTATACCTTTTAGTTTAGTTTAGTTAGTTAGTTAGGGAAAGTGTTTTTGTTTTATTTTATTTTATTTAACCATAACAATATAACTACCAGTAATTCGGATATCCTTTTCTTTCAGATCATGACATAATGCTATACCCTCAGCTTCATTAAATGAGCATGGAGATGAACTTAATCCAGGCCAGGAACTTCTCTCACCTGACACCCCGATGTCGGTGAGCACGGCTTTCTTGCGGCCCTTTATGCTGCTGATCTGAGGGAAGTACACATCCAGTGCCAGGAAGGCCATACAGGAAATGAAGGCCAGCGTGCCCATACCTACGGCGTAGTTACAGGCGTTCTGGTTCCGGTTGAAGACGCAGTACTCCACCACCTCATCCGGCCTGTTCACGTAGCCCTCATTAGCAATGCAGCCAAATATTACTAACGAGAAAAGCTGGGTGAGAGAGCGGGAGAGAGAGAGAGAGAGAGAGAGAGAGAACGAGATAGAGAGAAAGAGCATGGGTGTGTCAGTGTAATCGAATCCATAAGAGTTTTGTACTGATATTAAATCATGATAATAACAATCACATAATAATTTATTCATGCATCGTTCATCATTACTGTGCACCATATACAGATCAGTCCCTCCAGGACTGCAATTCGCAGAAATGAATGCAAAATCAAGCAAAGTCGGAGGAGCTTGCAATTTTTCTAAATTATCGCAGATTTTCCGCAGATTTGGACCCAGACGTGTCATGTGACGTCATCGCAACGCGCATTCAGTCAAAGCCCTCTTCGATTCATGTGCGTCCAACATGAGTACAGCTAAAAGGTCTCATTTACCAACAAACATCACTGCGAAAGGCCGTGCAAAACTAGTTCGTGCAATTGCAATTTCGCCAATTCGAGCTGTTTTCCACAAAAAAAAGCACAAAAAACTCCACAATTGCATCAGAAATTTTGAAAACAAACAAAAGCTGCAGCAAAATCAAGTATTTTTGGCTACAACAATCACACAAAAAAGTCAGCGAAATCCTGTACGGACTGACAGATCAAAATTTATTTACATATAATCGCTTGCTAGCTGTCAGCTTGGATTTTAAGAATTAAGATTAAGAAAGGATTAAGAAAAGATTTATTTAGCTCTTATATCAGGGAGGGATACCCATGCTAAAATATTAAATTTAATCATAAAAATGAACTTCGGCAATGTTAGCTACAATTTGAGCTCAAATTTACATACGTATATTTGATCAAATATTCCACAATGAGATTTTTCATGTAGCTCACTTCTACCTATCAGAATTATGACATTACGAAGGATACATTCAATAAAGGAATAAAACACAACTGTGCATGGTGTTATGGTATAATATTCAATGGTAGTGTGATGTGGCTCGGGGTCACCACACAGAAGTTTATTATTTTCCAATAACAGCATCACATCCTGTCATGTGTTATTCTTCTTACACCACAACAATTTGTCTACAATAATAATAATAATAATACAAATTATTAAAGAAATATGCATCCTGATATTTATCTGTTTGTAATTCCATTTAATGTTATGGAATGTTCTCGAAAAAAGGTTAGTTACTGTTCTCACTTACATTAGGGGCTACACACAGTCCCTTACCAGCCTGTCTGTTTTCCATCTCTAAGAAGATAATAAGACAAATGCAGCTGAGAAACCACAAAGCCAGCCATCTTACAAACTTACAAAGTGCTGACATTGGAGACCAAAAAAAAGAAGCTAAATAAACATCTCACAGAACCCTTCACAACTTTATTAACAACTACACAGTCCCTGTGGTCTGTTATTATAGAAACAATAAAGTTTCTACAATACAAATATTGCAATTATTTCCTTCTTCTCTATATTACACGCTTTAGTTTTTATGCAAAATTTGAAAAAGACAGTCCTAAAACACATTTTAACCCTTTCTCATAGTACGCAGTAGGGCTGGCTAAAAAATATCGATTCTCGAATTTTAATCGATCTTCAATTTAACGAAACGATTCGTAATGCTCGTGCTTTACTCGAGAGGATGTGAATGTTATCTGTAGTTCGCCTCTCGTCCTGAAGACTTTTGAAAATTGAATTTTGAATTTTTACAGTAATGTGCAGTGTGTAGTTTGTGCCTACCTCGTGTGCATTGTATGCACGTGGTTATGATTTCTTGTTACAATGTTTGTTACTCAAAGTAAAAGTACAAAATAATTAAACATAATTGTGTGGGCCCTATTGTTAATGTAAATGTGTATTTCAGTAATATAGCTAAGTAGGAGGGTTTCGGTTACCAGCATTTATATTAAAACATGTATTCCATGTCTGTAAAACTAACATTTTAAATGATATTGATAACTAATCGATATTGAAGCAAATCGAAATCGAATCAAAACCATATAAATAAGAATCGAATCGCCAAATTGCTCGCAATTTGGCAGCCCTAGTACACAGCCTTCCATTTTGCCTGCAAAATGGAAATCGACTTATAGGACTCTTTCAATCAGTATAAACAAATTAATTATTTTATTGCTACAAGTCTGTTATAAGATGAGTCAGGACACAGTTGGGTTTCTGTGTGTAGAGTATCGTGACTCTGTGTTTGGCTGCTGGTGAGCAGGGCGATGGGAAAGGGGAGGGGTTTGAGCCCCCCGATGAGCAAACAATTCACACATCTCAACAATAACACTGGTACAGAGATAAAAGAGACAGCATAACTAAAGCTTTTTTGATAATAAAACACTGCATACAACTACCACAATCAAGTTATAACATATAAACCTGGTAGGCTAGGTAAAAAAAAAATACTTTTAGAGAAACTGCAAATTCTTAAAGCCTTGAGTGTCTACTTTCATATGGGTCATTAACCACTATAGTAGAGTGTGACATCTCAAATAAATACAATGCTGAAGACAAGCACCCCCACAACAGGTGGAAATTCCATTTTTTGGCCTCTGGTCTAAAGAGTTGATGCTATTCTCTAAACATACTCAAAGAATCACTTCCTTAAAATGCTGTGGAATAAAATGAGTAAAACCTGAACCTGTGAAACTACAAGGTTTTGGGGAGAATTTCTCCATTTCCAAAGCAGGTGGTGCTTATTTTGAGAAGAACAGATGGGTTCGGGGTGATAAACGGATACACAGAAGAGTTACTGATGGAGCAGAAAGCGTGACCACAACCCTCGCTTCCTCTTTTTAGCTTAAATTGAATAAGCGAGGTCGTCAGGACTAAGAACGGAAGAGGCTCGTTTTGCATTATTTGATCTGGACAGTGATGAATTCTCCTGTGCCTCCTGTGTTACTGTGAGTAGGAACATAAATGATGCTGAACAGGAGTTATCTTTCACTCATTAACTTTCCTAAGTTGGAAAAAAAAATTTAATTTTCTTTGCTTTGTGTTTTATTTTCCCCCATAGTGCTGAAGTTGTAAAAGTTTCAGAAGTTAATCACTGGACCCACTGCCTATGGGGAAGCATTTTGTTTCGCCTGAGGCAAAGATTACTGTTTTAGTGTGCATGTGTGTGGGTGTGTGTATTGCGCCCTAGGCATTTGTTTGCCAACAGTGGCAGGGATGTGTGTGTGTGTGGTGATCAGAGAGAGAGCGGTGGGTGCGTCTGGTGGGTGCCGTGGTTGCACAGCTGGCTGTTGACTGCTACTCTGATATTAAAGGACAGCTTATTGTGGAGTGACAGAAAGAATGATCACTGTCTATCTCAGTATTCATCTCTGTCTCTCTCTCTTCCTCTTTGTCTTTCTCTGATTATCAGTCCTGTACTGTCCCTAACACCCACACACAAACACATTAGCCCTGTTTCAACTAGTATGCCGTGTAAAGCTCATAACTTGGAATTTAAGACCTCTGGCTACAAAGAAAAAAGTTTTTCCTACTCAGAAAAAGAAATTCCTACTCAGGAAGGTGTCCTGAATTCAAAGTTCGGAATACAATGACATGTCAACATGGCCGCTTATGCAAGTCAACAGTCAACGAAACACCACTTCACTACTATTTACTTGAGATCAGTCAGCATAGACATATAAATTAATTAAATATACAGTTGCAATCAAAATTATTCAACCCCCATTGCAAATCTTTCAGACTTTCAGCTGTTTGCAATGAACAAATCAAACAAAAGCAATTGAAATAGTTCAACACAACGAATGCTTCAAGTGGTTTTCCCAAATTCAACTGAAAATGCAACTTATAATGATTTCTCCAGTTTCAAAATTATTCAACCCTTTCATGGCAAGCATCTTTAGTACTTAGTAGCACACTCTTTTGCTGTTATGACCTGCTGCAAATGAGATGCAGAGCTTCTGGCAGCGTTCCTGAGGAATCTTAGACTATTTCTCATGAGCAATGGCCTCCAGTTCAGTAATATTCTTGGGTTTGTGTGCTGCAACCACCTTCGTCAAATCCCACCAGAGATTTTCTATGGGGTTAAAGTCAGGTGACTGTGATGGCCTTCCAGGACTTCTTCTGCAACCAAGCCTTGGTGGAATTTGAGGTATGCTTGGGATCATTGTCCTGTTGGAAGGTCCAACGACACCCGAGCTTCAACTTCCTCACAGACGGCATGATGTTTTCTCCTCGGATGTCCTGATACTTCAATGAATCCATCTTGCCTTCCACATGCTACAGGTTTCCGGTGCCAGAGGATGCAAAGCAGCCCCAGAGCATCACCGAGCCACCACCATGCTTGACTGTGGACAGAGTGTTCTTTTCTTTTTCTTCTTCCTCCAGACATACCGCTGAGCCATCATGCTGAAAAGTTCCAGTTTTGTTTCATTGCTCCACAGGACAGAATCCCAAAACTTCTGTGGCTTATTTATATGATTTTGAGCTGACTTTTCTTGTGCTTTTGGGTCAGTAGCGGTGTACATCTTGGTGCCTTTGTGCCTGTTGCCACCAAGTCTTGCTGCAGGTCTTTTGCAGTCACTTGAGGGTTTTTCACAACCTGCCTTCTCAGAAATCTGGCTGCAGCCGTTGATAGCTTCCTTTTTCTGCCTCGTCCAGGTATTTCATACATTTTATACCCCTAGCCAGTTCAGGTATTTCAAGTGTTCCAGATCAAGCACACCTGTGCAACTAATGAAGCCCTTGATTAGTTGCATCAGGTGTGCTTGAGACAACACCCGTTTTGCATATTTGTGCTGTTGTGAGGAATTCTATTCAAGGGGTTGAATAATTTTGAAACTGGAGAACTCATTATAAGTTGCATTTTCAGTTGAATTTGGGGGAGACCACTTGAAGTTGTGTTGAACTGTTTCTATAGCTTTTGTTTGATTTGTTCATTGCACACAGCTGAAAGTCTGTACATTTTGACAATAAACCTGATTTGCAATGGGGGTTGAATAATTTTGATTGCAACTGCATAATATTGACCACACCATTTTGAGAACTGTACATCATAAACTCATTATCAGTCATTTTAGCTGGTGTACATTTTTTTCTCCACTTTGTAGCTCAAAAAATGATGAGTGCTCCCGAGTTAAGTCGAATGCAGCATTAAGCCGGGGATGATGAACGGATGGTTGGATGAATTTAATAAACAGGATGAATAAAGAACAACTCAGACATAATCTCTAATCTCATTATGATGCTAATACTCTTTTATTTTATCCTCCACTGTAATATAATGTTAACCCCAATACTAAACCAGGGATGGATCTGTATTAAAAATCCATGGGATAATAAATATCCTGCATGTGATATATGACTATATTGGCTTATGGACATTTCTGTTAAATGCCACACTGCAGTGCGAGTATTCAATTACATTATTAAGGTACTTGCTAGAATATATTTCCAATATTTTTGTTATTAGGATCACTCTTACTCTTCAGTAGATTATAAAACCAGTAATGAAATACTGTTTTCTCTTTTAAAACCTTTTTAAAATGATTATTTTTTTTATTTTATTTTGTCGATTCTTTGGAACAGACAGCAACCTTTTCTTTCTTTCTTTCTTTCTCTCTTTCTTGTTCAAACGATTCAAATATATGCAAATCTTGAGATTTGAAAAAAGTAAAAGAGCAGTTTAGCTGCACAAGTCAAAGTTCATGTGCGTGCGTGTGTGTGTGTGTGTGTGTGTGTGTGTGTGTGTAGAAATCGTATAAATGTAAAATCAATTACTCGTTTGAACTGCCTCTACAAAAAGCTCTGTAAATACCTCCTCACAACCCAAAATATTCAAACTGAAACCTTGTAATAACAGCAAATTCTGCTTGCTTGGCCATAGGTTAAAAATGTTATGCTAGCTGCGTAACAAGCTACAGCAGTGTACTTTGCCATAACCAATCCCATTACTGCTGGAGTAGCGTATTTAAAATTTAGCTGGCTGATATCAAAAAAAATTCTAACATACTGTCAATGTGAAGGAACTGATCAATTCTCAAAACTGAAAAGAAAAAAAAAACACTGTGTTGTTTGCTGTACCCACTTTCTCGCTCACAATGTTGCTGTCTCTTTGCCCTCGACCTGTCTATCCTCCTCTATTCACTGTCATGTTAGTACACTCCGTCCTCCACACACACACACACACACACACGCACACACACACACACGCACACACACACACACACACACACCACACTCCTGTGTCTGTGTGTGTATCTCTGAGCTCAAATGTTTCTACATTGTATGGTCAAATGCTGTATAACATTACCGGCCCTGTAAGATCAGCAAAGTCAATTTGAAACATTTAGACAATTTGCTTCATTCAGTCATTGTGACAGTCTGACCCATGCTGTGGGATGAATATGAGAATAAATAGAGCATAACATCTGAAACCTGATGGTGAACCGGACACTTTTATGTGACCTCTTCTCTCCTACCTCCTGACCTTTACTGGAGCGTTGTTCAGCCAGCTAGCTAAATTGTAACTAGCTAAAATTAGTCAGATTAATTTGACTAGCATTCCTGTAGGGGGGAATTTATTTATCGTGTACACATATTTTGGCTCCACTTATCCCCATAGAGAGAAGAGCCACTGCAAATCAATACAAAGTTCTTCTGACTGATCCCCTTTATACTATGATGCAATATTTCTATCCTGATGGGCGTGGTATCTTCCAGGATGGCCCTGCCCCCATCCTCAGCTCACTGGATCCGATTGATGAGAATGAAAACCATGCTATGGCTTTCACACTCACCAAATCTCAACCCAATTGCACACCTATGGGAGATTTTGGAACAGTGTGTAAGACCATGAGAGGCATTGTTCACAAACTCGCATGCCTACTTTACGAACATCTAGGGGATTAAAAGTGACATTCATTAGATGTCAGAGCCAAAACTTTGAATGTTTTTTTCCCAATGTTTAGCGATTTCATGTAGTGATGTTAAACACACTGACAAAATTTCCGCTGTCATCGTGATTGTTGTCATGGACCGCATCTCAAACAATCATACATTCAAAAGTATTCAACAATGCAGAAGATCCAGACCTTTTGGTAAGTTTATAGGCTACGTGAATGGTTTTTGATATTCAACCACTAATCTTAATAACTTAGTGTTAGTACTCAATAACTGTGTAGAATAGTATACGAGTATGCGATTTGAGACCCAAGGCTAGTTTTTTAGTCAGTTGCGGACACCGTGTCACATGATACTACAGTATAGCATCTCCACTGTTTATGTTCGTATTGCACCAGCTTTAATTTCTGTGCACAACATGCACACAAGGATATGTGTAGCAGTCATCATATGTACATGTGTGCGCAGTTTAAAATAAGTACAATCAATGCCAAGGTGCATCTAAGCTGTTCGGACAACACTTTATGTTGGTTTTTTCCTTTAATTATTCATTCATCTTGGGCTTGTAGTGAAGGACATTTGTATCATACATCTTGTATCGGTGGAAATGTTGTGTACTTCGCTGCAATTTTTATTACCTTTACAAAAATTGCTGAAGTACACTGGATTTATCATATATGCGTATACATGTTGAGACGAAAACATAGCTGCTGTCACTGCAAAATTTGTCGCACTGTGTCCTAGCTGTGAAGGAACAATCTGTTTCTTTGCAGTCAGTCTAAGAGTCAAGATAACACACACTCTCTACTTGTATAGGCATGTCTCTCTCTCTCTCTCTCTCTCTCATTTCCCCTGTCAACCATTTCTGATTTTCCGGTCCATACCCCCCCCCCCCCCCTGCATGATAAGTCTGTCTACGGGGTGATGATCCCATTGCAGCACAGAAGAATTATGGGATAGCATGTGCGTCAGCAGCGTTGCGCCTGTGGCTGTGTCAACATGTTGCCATGGCAACACACAGGCCTTGTAATGATGGGGCTGAGAAGCAGACTGTTTGTGTGTTTGTCTATGTGACTGACTGACTTGTGTCCTGGTTTTGCTACAAAAGATGTAAAACGACACACACCGATCTTAACCAGAACGGCATCTTAAACCTCCTGGGAACATGGTTCCAAATGTTAGAGAATCTTTATGATATCAATATGTCGTTTAATAAGCATTTACCAGAAATACATACCCCTAAATGCTATTGAATTAGATGTAAAAGCTTCGAAAAGTCCTGTTTTCTGCATGATCACAGCTTTGTGGGCATGTCACATGGCATACTGACTGACAGCAGTGTCTCTAAAGCAACGTAAACAACTCCTGAAGTGCTAGAAAAGCGTGTAGGAATGACAGTGCAGTGCTTCCACATTACTAGTTTTTATGTAAGTGGTCAGTGGCGAGGCTCACGATAAGCAGCAAAATAACATAATGAGAGGTTTGTGTTCAATTACTAACTGCTACTTCTGTCCTTTGCTAGTTTTAAAACGCTACACTCATCAACAGAACATCATATCACAACGTGTTGAAGCAGTACATGTCTCATTAACTCATTTAACTGTTACACAATGTTGACTGGCTTACTGGTGCGTTTTGCTCGTAAGGCAACATTAGATTATTAGATCAGATTTTTCAGTTTACAATACTGTAAGACTAACACTAATAATACCGTTAGTACAGTGAGAAAAAACATAAGATAAGGACTTTAAAAAAAAATAAAAAAATACTGTAATAAAGTGCTAATTTAAGTGCTTGGTGAAAAGGTAGGTCTTACGTCTTCATTTGAAGACAGCAAGCTGTTGAAGTCTCAGCTGTTTGGATAGCCAGAGGATGTTTGTTCCATCCTTCGAAGTGCCAAGACAGAGAAGAGCTTTGATGCATGTCTTCCTTGTACACTGAGAGATGGTGGGTCCAACCGAGCAGTGCTAGAGGCACAGAGGGACTGTGAGGTGTGTGAAGGCAAGAAGGACAGTTGGTTGCTCATGGGTACTCCAAGGTTGCGTGCACTGACAGATGGTGAGAACTGAGAGTCATCCTGAGAATTTGGAACAACTGGAACTGGCCACAACAAAGCATTAGTCTGTGTTAAATCAATAGCAGAAGCTATAGATAAGCAGATAGCTCATTTCAAATGATATTTTGAAAGACTTGATGTCACCCCTACCAAATTTAGGCTCACACAGAACTCCATACATCCATCCATCTTCTATACCACTTTATCCTTTTCAGGGTCACGGGGAACCTGGAGCCTATCCCAGGGAGCGTCAGGCACAAGGCAGGGTACACCCTGGACAGGGTGCCAATCCATCACAGGGCACAATCACATACACACTCAGACACCCATTCATACACTACAGACACTGGAGTACCCGGAGGAAACCTCCGCAGCACGGGGAGAACACGCAAACAGGCACACATAGGGCCACGAATCGAACGGTTGGGGGAATCGAACCCCCAACCCTGGAGGTGTGAGGCGAACGTGCTAACCACTAAGCCACCGTGCGCCCCTTCACACAGAACTCGACTAGAAGAAACCAGCAGAAAATTCAGAACTCATTAAAGAGATACATGTTCGTTCATTTCCGATTCACCACATAAACAACAGTAAAACACTAATTAAGAAAATAGAAAATACTGTAATCTGACCAGGATCTTATTTCAAAATATTAGTTTTAGTTCTAATTTAGTTATATAAATCTAACACAATGCTAATTAAAGCTAAGGACGAAAGAACATTTTTTTGGTATTTTTTGTGCTATTGTTTCTTCTGAAGGCTGGTATAACCTTATTAGAACTATTCTCCACTCTAACACATGGTACTGTTTCTATAATTATTATTTGTTACAAAACACAAATATCAAGGAGAAATTAAAAACACACATGGCCACACATGGTCTGGGTCTTAGGGGGAAATGCACATAAGCTGTCTAATCAATCAATTGTTTGTTTTGCTGTGTCCTGTGATCATCCTGTCCAATCACAGAGACATCAGACGAGGTATAGATCAGAGTTTCTCAATCTTTCGCCCAGTGCGTCCGACTTTTTTTGAATGGCAGTCATCCATGGTCCACCTGTCATCCACTGGTTTACCCACACAAGTTGGATGCTTACCCTGAAGGTGACGTTCAAGTTTAGAAGGCTTCATTGACTCGTTGGCCAAAACCTCACCACACTCAGCATACTGTGGTTTTTCGTCCACTGTAACATTAAAGCCTTACTTCATATAGTCCGGTTTGTACATGCGAACGGTGATGCAGCAGGATCTGAATCGACTACGTGCTTTCGTTTAAAGCAAGTATGCATTTTTCCAGACAATGAATCGTGTTCAGACTAGCACAGTGCATGGAGTTAGCGCATACGTAAGATCAACGCTATGTAAAGACGTCTATGATTGGACAGCTAATAAATGACGTCAGCCTTTTACTTACAGTTGTTTACGTAAACCTTGAGAAATTAAAACGATTCGCCGCAAAAGGTCACTGTTGCTGTAAACATTGCAAATATACAGTTCTAATTGGCAATTTGTACTCAGAAAAGATCTTGCAACTCAGCAGACAATGACCCACGATGCATTTTTGAGCCGCGACCCAGTGGTTGAGAAACACTGGCAAAGTTGAATCACAGAGTTCATAAGAACCAATAAAATAATGCGGGATGACCTTCGAACAGAAAGTTCCACGGTTCACAAGTAGGGCTTTAATGCATTTTGACTTATTATGTAAGGAATAGAAAACATGACAGAGCATGCTGTTGTAGGAAAGAAATCAGTGATGGGACGGCCAACAAACAACGATACATCATAATTTTTATCCGAGTACAGCACAGTTACATTTAATGCTGTGAAACATCCACAAAACAAATGAGTTCCTCTTACCTCTTACATTATAGCAGCTATAAACAGTAGTTCCCTCAGTATAATTTAGGCATTCCCTTTTTTGGTTATCAATTAGCTGGATCCAAGAGGCCGAAACATTAAGACAAAAAAATATTAAGACAAAAAAAATGCAGAATTATTTAGAAAAAGAAATCCCTTCATGACCTTTTAGGGGTTCAGTAGAAATGATATCAAGCTGTGCTATGTAAAAAAAAATATTAAAATTTTCTAATCCAGAAAATCAGTTTACAAATCAATTACGTTTGTAATGTACATTATTATTGACTATCATAAGTCATAATTTTTTTCATAAAAACTACATTGGAAAGTCAGTGTAGCACTGTTTTTATGGAAGCGTATTAGCTAATGCAAACTCACAGCTCCAGTGCAAAAGTAAGCACGCAAATGTCAGCAAACATAACATTTTGGTGATTGATTACAGCTAGGGTATACCTTTATCTCTGCTTAGGGGCTGCTCTTGGGTGGGAACAGGTTCCTGAAGTGAATTTCTGACAGAAGACTTTTAGCTTGTGTCTACAAAAGCCCTAAAAGGCCATGCATTATTATTATTTTTTCTTTCTTGTTTTCTCTAGATCTCGACATAACGAAAGTTGTTTTCTCTTGACCATGACTTAAATTTTGTGGGTACTCGACATAAGTACATGTTTTTATTGTTTTGGAGGCAGCAAAAGCTTTTCGCAGTCCCTCAGGATCATGGATGAACAAATTTGTTTTTACACTGATCAGGGATTCACTCAAGCTATATTAGCTCTATATGAAAAAGCGGTCAGTGATTGACATCTTCCACATTAGCGTCTGACACTTGAGAAAGAAACACCTCTCTCTGAGATAAAGTCCATGTCTACAGCAGGGAATTATTACATTTATGATGGCGATGGCGAAGACGCCAACGTGCATGCAAACACCAGTCTCGTTCACAAGGCGCAAGATTTCGTGATAAAATTATGTCGTGATCACGAGAAAACAAGAAAGAAAAAGATAATAACACACGGCCTCCTAGGGCTTCCGTACGTGTCTTCGTATTGAACTCTGTGAATCAGCTGTTGGTCATGTCGTGAAAAATTATGCCTAGGGTTTCACTTCGAGAATACTGCCAGTGCTTTCATTTCATATCACACTTTTCACATCAGTGAAAAAGCTAAGACCGATTTTTGTAGCAGCTGTTTCACTTCCTCATCTTTTTTCCTCTGTTACTGTTCTAGAAGTGAAAAGAAAAAAGTATTACCGAAGCCACAGTTTTTAGTAGTTTCAATGTTTCACTAATGTTTCGTTTGCACTTTGTTAGCAAGCCTAAGCATTCTGATACATATCATGTATCGTGAAAAATTCTTCAATGATCGTAATATGTTCGTACCATGACACTAGTGAAACTGGAGCACATGTTCTCGCCTCAGGCATGTAAATGCAGTGAAAAGAACACGCGCACTCTGGTCATAAGATGTCAATTTTATGTGCGTTAGGTTAAACAGAGTAAGAAATCAGTACAGCCTCAGGACTCCTAAGATCATACAGGTAAACATACAGTATGCAGTATGTAGCATATATACAGTACATTACATTGCTATTGCTCGTGTTCATTAGCAGCTTAGTCGTGACCTGAACTTGGGTTTTAATGGTGGCAGAAGTTGTAATAAACCTGTTTCTCAGTTTGTGAACGTATTACCGCTTTAATTTCATAAATTAGCTTTATGTTGTGGCCAAAAATGCTTGATCTTGCTGTGACTTTTTTCTGAATTTTTTTTGTGTGCTTTTTTGCAGAAAACTGTTTGAATTGGCGAAATCGCAATTGCACAAAATTGTTTTGCACGGCCTTTCGCAGTGATGCTTGTTAGTAAATGAGATGCTTTAGCTGTACTCATGTTCGACGCATTTGAATCAAAGGGGGCTTTGACTGAATGCGCATTGTGTGTCATATCAGAGAAGGAACTCTGAACTACAGTTCCCAGCAGTCACTGCACCTCACTGCATCACGGTCACCTGCACCTGAATCAAGTTCATGTTAACAAGCACTCATGTGTATATTAGTTACAGTTTGCACTGCACTCCTCATCTTACGTTTGTTTTTCTCTGCCGTCGGGATAATGGTCTTTGTTTAATGTTTATTATTTGCCTTAGTTTTTGCCACAAGTTCTATAGTTACGGTAATGTGTTTTCAATTAAAATCTAGTCTGCACTTGCAAACCGTGACACTTTGCCCAAATCTGCGGTCATTTAGACAAATTGCAAGCTCCTCCGAATATTGCGGATTTTCCTTGATTTTGCGTTCATTTCTGCGATTATAAAATCGCCAAATCCTGGAGGGACTGAGAAAGAGTGTTAAGAACTGTTAAGAAAGAGTTACTGTTACGCACCAAAATTGATTATTCTCCACAAACAGCATGACCCGAAGAGTATTATCCCTCTCATACCAACACAACAATTTGCCAACGATTACAATTTTTATTGATTTAAAAACGACACGTCAAATTTTTTATCCATTTCTCCACATCTTGAGACCATGTTTTTAAGGCAATACACTGTATACTTCAATTAATATGTAAACATTTTCTCTGTCTCTGGTATACAGACACTCCTAGACATGATTTCATCACAAGGACCCAGAATAAGTCGAGAAAACAAATCAGATATCTATAACACACCAGTTATAATAGTATATTACAGCATAGTATAGTATAATACTATACCAGTTTTAGTTACAACTCCTTGTGTCTTCACTCATCAGCCATATTATAAGGTACACCTAACATATAGGTTCACTTGCTGTTAATAAACATCTTAAAGCGGACTATTTTGGATTTTTGTGGAACTCAGTGCAACAGTACACCAAGGATTGTAAGAAAAATCCACAGATTAGGGTGAAGAAACTAGACTGGGGCTGATTTCTTTCCAGCCCAAAACTGTAGATCTATGCAGCCTGTCAGTGACAGTCATGTCAGGTGATTACGATTACACTGAGTGAAACTCCCAATATATCTGATCTTCATTTGGGCTGATGTTTTTCAGAGTCAAAAATTCTTTTGGAGGAGAAACTACAAGTAGATAGATAGACAGACAGACAGATACATAAAAATTCATCAAGCTTCATCCATGATTTTAAAGCGCACCTATTATGGTTTTGAAACGTGAATAATTTTGTTTTAAAGGTCTCATACAATAGATTTACATGCATCCAAGATCAAGGAACACTTTAATGTGCTCATAATTTAAACTGCAGCGTAACCTTTTTTTCCCCTCCAGTGTCACAAACGACTCATTAAATGATCCGTTCTAAAGGAGTCATTCTAAACTCCTGCATTCAAAGACGATACTCTGTTCTGATTGGTCAGATGTCCCAGTCTGTTGTAATTGGTCTACTGCTGTCAGCGTGTTTCAAAAAGGAAACGCCCACTACCATAACGATTTTCAGCTCTGTCTATCAGCAAGCAGCCGATAAAGACCAGAGGGGGGCTTTCTGTTACAAACATACGTAGGTTAGTACAGGAAGTAAAGTCTGGAATCACTAACGACTCGTTTCAGCTGTTCAGAATCTTTGATTTTTTAAACTTTGCAGACTTTTTACAGTCACAAACAGCTCTATAGCACACTACATGAAAGGTAATATTTGAAAAACCACAATAGGTGCACTTTAATGATTGAAATTTTAACTGCTAAAAACTTTTTTAAAACTAGCTTTTATTATTTGCCTTACGTTTACTGGCACTTTACTTTCTCATTGGTTACAAATTTTATGTTTGATATTCAGCAGAATCACAGCATGAAAGGGGTGAAGGCTATCACCAGCCAACCGCATCATTTCAAACTGCTGCTCCTGCTGCATCATGCGGTGGTGTAACACCCACTTCATGAGCTCACAGATGCCTATGATCGGCAAGTGCTGCTGTGACTGGAGGAAGTGTGTTACTGATCCCTCCCTGAAAGCCTGGACAGTTTTGCTCTTTTGGACTCTCATGGGCCATTTTCGGGATTCGAACTTGCACTCTCCGGACCAAAAGCCAAAGACTTTACTGTTAACCACACAAGACCACCTAGCTGTAATAGTTTGCCCCACACATCACTCTTATTGCAGCACTGATTTTGACCTATTGACGTGTAATAGATTTTAGCTTTTGTGTGTGACATGATCGAATGAGTGGTGCTGGGACAAGCATATCAGGCGCAGCAGCATTGTACTGTATGTAGTTACTGCACACTTCAAATGTCACTGCTGAAATCCAGTGACGTGCATAAGGATCATTTATGGAGAAAGAAAACAACATATTTATCTCCAAACTTCAGTAGTCTCTACAGTCTAAAAGAATAAAAACACCAGAGCTGAAGCATCATCTTTTGCCTCAGCTGTTGACTTCCCTCCCTTTGGACACAATTAGGCTGCTGTACAGTGCCATGGTGAAGTCCTATAAGTGGGTGAAGTGTGTGTTCAAGTGTGTTATCCTGAATGAAACATGACCGACACGCACGAGACAGGATATCACAGCATCCTCCTCTCATCATGGCCAAAACGTACACGTTGACCGCGAGATGCTGTCATTCTGCACGCGCTCTGATCAAAACAGCATCCATCCTTCAGAGAAAAGCAGCCTATAATAATACAGAACAAGTCACCTTGACAGGCTTCGTGAATGCACTAATGCTTTAATACAATCAAGCACCAGGCTACTAAGGCACGCGATGCGTAAACATTGCGAGTGCCGAGCGCGCGACTTCCTTCACGCGCCGGCCATCAGCATTATTTTGAATTAAGAAAAAAAAAAAAAACGGGTGGAAATTGTTAATAAAAGCACTCACCCAAGATACCATGCGGAGGACGGTGTGAGGCTGCTGTAGGAACGTGAGGGGGTCGAAGGCTCCTCCGGCCCTGCCCGCTCCGTACGCCGTGCCCTCCATCTTCCCCGCGACAGAGATGGACTCGGAAAAAAAGAAAAAGAAAAAGAAGGATGATTGCACTCGTACTCGCGTGAACGCGCAGGCGCGCCTTCCAGCGCGCAACAATTATTGTGAACGCGCAATTCTTACACGGCGAGGTCTGGAGAGCTTGAAAAAGAGTAATTATAGGCTAATAGTCTAATAATAATAATAATAATAATAATAATAATAATAATAATAATAATAATAATAATAATAAATATTGTTTACTAGATGTTCAGTGACTTAATATCTCATCTCTATCAAGACTTCACTCAGCAAATTAATATTCTTATTTCTTATTTTATTATTTAAAATTGTATACCTATGAAAATGCACACTATTTTCAGTTACTGAGCAAATAAAATTAAGCTGAATTTTAATAGCTAATTCATTTTTTAATAAAGTAGGCTATTTAAAAAAAAAAAGTAAAGCTTTTTTAAAATAAAAAAACGGGATTCATTAAAGAATAAATAAATAAATAAATAAATAAATAAATAAGCTTTGTTTGTTTGTTTGTTTGTTTATGCATACAGACTTTTTGAATAAAAAGTTTGGATGCATTAAAAAAATGTCAATAAAAATAAATAGGCTAAATAGATAAATAAAAAATCCTCAACCTTCATCCATCACTGATTTTAACAGATCAACAGCTACAACAGCTTTTTTTTTTTCACTTTAGCATTTAACTAGTTTTTCTTAGGCTATTTGACTATTATTATTTACTTTTATCGGCACATTCATTTTTATCTTATTTTAATTATTGTGCTTTGTTTTTATGTTATGCTTTTAGTTTCTTCTTTTAGTTTACTGCAATTAATTATTGAACTATTGCTATTGGTTTATTTTAATATATAGTTTCATATATAAACCTTTGTTTCTTTATTTCTTTTTTAATTCACATTGTAAATCAATTTGACCGGATTTTTAAAGGTATGAAAGGTTCCTTATGCATTTAAAAAACATTACTATTATTATTATTATTATTATTATTATTATTATTATAGGCTAATTGTTGTTGCTAATGTTAGTTAGTTAGTTAGTTAGTTAGATAGGTAGGTAGGTAATTATTTTTTACACCAAAAGGTGTTGTCTAAGATTTTCAGGATGCCACCAGGCATTCATTTTAAAAATAAAAAGTACACTGAATACACAAAATAATGTATATACTGTGCTCCAGAGCCAATTAAAATTAAAATTTAAATAAAATTAAGCGCAACAATTTTATCAGTTACAAAAAAAAGAAGAAAAACAAAAACATTTATGACCACTAGTGGTGAAGATCAGTACTACAACACAAAGCCCCAGCCGACGCGCATGTTTTGCGTCATCTATCCACAACCAATCATATTGTAGAAACTGTCCGCGTGCTATGGTTTCTACCAATCAAAACGTTACATTTCAGTAACTTAGCAACGCGTTTGTGTGCAGCTTCACTAGTCGGGAAGAAGGAAAGGAAAACAACTTGGCGCAAACTCCCTCGGAATTCAGACTTAAGAATAAACATACTGTTATAATTAAAACTGATATAAATTGACGCTTTATTACGAATTTTTGCGTTAAAGACATTTGCGCCATGGTGAAGTTACGAGCCAGGTGTATTGTTGTCGGTAAGAAAAGTTTCCTCTTCTATGGACTAGCTCATAGTTAGCGGTTCGTGTCCTAAACGGCTTCTCTCTCCTAACTAATGACTGCTTCTGCACCCTATGTAGTGCACATACGTATGTAGTGACACTTAGTCCGTGTGGTTTTGACACGTTAGAGGCTTTTATTTTCCAGTACCTGTTTAGTTTGTTAATCATCAATACTCATTACAACTTGATGGTTTTTGGTTAAGTAAGGAATATAATACACGAGGCGTGCTATTATAGGAAAATAATCAACGACAGGGTTTAGAGTTATAATTAGTAGAACATCCACAAAATAAGTTAGTTCCTGTTATCGCTTACTTTAAAATTTACTTTAAACAACTGTAAAATTGCTCAGTTGAAAGCCTGTCTTTTTTCCCCCCTCTGTCTAGAAGTTTCACACGCAGATACTGTTACCACCATGAAGTTGATTGTTTTCCCATAACAGCGTTTCCCAGAGTTTATCCTCTTATTCCACAGCAATTCCCCAATGATTACAGGACTATTTATTAATTAAAGGAAGACATTTTTATTTTATACTTGTTATCAGTGTACAATGATCAGCCATAACATTAAGCTCTGAGTTATCGAGGCATGGACTCTGCAAGACCTCTGAAGGTGTGCTGTGGTATCTGGCACCAAGACGTTAGCAGCAGATCCTTTAAGTCCTGTAAGTTGTGAGGTGGGACCTCCATGGAACGGACTTGTTCGTCCAGCACATCCCACAGATGCTCGATCAGATTGAGATTTGGGGAATTTGGGGGCCGAGTCAACACCTTGAACTCTTTGTCATGTTTCTCAAACAATTCCTGAACAATTTTTTTATCCTGCTGAAAAGAGAACACTGCCATTAGGGAATACAGTTGCCGTGAAGGGGTGTACTTGGTCTGCAGCAGTCTTTAGGTAGGTGCCAAATTAACATCCACATGAATGCCAGGATGCAAGGAGAACATTGCCCAGAGCATCACACTGCCTCTGCCTGTTTGCCTTCTTCCCATAGAGCATCCTGGTGCCATCTCTTCCCCAGGTAAGTGACACGCAGTCAAAATGTGACCAAATCTTTTACCAAATCACGTAAAAGAAAACATGATTCATCAGAGTAGGCCACCTTCTTCCATTGCTCCATGGTCCAGGTCTGATGCTCAGGTGGACAGGAGTCAGCATGGACACTCTGACCTTTTTCTGCAGCTGCACAGCTCCATATGCAGCAAGCTGTGATGCACTGTGTTTTCTGACACCTTTCTATCATAGCCAGCGTGAACTTTTTCAGTAATCTGTGCTACAGTAGCTCTTCTGTGGGATTGGATCAGATGGGCTAGCCTTCTCTCACCACATACATCAGTGAGCACTGGGCACCTATGACCCTGTCGCTGGTTGTGCTTCCTTGGACTGCTTTTGCTAGGTTTTGCATACTGGGAACACCCCACAACTGCTTTTATTTAACTGCTTTTGCATACCAGGAGCACCCCACAAGACCTGCTGTTTTGGAGATGTTCTGTCCCAGTCGTCTAACTATCACAATTTCACCCTTGTCAAAGTCTCTCAGATCCTTACACTTGCCCATTTTTCCTGCTTCCAACACATCAACTTCGAGAACTGACTGTTCACTTGCTGCCTAATATATCCCACCCCTTGACAGGTCCCACTGTAACGAGATCATCACTGTTATTCACCTGTCAGTGGTTTTAATGTTATGACTGATCAGAGTATTTTCACATTTTAATGTTGTGGAACGTCTACTAAACAAGTTATATCAATGATTTAATCTCAAAAATTTCTTTAAGTAAAAATACATTTTAAAAAAGAGTCAGTTTATTAGCCTTGGGTTATGTGAAGTGAAGTGAAGTGAAGTGAAGTAAGTCCCCTGTGTATAAGCTATTACTAAAAATGTTGAGGATCCAAAAGAATTGGACAGTAGTCTGGTTTAAAAGATGTTAACTTGCAGACGTGGACACAACTACACTATAATACGAGAAACCCCAATCTGGAGCGCTTCCTACAGTTTTATAGGTGCACTGCTCCCCACAAGTATCGATTCTCAGCATGCTTCTGTTTCCGAGTTATGCTCAAAATCAAAGGGCTGGCGGTGGTGCGATGTAGGCTTTTCCATGTCCTGTGTTCACTTCTGCATATCTGTCAACACACCCGGGAAATTCTGAGGGTTTAGTGGATCATATAGAAAAATGTCAAATCTGATGTGCGCTCTGTGTGTGTGTGTGTAGGAGATGCAGCAGTAGGGAAGAGCGCCCTGTCTCATATGTTCTGCAGCGATGGTTCTCACTTCCAGAAGAACTACAGCATGGTGAGAACAGTCAGCATACTTCCGCAAATGCCGTTCCGAGGCAGCATTTACCTCATTGTTATTCAGTAACAACAATTCAAGACTTCTGTAATAAGCATTAAATGAATAATAGGTTGGCCCAGGTATAATAAAAGTCTTCTCTGTGAGCTCCACCTTGTTCCTGAAAGAGTATTTCCGGAAATCACTGTCAGGGTTGCCAGATCTGCAGGACCAAACCCTCTCCAAATGTTCTCTGTGTAAACACCGTGCACAGGTTTTTAACGTGCAATATCGTGATTATCTATCACTCCAAAATGTTTTCTAATATTTAAATGCTGATGATGGGATTAAGAGTTATAGGTACTGTATAAGATGAGACCAAAGATGTGTTGTGTTGGATTGTGTATCTGTGAAGGTCGCTTTGGTAAAGAATTTTGCTAGGATTAAATAATTTCTCTCGAATGGAAATATGTGAATGTATTAAGATATGGATTCGATCCATATATGGGGGGGGGGGGCGTAGAATTAAGCTTTCACTCTGGAGTGCTACAGCTAGATGTCACTCAATGCCAAATACCACAAGTACCATAAGTCGAATGGTACTTGAACAACACCTCTTCAGCAGGTAGTAGCAGGTGCTGCGTTTGGAACATATATACATTAATATGTTAATACATTTTATTAAAGGAATACTCCAGCATTTTCAGGCTGATCTCTGTTTACGGTATGGGTAGCATGTATGATTACCACAGATGAGAATTTAGACATGATACCATGCACCAAGTAACAGAAAACGCATCTAGACCAAACTTACACACGTATGGCAGAAGGCTGAGGGCAGATATTAAATTCTGGTTCACATTTTGCTAAAACACTTTCATAAAATCTACTTCACACACACACAAAAAAACCCCACACATTGTAAAACCTTTTTATTAGGGTTAGGGTTAGGGTGACCCTAGTAACCCCATTTACCCCTTTTTACCTCCATGTGGTATGGAATGGATGGTATGGTATGGATGGAGGAACTTGTCATGTTACTGAGAAACTGTAAAGTGTAAAAGTTTCTGTCCTGAAGGCTTTCCTGTGGTGGAAGATGTAAGATGTACATTGGAGACTCCTTCCAAAAATGTTAAATAAACATATCCTTATGGAAAGCTTCACCATATCGACTAATATATAAATCTTTCTTTTGTTTGTTTATTACAATCAGATTAAAGAATTGAACTCTGCCATTGTATAACCATGTATAAACATTTATATCTAGCACTTGCCTTTAGACTTTCATTGTACAGTTTGTGAGTTTCGCGTAAACAAGTTCTCTGTTGTTTTTTTTTTCTTTCTCAGTATAAGGAAACATATTGAAGCTCTTGTCCATAGTACTTGTACATATGCTACAGATGTGTTACATATACTGTAGATGATATGTTGAAAAACACCGGAGTACTTCTTGAATCCAGCTGAGGAACATTAGTTCTCTATCTGCAGAGTCTTTTCACCCTGTTAGTCACTTCTTGCAAGAACAGATTTGCCAACAGATCTAAGAGACTAGAGTAGCTCCATCTCTCTACTAACCCATTTTAGTGGATCTAATGACTTCGCGCACGGCTCTTATGTGGTTGAAGAAAGTCAATTGAGTTCTATTGAACGGAGACGAAGTGATTTGAATACAGAAGAGAGGGACGCAGAGGCGCTGTCGCACACGGCTGCCTGCATCAGCATGCTGCACGGCTACAGGTGACAGGAACGTCAATAATTTATACAACCACTGCAGTAATTGGGTGCTGTGCGTGTGTGTGTGTGCGCGTGTGTGTTTGTGTGTGTGAGGTCGTAGTATTAGAGAGAGATTTGCAGGCATAGGTACAGTGCCAACGTGCTGAGCATGATAAAGGTAAAGCATTGTGTTTCACAGACAGAGAGCGAGCGAGAAAGACACGGAGAGAGCGCTTATACAGGTCAAATAGGAGAACCGGACAACACTAAAGACCATTAAATATGACACATGCGGACCGATCGATTGATCGACGGACCGCGCGTAGGCAGGATTTGAAGGGCATGCCATAAACGATGGCACTCATGGAAAATGTCGGAAGGCTTGTTAGCGAAGCTGGGATGGGCCGTGTTTATGAGCAATGAGTTCTCATTGGCATTCCAGGTAGTGTGTGTGTGCAGTCGTTACCTCTGCCAGCCGGCGCATCTTTCCAGGATCACGGTCCATCTATTCCTCTCTCGCCCCTGTATTTGTTTAATACTGAACAGAAGGTTAATAAGACCAGTCCTGTAGAAGCAACTCAGTCACACGTATGAAATGCAGAAACATCACATTAAATCCCAAATGATTCTTTTGAGCTAAGACACATCTGTTCAACTTTCAGACACAAGGGCCACCACTTTACTAAATAAACTTTACACTTTACATTTTAAATAAACTCTCCAGTAGGAATCCACAATCAGGGTTTATACCTGGTTGGTGTACCTTAAAAACCGCCAACTCAGAGTAGACTTTTTTTTTGACATGATATGGGTCGTAGGTTACACTTATGTGAGTGTGAATGTGTGTTTGTGCTACAGACTGCTGGTGTGGAACTACTGGTGAAGTCAGTGAACATTCCAGAGACCAGTGACAGTGTGGTGAGACTCACTCATTCACTCACTTACTCATTCATCCATTCATTCACTCACACATTCACTCATTCTTCACTGAATCACTAACTCATTCACTCACCCATTTACTCACTCATTCATTGACTCACACATTTACTTATTCCCTCGCTCATTCACTGACATATTCACTCACTCAGTCAGTTAATTAACTTCCACATACACTCACTTTCACTCGCACATTCACTCTGTTAATTAACTTACATTTACATTTATTCACTTAGCAGACGCTTTTATCCAAAGCGACTTACAAATGAGAAAAATACAAGCAAAAACTTCCACATTCACTCACTCACTCACTCAGTTAATTAACTTCCACATTCACTCACTCAGTTAACTAACTTCCACATTCACTCACTTTCACTCGCACATTCACTCAGTTAATTAACTTCCACATTCACTCACTCACTCACTCAGTTAACTAACTTCCACATTCACTCGCACATTCACTCAGTTAATTAACTTCCACATTCACTCACTCATTCACTCACTCACTCACTCACTCAGTTAACTTCCACGTTCACTCACTCATTCACTCTCTCATTCACTCACTCAGTTAATTAACTTCCACATTCACTCACTCATTCACTCACTCACTCACTCAGTTAACTTCCACGTTCACTCACTCATTCACTCTCTCATTCACTCACTCAGTTAATTAACTTCCACATTCACTCGCTTACTCAGTTAATTAACTTCCACATTCACTCACTCAGTTAATTAACTTCCACATTCACTCACTCACTCATTCATTAACTCACTCAATTATTCACTAACCTACACACTTCACTCTTAGCTTGGTCACTCACACACTTGCTAATTAACTCAGTTACATCCCTCATTAACTTACATGCTCACTCACTCACTTACTCAAATTAACTCACTCACTTGATTACTAACTTGCACAATAATTAACTCATTCATTACCTCACGTATTAACTTGCATGCTCACACACTTATTCACTTACTGACATATTCACTCACTCACTTATTTTTTAAACTTGCTCATACTCTCACTTACTAATGAAGGCATTCATTACCTCAGTCATTAATTTTCATGCTTTCTCACTCACTCACTCATTCACTCACTCATTATCTTACTTTTTAATGGTCTTACTCATTTTATTATCCGCCATTAACCTGCATGCCTACTCACTTCTTAACTTAATCTCTAATTCACTCATTCACTAACAAATTATCCTGTTCACTTTCTAAATAACTCACTTGTTCATTACCTGACTCATTATCCTGCATGCCCGCTCACTTCTTCACTTAATCTCTAATTCTCTCACTCACTAACTAATTATCCTATTCACTTTCTAAATAACTCACTTGTTCATTACCTGACTCATTAACCTGCATGCCTGCTCACTTATTCAGTCACCCATTCATTCACTTACTCACTAATTATTCTCACGTATTCATTACCTAACTCAAACTTGCATGCTCCCTCATTCATTCATTCATTCATTCATTCATTCACTCAATCACACAATTGTTCCTGTCTTTTTTCTCTCAGGAGCTGTATATCTTTGACTCTGCAGGACGGGAGACTTTTGTGGAGGCATGTGAGAAAATGGTAATGAAGTCTTTTTGTTTTAAAAAAAGAAAACGTAAGGTAAATCACCAGTGTATTTTTATTTTTTACAAACACTATTAAATGAATTTGCTTTGGCATTATGTTTTTCTCCTCCTCTCTCTCTCTCATCTTCCATCCTTCTCTAGACTGAATAATTTGGATTATTTGCTTTACTGCGTCATAACTAATCTGCATAAAATGGAGAAAATCTTCATTCAAATCCTGCATGTCACTCTGACGGCTGTCACTGCCACCAGAAATGTAGCTCTGTGTCATGGACTTATATAAGAAAGAAATGGTGGCTAGTGTGCACGCAGTGTGGGTGTGATGTATATGAAACACTGATTGCTGCCCTGTGCAGCAGTTTCATGTTCTCTCTGCTCCAGTACACCTGATTAAACTCAGGAAAGGGTCTGTAATTAGCCGCTGTGTTAGAGCAGGGGAAACAGCAAATTGCGCAGGGCTTTGGGTCTACGGAAACACTCACACTAGAACCACTCATTTAAGAAACATCTCAAAATTGGAGTCTAGCAGGGGTTGGCGGGAGCAGAGCCTTTTCCCACGCCATAATAAATTCCCTAGCCCTATTAGTTAAGAGCTTTACTCTCACTGCTCCACTGGGCTAATTGAGCTCCTGCATGTACTTGCTGAAGGTGTGTGTGTGTTCGTCAGCAATACCAGTGCTGTATATATTTACAGACCGTGTGTAAATGTGTTTTCTTGCATAGTGGGGGCAGCCATCAGTGGTGTGTGTGGTATTTGAGATCAGCAGCCTGGACTCGTTCAACAGTTGCAGCCGCTGGCTAGAGAGAGTCCGAGCTCAGTGCAATGGACTGCAGTTACTAGGTGAGAAAAAGCTCTCCTGAGACACACACGCACACACACACGCACACACACACACACGTTTCTTTAATGCATTCCATTCCACACTGCAGTGAGTCATACGGAAGTACACATTAAGGCTGTTCAGTTCTTTAAAATGGCATTAAATATTTAATTACTTAATTTAACTACTTATACAATATAGATGTGCTCACTATACAGGGTATAATAATGGCATACTACAATCAAACGTTTTTTTTTTTTTTTTTAAATTGTCTTAAAGATGTATGTATGTATGTACAGTACATACCATATATACTGTATATTCACTTCCAACACTCATGATGTCACATTTATTTTCTGATAGCATTTCAAATTGTTTACTTCTCTAAATACAAATATATAGGCTCCATCCATATCCATACACACACACACACACACACACAAAATAGAAACACCCATCAGCAGCGAGCACAGAGAGGAAATCCATGCCCAAGTGTGTTAGAGTCGGGATAATTTCTAATGCTTTGTGTTTAATTAACATTTTTAATGAAAAAAAATCACATTACAGTATCTTCCATTATATATACTCGTTGTGATTTTAACAGCTTTGAAAAAAAATGTATTATGACATCAAATGAACTCTAGAAAATAAGTAATAAAAAAAGTTTATTCATTTTAATTAAAAAAATTAAATGAATAAACAAAAGGCAGTAAGAAGCAAAACCACAGACAACAAGGCAGAAGGAGTCGGTACTACAGACCTTTTATTGGGAAAATAAATCCGTTTTTAAGTTGGATTAAAAAATGTCTATTGTGGGTGCGGTTATTAATAATCTCAGAAAAAGCCTGTTCACCTTTAAACGTCAGTCTCATATGATGTATATTGTTACTTGAGATTTGCTGAATGATTTGCTTAGTGAGATTCCTGCATTCCCTAGACATTCACCGAATAACAAGATTCTTATTCTCTGATTTGGTGCCATCCTCACAGCTCCAGGGTCAGAAATCAGAGTACTAGATTATTATCAGTTTAAAATCTTTTCACTTCTTTCCAGAATTTAAAGTGGATCACTAATGGGCTAAATGATCAACACGCAGATAACACAAGGAAAGGAAAGAAAAAGCAAACCGCATATTAAGAAGTTGCTTCAGGCTGGATTGGCGTCAGACAGAGCCTCCGGCACTGTGTCTGAAATGACAGTTACAGAGTGTCCGTGTGTTAAAGGTGTGTTAGTGGGGAATAAGTCGGACCTGGCATCGAGGAGAGAGGTGGAAACAGCCGTGGCGCAGGAGTGGGCACAGGAACAAGGTCTCCAGTACCTTGAGACCTCTGCTGTGAGTGGCCTCTGATCCATACCACGACTTCTCATTCATCATAACACTAAACTTGAGTTTTAGTATTTCAGTGTAGCACATTTTATGCATTTAACTGTGCTGTTAAATAATATTCAATAGCCACGTTTACGTTTTGCATACAGAATGAGCTGAAGCTTATTTCCACTTAATAACCCCGTATTTATCTGTGTGTGTGTGTTTGTACTGCAGAAGGAGATGGAGAGCTGTGATGCCCCCTTTCTGAGTTTAGCCCAAGCCTTTTATGCTCTGTATCAGGACAGGAGGCAGATGATCCAGAGGCTCGGTTAGGATTCCACAGAGACAGACAAACTCTGATGGTCTGTTTATAGCTCATGTGTACATATTTATTTATTCAATCATGACAGCTTAACTTAATAATCCAAGAGTGCAGCAGTTCCTCACTGTATCCTACAAGGTTCAGTATTGGGGCGTCTTCTTTATAACGCACCGTTACATGGCCAAATGTTTGTGGACATCTGACCATCACACCCATATGTGGGCCTTCACCAAACCACAAAGTTGGACGCACACAGTTGTATAGAATGTCTTTTGTATGCTGTAGAATTACAATTTCCCTAAAATTAAGGGGTCCAAGCATGACAGTGCCTCTGTGCACAAAGCGAGGTCCATGAAGACATGTTGCCAAGGTTGGGGTGGAAGAACTCCAGTAGCCTGCACAGAGCCCTGACTTCAAACCCACTGAACACCTTTGGGATGAATTGGAATGCCAACGTGCCCCAGGCCTCCTCAATGCCTGGCCTCACGAATCCTCTTCTGGCTGAATGGGTAAATTCCCACAGCCACGCCCCAAACTCTAGTGGAAAACCTTCCTAGAAGGGTGTAGGATATTATAATAGCAAAGGAAGGAGGGGTAAATCTGGAACAGTACATATCGGTGTGATGGTCAAGTCTCCACAACTAGTAGCCATATAGTGTATCTACTCAATTTCCCTCTCCATTATTTGTCTAATATCATTTAAACTTCTATGGCGATGATTCACCAGTTTATCTCAGCATGAAACCTTCTGCTCCTCTCCCTCCTCCTGCTTTAATCAGCTGCCTACAGGAAAGCAAATGCTGGATGACTTCAAACTTTCTCCTGAACTGAACTTTGACAAAACAGAGATGGCATTCTCAAAACTCCTTATTGTAACCCCTGTTCAAAATCATCTCAAAAACACTCCCTTTTCAGTCACGTATAAATTCTGCAATAAAATCTTCACAATATTGCCTATCTCTGGTCCAGTCTAAGCTTTCAGGATCTACAAAGGTGTTTATCACATCTTATCTTGATTACTGTAGCTAACATTTTTTCCTCTTATATCCCTTAACAAACAGTATAGGGGTATCGTAATGTGTCCAATTACTCAACTTAATTGGCTTCACAGTCCAGATCAACTTCAAGTTCCTTATTATTAAATTTAAAGCACTCCCTGAACTAGACCTTTCCTACCTTTCTGAACCCCTATACAGCAACCCACTCACTCAGATCTAGATCAAGATTCCTTATACAAAAGTCTCCAGAGTTGGTGACGGAACCTTTAGTGTCACTGGCTTGAAACTCTGACTTCACAAACCTCATTCAAAACAAACCTCAACAAATACATGTTTAGTTTGTTGCTTTCTCTCCCACACACAAGTCTCAGTGTCTTAAGCATCCTCTCTTGCCTTTCATTCTGATGGATTTGTTGACGCAAGATTATTTTTTTAAAATGTTATTATTACTGTATATTAATTGCTTTGGTTTATTCTATATGTTCACTCTTTTTTGTTTTAAATATACCGTGATTTGATACCTTGAATGTGAAAGGTTTTAAATAAACAACAACATTCGGTTTGATTCCCGCTTCCGCCCTATGTGCACAGAGTTTGCATGTTCTCCCCATGCTTCAGGGGTTTCCTCCGGCTACTCCAGTTTCCTCCCCCAGTCCAAAAACATGCGTTTAGGCTGATTGGCATCACTAAATTGTCTGTAGTGTGTGAGTGTGTGTGGGATTTTGCCTTGTGATGGGTTGTCACCCCGTCCAAAGTGTCCCCCGCCTCATGCCCCAAGTCCCCTGGAATAGGTTCCGGGCTCCCCCACCACCCTGTGTAGGATAAGCGATACAGAACATGGATGGATGGATGAATAATAATAATAGCTGTTGTTTGTTGATGTCCTCACTATTTTACCTGACCACAGTATGGTTATTTTGGAGCTGGGTACCTCAGATTTTACTTAAAAGTAAGACCTAAGAATATTTTGATCCTACTGCAGATACAATAACAGAGGGGACGTCTAATTTGAAGGTCATGTTATTTCTAATGGTGGTATAGATCTATGCTTGTCTGCTAATATTTCCGTTTTGATTTGTACAGGTTCTATATAGCCATATTACAGTTACGTGCAGTATTGTTTCTTTGGTGCTGATAAACCCAGGGGGGTTGCAATAAATTTTTAATGCTTTTGTTGCAACACACCACACCAGTTCACGAGGAGAGCGTGCGGCGTGTCTAAGTTAGTGAGGCTCACACTGCTTGTGCCCTTTCCTCAGAGATTTCAAACTCGCAGTGCTGAATTTAAGCCAAGCGCCACACTTCACTGAACAAAACGGGGTTTAGACGAGGCAGCGGCCATGTTGTCTCCTTTCCTGTCATTGCCGTGATGTGATGGATGTTCAAAGAAATGCTGTGGCGTTCGAGTGAAATGTTCACAGCTTTCTCAGGGTCGGTGTGACGCAGATTTGGACAGAGATGAATGAAATAAAGATGCTTTAATGTCGTATAACACACGCACTCACAAGCGCAGACACAAAGCCAACGTCCTTGATGTGTGCTTGTGTCTCTGCGGCTTTTTAAAAACCCCGTTTGTGTGTGGACGCGTACGCTTCAGAGCACATCTATGGCAGTGTAATCTAATTTCACACTCTGTATTAATGCTGCCCTATCCATGCTCATAAGAGCCACGATTATAAGATCCATCAGACACATCGAGAGCCGAGAAATCTAAAATAGCTTTGCCCTATATTAACCAGAAGGACAATGGCTGCATTTTTAATTTTTACAATAATGTGGAAGTGTATTTAATTTAATTCTTCATGAATAAAAAAATCTAATAAAAGAGTTGTTATTAAAGCTGTGCTCATCTTTTCAAACATATCTGAGTGACTTCATTAAACTCCCAAGTGAACTGATGGAAAGACTTTAGGCCAGACTTTGATTGATTATATATTCTTTTCACTGTGTGTATGCTCTGTCTGGCATATGTAGTATTGAGTGTATGATAGCCCCAGGTCTTGATGTGGCAAAGCAGTGTGCAATCTTGGTGCTGCTTTAAAAAAGAATGCTAAAACTAGAATGCTAGTCACCCATGTACAGGTAGCTATAGTTCCATGATAACCACCAGGGTTGGTGAGATTCATTTAATTATCTCGTTATCTTCTTGTGTACCATCTTTTTCTACTTCATCTGCCCAGTTTGGTTGCTCACTGTAGCCTCAGATTCCTTTTCTTAGCTGGCAGAAGAGGAATCCAATGTGATCTTCTGATGTTGTAGCCCATCCACGTCAAGGTTCCACAGTTGTGCATTCTGAGATGCTTTTTCTCCTCACAACGGTTGTAAAGAGTGTTATCTGAGTTACTGTAGCCTTCCTGTTAGCTTGAATCAGTCTGGCTATTCTCCTCTGTGGTGCTGATAGGGATGCTTTTTTAATGTAATAGACAGTGGGTTATTGTGCTATTGTTTCCACAAAGTTGGAAGCACACAACTGTCTAGATTGTCATTGTTTGTTGTGACATTAAGATTTCCCTTCACTAGAGCTAAATGGTTTAGCCCAAACCTGTTCCAGCCTGACAGTGTGCCTGTGCACATAGCAAACTCCATAAAGACATGAGTTGCCAAGGTTTGTGTGGAAGAACTTGAGTAGCCTGAACAGAGCCATACATCAACTGTATTGAACACCATTGGAATGAATTGGAATGCGGACTGCGCATCAGGCCTTCTCATCTGACATCAGTGAACAAGCTCACTAATGCTCTAGTGGCTAAATGGGTACTAATCCCCACAGCAACATTTCATTTGAAAATCCAAGCCAAGTTATAGCAAAGGGGAGAACAGCTCCATATTAATTGCCATGGTTGTTTGTTTTTTTGTTTGTTTTTTTTGTAATGGAATTTTCAACAAACACATACAGTGCCCTTCACTAATATTGGCACCCTTGGTAAATATGAGCAAAGAAGTATGTGAAAAATTGTCTTTATTGTTGAACCTTTTGAACTTTTGTTAAAAAAAAATTCACAAAATTTCTCCGCTCATGGATATCAAACAATTGCAAACACACAATAGGTTTATATTTAAAAAAACTTTGTTAAATATAGCTGTGCAACAATAATTGCCTATGAATTCATATTCCCATTTATTAAAGAAAAAATTAGTACACCTGGGTGACTAGGAACAAGAAATTATTCATCCATACTGCGTGTTTCACAGGGGTATAAATATGAGATAACATATAGGCCAAATTCCTTAATTCATTCATAACAATGGGTGAGACCAAGGAATATAGCTGTGATTGGTGGCAAAAGGTTGTTGAGTGTCACAAAATGGGAAGTGGCTACAAGAAAATAGCACAAGCATTGAAAATGCCCATTTCCACCATAAAGACAATGATTAAGAAGTTTCAGTCAACTGGAAATGTTATGAATCAACCTGGAATTGGACGTGTAGCTATATTGTCTCAACACACAGTGAAGAGGATGGTTCAAGTGGCCAAAACATCACAGGAGAATTGCAGAAGTTAGTTGCGTCTTGGGGTCAGAAAGTCTCCAAAACTACAATCCAAAGTCACCTACATCACCACAAGATGTTTGGAAAGGTTTCAAGAAAAAAGCCTCTACTCTCATCCAAAAACAAACTCGAGCGGCTTCAGTTTGCCAGACTCTACTGGAACTTCAAATGGGATCGGGTTCTATGGTCAGATGAAACCAAAATAGAGCCTTTTGGCAATAAACACCAGAGGTGGTTTTGGCGCACACAGAGAGGTAGCCATATGGAAAAGTACCTCATGCCCACGGTTAAATACGGTGGTGCCTCTTTAATGATTTGGGGCTGTTTTTCTGCCAGAGGACCTGGAAATTTTGTTAGGATACATGGCATCATGGACAAATATCAGCAGATATTAAGGTATTAAGATATTAAGTATATGGTCATGTGTCCATATACTTTTATGCATATAGAGAATATGTGTCAAGTGAATTCCACTAAAGCAACTTCTAGCTTACTTACTATCTGGGAAAGGCATATAGAATAAGAATTATAAGCTAATATTCAATAAATTTGTCTTATTGATATAAACTGAGATATTAAATATTAAGTCAAAGAAACAAGATAACAAAATCATTTTTGAATTATTATTAAGTCACCTTTTTCACAACCTGCAGTTCAGAGCCTCTGTAGTTTTGTATGTGCATAAGTAATTGTTTCTAAAAAAAGAACATCTGTAGACCCTTTAATGGTAGTCTTTTTTTATCATCACAGACATCTGTCTAGTTCCCTGAACAACATACACTCCAATGCTATTGTTGGTTCTGCTGTCATTGTGTAAAGTGAATTGAACATTTATGATCGATTTGATGGGTTCACGATTTCGGAAAGTCTTCGAGGCATATGAATGCTTTCTTCCCTTTTTATTACTTATCATGTGACAACATATAGGCTCTAGGCTATGTGTGTATGTGTGTGTGTGTGTGTGTGTTGGCTCATCTCCATGTTGTGTTATAGTGAGGTATTGTTCAGTAGCCAGGAGCCCTGCTGTGACTGAGACGTAAGGTGTGGGGGGACATTTATGGGCCCAGTGTAGCCTCAAACACACACACACACACACACACACACACGCAGAAACAGAAAACATAAGACTGACCACACACACTCAGTGTGAGGTTGGGAGCTCCCAAGCCCAGTATTAGCAGGCGTATCCCATCTGTGATCTGCCAGACAGACGCTGAGTGCAGAGAGTCCCACTACAGGGGGTGATCCAGCCCAAGTGTGTGTGTGAGAGAGAGAGAGAGAAAAAAAAGAAAGAAAGACAGAAATATAGAGCAAGGTTTGGACACAGAGCTAGAAAATGTAGGGTGTTGTAGCCAGCCTTGTGTGCTAGTCAGAGTTCAAATCCCTAAAGTGCCAGAGAACCACTGGTGTGCCCTTGACCCTCAACTACTTAGCTTGAATTGTGTTCTTGGTAGCTCAGAGGTTAAGGTTCTGTTCTAGTGACTAGAAGGTTGCGGGTTAATTTCCCAGGTTTTTTACTGCTACAGGGCCATTTAGCAATTGTCCCCTGTTTAATGAACTGCATGGATGCTGTTCTTGAATCGTATGCTTGGGGTAGTGGTAACTCAACAAGTTCCACTATTCATTGACTAGAATGTAGTGAGTTCAAAGCCAAGGATTTCCAGTGTCTTATGTGACATCCTTAACCCAGAACTGCTAAGCTACAGTATATGGTTGGTATATATTGTGTTCTTAGTCGCTTAGTGCTTAAGGTTCTGTGCTAGTGACTGATTGGCTGCGAGTTCTAGAACAGTCAATGAACCCCTGTATGGCCAGAGCAATTTTCAACTGCTCAGCATATGCTGGGATTCTGATCTTAAATTGTATTCTTTGGTTTTAGAAACCAGGATCTTGTTCAAAGTTCAAATCCCAAGACTTCCAGAGGGACACTGTTGCACCCTTGATCATGAGCTGCTTAGCTATAATCCTTGGATTGTGTTCTTGGTGGCTTGGTGGTTAAGGTTCTGTGCTAGAGATCAAATCCCAGAACCACCAGAGAGACACTGTTGGGCCCTTGAGACAGTGGTAGCTCACCAGATATGTTTCAGTGTTAGTGACTACAGGGTTGTAAGTTCAAATCTCAGGACTGACAGAATGCCACTGTTGCCCTGGAACCTCAGCTTTCGGGTTCAGTGGTTAAGGTTTTGATCAGAAGGTTATGAGGTCAAATCCTATGATTTTTCACAGAGCACCTGTACAGCCCTTGAGCAAGGCTCTTATCCTTAACAGTTCAGCTATGTGCTTGGATTGGTACCTTCCTCTCATGTTGGATTAATACTCCCAGGACTACTAACAAGCCCATGTTGTACACTTGTCCTTCAACTACAGTCCCTTCCAAAAGTTTGGAACGGCAAGGCCGCCTTTTGTTTTTGGTATACACTGAAGACGTTTGGGTTTGAGATCAAAAGATGAATATGAGATGATAGATCAGAATTTCAGCTTTTGTTTCCTGATATTTACATCAAGATGTGCTAAACAATTTAGAACATGGCACCTTTGGTGACACCACCCAATTTTTAGGTGATCAAAAACATAAGTATATTTAGTTGCATATCCCATGCTTGCAATAACTGCATCAAGTCAGCAATCCACTGACATCACCAAACTGTTGCATGCTTTTCTTGTGATGCTTTTCTAGGCTTGTACCACAGTTTCTTTCAGTGTTTCTTTGTTTGGTTTCTCCTTTTAGTCTCCTCATCAGGAGGTTAAATTCAGGCTCAATTCGGTTAAATTCTGGTGATTGAGCCACGGCATTACCTCCGCCGTACTTGACTAATGTTCTCATATGTTTTGGATCATAGCAGCATCAGAGCGGATCCTTTCTTTCTACACACTTTGGCCTTTCCATCATTTTGGTAGAGGGTAATATTTCCAGAAGGTTTGTGGCTCATCTCTGTATTTCTTAGCTAATTCCAATCTGGTCTTCTGATTCCTATTGCTCATGAGTGGTTACATTCTGTGCTATGGCCTCTATATTTCCGCTCTCAAAGTCTTCTTTGAACAGTGGATTGTGGAGGTTGGTGATGTCACTGACGATGTTTCTGTCATGAATTGCAGCTGTTTCACTTGGCTGACCTGTTCGCTATCTGGCTGTTAGTACACCAGTGGTTTCTTTCTTTCTTTTTCAGGACATTCCAAATTGTTGTATTGGCTATGTCCAATTTTTGGGCAATGGCTCTGACTGATTTCCCCTTTTCTCAGCTTCATGGCTTGCTTTTCTCCCATAGACAGCTCTGTGGTCTTCATGTTGGTTTATCCTTTTTTTTTAACAACAAATGCAGTCTTCAGAGGTGAAACCCAGGGCACAAACCAACAGTAGATATTCATAGATATTAATTGTTTAAACAATCAATCTAACAGGGTGTGTATGTTCAAACAAAAGGTGCTATCCATGTTGTAAGTTGTTTAGCACATCTAGATGTAAATATCAGGAAATGAATGCTGAAATTCTGTTCTGTTGTCTGATATCCATCTTTTGTTCTCTAACCCAAATATAGTTATAGTATAGCAAAAACAAAAGATTTGCCGTTCCAGTACTTTAAGAGGGGATATGTTTGGACCACCTGTATAGTCCTTGGGATAGACTCTTAATAATCAATCCCTAGATTGGTACCTGCTTCTTATGTTCAATAAAAGTGCTTGCCAAATAAATTAATGTGTGCTATCTTGGCTAAATCTTTAGAGACGCATTTAGTTTTTTATTTGAATCCACCAGAAGTTTCTGAGTTCAAAACCCTGTTCAGAAAGCTGCAGTTTTATGTTTGGGGCAGTGGCAGCAACAGCTCATACATTTCAACATACATTTTAGTGTTAGTGACCAGAAGGTTGTTAGAATCCCAGGATTTCTAGAGACCCTCAAGGGCTCTTGAGTCAAACCTTAATTCCTAATGGCTCAGATATGTGCTCATATCGCTACCATAAAAGTGTCTGCCAAATAAATTAAAGTGTGTTATCTTCACTAAATCTGCTGAGCTGCCTACAGTTTCATATTCAAAACCAATATTCATGTGTTCACTAACTTGACTAAAGATTACACCTTGGGATATAGTCTTTACATATGTGACGGTTGTGTTTTTTATTCAAGATATGACAGTAATGAATGTTTGGCTGACATAAATGTCCAAACCTGAGACCTTCATTGGCATGGAAAATGACAGCATTATAGAAATTGTATGTCGTAACAAATCAATCCTGCGAGATGACTCCTGACTTACGAGGCGGCTGATTGCTGCAGCGCTATCGCTTTCTTTTTCTTCATCTTCTTTCTCTGTGCTATAAGAGCATGGACTGCAGCAATGGTCTGCTATTACAAGAGCATTAGTATTCTGCACGCACACATGCACATACACACACGCGCGGTAAACTCAGTGGCCTTTCTGCACTTTTTGATCATAATGGCCAACAGAGGGAGCAAGAGCTTACCTATAACCTCACTGGCGATAGATAGACAGAGCATGTTTTCCTTCAGCTCACCAGGAACATTTAGTCCACATCGTGAGTCGAGCTCTCATGGGAGTTCAGCTTTATGTTCTTTTTATCGTTGCTAATTGAGAACCAGAAGAGACCAATATCTGGTAGTGTGGTAGTAGCACTGTATACCTGAAGGTTTTCCATTATCTAGGTCATTTTCAATGTCCACTAGTAGTAAGTCAATGCCATTGGACTTGTGATATAATTACATCTTGTTCTGAACTGAAAGACCGTCTCATAGTGGAATGTATTAAGGATTATAACACAAGTCTAATAGCCTTTAAAAATCCATCTCACCCTCCTAAATTTTTCTCGACTAGCCTTTTATTGATGTTCACTGACTTTTATTGTATGGTTTTCAGTATCTTATACCACTTGGTATTTTATAAGATGGCAATATTACACTGACTGTTATAACACAGCATCAGCAGTTCACAGACTGAATAATTTAGATAGAAACTTGTCTGAATATGTTGGAAAAACTGGTTAAAAGGATTGCTCAACCTTCAAAATTTCACCAAATCAATTTCCCACTAGTATGTTTGTTTTTCATATATATATATATATATATATATATATATATATATATATATATATATATATATATATATAAAATATATGTTTCTGACTATATTTTAGTTACTCAAACCTTGTTATGAAGTCAATAATGTTTCCTCTACTGAATAATAAAAAGAATGATTTAGTAGTACGTCACAGCTTCAAGGTCCCTCGTTTCAGTGTGGAGATTCGTGGAGATGTTCTCTCCGTATACATGTGGGTTTACTCTGGGTTCTCCGGTTTCCTCCTACAAACATGCTGCTAGGTGGATAGGTGATTATAAATTGCCCGTAGATGTGAGTGAATGCATGTATGGTGTGCATGATGGACTTGTGTCCCATTCAGGTTGTATTTCCGCCTCATACTCAGTGTTCCTGCGATAGGCTTTGGATAAAATGGCTTCTGAAGAGGAATGAATGAACACGAATAAGACGACAGAAAAAGGCACAGAAGCAGCTATACCTCATCAGTCCAGATTCTATGAATGTGCAAATATTTTCTGCATATTTGAACATGAAAGGTTCTTAATTGTATGATGCAAGAACACTTTCCTGTGACAAAAAATGCTATTCAGATATTTTTAGCTCCACTTTCCCTGAAAAATGTTAATCATAAAAACAAAAAGTTTAGGGTGACAATTCCTGGATTGCAAAGTTGTGTTTTTTTTTATTTACTCATCATGGTGCTGATAACATGCCTGGAGTGTAGTGACTATGGTGGCAGGGGACCCACTTGTGCAAGGAACCTTCTGCAAGCCTCTGCAAGGTGTTCTTGTGAAGTATTAATGCACCTTTCCATCATGGAGTCTCTCTGCAGTGTCAGCATTCGCAACAGATACTTCATACAAAACTTTCATGCAGCCACTGGACAGAATCGATCATGGACTGGTGAAGTAACCTGTCAATCATAATAAACAATGTTTGTTTTTACAAATTTGACGCTGTATTTCTTAGCAAATCAATTCACAGCCAACTTGGTGACAGTTTTATGTTTGTTGATGAATGCTTGGCTCACGTCAGAATCCAAAAATATCCTCGTTGTATGAAACGGTTTGTATTCTTTTTTTGTTTTGTTTTTTGGTTTGCAGCTTGCCAGACATTATGACTGAATGTTTTCTAATTTTACACTTCCCATTTACCCCTCTCTGATTCACTAGACCACAGGGAAGCATTCGCAATCTGAGTGTGCTCAAGCTCTCTCTCTCGTTCACTTTCCCTCACTCTCTCTCTCCTGTTGTGCGGATCAAAGCTCCTGATGTGTCTCCCTGCAGGGCGGTGTGATCAACCATGAGGGCACATGTCACACACACACACACACACACACACACACACACACATACACACACAGCCTAACAGCCCATATGTTAAATCTCTGTTAATAATAGGTAGTTTGGAAGAATAGAAACACCTGACTAGCTGTGACATCGCTGTACTATGTCCAGCAACCTGTGCCTGACCCGCTCTCAGTTCCACCCATTGAGGCTCATCAAGATATCTAGATCTGACAGTTTCACTGTAGAATAAAAGTGCAGCGGTGTCTGATCGCTTCAGACTTCTGTCTGACTGTCATTTCAGACTATCCGAAAAATGCACAGCCATGTTTTCAGCTTGTTCGTAGGTGCACAACTGGCATTTAATGGCCTCGAGGAAAGATATTGAGAAATTTATTTTTTAATGAATAGTAACTATATTATAAACAGTGTTGGGTAAGTTACTCAAAAAAAGGTAATCCACTACAGCTTACTAATTACTACTTTAAAATAGCAATTTGAATACATTACTGATTACTGAATGTAAAAAGTAATCAGATTACTAATTAATTACAACTAAGCTATTATTGTATGGGTTTAGCTGCTGTAGAGCCCTGCAAACTATCTTTCCTTATGCTCTGATCATATCATGTTCACGTTAACTGGAACTCATATAGACATCTACACACCTTGTTTTCCTGCTCAACATCAGATGATGTTACTGGTTCAGTTTCAACACTTTACTGGTTTAAAAAATTGCGTATATCCATTTCTCCTCACACTGATTGTGAGAGTTAGCGTTTGGCAGAAGTCAGACATGTCAGCCAATAAGACATGAGTGTTTCCATGTATTTTCCTGTAAACCCTGTCTGATTGGTCTCGCCTCCATTCCCTGAAGATATAAAATGACAACACCGCCATCTTCTTTTCTTGATGTTCAGTTACGTAATGACAAACCGTTCCAAGTGGAGAATTATTTGGGGCTAAAGATTAAATGTTTGTGGCTATAGCCCCCAATACCCAGGCCAGGTTACGCCCCTGGCATCCATGCAAAACGTGATTTAATTTAAAAATGCATTTGACTTATTATTGTTTTCTTAACAGTTATATCGAATTAAAATGTAATGTGTTGCTTTTTCCAATATCATAGTAATGTAATTAGAATGCAGTAACACTTTACTTTGCAAACACATTGTACCCAACTCTGGTTAGGACATAACTTAAGGGGTGTTTTAAGGGAGAACATCAAGAGCAGCTATTTTAGAGTGACTCCATCCTGAAAAGCTAAAAAACCATCATATTAAATCATATTATTCTTACTCTGAATGAAAAGAAAGGACGTTAAAGGGATACACCCGAAAATGGAAATTCTGTCATCAATTGCTCACCCTCATGCCGCTCCAAACCCGTAAGACTTTCGTTCGTCTTCAAAACACAAATGAAGAAATTTTTAATGAAACCTGGGAGATTTCTGTCCCTCTGTTTACAGTCCAAGTAACCAAAACTTTCAAGCTACAAAAAGTTCATAAAGGCATCGTAAAAATGATCCCTGTGACTCCAGTGGTTTAATCCCAAAATAAAATTTTATGAAGTGATACAAATGCTTTGTGTGCACACAAAAAACTAAAATGAAGGCTTTATTCACAAAATATCTTCACTTCCGCATAGATCTCCGACACGCGTTCACGAGAGACCCACAATGCATATGTGTTGTGTTGATGCGAGAGCGGACAAAAAATAGCAAGGCCTCCTCTATGTTGAAATCTGCAGACATCTTTGTTACAAAGATTGTTCTATGTGACTAAGATTTTGTACAGCGTCCCTCTTCCTCTGCTGTAAACAGTGCAGCGATTCCGGGTCCCGTTGTATCGCAAGACCGCCTGTGCACACAAAGCATTCGTATCGCTTCATAAAACTGGGATTAAACCACTGGAGTTACATGGATTACTTTTACGATGCCTTTATGAAGTTGGAAGTTTTGGTTACTTGGACTGTAAATGTAGAGACAGAAATCTCCCAAGTTTCATTCAAAATGCCTTCATTTGTGTTCTGAAGATGAACGAAAGTCTCATGAGTTTGAAAAGACATGAGGTGAATAATTCACATTCAGTGCATTTACATGGACAACAATAATCCACTATTAACCCGATTAAGACAATACTGTGATTAAGAAACTACCATGTAAACAGCAATTTTTAATTACCTTAATCCGATTAAGGTCATACTTGAAGTAAACACAAATCGAATTAAGACACCTGGAGTACTCCTGTTTTAGTCGCATTATCGACGTGTATTACAGACATGTACACACCTTAATCACATTATTAACGTTGTGTGAGACTTTTCACCGCATTTTGCGACATGACACACACGGCAACGCTCAACCGTTTTACGGCAAATGAGAGAGCACGGCTGCATCCCAAACCGCGTACTTGCCTACTATAGGCCTATAGCAGGCGAAATACATGTATCTCGGCTACTATACAGTAGGTAAGTACGCGGTTTGGGACGCAGACCACGGCTTCAAGCAGTCATCTATTAGCACATACAGCATGATAAATAATTAACTGCACTTGAAGCGTTCGTAAAAATTAAAAATAAAAACTATATATACGGTACCATAACGAAGATGAACTGTATGTTGATGCGTGAAATTCTGGAGGAAACGTCGGACGGCGTGGCGCAGTGGCGCAGTGACGTAATGACGTGTGCCGTTAATCTAATTATATTCTATAACGTAAAACGGGAACATGACAGGAGTATTCTAAAAGCGACTCATGTAAACACCTTAATCACATTATTATCTTACTCAGAGTAAGGTCAATAATTAGATTACTGCTGTCCATGTAAACACAGTCATTGTTGTTGTTGTTTTTAAATGCTGTGTAAAAGAAATGTACACAATTTTCCTGTCAACCACAAAAGTAGTCAAGGCATGATCCACCATCTTAGGTTTTCCTTTTTTAGTTTTGCACTACATCTAGGTGTGAGGATAATCTTACCAACAGTTAAGGGTCGCTTATAGCTGCCAGTTTGACATCCTGCATTGTCTTAAACTTGGACACGTCTATTTCTTTTTTAATAATATCAAACTGTTATTGGTTGAAATGAAAGAATTAGATTTATATTTTATAACTTACACAAGTGCATGAGTTGGTCCTTTCATATCGTGTCATTTCTGCTGTTTGAGCCGCATCTTACATGTGTGTTGTTACATAAGTGTCAGTGCTTATGCAACCATTGCACAGTGACTCTTTTGGCTTCAAAAATGCCTAGACCATGTAACCCTTCCACATTTTCACTGTAAATGGTGTAGCGCATAAGCAAGACCACTTTTGAACAAAACTAGCTTGCTGTTTACAAAAACATCTATTTCCTTTTTTTCCCCCTCCTCCAGTGAGTCACAATAAAACCCATTCCCCAATTCTTTTGTTTCCATGACGACTTTATTGACTTTTGATTTGTTCTCATTTTTTATGTCTTTTTTTTCCGTCCTTCTCTTGCGTCAGGGAAGTCTATCTGTGGTTTATTAACATATATATATATTTATATATTCATATATAATTAATACATATATTAACTTATAAGTTGTGGCCAGGATACAGGTTTGTCTTTTTTCCCCCTGGGTACACCTCGGCCACAACGCTTCACAGTATTAATGCGCAAAAGAATGAGATGGATACATACAGGGAGTAAAGAGGGAGGTGGGCAGGGAGGAGGGGGCAGGGAGGAGGGGGCAGAGTCACAGGTCGCCCTGGACACTGAGAAGAGAGTTGAAAAAATATAAACCTTTTAAGACTCACAATGCTCATCCTCTACTACACCCTCCCTTTCTTTCACCTGTTTATGTCTCTGTCTCTCTTTCTGTTTCTCTTGTTCTCTTTCTCCCCATTACTCGCTCCTCTTCTTTTGAAACATGGTTTAAAACTCGTTAAATTACGGTAGATGGGAAAATCATGCATTTTCTTTATCTCTTTTTTTTGGACATTTTTCACTTTTTCACTTTTTTTCAACATGGAAACTCATAGTCATCTTCATCGTTGTAAATAGCTCATAGCTCAGAGAGCTCTTGTATCCCCAGTCATTATTACCCCTCATGTTCTGGTTCTCCATCCTTTCTCTCACTCATTTGTTCCCTGTCTCTCTTTTTCTGGCCCATGTTCAGTCACTTTCCCTCCCTGCCAGTATTGGTCTCTGTGGTGCTCATACAGGCGTAGTGCGACGGTTGGCAGCATTGCTGTGTGAGTCCTTCGCGTCTTTCTGGATACAGTTGTGGACCTGCAGGAAGTTATGGTCCCTCTCCGAGTTGTAGGTGGCTGGGGGCGTGGCTTTCAGTGTATCTCCTCCGCCGCGGGTCAGAGTGTACATGGAGATGTCGGTGGATGGCAGAGCTCCAAAGCCCTTGAGGCCCAGCGGAGAGGTGTCACGTGACTGTGAGGGTTCCGTGGAGCGGCTGGAGGAGCGTGAGCGGCGCCGATAACGGTAGCGGTAGCTGGGGATGCGTGTGATGGCTGAGCCGTGCAGGTAGTCTGCGTTTCCAGTGGCAATGCCTCTTCCAGCCCGGGCGTTGGCAGCCCGGAGTTCACGGTGCCGGTCGATAAACATGTGCACGGCCAGGACACCCACCATTTCAGCCATGATGAAGGACAGAGCACCAAAGTAGAAGCTCCAGCCATACGAATAGCTGTTCTTTTTCGAGTCGCTCTTGGTGGGGTCACCGGCGTTTGCTGATATGTAGACAATCATGCCAATGATGTTGCTCAAACCTGATAGATACATAGATAGAAAATAGTTGGTCAGGGTACAAATTGACTAATTCCCTATAGCGTATACTAACTATGACTTTAAAATAAACCACTGTTCTTTAAATAAAATGTTCTAAGCTCTATTCTATCACTCAAAGAGCTTAAGAGTTTGGTTTTGAGTTTTGAGTGAAAGCTTCCTAGAGAGGTTACAATTGCACTGGGGATTGGAACAGCAGTCCGATTGATTACAATGGCACTGTGGACTAGAACTACAGCATTATTGGATACAGCGGCACTGAGGGCAGAAACTGCAGCCTGATTGGTTACAGTAGTACTAAGGGTAGGAACTGCAGTCTGACTGGTTACACTGGCATTGGGGCTAGATCTGCAGCCCAGTTGGTTACAGGTACTGGTGGCAAGAATTGCAGCTGGCTTGGTTAGAGTAGCAGTGGGGGCTGGACCTGCAGCCAAAATGGTTACATTAGCACTGTGGCCTAGACCTGCAGCCTGACTGGTTACAGTGGCAGTAGGGGCTTAAACTATAGTCCCACCGGTTAAATTCAAACTTAAGACTACAGCCCCATTAATTACTGTAGAAAAGGGGCTGGAACTGCAGCCCAATTGGTGACACTGGCACTGGGGACATAAACTGCAGTCTAATTGTGCAGTACTGGCATCAGGCATTGCAGCTCAATTGGCTACAGCAGCACTGGGGAAGCCTTTGTTGTAGTGTTACTGGAAGTAGAAGTACCATATACATAGACTGCACAGGTGACACAATCATTTCAGTGATTGCCAAAGCTAGCTAGCTAAAGACAGTTTCAATGTGCATGCAAATTATCTGGCACAGCTGTCATATAACTGTACAACTATACAACTCTACAACTATACACTACTATTTAACATTTAAGCATATACTGTCAAGCAAAAATGAATAAGCTAAACAGACTTGAATAACTTATACCAGAGTTAGGCATATGTGTGGTGAAAGAAAAACACTGCTAATAGCGTTAAAAACACAATAGACTAAATTGACTCAGTCAAGTACCTAAGTACTCAGTCATTTCCTCTTGCAAGTACTCAAGCTTTTGAAATTACCAAAGTGAACACTCCTACTAAAATACTACAGATCCTTCAGAGGTTTTCAGATTCCCTCTGGTCCTTAATTTAGCTTTGCCTGGGTGGTGTTTTTGTTGTGAAATTGTTCAGCAATTTGGTGAACAATCAGACAGTTTCAGGTTGGCTTCTTTAGGGAACTAGAGCTTCTTTATGAGAGTTGTCATTGTGTCCTTGAGCAAAGTTGGCACTGGATGCGATTGCTGTCTTCTTCCCTCGGCATGTACACAAATATAAGACCGTTCCTTAAGGCCATGTTTACCCATTAGCAGGTCACAGAGCAAGCATTTGGCAAATAGTGACTCTCATCTCCCATTTTGGGGGCCCTAAGCAAAAACTGTTCAGGGAAGCAAACATGGAATGTTGGCTGATATTTCTACTATATTAAGAAATATGAAAAAATTATGCAAAACAGCGAGGCAAAAGTCTGGTATGACTCCATTTTTTTACTGACCAAAGAGATGACAGTCCTTTGGTTTCTATTGGCTCCCATGACCAATGCTTGTGAATTCACATGTCCAAGTTCAAGAAAATAAAGTCAATGTGAAGCAAAAGTAACCTCTATTAATGGCAAATGTGCATTTTTCACATCATGTGTCCTTTCCCCTTCTGTTAGTTCCCTTTTCTAATGGGTGAGTTGTATTTGCCTTTGTATTTGAATTGCATATGAATTGGTCTGGCTGCTGGAAATGTGGTTCTTACATTGCTGTAACAAAATTGGAAATGCTATGGTTAAACTGTAGATGTTTGCACCTCTACAGTGCATCCGGAAAGTATTCACAGCGCTTCACTTTTTCCACATTTTGTTATGTTACAGCCTTATTCCAAAATGGATTAAATTCATTATTTTCCTCAAAATTCTAAAAACAATACCCCGTAATGACAACGTGAAAGAACTTTGTTTGAAATCTTTGCAAATTTATTAAAAATAAAAACAAAAAAGCACATGTACATAAGTATCCACAGCCTTTGCTCAATACTTTGTTGAAGCACCTTTGGCACCAATTACAGCCTCAAGTCTTTTTGAGTATGATGCTACCAGCTTGGCACACCTATTTTTGGGCAGTTTCTACCATTCTTCTTTGCAGGACCTCTCAAGCTTCATCAGGTTGGTTGGGGAGCGTCGGTACACAGCCATTTTCAGATCTCTCCAGAGATGTTCAATCGGGTTCAAGTCTGGGCTCTGGCTGGGCCACTCAAGGACATTCACAGTGTTGTCCTGTAGCCACTCCTTTGTTATCTTGGCTGTGTGCTTAGGGTCGTTATCCTGTTGGAAGATGAACCTTTGCCACAGTCTGAGGTCCAGAGCGCTCTGGAGCAGGTTTTCATCAAGGATGTCTCTGTACATTGCTGCATTCATCTTTCCCTCAATCCTAACTAGTCTCCCAGTTAATGCCACTGAAAAATATCCTCACAGCATGATGCTGCCACCACCATGCTTCACTGTAGGGATGGTATTGGCCAGGTGATGAGTGGTGCCTGGTTTCCTCCAGACATGACACTTGCCATTCAGGCCAAAGAGTTCAATCTTTGCTTCATCAGACCAGGGAATTTTGTTTCTCATGGTCTGAGAGTCCTTCAGGTGGGCTGGCATGTGCCTTTTACTGAGGAGTGGCTTCCGTCTGGCCACTCTACCATACAGGCCTGATTGGTGGAGTGCTGCAGAGATGGTTGTTCTTCTGGAAGGTTCTCCTCTCTGCACAGAGACACGCTGGAGCTCTGTCAGAGTGACAATTGCGTTTTTGGTCACCTCCCTGACTAAGGACCTTCTCCCCCGATCGCTCAGTTTGGCGGACGGCCAGCTCTAGGAAGAGTCCTGGTGGTTCCAAACTTCCTCCATTTACAGATGATGGAGGCCACTGTGCTCATTGGGACCTTCAATGCTGCAGAAATGTTTCGGTACCCTTCCCCAGATCTGTGCCTCGATACAATCCTGTCTCGGAGGTCTACAGACAATTCCTTGGACTTCATGACTTGTTTGTGCTCTGACATGCATTGTTAACTGTGGGACCTTATATAGACAGATGTGTGCCTTTCCAAATCATGTCCAATCAACTGAATTTACCACAGGTGGACTCCAATCAAGTTGTAGAAACATCTCAATCAGTGGAAACAGGATGCACCTGAACCCAATTTTGAGTGTCATGGCAAAGGCTGTGAATACTTATGTGAATGTGCTTTTTGTGTTTTTGATTTTTAATAAATTTGCAAAGATTTCAAACAAACTTCTTTCACATTGTCATTATGGGGTATTGTTTGTAGAATTTTGAGGAAAATAATGAATTTAATCCATTTTGGAATAAGGCTGTAACATAACAAAATGTGGGAAAAGTGAAGCGCTGTGAATACTTTCCAGATGCACTGTATGCCCAAAATGATCACTAGTGAGGCTTTGTCCATTATTAATAAAAAGCCAACAACAATGGACTTCACTGTTCTCAGTTTAATGTCAGTTGACTGGAGGGCCCATGGTTTGCTTGCTTTCTAGCTTCAACTCTGATATTTCTAGATTTATACTGTTTCATAAAGTGAATTTTGGATGTGGATAAAGACAAAAAAGTGTCTGGAACACATTTTTTTAGCTGTATCCCAGCGGAAGTCTCTCAGCCTAGCAGAAAATAAACAGACTCATGCTTCTGACAAGCTCTATGTGGAATGTGTATCTCACAGAACCCCTGTCTCTTAGCTGTTTATACAGCACGTGGCATTTAAAAAACCTCCTGTATGCCCATGATTTCAACCGTGCTAAGAGACTGTGAGTATTAAAGACGAGGACTCGATCGGCGTGTTCAGTGAGAAAACACGTAATTCCTGTAGTCAGGGCATGTTGTGTGTGGTTGGATTGCTGTAAATTGTCAGGAAAGATGGATTGCAGTAACTCAAACAGACAGTGCTTAACAATAGTCTGCCATTTGTGCAGTCTCTGTAGACAGTAACCAATCAAACTGCAGTTCCTGTCCCTGTTGCCACTGTGACTAATCGGACTGCAGATCCTAAACCCAGTGCCACTATAACCAATCGGACTGCAGATCCTAAACCCAGTGCCACTGTCACCAATCGGACTGCAGTTCCTATACCCCCTAGTGCCACTGTGACCAATCGGACTGCAGTTCCTATACCCTCCAGTGCCACTGTGACCAATCCGACTGCAGTTCCTATACCCTCCAATGCCACTGTGACCAATCGGACTGCAGTTCCTATCCCCAGTGCCACTGTGACCAATCGGACTGCAGTTCCTTTCCCCAGTGCCACTGTGACCAATCGGACTGCAGTTCCTATCCCCTGTGTTAATGTAACCAGTGGGAACGCAGTTCCTGCCCCTTTGCCACTGAAACAATTATACTGCCGTTCCTGCCCCCACTGCCACTTATCCAATCAAAGTACAGTTACTTTCCCTCCAGTGCCACTTAACCAATCAAACTGCAGTTCCTGTCCCCGGTGCCACTGTGATTAATCGGACTGCAGATCCTAAGCCCAGTGCCACTATAACCAATCGGACTGCAGATCCTAAACCCAGTGCCACTATAACCAATCGGACTGCAGATCCTAAACCCAGTGCCACTATAACCAATCGGACTGCAGTTCCTATCCCCAGTGCCACTGTCACCAATCGGACTGCAGTTCCTATATCCCCTAGTGCCACTGTGACCAATCGGACTGCAGTTCCTTTCCCCAGTGCCACTGTGACCAGTCGGACTGCAGTTCCTTTCCCCAGTGCCACTGTGACCAATTAGCCTGCACTTCCTGCCCCCTGTGTTAATGTAACCAGTGGGAACGCAGTTCCTGCCCCTTTGCCACTGAACCAATTATACTGCAGTTCCTGCCCCCACTGCCACTTACCCAATCAAAGTACAGTTACTTCCCCTCCAGTGCCATTCTAACTAATCAGGCTGCAGTTCCTGCCCCCAGTGCCACTAAACCAATCAAACTGCAGTTCCTGCCCCAAGTGTGGGTTTCCTGGGGCTTCTTTGGAAAAAACGCAAACATTGGACACCAAACATGTCTTCGCTGGCACTCACCTGCAGACACGAAGAGGATCCCTGCACTGAGGATGATGTTGTGACGTGACTTGTAGAACTCACTGGCCGCAATACAGAGACCTCCCATGAAGAGTAGGATCACGCTAAGGATGGGGAATATACTGGACGCCCTCACTGCTCCTGCTCACACACACGCACACACACACACACACACACACACACACACACACACAAGCACACAGGTTACACTCCGTCTTTCTGACACTGTTCATGTTGTTTTCTCATCCCTTCCTGGTTTACACGCTCACTTAATTTTTCATCAGTGCTGCATAAAATTTCACATATGTGCCTCATTAAGACACACGTATACACATTAGCTCACATGCAGGTATATACACACATACACAGACATACAACTCCTCAGCACTTTGTAAGACTTCTAAAGTGCTGACGATGAAGTGAACACAAACTTGTGAGACTGCCCTCCCCCTTTCAATCTCTCTCTCCTTCTTCTCTCTCCTGCTACTAAATATGCTCATTTCTGTCCTTTTTATACCTCTATCTCTCTACAGAATCTGTCTGTCACTCTCTACCTTTATCACTACTTCAGGGAGGATGCGTTCATCTCGCTCCCTCTTTCTATTAGTCCTTTGTTTCCATCTCCTGTATCAGTCCATAAATCAGCTGTCTGTCTTATCAGTTAGGGGACAAGAGGAATGTTCTCCCTGACCCCCCATTGTTGCCCCCTCTAATAGGCAAATTGTGTGACTGTGTGTGTGTATGTGTGTGTGAATATGCATATGTAATAGAGATACAATAGGGTGAAAATATATTGCTCAGCCTGAAGGCATTTTTACGACACAATATACACTATACGGCCAAAAGTATATGGACACCTGACCATCACACCCATTTGTGGGTCCTCCCCAAACTGTTGCCGCAAAGTTGTGAGCACACAACTGTCTAGAATGTCTTTGTAAACTGCAACATTACTGGAACTAAAGGGCCCAAATCTGTTCCAGCATGGCAATGCCCCGGTGCGTATAGAGTGAGATCAATAAAGACATGGTTTTCTAGGTTGATGTGAAAGAACTGTGGCCTGAGCCCTGACCTCAACCCCACTGAACACCTCTGGGATAAAATGGAACATCAACTGCACACCAGGCCTTCTCACTTGACTCAGTGCCTGAACTCAGTAATGCTTTTGTGGCTGAATGAACAAATCCCCACAGCCACACACTGAAATCTAGTGGAAAGCCTTCCCAGAAGAGTGGGGGACACACATAAACATGTGTTGTATATTATATTTAGGTTTTTGTAAGGTTTCCTAACAAGTTGGACTCAAAGTAACATTAGTAGGCTATATAAGGTGGCCCAATGTAGACAAAAAAAATTGTTTGTATTTAAAACAAAACTTTCTACCTGAAGGACTCTGCCAGACATAAGATTCCTTGTTCAAGGTAAGTAACATTAAGTAACATGCAACATTAGCTAGCGTTAGCTTTTTGGTACAAAGTCCAATAAAACTCTGAATGAAGTTGAGAGCACATTAGAGACTAGACAAGGTTAGCTAGCTTTATTAGCAAATGTTAGCTAAATAACAATATAGATAATAGATGATCCCACCTAGTGAGGTTGACTTACAGGTCTCCTTACAATTAAATAAAGTGAACCACACCAGTTTTTCTTTGTCACTCATCTTTATATTATACATTTAAAAAGCCTACAATTATATTATATTCTATGAGTTTTTATTCAAGACTTTCAGTCAAAAAAAAGACAGTATAAGGCTAACACCCAGTCAGCATGTTTCAAGATGTTACTAGGTAGTTTTACTTTGAAAGGGCAGCTCTGTGTGGTCTAAATCTTGCTTATTATGAATCATGCAGTTGGTCAGTGTGCTAATGATACAAGTGTATCATGGCATGATTTATTGGATGAAATGAGGACTACAATTAAATTAGTATTCACAGAGTTTTTCCAGGTAATGTTCCATAACTTCTGAACCTCATTTTGGAACTTTTAAATATTCTTCAGTCAGCATAGTTTTACCTTGAGAAATGCCATAACCTTGCTACCATCACCCTCCTTCTGTTTCATTCCCTCTTTTTTTTGGTCTATCTCTCATGTGTCAGAGCTCCAGGTGGTGGGCTTGATTAAATATTAAGGTGACCTCAACCCTGGTCACTTTCCTTCTCTCTCTCTCTCTCTCTCTCTCTTCTCGTTCCCTTGGTGATGCAGTCATGCTGCATTATCTATGCAATGCAAAGCACCCCTTCAATTTTTTTTTTTACTCACTGTACACTGATGGTGAAGCTGGCACACACACGTATAGAGAAAACATGCCTGACAGGCACCTTGCGATGCTGAACTTCAAATACAAACACATGCACAGGTTTTGTAGTATGCTGAAGTTCGGGAGAACTTGTAGACTTGTAAATGTCTACAGTGACTTGAGCTTGTGGGATGTGGACTTTGTTCTGGAAACTGTATTTTACAGGTCCTTTACATTACGTCCCTCAAACCATGCTACTGTAACCTGCTGCAATTATTTAATGCAGACAGTTTCAGGAGATTCCTAATGAGCTTTTCTTAATATTTCATTCATTTTTGGCAGCAGATCTTCCCAGACTCAGCAGACTCAATGTACCTTGGCTAGTTTTCTAGCTGGCCAAAATGTTGCTCTTTGGAAATGTTTGTCTTAACACTTAAACACATACTGGGACGTCATCCAGTACCTTCCCCCTCTGTCATATAAATAGCAGAAAAGGACTAAAAGTACGATTCCCATCAGCCACTGCACCTAGTCATATGTCCATTTCACCTGTTTCACGTTTAGCTGGTGTGCATAAATAGATTAGCACTGGTGTGTATAAATAGTCACGTTCTGCACTGCACGGGTTGTGTTGTGTTGTTTTGGTTTATCCACCAGTATTAGTTGTTCTAGTCCTGGGTCTTATTTTGTGTTTTGTTAATTAAAACGTTTCAACTTGGATTTTGTTGGATTTTTGACATTTGTATCTGTCCTTACCTCTGTGACGTGACAGAACGCAAGACCGAACAATGGATGCAGCAGAATTTTTTGGATGCAGAAGTCCAAGAGGCCTTGTATGAAAGGGAAAAACAAAGGTGGGAGAAGGAGGGGAAATTCTCTTTAATTAAAGCCAATCGGGAATGGCTCGACATGATGTATGGTATCAGGGGGTATATCAAAAAAGAGCCTTCCAACCAGGCTGGAACCATCTCCCACTCTCCCTCCCCCACTGTGGATCTCTTCCAGCCTGCCGAGTCGACCGACAACGTCGTTCAGCCTCCCTGCTCATCTGAGGACACTGCTCAGCATCCCTGTTCAGCTGAGGATGCCTCTCAGTCTCCTTGTTCAGCTGAGGATGTTACTCTGCCTGCAAGTGTGGCCAAGAGTTCCAGTTTTCTTCCCTGCTCTGCCTCAGAGGTCACTACGCCAGGCTTCACTTTGGACATCGCTCCACCTTCCTACTCCGCTGAGGACGTCGCTCCGCCATCCTGCTCGGCCAGGGATATCACATCATCTCTCTGCGGTGCGGAAGAGACCGCCCCACACCTGAAACTCAGAGAACACGTCAAGCGTCCTCTGTCCAACCCCACGAGGGATGAGAGACAATGGAACTTTGAAATGCTTAGGGACATCTGGTCTGGGGGACCCCCTACCGACACGCGTTAAAGGGGGGATCTGTCATGTAAATAGTGGAAAAGGACTAAAACTACGATTCCCATAAGCCACTGCAACTAGTCACATGTCCATTTCACCTGTTTCACGTTTAGCTCATTAGCACTGGTGTGTACAAATAGTCACATTTTGCACTGCACAGGTTTTCTTGCGTTGTTTTGGTATATCCATCGGTATCACGTTGTTCTAGTCCTGGGTTCTTGTAAGTCTTGTTTGGTGTTTTGATTGTATTTAATTAAAACGTTTCAACTTGGATTCTGCATTTGTATGTGCCCTTACCTCCGTGACGTGACACCCTCGTTCATTTTTTCACATTAGACCTCCACCTTCTTAGCATTCCTCAATCTATTTATTATCAAAAATATAACAAGAAAAAAAATGGAAACTTGTCGAATAATATGTTTTTCAATTCATTTATTGTAAAAACATGATAGGGACACTACTGACCCGAGGTATGTAATAATGTAAGTATATTTTTCTGCGCAACAATATAGAATATCTCACGGCTCAATAAGTGCAATTCTCTTTTATTCCTCAAGGTGGGAATGTTTGGTAAACAATGATGATGTAATGTGTCAATCATAATGACCCCAGACGTAAAAGAAACGTTACAAAACTTGACATGGCTCAGCGATTTACTGCAGAACAAGTTTCTAATCAAATATTAGCATCGTTTGACGGTGGATCTGATGATGAAGCTATCAGCGAACAAAATATTGATTTGATGATTATGAACACGATAATAGCTATTAGGACGGCTGTGGCTCAGGCGGTAGAGCGGGTTGTCCACTAATCGTAGGGTTGGCGGTTTGATTCCTGGCCCATGTGACTCCACATGCTGAAGTGTCCTTAGGCAAGACGCTGAACCCCAATATGGCTCCAGATGGCAAGTTAGCGCCTTGCATGGCAGCTCTGCTACCGTGAGTGTGTGCGAATGGATGAATCAGAACCAGTGTAAAGTGCTTCGGATAAAAGCGCTATTTAAGTGCACCCTTTACCTATTGAGAGTAACGTATCGAATGATCCAGATCCCGAATATGAGCCAGATGCTGAATTTACCAGGCGAAGCACAGAAGATGCCACAATTTCCTATCATAATATTACCTGATAATATTGTTTTTAGCCATGAAAATTATACACGATAAAATTACTTTAATTATGAAAATATGAAATATTGTAATGATTTTAATTTGTTATGGTGACTGAAACGATTGAATGAAAATACTACAATACTTTCACTAGTTTAGCATGTGAATTAGAAGTGCATAATTTTAACGGTGTATATTTTGTTTGCATCTGTTTGATGACAAATAAAATGGCAAAAGATAATGAAATATGCTGTATTTTATTATTTTGTAATTGTTAATAAAATATTTGGACAGTTTTATACTACTGGGGCAGTTTAGAGACCCATCCGCATTAGATATTTACTCTGGGTCGCTAACGACCCGAATATGTAATAATGTTTGGCGAAAAATGTATACGTTTAAGGGTTAAATAAAGAACCACAAATTTTTGTGCTGTTTTTATCTGTCAATAGCTTTGCATTACAAAATTTTGTACTTTGTATCTGGCAATAGCTGGGTGGCAATCATAACTACACATGCATTTCTTTTCACAATGTTTTCAGTGGCAACATGAACACGAATATGTCAGTGTTTGAAAAAAGATGAGCTTTATGGAAATTGTGTATATATCCACACCCTTTCTGTGAGAGAGATTGAGAGAGAAAGGGGGGGGGGGGCGGGGTTGTGGTGGTCTGTGAGAGAGCAGTTCACATGATGAAGCCAAATTGCACACAATGGTGAGACTTCTTCTTTTTTTTTTAATCTTGAAGATTATGTTGCATTGTTTTACACTCTGTCGCTGCTCACTCTGTTAAAACCCATGTGTTGGTGCAGATGTCTCTTTTACTTCTTCTCTTGCTCGCTTTGACACTCACAAAGGCAAGGCCCACTTTCCTGAACAAACTCACTCTCCTACACACACACACACACACACACACACACACACACAGTGTGAGACCTAAAACCAATACTCAGGAAACATCTGCTTCTTTATGTAATCCTACAGCAGGAGTGATGACCAGAGAAAGGAGGAGAAGAAGAACGAGAAGAAAAAATCTGTCCGTATTTCTCAATTTCCAAAATGGATAAAGAGAGCAGGAGAACGCTGAGACAGATAAGAAAGGAAGAAATCTAGAGAAAGCAAACAATATTGACCAACCTCGACACTGACACACATCACCAGATCCTTGCCGAACCTCACACGCTCGCACAGATCCGGAGCAAAAGCGTTCATCTAGGTCTCCGGATGGCTGAGCGTTTCCACGGCAACGAAGACTCTAAGGAGTTCAGAACACATCCATTCCCGTTCTGACACAGTTATTGCGCTCGTTCATCATCACTGACAATCAGCGCTTTACTGTCAAACACCAACACCGTCCATTCACCTCGGTGCATCAGTGTGTGACACGAATAACACTTACCCATGTGACATCATAAAACAAAACCAACACATGACCTGGAGAAATGACCATGTAATTCATTATGTACTAATTAAGCCCTAATTCATTATTTATGCCCTAATTAATCCTCTATTAAGGTGCGATGAACATTTTTCAGCTTTTCCGATATATAACGTCTACTTTTAAACGGTAGCAATAAAAAATACTGACACTCAACAGAATTATTTCATAATTCAAAAGTTTTGATCTTCTCATGATCACCACATTATCTGAGACGTCTATGAATGCTTATACTCTGCCCACTTGGCACAATAACATCATGTCCAGGACATTCAAAAACACCCATAATGCACTTAGGGAACTAGGGTGATGCATCAAACACATGGATGATGTTCCATAGCAGATACAGAACACCCATAATGCACTACGGCATTTGGACATGACCTATATAGTAAATCGGGTGTGGTTTGAAACACCTCCTCGGTGGACTGGTGATGGTGAGACGAGTGTGATGGTGCTAATGAGGTGACAGACTGAAACTCTACATCACACAATAAGGGTGTTACTTGGTGTTGCTGATTCTGTAGTGAAGGAAACAGTGAGTGAAGTACATTTTTTAAGTCTTCCTTCAGTATATTAGTGTTTGACTATGTCATCTGAATTATGTTGCTTATATCGGTGTGTTGTATAGCCCTCTTGATTCTTTAGGGAACAGTGAATTTAATTTCCTACATGATCCTAATTTTCCAGATAGGGACTAGAGAGCAGGGTGCCATTTTAAATGTACTAGTGATCTAGTGCTTCTGATTCCTAAATGCAGGGACTTGTGGGTGGAGTGTCGCTTTGAATTTCATATATTAACACACTACAACACTACATGGTGTTCCTGATTCGCAATACTATATCGTGCTCATGATTTGCCAATATAGAGAACTGTGAGTAGGGCACCATTATGAACTGGGTTCTATATATTAGTGAGCTACCATACTACATAGTGTTCCTAATTTTCCAGTCTTGGGAACAGTAAGCCGGATGCCATTTCGAATGTCACTTTCTATACTAGCGGTCTACATAGTGCTTCTGATTTTCCAGTGCAAGGAATTGGGTGCCTTTGAACTTTTCCTATTTCATTGTCTTCTATACCGATGCTTGTAGAGGGAACTGTAAGTAGTGTGCTATTTTTTAAATGTTCATTCTGAATATTAGTGTGCTAACTAGTGCGTCTGCTCTTTCAGTGTGCTATATAGTGCTTCTGATTCTCAAATACATGGAATAATTGGTTCAGTATATTTTCCAATTTCGTTCACTATATAGTGATCCTGATTCGACAATGTAGGGAACTGTGAGTAGGGCACCATTTTGTGTTGCATTCTATATATTAGTTAGCTACCATACTACATAGTGGTCCTGTATTTCCAGTCTAGGGACCAGTGAGTATGGCACCATTTTGAATTTCATTTTCTTTACTAGCATTCTGCATAACGCTTCTGATTTTCCAGTGTAGGGAATAGGGTGCGTTTTAAATTTTGGTCCTATTATTACTGTTTTATAATGAATCTGTAGTGCATGGAACAGTAAGAAGTCTGAATTTGAATTTTGTTCCATTTATTAGTGTTCTACATCATGCTTCTGATTCAACAGTTTTGGCAACAGTGAATAGGGTGCCATTTTGAATTTTGTAGCTTGTACTCTTGTTTTATCTAGCGCTTATGAAACAGTGCCAGTGTATGATGCCATTTTGAATTTCATTCCATATATCAGTGTTCCTGTGCTGAATTTTCCAATGTAGAAAATAGTGAGCAGGGTCTCATTTCGCATTTTGTTTAATTGTCCTGATTTTTTAAATGTAGGGAACAGTCACTAGGGTGCCATGTATTGCTAAGTTTGATTGGCAATATATTTTTTGCTGCAATATATTTTTGTTACAGAGCGCTCCTGATTCTCTAATGTAGGGAAAAATTTGAATTTAATTCTCTATATTAATGCTTTAATGCATTTCCAGTTTTGCTTCCATATACAGTATAAAAAAAGTCTACACACCCTTGTTAGAAGTGCAGGATTTTGTGATGTAAAAAAAAAAAGAAAAGAAGAAGAATTAGAATACAAGCTAAATCATGTCAGATCTTTTTCAATCTTTTTGTGATATGGTAACTAACAAAATTAAAGTGAAAAACAAATGAAATTTTTTTTGGGGGAAAAAAAAGATAAACTTACAATAACCTGGTTGCATATGTTTGCTCACATTTTATAACGGGGCATGTGACTTTATGTGAATTATCCACTCACATTCAGACTCATGTTCAAAAGTATTTATCATACACCTGTCATCGATGAAGTGATTCTGATTAACCCCAAAGATCAGCTGTTTCTCTTGAACTTTCTTGACATTTTTTTTGGCTGATGCCATGGTCTTTAAAAAGCTTACAAAGCATGTAAGAGATCATCTCATGGTATTGATCAGGAAGAGGGGTGTCCAAAACCAGATGTATCATGGAACACTGCGAAGACCATCATCAACAAGTGGAGAAAATGGGGCACCACAGAGACATTAACAAGAACAGGACATTCCTGTAAAAAAAAAAAAAGGAAAAAAGGACTAGATAAAAACTTATCAGGGAGGCTGCCAAGAGACCTACGGCAATATTAAAGGAGCTGCAGGAATTACTGGCAAGTACTTGTCTTTCGTATTCTTCACATGTCTGGGCTAGGAAGGCTGCCTAAGTTTTGCCAAACCATGTGGCAAAATGTTTTATGGTCTAATGAGAACAAGGTTTAAAAATAAATGAATAAATAAATACAAAATTGGCCAAAAACAACATAACCACAGTGTGTTGGCAGCATCATGCTGTGGGACTGCTTCTCTTCAGCTGGGACTGGGTTTCTAGTCAAGATAAAAGGAATCATGGATACCTCTAAACACCAATCTATTGTGGCACAAAACCTGCAGGCCCCTGTTAGAGAGCTGAAGATAAAGAAAAAAAAATCACCTTCCAGCAGGATAATGACCCGAACCTGTGGAATGACTTCAAGAGGGCTGTGTACAGGAGAGCCCCTCACAATCTGATATATCTTATCAGAGCTTATTTAGTTCTGTGTCGTCTCTTGTAGTTAGTGTGTTGTTTTATGTAGCACAATGGTCCTAGAGGAATGTTGTTTCATTTCACTGTGTACTATACCAGCTGTATATGGTTCAAATGACAATAAAACCAACTTGAACTTGAAATCTGGAGCATTTCTGCAAGGAAGAGTGAAATAAAATTGGCAAATCAAGATGTGTTAAGTTGGTAGACTCTCACCCAAAAAGTCTGACTGCTGTATAACAAGCAAGAGGTACTTTAACAAAGTATTAGTTAAGGGGTGTTCACACTTGTGCAACCAGGTTATTGTAAAGATTTTTCTTTTTTCCCCCTAAATCTTTGTTTTTCACTTAAATGTTGCTGGTTGCTTTATCACATTATAAGTGGAAAAAGATCTTATGATGATTCATCTTGGTTTCATTTTGTACATCACAAAAAACCTGCAATTTTTATAACGTTCAGAGGAAGAATCTGTAACTTTAATAACCATCTGATGCAGGAAAGTCTTTAAGACAGGGAACTTGTGGATTCTCGACAGTTTCAGTTTATAGATGCTATACTGGAACTTAAGTGATAACAGAAACTAACTTGTATCGTGACAAAAAATGTATCAATGACATCAGAGAGCAGACATCACCATGGTAACAGCAGAACTTGATATACAGCCATGTACAAGCTGTATTGATCTAACATAAGAGAAATCTGTGTGTGTGTGTGTGTGTGTGTGTGTGTGTGCACGCATGTATGTGTGTGTGTGTGTGTGTATATATATATATATATATATATATATATATATATATATATATATATATATATATACACACATCATGTGTGTGTATGAGAGAGAGACGGACAGACAGACAGAATTTCAACATTTATCATGTTAAATCATACACACCCAGAACCTGCAGAACCTTTTGTCCTTTTTAGTGCATCTCATCATCTCGTCCTCCTCTTCCACCTCTCTCTGTGACCTTGTCTCCCTCCTCATCTTACTCTCCCAGGCCAATCACACTCGTCCACTTTCCTGTTTCTTGCACTCACTATCTCTCTTTTTCTTACTCTTACACCCTGTCTCTCTCTGTCACATCATGTCTTGCTTCATCTCATTTTCCATGCTTGAACTGACCTACATATGTGTGTAGAGGTGTGTTAGAGCTGTCACATTACTTTAAAAACTACATTTTAAAATATTTACAGTTCAAAAGCAATTGAATATTAATAGGCCTATAATGTTACACTGCCAGAGACAGGGTGAACATTAGCAATAGAGCTACACTATGCATTTGTATCACGCAGACCACAACATTAATAAGATAAACATTGTGTTGGTTGGTTAAAGAAAATCTTTTCTATACATTTCCTTGCCATTAATATTTAGCTAGCATGTATGTTTTATGCTAATCAAGCAGGAATATGTAGAGTTGTGCCCAAACGTCTGCATACCCCTTGCAGAATCTGCTAAATCTTAATACTTTTAACAAAATACGAGGGATCATAAAAATCTCATGTTGTTTATTTAGTTTATAAACAGGATGATCTGTGTAAATTGTTAGTATTTTGTCTTCTGGGAGACATGTAACTACCGTATTTAGCATCCAAAGGGCAGTACTAAATGAAAAAAAAGATCTTTAAACAAAATAATAACAATTTACACCGATCATCCTGTTCAAAAGTTTATACCCCCCTGGTTCTTAATGTATCGTGTTGCCTTCTTGAGCATCAGTGAATGTTTGCACCTTTTGTAATAGTCGTGTACGAGTCCCTCAGTTGTCCTCAGTGTGAAAAGATGGATCTCAACATCATATAGCCGCTGCTGGAAAGGGGTCAAATATGCAGAATATGATGGAAAAGTAAAGAATGTGCAGAACCTGGAGGATTTTTCTGAAGAACTGTGGGCAGTTTAACTGCTCGGGACAAACAAGGGACTCATGAACAACTATCACAAAACATAAACAAAGTCGTGGATCATCCAGGTAACAACACAGTATTAAGAATCAAGGGTATGTAAACTTTTGAATGGGGTAATTTTTTTATAAATTCAGCTGTTATCTTGTCTTGTGAACTATATGTAAAGATCTGTTATGTGAAATAGTTTATTCAGGACAGGACTAAATAAACAACAACATGGGATTTTTATGATCCCTCTTATTTTCTTAAGAGCATTAAGATTTAGCAGATTGTGCCAGGGGTATGCAACTTTTGCGCAAAAGTGTATATATTTTTTTATTTAAGCTCCTCATGAACAGTAAGCTTGAATAACAAATAACTTCCTATTCACTGTATATGCTCACTACATAGGGTCTAACGTAATGCTATATAAGGACCTGCATATTTGCAATTTAGCCACGGTTATAAATCGACTCATTTCATACATCATTTGTAGGACATGCGCATTGTTTGTTTTCCAAACACAAACAAGAATATAAGGTAGACTGTTTCAAATTAAAATAAAAGTCGAACATGTTAAATGTCCAAATGTGAATTTATGCTCAAATAATTAAATAAATATAATTGAAAGAGTATTCGAACAGTGAAATTCAATCTGACAATGTGTGTGTGTGTGTGTGTGTGTGTGTGTGTGTGTGTGTGCGTGCGTGTGTGTTTGGATGGGGTGAAGGAGAGATTTGACCTATATAGGCACAAAGTAAAATATTTATAGAAATGACTGGCCTAATTGGGGAGCAGCATGCTGGCCCTCTCACATTCCTCCATCCTCCATCCCAAGTTCCGGAGTATATACTCCGTTTCCTCCCTTTCTCACCTCAACTGCGCACTTCTCTATCTCCATACCTCATATTTCAGGAAAAAACAGACAGGTATATGCAAACACACAAAGACACACACTCACACATACACACACACACAAACACACACACACACACAAAAGTAACTTACGAAGGAAGTACTCTCCCGCGTCAGCTTCGTAGTCCGCGTCTTCAGGAAAGTGATCGATCTGTTTACACAGCCCTTTAAAGTTCCCTGCAGAGCCATAAAGAGAGAGAGCCCGAGTGTTAAAATGAGACTGTAACTTATTTAACATATTCCCTGGACTGTTTTGATGAAAATGCATTAAGTATTAAAGTAATATTTGCAGAGAAAAAAAAAAAACATATGCACACAGTGTTCCAAAGGTAGTTGATCAGCTATGACATGTTTGGATGCCGACATTTGCTTCTTTAACCACGAGCGGAAAAGTAATAGAAGTCTATTTCACTCAAAATCTTTTCCATGAATATACACCTAAATCTTCATAAATTTGTTTAAAGAGACATCTTAAAAAAGGTGACACCTTACTTCTCCTAGGTGCATGATTCATCAGTACCAACACTTTAAATATATATATATATATATATATATATATATATATATATATATATATATATATATATATATATATATATATAGTTTTTCCAGAATCTTCCATTAAAACACAGTGACTTTTAGACTGTACACGTCTTCTGATTTACAACATCACCCTGACATCACAGGTGGAAGGGGGAAAATGACATTAACCATTAATATCATGAAAATATCAAGTCCAAGCATAAGTTTTATGAATTAAGATGTTGTGTACATTCAAGAGAAAGACCTAGCTAAAACTAGTCCGTCTAATACTGTAAATAACAGTTTGAATAATTAGCCAATACGGTGCAATTCAATTCAAATAAGTATCACACTATTGTAAGAACATATAGAAACAGGAAAATATCAAGTAAAACAACATATAAATAATAAATTATATATTATATATAAATATATACATTATATATAATAAATTATTTTGGTGTGACGCAATAATTATAGTACTGACAGTGCTGCAACCGAGGAAGTAAAAACACAAGGAAAACACAGTGGGGGACACTTTATTACACATCATTTTATTTATGGACTTTAGTGTTGTGAATTCTTTATATTTCTGGATTTCTTGAGTTAATACTGATGTCTGGTGAAAATTTCATGTGAATAACCTCATTGGAAACATATTTACTGAAAATCATGTTGACGAGTTCAATACTTAATTCCCCCTACTGTATACCTCTAAATTCCTGTTAAATTCCATGTGAATCGATCATGATTACTACAGAAGTCATCTGTTAACTTTTTTACCAGAGGCCAAAAAATGGAGCTTCTGCCTATTTGGGCTGCCCGAAAGTTTTGGGACAGGTTGATATTAATGCTAGTTCTTAAAGTTTCTGAATTTATTGTTGAATGTCCCACTCCACAGTAATGGTTAAATCCTTATATGAAGGTAGACGCTGAGGGTTTTAACAATTTATAATTTTTCATAAGTATTTCTTTTTTTACCTAGCTTGTTAGGTTTAAATGTTATACTTTTATGGTGGCAGTTGTATACGGTGTTTTACTCTCAGAAAAGCTTTAGTTGTGCTGTCTGTTTTATCTCTGTACCAGTGTTATTGTGGAGAGGTGTGAATTGTTTTCTCAGCATGGGGCTCAAACCCCTCCCTGTTCCCATCACCCTGCTCACCAGCAGCTAAACACAGAGTCATGATACTCTACACACAGAAACCCAACAGTGTCCTGACTCATCTTATAATAAATGAAATAATTTATATGTTTATACTGATTGAAAATGTCCGATAAGTTGATTTCCATTCCGCTGGTGGAATGGAACACCAGTGTACTGTGAGAAAAGGTTAGGACATACAGTATGTCTGGAAACTTTATTCCGGCTGAATAATACATAGGAAAGCAACCTTCGGACATCTTGAAGGGTCACTTACATTTAAGGTACATGGAAAATTATATACAGTATGTATTAGAAAGACTGATTGGATGGTCCGTTGCTACTGAGTATGTGTGTAGTTGCATGTGTATGTGTAAAAGAGGTAGAGAGAAAACACTAACCATAATATTACTGTGTGCACGTGCGTGCGTGCGCGTGTGTGTGTGTGTGTGTGTGTGTGCGCATGCGTGCTGTTCTGTTTAGCTTGTTTAGTAATTAGGTGCCCTCCTAAAATACTGCTGCTAAACAGACCCTTGTTAATTGCTGAATGAAAGATGAAAGACCAGCGGCTGTCCTTCAGATGTGCAGAGGACACACACACACACACACGCACACTCCAAGGGTGACATTATCATATTAGTGGTAGAGAGGAACACCATCAGACATTTTCTCAGAAAGTTCTTGAGAAATTAATATATTAAGGGCTATTAACAATTTCAATACTCTTAGAAAGTGTTTCTAGAACTTTCAGCATGCTTCTGAGAATTCTTTTTTCTCTTAATTGAGGTCTGATTTCCCTCAATTAGCTTAGTGTACTTTTAATGATACTGAGTGTTTTCGTAGCTATGTACTAACTCATTTGAAGAAAATGTTGATATTTCTGACAGATTGTTTCATTTCCCTCAGTTAACAGTCAATGCTAAGAGTAACTACAGTGTAATTTTAGCTGTACAGAGACTTTTCTTACACATTTACTAACACATCTGAGGTAAATGATATTTCAGACAGTTGGGTCTGATTTCCCTCATTTATCCGTCAATGCTAAGGGTAGTTCCAGTGTAATTTTAGCTGTACAGAGTCTTTTCCTACATATTTAGTAACCCATTTTAGTCTGTCAGAAATTTCCATGGTTTGTTTGTTTGTTAGTTAGTATAAAAGGCTTAACAGCTATGTGTTAGCTAGATAAGTTGCTAGCCTCTGTTATTAGCTAGTTTATACTCTGGGTCGGTATTTCCCAGTTGCCTAGCAACAGTGTTTAAACCACCTAAATAGTTTGTTTGTCTAGTGTGTCTGTAAGACTTGATCATTCTCCTTCATCTGAAACACCACCATGTCCACTCTCCACACAAAGATTTATGTACACACTGCACAGTGCACAATGTGTTATCTCTTACATGTAACATCAGACAAAGACAATTTATTCCTTTTACAAACACATGTATATGTCAAAAACATGGCCGCTCTCTGTCTCCATTCTCACCCACTCTGCTTCTCCCCCACACTCTCTTTTACATTGACACATATGAATAAAGCCTGAGGTACTGAATCATTTATGACAGAGCTGGCAGAAACTCACACCAAGCGCTAATGTGCAAATCACATGAACGCACACACACACACACACACGCACACACCACAGGGTAGAACCTTTTTAGCTCTTCTGAGCTTGCACCTTTTAAGTATCATCCAAAGGTGTGTGTGCCCAATAATTAGGTATATGATGTATTGCAATAGCAACAGTTATAAAACAATATTACAGTGTGTCAGTAGGTATGTTAAAGGTAAATGTAATAGTTTACTATGGTTTGACCAGATGTGAAAAACATGTCAAATTAACTCATGGAAAATTGTTAATTTCACAATCATGGTGGATTGCGGTTTTAACCAGCTCAACACCAGGAAGATAAAGCCAGTTTACACATACTAAGTGATCCCATACTTTTCTGTATGATGTAATGGCAACTCTTTGCACAGCATATGCATATATACGATTAGAACAAAACTAACTAGAAAGCTAGGATTAGGAAACTAATGACACCAGATTGGTAACCTAAAAGCCAAAAAAAAGAAAAGGATGTAACCGAATACAAATGGATTCTTCTTATTAAACAGATGCATTCCAAAAAGATACAAATACAAAATAAAGACTGATAGAGAAAGACAAATATCATGGATAAGTGCAAACACAAATTATAACTGCGTGAGCTAGATTAAAAACCAACACAGTACGCATTTCCAGTTAATACCAATCACAAATTGAGCAATGTAGCTGAGGATGAGGAACTGTCAGAGCCAGAAACCACACACCAGGCTGACAGCGCTGGCATTTGTACCTTCATTCCCCCATCCCCCCAGTGTTTTCCAGTGACCCAGTATATGTGTGATGCAATGTCAAATGTTTTCACAACGTATTCGTGTATCTCATTGCACAAAAAAAAGACACCTGATTGAGCACCTAAAAGCCTAAAAAATGTAACGTAAACACAATGATGATAAATCAATACGTATTAAATGAAATTACAGTCAAATTAAGCCAAACTATGTAAGCCAAAAATATTGTGGAGACTGCAAAATATTGACACTACCCCTGGATTTCATTCTGAAAGAGCCCTATCTAGTCAGCATTCGTGGGCAGTGTATGCGCTTCCTCAAGTCACATTCAGAAGGCAGAATAAGGTCAGACAACGCCAAGCTTGCACTGGGCCCTCCACCTCCGCCTGCTTTAATAGTCTCTGCCTTAAAACAGGGCTCTTATTTAGCTCTGGACCCCCTAAATCATTTAGACACATGTCTCGTGAACAACTGATCTCTGAGGAATGTTATTTTAGATCAATATGAAGGAGTATCTCATGAATTTTTGGAGAAGGCAATCCCGGTATTTTGAACTTCTAAAAACAGCACTGCCAGAACTGCTCAGTATGGAAGGGCTATGCGTTGTTTTTTGTTCTTTCTTTCTTTCTTGTTTTCTCGACATAACAAAAAGCTGTCTTCTGACAACGTAATTTTTTCATGAGAAAATCTCACGACTTGTGTCGCATGCACGTTGGCGTCTTCGCCATCGGCATCATAAATGTACTAATTGCCCGCTGTAGAGATGGACACCTATCTCTGCATTAAGAGAGAGGGGCGTTGTCATGTAAGGAGGTTGAGGACGGATGCAAATGCAGATTTTTATTATAGGAGATATAGGCAGACAAATCCAAATCATGAAACAATTTTGAGGTCAAAACAGGCAAATGGTCAGGCGATCAACAAACAGGATAAACTAGACTAAGACAAGACTCAAATAAGGAGGACGAGAACCAGATCAAAATCATGAAACATAAAGCTAGGAATAAAGGACTGGTATACGACAGAGACTATGGCAACTGAGCGTAATACTTCGCAAAGTCATTGTACTGAAACAGTCTCAATATACTGTGGAGTGATTGTGTGTGAGATTGGTAACAGGTATGTGTGATTGAAGGTGAACGTGTGTGTGTGTGGAAAGTGTAGTCCTCTTCGGCCATGTTTGTAATTCGTGGTACATCCTGGAAAATTGAGTCACTGGTTTGCTGTGTTATGACAGGCGTCCCCTTCTCCAGTGTTGGACACTAATGTGGAAGTGGTCAGACATAGAGCTATTTCAGCTCGAGTAAGTCACTGATCAAAGTAAAAACGAATTTGTGCGTCCATGATGATGCAGGGTTGCGCTAAGCTTTTGTTGCATCCAGAACAATAAAAATGTTATGTTATGTCGAGTACACCGAAAAATGAAGTCGTGATCATGACAAAACAACAACTTTTGTTATGCCGAGATCACGAGAAAACAATAAAGAAATAAGTAAATGCATGGCCTCTTAGAGCGTCCGTAGCTCAGAGACAATTAGCATTAGAAAAAAATCAGTTTATTGTGACATTGTTTTGACATACACTGCATCTGTTAAATATTACACTGCTTAATCGTAGCCCTAAACGGCCATGCGTTATTAATTTTTTTTCTGTTGTTTTCTAATGATCATGACGTAATTGTCTCATGATCTCGACATAACAAAAGTTGTTTTCTCATGATCTCGACTTAATTTTCCTGTGTACTCGACATCCATCATCCCGAAGTTAATGGGGTTTTTGATTAAATACCTGAAATAAGGTCTGTGGTTAACACAAGCTCAATATATGTTCACGTTTTATATTACGCCATAAAATACATCAGTAATAGCCCACTCAGGATTTTTTTAAAAAAGCTTTTACATGTCTTGGAAAAACTAACAAGTGGCTAAATGGGACTACAAAGGTTGTCGGGGACATTAAACATCATCACGTCGAACACGAAATCTCTTCTACTACAGCCTCGTTGTGTTTCTACTCACACATACACATACAACTCAAACTTTCCAACTTAGATTTATGAATGTATAGCATTTTCCAATTGTATTGTTTTTTTAAATAAAGATTGAAATAGTTGTCGGAAGTGTATCGGTGGTGATGTTGAAGTCATGTGACCGTGTTGTAGTTTGTTTATAGCCTAACATTAGCCTTTTACTTCTGGTGATTGTATCTAGGCTTCAAAATCTTATGAATCTTATCTTAATGAACGGAACATGTAAGAATCATAAACTTTTGTTGGTCACAGAGTTTATTTTCTGCAATAATCTAAAAGCCAATGGAAAAAATCCTATTGGCTTTTTGTCGAGGGAACTAGGGTGATGCTAACTTCCGGGGTGACCTACAAAATGCAGGATTGACGACTTCCACATTAGTGTTCGACACTTTAGAAGGGGACACACATCCCTCTCTCTTAATGCAGAGATAAAGTCCATCCCTACAGCGAGCACATTTATGATGACGAAGATGCCAACGTCCATGTAACACCAGTCCCATTCACAAAGCGGCAGATTTTCTCACAATAAAATTACATCTTTTGGTTATGTCAAGATCACGAAAAAATTAAGTCGTGATCACGAGAAAACAACAAAGAAAAAAAATTATAATGCATGGCCACTTAGGGCTTCCGTATATGTCAGTGGGCAAGACAGCCATTTTTTTGTGCGTCAGTCGCCAAGCAACAGTAAGAAAACAGCTGGGAATAGCTCCACCGGTTTTTTTTTTTACTGTCCAAAGAAAGACAGGCTCACTCACTTTCTATCTTCTATTGGCTCACAAGAGCGAGACTCTCCCGATTTCGACTAGATAAAGTCAAAATAACCATGGAAGGAATTTATCAGGATCAAACGTGCTCCTGTGTCCTTTCCCCTTCAGTGAATTCACTTTACTGCCGAGCAAAATACATTTACATTTCATCTAAGTGCTGCTTTAGCTGAAAAAGCATAAAAGCATATTTTTCCTGTGCCTACTGTATCGCTGTAGCAAGGGGCACAAAGCTTAACAGCTAAACCGTAGACTGCGACTCTGACTGGGATATAAGCCGACCTGTCCTTAACGTGTCTTACACTGCTGCACATTTTACGCTTTATGTGGCATCATGTATCTTGTTTTGCACCCTGATCATGAACAAACAATATCCTATCCCATTGTTTATGTTTGTATGTAGGGAATGGCTTTCTACGATTTTATTCCTCTTCCCTCCTACTTGTGTTTATCAACCCCTCGCTGAATTTCACACAATTATTCCTTTAATCTTGCGTTTCATCAGTCTCTTACACTTGCACTGTTTCTTCCTGTCTCTTTGTCTCTCTCACATTCTCTCTGTCTCACACACACACACACAAACACACACACACACACACACTACTCCCCAGGCCTCAGTTCAGTAGCTGGTGTCTGTGAAGTGTACAAGTGTTACACTGCTTTACAAAGCACTCAAGTGAAGAGCTGAAGTGCTGGACAGCAGGGAAAACACAGAGTATTCGGTCAAGGTTTGTGTGTGTGTGTGTGTGTGTGTGTTGGGATGTGTGGGATGCTTTCCATGCTCAAAATTAGTGCAGTTGTATTTAGGCTTGTGCTGATATTAATAATAATAATAATAAAAAGTAGAAGAATAACAACAACAACAACAACAATTGGTCTGATCGGTCAGAAAGTGTTGAGCTGATTCATTTTCTATAACCACAGCTCTAACAGCAGTTCTGTGAAAAATCACAGATTGATATTAATGCTCATTCTTATATGTTATTGTTTCTATGGTAACAGCTAATTCACAGGGACTTGTATGGTGATCAGATTTAACAAAACATGTGTAATTGTTCCTGGGAGCAGATATTTAGCAGAGGTTGAGCTGAGGTAATGCTCTTCCTTTACATCTTCTGGCACGTCTTAGTAACTTCCAGAGAAAAAAAGAAGAAAAAAAGAAGAGAGAGTTAACTGTTTCATTTTCCGGACATTCCAAAACCTTAAACATAACTATAAATGGTTCAAAAGTATGACGTGACATAATTTAGTAAATAAACTGCTAGAGGTGGCAAATTGCTGTGTTATATATATATATATATATATATATATATATATATATATATATATATATATATATATATTCTAATTACTGTCTGTATTAAAAACGTTCACACATGGAATATGTGATTACACTACAAAAAGTACTTAAGGGAAAGAAGCATGTCTCTTAAATTAGTGTTTACAAAATAAAATAAAATACATTGATATGTTTTATCCAGTTGTGACATTATTATTATTATTTAATTTATGTATTATTATTTTTGAATGGAACAAAATGTGAAATGCTTAAGAAGAACCCAAGTTCTTATATCATGCAACCTGACTCCTCTGCACTTCCTCTCAAACAGTATTCTGATACTGGGGATACATTCAACACACATCTTAAAGAATAATATGCATACACGCTCCTTCTCCTGACCATGTCAAAACTGCGGGATAAAAAAAAAGACAAAAGGGATAGGCTCTAGGGAATATATGTGCAGCTATAATAATCCACAATCAATCTCCGCTTAACGTTCCTTTTGGTTTCTCTGGAGCCCGAGAGGCTGCAATGAGCTATGGCTCCTCGGAATTCCTCCTCATAAATGAACCATACCCCTTTAGTGCTGAACACATTATTATTGTTCTCACGTGAGAGTGAAAGGAAGACAAAAGGGTCACGCTCGACGCAGTGACCCAGTTCGGAGGGAACGCCGGGGCCGGGAACGGACAAATGGGCAGGAGAAAAACGGCTGATATAAAGACAGAGAATTTATAGGTCCTCCACCTGTAAATTCCTCTGCCTGGGAGAATGAGATGTTAAATCCTGTACCTATGTGACATCTGTATGTTTTGTAGTCAGAACACAACATTACAAATCCCTTTATCCTTAAATCTTATTATTACACACACTAGTGGACAAATCAGTAACCCAGACTTCTGTGACAAGCAGATTTGTCCATGTACGGATTATTCACTTTGTTGCTGGACGAGACAAACTACTCCTTATTGATGTACGAACAAAAGCTTTCATTTGCTATGTAGCTATGTTTAAATTTAGAGCATTTTTTTTTAGCTGGATTAATTAGCATGCATCAATGACAAGTGACCTTTTCAGTATCAGGAACATGCAGGTTCTGTGCAAAATAAAGTATAGTGCAAAGCAGGCTTGTGAGACCTTGTGCGATATGACATCGTCCTGTCATGCACCCTAATTATCACCGATTGACGATAGCATCGCTCGTGGCTTTGGAGGGGTGTAGGCTGCAGCGATGATAACTGAAAAAATGAAGGGGTGTACACGGTACATCATTACAGCAAAAAATAAATAAAAATACAGGAAGTCAGTTGTAGCAACGAGTAGGTGTATTAGCAGTTAGCCATGGTTGATACAGAGTCCCGATACTATCGTCAATCGTCTCAAATCCGTCATATAACTCTCCTGCTATAAGTAACAATCTCCTCATATAAAATAAAGAAATATTGACTAATGATTTGCTGACTTTAATGGCACAAATACGATGCATTACATTAGAAACGTCGTCAGAAGAATATATTGAACACATACTCCTTAAAAAAAAAACATTTTGGGGCGGTAGTTGGTAAATTGTTGCCATATGGCAACAATGTCCAGTGGTGGAAAGTATCATATAGTCAAAAAATAACACAGAATGTATGAGATTCCAATTCCAATTACTGCATTTTCCAGACTAAGTTACAGAGGGTTTTTTTGCCACCAAGCATGTAAAAGTTATATCTTCCAGAAAGGAATTAGTTGTAAAAAATGATGTGGATGGATTTACTCACTCAAAATATGTACAAAAATTAGATCCAAACTAACTTGGGGTGAAGTATCTTTTTAATTCTTTCTCTTGAAACACAATATTTAGAAAATTCATTTTTTCACTTTGAATGTGAAAAAATGTAAATACACCATTATAAAAGCCTAGTGTGTTTTTGGTATGTAGGAATGTTTCAATTAATGAATGCACATACCACAGTTCCTTTATCGCATGTTGTTGCCATATGGCAACAATGACATTTTACCATTTAACAGAAGTCTCAAAATATATACCTGTAAACTTGTTTAAATAATAATAATAATAATAATAATAAAAAGAATGATAACTTGTCTCAGATCATATTAAAATGTTTTGCCTAAATATTGAAAAATGAATCACATTTTGAGAGCCCTCCAATGATGACCTTCACCATGCCATGTGACTGCGGCATCCTCTTCCTGGTCATGTGAAACAGCATTTTTTTTATGTCAAAGTCAAAGCCCCCCTTTTTCCAGTTACATAGGAAAATAGTAGTTTTGTATTATTGCCTATAAAAAACAATTGGAGATAAATAAATTGTTGCCATATGGTTAATCTGTATTAAAACACTTAAATAGCTAAATATCTCACCATACGTTATTACATTACATTTGCTACCACTTTTTCACCAGGTCACTTAACCATAAACTGTGGGTTATCTCTATTGCTCAGATGATGTTTACGTGATTTCAAACAGGTCACTTTCCCATATGGTTAAATATGGTTTATATTGCTAATAATTAAGATGAAGATTAAGTACAGTTTTATAGGTGTATAGTGTATAGTGCATTAATATCTATGTAGTGAATACAACAGGGGTAATGTGCTATATTCCCACTATACTGGAACATTTTGCCTGTGTGTGAATGTGAATGTGCAACTATTAGTCCTCTTAACTGGGGAGATGAAATGACTATCATTTCTGTGTCTGTTCCTCTATGTGCTGTTTCTCTCTCTCTCTCTCTCTCTCTCTCTCTCTCTCTCTCTCTCTCTCTCTCTGTGTTTCTTTTTTATCCAGGACTCTCTGCAAACAGAAAAAGTGTCACTTAAAAGCAGGAAAATTACAGATTACTCCAAGACATTTCTGATCATTTCTATCTGAAATATATATTGTACTGATGTGTATATAGACACGAAGCGTGCATGATGCTAAGCTGCTAGCTGTAAGCTTCCCTTTACTTTAGCAACATTACCATCGTAGTTTAAGCAAAACAAAAAAAAAAACAGTATTTACGCGACTTTTTTGTTTGTGTCATTTTTGGCTGAACCATTCCTTTAAAATATAAAATGAACGTGCAGTAATATCTTGCTGTTATACCATTTTTGCCAGAGTGTTGTGGAATACTCAAATCTGATTGGCTGATTCATTTTCTATAACAGCAGCTCTGACGGTACGACAAGCTGCATTTTCATCTTATTAATTTCAGAGAGAGAGAGAGAGAGAGAGAGAGAGGAAAGAGGCTGATGAGCATTAAATGTAACAATAAATGGATAAAAAGTTGTTTAAATAATCTAAATTATGGCAAATTACTGTGGTGTAAAAGGACTAAAACACTTTGAGACATGCCTTTATTGGAAAATATTCAACTTCACATCGAGTCAGGCTGCACCATTCAACCCCTTTGTGTATTATTTTCCTCTAACAGCGCTCCTGATCATGTTTTATCCATACATACTGAATGCATTACAATGCATTATATCCGATTGTACTATCAGATCCCCACGGTGTATATGTGTCTGAACGAGTAACACGTATCACATGTGTAACATCTTTACAGTGCTCCACTCACACAACAGAACTCATGTAAAATGGATCAGCTCCAGCACAAAAAGCTTGAAATTTCAATCAAGTGAAAAGAAGTAAAAACAGTGCATGGGATCAGACATAAAAGCACCAGGTCTCGCTCAGTGCTCACAGTCATGCAGAGATGCAGAGATGACTATCCGAGCATGACTGCGTGCTTCAACACTGCTGTAATATTCATTTTTCAGTCCATCTTGGTGAACTTTTACAGAGAACCTTTCGCAAAAGCACTTGATATTTTAATGAGCAAAGGAATATCTGACTGACAGGATCCTTTTACTACCTTACCAAGCACTCTGTCTCCTAAATGTCTCCACTTAGATATCCTTAAACCTTCACATTCTCTCTCTCAAAAAAAAAAACAGCGCCTTTATGATAACCGGGGTTTGGGAAGGTTACTTTAAAAATGCATTTCGTTACAGTTACAAATTACTTCATAAAGAATGTAATCAGTAACGTCATCCAAGTATCACAATATGAAAGTAATGTAATCTGATTACTTTTGGATTACTTCAAGGCCACATATGTAAATAAAGTTAAGAGAAAAGCCACATGATCTAAAATTATTTTATTTAGAGCTTATTTCAAAGCTTAAAATCATGTTCAATGTTTGGATTTGTTTTAAGAAAATACATAAATAAATGAATAAATAAAAGATCACAAAAGTTAGGGTGAACATATTCTGGTTTTCCGAAGAGAGGACACCTTTCTTTCTGTTTCTTAATAGCGTTCAAAACAGTGTTACTGTGAATGTAGATTTTAATACACTGAAAAAGACACACTATTAGCATCACATGAATAGATATGAATTCCTACATTCTTTTGAATGTCCATAATGTCCAATAAAATGAAATATCGGTTGCCAGGAGTGTACCTTCTACCATCATTTACACATTCGAATGGCCATGTAATATGAAGTAATGTGATAACATGAAATTTAAAATGACCTTATATGGGCATAGGCATTGTTTCGACTCAGGACAGCTGTCATTTGCTGCTATTGTCAAGCAACTGTTTGACGGCGTACACAACAGCGCTTCACCTTCGCACGTTCTCTGAGAGGAGGCTAACGGTTGAGAGGGAGGACTTTGGCCAATAGTTGCTGCAAGCCTCTTATAATCAACCAGTTGGTGAGCGAAAAGGCGGGAATTACAGAGAGGGGTTAAAGCAATGCAAATGCAGTATTGTTGCAGTAGACATGATGCAGTATTAGACCATAAGCACATTATAATGAAACTAAAGCCGAATCCCGACATTTTCTCAAATTTACACGCTTTTTTAAGGTCGAAAAAGAGGATCTATGGTCTATCCTAACAAAAGCATTTCAATTTGTGTTTATTTCTACCAAATTAATCTTGCACAAAATTTATTTTGCACAAAGGAGGTTGCTCATGTGAGCCACGACTGGCAAGAGAGAGCCAGAACTATAATCAAGCAGCTGTCTATATTGTGCTTTGTCAAAAGATTAATTTCTTTGGTTTTAAATGAAAAAAAAAAATTGTAATCCTAATAGTATTAGTAAATGATAGCAAATGTACCTGTAATCTGATTAATCTGATGATGTAAATGTAACAGATTACAGTGACCAGTTTTTTGTATCCTGATTACGTAACACTGTTACATGTATTCCGTTATTCCCCAAGCCTGCTCATAACCAAGACTGTTTTTTTTTAACTTTTTTTGGGGGGGGCTATGTGATTATTAAGACCTAATAAACTAAATAATATCAATATATGATTCATATTATGGATTACTGTTACAGATAACAATGAGTTGATAGTTTATACATTTATACCTATAGCTAATAGGTTGTATACCTAATAAACTGACTAATTGTATAAATATATATATATATATATATATATATATATATATATATATATATATATATATATATATATATATAGCTGATGATACATGTTTTTTTTGTTTGTTTGTTTTGTTTTGTTTTTGAGACATTATCCAAAAAATAACATGAAAAGCTTATTAACTTTAATACGAGGGGAGAAAATGCTGGTAAGGGAACTACTGTTTATGACTATTATAACATGATTGATAATGGGAACTAAGTTGTTTCGAGAATGTTCCACAATGTTAAACATTAAACCATAAAAACTACAAAGAGATCAAATGTATGATGTGTGATTCCTTAACAAATAATCAATTGTTAGTGTTGGCAAACTGCTGTGGTATAAGAGGAATGTAACCCATTGCTGATGATTTTCCTCTAACAGCACACCCCATCATATTTTATTTCGTACGCATTTAATTGATCATATTGTATATTTATAGGCATACTTCTCAGTCAGAAAGGTGGTTCTGTTCACCATGATAGAAAACCTTCACACAACTCATGTCTGCTGAACAGATTTATGAGATAGCTTCTCTGGGAGAAAAAAAAACAACAACCTATGACATAGAATATTGATTCAGATTTGTCAAAATTAAGACAGCTGTCCACATGCTTCGTCCTAGATGGAACACACTTTATTTGTTTTGTTTGCTCATAACTGTAGGATATGAAAATATGAAAAAATCCATTTTCTATACCGCTTATCCTACAGGGTCACGGGGAACCTGGAGTCTATCCCAGGGAGCATCGGGCACAAGGCGGGGTACACCCTGGACGAGGTGCCAATCCATCACAGGGCACAATCACACACACACTCACACACCCATTCACACTTTGGATATGCCAATCAGTCTACCATGCATGTCTTTGGACTGGGGAGGAAACCAGAGTACCCGGAGGAAACCATTGCAGATCGGGGAGAACATGCAAACTCCGCACTCACAGGGCCACGGTGGGAATTGAACCCCCAACTAGCGATTAAATCGAGTTACATTAACACAATTTGTTTCCGTACATCCAACATGATTTGATCGTGTAAATTGATTCAAAGCCATGAATAAAATATTATATAGTTATTTAGTTATAGTTCCCGTCAGTGCCAACATCCTCATAATGTAACTGGCTTAGTGGTCAACACGTTCGCCTCATGCCTCTACCCTGTGTGTGCAGAGTTTGCTTGTTCTCCCTGTGCTTTAGGAGTTTCCTCCGTGTAGTCTGGTTTCCTCCCCCAGTCCAAATACCTTTGCTGTAGGGTGATTGAGATTTCCAATTGTCCGTAGTGTCTGATTGTACCCTGCAATGGGTCTGCACCCAAATCCAGGGTGTCCCCTGCCTTATGCCCTGAGTTCCCTGGGATAGGCCCCAGGCTCCCTGCGACCCAGTGTAGGATAAGCAGTATGGAAAATGGATGGAAGGATGGATGAATAGACCTAATATGTTCTCTTAAATCTGACCTAAAACATATTCCATTTTTCTCAGTGCAGATCATGCAAGTCCCTGTGAATGAGCTGTTGCTATGGAAACGATAGCATATTAGAACGTGTGCATTAATATAAGAAAATTAATCAACGCTGCTATAAACGTGATTATCTGCTCAGGGCTATGTTCCCATGAAAGAGTTAATCAACTCCGGTGCAGAAATAGTGCGTGCTAGGAAAGTGGGCTATAAGGTCAAACGAACTTTCTGGAGCAAAGTAACACAACACTGCGGGAAAGTGCAAAGTCCCTGAGTCAGAGGCAACATGTTTCCTTTTCAGAAGAGGATGTGATGTCATCACTCCCACCTGAACAGACAGTTCTGGTGGTAATTCAGAGATCGGACTTGAGTTTGACGGAAGTTTGAAGAAAATATGAAAAAAGGCAACATTACGGGTGCTAACCACGGTTAAGACGGTTCAATAAGGAAACATCAGCACGATGCCTAGAGAAAGGAAAGTGTGTTATTTATTCTCTGATGATGTCAGTTTGTCACTGCAGTCAGAGCAGAAGAGTGCATGAGTGCGTGTGTGTGTGTGTGGGAATGTTTTTATACCTCGGTGTGGACCAACTCTCAGGGGACCAAATTTGGCTGGTCCCCACAAGGAAAAAGGCTCCTTTAAAAAAAATAAAACAACAACAACCACAAACTGCAGATTTTTATTTAAAAACAAAAACAAAAACAAAAACTAAGAGCTTAATGGTTACTGAGGTTAAGGTTAGATTTAGGTGTGTCATAGCATTATTAAGCTGCGTTACTAATTAGGATAAATCAGAGGTCCTCACAAGGATAGCACGATGAATGTGCATGAACGTGTGTGTGTGTGCACTCAGCGCTAGTTATGTAAGATTACAGAGCTTGCGCTTTGCTGCTCAAGGACAGATAGAGGGAGTCTGAGCACTGACCCAGGCAGAGAGGGAGGGAGTGTGTGCAGGGAGGATAATTAATGTTATTTGAACCTGAATTTTAATGAGACAATAAGAACGAGGGAGACGAAGCGAAGGAGGAAGGCAGTCAGCGAGACAGAGAAGGGCTCAGGTCTTTTCAAAATTTTATGAAAGGAGAAACGAACAATGCTGATTTATAGCACAACTATAATGCATGGTTGCGTACAGTTAGTTCCAGAATTATTGGCACCCGTGGTAATGATGGAAAAAAAAAAGGGGCTTTGTGGTTAATTGTCTTAATTTCACTTTAAAAATATGAGATATTATTGGCACACCTGCATTTAGTACTATGCGGAACCTCCTTTTGGCAATATACATAACAGCACAGAGTCTTCTCCTATAATGCACCTATAATCCTTTCCTATAATCAGGAGAAAGTGTACTAAACTGTACCTTTCCTTGTTGGTTATCTTTTGTACCCTTGACCTTATCCTTCACCTGGAAACATTGATACATACAGTCTACCTTTAAAAATGATTTAAAGTAAATAATCGGGCCATCATTACCTCTTAGAGTAAAGTTTCAAAAGGTACACTACATGCATCTTTCTAGGCAAAAAGAAAGACATTCAAAAGGTGTACCCTTGAGTGGCAAGGCATGATACAGTTTAGTACTCTTTATTCTGAGAGTGTGCTTGATATAGTCCATATCATTCAGGATCCTAAGTCCTTCCTCACTTATGGACTCTCTACTTCAGCTCACCACACACTTTTCCCATGGTCAGGAGAATTGGACAGCCGGTAAGTCGAAAGCTTAATTCTGTACACATTTAACCATTCTTTTGTGTGGATTTAGACATTGTTTCGGATCACTGTCTTGCTGGAAGATCCAACCACAACCCAGCTGTAACCTCATGGCAGAGGCAACCAAATGTTCATAGAATCCATCATGCTATGTATACTAACAAGGTTCCCAGGGACTGTGTAGGAAAAACAGCCACACAACACCAAAGATCCTGCACTATGCTTAACATAATCAGAATCATTGTATTCGCCATATACATTTACACGTTAAAGGAATATTTCTTGGTGTTTGGTTACAACATGATACATTCAACACACACATCTCAGACAACACAACATAATTACCATCCTAATATGTCTTCTCAGACCATAGAACTTTATCTCTAGTGAATTCCAGGCACTTATGTTTGTGCTTAGATGAAATAAAAGTTGTTTTTTTTTTTTTTCTGACACACTATTTCCAAACTATTTCTAAATAGTTTGTCGGCACAGAAGAAGTGGTGTCTAATTATAGATTTGAACACTTAGCTCCAACAAAAATGCTATCATATCCTATAAATCCTTAACCCGTGATCCTTTTGGCCGCACTAACACTTACATCCTCTTCCGGGCAGGTTGTTTTCTAAACGTCTTACTTATTGCCCTCACAACACATATGGCTATTTTTATAACCACTGCCTGATTTATAAAGGTCAACACACTTTTGTCTCGTTTCAGTTGTCCATTCTCTAATCTTCCCCATGTTGATGGATGACTAAGGGAATCTGGCCTCCGTGTAACCTCATATTTATTTCCCAGTGAAACAGGAAGTCATTGATGACTGCTTAAACAGTCTTATTATATAAAATATTATTGACAACATCCTACAGTTCCTTTTTTTTTTTTCAGAAGAATTTCTCAGGGTGCCAATAATTGTGATGTGGTTTGGTTAAAAAAACAACAACAAAAAAACATTGAATAAGTGTTTTTTTTTTGTCTTAGAATGGATTTACTTCAGTTACAAAACATTTTTTCATATCTTTTAAAAGATTGCTAATAATTCTGAAGCTTACACAAATGCATAAAAATGTTGAGATCGTCAATATACTAAAATATGAAGAAAAAAAAAGTTAAATAAAAGCCCTATATTACACTATTCATTTTGCTGTTATTAATCTGTATTATTATTATTATTGTCAAGACTGAATCTATTGTGTTATATGAAATGTAAGGAATAAAACGCAACATGGTGTGTCTGTTATAGAAAAATAATCAGCATTTAGTTTGGTGTGATGCTGCCTGACATGAAGAGGAGTAACTATTATTACCCAGAAGTTGATTATTTTCAGCTGTAACAGCACATCCTGAAGTGTTTTTTTTTTTTTACCACAGCAACTTACCGATGATTACTGATCATTTTTATTTATTTATTAAAGAGCAACAAATCATTTTATCTTCTTATAGTTACGTTAAATGTTGTGGAACTTCCATGAAACAATTAGTTCCTTCACCAGCCTCTCTTTGTTTCTCTCTCTTGAGAGACCACAAAACTCCTCCGTTCTGAAGACTTTCCCATGTCAGAAAATGATTTGAATGATTGCATCAATGTATCATTGATTACATATGTTTTTATACATGCGCTGATGTGAAGCATCCTCTGTATAAGTTCCGGTCTGAGTTGTTACTATAGAATTGACAACATATTCGAACAAACTCATTGTGCTAGGAATTAGTCAACACTTCCTGGCCAATCGGACACGAGAATTCAAGCTGTGCTATGCTATAAATAAACACAAACAATATTGTCATCATGGACAGTTCGAATAATCATCACTAAAAAAAAATGATTACTAACATCACTTACTTTGGCCAAAAATCTGAAAGTACTGCATTTGCTTATTATCATTATATATTATTATATTCTGTTCAGAAATTTTCCGGAACAACATGGTGGACAGAACTGCCACTCAACAGAATGATAATGTTTAGCAGTGTAGTCATTTTATAAAATACGATACTGCGATAATATCCGATACGGTTGTAAAAGATTGAGCAAATGATATGATATGGAAATGTAAGATTGGCACAATATAATTGTAAAACAAAACTTTTCGATCACGTTCACCTCCTTTAGAAGCTTGGATTGAATTCTGCCTCATTTGTAAGTCTGTTATGCGTTAATGTGTTTACGTAGACATATAAACGCTCCCAAAGTGCCTGTGTTCTGTTTCCATTCCATTCCATTCCATGTCTTTCCATTCAAGCAGCATATTGGAGGACTTGGTATATGATTTAAAATGGAATGAACATCCAATCACACACACTTTCCAACTGACTATCAGAGAATTTCTCATGGCCTTGTCTTATGAGCCCCTTGCTAAACTGCTTTAGCGTGTGCTTATCTCCGTAGCTGTGACGTCATGTGCTTGGCTTTTAAGGATTTAAGGAGCAGGGTGTCATGTGAAAATTTGCCCCTGAGAACAGGGTTCTGCGTGCAACACATACGCCACGTCAGTCACAGGTTCCATGTGTCACATCTTAAAGCTTTCCCCATAGGATATAAGATCATTTTGCTCCTCACAAAACTGCCGGTTCACTCCAAACCCTGTTTTTTTTCTTCTTCTTCCTCTTGAACAGTCAAGTCGAAGCGATAGCCACAAGCAGAAGGGAAAGTGATTTATTAAGTAGACCGCCTAATTGATTAGTAAAATTCTGCAAAATTGTACATAATTGATTTTCATTCACCAGACAGAAAAAAAAGCATACAGCTTAATTTACATTATAATGAGTATTATGAAGGAGAAGTATTAAGCATGAGAGACAACATGTTGGCCTGAAGTAAAGTCAAATACTGAATTTAGATCAGATTTATTGATTTCTTGTAATTATTTAAAATCGAAGATCTGGAATCTAGGCTTTCATGCTGAAGTCATGAAAATAAATAAACAACTCTTGATGCCCCTACACTGCTCTGGGTAAGCCCCGAAACCCTTCAAGTCCTACAAACATCCCTGGAGAGGAGAATGTGAACCTGTGGATTTCCATTTTACAAACACTTTTATCTGAAAGGACTTGTACAATCCAAGCACAGAGTCGAGTTAAGGGTTTTGCTCCAGGGCCCTTCAGTGGCTGCGGTGATTGGGACGAAACCTGTGCTGAACTCCAATTGTGCAAGCACAAATGAACATATAGGAAAACCCAATTTCATCCTCAAAAGGTGCCATTAGGCATTTCCTGAAACTGAACATAACCAAGCCTAATCTATAATTTAGTTGTAGCTCAGTGTTGCCTCTACTGCATGTTTTCTTTGGCATAAAGCACAGTGCTACTAACAGTTTGTTGTGGTAGTATAAGACAGTGTTTACTGTATTCAGCAGAAACACACATTCTTACATGCACACTGTATCAGATAAGGTATTCAGATGCTTCAGCTGCTCTCTACTTCTCTCTGTGCCACTCTTTTCTAGCACACACATGCCCACACATATAAAAGCACCTGGCTAATACTTGGTAGGTCCCCCTTGTCCCACCAAAACAGCTATGAGCCGTCAAGGCATGGAATCCACAAGACATCTGAAGATGTGCTGTGGTATCTGGCACCAAGACGATAGCAGCAGATCCTTTAAGTACTGTAAGTTGCGAGGTGGGGCCTCCATGGATTGGACTTGTTTGTCCAGAACATCCCACAGATGCTCGATCAGATTGAGATCTGGGGAATTTGGACACCTTGAACTCTTATGTTCCTCAAACCATTCCTGAAACATTTTTGCAGCATGGTAGGGCGTATTATGCTGCTGAAAGAGGCCATGAAGGGGTGTACTTGGTCAATGTTTTGGTAGGTGGTACTTGTTAAAGTAACAGCCACATGAATGCCAGCACCCAAGGTTTCCCAACAGAACAATGCCCAGAGCAGGACCTGCTGTTTTGGAGATGTTCTGACCCAGTCATCTAGCCATCACAATTTCACCCTTGTCAAAGTCGCTCAGATCCTTACACTTGCCCATTTTTCCTGCTTCCAACACATCAAATTCGAGAACTAACTGTTCACTTGCTGCCTAATATATGCCACCCCTTGACAGGTACAATAGTAATAGCATAATCAATGCTATTCACTTCACCTGTCAGTGTTTTTTTTTTTTGTTAAGTTATGGGTGATCAGCGTAGAATGTACTATATCTGTGAGGTCATTTTCAGTTAGGAAGTAACCCATGATGAGGAATTTTTGACTACATTTTTGAGCTGATTCCAAAGCTGTGTAAACCTTAAATGTAGCTGCTTCGAGTTACAATACACCTACCAGGACCAAAACTAACTGCTGTGTGCCTAAGGGCACTTTCACGCGTGTTAGTCTGTTTGCCGAGTCCAAATACAAGTGAAATTTATACCTGTGGCTCGTTTGATTTCACACGGTACCTATTTAAATAAAGAAATACAGTGAGAGAAATGTGTGAGAGAATAACAAAAGAACATGGAAACTGGGGTCAATTAAATAATTATATATAAAAAATAAATACAACATTTCAAACATTCTGTGCATCACATCACAGGGTTTATTTTCTCCCTTCGTTCATTGGTCCAGCTAAAATCCAGAACACATCACATCTCTCAGTCCTTTGGCTCAGTTTGCATCTCACAGGCTTGTTTAGCAGCTCACATCTACATAAAATGCTACACACAATTAATATCTGGCATGTTTGATTCACGTCCCGCACTGAGTCGATTCAGAGTCAAATCACTTCCTCGCTGCAGTCGAAAGGGTCTAGAAGCTGAGAGCACCTTGCTCAGATGCTCTCAGACCGGTTGTTATTTTTGTGTGATTGCTGTGCTCTAAAAAACAAACAAAAAAAAAACCCATACACACACACAGAGGAGGAAGACACACCATGGACTTGAGCCAAATAACGAACTTTAAAAAAAATTATTTTTGGTAACACTTTATTTTAAGATCTACTTCATATAGGATCATGTATTAAATTCCAGTACAGATTCTTATGTACGAAGCCCAGATGCAAGTGAATGATTTTAATTCCCTCAAACTAAAGTTAATCAGATTTATATTCCTAACACCCTTAGGAAGCACTCTGTGTACCTTCTGCAATTTTCTCAAAGTGTCATGAATGTGCTGTTAGTAAAAACAAATGATTAACTTGCAACACAGTATCTCAATTACTCGACTCGTAATGATAAATCTGGGTAAAACCTCTAATATCATCTTATGCGCTTTCAAATAAGCTGTTCGTACATTCCTCCAGCAACGCTTCGTAAAATATTTATGCAATTCTCACAAATGGGTTATACAGGCACTATGTGGGCACCTTTCAAGTAAAGTGATACTTTTTTTTAAACCTTAATTACCGATCAGATTGGCGAAACTCAGTATGTCATATCACAAGCCATATGCAGGAGGTAGAAGAAAGCAGCAGGAAGTGTTATATCATATTATATTATCTATTTTATATATGCACTCTTGATTAGGGTCAGTGTTTCTGCATGGATATTACAACCGAACTACTATATGACAGGAAAGATGAAATCACAAAGCTGCATTGCCTTTATGCATCGCTTTTATTCCATTCTTTCTTTCTCTCTCTCTCTCGCGCTCTGTCTCACACCCACACACACCTCCCATTCTCAGGTTTGCATAAAGAGAGAAGGGAAGAGCAGCGTTCTCAGGCTGCAAGGTGCTGAACACTCACACATACCCTATCTTCCAAACACACACAACAAAAAAAATGAAACACCAGCGTAGTGGACTTTTCGCACATCGCTCCGTTAGTACTGTGTTAGAACCGTGCTGATTTGTTGCATTCTGTACTGTTGCATATTGTGCGTGTGCGCGTTTGTGTGTGTGTAGACTGCTTGGCTTAGAGTCATGTTCTCACACACCCCGCTATTGACTTATAATTTAAAAAAAGATTAAACTGAACAAGGGGAATAAAAAATCAATAAACACGCTATAGCATTCCCTACACCCATCCAACACGCCGCTCAGTTCTCACTTTAGAAACACCTGGCACAGAGAGAGAGAGAGAGAGAGAGAGAGAGAGAGAGAGAGAGAGAGAGAGACTACTAGACATAACATAAATTCTTACAATTTTAAATTCTTTAATATTCTCTGTTCCTGAAAGTCTTTATTCAAAGATTTAATTATCAATTTAAAAACATTATTTAAAAACCCTATACATTAAACCCTCTACATTTATAAGATTTTAATTTCTTGATTTTTTTTGTTGTTGTTGTTGTCAAATTTCATAAATGCGTCAAATTTCAGAAAATTCTCAATTCTTACATTTTAAATTCTTTATTTTCTTTTTCGTTTCTCCATAAATTAGGGTCTTTAAGAGTCCAAAAATATGTATCTTTTGCTTATAAATCGCTAACAAAGTCCTTGTTATTCTCTGGGGGGAGAATTTGAAGGTCAATTCAATTTGAAGGTGCAGAAAATACTTTACATTCTACATTTTTTTCAAAATTCACATTTCTTAAGATTCTAAACGATCAGAATACTTAAAATTCCTTAAAAAAAATTATATTAATAAAATGTATATTTCAAATCCTCAAAAAATTTCATTCCTAAGATAAGAAAAAACTTTTTGAATTTCGTAACTAGCTGTTTAACATTTCAATTTCTCATTAATATAATCATTCATTCATTTAATTGCAGATGAATCTAAATAATTTTTTTTTTGGTAACCAATAGTAATTGATAAAATTCTGGAAAAGGCAATGTCTGCATAAGAATGTATATATTGTATATAGGTGATGTGTTCAGAATGTGTAATGCGAGCTGCGCTTCTGCCTGTCCTCACACTGTGACACAAACTTGAACGTACTCGAGTGTGTGTTCGTGCATTAAATTATAGAACTTACAGCCGAGCACAAAGAGTGTAATTATCCACTGACCAACAATCTTTTCTCCACACCAGAAAACACTGATTAAAAAGGCGAATCTAAATCACTACAATTGCGTTTGTCTCTCAGCACGCAACTCTGCTCTCTCTCTCTTTCTCTCTCTCTCTCTCTCTCATGCTTTCTAATTGCCTTAGGCTGAATGATTAATTTGTGGCTATTGATTTCTCCTTTTCGGCTAAAACAATGAGACTGACAGAGAGAGCAAGAGAGAGAGATAGAGTGAGAGTGAGAGTGAGAAAGAGTGTGAGAGAAAGGGAGAGTGAGAGAGAGAGTGAGAAAGAGAGTGAGAGAGAGAGTGTGTGCGTGTGTGTATGTGTGTGTGTGTGTGGGGGGGGGGGTTGTTGATACATACTGACCTCGCTGCATTGCTACTTAATGTAATAAAATAAAACGGATATATAACACTTCAATCATTTCTTAGCCAACTGAGCTAAGCCCCTCCTGTGTCTTTCCAAAATAACACACTGTCAATATAAATCTCATTTTTGGCATCCACAACAGATTATTTGCTGTTAATACATGTACCATGTACGAAACCAGGGTACCTCTAGGAAGCCCCCAAAGCAAAGATTTTTTTGTAAACCTGTGGTGCGTTTGCAATTGTTTGACATCCATGAGAGCAGAGAATTTTTGTTCATATTTTTTAACAAAATATCAAAAGGTAAAACAATAAAGACAATTTTTCTTTGCTCATATTTACCAAGGGTGCCAATATTAGAGGAGGACACTATAACACAAGCAAGAGTAAAATACTAGTAGGATATGGCACCATGCTAGTGCTGTCCAGCCAAATGCTCATATTGCTACGCTAGCAACCCAGCACTGGAAGTACACACTGGGATTGTTAATGGATTTACTCTTCTTGCCAAGGGTCTCGTTTTGATGATGTCAGCAGATTAATTATCAGTGATTAATCGGGTCAGTGAATGACTGTTCGTTGGGAGACTGGGAGCTTTAATGACCCTCGGTAGGATCCTCTTAAGGGCTGAGTTACAGTGTACCGCAAACCACCTTCTGCACTCATTACCACCTTTTCGCTTTATGGGCTTTTTGTTTAGACCACAATTTAAAGGACTAGATGTTCAAAAAAAATCAGCTTACCTTATAGGATCCCAGCCCTGGTTAGACAAGACAATTTACTGTCCAAGTGTATCTTGTGTCTTACATTTTAGGCTAATATAGTTTGGCTATGTGGGTGTGTATGCTAATTTACCAGACCACATAAGTAAAGTTAAGGTTGAAAATTAGAAAATTAAAGATTTATAACCTGACCCCTTTTCTAGCACAGGTAATGACAATATGTCTAGCAAAGTTAATTACTGCAAAATAAAATATGCCTTGCTAGGTTAACATGGATCGATAGCAGCATGAATACAGTCAGGTTAATTAAAAAAAAAAAAAGCAAATGTATGAACCAAAAGAAAAGATGCTTTAAATGCTAAATATTCATGCAATTAGACACTGGCTAAACAGCTTAGCACATGTCACTAAATTAGCACCATTGTGAGAGATGCTACATGCTAGCAAATGCTATGGTAGCATACTAGCACTGCTGCTAAACGTTAGCTATTCGAGATGATTTGCTCATGGTTGGATAGCAGCATAACTACAATCAATTTTATCAAATAATTTTTTTTAAAAAACCCTTCTTTTACTTTGTACATGACAAACTTATATTCCTTCGAATATATGAAGCAAAATAGGATTAGGGTTCTCGAGTCTCTTGATATGAAGTATATTTAATGCCAAAAGTAATCATACGTGAATGCAAAAACCAAATTTATATATTTATTTAAATTGCAAATCATTTCTACATTTTTGTAGATCTGTAACTTGGAGCAAATTTTAGTTTATATACACTTCTCCTTATGCAACAAAATCACATCTTAATTTCATGGTTAGATTTAGTTCAATTTAGTAAGAAAGTCACAAAAAGAAATGTCCATTTTAAGCCCGCCCCTAACCTTAACCATTCTAACTAACTTTTCATCACTTGAGTTATTCAAACTGTTACGGATTTGCAAATGAGCATGTTAGCAAGTATTTAATCGTGTATTCGGCATAATTTACGTCTCATTTTGTGTTTATGTGTTAGCACTTTAAAGTGCAGGGGTCATGGCTAATGAAACTTGCACTTGGCTCTGCCCCTCAAAACTCACTCCATAGTGCATGAATTGTTTCAATCGAAACACTTGAACTGCACAAGTGGTTTCTTTGGCAGTGTAACAAATATTTCCTAGATGTAGCGTGAAAGTATGTAAATTACAAAAACATAACTTGTAAAAAATAAAGAATGTAAAGATTCAGAGCTGTAATACGAGTATAATGAAAGTTACACTTATTTGCAGATTTACGAATCTGATTATGGATTTCTGTAGAACTGATGTATGACAGAAAGAAAATTATTCTATAGTGTGTAGACTCTCAGAGTTTTTTTCCCCCTGGATCTCTCAAGCTTGTGAGGATGTGTGTAACAGCAGGACCTTGTCCACTCCCGGGTGGCTCTGTGTGAGTTCTCCCTGTGAGTGTGTGTCCTGTGGAGCTCAGTGTAAGAGCAAACGACCAGCAGGGGAGATATGACACCAGCCAACGTTAAACAATTTTTTACATACGCACACAACTATATATGCAGAAGGCTTGAGAACACACTTAAAACAGATGGACACACATTCGTCTCCTTTGTCCCAGTGGTCAAAAGCTTGATCATAGCTGTAGGCAAAGGCCATCATGCCCTTAGGCTGGGCTCTTAACCTCAAAGCTGCCCTGAGGGGAAATGCCCCTGCAGCGTTAATGTATGCAGCTTTCGGGGGAAAAGAATTCAGCCAGCTAAATGAAAATGTGCACAACAGACAGGCCCACCAACTCTCTGTAGCTCTGCCTAGTTCAATTATAAAATAGAGACATAAAAGTGTGTGTGTGTGTGGGGGGGGGGGGGGGGGGGTCAATTCTCAGAAAGCATCTTGGAGCAGAAACTGAGTCATTGGTAAAATGGAGCAGAAACTGAGTCATTGGTAAAATGCTGATCCATTAAGCTTTATGAATAAATGTATTTACACGTCACAGATTTGAATAGAAAGGAGATGAAGATGGAGAGATTCGGAACGCTGCATCGATCTCAATATTTACGTTCAGATGTTTATTTATGTTCATACGTTCGTACTGAAATCGCAATTATTTACTCATAATCCATAATCAAGTTTGCAAATCTGCAATCTGATTACAACCTACGTTTCGCCAGTACAAACCTTATGCTACCAATCCTAATTTATTTATGCATCATAATTTATGTGCAGGCAAATTCCACCCTGCATTTATCCAGCTAATTTACTAACATCATAGTTTTACTTTAAAACAAATGTATTTATAATCAGAAAACACATTTCTGAATCAATATACGGCCGATCCTAAATCACCATAACTGAGAAGATGTTTTAAATGTTATTGTCACACCCAGATCCTCGTCAAACCACACTGGGAGCACTAGATCCCGCTCCGAGCCAGTTCAGACATTACAACGTTCCAGATCACCCACCGATTAGTTTCAGCTGTCACTCATTTAGGATGCATATTAGAAGGACTGTAAATTCAAGCCAAACAGACACTCACCTGTCAACATTTTACTATAGATGCTATTGTGTGCATTTCTCAGCCTTTCTATGGTTCACGCATTATTTTGATCTCAACCTATTTGTGACAACAACTCCCGTTTTGGAGTTTCTGCAAAGAAACCCTGCGTTTGTATCCAAACCTTGACTCCAGTATTATAATTAGGCCTGTCACGAAAACTACTTTTCTTGGACGATATATTGTCCCAGAAGTAATTGCGATAAACTATATTATTGTCCTTTTAAGACCATGTTATTCCATTGATATAATGATAATATAAAAGCATAATTCTGCAAGTACACCCTTTCAATGAGCAATCAACTTTTAATTCTTAAGAATATTAAGAAATTGGATTACAATATTGTGATTTCTTTATGCTTTAGTTATTTATTGTCCGTGTTTTAGTGCGTTGTTACGGAAAGGGTATGTTCCTGATGTGACACCGTTCTACCTAGTGCCTTACTTAAGTTCAAGTTCACTTCTGCATTCGTGTCAGTTTGTAAGTTGTAATACTGGGTTTATGTTGTGCAAATGTGTGATTAATCTCAAATGTGTATAGGATGTACAGTGGACTAGTTCAACAAACAGTCTTCTTATAAAACCATAATGAACCTTCCTTTGCTTTTACACTCTCCGTTGTTACCCAGATGAGGATGGGTTCCCTTCTGAGTCTGGTTCCTCTCAAGGTTTCTTCCTCTTAACATCTTAGGGAGGTTTTCCTGGCCACCGTCAATTGGGATAAATTCGCAGATTTAAAATCTGTATCCTGTGTTTATATATTTCTGTAAAGCTGCTTTGAGACAATGTCCATTGTAAAAAGCGCTATACAAATAAAATTGAATGGAAATTGAATTGAATTGAGTGTGTTTGGGTGAGTTAATTAACCCGCTAATAAAACGCTTCAGTTTACCGGTGTTCATTCACTGTTCAGCTCCAGCTCACGCAGCTTAAGAGGGTCTATCTCCAACATTATTGACTTTGACTTGATTATTTGAAACACTAGAACTATTCTTTCTAGATTTTTCTTCTTCCAAAAATATTGTTAGTGCATTGTTAATATTTTTCATGTCATTTTTCCAATAGTATGATTTAAGTAAAATCAGTACTATTTGCTACACACTAAATTCGAATGCACATAGTTTTTGAATTCAAATCTACATTTCTATATTAAATTCGACGAATATTTGAAGTTTGAATTTTAATTTGTCAGCCCTACAGCAGACAAGAGGACAGAAGCAGTGCGAATGGCTAAAATGTTGGTAACATTCATTCTTATGTAAACAAACATGCATGTAAACACAATGTGCAATATCGAGGTCAGCAAAAACGATCAAGGTCATGTCCATATAGTGGGAGAAATAAGTATTGAACGTGTCAACATTTTTTTCAGTAAACATATTTCCAATGAGGCTATTCAAATGAAATTTTCACCAGACTTTGGTATTAACTCAAGAAATCCACACATATAAAGAAATACAAACATTACAAACATAACAGAAGAATGGGCCAAAATCACACCTGAATACTGCGGCCGATTAATTTCTTCATACAGGAAGTGTCTTGAAGCTATCATTACAAACAAACGCTTCTCCACTAAGTATTAAATAAATTTCACTTACCGTGTTCAATACATTTTTCCTGTGTCATTCCACTTTATTACACATAGCTTCATTTATGGACTTTAATGTTGTGAATTCTTTATATTTCCAGATTTCATGAGTTAATACTGATGTCCGGTGAAAATTACATGTGAATAATCTCATTGGAAATATATTTACTGAAAATCATGTTGACGTGTTCAATACTTATTTCCCCCACTGTATATCGTACGACAACTCGATGAAGTAATTATTGTAACAGACCTAGTTACAGCTATATACAAACCCAGTTATGTATGATTATAAAACAGCTGACTTCTCCATTCTGATTGGTCATAAAGTGTCAATTAATTGACAATAGTAACAGTAACTCTGCTTCACATTTGGGTGTATCACTCCCACCCTGTCACTGATTCTTTTCCTATAACTGCACAACAATCATGATTTATATACAGTTCCTTCCACTAATATTGGCACCCTTGGTAAATATGAGCAAAGAAGGAAAACTGTCTTTATTGTTTAACCTTTTGATCTTTTGTTTAAAAAATTCAAAAAAAAAAATACTCTGCTCTCACAGCATATCAAACAATTGCAAACATAACACAGGTTTATCAAAAAAAAAATCTTTGTTAACTATATGTGTGTCCCACAATATATAGTTTAGGAAGTATTTCCCCAATGATATATTACATTTTTTAGTACACCTAAATAAACAATAAAGACAATTTTTCACAGCATTCTTTGATCATATTTACCAAGGGTGCCAATATTAGTGAAAGGCACTGTATATTACATAAATATTTACAATTTATATTGTTATACATGATACATATCTAATGTTGGGCAAATAGCTAACTTTACCTCACCGTTATCACTTTTTTAATGAATTGAGAAACTTTGTGATTAAAATATGAGTAATTGTATTTCCCTAACTGAATGATTGATTGTGATTTGAATTGCAGAATTTTGGAGTTAAAAAAAGATCCATCAATATGAAAAACCCAAACATACTATACAACCCAGTATCACTGTACATAATGCTAGCTTTGCACTTGCGAAGAAGTTCATGATATACCACAGGAGAGCAAAGATCTAATTATTTGGTTATTAAAACTCCTAGAATATAGTTAAGCAACTTAACATTCAGTTGTTTGTTTGGTTGGGTTTTTTTTGTTGTTGTTCTTTAAAGTTGTTGATAATGATAATTCCCCTGTCACATTATATCATCATACCCAAAACCATGTCACTAAATTCATGTTGTATAAGCAGAGACAGATATCACACTCTGTTCCTTTGCCCCCTCTGTCTCTCTCCTACCACGCTGTACTGAAAAGATTAGCTGTGTAATTCGGGCTGCACTCTGCATGGCAACCCAGATGCTACCTGCCCTTTAGCAATGACAAGAAGCAAACACACAGCACACCAACATGCTGCACGCTAAAACCTTCCACACAAAGCACTGTGATAAACAGCAGTCTAAAATGCGTTTATTAAGGTGAAGGTATGATTTAGTTGAAGAGATTTATTTTGTAAAACATGTGAGCCTACGCTACTCTAACAATTAGCAAACAGAAAAACAAACAGAAATGCAAAATGATATAATGCAGTTTAAACAGGGTCTAGACGATGACAACTGTGTAGCTTATAGCTTACATCTTTTCAGTATCAAGGATTATATACTTTGTAAGTCCCAATTATAGTATCATGACTAAGCCAGTCATAATTATTACATAACTGCTTAATTGTAAATAACTGAGGTAATCGTGATTAGCTAATCACGAAAGATGCTAAGGATATGGCCTTTCATTTTTTCTATAGTACATCATTTACTGTTATGTATTTTAATAGTGTGTCATATTTTTAGGTTGTTATTTGTCTTATGTTAATAAGTGGCTGTTTACTGTATGTGCATCACTACACTCCTGTTATATTACTATGACACAAGTGTATATATACGTATAGTAAAAATCGTGAATTTTGTTAATTATCACGACAACCCTCGTTATACTGTAGCATCTGTGATTTCTCTCATCAGCAGGTACAACTGCACGTTTCTGTCTAACGGAGACACAGTAACCCATGTCCAAGCTGCTTGTGCTGTTCCATTCGAGTGGCCCACAATTATCTGAGGTATTGATCAGTATGATCGATGCTAGCCACCTCCTGCATATCGACGAGCACTGAGTGCTCTGCTATTAGTCCTATGACCATACAAGAGCATAGCCTCTGAACTCTCAACCTCCCCACCCCCCACCCCGATGCACAACCCATTTCCTCTGAAGCACAGGACACTCGAAAGGTGAAACAAAGGAGGTTGGGGGTCATTTAACCCTCTTGGCATGTGACTCTTTCTCTCTCATGTGTTTCAGAGAGATGAGTTGGAGGAGTCCCATTGGGGAACCCAGCTACTGTATGGATGTGTGTTGCATAACTGAGTTACATAATGTACTGCTGCCCATGCATGAGTGTGTGTATGTATGTAAGATCCTCCTACGGGGAGAGAGACTGATGTAGTGTGTGTGTGTGTGTGTGTGTGTGTGTGTGTGCGGATAAGATCCTCCTACAGGCAAAGAGTGTTGTAGGGTGAGTGTGTGTGTGTGTGTGTGTGTGTGTGTGTGTGCAAGATCCTCCTACAGGGATTGAATGATGTAGTGTGAGTGTTTAGCAGATCTTTCTGAGTCAACCTCTTCTGAGCGATATTGGGGGCAGGAGAACACACACACACACACACACACACACACACACACACACACATGTAACACACGCACACCATACACAAGTGCTCAATTATGCAAAGAACTGTGTACTAAGTCACCATGAACAAAATCATCTTTGCTAACAGAATCACTCGCTAGCACAACACAAGGATGCAAGTCAAATACGCACAAGCATTAACACACACAAACACACACACACACACACACATACACACACAAACATGCTGTCCCTGCTGCTTGGCTCTTGATGCCTTGCAGATCAGGGCGAGAGATGTCAGCACCTTTCAGCAGGTGTGAAGTGGCCTCGGCAGAGCCGGCAACGTCTCACTCTCTCGCTCACACTCTGCGTTCTCTCTTTATCTCACTCACTTGCTCATTCTTTTTCCCAAGCCTCTATTGTCTCTCCTGCTCTCTACACTTCATCCCCGCTTTTTCTTACACACCTACAATAAATATGAGCAAAGAATGGTGTGAAAATTTTTTTTTATTGTTTAACCTTTTGATCTTTTGTTTAAAAAAAATTCATAAAAATACTCTGCTCTCATGGGGTGCACGGTGGCTTAGTGGTTAGCACGTTCGCCTCACACCCCCATGGTCCGGGGTTCGATTCCCGCCAGGGCCATGTGTGTGTGGAGTTTGCATGTTCTCCCCGTGCTGCGGTTCCTCCGGGTACTCCGGTTTCCTCCCCCAGTCCAAAGACATGCATGGTAGGCTGATTGGTGTGTCTAAAGTGTCTGTAGTGTATGAATGGGTGTGTGAGTGTGTATGTGATTGTGCCCTGCAATGGACTGGCACCGTGTCCAGGGTGTACACTGCCTTGTGCCCAATGCTACCTGGGATAGGCTCCGGGTTCCCCCGTGACCCTGAAAGGGAGTAAGCAGTGGAAGATGGATGGATGGACTCTGTACTCTGCTCTCATGGATATCAAACAATTGCAAACACAACACAGGTTTATAAAAATAAAGAAATCTTCATTAATTATAGGTGTGCAACAATTGATACCCTTTAATTCAATATTTTGTGCTACCTCTCTTTGCCAAGATAACAGCTCTGAATCTTCTCCTATAATGCCTGATGAGGTTGGAGAATACATGGCAAGGAATCTGAAACCATTCCTCCATACAGAATCTCTCCAGGTTCTTCACAATTCCAGGTCCACGCTGGTGGACTCTCCTCTTCAGTTCACCCCACAGGTATTCTTGTCTTATCAAGTCAGGGCACTGGGATGGCCATGGCAGACCTTGATTTTGTGGATCATTGTCCCATTTTAAGCTTTCTGAAAGTGGCAGTCAGGTTTTCATTTAATATCTGTTGATATTTATAGAGTCCATGATGCCATGTATCCTAACAAAATGTCCAGGTCCTCTGGCAGAAAAACAGCACCAAAAGAGCCACCACCATATTTAACTGTGGGCATGAGGCCCTTTTCCATATGGCTACCTCTCTGTGTGCACCAAAACCACCTCTGGTGTTTATTGTAAAAAAAAAAAAAAAAAAAAAAAAACCCTCTATTTTGGTTTCATCTAGGGCTGCAACTAACGATTATTTTCATAATTACATTTTTTCGATTAATCAGTTGGGGCGGGGCAAACTTTCAGTACCTTTTTTTCATTTATTTAAAATAAAATCCACAAACTGAGTGTTACACAAATATAAACTTCGGATTAAAACTTTACACAACTGTTTGTCCAATTATATAAGACTGAAAATAACCCAATACACACACACACACACACACACCAGAATATATATTATTCAGTTAGGACTGTAGTTTAATTCAGTGCTTTTTGTGCATCCATAAAAAAATAATGCATAAATACTTAAAAATATTAAAAAATATATAAAATTTTTACATAATGCAATATATATATATATATATATATATATATATATATATATATATATATATATATATATATATAAATAATTTTATATTATACAATAGTATTTATGCATTACTTTTTATGGATGCACAAAAAGCACTGAATTAAACTACAGTCCTAAATTAATAATAAAAACTCACTTTCACTGCACCTTGTGGTTTCTGTTACTCGCTGCCTTTAGACATATTATTTTAATTTTATCAGTTTACTTTTGATCATACTGTTTTAATTACACATTACAGATCTTACTCGCGCTACACTCTGTATCAGCGCATGTACACAGCGTGTGAGGAGTAAAACGCGGCCTCGTCACTAACAGATCACTTCCGTTATAATAAACGACAGAATTTACACTGATACAGCATATAATGACAAACTTAAATTAAACTAAACCTTTTAAGCAACTCATGACAGCATCAATGTCATACTTCAGTGCTACACAAACGCCGCTTTATAAAGTTTGATCTTCTCCACGGTGGTTAATATAAAATGCCCCCCTGCCTTAGAGGACTTGGAGGTCGCACACTTTCTTCCTCAGTCACGTGACGATTTCAGCTCCGTCTGATGGTGATTGAGGCCATGTTGGGAATAAAAGGTAATGTCGACATAAACAGTAAACTGAAGAACGTTATTGTCTGTGACTCTGGGTATTCTGGCTAGAGGCGTCTAGGAAGCTTATAATTCCGGTTAGTAAAAAACCCCACTAGTGTTCTATTTTAGATGATATTACCTTTCTAAAATTCATACTACTAGACGGTAGAGTACACTGTGCATAGTGTAAGTCTATGGTACGTCATTTGGGACACAACTTTAGTATTTACTCTCCGAACCATGTTTTCGGAACAGAAGTAACCTAATGAGTAAATCTCCCCCGTGCTGCGTGCAGACCAACTAACCGATAATGAGATTCGTTGACAACGATTTACATAATCAATTATTATGGATTTTATCAATTACTTGTTGCAGCTCTAGTTTCATATGACCATAGAACCCGATCCCATTTGAAGTTCCAGTAGTGTCTGGCAAACTGAAGCTGCTTGAGTTTTTTCTTCAAACCCTTCCAAACAACTTGTGCTTATGTAGGTGACTTCAGATTGTAGTTTTGGAGACTTTCTGACCCCAAGACACAACTAACTTCAGCAATTTTCCAGCTGTGGTCCTTGGAGATTTTTTTGGCCACTCGAACCATCCTCTTCACAGTGCTTTGAGACAATATAGACACATGTCCAATTCTAGGTTGATTCATAACATTTCCTGGAACTTCTTATCTATTGCCCTGATGGTGGAAATGGGCATTTTCAATGCTTGTGCTATTTTCTTATAGCCACTTCCCATTTTGTGAAGCTCAACAACATTTTGCCACACATCACAGCTATATTCCTTGGTCTCACCCATTGTTATGAATGACTAAGGGAATTTGGCCTATATGTTACCTCATATTTATACCCCTGTGAAACAGAAAGTCATGGTTGAACATTTTCGTGATCCTAGTCACCCAGGTGTACTAAAAAAAAATTAAATATCAATGATAAAATACTTCATATATATTTTTCTCATATGAATTCATAGGGGTGCCAATAATTGTTGCACACCTATATTTAACAAGGATTATTTATTTTTTTTTGATAAACCTGTGTTTTTGTTTGCAATTGTTTGATATCCATGAAAGCAGAGAATTTTTGTGATTTTTTTTTAAACAAAAGTTCAAAAGGTTCATCAATAACGACAATTTTTCACAGCTTTCTTTGCTCATATTTACCAAGGGTGCCAAGATTAGTGGAGGGCACTATACCTTGTTGGTGCACCTTGAAGGTGTGCAGTATATTTTCCATGCACAACATGAATATACTTCTCTAGTCCCTGATTAGAGTCAGATTCTGACTGCAGCACCACTGGATATTTTTTTTTAGATGGTGGCCTGTTTACAAAAAGATGCAATGACAATGAGGTGTTTTATACAGTAGTCACAGCAACACCACCTACACAGGGGGGAAAAAACTGCTTAAACAGATACAAGGTAGCAGAACCTAAGCATTTATGAACAGTGTAGTACATTAAAAATAGTTGAAGATAGATCTATACTACATATTTATCACATAGAATAAATAAACACCAACCCTAGCTTTGATGATACTTTTAATTAAAGTCTAAAAAAATGACTTAAATCTAAAAAGAAGAAAATACACAATAATACAATCAAAATACTGTTTATGCATTATATAAAAAAATATAATACTAATTTAAAAATGACAAATTTAAAGAATTGGTCTTCAATTTTAACATCAAATCAGCTTCTATGGTGTCTGTGATATCTTAGAAATGAGTATTGTGACATAATTCCCAATATCGATATTATATCGTTACATTACCCAGCTTTGGTGCATATTCCACATTCAGTCGATCACAGAAATGAACGCAAAATTAAGCAAATTCCACAATATTCAGAGGAGCTTTCCATTTTTCAAAATTACCACAGATTTTCTGCAGATTTGTGTCAAGACATGTGCATCCAGCCAAAGCCCTCTTCAATTCATACGAGTCGAACAGGAGTACAGCTAAAAGGTGTCATTTACCAACAAACATCACTGCGAAAGACCGTGCAAAACAATTGTGATTTCGCCAAGTCAAGTAGTTTTCTACAAAAAAAAAGGCACAAAAAACAGGATGTGAAATCCTGTACAGACAAAGTAGACACTCTTTCTTTTTGTACACCTTGATTTGCATATATTCTGTTTTATTGTTTTTTTAAAATGTATTTATTTCTTTACATTTTTTTCCCTCAAAGTCACACTTAGGCCCTTACAAGGCTTCCAGACACACCACAAGCAAGCAAAATGCTTCAGTCATCTCACTGTAAACTTTCCTAACCTGTTCTGGTGTTTTTTAGTCCAGAAAGACCGAAACACAACCACAAAAATGATGAGTGGCTATAGCATATTTGCACCTTTTCTTCATCACTTCTGCCTGAAAACAAATGACTCTAAATGGTAGTCTCTCCTTGTGAGATAGGAAGTGGTGTTATAAAATATATCATGTATGAAAGCAGCTCTGAATGGAATTCTCGATTCTGATTGGTCAGAGGGTGTAGATTAATTGTAGTGTAGTTTACAGTACATTAATGCACTTGTTCAAATATGTTCTTATTTCTATACTAAGCCCTCATTCACAGGGACACTCTTTATAAAGAGATTTTAAAATGTGTGTACTTGTTGATATGAAGTTTTCTGTGAGGAGAGGTTTATTTATTATTTTTGGAAAGAGTCTCCAGTGTCAAGTCTTTGCAAAAGTCAGAGGTAAAGCTGTAACCTTAAGTGTTAACAGGAACTAACTGGTTTCGAGGAGGTTCCACACCATTAAATGTAACCAGTCATTGATAATTTTCCTAACAGCATGCCAGGTTGTATTTTATTCCTTACCTGTTGTCCAGCTCTACTGACACCACATGTTTTTGAACATGATTAGCATATTTAAGTGTAACCATTGAGCAGTTCTACATACCTTACCTTATTAATAATTAATACTTTTTAGTAGAACCCTGTCCAGGGTGTACCCTGCCTTGTGCCCCATGCTCCCTGGGATAGGGTCCAGGTTTCCCCGTGACCCTGAAGGAAGGATAAGCGTTATAGAAGATGGATGGGTGGATGGATGGACTTTTTAGTAGAGATGCACCGACGTATCCGCCAATAAAGGCTATTTTTCCCGCTATCGGCTATCGGCCAATTATATCCTGTCAATCAAAAGAGGGCGGGAAAACACATGGATTTCATGCTGTGTGTAAAGAAGATGTCTCTTGTGTGGAATGACAATAAAACTGCAGTTTGTAAGTTCTGTAATCTCTGCACTGCTAAAAATTTTACACCGGAAGTGAGCAGCAGTGAAGCGGGAGTTGCGGCATCAGGTCAAATTTAGTTATTTATTTTGCTGCGCTGCTCGAGCTGCTCGTGCTGAATTAAAGCGCCAGTACACCGTTGAAAGATTTAAATGAAGATGAGCTGACAAAAAGGTATATATTGCACAGAAACATATATTTGTAGAGTAGTATATTTCATATCCAGTTAATGTTAATATATAAAAAAGTTGATATTATATATTCCCAGTTTGATGTCAGTAATGAAGTAGAAATGCTTTTGTTAGTGGTGAGTGAATGTGAGACTAACAGGAGGTTTTTTAGAATTCAGTCAATGTTAATATGAATTAATAATATTCAATAAGTTAAGAAATCTTACTTTAATCTTTAGAATTTAGTTCATGTGTTCATGTTAATTAGAGTAATGTGTTTTCTGTTTATGAGACCAGTTACTGTGAAATAACTTGCTGAAATTTAGAGAATAAAGTTATTATTTACATTTCTTTCAGACTTGTTGAATTAATTATTATTCATTTTAAAGAAGGCATAAAAGGCAGAACTATCGGTATCGGTTACCATATCGGCCGATATTCACTCTGAATAATCGTTATCGGCTGAGAAATTTTGCATCGGTGCATCTCTACTTTTTAGCATTATATTTCTCTTATTAATGCATTTTGGTGGTACTCTTACTGCTGGTATGTTGTTACAGAAATTTGATTTCTGGCAAACGGCAGCACTGAAAAAGAGACAGGGGACATGATGATACTGCAAAGGAATGGAAGTTTCTCTGTGTATGTATCTTTATACATCGCTCACATGTTCATCAAATCATGACCTTCACCTTCCAAACATCAACCTTTTCACCACTTCAGAATCGAGCCTAGAATTTGAATCTTAAGAAATTTAATATCATCGTACACTCCTCATCTCTATGCTCAAAATGTTTGTACGTTCTCAGGATGGAAAAGGAAAATTGTATATTTCAATCCACTGCTTTTCTGAAAAAGGAGCAACAAGATGATGTCATCAAATGCGCTGCCATGGAGAGACTGGAACACACACTCTTGTGAGTCCACTTCATCCGAGGGGAAAAAAAAGATGTATTTTGATACATTTATCAAATGTTGTTATTGTTTTCATTCCTCATTACAGACAGACAACATCAGTGCCATGATGTGGAGAGAGAGAGAGAGAGAGAGAGAGTGTGTGTGTGTGTGCCAGTGTGTAATTGATCGATGTCCTATCCCAGTGGAGCGTGTGAGTCGGAGGTGTTGGTCATGCTGATGTAAACATAAGCTTTGATTGAGGTTCTGCAACAGCCGTTTGACAGACTGCCCTCTAAGTGCATGAAACATACAAACAGACACACACACACACACACACACACACACAGACAAATCAATATTGATTTCATAGCCTCTCGCTGTCTCTCTTGGTGTGGATAAAGATAGATTGTAACGTATGCTAAAAATAAAGACAAAGAACAGCAAGATTGTTGTATTCGGCTCAGTCTCAATTTGAGCTTTGTTTTCAATCTCTAACACATTCACAACTGTGGACACACACACACATACGCAGTTGCCGTGTATGCACTCTGACTTTGTGTTGATAAATTATACCTCACACTGCATTTTACTTAACCATGGGTATTTTATCCAATTAGCAGGTCAAAAGGGCAACCGCTACAAAGTCTTATCAGCGAGCAGCATTTAGATTAAAAGCAAGGCACAGAGATCGACCTGAGAGGTGTGTTTGTTATCTGCTTGTAAAGGAACACGGATAAAAAAAAATATTTAAAAAAAAAAAAGATTCAGAAAAAGCACAAGTACTCTTTATAAAACATTGTTTCTTCCAGAAGTGTTATGAACACACAGTGCAGCGTGACATGTATACATATGGTAATTGTGTGATGATCTTTTTATCTGCGTGCGTGTGTGTGTGTGTGTGTGTGTGTGTGTACTGTTGTACCATTAAACTGGTTTATAATAACAAGCTAAACATAGATTAGGTCTGGGCCATTAGCTAGACTAGCAAAGTGCTACTGGATAATCCTCATCAGATTTGTGTTCTAATCATAATCACACACACACACACACACACACACACACACACACACACACACACACACACACACACAAAAACGTTCAGTCAGGACTAAAGGGATGTAACTGAATACGAATACATTACTCAGAATGAAAAGATAATGTGTTCTAAACAGATTCAAATATGAACAGGATGTGAATTATTGGGGTTTTTTCTCTCAGAAAGATTCACAGGGCATCTGGTTGAGAGTAGAGGTGTGCACCGGGACTGGAATCCCGCGGGTGGTATGAGGTTTCTACTTTCATGAAGTTGCAAGTGAGCAGTCAGATATGAAGCTTGTGGGACAAAGAAATACTACATTCATTAACATGATGGTACAGCATTCATTCATCCTTAGTAATTGACTGCCTGGTCAAGGCAGCAGTGGTATAAATTAGGCTACAGGTTTATATTTTGGGAAACACAACCAGCTAAATAAACAAGGCGGAACGGTGGCTTAGGGTTTAGCAGTTTAATAAGCAGTACAGAAAATGGATGGATGGAGGTATAAACATATATGAACCAATCTCTACTTGAGATTAATTATGAACTTGAGCGATGTGCCTGAGGATGAGGAACTGTCCGAACAGAATTCACCAGACAATGCTGACACTGCCGGCATTTCTACCTCTGTTTTCCCCCCAGTGTTTTCCAGCGTTTCAAGGGACATAGTGGGTCATAGGGCTCATTTTTTAAAAGAATCTTCAGTTTATGAAAGTTTAAATCTGAATACAGATGCAGATATTTAGCACACTAAAGACCCTTAACATACACACACTCTTACTATGACAAACCAAATCTTTCTGTATAATATTTACAGTATTTAATGTCTGGGAATTAAATAGGCCATTCATGCATGCTAGGCTTTAGCTGGATGTCCTGGACAAAGTGCTTTCTCAAATTCCTGTACACACTGTACTCTCACTGTATACACTATCTATTAGTCATTGGTTCTCAACCTTGTCTTTATCACCCCATGTGGAATCTAAAGTTAGAATCACTACAGATCACAGCGTTTATGCTTTATTTTGCAGCATAAAACAGTGCCCTTCACTAATATTGGCACTCTTTTAGTCAATACTTTGTGCTACCTCTCTTTGCCAAGATAACAACTCTGAGTCTTCTCCTATAATGCATGATGAGGTTGGAGAATACATGGCAAGGGATCTGAGACCATTCCTCCATACAGAATCTCTCCAGATCCTTCAAATTTCAAGGTCCACGCTGGTAGCCTCTCCTGGTCACCCCACAGGTTTTCTATGGGGTTCAAGTCAGGGGACTGGGATGGCCATGGCAGGAAATGGGCATTTTCAAAGCTTGTGTTACTTTCTTATAGCCACTCCCCATTATGTGAAGCTCAAAAACCTTTTGCCGCACATCACAGCTATATTCCTTGCTCTCACCCATTGTTATGAATGACTAAGGGGATTTTGGCCTATGTGTTACTCATATTTACACCCCTGTGGAACAGAAAGTCATGGCTGAACATTTCCTGTTCCTAGTCATCCAGGTGTACTCAAAATTTTTTTTAATATCAATGGGAATATACTTCAAATATATTTTTCTCATATAAATTCATAGGGGTGCCAATAATTGTGGCACTCATATATTTAACCTGTGTTGTGTTTGCAATTGTTTGATATCCACGAAAGCAGAGCACTTTTGTCGATTTTTTCTTCAGCCTTCTTTGCTCATATTTACCGAGGGTGCCAATATTAGTGGAGCACACTGTATGTCTAGACGGCACATGGGTTTTATTTGTAAATTTAGGCTGTATAGTAAAGGTTTGTATCTACGGCAGCAGTGTGTCTCAAAATCTCTTTGGATTAATGAACCTTATGCGATCATATACAGTGGTAATGCATGTTTAAAATAATCTGCTAGTCTGTACAAACAGTTACACATTATATTAATCAAACCAGTGCAAGGAAGCACAGAAGTAATACTCCACATCAAGTGTAGTTGACACATGCACACACCATGCCTGGTGTATTGGTTTTGCTCATTATCTCTTTGATGCATCCCAAGGTGGCTTGGGTAGCAAGAAATTTGTCCTTAATATAAGGTCTGTGGCCAAAAAAAGATTGGCAATCCCTGCTATTAGATGTAACACTAATGGTCTGGCCATCTGATGGCAGGATCACAGTAGCATCTGGGATTGTGTTTTAACCTCACAACAGAGATGCCCAGATTTAGTGACACTGGAAAATGCATTGTATTGGTAGCCGATTTACTGCATTCTTTTTCCCAAGCTATAAACAGCTGAAAGTAATAGCCCAACTGTACACTTTATCACTGCTAAAAACATGCCTGGCCAGCCCGTACATCTGCTGTGATTGATCGAGCCAAATGGTGGCACCAGCTGTGGGATTGCAACACTACTGCTCTCTCAGACCCAATTTGTCCACCGTTCCCAACTCCGCTGTTATGCCAACTATACTACATCTACTCCTTGCGGCCCAGTTTGTCCACCATGTCCAACTCCACCATGATGCCAGCTGTTACGCAAATACTCCTTGGGAACCAGTCTGTCTGCCATGCCCAACTCCACCATGATGCCAGCTGTACCACAAATACTCCTTGGGGCCCAGTTTGTCCACCTTGCCTAACTCCACCAAGATGCCAGCTATACCACAACTACTCCTTTGGGGCCCAGATTGTCCACCATGCTGAAATCCACTATGATGCCCAGCTGTACCACAAGGTCTATACCTACTGTGAGCCTCTTGTATTTATCCAGACGTATTCCAGCGGTTCCACCAGGTGTGTCTCTGCCCAGGCCTACCACTATTATCCCCTCAGTCACATCACATTCACCAGACCCATCTCCACCATGTGGCCCACCAGCTGCACCACCTTGACCTACTCTTCCTTGAGGCCCACCTTCATCACTAGACACAACTCTTAAATGAAGCCAGTCTCCACCATATATCCACCATGATTCCAATATCCTGCACAAAGCGCAACACTATAGCTTACCACCTCTAACGTGAGACTCTGTTGTACCATAACTATTTTTAAGCCCTACTACTCTTTCACCACCTTCGTCTACCTCATTCATCAGTCCCATTCCCACTTCCACCAGGTTCGCCATTGCTACTATTTCAGGCACGTCTTCAATATCAGATCCAGCTGCAACAGCCTGTTCTACTGCCTCCTGAGACCACCTCAAACACCAAACCCATCTCCTCTAGAAGTTAATACGCCTTAGGATTCACGTCACCAAAGAGATATATTTTCATTGCGCTTTGTTTCCTCCACCATGCCCACTTTTGCAGTCCCATTTTATCCCATCACATCTACCATAAGACCATAAGTCTTCCTACATCATTCTCAACACCACTACTCCTGAGGTTAACCATCCAGCAGACAAAACTTCACTCTCTCTCCTTTAGCTGCATCACTAGTCCCACTTCATTCATCAGGTTCACCTCCACCATGAGGCCTATCTCTTTCAACAGGCCTTCTCCGTCTGGCTGCTGCCCCCATAATGCCCTCTCTCTGTAGAGAGAGGGTGAGCTCCGTGCCCTGGCCAGGTGCACACCAGCAGGACGCTAATCACCTCCATTCATCTCCATCAATGCCACAGCCGCAGACTTCCCTGTAGCTGTCAGGGCAGAGCGGGGCATGATGGAAGGACGCCTCAGGCAAAGACAGAGAGAGAAGGGACAAAACGGAGGAGAGCAAATGAAGTTGCACCATCTGGACGCTTTAGCATGGCTAATTTTTTTTTGCTGTTGTTTCTTGGATCCCTGAACTCTTAAAGTGCATTTGCAGACAGATAGCAGCTGGTAAATAATAGATTGTCTTTGTGTGCTTTTGTTTGCTCCATGGAAGATACAAGACTAAGGATCTGATGGCGTGTAAAACAGAAAGAAAAGTGCTGAAGTGCTATGTTCTCAAAGACTGTTAAACAAAGCTTTCCTCAGCAAAGACACAACCACTGCAAAAGGACTACTGAGTATCTACATATATGTCATTAGTTAAGCACGGAATTTCTTGTCTCTTATAGAAATCCTTTAGTCAACATAGCCAAATACAATGACTGAGAGTGAATGAAGAACCCAACCTGGAAAGAGTGAAGCACTGTGAAGAAGCAGAAATATAATTAAGTTAAAAACATACACTCTGGCATAAACTTTATAGTCAATAGAGAGATGGAGGGCCACTTATGAAAAACAGTGGATTAGGTCTGCTAATCAGTATACAATTTACACTGTGAAATTCAACGGGCATAGTTAGCATAGATACTTCAAAATATACTCCTTAGCTCAGTGTAGCTATAGAGGCAGCATTGAATTATTTACACTTTTGAGATAAGTTTCAGAACCTAGTTTAAAAGCTAGAGGAAGAGAGTTTCATGAACGTTAGAAAAATATATTGAAGAGAATTGCTACTCTTACCGAAGAATACGTTCACACACGTACATTTATGTTACTGTTCTAACTGACTAGATTGTCAGAGGTCATTGCTAAGTTTAGGTAGCTAAACAGCTAAGATGATGAGAAGAAACCGTTTTGTAAGTCATTCTTGTTGTTACATTAAGCTAGGTAACACAGCCGAAATGACATGAACAAACAATAGATTTGAGGCTAAGGTGATAAGAAGAAAGAAAAGATTTGTAAGTAATTCTCATGGTAACATTTAGCTGTAGCTAAAACAGCTAAAACGATATGAAGAGAGAAAAAAAGTGCAAGTCATTCTCATTTTGTTTAGTTAGCTGAATAATTCTCATGGATACATTTAGCTAGCTAACACAGCTAAGATGATAAACAGAAGATTTGTAAGTCATTCCCAAAGCTAAGCTTAGCTAGCTAGCTAGCAGAGATAAGATTATATGAAGAAACAAAAGATTTATAAGTCATTCTCACTGTTACACTTAGCTAGCTAACACAGCTAAGATAATATGATTAAAAATAAATAAATGGATATCATTCCCATGGTTATATTTAGCTAGCTATCACAGCCAAAACAATGAAACCTAAAAGACAGAATTTGTAACTTGATAGTTAGCTGTATTAATTTGTTTGCTTTTTGATCATTTTTTCAGTGTTGAGCTTTATTTTTACGTAAGCTGCAAGGCTAGAAAGTGACGGCAAAACACACCATAGCATGTACAGTTTTCCCTAATATGAAGCTTCTGTTTTTGCTACAATGTTTTTAAACAAGATAGATAGAGATAATCATTAATCATTCTTGTTCACTGTGATAAAATAGCTTACTATCATGTTATGAAAATGAAAAGAATTATGTATGCACAGATTAAAATTCACATTTATAGCTATTAGCTTATAGATTTTTGTTACACACAACACACACATGCATATACACACCTACTACTGTCTAGACAGGCACACATAGACACATCATGACCTGACAACTATTCAGACTAATGCACAAACCACACATTCTGAACACACACACACAGACACACACACACACACACAAAACAAAAATCTATGAATCGATACAGCTGACATCCACGTGTTGTGTCCTGCTATGAGGCTGATGTAAAACGCGAGGATGGGGCTATCGCGGTACAATTCACACAAAACCAGGCAGATGCTCTCATCACCAACTGCTTCTGACAGCCACCGCAGGCTCTTTGGTAGGCCTCATAGTCTTCTATAACATACACACATTAAGAACAACAGGCTCCACTTTCACATCATTTACATGATATTTACTAAAAGACTAGAACACTTGGTTAGATAGGAGCTTGGCCTAGTGATGCACGATCGCCAAGGCTAGCTGGCGTCTCACAATGGCCTCCGCTCCCATCCCAAGCCTGACTGTGCACCAAGGTCAACTCCAGTTCACACTAACTTTGATAGTACTTGCCTTAGAAACCAAACGTGGACGAAAATCAAACAGTGAAATAAAGTAAGAAAAGGTAAGTGCAGGCTCACACCTATTTGTCTGTTGAGTCCAAATCAGAGTGAAATTGATACTTTTGATTCGTCGGCTGTTTGGTTTGGTTCACACTGCACATAATAAACCAAAATAACTGCTCCGAAAGCTGAACCAAGCTGGTCCAAGAGCATCTTAGCATCCAAGCGAGTCCCAAGCAAGCTCAAGCTGTGGTTCAATTGCAGTGAGAAAGCGATTCGACTCTTACTTGGCTCAAATGCATGAAGTGAACCAAACGTGTATTTTAGGTTACGGGTGACATTTTTTGGAAACGCTAGCAGCAAAACTGAGCCAATGGACAGAGCTGTGTTCTGGACATTTGGACTAATAACCATAAAAAAGAAAATAAACACTTTATTTAACAAATCTAGCAATTTCTTGAGTTTTCTCCATGCTTGTGTAACTTTTGTGTTTCTAAACGCAATTGGTAAAGGTTTGTTTTTCGTTTTCCATCACCATATTTTCACTCACCAGTGAATGAAAGAGTTCTATGAGTACATATTCAGACATACACAGCCCTCAAGCCAATGTTTTTTTTGCTTTATGGTTTATTTAATTATGTGTAGTGTGAAACCAAACCAATACAAATAGTCAACGAACCAAAAGTATCAATTTTACTCTGAATGAGACTCTGCTTAATGGATTAATAGGTGTGAAAGCACCCTAAGACTATCAAATACCAACCCAGCATAAATTTGACCATCGTACCCCTCAACACACACACACACACACACACACACATGCAAACAAAAACATGCCTGACCCCAAGGCAAACAGGTCAGAGTTAGACGATACGTCTGGTTGTTACAGATGGTCAATCAACCAGCGACAAAATAGGCTTTTCCACACACAAACACTCCCTCTCTTCCCATCCCACACTGGCACTAAGCTGCCTGGCTATCAGATTGATTAATAAATGGCACTTGGGAAAGAAAGCAACACATAGAAAGATGATCAGAAGATGATTCGAAGGAAGACTGCAACAACATTTGCTTAAAACCTATTATGCCTCTTGATTTGTTCTCTATTCTGGACTGTGTTTGGTGTTTCTTTTTAATATAGTTAACATTTTATTGTTTTACTACATTACATGTAAGGGAATCATGTCTTGCCAGAGACTAACCTGGAAGACAGTTAATGGCTGGCAAGGGTGGCATCACTGGTATAATCCTGAGCTCGGTTGACTGTCTGTGTAGAATTGTCACATGTTCTCCCCGTGTCGAAGTGAATGAATGGATCTTGTTTCATATTTGGTTGGAGAATGGAGGAGACATCAGCAACATGTTAGGCTCTCGAGCGGCACAACAGAAACACATTTGCCCTGTTGTCCACAGATTGTGAGTTCTAATCCAGATAATGCCACAGCCATCCGTGGTGAGGAGTCCAAGAAAGCAAAAATGGCCATGCTCTCTGGGTGGGAGGGGTGGCATGATCTCTCCCCCTTGTCAATCACAGTGAGCTGCCAATCGTGGACATCTGGAAGCTTGTGTATGCAGAAGAGGGCGGATAGCGCTTTCCTCCAGATGGGTTACGCTGCAGTGTGAGCAGCAATTAAAAAATATGTGATTAGCTGGCTTCATTTGGCTTATTGGTGGGTGGGAATTGACCAAGACTAAATTATAGAGAGAATCAGGGTGAAAAATCTCCAAAAAAATATAAAAAACCAACAACACTTCATTCAGAAAGTATAACATAACAGCACCTGCTAAACTGTAAACTATGTCACGCTGCATTCAAGCAACAATGTAACTTTTTATTAATATGTAAAAGCATAGCATGGCATGAAAAGCGACATTTGAACTGATATTTTCTCAATTTTATTATGTGATAAAATGACAAAACTTCCCAGTGAATTCCTCAGACCAACTCTACAGCAGGAGTTGTCCCATCTTCAGATGGATACTGTGAGGTGATATTACTTAACAGAAATATTACTATAAATTATCATTTATCATTTACTTTAACGTTTGTCACAAAAAAATTATGTCCTAAAATTAAAAGTCTACATCTACGTATAGCGTACAAAATGATGTGTAAAGTGTTGAGGTGATTGCAAACTTTGAAAGTGTTACAGTGGCTATGCATCGTATTATGAGGTATAAATACACATGCAATTAGTAAGGAATAAAACATGATGGACTCATGTGATACAGCCCAATGAAAAATAGGGTTACTGCTACCATCCCAAAATTATTTATTTTCCAATAACAGCACATCCCAGAGTGTTTTATTCTTCTAATACCACAGCAATGCAGCAATGGCAATGATTGTTCATATTTGTTCTGAAATATATTTGTTCCAGTTATTACTTATGTTATAGCAGCTATAAAGTCGGTCCTTCACCAGCCTCTTCTCTCTCTCTCTCTCTCTCTCTCTCTCTCTCTCTCTCTCTGGAAGTTAAAAGAAAGAAGACAAAAAAGTTGTGCAACTTGTCAGGTTACTGAGAACCTGCAAAGCCCTTCTCCCTGAAGAGTTTCCTTTGGCAGAAAGCGTAGAGACACAGCTTTAGCTCTGGCTGTTACAAGGCACTGACACCGGAGACTCATTCCAAAAATGTTAAATAAACACTGTCTCACAGAAAACTTTGTCATATTAACGATTAGACATGTTTTCATGAATCCATTTACGTGGCGTATCTGCCAAATGAGTCCTTGTTACTATAGAAACAATGTATTAGAACGAGTGGATTTAAAATATATATATTGTATGTAGATCATAATTATATATATACATATATGCAACTGATGTCTTACCTGCTGTTATAGAAAATTAATCAACACTTTCAGACCAATCAGAATAGATTATTCAATAATGCTGCATCACAGTGTAAAACACTACTGATAGTTATAAGGCTCCAGATTGGAAAGCAGCCCATAAGGCACATGTGAAACTTTGTTCTAATAATGTGATACTCAGCACAGCAAACGTTTAGGCCGCGAGTTAACCACAGGTCAGGCTTTATTGATTTGAGTTCGGCCATAACTTAGCGCAGGACAGGCCATTACCAATGGAAATGATATCGAGCAGAGGCGATGCGAGGCAGTCACTGACTGCAAACTGCTGACTCAGATGGAGCCCTGGGAATCTCTAGTATGCACAGCTAAAGTTCGGTAAAGCATTATGGGTATTTGAGTCGAATGAGGCAATGAAAGGTTTTGGGTGGAATACGCGTTATTACATCTGCTATTATTCGTATATTATGACGAACAAATATGTTACACCACTAAGATAACTTTTATGCTGGCACCTGATGAATTCTATTCAAGTATACCCTGGGATTCCTCATGCATAAAGGCACTAAAGGCTTTCCCATGGGCACTTTTTTCTCTCTCTCTTTGACCCGGATATTGGATCTCTTTGACTGTTAATGTGAACAACTCTTTAAAAAGTTCTATTCAGCACTAATATTGGTCCATTACAGTTGAAGGAGAGGTGATAGTCATATACTACAGGTGTGGAACAGGCCCAGGTGCCAGGCTGACATCTGAACAGCTGGTAACATTTCGTTCCTGCCTTTCCCCTTCTCTTTTTCTCTCCCTTCCTTGTTCCTTCCCTCCCTCCCTCCTTTGCACCCATCCTCCCCTCTCTCTGCTGTGTGTGCGCGAGGCATCAGATGGTCTGACAGCCCAGCTCGGCCTGTGTCACTTGCTCTCGATGATTTGAGGAGCAACGTGCCTGTCGTCCCCTGATTGAATCTGATGTCAGACATCCTTAATTGAGCCCCCAGAACAGAGAAAACAGGCTGTTCCACATAGAAAATTAAACAATAATCTGCATACAAATTGGGCAACCTAGCCAGATCCAAGGAGAAGCCATGTTCTATGGCTTTTAGACTAGGCAGATGTGGGATCTACAACCCATATGTAACAGGAGTCTTAACATTACATTTACGTTCCATATGCAACCTATGCATATTGCTAAAAATGAAAACATCTGACTGTGATGAAGCCAGAATCATGATCATGGTAATTCAGTCAATTATGGTAAGGGTCTTGGTGAACATCAGGCCCACAATCAAACATAATTGCTAGTCAAAGCATGTCACGCTCAGGTTACGCTTCATATCAGACTTTTGACATCTAAAAGTGGCGCCACAACAAACTATGGAGAGTCCTACCTTCTAAACAGCAGGTTCTCCACAGTCCAGAGTGCGTCATCACCTCTTCGTTTTTCTTACTGGTCTCATTTTCGTTGTTAGTCTTTATTTTGCACACTCCTCGTGAATAGAGCCAGTAGTCCGTGCCGACCGCGATGGTCATGAGACTGAAGGCAGCGAAGGCGCCCACCGTGGTCAGCAGCATCTGAACCCCGCGGTCAAAGAGACCCATGTTTCCGCATTCTATGAAAGGGGAACCCCCTTTCCTCTTGACATATAGGAAATAAATATTTGTAAATTTACAGGACCACACCAAGGCAGAAAATGGTGCACCTTAGCAAAGGTGGAATTAGGCTACGTGGGCAGAGAGGGTTGTGGGAAAAGAAATTCGCACTGGTGATGAGTCTGACGATGGCCGAGATGGATTCAACCAAAGTAGGAAGACAACGAAGTGGTGACTATCTGGCCCTTTGGCTCACAAACACTGTGACAGCCAACTTCAGAAGTGGAAGATGTCAAGATGTATACAAAACTGGGCCAATCGGTGTTTTTTCTACAATGGGAAAAGGAAATCTGGAGCAACAATCCAACTATCAAAAACTGAGTCAGTGCTTAAGGACGATCCAATGCATCTGATCCTTTCAAATCTGGACACGTGTATCCCAGCTTACACCCTCCTCTGTTCAGGTGATGGTTGGCATTACAGTCCATTCCATTCTGACTGTGGGAATGGGAATGACGGATTTGAGCTTTAAGGGGAACAGATGAGACCACTTATAAACTCAGACTGGTGATTGGTGGTGAAATGCTTAAGCTATTTCAATCCTTATGAGTGATGCCTATCATTTGTAATAGGCAATGGCAAGAAAATCACTCGTCTTTCTCTGTCTCTCTATTGAGTCTAAACATCTATTCGTCTAAACATAAGGAAAGAGAGAGAGAGAGAGAGAGAGAGAGAGAGAGATGGAGAAATGACAGGAAGACCACTGAAATACACAAACACCGACCTGAAATTAAAGCATTAAAAAAAAGGTCCTTGAATGGAAATACATAAAAATAAATCAGGGCTGGTGTTACGAGAAGCAAATATCAAGGAGCCATGATGAGCCCAGCAAAATGAACAAGTAAAGCAGCTTGGGAAATGAAGAACCGGTGTTAATTTAGCTTTTTTCTAAAATTTTGGTCCCCAGTTTCCATAAGTGGCGCTTAATCCGTCGAACATTGGCGTGTAAACCGGTCTTGAGGAAGAGGATAAGAAGGAAAAACAGGGGGACGAATTCCGAGCCTGGGAGGCGAGCATCAGGCGTCCTGGAGCCGCCGGGCCGAAGAGCACGAGCCGCCGCCGCCGCGCGCCGCTCCGCCCCGCTTCACCGAATCCGAATCCGTTACAGCGTAACCGTGACCGTCGAACGCGCGCGACTCCCGCGCCATGTACGAAAATAACAACGAAATGTTAAAACAGCGTCGAAATGAATGATGCATAAAAATAAAACCCCACAAATAAATAAAATAAATAAATAAATAAATAAATAAATAGAAGCCACAACGAGCAACGTCAAAAAAAAATTCCAGCCGCTGCTTTTCGCTTCTCGCCTTCTTTCGTTACACTGTGATACAAGTGGAAGAGAGGAGAGGGAGGGGGATGAGAGAGAGAGAGAGAGAGAGAGAGAGAGAGAGAGAGAGAGATGCACAGTGCGCGCGCACGAGACCGGATCGCGCGCAGAGAGAGAGAGAGAGAGAGAGAGAGAGAGATGGGGGTGTCGGGAGGTCCCTGTCCAGTAACCAATCAGTCATTATTTTTTTTTTTATCTCTCTCTCTCTCTCTCTCTCTCTCTCTCTCTGTCCCCCCCCCCCCCCCCAATTTTTTAATACTACAGTAAGTGTGTTGCCAAAAGAACCCCCCCCCCACACACACACACACACACCTCACCCTCCACCCGCTGCTCGTACGTCTGTAGCCCCCATACTCCACCACATCCGGAATTTAGCGCTCCAGTGCTCTCTCATTTCTGCTGAGATATTAAACATGTTCTACCACAAGTATAAGCTTCAAATGTCTTGAGAAACATATATGGGCTGATCTCTACCTACGCTGAATTCTCGATTCTGATTCTGAGAAGGTGTTAATGCCGTTCCTCTAACAGCAGCTCTGACAGTAGTTCCGGCTTCAAGGCAGATCACATGTCCATATCAGTATGCTTGTGGTAACAGCTTACAGGTGCTGAGTCCCAGGTCACCTACTTTGCAAATTCAGATTCAACAAGGGACTTCTATGGTTGATGCTCTACACTAGGTGTTTCCAAACTAGGGGGTCACGACCCCATGTGGGGTTGGTTGATTTACTTGCAATCTCCTCTTTTGTTTCCTTAATTTATTTTACAAATGAATATTAGAAATGTCGAAGGTGGATTAGAGGGTTAATATTTTGAAATGTTACTCAGAGACACATTCAGACAAGTCACTTTTTCATTATCCTGACATGCTGCACTAGCGTAGTTCAGCAGTAAATATGGACCAATTACCTGCAAACCTGCAGACCATTACTGAGTACAAAAACTAACTGGTTTTCATTTACATTTACATTTATTCATTTAGCAGACGCGTTTATCCAAAGCGACTTACAAATGAGAAAATACAAGCAAAGCGATATATCAAGCAGAGAACAATACAAGTAGTACTATCATACAAGATCTTTAAATGAGTTCTAGAAGAAGCAAAGTGCGCGGAGTAGAGGCGTAAGTGACAGAGTAGGGTTTTTTTTGTTTGTTTTTTTGTTAGTTTTTTTAGGGGTTGGTTACGTGTTCACGGAAGAGGTGGGTCTTTAGCTGCTTTTTGGAGATAGTAACAGATTCTGCGGTCTGGATTGAGGTTGGAAGTTCACTGCACCCCTGAGGGACAGATACTGTGAAGGTTCTGGAAAGAGACCTTGAGCCACGCTGAGTAGGCACTACTAAGCGTCGGTCATTTATTGATTGCAGATTGCATGAGGTAACGTAAGCCTTCAGGAGAGAGTTGAGGTAGGGGGGTGCTGTTCCAGACAAGGTCTTGGACGTGAGCATGAAGGCCTTGAATTTGATACGGGCGGCTACAGGAAGCCAGTGGAGGGAGATGAAGAGGGGTGTGACATGGGTTCTCTTGGGCTGGTTGAATACGAGGTGTGCTGCTGCATTCTGAATCATCTGATGGGGTTTGATGGAGCTGGCTGGGAGGCCCGAGAGTAGTGCATTGCAATAGTCCAGTTTTGAGATGACAAGAGCCTGGACTGGTAGCTGTGTAGCCTGTTCGGTGAGATAGGGTCTGATTTTCTTCATGTTGTACAGAATGAACCTACAGGACCGTGCAGTTGTTGAAATGTGGTCTGTAAAGGTGCAGCTGTCATCAAGAATCACCCCAAGGTTCCTGGCTGTCCTGGTTGGCTTGAATGTGGTTGAGCCGAGCTGTACAGTGATGTTATAGTTGATTGAGGGGCAGTCTGGGATGACGAGAAGCTCAGTTTCTGCCAGGTTGAGCTTAAGGTGGTGTTCCCTCATCCAGACCGAGATGTCTGACAGGCAAGCAGAGATTCATGCAGAGAGAGATGGATCATCAGGCTGGAAGGACAAATAGAGCTGGGTGTCATCAGCATAGCAATTGTATGAGAAACCATGAAACTCAATCACCTGCCCAGAGATGTTGTGTAAATAGAAAAGAGCAGTGGACCCAGAACTGACCCCTGAGGAACCCCAGTTGCGAGTTGCTGAGTTTCAGAAATACCTCCCCTCCACAGTACCTTGAAGGATCTGTCTGAGAGATAGGATTCCACCCAGTGCAGAGCAGTTCCGGTGATGCCTAGGCTGGAGAGAGTTGACAGGAGAATCTGATGATTCACAGTGTTGAAAGCAGCAGAGAGGTCAAGTAGGATGAGGACAGATGATCTAGAGGTTGCTCTTGCTAATCGTAAGGCTTCAGTGACGGAAAGCAGAGCAGTCTCCATGGAGTGATTGCTCTGGAAGCCAGACTGCTTGGTCTCCAGGAGGTTGTTCTGTGTGTGAAAATTTGAGAGTTGATTAAAAACAGCTCTTTCAAGGGAAAAGGGAGGAGGGAAACAGGTCTGTAGTTGTCAGCCACAGCAGGGTTAAATGATGGTTTTTTAAGCAGTGGGGTAACCCGAGCCTGCTTAAATGAGGTAGGGTATGTTCCAGTAGAGAGGGATGTGTTAAAGATGTGTGTGAGTGCAGGTAATAGTGTGGGAGAGATGGACTGAAGAAGGTGAGAAAGGATAGGGTCAAGAGTACAGGTTGTGGGATGGCTAGAGAGGAGGAGTTTTGAGACATCAATGAGGGGAGAGAAGGAAGCCAGTTGGGAGTTACATGGAGGAGAAGCCAGTCTATGCATGTCTGGGGTTGAGAATCAGTTCCTGATTGATGTAATGTTGTTGGAAAAGAAAGTGGCAAAGTCATCTGCAGTGAGAGAGGTAGTGGAAGGGGGAGGAGGGGGACAGAGAAGAGAAGAAAAGTTTTTGAAGAGAGTACGGGTGTTGGGAGAGCTGTCAATCTTCTCTTGGTATTATGTGGCTTTAGCAGTGGAGATGCTATTGGAAAAAGAGGAGAGAAGTGTTTGGTAATTGGTTAGGTCAGTTGGATCATTAGATTTACACCATTTCCTTTCAGATGCTCTTAGTTTGGCCCGGTTGTTACGCAGAGCTTCTGAGAGCCAAGGGCTAGTGGGTGATGTGCGAGCAGGTCTGGAGATTAGGGGGCAGATGCTGTCAAGAGAAGATGTTAGAGTGGAACATAGCATGTCCGTTGCGGTGTTTAAGTCCGGTGAGGAGAGGTGGCTATAAGAGGTAAGTAAGGTTGTGACAACAGAGGAGAAGTGTGAGGTGGAAAGGGAGTGAAGATTGTGACGAAAGGAGATAGAGGGCGGAGACAGTGAGGGGGGTGAGGGGAGAGAAATAGAGAACTGGATAAAGAAATGGTCAGAGTTGTGAATAAGAGTAATGAGAAGATTGTGTGTGGTGCAATTACGTGTGAGGATGAAGTTGAGCTGTTTGCTGGCTTTGTGAGTTGCTGGTGTGGCGAACTGCTTGAGGTCAAATGTGGGAAGGAGGGCAAGAAAGTCAGCTGCATGTGGCTTGTCTAGATGAATGTTGAAGTCACCAAGGACCACAAGAGGAGTTCCATCATACGGGATGGTGGACAGTAGCATGGCAAACTCATTGTTGAACTTCCCCAGTTGACCTGGAGGACGATAAACAACAAGAAAGTGCATTTTGGCAGGGTCAGTGACTGTAACAGCATGAAATTCAAAGGAAGTGTAGGAGCAAGAAGTAGAGAGACAGGTAAATTTCCAAGTTTTCGAGAGAATCAAACCTGTACCATCCTCTCGTCTGCTGGGACGCGAGGTATGGGAGAAGTTGAAGTTGGAGGCTAGGGCAGCAGGTGTGGCAGTGTTCTCAGTATGGATCCAGGTCTCAGTCACAGCCAGCACACTGAGGTTGGCGTGGGTTGTGAAGGCAAGAATGAAATCTGCCTTCTTGACGGCAGATTGGCAGTTCCAACGTCCGATAGAGAATGAGAGGGAATCTGCAGAGGCCACATTCAGAGAGCGTACGTTGTCCAAGTTGCATACTTTTCTGGGAGTGTGCCATGGTCTGCGCCTATGACAACTAACATGATAAACTGATGACATGTTAGTGTGTAAGCAGATAAACAGTGAGGGGAAGAAAGGGAGGAAAGTATACTTAGCAGCATGGTGTCTTGTCGGTATCCTTGCTCGGTGGACTCGCGCAGGTAGATTCGCAGGTCTTTACACGAGCTCGGTCTTTACACGAGCTCACTCTTTACACGACAAGGGCTGATGTTGACGCTTCTACCTCAGCATTTCTTAGTTCTTAAGTACTGTTGGTGGGGCACTTCACAGCTGAGCACGACTCTTTAATTAGCAAAACAAAGTGTAGTCGCGTGAACGAGCGACTCCCGACCAAAACTGAATATGAATACCGGAATTAGCTTTAATCTAGCAACGTGTAAACAGCTCATAGCAACAAGGAAGCGCAGTTACATCTTCTATCTGACAATCAGTGCTAAAACTAGTTTCAACTAAAAATCCAGAAAGAAACACTTACCAGTTACTGTTCGCCTGGGTGAATAATCGCTTTTGCTGAAAACAACACAAGTTGTTTTCCTATTACAACTTGTGTTTGAATTTTAAAAACCTCTCGTGTAGCCTTCAAACCAACCGAATGATCTGTTTTGCTTACCAGTCCTCTGGATTATCTGGATTATTAAATATTTTTGAATGTAAGGTCAGAGTTTTCTAATTTGAGACACGGCTAATGACAATAATTACTACGAAGGCGGACATTTTTAATAGAAACAGAGCATGTCAGTGCTTGCATATTGATATAATGAAGCTTTCTGTAAGGAGATTTAATGTTTATAAACTATAAGTTTATTTAATATTTATGGAAGGAGTCTCCAGTATCAGTGGTTTGTAACAGTAACAGTAAGTTTTCTGGTTTCTTGGCAATATAAACACACAAGCTGTGTGTTTTTTGTCCTACTAACTCCAAAAAATGACTGGTGAGGGAATGTCTGTTTCTAGCTGTTATAATGTAACTCATAACTCTAACTAATTTGTCTTGTGGAACTTTAAATGTAACTATAAACAGCTAAAAAAAAAAAAAAGTTTGGCTTGTTCTTTAATAAATTTTAATCATTGTTAAATCGATGTGGTATAAGAGTAATAAAAAACTTCAGGATCCACCGTGACCCTGACCAGAATACAGCGGTTACTGAAGATGAATGAATAAATGAATGAATAAATAAACGATTTATTATTTTTATTATTAGAGATGTGCTGATAAACTATGCTAATACCAACATCTGATACCACTGCTATCATCTGTTCTTAGATATCAACCTTCTTGGAAAATAAGAACCCTGTAATTAAATGGTGACCAGAAATTAAGCATGAAATTTTCACCCACATATAGGATTACTTACCGAGGGGTCATTTCTATTAAACACATGTTTCCTGTAGTTTATGGAAACTCACACTTGCCTTGTTAACATCAATGCCCAGTGATTTGTTTAACAAGGGAGATGAAAAGAAGAAATTTCCTCCTCATTTTACTGTTCAGACCAAAGTAGAAGGGATATGCTTTTATTCTGCCACATTCCACGTTCCACCTTTATTTTCTGAATTATTCAATTATTTGCACATGTGGTTTTATTTGAGCCACACAATTCATTTATTTACACATCCTATCAGGTTTGTAGCATCTGACTTAATCTGAGCAGAAAGTTTAACTCTATACACTGCAGAATTCAGCCTGCTACTTCTATAAGCAGTCACATCATCAATAAACACCAGTGACCCAGTTCCATTAGCAGCCATATATGCCCATGCCATAACACTTCTTCTACATGTTTGACTGATGATGTGGTGCTTTGGAACACAAGTCTATCCTTTCCTTCTCCTTACTCTTCTCATCCCATCATTCTGGTACAAGTTAATCTTGTTCCAGAACTGGGCAGGATTTTTTTTTTTTAATTATTATGAATTTTTTTTTTTTTTTTTTTTAGCAAAGTCTAATCTGACCTTTCTGTTCTTGAGTGGTTTGCATCTTGAGGTAAACCCTCTGTATTTACATTCATGAAGGTGTCTCTTGATTATAGACTTTGACAATGATACGCATACCTCCTCCAGAGTGTTCTTGATTTGGCTAGATGAAGGGGTTGTGAAGGGGTTTTTCTTCAAGCAAAAGGAGAGAATTCCACTTTAGTTGACTTCTGTGGTCTTCCAGGACTTTTGATTTTACTGAGCTGGTCAGTGCATTCCTGCTTTTTAAGAATCTGTCAGATTGTTGATTTGGCCACTCCTAAAGTTTCTACTATCTTTCTGATAGGTCTGTTTTATTTGTTTCAGCCTAATGGCCTCTTTCGCTTGCATCGACACCTATTTGGACCGCATATTGAGAGTTCTCATGAACAGCTACCAAATGTAAATTCAACACTTAGAATCAACTCTAAACCTTTCATCTCCTTAATTTGTCGTGAAATAATGAGGAAATAGGCCACACCTGGCCATGAAACTTCTTATCAGTCAGTTGTCCAATTACTTTTGAGCCTGTGAAAATGGAGGTTAAACCCCTTGAAGTAGCTGAAAGTCTACACTTCAATCACATCTTGATTGCTTAGTTTCAAATCCACTGTGGTGGTGTACAAAAATTTTGTATTATATATATATATATATATATATATATATATATATATATATATATATATATATATATATACACACACACACACACACACACACACATATAAAGACTCTTGGATCCTGTTCCAAATAAACTATGAAGAAATGACCACAAATACATTTATTTATTTATTTATTTATTTATTTATTTAGAGCATGCATAAGCATTGAAAATAACAGGCATTGCTCGATAACTGAAAGGTCTGTGCATGTTCCATTAATTTTTTTATTTATTTTTTTTTTTTTAGTTTTGAAATGAAAATGGGATAATGACTTTTTATTTTTATTAAAACAAAATTAAATATATATTTTTTTGTGCTTGGAACACACCAACAGGAAAATCATTTTTTAAAATAACATTCTTTTAAAAAAATAAAATATTAATTCTTTTTTTTTTTTTTTTTTTTTTTTTACAATGTTTCTACTTATTTACCATACAGTCTAGAAATCAAATATTCATGAATCCAAATATGAAAAAAATGTCAGTGCAGTACATTTCAGCCAGAACCTGAAATGTTGACCTGGAAGTATAAGTACAGGCTATTCTGTGGTTAAGATGTGTAATCTGGAATGTTGAAATGCAAAACAAACGAGTGCAACATTCACAGAGAGAAAGGAAAGAAAATATTTATGATCATAATTACCATAGTTAAAGAGCAAAGTAACTATTACTAATACTATGGATATGAATTTTTACTAATACTAAGTTGATAGCAGATGGACATTATATATCATTTATCTTATAACATTATCTAACAGCTAACAGTTAACAGATACACAACAATTATATGTAATAAAATAAGCAAACATCTACCGAAGAAAAAAAATCTTTAAAACAAATAATAACAGTATAGAGATAAATACAGGCAAAATATTTCAGTAAATTAATTCAGTTGACAATTTAGGGCCAAAATGTAAATAATAATAATAATAATAATAATAATAATAATAATAATAAATTGACATGCATCACACATTTCTCCTTCTCTTCTTCTCCTTCTTGTCCCGATTCTTCACCTTGTGAGGAGGAAATTACACTTAATGAGATTTTTAAAAATCCATTTAGTCACAGAAAAAAGCACTATTATACTTTGCCACACTGTCACTAATTGCTAACATTCGGTGCAGTTGATAATGAGGCTTGAGTAACTTACACATCTTCTTTGTAGCAAATGAAGTTCATTTTCTCCATGCAGTCTCTGTTCTCCAAGACCATAGTACCAGGTACTAGGGCCCCACAACGAAAAGACGGGGCAGGGCATGATGGCTGGTTGACGAGGCTCCCCAAAGGCTCATGGTTCACCCAGAACCATGAGCTGTCTATAAATCGCAGACCTGTCCAGACCATGGTTTCCTGATTCCTCAAGCTCCTGTTTACCACAAAAAAATCTGTCTCTGTGGGCAAGCTTATGAGGTCAGTGTAGATTGTTCGGCAGTGTCTCAGTGCCTCTTCCCAAGGCTTCAACTCCTGCACCAAGATGATCTGTGGATACCAGCTGTAGCAGTAGAAACTCAGATGTTCTTTGCAGCTGTAAGTAGACCAGTTACCTGATCTAAGGATAGCCACGCATTGATTAATGTTGCTTGTTTTCAATTGATTATTGGCACTTGACCTACCATTTTGCCAAGATGTGAATTGTACTGGACTTCCATCAGACCACTGAGTAAACGCAAGCGCGTTTGGAGACTTGCTAAGACCGATCCAGCTTTGTCCATTACGACTTATCTCCATAATTGTGACGAAGTCAAGAAGATCATAATTTGACTCAAATGAGATCAGATCTACGTAATTGCTCCTGCAGTATGTCTGAGCGTCCACCCATGACACATTCATGTTCACAAAGGTGTACATTTTTCCGAACAGACATGTTCCTGCTTCTAGCAGAGAAGCCAGAAAGAGGACAAAGTAAGCACTCTTCATTTCTCGCTCTGGTGTGTGTGAATGTGGCTTTGAGGAAAACTCTGGGTATGAAATCATTTAAGCAAGTAAGGTAAGGTAAGGTGAGGTAAGGTAAGGTAAGGTAAAGTAGACAAATCCATGCAAATTGAACCCGGAGGAAATGAACCATGCAAACCTTATGCAAGAGCCAAATGCATATCGTTGAGATTTGTTTCTCTCATGCACACATCTTCCAGCCCTATCATCTGCACAGGCTTCCTTTTTATTTATTTATATACCATAAATGATCCGAGGAGACAAATAACAGCCCCCTCAAATATGAGAGACATGAGTATGAGATTAGTATGAAATGAAATCTTAGGCGTTAGGTGTACCGTGGTGGAAGAATTGGATTGGAACTGGTGTAGTGTTGTCATGGTGATGGTAAACAAATTCCCCTTTTGCACAGCACATAAGCAAGTTTTTTGTGTACATGATGTACTGGAGAGTAACATGAATGATAATTGCTCACGTTAAAGGAAATCAACTTTAACTCTTACCTTAAGGCAAAATGTTACCAATAGAAACAACAATTTTGGTGACATCTTTGACTAAATTGCATGTCTGCCCTTAAACTGTAACAACCGGGAAATATTTCTTCAGCTGGTTTTGTCAACTCACAACCAGTACATTATCTGAAACTTGGCAACATCTGGCACAATCATACAGTACATCCCTGAAAACTTCTTTCCTGATATATATATATATATATATATATATATATATATATATATATATATATATATATATATATATATATATATATGTTAATTTATGTGTCATTATGATGTACATGTCAGTTTCCTTTATGAACCTTATATTATAAACCACATTAACTAGAGTAAAGAAAAATGACTATTACTAAATAGTTTTTCTCAATGTTGTTTTTCTTTCAGAACCAGAAATGACTGTTTCTAGATGATCTGCATTCCTGAAAATTTCCATCTTCATTCTTAATCCATAAATAGAAGCACATTACTGAGGAATTTCCCAAAATGTTATTGTTGGGTTTACATATATTGGATTTTTTACATGAGGGATTATCCGTGGCTAGGTGTGCATTACATGATTTGAATGCATGACGTGGAGGCAAAGAACCTGTAACACACATCTAGCCATGGATTATCCCACTTATATCAGCATTGACAAGTTAAATCTGACATTGATGTTTGCAGCGCAAAATTTGATTGAAAAGATAAAAATAATGGTTCATTTTTGTTAGTTATTTTATGTACGGGTCGTTGATCTAGAATTCCACCTGCTATAAATCATACACAGCGATAAAGTAGTGCTATAAGATTACATTTATTTGAATGAATTATAGTAAATAATTATTAGAGAGAGAGAAAAAGTGAGCAAGCAAGCGAGACTGCACATGTGTGAATTATGGCGGCTGTCTACTAATAATGAAGCTGTGAGTTTAACTATATGTTACTATGATTACAATTGTTTATAGGCAGCGCATTCATTTACAATGCTGGTTATACTGACCGGAACTACCTGTGGTATAAACGGTTTTAAATCACACCTTCCAGCCAATCAAAATCGAGTATTCGGACAGACCATGGGATAATGAAATAATATATATAACAAAAAATATTTAATATTGTAATAATATTAGTGATCAACTTTTAAAGACTATTGCGTAAAAAAATTACCCTGTTGTCTCACCCTAAATAGCCGGAAAACACTAATTGAGCTTAGAAGACAGGCGTAAATGGTTGAAGCCACACAAATTATGGGGTTGAGGGAAAGAGCTTGAATAAAGATGAAGAAAGTGGAAGTCAGGGAAGAGGAGCAAGAGAGTTTCGGATGAATAAGGCTTAGAAAGCCAGATTAGCTTTTAGCTCGGTAATGCCCTCCGTCTGTGGAGTGGAGGCAGAGAACACACTTAACATTCAGGGCTGCACATCAAACGCTCTCAACCAGTCAGCGATACATGGCACAGATACACCGCCTCCTGGTGCAGAGAGGGAAAAAAAAGAGATGGAGGATGTGGGGGTGACAAAGAGAAGAAGAAAGAGTGAGAAAAGGTTAGATAACGAAGAGTTCTGAATTTAGTACTATGCCTCAGCGCTGTATGTTGTGATGTTATGATGTGGAGCTCCAAGAGAACTCTTATCAGCTTTACAAGCTCCATCCATCCCTGAAGTGAAAAATTTAATAACACATACTACAACAACACACAGCCCTGAGTGCACCACACACACCAATTTCACTCCTCTGAATTGCTTCTAAATGTATGCATGGCCATATCTGTTGCACGTCACACGACTGAGACCTTGAGAGTTCAGCTTAACTCTGGGGCTTATCTGAATAGGAGCATGTGTAGATGTTATTTACTTCATGGGAATCAATAAGGGATGGGAGCTGGGATGTGGTTTAAGTGGGAAGTTATCGGGCGGTGGTGTTTCAATCGGATGGTAGAAAGGATTTTTGAGTAGCACTTCTGATTTATTATTTGGAAGGCAGTCACTTTCTGAGGCCTTATTCTGGCCAAATTTCAGTGTAAGCAATCCCATAATTGTGTTTGAAAAATTCCATGGAGCAAACTGTCATTTCAGCTGAGGACTACATGAAATGACAAGCTTGTCCTGTAGCTAGCTAGCACTCATATTTGTGTTTGTAGATGCTATTCAATGCATTCAATTAAACAGCTCCCTCAAAGGTAATGTAGCTAGCTACGAACTAACTAGCAAGCCTTAGTTAATCATTGTACTGTACTATAGTATACATGTGGCATGGTTGTGCTCAGAACAACAAAAAAAGATTCACCCTCTGTTGTAAGGTTCCACACCTAAACTTTAAAGTTTCCCCCTAAAAAAAAAAAGCCCAAAGAAACGTTAATGCTAGACCATGTTTTTTCTTTTCTCTAACATTTCTAACACACTTGATCCTGAATATTGAATTAGGACAGAGAACACACTCAACTCTGCATGAGTGAGTTACATTTCACTGAGCAACTAAAGATAGCAAATTAGTGGTTTGCAAGTTAGCTATATGTTTATAGCCAAAGATCATTCCATGCTTTCTATCTACCAGCTAAGGAAATGCTTTCTCAATGGTTATGTAATTAGCTTTTACAACTAACTTGCTAGCCGTAGTTACTTAGTATAGTTGTGCTCAGTGCCAAAAAAACAACTGCTATTACCCTCTTAGAATGAAAGATTCTCAAAGCACTTTTGATAGTTAAGGGTCCATAGCTACTTAAATATTTAGGAAGTGGAACCTTTATGTGGAACCATTTTTGTGTGTGAAAAAGACACCTTGGCTGCATCCAAAATCACATTCTGTGACAGTACCTACTGCAATCAATTCAGTACCTACTGCTCAGCCGTTGATACAGTACATACTGATTAGTATAAGTGGTAAGCATGAATACAATCTAGATGTGCTATACGGTGCGGATTCTGACAGCTTTTCCGCATCAATCCCCTTGCATTATGGGATAGTGCAGTATCCACAGTGTCCAGTGGTTCCATACTGCAAATCTCGGTGGAAGTAGTAGGTCATCTGGGCATTTCTCGCCTACTGTTTTATATACTACTCCTTTGGCGTACTGCTTTTCGCCTACTGTATAGTAGGGTATTAGGGATATTCGGATGAAGCCATTCTGTTGTAAGGTTCCTCGTAGAAAACTTTAAGGAAAATTGGAACCCTATATCTTTAACATTTCTAAGACATTTGATCCTGAATATTGAATTAGAACAGAGAAAACACTAAAATCTTTAAATCTGGGGTACAGTTTGCTGAGTAACTAAAACTAGGGTTAGGCCTAATGGGTTAGTGGCTAACAACAACAACAACAACAACAACAAAAACTATCTGTAATCTTTGAGGTAGCATTATATTAGCTATAGAAACCATGGAATAACTTCTGCCATGTACAAACACAAGTGTTAGCTAGATACAAGATGAGCTTTTCACTCATAAATGTAGTCCTCATTTGGACTGACAGTTTGGTCAAGAGAAAGATATGTGATTTTTATATAGACTACATGAAAACTTCATGTACATGAAACAATTACTCATTGAAATGTTTTACAGTACACAAGGAAATATCATATAATGACATTGTAGTGGGTGTGGCCTAAAACATTAAATACAAACCTCACCTCTATGTTCAAAGAAACACTGGAAGCACTGGAAAAGAACCCAGAGGAAGAAATTCCAGCAGTGTCAGCAATGTGTGTAAATTCTGACTCTAACGGACCCTCAGCCTCATGTACATCACTCAAGTTGATAATTGGTAAGTAAATACCTCCCACTCCACACCTCCAGTCTTTACCAGATGCTCTGTGAACCATTTTGGCAAGCATTCCAAAAACAAAACCCCAACAAAACTTAATGCTTCTCTTATTCATATCTGTATTTGCATTAGATTAGAACTCATTTTTAACTTTTCATTCTGAATAATGTGTTCGTATTCTATGTATATGTGCCAGCACATCAGAGCCCTAATCAAAGGGGTTGGCAGAGTCGAAGGGTCATGAGTGACTGGCATGTTTGTCCACGCTGCTGTCCAACACTCCAATCACACAATCCCAAACATCATTAGACAGCTTACAGCAGCTCTGGGACACCAGCAGCAAACTGACCGCTGGCAAACATGCCTCTGTCTCATTCTGTGCCTAAAGTAGATGGCCTAACATGGTGAATTTTATTGTACGGACATTTTGATGCATTCAGTAGTCTAATGGGCTTGTGCTTACAAAAAGATTGCCTATGAACAACCTGCTCCTGTTGTATTCACAACTTTGGAAACGGTGCAGTGGTTACATTGTGTTAGCAAAGTTACGGCAACACAGTCAACAAGGAAGAAGCTGAAGCTGATGTTGTTGTTTTGCTTAGCTGTGTTTGTTTTTCCACAGACAATATTTGCCTTGCCATGGGAGGTAGAGTTACTACCTCAAAGCTGCAGGTCCCCAGTTCAAGCCTGAGCTCAAGTTACTGTGTGTGCTGAGTTTTGCATGTTCTCCTAATGTCCATGTTCCAAGTTCTTCAATTTCCTTTCACCAGCCAAAAACATACTAGTAGGTGGATAGGCTATGTTAAATATCCCCTCTGTGTGAATGTGTGTGCATGGTGACCTGTGATGATAATAATAATAATAATAATAATAATAATAAACAACTTTATTTTATATAGCACTTTTAAAAAGGCCTCTCAAGGTGCTTTGCATAAGAGTATATAGGCATGTAGAAAAAAAACAGTTAGTAATAAAATACAGTTTCAATTACTAATAGTAATAATAATAATAATACAACCCCAATTCCAAAAAAGTTGGGATGCTGTGTAAAATGTCATTAAAAACAGAATTCAATAATTTGCAAATCTCATAAACCCATATGTTTTTCACAATAGAACATAGAAAACATAACAAATGTTTAAACTGAGGAAATGTACCATTTTAAGGAAAAAATAAGGTAAATTTGAATTTGATAGCTGCAACACATCTCAAAAAAGTTGAGAAAAAAGTTGGGAAGTTGGGACGGGGGCAACAATTGGGGTCCCAACAATTGGCATCCCAAATTTTTTGGAATTGGGGTTGTAGTTAAATAAAAAAGTCATCAAATAAATGTAATCTTAAAAAAAAAAAACAGTTTTAAGAGAAGATTTAAATAAACTTGGGAGCACAGTAGCTTAGGGGTAAGCACATTCGCCTCACACCTCCAGGGTTGGTGGTTTGATTCCCGCGGCTGCCCTGTGTGTACGGAGTTTGCACGTTCTCCCTGTGCTACGGGGGTTTCCTCCAGGTACTCTGGTTTCCTAACCTAGTCCAAAGATATGCATGGTAGGCTGATTGGCATGTCCAAAGTCTCTGTAGTGTATGAATGGGTGTGTGAATGTGAATGTGTATATGAATGTGCCCTGCAATGCATTGGCACCCTGTCCAGGGTGTACCCCGCCTTGTGCCCCATGCTCCCTGGGATAGGCTCCAGGTTCCCTGTGACCCTGTAGGATAAGCGGTATAGAAGATGGATGGATGGGTGGATGAATGGAAAGACTGGGCTTCTCAAAGATCAAATGGTAGTGAGTTCCACAGTTTTGGAGCATAAGAAGAAAAGGCCCTATAACCCATATTAAGCAAACAAGTCTGAGGGACAGTTAAGAGACCAGAATTGGAGGAGCAGAGAACACTTTTTGGGGTATAATGGGTTAAAAGCTCAGCCAAATATTGCCCTTTACACATGATGGACTGACATCCCACAATGGAGTGACATCCCATCCCGGGTGTATTCCTGGCTTGCAACCAGCGATGCCGGGATAGACTCAAGATCCAGAGCGACCTTGACATAAAACTGGTTGAAGATGGATGAATGAATGAATGAAATGTAGATGTTAAAGATGACTGGGAGGCATGTTGGTTCCTCATTGAACAACAAGCTCTACCTTGACAGTTCTTGGTCTGCAGGAAAATAACTACTCTGAAACAGGAAGTAAAATAGTAAACAGACCTAAAGTTGCTAAATCCTTGAAAAGGTTCATTTGCCACAAATGCAAATGTGCACCAAATGTAAACTCTTAGTTTTTAAAACAACAACAACAACAAAGTAGCCATTATTGCACCAGTTTAGAGATAATTGAGCCATTTTACAGCACAGTGGTTGCTGCTGAAAAGCTCAAATCAAACTGGACGGAGAACAACATCCAACAACAAAAATACTACAGACCAAACATTCTCCAGTTTGTCCCTCTGGGAAAAGTAGACCTTTCTGGTCTATTTGGAGCAATACAGCTTTAAAATGCCTTTTGCCTGTATTGCTTCTCACTTGCTCTGCTATTGCCCTAAATCGTTCCGTGTAAGTTCAGGCTGCAGAGCATGAATGAGGCACCTGCTGCTGACTGGCCTAGTTTAGTAGGCACTTCTGCACCATAGCCACCAGCAAAGTCAACCAGAAGGAAGGAGAAGACAGAGGGAGGTGTAAGAAATGATGAAAAGAGAAGATGAGAGCCAGCAAGAAAGCAATAAAGGCAACAGAGGGACCAAAGAAATAAAGATGTAATAATAATCGCAAGGTGTAAAATAAATGTTTGTGAGCTCAGAGCTCAGAGGCTTTCAGATGAGTTATGTTGGAACGTTTCAGAACCACAGCGCTCACTCTGAGATTTTGGAACCAAAATGAAAAGCGCTCTATAAATCAAGTTTATTATTAACGTTATAAACTGAACCACTGCTTTATGAAGCCTCCGTTTAGGTGCGATTGCACTCCCAGTGCCACGTAATCCCATCTAACTTTATAACACACCAAATACTCGGTTGCAGAATAGTTTGATCTGAGTTTTTAGACCTTATTTAGTGTTATGCCACAGCACTGTTGAAATCTCAACTCTGATTGGTCAGAAGATGTTTATTAGTTTTCTACAACAACAACTCGGACAGTAGTGCTGTCATTGGAAAATCAATCACATCACCTTCCTTACTTATTAAACCACCACAGAATACCACAGTCTCATTCTCTAAACTCCAATATGGTTGTAGCACATTTCTTTTATAAGTCTTCCATATCCCTACTTTCTTCTGCCTATCTTTCTCGCTTTGGTTCCAAGGACAGTTTAAAAATAAAGCATGTCGAGCCCTGTTGGGAGAGCAGATATTGGATGCAAGCAGGAGTGACACACTTCTCTGAGAGGAGTGAGGACCAGAGGAGAAGAGGTGCGAGGAAAACGAGGAAGAAAGAGAGAGGTGTCTGTCTGTATCTTTAGTTTAGCACCTGAGCAATGAAACTAGAGCTATCAGCTTTTATGAACTATATACTGTATAACTCAATACCCTATGGGATGGTATACCTCAAGGCTTCATCTTTTGTCCATTTTTGTTTTAGTTTAAAAAAATTGAAAAACAACAACAAAAAAAACAACAACAACACACACACACACACACACACACATATTGTGTATATATATATATATATATATATATATATATATATATGAGAGCAAAGTATTTTTGTAATTGTTTTTAACAAAAGATCAAAGGGTTAAACAATAAAGACAATTTTTCCACAGCCTTCTTTGCTCATATTTACCAGGGGTGCTAATCTTGGGAGATTTTTATATTTGATATATCAAATATACAAATCAAATTAGGATCATATTTTAATCAGAGCTCAACAGACACATCGGGCCTGCAAACATCATGAAACATATACATATACAAGTCTATTTAAGGTCTTCTAACAATCTGCCACTGTCTGCAGTGAATGTTTTTTGATTTAGGCATTTGCATGATGCAAATGTGTAGGCTTCAAGCTTCTCTTACTTTTAGCAACATTACCTAAGTGCATTAATTAATTAATTAATTAAGTGCAAAACTAAGTTCAAATTTAGACCAACTTCAGACAGGAAGCATGTCTTGGCTGAATGATTGCATCTGGGGTAAAGCGGGGTTCTGTTTCTATTCGGAACAGATACAGCAGAAATTGTTTGAGTTGCTGGCAGTGACTTTGAGTAACTACAGCAATTTTAGGAACTAAAACAGAGCTGACTGATGTCACAGCAGTTTCTGTGATATTGAGTCTAACTGAAAAATTGGACAATGCTATATCAGCAATCACATCTATCTAAAAAAAAAAGGGGGGGAAAAAGTTTTTTAATGGAATTTAAGCACATGGATGTCAGCATTAATACACCTTGAATAAAATTAGCTTGAGTGTTTATTAAATAATGAATTATTGCATTAATGTTTATACCATCACTGACTGAAAATAAGTGTGAACCTCAATCAGTAGGTGTAAAGCTAGGATCCCAGCAATCAGCTGCACTTAAATTCTGCCAGTTAACAACCGAGAACATAAGCTAAGGCATAAGGCATAAGTTAAGTTGATATTGTTAATCCATCATCCAAATAAATAAATACAAGATCACAAAAAATTATACAATATAACAAAACTAGCTAGAACTTGTTAGCCAAGTGTTTTGATTTAGGAAGATTGGATGCTGACCATGTTTTAAAAAAAAAAAAAGATCCATGTGAAATGTGAACAAAAACTAATTAACAAATCAAAAACACAAAAGCAAAACCAAAACCAAAAACACAATAACAAATCAGTAACTACAACAATAAATCCAAAATCAAATCAGAAACCAAACCCAAAAGCACAACAGCAAATTCAGAAATATAGCATTATAAAATCTAAACAAATGGGTAGGCTAACTAGATAACAGATTGAAAAACCTTTTCCTTGTCATACGTCATGTCCAATCATCAATGGGTATCTGATTTGTAATTACATTTTTAAGGACCTCCTCTTTCTGTTTTGACTTAAAGTGGCTGTGTTTCTAAATTTGCCATTGTGTTTCTGAATTCTCTGTAGCGTTTTGGTTTTGTCATTGCATTTTTGGTTTGTTAATATGTTTTGCACTTATAAATGTCACTATAAATGTCACATAATAAAATTCCGATCTGTGATTGTTCATCTTTTCCTTATGAAAACATCAGGGTAACAATTACTCGTAACAGGTCCTGGTAATGTTGCCTCAAAAGGTTATGTCATGGCATTACGTTGCAGTCTAAACTAGCAAATGTGCCTTTAGTTTATTGATTGAGAGTTAGAATTTCGAGAGCAATATCCCTGGCTTGCTTTCTCTGCCTTCTCTTTTCCCAAATGGAATGATGTCATCAGAAATACTGTAAGAACTGCAGTAAGAGAATGATTTTGTTTATCAGTCTCTGTTCTGCACAGTTTAAATGTTCCACTTGCTCACATGAAGGACTTGATCATTAGCTGATGAGTTGAATCAGTTGCGTTTGTGTATAAACATTACACTGCAGGGGATTTCCTAGCTATGATTCTACTATATTCTGGTTTCTGTATCTTTTCTCTCTGCTTGGTGTGCTTTTGAAAACCTCATCCGTCTCCTTCCCAGCATTTTCAAATTTCTGCTTTTTAGAGAGTTAGAGTGAGTAAGACAAATTAGAATTAGCCAGTTAGAGGCGGTAAATATGTATCACCTTTGGGGTTTTTAAGATCATGACCTATGGCCAACTCTTCAGTGTTCGCTCTCAAGACTGACCTCCTTTATTGCTTGGGTTTACCTTTGTAATAAAGTTCTTGCTGATTCTAAGGAGTTTGCTTTCCTTGCTTATACTCGAACCTATGTGGGAGACGGGAAGAATTCCGCACGATAATGGACACACACTAATTACACAGTCAGTGAGAATTCTCCACAGGGCTAAGATTTAATCACAGTAGTTTCTATATTCTATATAATTGAATGTACTATGAAATGGTATACCTCAAGTTTCCATCGGCTGTCCACTTTTGTTTTTTCTTCCTTTTAAGAAAACAGTGACAAGGACATTGAAGATCACAATGAAGAAAAGTTTATTGCAGTGTAGCAGTGACAAAGTAAATGAAGCACTTCAGGTTCATCGGAGTCAAAGTGAACCGTGAACACTATCAGCTCAGACAATTTATATTGTTTTCCAAAACAGTTTATCCCACCTGTATTGTAATTGAAGTCTTGCACTAAAGGTAAATTTGAAGTGATTGTTTTCCGTTCTAACATTATCGATGTCGTTGTACGTGTTACCACCCAAATGGTGGGGTGATAAGATTGTCTAGACAGATCTTTCTAAATGATAATTACGCTCACGCACCCCTTTGTTCAGGGATCATTCTTGATGTCCCACTGCTGCTTTTTTTAAAAAAACTGATTTTGTTGCATTTCTGTGAAATTAGGTGGTATTTTGTTAATACTTTACACATTTAAAAGACAAATTAATTGGGAAAACAACTTATGAACTGAATCTCTTCTTACCAAAAGCAATAAATAAAAATAATTAAAAAAAAAGAATCTAAAAGCCACATTTGAATGGTTTTGGTGGACTACGAATGCAGATGGCCCTTTAGGCTGAAACTATTATATATCTCTCTCTGAGCATTTCGCTAGTGTTCCAGACCAAATCATATCTACTACGTTCTGTTCTTGAACCTCAGCGGCTTGCCATTGCTGACCCTGTTCTGTCCTTCATGTCTCTTTCTGTCTCTCTCCTCCGTCTCCCCGTCCTTCCCTCTCTGTTCTGTTCACAAGCAATGGGAACAGAGGGAGAATCAATATGTTTTCAATTTGCAGCAGCGACTAGCTCTCCCGAATTCTAATAAGGGGTATATATATATATATATATGTATATATATATATATATATATATATATATATATATATATATATATATATATATAATATTGTGTGTGCATGAGAGAGTAAAGAGATAAGTTTCATGATGTTTACTTATAAATGCTCAGCCATTTCCAGCAATCATCTGTTAAGCGGTCTAAAGCTCTTTAAAAAAGGATTGTGTTCGTATTTCTCAAGACATTTCTCATGTCATCCCTTCATCTGATAAAGTACCTATAAATCACCTGCCAAAGGCGGTTTCAAAGCTGCTGGATTTACTTCAAAACGCTTAACCCCCCCCAAAAAAACACTGCCTAGGCTCAGAGTGTATAGAGTCTACACTACTTCCTATCCACGTATCAGACTTAAGACCTTACCTTACATTTGCTAAGAGTCTAATCATCTCTACATGAGCTTGTTCAATGATAAGTAAGGAATAAAATACATATAACGATGGTTTCAAATTGTCAGGTCATATACGACCTCTCCTTAAAGGAGTATAGAAACATTAAGAAGTAACATTAAACTTGGAAGGAAGTAGCAAAGATCGGTGGTGCCCGATGTTGTACCCTATCTGATGTTATGTGTTCGGAGATGCTTTTCTGCTCATCGTGGTTGTAAAGAGTGGTTATTTAAGTTACTCTAGTCTTCCTGTCAGCTGAACAGGGTCTGGCCATTCTCCTCTTACCTTGCACATCAGCTGGATGTTTTTTGTTTGTTTGTTTTATGCACTGTTCTGAGTAAGCAATAGAGATCCCAGGAGTTTCTGAAATACTCAAACCAGACTGTCTGGCACCAACAACCTTGTATAACAACAGGTTACAGTCAGTAATTTTATATCTAGAGGTAGGTTTCATCTAATTAAAAGGTGTGTGAGAGAGAATATGTATAGTATGTGTGCAGGTGACATGAGAAAGGCATGTATGGTCAGTATGTGCAGTGTTATAAGGTGGGAAGGTGTGAATGTGCGATCGGGGTCAGTGTTGTTTTACGTGTGTGTTGGCGGCGATGAGGCTGTGGGATGCTGGCAGCAGCGGACAACAGCAAGGAACCATACAGATGTGCTGACTGCTCAGTTTCCATGGGAACCACCCCATCCCCCCCTTTCTTCTTCATCCTCCCTTTCTGTGTGGAGCATCAATGAAAGCCTTACTTGATCTCTTTGGTGTCTTTGCGTGTGTGTGTGTGTGTGTGTATGTGTGTTTGTGTGTGTTCCTCATCACTCAACTTTTCTGCCCGCCTGTAGTGCAAGGACGAAGGCGTGTGCTTGGTTAACTGCTAAGCATGACTGCTTTGCTTGATGCAAGCCATAAAATGTTCTGAAATGAATTTACCGGGGGCCATTGTCTAGGTTTTATGATTCATGCAGGACAAGGCGTACATGTGTATGTCAAAATGCACATATGTGTACTTAAGGTACGTGTGGAAATGGTGGTGGTCGTGGAAGTGTTCTTGAAGGAGGGGCATTTATTATATGTTTAATCAGATGAAGGCAGAAGGAGAGAGCTGGGAGGTGGGGCGAGAAGAGGGGGGTGTTATCAAACTGAGTGGCTCCTTCCTACACACACTAAATCAATATTTGTAGACTTTCAGCATGTGCAGGATGGAAGTGTTTGCATGCTCTTGAAGGATGGATAGTAGCATCCATATTGAGGAAGGAAAAAAAAGAAAAGATACCAGACTTCCAATCCCCTTGACTTTTGCTATCATTTGCTTCACAAAGAAAGACTGCCGAGAGTCTCTTTTGCAGTGCTGCCACGGATCAAACCCCATCCTCCAGGCAAAATCTTTCTCTACCCCTGCACTCTTTCTATTCCAGAGTAGCTGAGCCCGTGGGCTCCGGACCTGATCAGTATTCTGGGGGTAGCATCGTCTGCCTCTTCGCTTTATTGCACTATTTTTAACCTGCTCCCTCCTTAACCTTGACCACGGTGATTGAGAGAGGAGAAGGATAAAACGGGAGGGGTGTGACGGATGATATTAAAACCGAGGAATAAAGGTGGACGATGAATAAAAGGGAAAAAAAGATGAGAGGGGGAAATGAGGAGGGGTTCAGCAGCGCCAATATGAAATGGTTGTGGAGAGCATGATGATGAGCTGCGTCGTTTTCTTAGCTTGCAGAAAAGCTGTAGGTTTGAGCAGTGTCCCAGCTCTTGCACTGGATCGCTAACATGCTTCCAGGATTCAACTCACGTCCTCCACCTCAATGAGCTCTTTAGTATGAGGCTCAATTGGGTGTGATAGAGGGCTGAGAATGGCAAACTAGGAAATGCTGCACTGCACATGCACAGGACTATAGTGGGCACAGGCTCAATGAAACTGGATGAAGATTGGAAAAGGCTTATTGGACTGGATGAAAATTGGAAAAGCGTTTGAGATGCTTTTCTGCTCACCATGGTTGCAAAGTTTGGTTGAACTTAAGGCAATTTATGACATATTTAACGTAAAGAGGGTGGTACACGGGTTAGTGTTGGTGTCCCACAGGTCCATGGTTCCCAGTTTATTCTTGAGGTTTTGGCTACTGTAGAGTTTTGCATGTTCTCAATGTGGGTTTCCTCCAAGTCTTTCCCATCCCCCAGAAACAAACCAGTAGGTGGATTGGCTATACTAAATTGCCATTAAATGTGTGTGCATGATGTCTTATTAGAAATGATTTTTGCCAGGATAGGATCAGATCCACTGTGACCTTGACCTGGATAATGCACTTACAGAAGATTGACAGGAAAAATACTCCTGATTTGTACATTTCTAAAATATAACCTGCCATTTTATATAGTTATTATGTAAGTATGGTATTACTGAGCTAGTCAACATATTCTGATGCAAGTGTGTGATGATGCTAAACTTTTGACTACCCATACAGCTCCTTTACAAAACTAAAGCCAGCTTTGGCCACCAAACATCTTGGCTGATTGATTACATTCAGGGTAAATCTGATTTTCTGCCAAACTATCCTTTAAAGAAATTACACCCGTTTTTTGAATTACAGCTATGATATTCTGACAGACATTGCAGATACAAATCTGAACCACTCTTGTTTAAGTACACCTGAAAGCTACAGAAAGCATTTCTTGACAAAACTTTCACTCTTTCTCCGCTCAGGACAGAACGTCTTGCGGGTTTCATTTTACAGATAAGCATTCTGATGGTTTCTAATAAAATTAATCGTGGTCTGGGTATATATATAAAATTCTGCTGCTGTTCATTCAGGAATCTTTTTTTGCTCTCCAGGTCTGTCCACAGCATCTATAAAAAGACCCAGGAAACACTTGTGATTGAATTACATAAAAGTATACATCTTTAGCACAGAGTAACCAAAAACGTGATAAAGAACGACAGCTTGCTGTAGCTTACTCAGACAACCGATTATTTTATATCAAAAAGCTGAAATGCTTAGATATTTCTATTTTACTCCTTTCTTTTCCAAAGCTGGTCCCATACTGCCCCCATGTGGACAACCTACAGTGTGTATGTGACAGGTTGGGTAAAACAACCACCAATACTCAATGCTAATACAATTAGTCTGCTTCCTAAATACCTCCTTCACCGCCATACGATGCAGTTAGAGCTGAAATAAAAGCCGAGACAGGCATTAAAATATTGCTCAATCTTTTAATATGCCTTGTTTAATGAATCTTTTTCTGCGTTATTAAAACAGATGCAGCCGAGGCGGTGTCGACTTGTTTGGGCTCATTCCTTCAGTTTCATCCAAGTCTTTAGTTCTCCTCGTCTGAAAGATAAAAACAAAAAAAAACCGCATGCATGAGTAAATAGTTAAGAATGATGCATGAAGGAAACCAACTACATTTTTCTACAACGAATTTCTGCTTGCCATCATATAAACGGGTTTTTAAAATATCAGGCTTCGCTTGGTCTTTGTTGTGACATCCACAACATTATCCATCGGTGCTATCGCTTGCTCACTCGCTGGTCTTAAACACAGATAACAAAGCTAGATTTTCACTACAATTTTTGCCAGCATACCTTCTTCATCCTCCTCCTCATCCTCTTCTTCCTCATCCTCGTCTTCGTCGGTGCTGAAGGTTCCGTCAGGGAGGCTGTAGATGCGGATCACTTGCTGTGAACACAGAGAGAATGTGTCAAAGATTAAGACCAGATTGCTGTTATATCAGCTTCATGGTGTTACGTGGAAGGTGTCATCTTTTACAGAAATCAAGATATTTCGAATAGTTTGGCCAAGAACCTAATTTACACAGAAGTACCAACTTCAACCCAAATATGTTTAGTATCCAAAGTTTACTTTCGTTAGTTAGTAAGCAAACCTTTTCAACTATTTTATCAAACTATGCAAAAATGATATTAGTGTATCTAATGATGCAAGTATGTACTCATGGAGTAGCCTCAGCTTCTGATGCTCCACCAACATCACACAAAGCTTCTGATATTTTTTGTACACTTTTCTGGCCACAACTTTCACGCTGCAATCCGATTGGCTCTCCACTCTTCCGGGGTGAACATCACAACACGATTTTTAGAGCAAGATACGGTTGCTGGATTAAAAGAGCTCATAGAATGCTGTCTTTAAGAGTCATTTGAGAGTTTTGCGTGAAGCAGCGAGTGGTGAGAAGATGAGAGACCTGCGTGTTTGCCGCCAGCAGTCGTGCCGTGTTGGCAAAAACTGACTGCCGCTATGAAAGTAGGCGGTTCCTGATGAGATTTGTTGGCGACACATACCAGACACTCTAGAGAAGCAGGAAATGTAATCTTTGGCCACAAAACAACTGTTTTATGGTTATTTTACCATCTTAGCAGTATCTTAATAATCCTCCAAATTGTTAGATATTTTGTTCTCCATCTTCTCCAAGCACAGGGTTTTCAGGGTTCGGAATTGAGAGAAAGCAAAAAGGCCTGTCCCTGAGGACCGGTTTGGGGGAAATGCACTGTGGTGAGGCGTGTTGTAGTTGCTCACCTTATTGGGGTCTTTGAGGATGAGGTACTTGCCCTCGTCCAGTTTGCGGCAGATGTCGATGACGCAGCGCAAGATGCCCCATGCGTTCTCCATGCTCAGGTTGATCTGGCTTGCAAACTCGTTGGGCTTGAATTGCTGCGTGCCCAGGATCACATGACGCGCAGAGTCTTTCACGTGGTAGCGGGAAACGTAACTGTGGCGCACATAAAACACAATCTTTAATGCTCTGAACCTGATCTACTTCAAGAAACAGATTTTTAGGCCTACGGTTTGGGCTTAGTGTCAGAACGGGTTTGATACGAAAAAATGCGTGTGCTGATGTCTAAATGGAAACATAAATATGGCACGTGTGCTCTCACCCCAGTTTGAGATACTCTGAGCCCGCCAGCAGGGCGCAGCAGGTCCAGCGCGCCAGTTTGTAGCTGTTGTTCTTCAGCTCTGTGGCTAACACGGCTCCTCTCTGAGAGTCCAGCTTCTGACGCCAGTCCACTCCGTTACAATACTGCACAAACAGCAACCATTTCAGTGTTAACACTCGCATGTACACTACCGGTCAGAAGTCTGGAGACACTTGACTGAAATGTTTCTCATGATCTTATAAACCTTTTGATGTGAAGGTGTATGATTAAATGTTTGAAATCGGTGTTGTAGACAAAAATATAATTGTGCCGACATTCATTTCTTTCATTAGAAAACTAACATTTTATTAACAAAAAAATGTTTTTTTTTTTTTTTTGAGTGGATGACTTGGAACAAAATACTCTGAAATTCTGAAAATATTTTTTATATATAATATATTATATAATTTATTGAGAAAATGGCAATATTACATTTCTGGAAATTCTAGGCAAAAAAAGGGTGTCTACTTTGAAAATGCTAAAATATTAAATTATTTTGGATTTTTTTAATCACAACATAATACCCATAGTTCCATTTGTGTTACTCCGGAGTTTTTCATGACTATTATTCTTCTAAAATGTGGTAAGAATGAGTGTGTAAACTTTTCACCGGTAGTGTACACATTCACATTCGGGGAGTGGGGGGTGGAGAGAGATAAAGACGCCATCTTTCTCATTCTTACCCGCGAGTCCCACTCATTGAGAGCTTTAACATTGATGAAGGAGAGCTCCCCGTTTGCTCCGGTCATCACACCGTCATGCTCACAGCGCACAATCAGATCAATATCCTCTCCAAGTTTCCACCTCCGGTACCTACACACACGCACGCAGTTAATATCCTCTCCACACCTCCAGTGACAGGAACTCAATATATGACACAGAATTGCACAAAATTTCCAGAGACACCAATAAAAGGCAAAGAGTTGTTTGCATTTTAGAAGACGTTTACCTCCGATATTTTCAACATGACCGTTTAACCCTAACTCTTGTCAGAATGGGTCAGACTTGAGCTCACCTGTATGCTACAGACGCCACCTCGCTCTTATCCATATCCTCCTCTACGAATGGGTTCGAGTTAGGGAACTTGTGCCTCTCTCCTCCCTAAAGAAATCAAAAATGCACATTTAATGCATCTTGGAACACCTGACACATATCTGCTAGTCTGAAGGCTGATCTTTACACTAGGTTGTAAATGTGACTGGATTATGCATGAGCACTAGACGTGGATATGTAAAACAGAACTGTGCTACGGTACCACGCGCAGGCACTGCTGGCTGAAATTGTGGTTGATGTATGTGGCCTCCATGGCTAGGTTACGAGGGGAGTTCAGGGAGTTTCCTTCCTCCTGAGGAGGTTCGTTTGCCGTTTCGCTGACCGTGAGCAGATCTGATGGGGAGACAGACACACACACGCTTGCTATTTGCACTGGAGAAGCTCCGCTGTAGTGTCTAGCTGCCAAAGATTCTTCGAGCACTCACCAAAGTCGGAGTTGTCTCTCTTGTCGAAGAAGAGCTTGTTTCCAACACGCTGCACAATGATGTCCCAGGAGTTCACTGAGCGTGTGCAGCACATCAGCGTGGCCAGGATGGCATCGGTGGCGAAGACATTGCCCTGAGTCTTAGCCAGCTAAGGAGAGACAGATTTATGATGGATGTTTAATGCAATGATTCGGTCATTCAGAGTTCTCCTTTCTGAGTATTGCAGCAGCAGGAACAATATTAAAGCTACTTTGCCACTAAACAGAAAAAAAGTGCCTTTGCTTTGGAGGCAGAAAATAAGAAGTAAAGATGATATCACTCCATGCTTTTCTGAAAAGCAGAACTTTTTCCCAACAAGTAGAGGGAAAAAAAAAAACCCATGAACCGTTTCATGCAAAAAAAAAAAAGTTTACATATTTAAGGCCACAATGAAGAACTGACAAAAACTGGTTCAATTAATATAATCAAAATGCAATGCTTCTCAGCAGGGGTATTAACATTACCTTACGGATGACAGGGTCATCGGTGGTGGTGACGGTGTGGAAGATCCTTTTAATGCTCTTTAGTGGTTTCTCGTTGCGGGTGGTGACGCGATCGAACGCTTTATCGTAGTACTCCAGGGCACCACAGCACTCACTGCACCCGAGAGAGAGAGACAGACAGATACAGACCAGAATATCAGTAAACACAACCTGGGTGTGGCCTGAAATGCAGAATTTACCGGTTAATTTGCCATAAACCATCACAAGAAGAACGTTTTCTCTTTCCTGGGATCTATTTAGATGGGTTTGTGTGGTCACTCACATGTCAGAAGGATCAGCCACCTCCATGTATCTCATCTTCATGAGGCGAGGGAAGTCCATCTCTTCCTTCACCTCCCAGTCACTACGCACCTCCACTGATGAATCCCTGGGCTTTAGCTGGGCCTAAAGCCACGACAGGACATGCCACACTTAATAACCACTAATATAGCGTCTCGCAACATGTCCAAATAGCCCGGGAAATAATAACGTCGACTGACAGAGCTTATGGTTCAGAACATCAACGATCAACTTCTATTCTTCAGTGAAGAATTAAATTAAATTAAGCAGAAAGCCTGGATCCGCTTTGTTACTTTCAAAAAGTAAAGCTCCATATCTGAGATACATAGAGACACTAGTGTACCTGTGACTTCTGGTCCCACTTCTGACGAACTCCAAATTGCTTCTGGAACTTCTTCTGCAGGCGCATGCGGTCTCTTTCCTTCTGTTTGGCGCTCTTAGGCAGAGTCTGCAGGTTGAACTGCGTGAGATTCCTGCGGTCCTTATCCCGACGCAGGTTCCTCTGTAAACACAGCACAGCAGAAATCAGACTTTTGTGCTTTGAATAATCCGTGATATAAACACAAATCTAAAACCATTTGTTGTAACATGCACACAGCTTATTCGCACAACGTGCAAAACCCTAATTTTGCGAGATCAACTTCGTGTCACGTTTTTGGACCAAGACCGCGGTTAGGGCTGCCCTGTGTACCTGGGCGAAGCGCATGCGGTTCCTCTGGTAGGCCGATTTCTGGGTTTTGGCAGTGTCCACCAGCTGGAAGCTAGTTTCATCCTCCTCATGGAAATAAGCATACTGACTTCCTCCTCCAAACTGGGATGAGTACTTATCTGCCAGGAAGATGGAAAAGACAGTGATGCACTAAATGGATTTAACATAACATACAGGAAATACATCACAAACACCCCGCCCCCAAAATAAATAAATAAATAAAACAAAACAAACAAACAAAAAAAAAAAAACAACACAATTCTATCAGGTTAAGGTCTACGTGTCTTGGTCATGAGCTTACTTGTGTATCTTTTATCCTGGTAGGTCGCTCCAGTCCAGTCTGCCACCTGTGAATACGAGAAAATAAGATGATACAGAAAAAAGGAAACCTAATTAACAGACCTGAGTCAACTGAACAAAAGCAGGTTATTATCTAGTAACCTCAACCTATTCATTTTCTGGATCACTCATCCTACACAGGTTCAAAGTGAGCATGGAGCCTATCCCATGGACACCCTGGATAGCGTGCCAACGCATCAAAGGGCACAATCATACACACTACGGACAACTTGGAAATGCGTGGGATTTGAACCGCCAACCCTGGAGGTGCGACGCAAACATGCTACCCACTAAACCACAATCATGCATGTTAACTAAGGAATAAAATGTGACAGGGTTTAATTGTTAGGAAAAAAAAAAAAAGAATCAATGATCTCATGGTGTGATGTGGCCTGATGCAAATCGGAGTTGTTCCTGAAGTGCATCAGTTTGCCAGTGATTGCATTTTCTATTAATTAAAGAACAAAAAGTCATATTTTAAGACTGTACTAACTGTTACAAAATTTTGACACTGGAGACTCCTTCAAAAAAAAAAAAAGAAAAAAGTTAAACAAACGTCTCTGTACAGAAAGCTTACACATACTATATAACAATATTTTTCTTTCGTTAAATAACATCTGTTTATTATTAGGCTGGGATTATGTATCGCGTCCGCATTACAAATCCCGGTGAATCAACCATTACTATAAAAACTGTAACATTTTAGAACGAGTGCATTAATATAAACCTGTGACTCACTGCTGGATATACTTTCAGAGCCACTGTTATAGAAAAATCAACCAACACCTTCAATCAGATTTGAGAAAAACAGCACTGCAGTATAATGGAAGATGCATGCTTAATAATTAGGGATGATGTGAGAGTGAGAAGTGACCTTGCCCAGACGGTCCCCTTTGCTGAAGGGCTGGTACGGCATGTCCTTAAACTTCTCGGGAACAGCGCAGGGACCCCATCCTGAGGGGTTATCCTGAATCACCGGGGCCAGGAACTTCGCCATGGTCTTCACGCACAACCGACACAGAGAGAAAAACAAACACAGGCTGATCAATCACAAAACAAATCGGATATCACCTCGTCATACAGCTCAAAAGCTGACTGGGGTAATAAGAGATCTGCGAGATGACATTGACGACTGTGTCGTTAGCACGAAAGTTGAAGTTTTAGACGCCGTTTGAGCAGAGTGTAACGATTAGGTCTAAAGCACCGCTGCATCCACTCTCTTTAGGTAGAGACTAAGTGATGCCTTAATCCCTCTGGTGTCACTGTCAAGTAGTTTGATGGCATTATGGGTAATTTAGGAAACCATTTAAGATCACATTACTTATAAAGATTAATATGTTAACTTGTTGGAGTGTGTAGGGCTCAGACTCAAATCAGCACTGGTGTCTTCACACTAGTGTGCACTTTGTCTGCACATCAGCTTGCGCAGTGGACTGGTCATCACTGACTACACAACATCCCAGATTACAATTAACTCTCAATCTATGAGCACACAGCCAAATCCAAGTGCCCTATGTAGTGTCCTAAATGGATCTATTTGGGATTCTGCAGCTACCTCCAAACAGTGTGCGGTTGAAAAGCTGGTATACTTGTTCCATACTGCTAAACAGCTTTGGATAAGGTTCAAAACCAGTTTTAAAAGCGTTATAACATGCATACAAGTTATATCCTACGCTTATTTATTGAAAGAAAAAATCCATTTATACACCGAGTTAACATTACACCCTAAACTACTCTTATTTTCTTTTTAATTACCCCCCACCAAAAAAAAACACGCTCAAAGCATTAGACATGTTTCTCTTGTCTGTTTGCAGAAAACTGCAGTTATGCGGTGACGTTACTCAGCATTTACTTGCCGTTTTAGCATTAGCAGCTAACAAGATTCATTGCGTATTTTGAAATGCTAAGCCGCCGAAACTACACAATAACCTCACGGAATAACAGCTCACGAAACGAGGTAACAATGATGTTTATTTGATTTCAGATGCGATTCAAAGGAAAGCAGATGTTTAAGGATTATATAATACCTGTTCACCCCAGTGGAAAATTTACCAGTCGGTCCACAAACACCGGCGGAAATAGGAACGCGTTAGACTGCCGCAAAGCGAGTTGAACTTCCGGTTACGGTGTATATATATATATATATACATTTTATTTCAAAATCTCAAAAACAGCTTGTTAGAACTGAAATATCTTTGAAAACCGAAATTGCGTGCAGTCGTAATTTACTAATCTGGGAATATTAAAATATATATAGTTTAAAGGGAGTAGGTATTTGCGACAGTTTTGAAATATTTTACGGTAGTTGTCATGCGCAGTAAGGCAAATTAATCCAGACCAGCGTTACACACACCCACTGGAAGAGGTAAGGAAAATAGCTAGTGGTATGCAAGTTATATACGGAATATTTACACAATTATGATCAAAATTATTTGGTAACATTGAATATATAAATAGTTATGAAGTAAGCGATTCATATATAACTGAAAACCCTTCATAAAAAATGTTTAGTGTTATTTTAGTAATGTTTAGATGACACGTTATAGCTGATATACTATCTTAATTCAGTCAGCTACCTAAAAATAAACTTGCATTTAAAAAAAACAAAAAAAAGATTTCAGCTCGGTTATGCTTTTGGATTTTAATATACATAATTGCAAAGGGCGTAGTCAGTTATTCTGTGTTAGTCCAGGATTGTTTCTTGTGTGTTATTAATCCACTGAATGTCTGCAAGACACAAACACAGCCCTGTATGCAAATCAGCTATATAGCAGAGAATGCAGTTCAAGTGTCGAAAATTAATTTATTACTATTTCAGGCCATGTTACAACTTGTGTAACACACAAGTTGTGTAAGTTCACTAGTGACTGTGGTTCAAGAAGGCAAACTTAAAAACAGGCCCGAAAAAATGTATCTTCATTCTTATCCCAAATTACTGTAGTTCAGTAAACAGTGATTGTGCATTGAAGTTCATCTTTCAGACATCAGACAATAATGTTATTGAATCTGGAACTTGCGGGTTTCCACTGGGTTCTCCGGTTTCGTCCCACCTCCGAAAAACATGCCAGTAGGTGGGCTGGTGACTCCAGATTGCCCCTAAGTGTGAATGAGTGTGTGATGGTCTCGCATCCCATCTGGTGTGTTTTCCTTCCTCACGCCCATTGATTCCAGATCAACCTCGACTCTGACCAGGATAAAGCTAGGAAACAAGTTTTTGTTTCTCTGTAGTCTCTGTATTCAAGCACCTGATGACGTGTTTGCAACTGCAGGTGCCTCAGGCATCGCATTAAAAGAAGTTATTACACTTCACAGTGAGCACATTACTTCCAGCCAGTGGAGAATCATTAGACAGGGCTGTTGAGTGTTGTCCACGTTTGGCTCAAACCTGCGTGTCGCTCGTACAGGCAATGCAGTTTGGACTGCCACCTGCAGAGACAGTGCAAGGAAGACTGTTAAAAGCTTTCTGTGTGGTGAGTGTGTTCTTCAGTTATAAAATATACAGGGTGAATGTTCCCTTAGAGTTAAAATATAACTACAAAATGTTTTAAAGGGTCAGTGCAGTGTTGGAACTAGTTCTGGAAAACTAGTGCAGTGTTCCAAAAGTGCTTTTCCCTCAAAAGATTGTATTGCCCGGCTCAGTATCCCTCATTTCCTGCTTTATGTAAATACCTATGCTGAGTTCATGCGAGCCTGGACATATGAGCGGAGCTACTCAATAGTGCAGACCATTCAATCAAATCAATGACTGTTTATATGTATATGGGTGGACGTCGTAAAACTTTTTGCCTTTAAAAGTGAAGGCAAAATATCGCTGCAGTATTTTTATTTATTTATTTTTTTAAACCTGCCCATTCCCATGTTAGTGAATGGAGAAGCAGCCAAACATACAAATAATTTTTGGGAATAGTGTTCTGTCATTTTTAGTTTCAGCTGACCTTAATATCTTCCCCAGTATTTTTTTTCTTTTTGAGAAATGCGTTTTATAGGAGTTATTTGGTGATAATTATAAGGCCATAGTCAATTAGGGGACAGTTTTGAACATAATAGTCGAGCCTCATGAACACGTACATACTTTCCAACAAACACCAGAAGCTCTGTAGCAACAGTTCTGTAGCAAAGCTACGTCTTGTTCTGCTGTAAACTGACCATCAGCGGGGAGTTCTATACAGTTTTTCTGGTATGTAGCTCATTTTGATGTCTAAGCTTGCTCGTTGTACTGAGATTATAACTAGCAAACCAACATGAGTGAATGAATTAATGGTATAAACCGAGGAAGCTAAACCAACACTAGCTCAATTTCATAACAATCTATTGACTGTATGACTTTAGCTGACACTCGAAGGAGCTGGGTAAAGCGTGGCCATCGAGTCAAATAGAATCATCCTGATCATCTTTGGCTAGAGTCACTTTTTGACCCGCTCCATAGTAGGTGCAGTTACTTTCTCTTCACAGAAGTTCTTTCTAGTCTAGTGGCTTTCCGAGTCACAGTTTTAAACAGTTATTTAAACATTTTAGATTCTTTTTTAAAATTTTTATTTACCCACAGCGACATGTGTTTATAGTTAGGCAAAATCCCTATTCTATTCACTTTGTTTGTGTCTTGTATAGGCTAAAACACAATAGAGCTGTACGCCCTACCTAGTGCCTTTTTGTTGTATTTTCACATCTTCTGATGAAGTCTGTTTTCTTACAGATGAGTCCGATTATGTAATTCAAGCTTAAAGCTGAGCCGTAGAGGGTTACTTCTGGTCATTCACTTTGCTAGAAGTCAGACTTGGTTCCAGAGCTTTTGTGGCACATCTCTATGTGTGTTTGAGAATTCCAATCCGGTTTTTCGATTCTTACTGCTGATGAGTGGTTTCATCTTGTGGTTTGTCTTCTATATTTCTGCTCTCAAAGTCTTCTTCGAACAGTGGATTGTGATGCCCTGTGGAGGTTGTTGGTGATGTCACTGATTTGTTGTTTTTGGGTTTTTCTTCACAGCTCTCACAATGTTTCTGTCATTAGCTGTTGTTTTCCTTGGCCGACCCATTCGGTGTCTCAGTACACCATGGTTTCTTCCTTTTTTCAGGACATTCCAAATTGTTGTATTGGCCAATGTCCAATGTTTGTGCAATTCCTCCGACTGATTTTTCCGTCTTTTCTTAGCTTCAAAATGGCTTGCTTTTCTCCCATAGACAGCTTTCTGATCATCACGTTTGCTTATCCTTTTTAACAACCAATGCAGTCTTCACAGGTGAAATTGAAGGCTAAAACCAAGTGTAGATGTTCAGAGCTATTTATTGTTTAAACAATTAATCTAATTAATAAGATTCCAATGTTTGCTCGTCTACAGATTGGGTGGTCAAAATGTGCTATGTTTTATATTGTTTAACACATCTACATATAAATTCCAGGAAATAAAAGATGAAATTCTAATCTCTCTTCTTATATTCATCTATTGACCTCAAACCCAAATGTCTTCAGTTTGCAGCAAAAAATAAATAAATAAAAATAAAACATTGGCCTTGCTGTTCCAATAGTTTTGGAGGGATACTGTATTTCTTTAAGTAAACATGACAGTAGATTAAATATGATGCTGTATTAACAGCCGAGTGTGTGGTGGACTGTGTGGTACTCCGTTTGTTATTTTGTACATAAATGCGAATGCTGTTAAAATATAGGTTATGTGTGGTACTGCAATTTTTTTTTTTGCTTACTGTTTTATTGTATAAAATATCATGTTATTTAGATTAGGTTTCTTTGGTGCTGCATGTTCTACACATCCCATCTGTCACAAAGCTCTCAGTTCCACAGTGTGTACAATGCCTTTCAGCTGATGCAGCGCTTTAATAACCTACAAGTTTAATTACCCACAGTACTAGGGTCGGGACAGGAAATACAATCCACATTAAAAAAAGGAATTACAGTCTGGTTTTACAAATTATTGCTTACTGTTTCTCTTCTAGATTGTGTGTGAAAGAAGAATTAATTGGAGCTTGTGGAAAAAAAAAAAAATCAGAATTGTTGATGCGTCCCTAGACAGTGTTTCTGAGCGTGTTGATGCTCCCGCTGCTGAGGACTGTAGGATTGCGTGCGTTCTCCATGGCGACCGAAGCGTATTCCTCCGGGACTCACTCTGCAGCTTTCGTCACCTGCCCCAATGACACCGTGGCCAAAGAACTGGCCAGGTAAAACAACACCACAGTACACACATACACTATTATCCATGCAGTATTTAAAATTTGGAGCTGCTTTGGAGGTTTAAGGTGAATACATAATTTCTGATATCTGTAAATTAATTTTAAAAAATCACCTTGATATATTTAACTATATATTTGCAGTGAAACTTTATTGCTTATTTTTCATACGGCAGGGGGATAGTGGAGAAGAAACTGGCAGCGTGCGTGAACATAGTGCCGAAAATCACATCAATGTGAGTAACTGTACCCGAAATTACAATCCACTTTTGCAAATCAGTGCTTATTTATCTCACTGTTGCTCTTTTGTATTGCGTGTAATGAACAGAAAGACTTCTACTGCCACACACTTCTGCATACTGGTTGATTTTGGGTTGCTTCTGTGTTTCTTTGAGTCTTGTATTGTGTCTCTACAGATATGAATGGCAAGGAAAGATTGAAGAAGACAGTGAAGTGTTGCTGGTGAGTTTCATTCAATCTCAGATCTTCTTTCAGGTGAAAGTAACCCCCAATGTTGTCTGATAAATTTACATATATCTTTTTATTTTTACATTATTTTAGATGATTAAGACAAGGACTACAAAGATCTCTGCTCTCGCTGAATATGTTAGGTAAGCCCAATACATCAACTATGTAGTTTTAATAAGATGTATGTTATTATTTTGATATATTACAGTGCATTAGTGCAGTGGTTTTCATCCATTAGTGCAGAGTTTTTACATCCATACATCCTTTAATTGTAAAATAAACTTCACAGACCCTCTGAACATAATCTAACAGAAACTCTTCAGATATTAGGCTCACTATTATTTTAATATGTACAGTAGAGATTGACTGGTATAGATTTTTTTTGTAACCGATACCAATTATTTGCCTGTTTATGTGCCCGATAACTGATATGGAGAACCGCTATTTATTTATTGTTTTACTTCTGTTTTTGACACATTGATAACAACACCACTGAACTGAACAAACCATTTTATTTATAACAGTTTTGTTAATTTCCTCCTTGGCTACAAAAAAAAAAAAAAAAACCAACTCTTGTTTATACACCAATAAATAAAGGGGTCTGAAAGTGAGCAAAAAAAGAAAGTGCACTGTTACTAAAGTGTCTATTTATTTATTTATTTATATCTTAAATAAAAGCTTTGATGAGGTAAACAGATTATGTGGCTCTGTGAGTTTGTCTCTATTTCTTAGTGCCAAGCTGCTTAAACTACATATCAAGCATTTATATAACACATCTAATTTGTGCATGAATGGTTGTTATGTTCAGTAAAGTTCATTAATTAAAGCAAAGCAAGCATACTTTACCTGTCCGCATCGTTGTTGACTTGTCTCTCCTACAGTGCTGCTATGGCGGTCCTGCATGCCATTTATCGGTAGATCCGATATTACAAAACCGATATCCAATTATGGAAAAATGCATAAATATCGGGAAAAATATCGGTAAAACCGATTATCGGTCAATCTCTAATGTACAGTATGTATAATGCCTCTTTCACTGTGACTGAGAGCCACAGAGGCCACACCTCCTTCTCTGGGACTGACAGACCCAGAGGCCTCACCTCCTTCTCTGGGACTGACAGACCCAGAGGCCACACCTCCTTCTGTGGGACTGACACACAGAGGCCATTTGATAATAAAAATAATTGAACAATTCAACAACATGAACAGAAATTAAATTTCATTATTCAAAATTATTTAAAATTTCATAAATTGGGTGATTGCATTAAAAAAAATTGTCATGGTAGAGAAAATAGGGACGACACATTTACACTCTGGCAAAAAGTACAAATACAAAAATATATTGATAATTTTTTTTTTTATTTTAATATATAAACAAACAACTAAACAGAGAAATAAAATCTGAAAGCAGTCTGAAACTATGCTTTACAGTTCATGTGGTATAGTTTTCGTCAGGGACAGAAAGGGCATCACATAAATAAATAACCCAGATAATCACACAGATGGTTTTCTCCTACAGGTCTAATCATCCGTACGAAGTGGCTGAGGTCATTAGCTTGCCCATTCATCAGGGAAACCCTCCCTACCTGAAGTGGATTGGAGACATTGTGCCTGAATAAATGAGTAAAATCACAGAGAGGATACAAAAAAGTTCCCCCAAGATCCTTCAAAATTCAGAATTTTTCTGTGTGTTTGTTACGGAGGTGTCTTGTTTATTTTTTTGATATGAAAATGTTAGCAGACCTATCGCATACTCCACTAATAATGTATAACTTTGACTTTAAATAATTTCAGTTTCACTTTAATAAAATGCTATTTTAAAAAGTGTGAGGATGCATTTTGCTGTTATTTTCTTTTTCTCAACTAACAGCACGTTTTATTTAGACCACTGCAATTTGCCAACCGTACTTTTTTTTAAAAATTAATTAAACACATTGTGCTTTTTATCCCTTGATAGTTACATAGGCTTGTGGGACAGCCATGAAAAACTTTAGTTCCTGTATCATTTATGTTATAGCAGCTTTAAGCAGTCGTTCCCTCACCATTCTTTCTTTTCTTTTCTCTCTCGAATTTAATCAGACAAAAAAAAAAAAAAGAAACTTGTTACCATAAAACTGGAAAAGTCCTTTGTCCTGAAGACTTTCCCATGGAGGAAAATTTGATCCTGACACTGGAGACTCCTTCCATGTTATATAAACGTCTCCTCACAGAAAGGTTCACCAGAGCACCGATTATACATTTTCTGTTTTAAATAATTTTAAAAACTAAAATAAGATTTAAAAGCAACAACAAAAAAGATTATGTGGATTTTCATGCACACAAGTCCCTGTGAGTGAAGAGTTACTATAGAAACAATAACATATTAAAACAAGTACATTGATATAAGTGTTCCTGGGATAAATTCCAGTTCCACTATGACCCTGACCAGGATAAAGCGCTGACAGAAAACTACTAACAGTGTTAAATTTCTGAGGTAAATCTAAAAATAGATCCATTCCTAAATTAACTTTTTCAGTATAATTACATTTTGAATAATATAAGTTTTTGTTGGCCCACTAGGAATACGGTAACATTTAATAGTTGAATATTTTAGAGCCTCTAATGCAAATTAATAGACCCAGGTTATTAAGCTGCAGGAATTTTATATTTGTGTAAAGGGAACAGTCTCCATAATTGTTTTACATCTTAGCAGCAGAGAAGTTTTAATTTCATGTTCTGCCACTAGAGTGAGTCATTTACACAGACTCTCTTTTCAAACATGCATAGAGCAGCATGTATACACTCCTTGACTGAAATCAGCAGGGGTGATAAGGCATAATGCATGGAGCAGAACATCTCAGCTCTAGTCCTTATGCATTATTCATATTTGCTCTTTTTTTTTAAAACAAGGTTTAATGATTAATTAAATGTACACTGATCAGCCATAACATTAAATCCACTGACAGGTGAAGTGAATAACATTGATGATCTCGTTACAGTGGCACCTGTTAAGGGGTGGGATATATTAGGCAGTAAGTGAAAAGTCAGTTCTTGAAGTTGATGTGTTGGAAACAGGAAAAATGGGCAAGTGTAAGGATCTGAGGGACTTTGACAAGGCCCAAATTGTGATGGCTAGATGACTGGGTCGGATCATCTCCAAAACGGCAGATCTTGTGGGGTGTTCCCGGTTTGCAGTGGTTAGTGCCTACCAAGAGTGGTCCAAGGAAGGCCCATTGATGTGTGTGTGGAGCGAAGGCTAGCCTTTCTGGTCCGATCCCACAGAAGAGCTACTGTAACACATGTTGCTGAAAAAGTTAATTCTAGCTATGATAGAAAGGTGTCAGAACTCACAGAGCATCATAGCTTGCTTGCTGCGTATGGAGCTGTGCATCCATAGAAAAGTCAGAATGCCCGTACTGACCCCGTCCACTGCCGAAAACACCTGAGCATCACGTGAGCATCAGAACTGGACTGCGGAGCAATGGAAGAACGTGGTCTGATCTGTTGAATCAAGTTTTGTATTACATCGTGTGGATGCTGTGTGTGTGTTGCTTACCTGGGGAAAAGATGGCACCAGGATGCACTATGGGAAGAAGGCAAGCCGGTGGCGGCAGTGTGATGCTCTGGGCAATGTTCTGCTGGAAACCTTGGGTTCTGGCATTCATGTGGTTGTTATTTTGACATGTACCACCTACCAAAACATTGTTGCAGACCATGTACACCCCTTCATGGCAACGGTATTCCTTAATGGCAGTGGCCTTTAGCAGGGTAATGCTCCCTGCCACGCTGCAAAAAATGTTCAGAAATGGTTTGAGAAACATGAATAAGAGTCCAAGGTTGACTTGGCCCTCAAAATTCTCCAGATCTCAATCCGAGTGAGCATCTGTGGGATGTGCTGGACAAACAAGTCCAATCCATGGAGGCCCCACCTTGCTATTTACAGGACTTAAAGGATCTGCTGCTATCGTCTAGGTGCCAGATACCACAGCACACCTTCAGAGGTCTTGTGGAGTCCATGCCTTGACGGGTAAAAGTTGTTTTGGCTGTATAAGAGGGACCTACACAATATTAGGCAGGTGCTTTTAATGTTATGGCTAATTGGTGTATATGTAGAATTTGTTGCAAAAACGTTATAGGAATGAATTGACATATTGGGATGTTAAATCTATGCAATTCAAATGATACACATCTGGGCCAAATGACAGCATGTGCTTCAAGAGAGGGCCAAAAATAGTGAACTCACCCTCATGTAGTGTGGTACATATTTTACTATGTAGGGCATCTAATTTTACTAATCCAAAAACTTCTGTGGCTTATTTATATGATTTTGAGTCGACTTTTCTTGTGCTTTTGGGTCAGTCGTGGTCTACGTCTTGGAGTTCTGGCATGGAAACCTTCTGCGTTTAGTTCACACCTTACTGTGCTCACTGAAACCTCAGTGCCTGTTTCACTCGAAGGTTTTTCACAACCTACCTTCTCAGAAATCTGGTTGTAGCCATTGATAGCTTCCTTGTTCTGCCCCATCCAGGTGTTTCAATAATTTTCTGCCCCTAGCCAGTTCAGGTTTCATGTGTTCCAGCTCAAGCACATAGAATACTAGTAATCTAATAATGAAGCCCTTGATTAGTTGCATCAGGTGTGCTTGAGACAACACCTGTTTTGCATATTTGTGCTGTTGTGAGGGATTCTATTCAGGGTGTTGAATAATTTTGAAACTGTAGAAATCATTAAAAGTTGCATTTTCAGATGAATTTGGGGAAACGACCTGAAGCATTTTCTGTGTTGAACTACTTCAATTGCTTTTGTATGATTTGTTCACTGCACACAGGTGAAAGACTACAAATTTTGGCAATACACCTGATTTGCTAGAGTTGAGGCAGAACAGAGTTAATTGACTTGCTTGCTCTGTGGAAGTTCTGGGATTTGAACTCACATGTCCCAGCTCGATGGTACCACTATCACTGCCCACTCAATTAATTTTCACATTAATTAAAAAGTACCATTCTGGGCTCCTGAGTGGTGCATAGAATAGTATTCGCCCTTTTATCCAAACACTGTGAGGCCAAAGCCTGACAGTTCCACAGCCATCTGTGTGCTACTGAAGTTAGAAACATGTATACCAATATGTAACTTTAGAGACGGTCCCTTAATTTCTGCATATCTGCGAATACTGAATGTCCAACGTCAAGCCAACTTCATGCCAGTCTGCTAGGTTCATCTTCTCTTGTGGCTTTTCAGCACAATCCCACCACTAGGGGGCCAGCCCAGAGTAACATGTTACAATAGTATCGGCAATCCATTGCGCTTCCTGTGAGACCCGGATGTGAAGACTTGAATTTTAAGACCCGAATTTTAAGACCTGACTTTTTGCAGCCTGAATTTTTGAGGTTGAAAAATAATGTATTGAAATACTACCTGAAGATGGTATTTTAACAACTGAATATTTTGGAACCATAGTTTTAAGAAGATGAATATGTGTGCATTGAATTTTGAATGCTGGAATTTTGTTTTCAATCAAAATATACAAACCCACTGAATTGCAGAGAAAACTAATTCAAGCATTCATATTGCTGTGTTTTGTTTTGGGGTTTTTTTGTATCAAATTGCTGGGCAGAAAAATTCAAGTATTGTCATTGTGATATGTTTTTATTCAATTTATGTAATTCAACATGCCATTTTGCCTTGAGGACATTTGGCACTATTATACTTCCATAATCCACCATACAGTCCTGACCAAGCGACTTCGGATTATTTTATATTCAGCTGTCTGCAGATTCAGCTCCATTGAGCTTTAGCAACCTCACTTTCACACATTTGAACACATTGTGTCTGAACTACATGGATGACCAATATACTGTATATTTTTAGGTTTTTGACATCACCTTGCAACACAACAGATCCTAATTTTGCATTTAAACACCATTCATTAAATACCATTTTTGAGACATCTTAAAGCATTTATCTAGATCTGGTTAAAAAAGAAATCCTTTTGCCTACCACTGCCTTATGCAGCTTACAATATTAGTAAACCATCTGGTTCCTGTCACTTTAAATTTCTCAGTAATGAGTCAGTTGCTTTTTGCACAATTGCTCAGGGCATTAACACTGTCTCAGACTCTCAAACATCAGTTTTTTTCTCACCTTTCCTGTCTAGGCATAGGCTAATATTTATAGAAGAAATGCTGTGCTGTTTAAAAGAGATGTCTCTTTTTATGCTATTAAGTGAAACACACAATGAAAATGGGACAAAGTATAGATATAGTGTTGTAATTATGTTTTCTATCCTTTACATTCCAATCATGCATATATTTTAGCCAAATGACAGTGTGTCAGATTTGGTTGAGATAAACTGAATCCACACTTTCACTGTGTTACGCTTGTTACAGTATGCAGGCCATCTGGTTTCCATCACTTGAAATGCGTAAATAATGATTAATTTGCTTTTTTACACAAAACTATTTACACATTCCGAAAATGAGATGCATTAGGACTCTCATAAAATCTCAAACAACCATCAATCTCTCACCTGACCTGTAGTTTAATATTTACAGTACCGCTTGACCAGGCATTCGATTTCTTTTCTCATCGGTCAGACTCAATTTCCTTGTGATCACCTGCACATGGACATGTTACACCAGAGAACTAGACATTGTCAGCTAATGAATCAAACAGACACAGGTGAGACGCAATTGACTACTCTCAGAGACTTGTTTTATTGACTTTCAAGAGACACTTTGGAAAAGATGGAAAAGCCTAGTATCTCTAATCCCTATAGTACAATTTCCAGAACACAAATTAATCTCAGACTGTGGCAAGTGTTATCTGTCCTCTTCAACATGCATGAGCTCACAGATGATAAGAGTATGCATTTCTTTCCATTCAGAGAGCACAGTCAATTTTGCTGCCTTGGCCCCTGACCATGGATGGCTGTGCCATCTTTGGAAGATTGAATTTTTGAATCCTGACGATGCCACAGCCGTCCATGCCACTCAGGAGCCTGTTTCATTTTATTCTTAATGATTTTATTTACACATTTACAACACAAACACCAAATTATTGGTACAAACACCATTTTTATTTTTTATTTTTATTAACAATCAAAACATTTTATGCAACAGGAACTAGACAAATCAATGTGAAATGATCCCAGCACACACTCTGACTTTTTCCTTAAAGCCATCCCTTCATAGTTTTGAGGGCATTTTGTAAAGGTATATTGAAGCTGTTCTGGTGGCTCACGGTGGTCCAACACCTAACCAAGTCACTTTAAGGTTTTTTTTTTCATTACTTTTTTTTTACCTTTATTGTTCAATTGAAAACTTTTTTAAAACCCTGTTTAGTTTAGTCACTTTTAAAAAAGAATACTGAACATAAAAGGACAAAATCTTAAACAGCACAAACAAGCACACAATGAGACTGAGCAGAGAGAGAGACTGTGTTCATGTATTCATCAGCAAGCACTAAGACAACTCATTCTGCCCATGGCACGGCTTGCAAATACTGCCTCATTAAAAATCAGCGCTTCATTTACTCACCAGCATCAGTTTGTAAAACAAAACAAAAAAACCCCTAAGTTAGGTTAGGTAGTTTTAATGTTGAAATATGAACATATAACATCTATACCATTCATTACAATATGCCCTTTATACAACAATATAATAATATACAAATATACTATACAGTAATACAAGTGAAACATAAAACATTAACCTTGCCTCCAAGTCTCTTTGAATGACAATATCTCATGTAAATGCATATACAATTGTCATTCTATACACTGCTTAGAACATAAAAGAGCCAGCTGTATAAACATACATATAATACAGTAAATACACTGCTCTGGTATAACAGGTTAAAACCTTCTTAACTCAAGCTTTCAAAGGGAACACAGTCTGCTCAAGCATAATGAGACTGCTTTGAGAAAAACTGTCCCAAACAGGTGCTAGCAAAACTTCTGGTTCTGGTTCTATTGGTTCAAGTTTTGATGCACATCGTGAAAGAAGTACCTGATTTGACTTATTTCTTTTGTCAGATTGTTTTGACAGATTGTCAGTTTTGCAGTTTGGTTAACCAATAAAAAAAGAACAGTCACAGTCTTCTGGTGTCAAAGGTTCTAGTACTTGGGAAGAAAGGCCCTGCTCTAATTGTTTCACTATTTTTGTATATTACAGTTTGTGAAACAAAAGATTTGTTAAATTCCAAGAGACGTTTAAAGACATAAGACACTTGCTGATAATGAATGTGAAACTCCACATTTTGGCATCACTGCGTATTTCACTTATGCTGGATATTAAGAAAGGTTGCACAGTTTTACAAATAACTAATTTCCAGAACAGTGTCTCCTAATTCCTCTGCCACTGGTCTGATGCTTCCTCTCTGAGACCCATTGAAACTAACAACATGTCCAAAGGTTGGACTAATATAGTCCCCATTTTCCCCAGTTCTGTTTCCATTACTTGGTCCTGCTTCCTTGGCATCAACCATGCATGAGACTATGGTCCTAGTGCCCTCACATTGCCTATGTCTGCAGCCATTCTTTACAGATCTACAGATTTCCGTCATTTGGGTGCCATTCTCCATGTAACCCATATCTGCTTCCTGAACTTCTTCCTCTTCTTCCACACACTTTTGCTGTATTTGTTTGCAGGATTCTTTCAGGCAGTCTGTCAGCTCAAGGTCCTTTTTCATTTCCTCTAGGGGCAGAGTGTGGTTTCCGACAGTCCCCTGTTGTAGATCCTGGTTTTCCACTCGCCTGGTCGAGCGACACAGAGCTTTCCGGAAACCTCGCTTGAAGTTGTCAGAGAGGAATCCGTACAGAATGGGGTTGGCACAGCTGTTGGCATATGAAAGGACCACCACAAAGTAATACAAGCCCCGGAACTCTCCCGGAAGCAGCACTAGCAGGTTGACGATGTTTAATATGTAGAACGGTAGCCAACAGAACACAAACACAGCTACCACAATCACCACCATTCGTGTTATCTTCCGCTCAGATTTACGCCGCCGGATGGACGTGGCTCGTACTCTACGTCCAGAGCTGCGGACCTTGATTACGATGAGCAGGTAGCACATGCAGATGACTAGCAGAGGGCCAAAGAATCCTACAGTTGCTGTGTAAACAATAAACGCAGCTTTCCAGACTTCTGCAGGTTCAGGCCATACTATGCTACAGTTCCCGTCGTCCTCTAACACATCAGCAAAAACCACAACTGGAAGAACGACTACAAAGGATATTGCCCATACTGTGACATTGACTGCCTTGGCCACTCGAGGTTGGCGCCACCTGGAAGACCGGAGAGGATGTACCACTGCCAAGTAGCGGTCGATACTCATTACGGTCAGGCAGAAGATGCTGGTGAACTGGTTGATGGCATCCACAGTCATAACCAGGCGGCACATCAGTGACCCAAATGGCCAGGACAAAAGAGCATTTTGGACAGCCAGAAAGGGAAGGCCAAGCATGAAAAGCTCGTCAGCTATGGCCAGGTTCAGGATATAGATGTTTGTCACAGACTGGGTCTGAGAGTAGCGCAAGACGATGTGGATGACCAAGGTGTTGCCCCCTAAACCAACCACGCAGACTATTATATAGATAAGAGGAATGAGGATTCCAGCAACACTTGGCATGAAACCGGTGTTGTAGCTCTCCGTCCAGTTCTGCAGAGACCCATTGAGGAGGAAGGTATCATTTGGGGGTGGAGGGGAGACAGTTGCCTGAGACAAGCCCAAATTGCCTGAGAGAACAGAATTGTTGCCCCATGGTTTTGTGAATCCAGATACTGGGATCCGATTTGGTGTCTCCATCTTACCAGGTCTTTAGAAATTCTGCATGTTACCTGTAAATATGAAAAAACAACAACAACAAAAAAACATTTTTATGTAGTGTTTTGTATTATCAGGATAAATATCATTGCTCATTAGCTGTAATGGTGAGAAGAGCTGAAAAACAGTAGGAGATTCATGATGTGGGAAATGTTTTGTGACCGACTTCTACCCGGCACACGAATTGTGTACTTAAACCATGTCCATTCATTACTGCGACAAGCAGAAAGCATGTAGAGGCTGTGGTGAATGCTAGCAAATCATGTCTGAGACTATTACAAAGAGCCTGGCTTCTGACAATGCAGGAAATGAGCGAGAAGGATAAATAATGGTGTGTGATGAGCCTCGACGGGTCCACAACAGCTGCATTTGTGTTGTCAGCTACCTCTTATGACGCTAGCACCCACGCTTTGCACCTTTTCCCCACCATCATGCTAATGCCGGCTAATTGGCTTTTTATTAGAGAAGCATAGAGCAAGAGGCTGACAGGGCCATTGCGTGGCATAATGCACAGGCGGCTGTATTAGTAGTAGGGAAGGAAAAAACACATATAGGCCTGACTGTATGTAAAATAACTGCTTGTTTAGCAAGCTATGTAGAGAATGTCTCCTATATAGGAAGCTGTCCACTATGTTATCAGGAGAGTGTTTCTGTAAGATATTTTGCACATATCTTATTAACCCTTTCATGCATAGTGTCCGCACTCATGGGCAGTCAATTTAGGAAAATATAAGATGTAAATAACTTCCATATCACTTGAGAACATGCAATCCTCTGTAGCTCTCTAGACATTTTGTCACTCTCAATATTTCCATATAAAAAAATGTAAAAAAAAAAAAAAAAAAAAAAAAAAAAAATTGTGCCAGACTACACTTTTAAAAAAATATTTTTGTTGTTGGATTTTTTTTAACTAGTGTTTTTTATTTATTTATTTATTTTATGTTTACCTCAGTCCTAAACTGTGTAAAATTTGTATGTTCAGAAATTACATTTCCTTAAAAAAAAAACAAAAAAAAAACAAAACACCTTTGCCTTCAGCATTAGATTTTTTAGACCCGAATGTTGACAGTTTTAGACACTGGATGATTTATTATTATTATTTTTTATTATTATTTCAAGCATACCATTTTAGCCTTATTTACCTACAGGAATTGGAATGTTTTCCCCATGCTTTGGTTTCCTCCCCCAGTCCAAAGGCATGTGTTGTAGGCTGATTGGCATTTGCAAATTGTCCGTAGAGTGTGAATGGGTGTGTGAATGTGTGTGCGATTGTACCCTGTGATGGGCTGGCACCCCATCTAAAATTTAATTTATAAGAAAAAAAAGAATATACCAAAAGTTTCCATTTTATTAGGAAAGCTATACTAAATGCACCTATTTTTTTTATCCGTTTATAGTTACATTTAATAACCAGTAAGAAAAATAGGCTTGTACCCAATCACTTTATGAGTACATCTTCAAGCGAATTTTTTTGCATATTATAATTACAGAACAATCAACTCCCTTTTATGTTTATCCTATTTTCCAGTTTCCTTTAAATGCAGGGACTGGAATAACAGCCTACAGGTATTATGTAATATTCTTTACACAGTAACAACTGGCAGGTTTTTTGTGTCTTGCCATGTTATGCTGATGTGGACTCTGAGGCTCATTAAAATGCAAATGTAGCAGGTTAACAATGTTATTATTATTTTTTTTTAGCTTCCCCAGTGCAGGAACCTTGGCTGGCAGGTGAGCTTTCAGACTCGGGAAAGCAATAATGCTGAGATAGCTGTTACAATGAAATTCGGTCAAAAGTGGTACTGTTCAGATCCTGAATGTGAAAGAAAGACAACTTGAATATGCAGCCATCATTTTCGGGGGAATGTAGTAATTTCTGTTAGAACGACTTTGTTACTTGATGGGAAATGCAATGCAGAGGTATAAAAGACATGAAGAGCTGCTGATGTGAAGATATAAAGAAAAGATAAAAAATTGTATTTGATGCCAGGATGACAACACAAAATCCACACACACACACACACACACACACACACACACACACTAGCATTATGAGGACCTTCCAATGACATAATTATTAATGCAGCTAATTAATGCTATGCCTATACCTAAATCTAACCTCAGTAACCAAAAGAAAACCTTCTGACGTTTAGGTTGTTTTTTTTTTTTTTTTTTTTTTTTTTTACCACAAACCAAACATCTGGTTTTTCAAAAGATTGCAAAACAAATACATAATCACACACACACACACACACACACACACACACACACACACACACACACAATGATTGAAGTACGCTCTCAAACTCCTCTTTGACTGCATAATATGAGTTAATAGTCTCATGTATATAGTTTTTTACTTCAGATTTGAAAGCGACAGCACTTCAAGCAAAGGACCAAAGCCACCACAGCAATGCACTGCATTTGAATGAACCTGTTCATACTGTAGGAGTCTGCAATATGTCTGTATTGCACTTGACTTTAATTGAACAGTTTCATTGGTTCTTTGAGAGGTATTGCATTTCATTCATGCAGAGAGCTTTCTGCACTCAAAGAATTGTTCAGTTCACAGATGCACCAGAAATTGGGAGGATATGGAAGGAATAAAAAAACACAAAAAAAACAAGTCCACTCAAATAATAGCATGCAAAGCCGGCAGAGGCACAGCCTAAAAAAATGTCACAGCTATAATCCAAGCACTGAATAAAAGGTCTGAATACTTATGTAAATTGGATAGTGGAGTGGTTAAAATTCATATAATCAGATGAACAGTCAGGCAAAAAATACAAATTACACAAATTTCCACTTACACCAAATGTAAATGATTAGCTGCAGATGGACGAGGCAAACTTGATGTCCGATGTTTGCTTTTTTTGCAGCTACAAAATTATTAATGTTGCTAGCAAGCATTGGAAATCAATCTTTTTTTAGAAAGTTATCTGAACTTATCTTGAAATTGGAGACAGGCTTAATAATTCTGTTAATAGTATATAATATATTGTATAATATATCTCATAATTAAGCAGTATCGCACTTGCAATCGTGCCGATCACAGCCATTCTGATGTTTAGTAAAACAGCATAATTGTGCTTTTACACAACAGTTCTATAAACAAGAAATGAATATAGAGTACGTGACATTTTGGACACAATATGCCCAAATGTTCTGTTTATTTTTGCTCTGCTAGTGCAACGCACTACTCACGGGCCTCTGAGCCAGCTCCATCAAACCCCTTCAAATGATTCAGAATGCAGCAACACGCCTCGTCTTCAACCAGCCCAAAAGGACCCATGTCACACCCCTCTTCATCTCCCTCTACTGGCTTCCTGTTCCTCAGTGGTGGAATGAACTTCCAACCTCAGTCTGGACCGCAGAATCTGTCACTATTTTCAAAAAAACAGCTAAAGACCCACCTCTTCCGTGAGCATGTAACCACCCCCTAAAATGCCAACCCCACATTATTTAAAGAAAACTAAAACTACTTGGCCTCTTACACCTCTACTCTGTGCACTTTGCTTCTCTAGAACTCAATTAAAGATCTTGTATTGTACCACTACTTGTATTGTATTGTTGATATATCGCTTTGCTTGTATTTCCTCATTTGTAAGTCGCTTTGGATAAAAGCGTCTGCTAAATGAATAAATGTAAATAAATCCCGAAGAAACCACACTCACTTTTTAGTATGTCAGCTAGCTAGCTAACATTGGTTTGTATATTCCTGTTAAAGGTGTTTCTGATGAACTTCTTCTTTTGCATCTCCATCTGATGAGATTTCATATTTTAAGTCAAACGTTATATTCCTGAAATTGATTGCTTGCTATGTCCGCTGATGATGTTGTAAGCATTACTGTAGTAATTGTTTTGAACTAGGAAGTGGATTTGTATGTAGCAAAGACTGTGGAGTGATACACACAGTGAAAGCCTCTCGACCAGTCAAATTAGTGGAAATTAGTGGAATGTTATATGTTTTAGAAAAATATATTTATTAGATATTAGATGTTTATTTAGGAGAGCATGATGGATTAGTGGTTAGCATGTTGGCTCACACCTCTGGGGTTCGGGGCTTGTGCCACCCTGTGCTGTGCGGAGCTTGCATGTTCTCCCCGTTCTTTACGGGGTTTCTTTCGGGTACTCCGGTTTCCTCCCGCAGTCCAAAGACATGCATTGTAGGCTGATTGGCATTTGAATGTGTATGTGTTATTGTGCCCTGCGATGCGTTGACACCCTGTCCAGGGTATCCCCTTCCTTGTTCCCCGAGTTCCCTGGTATAGACTCCAGGCTCCCTGTGACCCTGTGTAGGATAAACTGTACAGAAAATGGATGGATGGATGTTTATTTTATTTACTGAAGATATCTTTTTACAGTGAGTAGGTGATAAAGACAACATTTTGGCATCTGTCTCTCCAAGCCACATTTGACAGAAAAACAATATTTGCTCGGCAAGAATTTCACCCCAAATGAAATCTAATTGATGGCCCCTATCACAATTGATGGCTATGGAGTCATTTCTCTGTATACTGACGATGACAGGGTCTTTGTCTTCATTCCAGACGACATTCAATCACTTGCCATTTGAGGCACTCAGTTCTGCAGTGTCTTTACACTGTATTTATTTTCAGATCAGTACACAGAAAAGAGATAACGAGCCACCATCAGATACTGATTCTTTTAGGAAAAAAAACATACTCTAAAAAAATACAGGTTCATGTTTGTTCTCCAAGGTGCAATCAATGAAAATGTACCTTTAATGGTACTACCATGGTCCTTAAGATACATGACCTGGCACGGCACAAGCAGCTTTAGTGTTATTAATGGTTGCATGGCAGAAAAGTAAGTTTAACAACCAGAGAATGAAAAAAAAAACAACACACTACTCCTTACTGACTTTCACAAAACTAAAGTTTTCATTTTGTGTTTATGTTTCAAGTTAATGCGCTTCATAGTAGTGTGAGAATTAAAAAAAAATTGAATACCTAAAAGTGGGAGTTCTGCAACAACGGCCATCAAAAAGCCACCAACAGAAGGACAATGTTGTTGAGAAAAGTTTAAGTTTATGCAAATTTGGGGCAACTTGGTGCAGCAACCACCAATGGAAGTGAAGACAGTAGAGCGCACGTGATCCATGATCTGCCATGCTGTCTGCGAGTCTGAAAAGTTTTGTGGACCCAGACAGTCCTGCGCTTGCGTTTTTGCCATAGTTAGATGGCCGCATTGACAAAGAGCACATGCTGCTTCTCCTACATTTCATAGGATATGATGCATATATACACTGGGGAAGTTTATATACAAACGGGGGCTGTAGGTCTCTCCCTCCAGAATGTTTCATTTTAACAGCAAGAAAACTGGTTTGTTGTCAAACATGGAATGCTAGTTGCGCCATCCACTGATAAATGTTACTATGGTAACCAATAATAGGAATGTTTAGAGGAAACTTCATAGTACAGGGACTGGCGACGTGCAGTGGTGAAATCGCTGTATGTGTGAAAGTACCTTAATGGTCAGAAAAAAAAAAAAAACCTCATTAACATTAACTTAAGCTCACTTTGTGGAACGTTTCTGTTAATGTGGAAGCAATTTCTTCATGAGCCCAGATCATGCAATTGATGATTTAAGCAGAACGTAGTCATTTTCTTTAATTGCAGGTCTACTGTTAGAATGTCTTCATCATACTGCATAATCTGACACGGAGAGCACATTATCACACTGTCTGTTATAGAATTCAACCAAGATTATATTGGGATCATCTCAAACAATGTGACAACTAATAATAAAAGACTGCTCTAATTGCAGAGTCTAACATCAGCTTAAATCTGAGAAGATGGAATTAAACAGAATCTTTCTGTCCACTCCAAGAATCCCTTTTTAAGCTGTATTTAGTTTCTCATTTCCTTATTCTCCAGTTCTCTTTCCTAGTTTGAACTCTGCTAGTTTATTAGCATCCCTGGGGTCTTCTCAATACTCTACTTGATGTATACTTGACTCTTGTGTCCTGTGTCCTTCAGAAAATAATCGAAGTCTGCCATCATCAAGGCCATATCAAATGTTTGAAAGTGTTCAGGAATTGAGGAGAGAAGAGACACCCAGAGTGAGCTTACTCAGGTGCTTCCTGCATCAAAGTTATTAAGTATTTGAATTAAACTTTACTTTTTGAAAGTATACTTTAATACAATCTTTTTTCTATATTACAATTTTCATTAAAATTTTAATTTAAAATTTAAAATTTAAAACTTTAAAATTGTTTTTTTTTAACACACAAAATGGTCAATGGACTTTCATATGCAAGTTTTTTTTATAAACATTATTTTATGAAATTATTGAAAACACATTTGACAAATACATATTCTACACAGATTTGTGGATAAATTGTCATGTAAAATCAAGACTACTCAAAGTCTTTAAATGCTATGAACCAGTGTGTGAAATTATGTAGCTGTATCTCCTTTAAAGACATATGGAAAGTGGCAAGTCATTTGAGAAAATATTTTTAAGAAATCATTTTTTCTCTCATTTTTTGAGAAAACAGCTGATGAACCATTTCAGCATTTCACTGCAGCATTTCAAAACACATTTCAAAACAGATCATTCATGTCATGTAAGGAAATTGACTTCAATACATTATGTATTGAAAATATATTATACATTTAAGCTGTGCAATGATATATACTCCAATAAGGAGAGATGTAAAAAAAAATGTCTGTTGTATCTGAAATGTCTGACTGTATTCGAAAACTGAAAAATACAAAAAATGTATGTTATGACAGGAATAAACATAAGAGTCCCTCCATGATTTCGTGATATTGTGATGGCAGGAATGAAAGCAAAATCAAGAAAACTCCACAATATTCATATGGAGTTTGCATGGAAAAAAAAAAAAAATACCGCAGACTTTCCACAATTTTGGGTCAAGACGTGTCATGTGACCTCATCACAATTCGTGCATTCAGTCAAAGCCCTCTTCGATTCATGTGTGCCGAACATGAGTACAGCTGAAAGGTCTCATTTACCAACAAACATCACTGCAAAAGACCGTGCAAAACAATTTTGTGCAATTGCAATTTCGCCAATTCAAGTAGTTTTCGACAAAAAAAAAAAGCACAAACAAAATCAAACAATATATCTTTGAATATTTTTGCTGTCTGGCCATAAACATGATGTACACACACACACACACACACACACACACACACACAAACAGAGTAATGTAAGCATAATGTATTGACACCTTGTTATGCCTCATGACAGGCGATGCAGCTATGCAGATACAGCTGTAAGTCATCAATAAGTGTCGTCACTTCTTTCATTTAAAGAGATTCTTCAGTAAAGAAGGATGCCTCCATCATTATCTTTTCCAGATTGAGGACCCACACAAGGAGGGGATGTGAGAAAAAGAAAATTGTGCTCAACTCCTACATTTGTTACTACTTGTCTTAGAGTTATTGGTACCCATGATTCACCTTCGCAGTGCAGACAATAATCTTACCTACTGTCATGATTGTAAGCTATTGCAGTCCACCTAAACATGTTTTGTGCTCATATACAAACTCCTGTTTACAATGTGTTTATAGCTATCTAACATTTTACACATATTCTCCACAGTTTGTTCAGTTTGCCTTTTCTCCATTACAGTGCCTACTTTTTCAGTCACTAGATTTCTTCCGTATTCCTTTGCTTCTGTCAACTCAGCCTTGCTCATTAGGGATCTAGATTTAAACCTGGATTTCTGTAAAGCTGCTTTGTGACAGTGTTTGCTTTGTGGGTTCAACCAATCTGCTATTGACTCCAAATAATGAGACCCTGCACCATTGATTGGCTCCCATTCATTACAGCAGCAGGGATGACCAGCAGGAATGTTTTGAATGCAAGTCAAATTACTTTCACTCAGGACGATGAATGCCAATGACGTCCCTTAAAACTAATAATAGTAAGTAATAATAGTATTGGATTCAATTCATATATGCCAGTGGTAAATATAACCAGGATGACACACACTAAACAGGCACCTAACAAAGGGAGGTAATAAAATGAAAGAATAGGATCGGATTCATTTTTTATTATGCCATTGATGAGGCCTTGTGATATCATCCATTGCTTAACCCAAGTTTCATTGTTGAGCTACTGATATAAAATTTTAGTATCTAAAATATCACAACTATATCACACCTAGCTGGCACTCTGAAAGAAGATTATAATGTTGAGTGAAAATGAATGGACATATACGAACCTATGCATACTTTAATCTTTATATAGCTATGGGACAATCTGCCAAATGTGATCACCAAGCCCATGTGGGATCTTGGTGTTTTAATCAATTTTAGACAATAACGTGTGCTGTGAAGCACATTCACAAAACAACAAGAAAAGATGGTGTTCAAAAAAAAAAACCCCAAACTTTTATGATCTGATGCCTTATTGGAAAAAGAGAAGAAATGGTTTCTCACCAACTGTTAAACAGAAAGCGACAGACTTCCATGCCCGCAGCCCACCCCAAACACATACGTTATCCCACAAAACACCTCCCCCCTTCCATTCTCCTTCTTATAAAGACCTCCTATCATTTGTTCCACCCCATTCAGCTAGGCTTGCTTACTAGGAAATGATAGCCCCTTCCTCTGTCCTCTCACCTGCAGCTGTAATGAAAAGTGGCCCCAGATACAAGCCTAATCTCCTGCAGACACAAAGAGGAAGTCCACAATCTTGCCCTTTGTTCCTGTTTCCTTTTGGCCTTTTCAGGCCTTCACTGGAGCTGGCGTGTCACTATGGTGATGAAGGGTTGGGAGGAGCTGACACCGCTCTTTAAATCCTAAACTGCTCTGGGAGTATATATGTGTGTTTGGTGGATGGATGTGTGAGAATGGAAGTTGGGAGGTTTTATAATGACTGTGATGACTACAGTCTATGAAATGTAGTTTCAGTGCCTTCCTCCAAACCCCATGCAACCCTTAAACTTTTTCCACATTTTGTTGTACTACAATTTATACAACAGAGGCAATAATATTGCAGTGATGGGAAATATCAATATGGTTTAATTATTTAGTATTAAAATTATTATTAGAATTATTAACAAATAAATAAATGTAAAAGTTGTAATTGTATAAATATTCACCCCGTTGCCATGAACTACCTAAATTAGAGGGGCGGTGGTGGCTCAACGGTTAAAAGGAACCCAGGCGATGAAGACTTGTAGGCCTTAACACGCAATAATTGCCCTCTTTTACTAAAATACGTTGTTAGAAAGACATGAAATATGTTCATTACTTTAAATACCTTAATATTAATACATATTTTAACCTAGGGAGGCTGCCATTACGTGACATGTGCACTGCACTCTGAGTCGATCACTTAAAATGGTTGCACTTGAGTACTCAAAAGAATTAGCTACTAGCCCCCACAGCAGGAAAAGAACGCCACACCGTTTTGCTTTTGGCTGTAATTTTCTAGTTCTTGTGTACTGTGATACAGGGGATATATGCAAATATAATCAAACCCGTAAGCATCTTGTTATTGCGTTTTTTCTGTATATTCTCATAATATAACTGTCCTGTAAAATTAGCCTAAAACTGTCTAGCCAAGGCATACCCAAAGTAAAATTAAAGCTGTTCTTGAACCAATTGGAATATATGCATGGTATATGAGGTGAGTTGCCTCTGTTTCATAAGTGTTTGTTTGTATATCGGTGGTCTGACAGAGACTTTGATTGTAGCTGCTGTTGTGATTGTATCTCAAAACGGTTTATATCAATCGAATCTAAAGAATATTAGCTTTCTAAATATATGAGTACCTTCATACACATAGAAGCTTTGTAGATAGCATAGATTTGCTCATAACATGGCGACAGCGCACTATCGTTTCATATCATCATGAAATGATAGTTTAATCTATATGCTTACCTTGAACAACAAATGCTCTCGGTTGGTATAGACGTGTAGTTGCTGCACAGACACCATCGATTTTTCCCTACTCTCATCTCCTCACCTCTCTGATCGTCTTCAGTTTGATGTACATTTTGAGCTCATTTGTCATGCTCGGGTTTAAATTGAAAAGGCTGCAGACATGTTTATAGTAGTTGTCACTGGAGAAACAAGACCATTGCATCTATTTGATGTCACTACCCAGAATGCACTGCTATGTAAACGACAATGGCGGCCTACAAGTGCAAGGATTTTTATTATTTAAAAAAACCTGACATCTAGAGTGTTTTTGTATAGCGTTTTTTTTTATAGCGGATGTCAGCATTAATCTAATAAGCCATATGAGTCTTCATAGGCAGGGTTCCCTTTAAGGCTCTATGTTACTGATCAGAAGGTTAGAGGTTCAAGCACCAATACTGTCAATCTGCCACTGTTGGGCCCTTGTCAATCTTCTATTGGTCACACATCTTCATGTGATATGAATTCACAGGTCAGAGTTCACGTAACTTGAACTTTGGAATGCAGCGAAATGTGAAACTTCTTTGCATGAAGCTTGCATTTCCGGTTTCCAGTTTCCAGCATTCGCGTGGATATGAATGGAAGTCAACGGAAATTAGTGCGGCTGCCCCTTAACAACTGCTTCCTCAAGCTGGGATATGTGAAAAAAGAACGTCACTGATCTGTAATGTATGTGAGACAAATAGAAGCTTCTTCTTCTTGTGCTGGTGCCATCAGAAGTCAGATAGTCTGCCTGCTTGCAATTAAAGTGTCACATGATTTCAATATAAATGACCAAACTTTTGTTGGGCAGCCATATAGTTGTGCAATATTATTTCCAATTTTTAATTATGGATTTTCCACAGGATATTTTTGCATAACCAAACCATGACTGCTTCTTTGTTCGAATTTTGTCCAAGTTTTGAGATCTCCTTGGTCTTCATGATACTATCTGTTTACTTTTGTTCCAGAAATAGGTATATGTATAGGTGCATCTCAAAAAAAATTAATATCATGGAAAAGTTTAATTTTTTCCGTATTTTAATTCAAAAAGTGGAACTTTCATACATTCTAGATTCATTACACATAAAGTGAAATATTTCAAAGCTTTTTTGTTTTAATCTTGATGATTATGACTTATAGATCATGGAAATCAAAAATCCAGTATCTCAAAATATTAGAATTAGTTAGAACATATTAGTCTGGTGTCTCTCATAGATTCTCTGTGGGGTTCAGGTCAGGCGAGTTGGCTGGCTAATCAAGCACAGTAATACCATGGTCAGTAAACCAGTTACTAGTAGTTTTGGCACTGGGCAGGTGCCAAGTCCTGCAGGAAAAGGAAATCAGCATCTTCATAAAGCTTGTCAGCAGATGGAAGCATGAAGTGCTCTAAAATCTCCTGGTAGACGGCTGCATTGACTCTTGAAAACACAGTGGTCCAACACCAGCAGATGACATGGCACCCCAAATCATCACTGACTGTGGAAACTTCACACTGGACTTCAAGCAACTTGTATTCTGTGCCTCTCCACTCTTCCTCCAGACTGTGGGACCTTGATTTCCAAATGAAATGCAAAATTTACTTTCATCTGAAAAGAGGGCTTTGGACCACTGAGCAACTGTGTTTTTAAACCGTAATCATCAACATAAAAAAAAAAAGGCTTGAAATATTTCACTTTTTGTGTAATGAATCTAGAATATATGAAAGTTCCATTTTTTGAATAAAATTATGGAAAAAACCCGAACTTTTCCATGATATTCTAATGTTTTGAGATGCACCTGTATATTGGGATCATGTGACACTTTAATTGCACACTGTTGGACTCCATCCAACTAATCATGTGAATTCTAAAGGTGACCATTTCCACCAAAACTAATTTAGGCATTTCACAGCAATGGGAAACACAGCAATCGGAAACTCTTATGCAATCACAACACGTGCACTCTGAGAGTGAAACGCAATGACACTATCTGTATCAGTTTAGTGCTCCAAGTATATTTATCTATATTCAGATTTGAACCTGAAGTGGGCATGACATAGTTAAACATGAACTCTGCTACTAGGGCTGTAGGTCTTGAGATTTTCTGTATTGACTTGGAGTTTTCTGTATTGTCTTATCTGGACATGAGCTCCACTGTCTTAATACCCTGCCTTGACTCGATCTCAGCTAGTCCTGGTCTTGGACTTGTCTTAGACTTGACATGGAGGTCTGGAAATTTCCTGATTGGTCTCAACTAGAGATGTGCGCAGGACTGTGTTTAATTCCGCTCACACAGTTATTTTAGTTTGTACCAGCTTGCAGTATTTTCCTAATACATTTAGCTCACTCTATTTCCCAAAACATAAGCATCTAATTGAAACTACCTTAACCCTGACCAGGCAGTTACTAAGGATGAATGAACACTATAAATGCATCATGCAGCGTTCATGTTAATGAATGTGGTGTTTGTCCAGAGAGCTTCATATCTGACTGATTTGCCCACATGAATCTAAAAAACTCCTTCTCTTGTTTGTTGTGTCACTGGTCCCTTCATGCTCACCCCTGGTCTGAGCACATAATAGTGCATCTCATACTCATATCTATATTTGTATCAATTTAGAACACATAATCTATTAAATCCAAATAATGTATTCATATTCGGTTACAAACACACAGCATATACACTCTGTGAAAGGTATTTATAAGAAAATCTGCCATTAGGACATTGCTTGAGCTCTAATTGTGGTGCCTTAATCTGTTTAACATAACTGTGGTGAAATTAAACTTATTATGTATACCAGCAACTTAGAAGTTCTTTAGGTTCATCACTCAATTAAAATCCAACAAACTTTCCTCCACAGCACAGTGCCAGATTGGGAAAACCTTTCCCCAAATTTTATAGGGAAACTGCACTTAAAACAACTGGTAGGGCTGAATGCTCTGCGTGATTGCATGGTTCAGCTCCGAGTGCTTTGGTGCCTATTGTGGCACTCCACTGTAATTACATACAACAACAAACCTGCCTTGCAATCCTCATTTGCAAAAATGCTCTCCAAGGGGCCAGGATGTTCCCATAAAGCCAACCCATGGACATTCTCTCATAGGAAAAAAACTGGCACAGCAGACAGTACATTCTGTCTCATTTAATGTGAAATTAGCTCCTAAGAGGTCGCCGTAATGTTAATGGACAGCAAGTTCAGAGTAAATGGCTGAAGCGCTGTTCAGATCGTAATGGGGTGGCTGCCTAATGCAGACGATTAGCACAAAAGAACAGACCGAGTGTCATCAACCAGTTTTCCCCCCGAGGGCCTTAGCAGGGCTGAGGAGTTCAGTGCAGCTGGGGTTCGGGTTCGAGCCTTAGCTGCAGATGTGATGATCTGGTTAGTAGCGTTCTCCATGGAGGTAAAAGTTTGGGCGTAAATGCTTATGAGTGTAAAGCAATCTTATGGGTGAGGTGAAGAGAAACATGGATGCTGTGTGGAGTGAATGTGGAAGACTGTGATTCCTCAAAGCTGCAGCGTGATTGATGTTTCCCAGTGCTGTGAAAAAATTAAATAGTGGAATGTGTTAACTTTGCTCTCAGAGTGTGTTCACACTTAGATTGTCTTTTATTATTTTTGGGACTTATTTAAAATTTCTGGATTTATTAACTCAGCTTGTTTTTACATCTGTGAAAGCTAAAAAAATAGCCAAAAAAAACCCCCCACAATTTTTATTTTTTTGGAAACCTTGCATTCTTTGTTTTCAGGACCTACATGTACGAATACAACCACACAGACACATTGTATTTTCTTTGTATGCGAATTACTGTGTAGCTGGATTGGACAGTTGGCATTTGACAGTCAGTTGATTTAATGATCCTGGACTCTTCAAAGCTGTTGTCAGACTTGTTACCAAAAAATCCAGAAATTGATCAGCAGTAGGCTTATTCAATGTAAACAAGATTAGCTTTTGCATTAAATTAATTAATTAATTAATTAATTAATTAATTAATTTTTTTTACATTTTTTATATAAATACAGAAAATCATGTGCTGGCTTTAATACAAAATATACTGCATTTTTAATAATTTGAGATTGGGTAATTTCTAGTGCGAGCCTTTGATTTAATTTTTTAAAAAGTGCTGTAGTCTGAAGCAAACCTGCCCATAATTTGAACAAGCAGCTAGTTGACAGACATAAAATCTACTGACAGACATTTTTAATTAAAGTCTTAGCGTGGGAATGGGAGATACGTACCATATTCCCCTTACCATCCACAACATAATTGTAGGATGACTAGATTTCTTGGTTTATTTTCAAAATGGAGACTGTACTATGCCCACTTAAAAGCAAACAGTTTCTTTAGACGAGCAAAAATAAACAAACACATGGCTCCAATTTCATTCATTTGAAGTAGCAAATTGAGCTATGATTAAGTGAGTAATGACTTACTACAATAATAGAATAATAATAAAAAAAGTATAATGGCCTCACCAGGCTTCCATACCATTCGAGTTAGCATAATGATGACTTGGTGGGGGTTCGAATCTCAATATATCTGCCCTTTCTAGACAAAATGGCAGCATGCAGTTATCTTAGATAACTCAGTCCAGCTAGGTTCTCAGGTATGTTTGAAGAACTGATTTTGCTGGTTAGGAATTATTATGATTATTAAATTATTTTAAATTTGTTAAGCAAGGTACAAAGAACGGGGTTCCTATTTTCATGTTAGTAATGTAAACAACAACAACAACTTACATCTTTCTTGTGCACTTTTGTGGGTGTTTAATTCAGGTGTGCACATGTGACACTTTAGTATATAGTATTTATCAGTACACAATACCTGATCAACATTGATATTTATTTACATTAATGGCAGACACCCTAACCCAGAGTGACTTACATTTAATTCATGTATACAACTGAGTAGGTGAGGGTTAAGCGCTTTCTTCAAGCTTAGCAGTTCAGGGATTTGAACTCATGACCTTCCAATCAGTAGTCCAACATCTTAACCAACTATCTATCTCCCCTAACATATCGGGATCAGAATATCAATGGATGTTGTCTTAGGCCTAGACAATAGACTGCCCCAATTGTTTCTTTTGTAACAGCAAACATTTCTATCAGTTAATTCCTCACTTCTGAAATGGCATTACATTTGGTGAATACCCTTAAACACCAGTACTCCTGGGGTCCTGGCACTTTTGTAGCCACACACCTTTCCTATTAATTTCACCGTAGTTACTAAAAACCTCATTGTACTTCTAAATAACATATTATACTTCAATATCATCAACTGAAAAATACACTGAGGGTTTTTAAAGGGTAATTGGTTTCATTTGACATTATATTGGTTCAGTTAATTTTAGGATGTTCAGTGGGTAATAAAGCATCAATTATTTGATTAAAATTTACTACCTACAATTTTGATTGTGATAGACCTGAGTGAGATAGACTAGCTAAATTTAAAATGTCACTTTTGTAATATTTGTTAGCGATGGCCTATTCTGATAAATAAAGTGCTGCTACAACCTATAGGTAACATTAAGGCTAATGTGTAAAGTACGTCCTTGCTAGTTAGCTAATTATGCAGCTAGAAACATGTATGAATTAACATGAGCTAGCTAGCTAGCTAACTAACAAACCTAGCAAGCTACCGAATCTCCACAAGCAATTGGCATTAAGCATTAAGTTTGTTAGCCACCCAATGTTATATGTCTCTATATACTCTTGATTATGGAGGTGTTCACTTAGCTAATATAATTGTTAAAAAATCCCTCAGATATAAAACATTTTCAGATTAGTTGTGTAAATTTTAGACATGAAAAATTTAGGTTTTCACCAGACAACAGCTTCTAACTTTTCCTCTAAATTTGTTCTGATTTCACTCAGTGGATGAAATTGGTTTTAAGAAATGGAAGTGCCTTTACTTGAAGTCAGGAAAATACTGTTTTTACTATTTTGTGTACATTTAGGACCATAAAAATTGCAAAAAGCCAAGAAACAAGCAAAACAAAAACAAAAATGTTTGGCTTAATGGAATTAGGAACAGAAATATACCTCATATGTCTTATTACTGCTTGACTATTAGCCAGCATCAGCTTCACAGAAATTATTTAATAGAATCTCTGCATGTGCCTTTTTGTAGATTTAGCATTTGAAATGGCACACATTGCATGCTGAAATTAATGATATTTTAACAGTAGTGAGTTGCTGATAAGGATGGTAAAATAAAGAAACGTAGAAAGGAGCCTCATGCGCCGCTCTGCTCTGGATTTGCCTTGCCTGTCTTTTATAAACCACCAACTAGGACATTTTGAGGCCAAATTAACATGGGATTTTGTTTACAAATGTAAACATGTTGGAACATAAACACAATCTGAACCAAATGAATAAATAAATAGGAATGTATCAGTGTTTCTGCAAGAAAATATTACTACTCTGAAGATTGTAAGGTTACCTCTGACAATGGAGACTCCTTCCAAAAATGTTAAATAAACATCTATTTATAGAAATCTTAGAAATGTGGAGTGTATGCCATACAACACTCCCTCCAGGATTTTGCCATTTTGCAATCGCAGAAATTAATGCATAATCAAAGAAACTCCGTAACATTCGAAGGAGCTTGGAAATTTTTCAAAATTACTGCAGATTTTCCTCAGATTTGGGCCAAGACGTACCATGTGACATCATCACAATTTGTGCATTCAGTCAAAGCCCTCTTCAATTCATGTGCGTCGAACATGGGTTCTCATTTGCCACAAACATCATTAGGAAAGCCAGTACAAACCAATTTCGTGCAATTTCACCACTTCAAGTAGTTTTCCACAAAGAAACACAAAAAAACTCTGCAAGTTGCATAACACATTTTGAAAAAAGCTGAAGAAAATTCAAGAATTTTTGGCTGCAGCAATCACAAAAAAACCTCTGTGAAATCCTGTATGGATTGATATAAGCTCCTGTGCAAGTTGTTTTTATAGAAGTGTCAAAGCATTCTAAAATTAATCCAAACCTTCTGACCAATCAGAATCGAGTATTCAAGAGAGCTGTGTTAAGAAAGACTATTGAAAAGATCATTCAGGCAAGGTGGTCAGTTTCCTGTTACTGTTGTAACAAAGAAACCCAAATTGTGATGTGTAATTTGTAATGAGTGTGGTTCTGTTTCAGAAACCTGGCGTTTATCTGAGTCACAGTAATGTCAGAATAATTAGCCGCTAAATGTCTCAAGGATGAATATTTTATTAATCACCCAAACACACGCTGACTGACTCAACCATGACTCTGTGTGACGCTGAAATAAACTTGGATCAGCAGAGAAGTTGAATTCCTTTAAACAGTCTGCGAAGATGAGAATTTGTCTCTCGGCACCATGTGATCCTCTGAATCCCACTTTATCTGTGAGATTTTAAGTGAAAAGAAACTATACAGGAAGAGAAAAATTGCTAACAGTGCTGCAGCAATTGGTTCTGAAAGGTGCTCTAAGCTGTTGGCTTCTGTCACTCAAGTGTAATTGCTTAACGTGAAGTGTTTCTGTGTGTGTGTGTGTAGGTGGGTGTGGAAGCAGCGTGAGGCTAGGATGAAAGGAGGTGGTGTGTCGTGTTTGTGTGCTACTCCAGCCTCACGTCACACAACACTGTGCACTGTGCCAGTATGATGAATGAAGTTTCAGTGCCCACTCTGTTCAGTGTCTGCGTGTGAATGTACTGTATATACATTTCTTCAACTGAAAAGGGCGAAAATCAGTTACGTTCTGAAACAGTCTGAAAGAGATTTCCTGATGAATTTGAGAGAAAGCACTTTACTTAAAAAAAAAAACCCTCAATGTAAGGCTGCCACTTTATTTATCTATGATTGCTAACAGTGTTTTAAATAAATGGCTTGGTGAAAAAGTAAACATTTTTACACAATTTTTTTTCTTTCCCAAACGTAGTCGATCAGACAAGGTGTTTTTAGCATCTGACATGCTTTTTTTTAATTACAAGGCACTAGATATATGAGGTTAAAATATAAAACTCTAAAATATGATACTCACACTGACAATCCTGTAATAACAATTCCCCTATATTAGGGGTGGATTTGGCATCAACTTTAGGCATGAAAGATGTCTGACTACTTGGTGAGAGGCAGGAGTGTTTTTAGCTTTTATTCTTGTTGAACATTTATTCAACAATTTAAGGCATTTTTTGTTTTGTTTGGTATTTGGCAGGAAGGAAGTGAACAATATATCATAGTCATAGTCATCTGCATAAGAGATTTCAAGTCCTATCGGGACTAGCCTCATTATTATTATTATTATTATTATTATTATTATTATTATTATCCTGAGCAAACTTTTGGTCTTTAATGATCCGCCTCGCCCACTTAGATCAAAAGATGCAGGCTATTTGTTGGTACCTCGACTAGCGAAGGCTACAGCAGGGGGAAGAGCTTTCTCTTATAGAGCCCCACAGTTATGGAACAGCCTCCCAATAAGTGTTCGGGACTCAGCCTCAGTGTTTAAGTCCAGGCTGAAAACATATTTGTTTACTCAAGCTTACCATGAATAGACTTTCTTTTATGCAAAGTACACAGTCTTATCCATTATGGGATAGTAAGCAAACTTAACAATCTCTCCCTCTCGTTACCTCCCTCTCCTTCTCTCCTTCTGTCGAGCCACACATGATATTATGGAGATGCCAGTGATCCTGACCCTTTGCTCTCCGGACCAGCCTAATCCATCCTGATGCCCTACCTCTGGATGGAGCTCTCTTCAACTCGAGGCTACATTCTGCTACTAAGGATGTAGATTGACACATGTAAAATCTGCATCCTGTGTTTTATATGTTTCCGTAAAGCTGCTTTGAGACAATGTCCATTGTTAAAAGTGCTGTACAAATAAAATTTATTTTATTTTAATTTAATGTAATTATTTTTATTATTATTATTATTATTATTATTATTATTATTATTATTATTATTATTATTATTCTCAGCCCACTAAATTGTTCAGTCCATCGTTCTCTTATTAAGTTGAACTGACCAAAGCGTTGGTGTGGCAGCAAACAATCAGACAGTCTCCAAGACTCGTTCGATTTTGAGATAGCTTGAGTTTTACCTGTGTCTAGCACAAAACTTTCCGGAAAGTTCGCTCACATCATGAATCCGCTCACCACACAGAATCTCTCTCTCTCTCTCTCTCGCTCTCTGTCTCTTTCTTTCTCTCTCTGCTCCCTTTTGATGGATGTTCCTATAACCAATGCATTGACTTAGTTTGGATAAATTAATAGGCTTACTCTTGTGTCTGTGTATTTTTTGTTTATTAGATCTTGAATGAACAAAAAAAAAAAATACAGAATTTTCAATGTTGCACTACAAGTCAGAAAACTGGAACTGTAGGCGAGGTGGAGTTACATGGATGTCTTATAATTAAGCTAGCCTGTAAACTTCTGGATAGGTATTATGCAAAGTTAAACAATACTTATTGACATTTCTTTTCCAAGACTGTAGCATTTCATCAGGCTACCCTGAGCAAAGGAGAAAGATGATGTAATACAGCAGTGATGGCAGAAAGTGAAATGAGAGAAAGCAGGATGGAGAGGCCACAAATACAAAGAGAATTATAAAAAAGTGGCAAAGACTATAAGTGGCCAATCAAGTATTAGATCAGTGTGAGAGGTAGTTAAAAGGAAGTAGCTAAAGCTATAAGAAAGAGCTTGATGTTAACCAACCAGATATATATCCTACAATCATACACATACACAAATGTACAAAAGTGACAGTGCCAATTTTTATCACCTGTATTACTATTACTATTTCCTCACTGTTCGCACGTCATAGATTTTCAGCGACGACTGAGTCCCCATAAGGATTAAACTCTAGAATAACTCTTGGTCAGCCAAATTCCCAGCTGAAAAATCAAGAAAACAACAGTAAGGTGATTAGAAAACATTTGTTGTTTAGTTTAGACCAGTGGTCACCAATCCTGTTCCTGGAGATCTACCTTCCTGAAGACGTTAGCTCCAACAATAATCGTGCCCACCTGACCTAATTATCGCTTTAAGAAGTTCTTACTCAATTTTAAGAGGTGTGTTAGATTTTGGTTGGAGATGAAACCTGCAGAAAGAAAGATCTTCAGGAACAGGGTTGGTGGTTTAGACACTGGTTTAGACAAGTATTAATGAAACTGGAAAAGATGGTCTACCAGGTTGACTAACTTGGACAGTGTGGTAGCTGGTTAGGCCAAGCATTTTTAAAAATATCCTGGCTGTGGAATTTGTATTGTTAACCAGTTGTTGAGTTAAAAAACACCAATAATAGCCAACTAGTGACTAACATAAGGTGTTTGTGTATGTTTATGTACATTTGCTCTTCAAACTCAGTTATAGCAAGTCATGCATGAATGAGTTGTTTCAGTATTAGGTAAAGCTGAATGTTATGCTGATAATGGCTGCACTTAAACGTCACATCCAAATCTAATCCAGATTTTATATCACTCCCTCTTAATTATTGGCCGCTCTGTTTTTTTTTTTTTTTTTTTAACCTGTTTAGCCTCATATTGTTCAGTGTAAACTATACTCAGCAAAAAAAGAAACATCCTCTCACATTTAACTGCTTTTATTCTGAGCAAATTTCTTAACATGTGTAAATATTTGTATTAACATAAAAAGATTCCACAACTGAGACAAAAACTGAACATGTTTCACAGACATTTGATGAATAGAAATGGAATAATGAGTCCCTGAAAAAAGCGGTGGGGGGGTGTCAATATCAAAAGTAACAGTCAGTATCTGGTTGGTGGCCTCCAGCTGCTTTAGGTACTACAGTGTATCTCATCCTCATGGACTGCACCATATTTGTCAGTTCTTGTTGTGAGATGTTATTCCACTCTTCCACCAAGGCATTTGCAAGTTCTCGATCACGTTTGGGGGACACACATGATTACACATGGTTTAACACTGCAAGGAAGATCAGCTGTCCTTCCTGTCTCCCTGTAGCACTGTCTTAGGCATCTTACGTTACAGACATTGCAGTTTATTGCTCTGGCCACATCTGCAGTCTTAATGCCTCCCTGCAGCAGGCCTATGGCATGTTCACGCAGGTGAGCAGGAACCCTAGGCATCTTTCCTCTGCTGTTTTTCAGAGTCAGTAGAAAGGTCTCTTTAGTGTCCTAAGTTATTGTAACTGTGACCTTAATTGCCTACCGCCTGTTCATTGTTTAAACCCTTTCCAATAAAAATATATATATATTTTATATATATATATAGTATCTCACAAAAGTGAGTACACCCCTCAAATTTTTGTAAATATTTGATTATATCTTTTCATGTGACAACACTGAAGAAATGACACTTTGCTACAATGTAAAGTAGTGAGTGTACAGCTTGTGAAACAGTGTAAATTTGCTGTCCCCTCAAAATAACTCAACACACAGCCATTAATGTCTAAACCGCTTGCAACAAAAGTGAGTACACCCCTAAGTGAAAATGTCCAAATTGGGCCCAAAGTGTCAATATTTTGTGTGGCCACCATTATTTTCCAGCACTGCCTTAATCCTCTTGGGCATGGAGTTCACCAGAGCTTCACAGGTTGCCACTGGAGTCCTCTTCCTCTCCTCAATGACGACATCACGGAGTTGGTGGATGTTAAAGACCTTGTGCTCCTCCACTGACAGGCTGACCCCCTACCCCTTCAACCTCTGCAGCAATGCTTGCAGCACTCATACGTCTATTTCCCAAAGACAACCTCTGGATATGACGCTGAGCACGTGCACTCAACTTCTTTGGTCGACCATGGCAAGGCCTGTTCTGAGTGGAACCTGTCCTGTTAAACTGCTGTATGGTCTTGGCCACCATGCTGCAGCTCAGTGTCAGGGTCTTGGCAATCTTCTTATAGCCTAGGCCATCTTTATGTAGAGCAACAATTCTTTTTTCAGATCCTCAGAAAGTTCTTTGCCATGAGGTGCCATGTTGAACTTCCAGTGACCAGTATGAGGGAGTGTAAGAGCGATGACACCAAATTTAACACATCTGCTCCCCATTCACAACTGAGACCTTGTAACACTAACAAGTCACATGACACCAGGGAGGGAAAATGGCTAATTGGGCCCAATTTGGACATTTTCACTTAGAGGTGTACTCACTTTTGTTGCCAGTGGTTTAGACATTAATGGCTGTGTGTTGAGTTATTTTGAGGGGAGAGCAAATTTACACTGTTATACAAGCTGTACACTCACTACTTTACACTATAGGAAAAGTGTAATTTCCTCAGTGTTGTCACATGAAAAGATATAATCAAATATTTACAAAAATGTGAGGGGTGTACTCACTTTTGTGAGATACTGTATATATATATATATATATATATATATATATATATATATATATATATATATATATATATATATATATATATATAAACCAGCTCACTGACCTATAAGTGTCATGTAGCAGAGGCAGTTGGATGTCAGTGCATACCATTTATTGAGAAGAGACAAATTTATAGTCAGAAATCAGAAAGGGGCCAATTGATCAGATATCCAGAGCAACGAAGGGCAGAAACAAACGTCAAACCATGAATAGTGAACAAAGAAACCACGAGAGCTTGTATCTGAACCCAGTGAGGCGAAATGGGTAACAACTGCAGTCAGTAATCAGGTGGGTGGGAGTGATATAATGTCTGGAATGGATTCAGGCATTACATTTAAGAGCAATCTATGCTATTATCAGCACAATCTTACTTAGCTTAATTCTTTTGTATTTCATTAGCTTATTTAATTGTTTAGCCTAGAGTAGCAAATCCAAACAAAATATCAAATTGGGAATGAAAAAAAAAAGATCATGAGATCAAGATGACTGCTCCCAAAATGTTAGTATTTGAATAAAACATTTTTTTTTTAAATTATTATTATTATTATTAATTTTTTTTTTTTTTTTACAGATTACAGTAAGTCATACTGAGTCCTAAACCATTTTAACAAGTTGGTTTGATATTAATTAAGAACTGTGTGCAGTTTTATGGAGATATTCATGGGAAATGTTTGGGTGAGGTAGACTTGCATTGCATAGTAATAATGTTAGCCGTGTAGCACCAGCAAAAATCAAAAAACATTCTGGCTGATATTAGGGATGAGGGGAACAATTGACTTTTTCACCAACCAATTTTTAAGATTTATTTCCTGTAATTCCTGGATCGTATACCTGCCACTTCTAGCTATATAATACCATGTGATACTGGGTGATAGTAATGGAACTCAGGCCAACAGCGGCAGCAGTTCTTCACTGAATCGGACTGTTTTACAGCAAGCCAAATTGCACCACTGATCCCAGATGAGCAACTCAAACCAACAGTGACATGTTTGCTGGTTGAAAATCCTGAAGCTCAGCTCTGAGCTCTGACTTGGGCTAAATGGAAATTCAGCTCTGTGAAAAGCAGCAATGCCTTTCAGAGTGCTCATTAGGTAACCGCCAAGAAGCTAAAATAAACACTCGGGAATCAACGCCAGAAACAAAAAAGCACACAGAGCAACGGAGACAAAAAAGCCAGTTAAGTGGATTTCTGGGTGGGATGGAGTCATTCATTTCTCTCTCTCTCTCTCCTTCCCTCTCTTCTTCCTTTCTCTGTCCGTCTTTCACTCAATCCATCATTCTCTCTGCTATTGAAAAGGGGCCGATTGGCGGCTGGAGAGAGATAGTGTTTAGTGAAGAGATGCTAATTGCACCAACAGGGGGAGGAGAGGACATCAGTCATTGATGTTTTTTCCCCCCATCATCGCTCAGAGTGAAGTGCAGTAGTGTGAACAGCTGGGGGCTCCAATATGAATTAATGGTTGTCGGACAAAAAAGGGGGGAGGGGGGGTGTTTTGATTTATGCCGGGGCTTATGATAGACTCTTCAATAAATCCATTCTCAAAGTACGTGTCAGGTTTTGTAACAAACGCTGGCATGTGACATATCAGTGAAATGATCATGAGCCACATAATCATGGGTGTGTGCAAAATGACATAATATTGTTTCACTGTGAGGGCCATGACTTCCTGTCCCCCTGATGGGAAATACAATAAGTTAAATATATGGAAGATATACAGTAGTAAAGAGATTGAAATAACAAAGGACGTGCAATATTGTGTTTAGACTAGAAAACAAAAAACAAAAAAGAACAGACCATTTTTAGATTTACAGACAGATGGATGAACAGATGAGGAATACAGATGGAGTCATGAAGGAGATAGACTGAGGACAGTGGTTCACATCAGCCTCTCATATCCCAGTTATTGCTTATTTTTCTTCTTTTGTAAAATCTACAGGATCAGGCATATTTTATATCCATATGCCAATCATGACATGCAAAGACGTGCAATCAGTTTGGAGCAGCTCAGAACGATTTTGTGCCTCCATTCATGTCGCATGACATTAAAGCCAGAAGATTTAAATATCTGTTTATGCATGTATTTCTACTGAATTCTCACTAAAGTCACTGTCTTATCTATACAAAAGGTTATTCCACTGACTTTGCAGGACAAACCAGCACACAACAGATTTACTGATATTCTCTGTATGATTTTATCTCTTTCATCACAAACACTCAGGAACGTCAATCTAACCTTCCTACATATGATTTCTTTTTTCCCCAAAACCTTATTTCTGGTAATCATATCCACTGTAAATAAAAATAATGGACACATTTAGACCAAAACTGCATGCAGAATGGAGACATAACGTGAGGTAAAGTTTATAAAAGTCAAAATCACTTTTCTTATTCTCACCATCTGGACCTGAAAACAAGCACTGACTGGTAGCAAGCATTAACAAGAGACAACTATATATATATATATATATATATATATATATATATATATATATATATATAACTCGGAAGATTAAAGCTTTGCACTGAGATGCTGCACAGAAAATATTCCCAGACTCCACACTGAGTTTATTATCTAATAAAGACACACTCACCAAATTAAGCCTGGGGTGTTCCAAATCCCATGAGCCGGGTCAGGTTAAGAGGATGCTGGTCTTGAGGATGATGAACAGACGTGCCTTCGACAGCGGCATACATGGGAAAGAACGGAGCAAAGAGTCTTACACAGGACTGCGTTCAACTGTATCCCGTATCCAGGTAACCGAATGCTCATATGTGTGTGTGCAGAGTGTGTGGATGTGTGAGAGAGATAGAGAGGAAGAAGGAAAGAAAGAGTATGAGAGAGAAGGAGGGAGAGGTTGAAGGATAGCGGGAGGGAGGAAAATGAGAGAGATGTTATGGACACTGCACGTGAACCGTTTTGAATTGATCATTTAATTGAATGTACAGTATGTCCTCTGTTTTGGTATTTATAGTTTAATTTCATCTTATAATAATTATCAACAAACTATTACACTATTTTATTTATTTTTATTATCTTCATACTTTTATTGTAGCTATACCCATTTTTATTTTATATTGCATCTAAAAATTTCACTAAGGATTAATAGACACATAGATGCTAAATATAACTGATATGGTGATGGTGATGGGGGAGAAAAAACCCTTTGAACGGAATTGAACTTGAGAGAGAGAGAGAGAGAGAGAGAACCAATTTGTTATAATTTATGTGATTTTTCATGAATTTGTAAGTGCTGATAATACTGACGAATGCTTTGATTGGTGGGTGAAATACACAATCCGATGCCGATATAAAAAAACACACAACACACTAAACATATCTAGCTATCCACTTGCTGGGTAGTGATTTGTAACTGGGTCATGATACAAATTCCACAACAAAGATAAATCAGATGACTACTATTTACAAAAAAACCAACCAACAAACAAAAAAACTCCATTAAAGCCTAAACCCTTTTTGCTCTTATTGATTATACTGGACTCTAACACTGTCTATCCCTGATTGGCTGCCAGTTCCTGCCAGTCACTGTGTAGTGGGCTTCTTTCATGCTTAAAGTTGTGAAGTTGGACATACAGTATCTGAGCTGATGTATGACATAGTGTATGTAAACAAATATCCTGCCAAAACTGTCTGAGAATTACCATTTCAGGATTGTCAAGGTCACTCAGAGAAGCATTGCATATACATAAAGTATTTTTTCTTGCCTAACTGAATAATTGTGGGTTTTTCTTTTCATTTGAATTGAACCACTCCTCCACACTTTAGCTTTAATTAAAAAAAAAGACCTATTCTGACATAAAATAAATATCAACTTTCAGAGTATCTTTTTTACACTAACTGTTCTGTCTTAAAAACACAACCTTCTGAACTTATGTTGTGGAATTATTTCAAACAACTCTCTTAAGAAATGTCACAATTCACAAATACATTTTCATCTAATTTGTGTGTTTGCCACACAATACATTTACACGTAAAAAAAGATCACCTAACCATATGGGAGCAACATCTTGGGTTGTTCCTCTGGGCAAAGCCTTAAAGGTTCTATGTAGACACATACAACATGTTTCCTTATTAAATAATTCTAAGTAAAACCCTTTTTGAAAGCTAAGAACCCTTAATTATCCAATAAACCCTGAAAGAATTATCCAAGAACCCTATAAGAACAGTATGGGCTCTTGGTCTTTGCTTTTTTCTTCTTTCTTTTTTTCGCAATTAATGTACCAAGTTTATCTAGATGAACTTTAGCCATGTGAATTTGTGGACCTTGGAATTTTCTGAAATAACAATACAAATTATTATTAATTATTAAGTTTTCACACTGGACCTTTCTGTAATGTCACTTATGAAATATAAAATAATTAGCTAACTCGAGTTACATTTCCCTACACTGAGACCAAAAATCAACTCATTTTTTAATAACTTGAAGCTATGCAGTTGGAATGTACAACCAGTCCATAAAACTGGATGCAGTGCTGCAGTCATTTGTCATATCAACTATAAATAATGTCTTTCTTATTGTGATCTTAATGTGTTATTCCTTTAACACATCAAGTCTCTTTGTCAATTTTCATTGAAGTATCTATCCACTTTTAGGTGGATTTTATTTATTTATTTATTTATTTATTTATCTTTTCTGTTTTTCATTCGGTTTGATTCCTGGTGTTGTCAGTGTCTTTTGTGAATATTTTTAAATTGAAGCACAGAATCGAAAATGAGTATTCATCAAGTGACTGGTAATCTCTCTGTGACAATCCCCCCAATTTTTTTGTGACAATCCCCCCAATTTTTTTTATATATATATATATATATATATATATATATATATATATATATATATATATATATATAATGCATACATAAATAATACACGTGAATTCCATCTCTTACTGTATAATACATTATGTTTATGGTAAATGTGATTAATTGGATAATCGTGTGCTGCATGTCCGATGTCCATCATTGTACTCACAGCAATACTGATCACTGGGACTTTACCTGGAAAAACATCTGGGTTGCGCCTGTAACGCTGTTCCCTGAGAAGGAAATAAGATATTGCAAAAGTTTCATGCTGTGGGAAGCGCTCTTGCACATGACCGGTATCTGAAGCTTGTCTAACATCATGCCTATTTATAGACCTGCCATAATCAGGTTACGTGGCAATTAAGCGCGTCATGTGATATAAAAACGGCACCTGTGAACTGTGCCGTCAGCCTCTATTATCTGAACGAAGACGCAATTCACAGACATGCCCCAGTATGAAAAAGCTACACAATGTCTCGTTCCATTCTCAGGTAACAGGGTTACATAAATAACTCAGATGTTCCCTTTCAAAGGGAATTCAACGTTGCGTGAGCTCCACGCTGGTGAAACAAGAATACCCACTCCATCATACTGAGGGCATGACCTGTTCAAAAGATCTGAGCCCGAGGGTTACTGCAAGACACTTGAGCCCAGCGTAGACCACCCTGCTGCAGCACACACATCCTGTAAGGGTACCTCTTTGGACAAAGCCTTCGAGGAGGTGACCCCCATAGTGGAATAAGTCCTTATGCCCAGAGGCATATAGAGAGACCGCATGCCTCATAAGTGATAGAGATAATGATAATGATAATAAAGAGTCTTTATTTATCACATATACACAGTGAAATTCCTTTCTTCGCATACCCCAGCATGTCAGGAAGCTGGGGTCAGAGCAAGGGTCAGGCATGATACAGCAGCCCTGGAGCAGAGAAGGTTAAGGGCCTTGCCCAAGGGCTAAACAGTGGCAGCCTGGCAGTGCTGGGGCTTGAACCCCCGACCTTCTAATCAGAAACCCAGAGCCTGGCAGTGCTGGAGCTTGAACCCCCAACCTTCCAATCAGTAACCCAGAGCCTTAACTGCCAAGCTACCACTGCCCAGACTGCTTCCACTATCCAATTAGAAATGCACTGCTTCAACACAGCATCACCTCTACTGTCACCGCCAGAGCAGTCCAACAGCTGCTCCAACTTACACCACTGGCCAGAGCGGTGGACGTAATTGCAGACTCTAAGGGCTGAAATGGGGCACCTGACAGACCTTCCAGGATCACAGAAAGGTCCCAGGAGGGTATGTGTGGTCTGCAGATGATCCTCAGCCACCTGACACCATGCATAAACCTCAAAATTAGAGGATGTTGCCTCACAGAGGCTCCCAAAATGGCTCTCATTTTGGCTTTCAAAAATGGCGGCTACAAAGACACTGATGTAGAAGGAACCAACTCTGCTGAGAAACGTCCTTGTAAGAACTCCAGGACTGTAGCTTTTGCACAGTTTACTGGGTCTAGCTGACGTTTCTCACACCACAAGAAAACAAGTCGCCACTTGAGCACATACAGTTTCACCATGGATGGTGCTCTAGTGTTCAACATGGTCTCTACAACCTCAGTTGCAAGACCAGAATCTATGAGCTGGTGCCCCTCAGGGGCCAGACCCACAGTTTCCATAGTTCCAGCCGAGGGTGATAAATCAGCCCTCTGGCTTGAAATAGTAGATCCCTGTGGATGGGAATCTCCCAAGGAGTGCCGTCTAGCAGGGATATTATCTCTGAGAACCATATTCAAGCTGGCCAATAAGGTGCTACTAGCAGCGGATGTAGACGGTTTTGGCAAACTCTCACTAGAACTTCTGGGAGCAGAGCGATTGGGGGAAAAAGAATACAGACATGACCTCAGCCATGTGTGCACCATGGCATCCAGCCCCAATGGTGCGGGAGGAGTGAGAGTGAACCACAGTGGGCAGTGTCTTGTCTCCTTGGGGGTGAACACAACAACTTCCGTGTGGCCAAACCTCTGCCATATGGACTCCACCACTTGTGGATGGAGCCTCAATCCCCGGGCCTCAGCCCCTGCCTTGAAAGGATATCTACCCCCACATTCTGGTTGCCTGTAATGTGTATTGCACTCACTGACAAAAACTTTCCCTCCTCCTAGAGAAGACTTAGTTCTGCCTGCCTGAAAAGGGGGTGTGAACGTTACCCTCCCTGGTGGTTGATATATATGACCACCGCTATGTTGTCTGTCACAACTAACACATGGTGTCCCCTCAATTGAGGAAGAAAGAACTTCAGTGCTAGAAATATGACCTGCATCTCTAGGCGATTTATATGCCACTCCAGATGAGGGCTGCTCCAGAGACTGTGAGTTAGAGAACAAAGACTGCAGCCCAGCCTGTGAGGGAAACATCTGTCTTAACCGACTTACGATAAGGAGACGCCCCTAGAGTATGACCTGAGGCTAGAAATCTCCAAATTCTCAGAACACGTAGTCATCACTGAGTGACACTGATTACTCTCAGAGGTTTCGTCCTTGAACAAAACCCCCGACTTTTCAGCCATCACTGAAACGGTCTCCTGTGCAATAGGCCCAATGGTATGATGTTGGATGCTGCTGCCATAAGCACCAACAGTCTCTCATAGAGACTGGAGGGGATGCCCGGATCCAGCTTTATCTTGCTCAATGTTCATAGGATTAATCCTACGCATGATGGGGATACAAACGCCCTTATCATTGTAGAATCCCTTATAGCCCCTAGAAGAGTTGTCCTCTGCATGGAAGAAAGCATACTTTTCTTGAGGTTCAACCTGAGCCCCAAACTCTAAATGTGGGCGAGAATTATATATGCACATATTTGTATGTGCATATATGCATCTTTTAGATCTATCATCACAAACCAGTCCTTGAACTGAATCTGTGGAATGATAAGTTTGAGTGTCAGCATCTTGAACCTGTCTGAAGAGTATGGTTCAGATGATGCAGATCTAAAATTGGCTGCATACTACCATCTTTTTGCAGACCAGGAAATAACGGTTGTAAAAAAAAACTCCCTCAAGGAAAGGGGTACATGTTCTATGGTCCCTTTGTCCAAGAGGGACCTTACTTTCTGCGCTAATGTTGGGCTCTGCTCGTTGCTGACTATTGCGTTGAGCACATCTCTGAACCGAGGGGGTCGAGCTCTGAACTGGACCCTTGTCTAAACCCATGCAGACACATTTGGCAGTAGTTTCCACACTGCCAGATGGTCTTTTAGTGACGTTAACTCTTCCACATCCTGTTGGAGAGAAAGCATCAGATTTTTGTTGCCCTGTGACAGCTTGCTGACCAGAAAAGACTGAAAACTTGGGATGGCCTTGGCTAGGGGAGGCCCTTCAGTAGTACTGCCCTAACAACCTCATGTCCCCTGATACGTCCCTCTCCTTCTTGGTCTGCTTGGTCTTTGTAATCATTCTCAGATCAGGCCTATTAGCAGGGTTTGGCCACCCGGTCCCCCTGGCTGTCTGTGGGGGGATGTGGGCTGCCACACTCACCTTCTATGCCTTCACACTAGCACTGGCGAACTCAACACAACAGGGAAAGAACTGTCTGAACGCCGCCGTATGTCGCACTCACTCAGCACGTCTGCTTGGTAGGCCTGCAACACTGCCATTGTATGCAGTGACCCACAAGTGAGACCCATTGCCGCATAGGCCTTGCCCACCAACACCAAGGTGGCCTTACATGGCTTGAATGGCAAACGCCTCCTCCACCTTCGGCATAGCCAAATAATCAGATGCCACAGGGTATAAATACGGCTAGTGTATGGTTTTCCCCAGAAACATGAAAGCTCATCATGCACTTCTGGAAAAAGGAAGTTTTCTGCAGTATGAGGGGAATTTATCATGTAACATTTTAATTTTATTCTGCTGAAATGAATGAAATGACTCAAAAAATATTAGTTCACTTTCCTGAATGAGTTCCGATCTGAGTCTGTAAAATGATCCAAACTTCCCATCACCAACTGTAAGGCGTTCACAATGCGCACTGTCAGACCTCTCGAGAGCTGCCCTGGCATGCTCCACCCATAGACACTTCACACAGAAAGTGTGTCCCAGCCCACTTGGGAGCAAGTGGGAGATGGGAGCAAGGCGTGACACACTTCCTGAATGCGCTCTCACTTGCAATTTTCTATCTTTTTTTTAAAGGGTCAGAAAAGTAAAAAGATTTTTCTTTCTTTTTTATGAAAAGATAGCGAGGAAATGAAGAGTCTTTTTGCGAGCGTTACACAAACGACTGACATACACTCTCGCTGAAAGTAATAAGGCTGACGGCTCAGTTCACCGGTGATATTTCTATATCACGCGGCACGCTTAACTGCCACGTCACCTGATCACGGCAGGCATGATGTTACACAATCATGATGTTTTCACAAATCGTGACACTCACGCAACGTTCAGTTACCTTTGAAAGGGAACAGACTAGACTAGTGGAACACAGTTCCTTTTTTAGCATATCACTTTTGATTCCTGGAAAAAAAACCCCACAAAATTTCCTCCTCCTGTTCCTCTGTGCAATAAGAGTCTATCAGACCTTTCTTCTGAGGCTTCTTTATCTTCTTTTAGCCCTTGTCATCTTTAACGAACTTGACATTTGTAACCTGCGCCTCTCTGTCCTCTCTGCTTCTCTTCATTAAGCAGAGCATGCGAGTAAAAAGACCTGGCTGTAGAGTGGGCTACATTTGTTTGTTTCCCACTACTGCAAACTACACTAAATCACTTGTACACACTCTGTTCCATTCTGATTATTTATATATATATATATATATATATATATATATATATATATATATATATATATATATATATATATATATAAGCTCTCTGAATCTCTCATTTAGATCAGCATGCAACAGCTCTCATTCCATCTGCTCCGGGTTGCATGTGGATTTGATCCAGATTGGTCGGCTAATAACCTCGTCAAAGACATGCTACACAAAACACTTAAGATGTTTCAGAGACACAGTATTGGGATTTTAGTACAATTGGTAGTGAACACTGTGCACATAAATCTCTGATGCTGTGCCTATAGCACATTTGTAACTTCAAACATGTTTAAATGAAAGATTTTTATACCTTTATATTTTATGCTTATAGAAAAAAAACCCCTTGGAACAATAAGGGTTCAAAATCTCTAGTTGAGAGTGATTTTGAAATGGAGTTTGAGTTAATGTAGCTGAAGTTGAGGTACTGTCTGAATCAGAATTCATACACCATGCTGATAGTTCTGCCATTTCTACAGCATACATTTTTCCAGTGCTTCCAATGACATAAGAGTAGGGGTCATATTTAATTAAAAAATGTAGGGTTTAGGCCGCACCCATTTCAGGTTCAGCGCTGCATTCAAGCCATGTCGGAATTACCGTAATTACTAGATGACAACCTGGACGTTCTACTCGGAACTGTTCATATCCTCAAACTCAGAATTGCACGTTTCTATTTGCCATAGTTGATCCATGTGAAATTATGTTGTTGACAACAGCAAAATACATAATTATTTTATTTTCAGATTAATCTTGCATTATTAAGACATTAATAATACTCAGTTTTATTAATTAATACACAGAAATATTATGCGATAACTACTTAACTACATTTTACTCCTGAAGTTGCCGCCATTTTGAGTGTTTCCGCATGGTGTTGCAGCGGTCAGGTGGTACAAATTGGAGCTCTCAAAAAATTCCTACTTTACAAGTTGTAATTACAAGTTTTTTGAGGATGTGAACGGTTTTTACAAGTCAGAATCTCGTAATTATGGTGATTACAACATGTCATGAATGCAGCTTAAATCCAAATACAGATCCATATATGGAGCACTCAATAGATACAGATACATATATTAGAATATTTGTGTTCCTGATTCATTGCTATACTTCTCTACAAGTTTTCCAATTAAAGGCTGAATTTATTTCGTTAAAAAAAATTCAAGAACCAAATTCCAATAACACAGTTCGAGCAAACACATAGGCATAAGGAAATGTTATATTTAGAACAGAGTTCCTTGAATTGAGCACAGAATTGCACAACTAATTCCCACATAGTTTTTTGCAAAAGAAACATAACTCTATCACTGGTAGTTTTCATTTGAAGCACTGCACCTGTGTTCAGTTCAATTTTAACTTTTCTATTTGTTTTCATGTGTCAGTCGGGGAAACCTTCAGATGCCTTTTTTTTTTTTTTTTTTTTTACATTTTCTTCTATTTGAAGTTTTGAAAATGAAGAATATGAAGTTCTATTTGGGGTGTAATACAATGCCAAAATCTGTTAATTTTTATCATATCACTGTCCTCAACAGTTCCTCAACCTCAGCTATTTCACTTGAGTTTATAATTGATCTCAAATAGTGGGCTGTTTATTTATTTATTTTTTTGTACATGTCCCTGATATTACATTTAGTTATTAACAAACTTGTAGCTTGATTACAATTGCTGCAATATTCAGGTCCTAACTAAAGATGATTAAAATGGATCCTGTAAGGTCATGCTAATGAACATGTTTTTTTCTCCAGCAAGCAATTAATCTGTGTGTTGCGTGGATGGGGGTGGGGGTAGGGAGAGGGTGCGATTGACACAAGTTGTATGCTTCCTTTCGTAAATGTTTTTTTGCCTGTATAGATAACAATATGTATTTAATTAAAATTATTGAATCTAATCTAATCTATCTATCTATCTATCTATCTATCTATCTATCTATCTATCTATATGGATGTACTTGCCTTGTGACAGGAGGTAACTTATTTTAAAAAGTGGGATTCAAAAATATTAACTTGATTTTTTTGTGTGTGTGTGTGTGTGCATGAGTTGTGTGTTCACACTGGAATTTAACAACGTGTAGTGCACTATTTTTACCAGGCCGAAGTGTTAGAGCTGTCAAAAAAAAATAAATAAAGTGTGGAACACTGGATACTTTTAGCACTCGGTGGTGACAGGCTGTTCTACATAGCTGAAAGTGAAGGAACTATTGGAGGATGCAACAGCTTAACATTTCCAATCAAGATGTAAATTACAAATGAACATGAGGGCTTTTAATTTGCTGGGTGCTCTTGTGGAGGTACATTTCTTTACGTTCAGTGCAGGGTATAGGGTAGGGAGTAAGAATATAGGATCTGATTCAGATTTGAGTTTAGTATGTGTACTGAGTGAGTGATTTTTTGTAAACAAACAAACAAACAAACAAACAAACAAAAAAACCCCCGTAATATTTCATCCTGAAATATACTGCATGTTTTGGGAAATAAACATAAAACAATGACATACAATTTTAGGGTTATATGAAATGTATAGATATAACATGTAAGGAATAAAGCATAATGAGGCATGCTGTTATAGGAAAATAATCAGTGAAGGGGTGGTGTTCTGTAGCCCAGTGTGAAATGGAAGCACCCTGAAGAGGATTATTTTCCAGTAACAGCAAGTCCTGAAGTATTTTATTCCTCTTATACCACAATATTTCCCAACAATTACAATTTATAATTATTAATGAATGACATATTGTACTTTAACCACTTATATTATGTCTAATGTTTTGCAATGTCTGCAGCATGTTAGGTCCTGTAATCACTTACATTATAGTAGTCATTCCCTCACCAGCCTCTCTTTTTTTCTCTCTCTTAAAATAAATAAGAAAAAATACTCTTATATTACCATGAAACTGCAAGACTCTCCCACTGGAGTTTCCTTCCGTAAATGTTAGATAAGAGTCTCTTTAGAGAAAGCTACTCCATATTTTCGCCAACATCTATAATTTTTTTCTCGGCTACTGTAAGTAACAACACATTTTTAACTGGTTTATTATTAATGAGCTTTGATTATTATGGATAACCTTTGAATTAGCTGTATTAGAAAGATAAAGTAGTAGAACAAGTGCACTGTGATTAGAAATGCAGCTGGAACTGCTGTTATAGAAAATGAATCAACACCTTCTGAACAATCAGATTTAAGAATTTATCACCTGAATTTGGTCCACTTGAACATAGAGTTCTCCCCGTGGCTGTCCTTCAGGTCCTGTTTGAAGTTCTACAGACTAGCTGAACAGATAACAGAAATTCTGGCAGTTGGGTAGTTTAATTTTAATCTTTCATCCACACGATCTATATTTTAAAATTTTTAAATAAGAGCCCAGAGATATATTGCTTTATTTCCAGGATTATCCGGGGGCCAGGTTTTAACATGGCTGGGGCTGTTTGATATTTAAGCCACAATCTTATGTGGAATTAAATATGTGCCAAAGGTATAGAACATAACTTTTCAAGAAACAAGCAAAAATATACAATGAGACAGAAGCAAGACACTCTGAAACTGAAAACAATGAACTCAGTGGCATTTAACATGGTCGTCAAGTAAACAGAATTCTTTGTTTTCACTTTTCTAAGCTTCCGTTTTGCTAATCATGGTTTATGAATGCATTGCCAAAGTTTCGTTTATGCTTTCAAAGTTTTTGTTTATGTTCAACTGTCACGAAATGAGGTTTAGGACGGCTGCCATCGCAGTTAAGAACTTTATTGAAGAGAGATATGCAGATAAATCCAAATTATAAGACAGAGGCATGGTCGAAATAACAGGCAGGGGTCAGGCGATCAACATACAGGCATAAGCGAGGCAAGGCAAAAATCAAAGATGAGTAACCAGAACAAGATCAAAAACCATGAGTAAATACGAGGGACAAGGTAACCGCTTGGTAAATGACTGAGACAATGGAAACTGCGCATATTACTTCGCAAACACATTGTGAATGAGCAGTCTGTTTTAAAATGTGGTGTGAATGTGAGTGTGATTGGGAACAGGTGTGTCTGACTAGTGGTCCGGAGAAGGTGAACATGTGTGTGTGTGTGTGTGTGTGTGTGTGTGTGTGTGTGTGTGTGTGTGGGAAATGTAGTCTATGGAGGCCATGTTTGTAGGCCACAGTGCAGGATGGGAACTGTAGTCTGGTTTGCTGTGACATTACACCAACCAGTTTACGTTCCCCATTATGGCACAAACCTCTCGTGTGGGCAGGCTTAAGAGCAAATTCGAGTTTACAAGCTGATGTGAAATGGTGTAAATAGTCAATCACCAAGCTGTCAAGCATCCCAGAAACAAAGAAAATGTGTTAATAATGAATTTCTTATTGGGCTAAATTAGGACTCAGGTGTCCTCAAGTAAACGTTATGGAGACATTAACATGACTGATTACTAAATGGTTTTATTGTAATGATGGGGATGTAGAGGATAAGCTTAATGTACTGTAGGTGTGCAATTAGACTGTACTCCATTCTTCTGTGACTGACTACAGCTTTTATAACAATCGGTAGAAAATCCTGTTTAATGTGTTACATTTTGTTACATGACACAAAAGTTGATGCACATGTTCATGAGGCATGTTCTATGATCAAACTCATCCCAATTCATAAGCTTTATTAAAAGATACAATTTCCCTGAATAGCTTTTTGACCAAGGTCCTAAAAGTGTCGCATTTTATTACATATATTGTTATAGACTTTCCCACTCTTTGCCATAACTTCCTTAAAAATTTTCTCATTTGTAAGTCGCTTTGGAGAAAAGCGTCTGCTAAATGAATAAATGTGTAAATGTAAAATGAATATGTATGAGGGGGAAGGGCAGTTTTTTGCATGTTGCCACATACATGGTGCTTAAAATGTGTGTTTAGGGTTGTAACCCAGTTTCTTAATATATCATAATACAAATCTTAATACAACTTAATATATCTGGCCATCAGTATAAAATAAAATACCCATAAACCTAAATGAGATTTGGAAATTTTGTTAATGCTGTCCTTGAGATATAAGGAGGACTCTGTTGATGGACACAAGCTTCCATGCTGCGTGCACCCAGTTACAGAAACAACAACTTCTAGCTGAACTACCAGCTCATTTACTCATTTTAAGAAATGGTATGTCCTTATATAGCAAAATAGCAAAATATGATACGCAGATTTATTCTTTACCACATTTATGGTATTGATTGATTTATATATATTTAGGAGTTCACAGTGTATCTGGAAAGCATTTATAGTTTATAGCTGTATGGCTGTTAACTGAAGTTTGGTTTGATTCATTATTTGCTGTTGTATATCCAAATTTAATTTTGCCTATAAAAAAGCATAAAATAGCAATGTCCCGAATAAGTATTTGCTTTTATTATGGAAAATAGGACTAGACAATTTAAACAAACAAACAAACAAACAAACAAACAAAAAAACTGTTTGACTAGTAAAATTAATAGCAAGCAGGCAGCTCTAATTTTTTAATTTTTTTTTATTTAATTATTATTATTTTTTTTAGATTTTATTAAATCATTATTTTATTTAAGCCCTATTTCATAACTGACCATCCTCCAACCTCAGAGGAAACCCTGACTCCAACTACCCCCCACCCACCTAAGTTTTAGAATGCTACCTGTCTAATGAGACAACCTCTCAAAGTACACAGGTGACCAAGAGGCAAATCGTCTTTGGCTGTGTTTACTTTAATGTAAAGTGAGCTAGTCCTAAATGTCCTCCTAATATCCATTAGAGCAGTGATTCAATCCCACCCTCCCACCCTCCAATGGAGAAGTGACATTTGCTGAAGATATCAATTTGGAAAACAGCCATTCAATTCTGTCGCACTTATCATCTCTTTGCTAAGTCTATTTTCTGCTGGATTTTTCCATCTCCATCAAATTTTTCAGCCTCTCTCTCCCTCTTTCACATGCAGGCCCATTGATGCAGATTGCTTTCAACCAATTGAGCATAAATGTAATATTTCCCACTGATTGTGTTGAGTAGCAACAGATGGGAATGCAAAACAGCTGAATGTGTTTGAAATCTGTCCAGCCTGAATGCATGTCTGTGACTCTTTATGGTCCTGAATGGTTCTGTATGAGGAATATCACTATAATCTTTAAGGCCAAGCTCCATGTCTGATATTTTGAGGTCTGTCCTTTGTGTGCTGGCACACACACACACACACACACACACACACACACACACACACACACATATATATATATATATATATTTTTTACTGAAACTGGTCATAAGATTGGAAAACTTTGCTGTTGTAGCCCATTGGCCTCAAGGTTCGATGTGTTGTGCATTATGAGATGCTTTTCTGCTCACCACGGTTGTATAGAGTGGTTATGTGAGTCGATTTAAGATTTCGTGTCTGACCTATCTCATAAACAAGGTGTTTCCACATAAGTACCTCTCATTGGATGTTTTTTGTTTTTCGCACCATGCTGTGTAATCCCTATAGACTTTTTTTGTTCAATAATTGCATGAATGAGCAGGTGTACAGGTGATCCTATTAAAGTGGCTGGTCAATATCCATTTTCTGTTGACAAAACCATTTTCATAATTTATTTTATATTAATAACCGTTAATTAGACAAGAGAAAAAGCCCTAATCAGTGAATACCTTTAACATCTAAACTGTCTCTGACTTGCAAGCTGTGGAAAATGTCACAGCAAAGGTTTGTCTTCCAAAATGTCACATTATACTTTAATGATTTTTGTAGATAACAGTCATAGTTTAATATGTAAACTATAAAATAGAGTTTATTCTAAACTTTGGCCATCATGAAGCTGAGTACAGAGCCCTGGAGAGGCCACAAAAAGTTTTGTTTCTCCTTAGGAGAGCTTGAAAGACACTAGAACTGGATGCCATGGTTTGCAACTGGCCTCAATCCTTGTTATGTGCATTACCTCCTCTAACACTAATTACTGCCATGCTGTACAGGACTCAGCAATTAAGCCACACAGCTGGTAGCACTGAGAATTATTGGAAATATTGTGCCATACTTCACTAGGAGACTGTTGGAAGCTCTTGGTATGTGTTCACACATGCATTAGGAGGTGCCCAAGTGGATGTCAATATCCAATGTTCACAGTAGGATACAAAATGCATTTATGAGGTCTGCTAACTGGGATATTTTTCACAATGACAAAACTTCCTAAGAACATTAAATAGGCATGACTTCTTCCATTTCCATTAAATAGGCATGACTTCTTCCATTCACTTCTTTGAATGTTCCAACAAAGAACATTCAAAGAAGATACACAGCAAAATCACCAGTGTTGATTTAACACCCACAGTGTTGAATTCACACCCTACAGTGTTTATATAAGTCCACTGGACTCATATAAACACTCTGGGTGTTAATTCAACACTAGGGATTTTACTGTGTGAAGTACACAGTAAGACAGATGCATCATTTGGATGTGTTAGACCAGGGCACAATGTAAATCTACAATTCTTTCTTCTTTGTGTCCAGACAGTCAATCTGTAGCAACATGCCCGCCTTTATTTCTCACCAGATTTCTGACAGTGGTAGGATTGAAAATGCAATCAGGTTAATATCCACAGCCACTTGAATTTTGCAATGTCTCCTTCTTCACACCATGCAAGAATTCTCTCATGTCTTCTCAGGCATTTACACTTTCTCGACCCTAAAAAGAGCCTTGAGATGAACCTCAAGTCATTTTTCATCCAGGAGTGCCCCCGTTTCAACCCATTCACCGTTACCATGGCAACCACGCAAAACTATTACAAGAGAAAATGCACACAAAAAGCTTGCAGAAATAATGTGTGATTTGAGCTGCGTTGTTTGGGATGACATAAGTGGCTTGCTCAAACAGCTGAGTGTATCAAGGTTGCCTGATTGCAAAAGTGACTGCTTGATCATAATTTGACCCCCCCCCCCCCAAAAAAAAAATGAGACTTTGATTACTGCAACTTTTCCATTTCATTAATCTTATATGCTTGCATGAAACACCATTTCAAATGAGTGCAGATGTTGAAAAGCATGGCACACTTTCTAATCAGTTTTCATGAAAGGCTAAGTCAATCTTTTTGAATCTTTTTATCATTCAGGCTACTTGCCTGTTTATGAAAAAAACCCCAAAAACCTGGTGATTAAAATAAATAGGCATTAATGTAATACTTCTGAATGAATAAATAAATAAATAAATAAATAAAAATAATTAATTTTGTAGGATTTTGCCTTCTGGATCATTACTGAAAGCTTTTACACCCTCCGCATATCAAGCAGCTTGACATTAGATTGAGAAATACAGACATTTAAGGTCTTCTTTCATTTCAGGTCTGTCAAGTGAGAGCAAAAAAAAACAACAACCATGAGGTCACAGTCCTGAAGTGTTTTTCTGTGTAAAGGACTTCAATGGATCTCTATCATGCTCTCAGAATCGGCATTCTTAAGATTGGGGTAATGGGGGGTAGGAGGGGTGGAAGGTGACAGGAGTGGCTAGTAATTGTTAATTTGATGATGCAGGAGGACTCACGATTAATTATGACAGCCTTAAAGCGCACCTATAATGGTTTTGAATTGTGCCTAATTTTGCTTTAAAAGTCTCATACAATAGATTTACAGGTATCCAAGATCAAAAAACACTTTAGTGTGCTCATAATTCAAATTGCAGCATTACCTTTTTTTCCAATGTCAAAAACGACTCATTAAATGATCCATACTAAAGAATTCACTCTAAACTCCTCCTTTCAGAGAGCATACTCTGCTCTGATTGTTCAGTTGTCCCAGTCTGTTGTGATTTGTCTGCCGCTGTCAGCGTGTGTCAGAAAAAGGAAACACCCACTATCATGATGAGTTTCAGCTCCATCTGTTCGCAAGCAGCCAATGAAGACCAGAGGCGGGGTTTTTTGTTACAAACCTACGTAGGTTAGTACAGGAAGTAAGTCTGGAATTACTAACGACTCGTTTCAGCTGTTCAGAATCGCTTCCTTCCTTTGGGAGTCAATAACTCTGTTTGTTGTGCACTTTGATTTAGAAACTCTTCAGACTTTTTACATTCACAAACAGCTATATAGCACACTACATGAAAGGTAATATTTGAAAAAAACATAATAGGTGCACTTTAAAAAAATTCAATAAACTACTTTATAAAGTGAATCTAAGCAGTTGAGAGTCAACAAGACTTGAATGAACAAAGCAACTATGTGCAGCAATTTTCAAGGAGAGAACAGAAAGACATAGTCTGGTGTAAAAATCAGTGCCCGAGCACAGATGAATATCCTAACAAAAACAATGCCATCCAACTTTTTAAATGGCTTCTTTAAACTAAAAATATAGCTCATCATTCTTTCAGATTCACTAATTTTATATCTTGGCTTTATTGAAATTGATGTTATGATTTTAGAAGCAACTGGTACAGTTATGATGCTACATTAACAACCTAGCTAGTTATGTAGCTAGCTAGATTACAGTGTAGATTAAACTTCCTAATTACAGCCTTTCTAATCATTATCATGAAATCAAAGAAGGAACTCGGAACTACAATTCCCAGCAGCCACTGCATCACAGTCACATGACCACCTACACCTGAATCACGTTCCTGTTAATTGAGCACTCATTTATATAGCCACAGTTTGCATTGCACTCTTTGTCTCACGTTAGTCTTTCTTATCCTTTATCTCTGTAGCTGTGTTTTTGTTCATTAGTTTATGTTTATCTTTGCCACAGTGTTTTGCCTCTAAGTTATAGTGTCTTTTGTATGTTGTTTGATTCTTTATTAAAACGTTGATATTCTGCCCTTGCATCCGTCTCAACTTCCAAGCGTGACAATCATGGAAAAGACTGAAATATGTGGACTACGAGAATAATTTTAGTTCATTTTGATTGTAACTTACATTCAAATGTATTTAAAAAAAGAAATTCAACTGTATTCGATAAAGCGGTGTTGTTCTTGTCATCACGACAATGTGCCAGAGTAACATGGAGAAGTGGTAATATTTATTTAACTGTCTTGACTGTAGTCCCTCCCCCACTCAAAAAAAACCCCATTCGTATACCGAAGATGGGGCATGGTGATCCCTGCCACAAAGGGCCTCTATTAGTGCCTCTGTTAGTGCTGAGAGTTTGATGGCTGATAGATATGTTTGGACTCCACCCCACCTGCTTCTATGGACAAGGTGCCACGGGGAGGACACTTATTTTTTAAAATTTTTTTTACATTTTTTTTTTTTTAAATATAGCTACTTGATAACCTGCTACTGCCATTTTCCTCACAGGCCCAATATCAAAATGGCAACGTAGTATAATGGCATTTCTCTCACTTTGCCCTTAATATGTCTGCGAGAATCCCGGCCCAACTAATTGCCTTCCATCTATCATCACCCACATATCCTGACATAAATAAATGACATTCTGAGGGTCACTACACATGAATAAATTATGAACATATATATATATATATAAAATTACTGATCCTTAGTGAGAATGATCCCATCTGCAGCTATTGATATAAAAAGGCTGACATTATCAAGGGTGGCTGGTATAGATGGGCTAGCAGGACATTTCATTTTGGCAACCAGATTAGAATTTTTGCTGTTAACAAATATGTTAAGGTAGATTTGCTTACATTTTTGTGAAAGATAGCGCAACAGTACCAACAATGGTTGTAAGAAAAATACATAGAACAATGGTATGAAGAAGAGGGGCTGGGACTGATTTCTTTTTAGTCCAGAGTGTAGATTCATGTAGCCTGTCAGTGACAGTCACATCAGGTGATTACACAGAATGAAACACCTCATAGATTCAATCTCTATTTAGGCTGATGTTTTACAGCCTGCTTTGTTGACATACCATGTTTTCCCCAAAATCCATTTGGAGGAGAAATTAAAAGTAGACAGATTAATCACACATTGTTCAGTCATAGTACAAATGACAAAAAAGGACAGAGAAAATAGTTACAACTTTTTTTTTATTCAGATGAGACATGTAGCCAGTAGAGCATTATGTACTTGCAGCACTTAAAAAAAATAGAAATCTTGAATGCAATCATGAATCATGAAACACGAATACATGTGAATCACTTTACTCCTTTGGCCTAATTATTTCTTGAGAACAGTAAACAAGGATTCCTTTTCATACATCTCTCCTAACTAGGTCTTATTTATAATAAGCTAATTTATGTCACTGATATCAGGCAGATTTAACTCTATGCACTATATATGCAATTTTATTCCCTCCTTTTGAATGGTTTTGAAACTCTCCTGCTAGAGCATTTACTTCTGATTAAGTTTTATATCTCAAACCAAGGCCTTTTGTGGTTTTTAGAAGGCATCTAAAAATAGCATGCACAAGCGCAGGAAGAAAAGTGTGCACTTACACCAAGAGTGTAGCTCACTTGAGGTTGTTTAAAGATGACAAACAGGACCTTTTTTGGAACCTTTTCATGTGGGTAAATGAGCATCTGCTCATGTTCAAATGTGAATTCAGCCTGATTTCAATAAAAAACAAACATCTACAGGGAACATTCACTACTTTCTGAATAGGTCTCGAATGTAGGACTACAACCACATCTACTGGCAAAGAGTGGAACATACAGTATTCCTGCAGTACAATATACGAACACATGCATACACACACACACACACACACACACACACACACAAAGTGTTGTGCACTAGAGTCACCTGACTTGGACTCGAGTCACAAATTTGCTGACTTTCAACTCAACTTGACATAATCAAAGAAGACTTGACTTTGACATCAGTGACTGGTGACTTCACTTGAACTCTTGCCCTTTGACTTGGAAATACGATGCATTTTCAAATATTACATTTGAAAATTTAAAATTAAACATTTAAATGTATCCATTGAATCAAATATGCTTTCTCCCAACAAACGATACATTTTCTGCATCAATCTTCATTTCCAATGTTTGACCAGTCGAAAAGCCAATCAACTAGCACTAAACAAGGACAAAGTTGAACAAGCGCTCATTCCCAGATGACAGAGGCACTTTGCGGTAGTCATACTCCCAAAGAGAGTAGCTTTCACCTACAAAGACTGTGTTGTCTGCAACAGCAAAAAGGTTTACATGTATAACATGTGGTTCAAGAATATCAGAAGCAAAAGTAACAAATTCAAATTTTGTTCAACATTTTAAAGTGATACAAAGCAAATCCCAAAAGCAAACCAAACTGAACTGAGATAGATGGGTACTCTTAGTGAAAACAGACTACACCTCATCTCATGTGAAATTTAACTGAAATATTACATTTTATAACCAAAGTTATGCATCTCCCAAATATCCATATAGTGTATTTCCACTGTGTTATAAAGTTTGTCTAGAAAGTGATGAACACCACTTAAAAAAGCCTACATGATTCCTGTAAATTTATTATACTAATTATTACTCAGGCCTTAAATTTTATATATATATAAAAAAAAGCACATTATGACTTGTTTAGCACAAAAAACATAAAGATAATTGGTCAGTCCATCTCAAGTGGTCCAACAATTGTAAAGCTTGACCATTTTTAATTAAAAAAATGTTTGTTTTGAGTGATTGCCTCGATGTATTGGCATTGCAAAATCACAATTTATATATTTTTTTTATTTCACTTGTTTTAACCATGATGGCCATATTTGTGTCATGGCACACAACAAATTTTGGTTATACAGCTATTTATGGAAACCTCAATATCTTGGCTCTGGATGGTCTTATTGGTCTGATCTCTAGAGCACATTACAAGGTACATGAACAGATATAATCATTTTGCACATTCTTGTTTCTTAGACTCAAAATTGCTCACAGTTCCACTATTAGATTCAATTTATAATGGGAAGGGTTTGCGTCTGCATGCACACTATACATACCTAGGTACACCTAAAATAAGGCTCGAACCCTTCTCATATTCACCTTCTGCTCTCAAACACAAATGTCTTCAGTCTACAGCAAAAACAAATGAATTAGCCTTGCCATTTTAATAGTTTTTAAGGGACTGTAAATACCAGAGACTTATGCATGTAGGGAAAATTACTTGTTTAGATTAAGTTGTAGCATTCTTCCCCGTTATATGTAAGGAAAATTAGCTGTTTAGATTGAGCTACCTGTATTCTCCACCAAATACAGTGAGGGAAAAAAGTATTTGATCCCCTGCTGATTTTGTACGTTTGCCCACTGACAAAGAAATGATCGTTCTATAATTTTAATGGTAGATTTATTTGAACAGTGAGAGACAGAATAACAACAACAAAAAAATCCAGAAAAACGCATGTCAAAAATGTTATAAATTGATTTGCATTTTAATGAGGGAAATATGTATTTGACCCCTCTGCAAAACATGACTTAGTACTTGGTGGCAAAACCCTTGTTGGCAATCACAGAGGTCAGACGTTTCTTGTAGTTGGCCACCAGGTTTGCACACATCTCAGGAGGGATTTTGTCCCACTCCTCTTTGCAGATCTTCTCCAAGTCATTAAGGTTTCGAGGCTGACGTTTGGCAACTCGAACCTTCAGCTCCCTCCACAGATTTTGTATGGGATTAAGGTCTGGAGACTGGCTAGGCCACTCCAGGACCTTAATGTGCTTCTTCTTGAGCCACTCCTTTGTTGCCTTGGCCGTGTGTTTTGGGTCATTGTCATGCTGGAATACCCATCCACGACCCATTTTCAATGCCCTGGCTGAGGGAAGGAGGTTCTCACCCAAGATTTGACGGTACATGGCCCCGTCCATCGTCCCTTTGATGCGGTGAAGTTGTCCTGTCCCCTTAGCAGAAAAACACCACCAAAGCATAATGTTTCCACCTCCATGTTTGACGGTGGGGATGGTGTTCTTGGGGTCATAGGCAGCATTCCTCCTCCTCCAAACACGGCGAGTTGAGTTGATGCCAAAGAGCTCCATTTTGGTCTCATCTGACCACAACACTTTCACCCAGTTGTCCTCTGAATCATTCAGATGTTCATTGGCAAACTTCAGATGGGCATGTATATGTGCTTTCTTGAGCAGGGGGACCTTGCGGGCGCTGCAGGATTTCAGTCCTTCACGGCATAGTGTGTTACCAATTGTTTTCTTGGTGACTATGGTCCCAGCTGCCTTGAGATCATTGACAAGATCCTCCTGTGTAGTTCTGGGCTGATTCCTCACTGTTCTCATGATCATTGCAACTCCATGAGGTGAGATCTTGCATGGAGCCCCAGGCCGAGGGAGATTGACAGTTCTTTTGTGTTTCTTCCATTTGTGAATAATCGCACCAACTGTTGTCACCTTCTCACCAAGCTGCTTGGCAATGGTCTTGTAGCCCATTCCAGACTTGTGTAGGTCTACAATCTTGTCCCTGACATCCTTGGAGAGCTCTTTGGTCTTGGCCATGGTGGAGAGTTTGGAATCTGATTGATTGATTGCTTCTGTGGACAGGTGTCTTTTATACAGGTAACAAGCTGAGATTAGGAGCACTCCCTACTTACCTGTATAAAAGACACCTGGGAGCCAGAAATCTTTCTGATTGAGAGGGGGTCAAATACTTATTTCCCTCATTAAAATGCAAATCAATTTATAACATTTTTGACATGCGTTTTTCTGGATTTTCTTCTTGTTATTCTGTCTCTCACTGTTCAAATAAATCTACCATTAAAATTATAGACTGATCATTTCTTTGTCAGTGGGCAAACGTACAAAATCAGCAGGGGATCAAATACTTTTTTCCCTCACTGTATGTAGTAGAGACTAGCAGATCAGTTCAGAAGGGGAAATTTGGCCAATTTAGTATTTCTGATCAACCATTCGTCCAGCCATAAGTTGAAATTAGTGTATTTATTAATAATGCATTAGATATTACCTCTCTGGCCACCAGAAATAATATCCTAAATATAGTGAAACATTATTTAAAGAGAATTGAAGCAAGATCGGCAATTCAAGGCAACAGACTTTAAGCACATAAGACACATATATTTGTGAACAGATGAGACTATCAAACTATTATACCACACAGAAACTAATCTAACACATAAACTCACACACATGCATGCACACACACACACACACACACACACACACATAAACAGGGGTGAAAAGGCTTTCAACAGAGTGAATGAAGTTCTGAGTTTCTAGCATTTCTAGCTAGAATGCTAGAGTTTCTAGCATCTGAGCATTGTATGCTATTTCGCAGACCTTGACCTGAACAAACCATCAACTTATGAAATTTACCTTCGCTTCTTTTAGAAGGGCTTTAAACTTATTACATGCACCAGTTTAGGTAGAGTCTGGAGGAATTGCGCTTGCCTGTTGAGGGGATTTACATTGTGGTGTTGCGGGGATTTCTGCAATGGTTATTCGTCAGTGGTCTGGTCTGCATTTGAGTGGCATCTTGGAAGACCAATCAGAATGAAATGGTGTCTAGTAGGCAGGATGTTTGAAGAACTGTGGGGGCTCTCAGTCTCCGAGCAGACGTGATCTCCCCGCATATGTTGACTGGGGACAGCTTTCCGGCTCTGGAGCCTCTCCGCCGACTTTGTCCCTCCATTCGATGTTGTTGTTCTTTGGTGAATCTGAGATCTGAGACTGAGAATTTCTTCTATGTCCTAGGATTTGAACTCTTTCTGGCTAGTCCAACCCCAGGATGTTTCCTCCAAACAAATATCATCTTAGGGCAGGATGTAAGCCATATTCTCTGCCTATGATGTTAATCAGTCCATTGTATATTACAGATGGGTGGTTACACACTTTTCATGATGTGTGGATCAAACTTTGTTTTGAAATATAAACATATACGTATAATGACATGACATGACCTGTCACCGTAAAGTGGGTGCAGACAGAAGCAAGTGCAGGTTAATTAGTTTAATCCAATAAGTTCAAAGGATCAGGCAGAACTCAAGGTAAATGGGCAGGCAAGGGACAATCGAACAGCCAAACAGTCCAAACTAGGCAAGGTGAAGAGACAAGGTTGTAAACGAGAACAAGGTCAAAACCAGGATAAACAAACACAGTAACAAGGCTTGGTAATGACAGAGACAGAAGACAACTGAACATATAGAGCAAAGAGTGAAAGTTTAAAAGTCCTTTGAAATTGTGGTTATGATTGTGCTGTGAATTGGATGCAGGGAATTGCAGTCCATGGTGGCCATGTTTGAAGGCTACAGTGCAGTACGGGAAATGTAGTCACTGGTTTGATGTGAGGTCACCAAGTTGACCTCCAACTGGGGCTTTGGGGAGGAGGTCAGGAGTTCAGCAGGTGAGGCCACCTTATGGGTCTCAGGTTGGAGCTCTGGAGATGAGGTCGCCATGTTGACCTCCAGCTGGTGCTCTGCTGGTGAGACCACCTTGTGGGTCTGAGGTTGGAGCTCTGAGAATGAGGTTGCCATGTTGACATCTGGCTGCAGCTCTGGGGAGGAGGTCATGTTGTAGTAGGTGGTGAACAGCCTCACAGGTTCATTCATAAGACTGGCCCTCCCCAAAAACTCATCCAGGTTGGGAGTGTACTCTGGACTCCCAGACCCCATTATCTATAGCCCCACCTACTGAGTTACATTGTGAAGACCCTTGGATTTTGTACAGGACAGATGCTGTGCCCACTGGTGGGCTTGGCCAATGAGCTGGGAGAGTATGAACCCCAGCCACTGCCTCTGTGCCAGGCTCAATAAATATAATTGGCAGTCAAACAGAAAATACTCAGGGTAGCTGAAAAATCCATCATAAGGCTCTGGGGGATCCATGGCATCCCACTGAGGAAGCATGATAGAGTTGAGTCTTGGTTGGGTGTTCCTAATTACCTTGGCATGATGTCTCCTTCGCTTTCCTGCTGCTTCCATGTGATCGGTGAAGTATTCTGTCATGTAAAGGGGGCACAGACAGAAGCAAGTGCAGATTAATTAGTTTAATCCAATAATTTCAAGGATCAGGCAGAAATCAAGGTACATAGGCAGGACGCAGGCCATGTTTGTAGGCCGTAGTGCAGGATGAGAAATGTAGTCACTGGTTTGCTGTGATATGATGCTACCCGAATTTCCTTACTCTTATCCTTCAGGAAATCACTCAATGAACCTAAGAGTTGCTTGTAGATATATACATTAATAAACCATAATGATTACAGTTTAGTATTATAGACATGGGCAATGCCAGTTTACAGATAATACTAAACAATTTGGAGGTATGTGGCATGAATACAGGCACACTACAGCCTGATTATTACAAATTTTGATTTATAAACCATGTATCAAAGCATGATACATTAAAGCAGGCTTCATGTAACAGAAATTAACTGTCTCTGTTCTGTGGTTTGGTGTGGAGATAAAGGAGGCCTGTGAAATTTCACACTCAGGGGTTCTCTTCTCACCCCAGCAGCGCCACCCACCCCCTCCTCCCTTCTCTATGTTTTATGCCATAAGAGTTAACACAGATCGTGGTGAGCTAGCCTTTTTTCTGGCCATTTTGTCCTGGTGCTTTGTTTAATTTAGCATTGAGAGGATACATAGTTAATCTAGGTTGTAGTAGGTGAGATAAAGAAATTAGGTCAGAAAAAGGTGTTCTCAGAGTCTGTGTCTTTTATGATGTTGAATGAACATAGAGTCTCTACCCTGTGGTCCAGGATAGGATTTGTTTCTCAACCTGTTTGTGGCATCTTATTATGATTTATGGCTTTGCTGCAGCATCCTGGCCAGATGGACTCTCTGACAAAGACCGTTAGTGTTACTTTAAGATGGCACTTCTCTGCAACCACATTAGCTGGGCCCCATCCTGTGACAGAGTCTTTGACGTATGGTTTGAATGTTTGAGGATGTGGGTTTGGATTGCCCTCAGTGGAATGTGGCTCATTGGAGAGCTAGCCCAAGGCATGAGAAAACTAAGCAGCTGCTTAGGGCCCCGTGGCTGCCAGGGGGCCCCCAAGAACACATGAAATGACAGCTTTATTTATTTATTTAGGATATATTATATCAAACGCAATGTCACAGTTGAGCCTTTATAGACATAGTGTTTCTCTTGAGTAATGAAAATGCTGTACTTATTCAAACAACCAGTTCTCTATTTACCCTTAAGATCAGTATTTGTGAGCTGTCTATGGTGTGTGCAGTAGTTCATTGAAGATGGAGGAGGGGTGACATTATGAGGTTTACTGACAGTTTGAGGATCCAACATCCAGTTATGAGTCACAAGTTCTTTTAATAATTCTCATTGATTAAATATTTATAAAACCCAGAGACAGACATAAAGGGTGATCAATAGCAATTGATTTATGAAAAAAAATATATATATATATGACAAAATATGGAGATATGAGGTTTCTGTCCCAGCAAAAGAGCCATCTGAGGTTACAGTGGACACAGTTGAAACAGGAAACCAAGCAATGCCCAGTGTTTCATTTTATACATTGTGCTGCTGCCAAATGATTGGTTGATTTGGATAATTGCATGAATATGCAGGTGTACAAGTGTTCCTATTAAAGTGCTTGGTGAATGTATATCTGTGCGTAACTTTGCCACCAGTAGATGGCAAACTAATCAGCTGCAAAATACAGTCAAGATTAAACAAGTGGTTGTAGGAGAACAACACACAATTCTAAAACTCATCTTTCTAAATCTGTACCCACATCCATCCTCCTCCTCCTCCTCCTCCTCCTCCTCTTCCTCCTTACCATCTTCATCATTATACTTTTTCACAAATATGTAATATTGGATCATTTTCCTCAATAAATAAATGACCAAGTATAATATTCTTATCTCATTTGTTTAATTGTGATCTCTTTATCTACGTTTAGGACTGATGATGATGGTTTAGGTCATATTTCTAAATATAGAAAATTCTAAACAGTTCACAAACTTTCAAGCATCACAGTAGCAGCCATACACAGCCATCCACTCATCAGTTTCTCTCTTGACATTAATAAGACAAAGAAATGCAGCTTACCATGAAAAGATATTTTAGAAACAAGTTTATTTAATTTTAGGAACACTGTGACATTTTATATTAGATAAAAATGTCTATAAATGTTAATATTTTATGTGCATAATGTTGTTGATGATGAAGCTTCAAAATATAATATAGTTTTGATTCACAAATACTCCAAATATTCAGCTACTAGTGAAGTCTCCATTGAGAACAATAACGTCACCTCTGGATGGGGCATGCAGTTTTGTCATTATTAGAGTTGCCAGATAACTGGTTATTTAGTTCATTTTAATCATAATAAGAGGAAGCTAGATATAATCTACACTAGATAACGTACATAATTATGGTTCGTTCTGGTTGCTTGGGTGGATGTTATAATGAAAGTGGCATTGGAAATTTTCAATCTGGCAACCCAACAGCTTTCATAGAGGAACTAACAGACAGGCGTTTGCGGCAGTAATTCTCATCTTCTCACCCTCAGAGATGACTGAAGCATGCAGTGTTTTGGTGTATCGCTAAAATCCTAGAGGATCTGAAATCAGAGTGCTAGGATATTTATATACACGTTTTATAGAAGAGAGCAGTGGGCTGAAAATGGAGAGCTGTCAACTGAGTGAGTAAAAGTTTAAATCTTTGTTTGAGGTGGTGGTAGTGTTTGTAGAGCTTAAACAGGAAATTGACATTATACAGTTGGCCCACCATAATGGTCTCAGTCAGTGGAAAAGCTTGAGTAGATATCCATTCATCATGACCTTTTTCAGCCAATCACACCATTGGATTTAAATGCCAGTGCTGGAGATCTCATGGACCACCAGATTCAGTGCATGAAGGATTTGGTAAAGTTCATATGACTTGTATTAGTCATATTGTATTACATTTATTTCCTTAAAGAAAGCATAGCATTGTGAACTGCACGCCCAAGAGCTGTTAAAATGGACGACTGTGAGCTTTAAGGTTATTAGGTAATAAATATCTAATTATCTAATTAACTGGCAACTTAGTGTAGATTGTAGATGTTTAAGTGATGAAATCGTATTCAGTTGGTATAATCCTTAATATAAACACAATACATTGTAATACATATTGATATACAGTTGAGTGCAATGGGGTTTTTTTGGGGGGTGGGTGGGGGGAGAAAATTGTCCTGAATTTGTCTAAAAAATACAAGAAGGTCAAAATAAATCATCCAGATTACAATACAACATATCATCTAGACCTGCTACTATTTGACATCTGGAAGATACAGGGTAGAAATTAAGGCAAAGGTTATTGGAGCTTACAAGTTATTAGAGAATATCTGTATTTCACACAAAGACTGATGCAACTGTTATATGTATGAATATCTTAACCTTTTCAAGGTTACTGTCCACTTTACTGTCAATTTAAGGTTATTATTTTTAGGAAAATAGAAGATCACCTCACTTGAGACCATTACTTTAGACCATTACAGCTATTTAACTTAACATCATGATGCTAAGTACATCATGATGCTGATTTCTGTTGCTCAAGGCAATTATCCTTTCTAGTTTCCTTCTAGCTTATTATTATTATTATTATTATTATTATTATTATTATTATTATTATTATTTTACCTTTCTCAGTGCAGCATGTCTCTGGTATATCTCTAGAAACCTTGTATACAAAACAACAAATTAAGTTAAAAAAAGTGTTAGATACCAATGAATTATTATTATTTTTTTTTTGAAGAATAAAAAAAGTTTAAATATATTCAATCATTTATGGTCATCAAAATTAAATGTTTTAGACAGTAATGCCAAAATGTCTTGTTAATCAACACTTTGGAAGATTTTTTTATTTTCTGGTATACCATTTTATTGTTTTTTATTCAGGAATTCCTACACATAGACAATCTATATACTATATATAACAGAAAAGACATCTAAATAATCTAGTTACTGTATATTTTTAAATAATTTATGCATAAAAGGGTTTAATGTGTGATAATACTTTTGATAATGAACTTGAAATTTAAACTTTTTTATTTTATTATTTATTTATTTTAATTTTTTTTTAGCACTTTTCATTTTAGTCATTCGTCACTGGTTCTCTGGATAGTTAACGTAAAGTTAAAGAAAGCAAATGGGTTTGGTGGTATAGTGGCACAGGGGCTATCATTGCTGCCTCATACTGTAGCTCCCTGGTTCAATTGAGAGGCTAGGTTATTTTATTTGTAACATGAGTTTTACATGAGTTTTACATGTTGTGCTCATATTAGTTTCCTCCAGGTTGGCTAGTTTCCCCCAACTTGTTGGTTGGCGACTAAACTTGCCCATAGTTGTGAATGAGTGTGTGAATGTGTGTTTGCAACGAACTGGCATACCATCCAGGGTGTATTCCCACCTTACACCCAGTGTTCCTGTGATAGGCTCCAGATCCACCGCAACCCTGCCAGAATTGTTGCCATATAGAGACATGGGAGTGTTTATTAAAACACAGAATCACTTGATTTAATGGCATGGTGCCTCAGTGCTTGAGAATCTGAACTAGTGATCAGCTCAAATCCCAGATTTGCCAAGGAAATGCTGGACTCATGGATTTTTTTTTACTGAGCCTTGTTAACCTCCAATGTTCCACTGGAAATGTATCACAAGATATAAGATCTCAAGTTGCTTGGATAAAGCATCTGTCAGATATAGTGCTTGAAGGGATTTTTTGACTACATTGTCTGGATCCCTGATCAGCCTGATTAGTAGCTGATAAGGTGTATGTAAGCATTGTATGCATTATGACATGGTCCTTCACACTCTCCGAGAAAAGGGGTACGACACTGTACCATTCCTTGTTTCTGGGGTGGTTCCATCAACCATACACCTTTTAATATAGTTTTACTTAGAAAGATCCATAGTGTACCTTATAACGATTTACTGTAAAAGGTTGTATAGTAATGGTCTAAACTTTTATACATCATATTCCAAAATATACATATCAAAAGTACAATAGGTAAGGGTATCAGCCCAATGATAAGGTAAGGTACAGTTTAGTTCCCATTTTCTGAGTGTACAGAATAGCATCTAGAGCAGGGGTATTCGTGGAGTATTCCAGCGTCTGGATAAGCAACTACTATGCAGATTTCTCTAACAATTCTGTTTTTGTTTCAGAATTTTTTCCCCAAAACAAGCAATGTTGTTAGTTCAGACACTTTAGCTAAATAATTTAGACAAATCATTGTGATTAGCTGCAACAAGCCACAACAAAGAATTGTTACAGAAGACACAATGGTTAATGTTTTGAAAACTACAATCATCGAATCTGGGTATTTTAAATGTTTATTGGCCAGTATTCAGCTGAAATACTTCCACCAGTTGAAGACCTCTAAACCACTATGCAAGACCTTAAAGCTCATGTACAGATAAAGGAAAAAAACTGCAGAATCTCAATATGGCTTACACTTATCTGTCCTGTCTGCTGCACTCTGAATAGCATGAATATCCTACTGTAGATCTTTTGCCACTGGTTTGTGGTCACTGACTTTATGGTAATCCAGTTTTGAAGCATACTAACAGAGGGGTGAATAAATAACAAGTGGGTAAATAATGCAAATTATAATCTTAAAAATATTTGTTCCAAAAATTGTTTATGTAAAAGGTTCATTTTTAAAAAATCATTTTATTTATTTATTTTTTTTTTACAAACTGTTCACACTCACCTGTTCATCTGCACCCAAGATACCTTGACAACATTTAGACCTGACATAACCACTACCATTTCCTGTTCCACATAATGATAGCTAGTCTGGGCTACAAATAACACAGATACAGTATGACCACATAAAAGATTCAAGAAGTGAATTTGAGTGCATTTATTAAATTTTTTTGCTGCCACATGGCTTTTGGTTGAATTTCTAGTTTGTGTTCTACATCTTCAAAAAAATTGGCATGTCCAGGAACATAACTAGGTACATTAGAAGACAAAATATAACGGACATACAGTACCAGCCAATCAGAAGCTGGTGATGTTACACAGCAAGCCAAATGCTTAGTATTTATACTATTTGTTCATAAATAACAGGAGCATCAAATTTTGGGTTGGCCATTTCCCTTTTCTAACACCAAATTCAGCTGATAAAGGCTTTGTTGAGTCAAATATGGTGTTTTAAATGAGGTAGAATTCTAACCTTTGCAGGACCAAGGATCTGAGGACTCAGGGAGCTAGGTACATAAAAATATGCCATCTTGCTAATAGGCATATTTTTTTTTCCCAGTAAGTGCTGATACACTGAAAGGGACAAAAACATTGCCTTTTTTGAGAAGACATTTGTCAGCTCCACCCTTTACACACACACACACACACACACACACACCCAACACATGTGACCACATGCAAACATCTAAACATATTGAATACAGGAAGAGAAAAACATGTATTCGTATGTGTTGAAGATGACTTATTGAGTGTTTACAGACATATGAATCTACAGATATGTAATTATTGGGGCAGCTGATTTTTTTGGTTTATGGTTCTGTTGTGCCCAAAATGATTAGTTGTGACTCCAAGGTTCCAGTGTTAATCTAGTCCAAAATCATTATTCAGCCATATGAGAGATGGGAAAGTTCCAGAGAACATTTTTATGCCTACATTTGCTAAAACGATGGTGAAAGTAATAGCTCAGTGGTGTAGTGGTTAAGTTTCTGTGGTTGGAAATGACAAAATCTAAGGATTTCCAGAGAACTATTGTTGAGGCTATAAACTTTATAGCTATAGACATGCTATATAACTATAGCTATACGATTTGCATTTGACTTATAAGGTGGATGCCTTGCATAAACAGATTTTCAAAAAGTGTGTTTAATTGTTGATATGGTGAATTTTTCAGTGTTTTGACAGGCTTTTTTTTATTATTATTATTTTTAGATAAAGCTGTAACTTTAAGATTTTCTGACATGGGAAACTCTTCAGTTTTGAAACTCTTCGACATTATGGTTTTTGCAAAAGAAGGAGAAAAGAGAATCTGTTGAGGGAATGATTGTTTATAGCAAATGTTTTTGTTATGATATTAAGATATGTCTTTCTTAAAAAAGTACAATACTAAGAGATACTACCTCACATAAAATAAAGTCTTTACTGTCCTTTTGGGTCTATTAATGTACAGTGCTGTGAAAAAGTATTTGCTCCATCCTGATTTCTTCTGTTTTTGTGTATATCTCATACTGAATAGTTTCAGAAATTAAAACAAAATATAAGATAAAACAAAGACAACCCGAGTAAATACAAAATAAAGTTTTTAAATAATAGTTATTTTTTGAAGCAAAAAAAAAACAAAAAACAAAAAAAAACAAAACCAATACCATACCATGTGAAAATGTATTTGCCTCTATAGTTACTAATTCCCCAAATCTAAGAAACTACATTCATAATGGGGTTCAGCTGGATTAGACGCAACCAGGCTTGATTAATTCCAGCCCTGTTCAATCAAATTAACACTTAAATATAACTTTTTCAATAGCATGAAGTTGGTTAAAAGGTCTTACCCAGTCATGCACGATGCCAGAATTGAAAGAAAATACAGAAATGATGAGGAAGAAGGTGATTGAAAAACATCAGTCTGGGAAAGGTTACAAAGCTATTTCAAAGGCTCTGGGACTCCAAAGAACCACAGTGAGATCCATTATCTCCAAATGGAAAAACTCAGCACAGTAGTGAACCTTCCCACCAAGTCACAAAAGAAGAAGGACAACATCAAAGGACCTACAGGCCTCTCTTGCATCAATAAAGGTCAATGGTCATGACTCCACTATCAGAAAGACACTGGGCAAAAATGGCATTCATGGAAGAGTGGAGAGGCGAAAACCACTGCTAACCCAAAAGAACATTAAGGCTCATCTGAAATTTGCCAAAACACACACTGATGATCCTCAAACCTTTTGGGAGTATGTTCTGTGGGCTGATGAGTCGAAAGTGGAACTGTTTTGAAGACCGGGGTCCTGTTATGTCTGGTGTAAACCAAACACAGATTTCCACTAAAAGAACATCATACCTATGGTCAAGCATGGTGGTAGAAGTGTGATGCGTTGGGATGCTTTGCTGCTTCAGGGCCTGGGAAACTTGCAATAATTGAGGCAAACATGAATTCTGCTCTCTACCAGAAAAAGTTTGTTTGTTTCTGCTTCTAATCCTAAAGGAGAATGTCCGGTCTTCAGTCTGTAAGTTGAAACTCAAGCGACTGGATTCTGCAGCAAGACAATGATCCAAAGCATTGGAGTAAGGCCTAGTCCTAGAAGTAAGTGAAAGACTGATCTCCAGTTATCGGAAATGTTTGGTTGCAGTTATTTTTGCTAAAGGTGGCACAACCAGATTTTAAGTTTAAGGGGGCAATTAGTTTTTCACATTGGTGATAGGTGTTGGATGACTTTTTATTTTCTTCAATTAAAAAAAAAACAAAACTGTATTGTGTTTACTCCAGTTGCCTCTGTTTTATGTTGTATTTCGTTTGAAGATCTAAAACTAGTTAGTATGGGATATAGACAAAAACAGAAGAAATCAGGATGGGGCAAATACTTTTTCCACAGCACTGAACCATATGTGTGACAGATTTCAGTACCAGTTACCAGTGCAGATGTTTTAACCAACCAAGAATGATTGCCATATCACAAAAATGAAATAAGTTGAGAAGTATAAATCCACTTGTAGTTTACAGTTTCAGTCTGATATTCAGTTTTCCCAATCATTTTTTGGCAATTAGGATACTCAGATGACATCAGACCTCATTTTAGCTTCAGAATAATACCTTAGAAGCTTAGCAGTGAAAATGGAATTAGCTATATGGCACATGAGGTAATGTATTTGGTGTGTGTGTGTGTCTGTGTGTGTGTGTGTGTGTGTCTGTGTGACTATTTTAGTGTCTCCTGATTTCTCGCCAGAGGAACGGCTTGAGATTGAAAACCTAAAGCTGCACAAGCAGGACCTTCTGGCTGACATTCAGGTACTAATGTACCTTGTGGCTTTACTGTTTGCTGGTGCAGTTGTTTCAAGCATAACTAATTACATTACCATAAATCACACGAAGAGAGTATTTGCTACTAATACTTTGGCTTCTATCATACATTGTTTTCCTATGTGTTGCATGAGGAACTACGAGCATTTACTAATAATTTGTTGATTTAAATAAGGCTACTAACTTGTTCATATTTTTGAAATATTTAAAAATATTGCAAGCATGTACAAACAAAAAATAATAAATGCGAGTGGGAAAATAAACCAGTCCCATGCACATGTCTCTAGTTGAGACCAATTATGAACTGGAGTGATGTAGCTGAGGTTGAGGAACTGTCATAGCTAGAATTCCCACACCATGTTGACTGTGGTGGCGTTTCTACTGTACATTTTAAACCTTCCAGTTTAGGTCATGCCCACTTCTGGTTTAAATCTGAATGCAGATACAAATACGGATATTTGGAGCACTAAACATATACTGAATTGGTAATATCAGTATTTTACACCAGTAGTGTAAAAGTGCAGTGCACAATCACTTAGATGATTGTGTCACGCCACGCGCTTGCTACACCATGTTCATGACCAAATTTGCTGTACTTTCCACTTGCTGTTTATTTTTTAACAACTGAATAAAAATGTAAAAAGAACATGTTGTTTTATGTCCTAAATTGTCAACAAAACCTTTATTTTTGTTGACAATGTTTTTTTTTCTTGACTTGATAGTTTCTTAAAATCTTTTGTGCTTATTTGTTTATGTATTTATTTAATTTATTTTTATTTGAGTCTTTTAGTCAGTTCTCATTTCCTCAGTTGCCACAATAACTTGGATCTTGGTATCAACGGTGCTGTTTCCATGCTGCATCTTGTGTGTGTAAGTGAGTGAGAAACAGTGTGTCAACTGTGGTGAAACGTTTTTGCAGAAGCTGAAGTGGGAGATCGAGAGTGTGATGGCCGAAATTCAGGACTTTGAGTCTACAGAAGAGAAGTGAGTGAACATCCAGCCTTCTCTTCTGACATGAAAAAAAAAGAACTCAGGACAAATGTGGATGTTACATCACATATCGTCATAAATAATTTTTGTTATTACATTATGCTTCTCTCACTTGTCAGCTTTTGACACAGTTGTAAATATTCTGAAACCGGCTCATTTTTCAGTAATTTTTTTTTATTACAGCAAAGTCCTCGAGAGAGGGAAGCAGATTTCTAGCGGCAAGAAGAAATTCAACATGGACCCAAAAAAGGTAAATTTTTATCACCACCTAATGTTGACCTTCAGCAAGTATAATTGAATGACTGAATGGTTCGATGACCTTGAGGTACAGATTATCATAAATGTTACCTCCACTGGGTCTGCAGGGGAAACCAAAGAAATGTTCAACTTTCAGCTTTGACTAGATGACACTTTGATAATGATCTGAACTTGCAGTCTTGTTTATTTTAAAACATAAAAGGTTACTCACAAAGGCTTAAAATCCTGGAACATGCAGCCATGGCAAACCACTAGTGTTGATATTTAAAAATGAACTTGCTTTACAGCATGGGTAATAGTACGCTGATAGCAAAAAGGTAGCATCTGAAAGATAGAAACGGAAGAGCCACATCTTATGGTGATTTTTTTTTTAATGGTGCTGTGGTTTTTCACTTTGAACAAGTGTGGTTTTCAGAAGGATGACTTTCGCAGCAAAGCTAACTCTGGCAAGCAGAAACAAACAAACTCTTTTTGATTCAATGATTCAATGGGCTAACAATAATTTGTTCAAATTTAAGCCAGAGAATTTAAGCACTGCTTTTTATGATCCTTAATTAGCATTTTTTTATGTGCATGCAGTTCTTCATATATAGTTCTTGAGCTTCTTGTTATTTTTGGAAACAAAGCCAGTGTTGTATCACCTCAAGCAATGGCCTGTGGGATTGTCTGTCTTATGTATTGGTAGCAAATTGCCAAAGACAATGCAGCAAATTTTCTGGACCTTTGAGAGACAACAGCATTCTGTGTCATCACATACACAAACTTCCACTTTTGCTGTATGTATATGCATTTTTCCAGAGAACAATCAGAGTCACAGGGGACTTAAGAAGATTTAAGGAAGCATAACAGAGTACTTACTTACTGACTTACCAAATGCATAATGCTGGAGTTCCTAGACTCCCATTATTATTATTTTTTTACTGAATTGCATGATTCAGGCTCAGCATGATTGCTGGTGCTACTTCATATGATTTCCTAAGATTGATCATATGATACCAAATCACTAAACATACAGTAAACTAAACCTAGAGTAAACTAAACAGGAAGCATATTATAGTGTGGACATCTAGTTCCTTCAGGATCTTTAAAGGTGCTGACCTTGAACAACAGATTAGTTAAATGGTGAGTAGTTAAATCAGTATAAACTGTATGCTCAGAGGAGAAAATCCATCTATGTGGTGTCCAAGACTTAGATGATTGCAGAAATTAGGTAGACCACCAACATCTAACTAGGATAAGCAGAGATGGGGACACACGACTCTAGAGCTTGGGACTCTAGACTTGACTTGGACTCATAGTATAGGACTTGTTACCTGACTCATTAACAATCATTTTAAGCCCTACAAAATGATTTGGGCCTTTTTGGACTCAGATTCTACAGTCTGGGAATCTGTACTTCCCTCAGATTCTACTGCTTGGGACTCTAGACTCGACTGGACTCTACAATTTGGATTTCTGGACTTGATTCTGCGTGTACAGCTTGGGGCAATAAACTCAACTTGGCACTACCACTTAGAAATTTTGGTCTTGACTCTATGGCTTGAGACTCTGTACTCAATTTAGACTCTATGGCTTAGGACTGTAGATACAGCTCAAACTCTAAAGCTGGAGACTCTAGATTTGACTTGGCTCTACCACATGGAACTCTGGACTTGACCCAGACTTTATAGCTTAGTACTCTGGACTTGACTCAGACTCTACAGCTTGACACTCTGGACTCTGGACTCAACTCGTCTCTGTCTTGATACTGTGCAGTCAACATGAACTATACAGCTTGAGACTCTGTACTCAACTTGCATTTTACACTTTGGGACTCTGGACTTCTGAGGAGATGGGGGTTTCTCTACATCCGACATTGGTTTTATGCAGTGACAGTCACTTCTTTACTCATTAGTATTTAAACTCAGGCCTCTGCAAATATGGTCAATGAGCCATACGTTTTGCGTATCACCATTAATTTTAAAAGTGATCAGGCGGTTATGATCAGTCTATAGTCATGTTGGTTTAATCCAAATCCAATCCAACCAAGGAGCCAAAAATGTCAGTATGTGTCAGCATGTTTCAGAACAGACTTATCTGTCTATTATTGCAGGGGGTCAATTACCTGGTGGAAAATAACCTGCTGGAGTGGAAGCCTCAAAACATTGCTGAGTTCCTCTATAAAGAAGAAGGTCTCAATAAGACTGCTATAGGAGACTTCCTGGGAGAAAGGTAATGCGTCAACCTTTTATTAATTACAGTATTCACTAGAAAGGCACAAAGAGTATGTTTTTAAATATTTTCCTGGTAGAACCTGTAGCCACATTTTTGTCAACTTCTACCATAAAAGTAACTTTCTATAAATATTGTGACTCCTAGAGTTGTTGAACATCAGACTTAGTTGTGAAATTAAATTTAGAAAGATTTGTATTTTTTCATAAATAATTGATATATTAAGCTTTGTTATCATCAGTCATCATCATCATCCTCCTTTTCTGTATCTATAAAAGTATATCTACAAAGTGCATTTCATACATTTTTCCCCAAATGTATTTGATTTGCCCATACGTGTTTGTGTCCAATTTTTTTTCTTCAGTTTTGCCCTGGTACTCTCATGGATATCAAACAACTGCAAAAAAAACCAACAACACAGGTTTATCCAAAAAATATATCTTTGTTAAATATACAGTATCTCGCAAAAGTGAGTACACCCCTCAAATTTTTGTAAATATTTTATTATATCTTTTCATGTGACAACACTGAAGAAATGACACTTTGCTACAATGTAAAGTAGTGAGTGTACAGCTTGTGTAACAGTGTAAATTTGCTGTCCCCTCAAAATAACTCAACACACAGCCATTAATGTCTAAACCGCTTGCAACAAAAGTGAGTACACCCCTAAGTGAAAATGTCCAAATTGGGCCCAAAGTGTCAATATTTTGTGTGGCCACCAATATTTTCCAGCACTGCCTTAACCCTCTTGGGCATGGAGTTCACCAGAGCTTCACAGGTTGCCACTGGAGTCCTCTTCCACTCCTCCATGATGACATCACGGAGTTGGTGGATGTTAGAGACCTTGTGCTCCTCCACCTTCTGTTTGAGGATGCCCCACAGATGCTCAGTAGGGTTTAGGTCTGGAGACATGCTTGGCCAGTCCATCACCTTCACCCTCAGCTTCTTTAGCAAGGCAGTGGTCATCTTGGAGGTGTGTTTGGGGTCATTATCATGCTGGAATACATGCTGGGATCATGCTCTGCTTCAGTATGTCATAGTACGTGTTGGCATTCATGGTTCCCTCAATGAACTGTAGCTCCCCAGTGCCGGCAGCACTCATGCAGCCCCAGACCATGACACTCCCACCACCATGCTTGACTGTAGGCAAGACACACTTGTCTTTGTACTCCTCACCTGGTTGCCGCCATACACGCTTGACACTATCTGAACCAAATAAGTTTATCTTGGTCTCATCAGACCATAGGACATGGTTCCAGTAATCCATGACCTTAGTCTGCTTGTCTTCAGCAAACTGTTTGCAGGCTTTCTTGTGCATCATCTTTAGAAGAGGCTTCCTTCTGGGATGACAGCCATGCAGACCAATTTGATGCAGTGTGTGGCGTATGGTCTGAGCACTGACAGGCTGACCCCCCACCCCTTCAACCTCTGCAGCAATGCTTGCAGCACTCATACGTCTATTTCCCAAAGACAACCTCTGGATATGTCGCTGAGCACATGCACTCAACTTCTTTGGTCGACCATGGCAAGGCCTGTTCTGAGTGGAACCTGTCCTGTTAAACCGCTGTATGGTCTTGGCCACCATGCTGCAGCTCAGTGTCAGGGTCTTGGCAATCTTCTTATAGCCTAGGCCATCTTTATGTAGAGCAACAATTCTTTTTTTCAGATCATCAGAGAGTTCTTTGCCATGAGGTGCCATGTTGAACTTCCAGTGACCAGTATGAGGAAGTGTGAGAGCGATGAAACCAAATTTAACACATCTGCTCCCCATTCACACTTGAGACCTTGTAACACTAACAAGTCACATGACACCGGGGAGGGAAAATGGCTAATTGGGCCCAATTTGGACATTTTCACTTGGGGGTGTACTCACTTTTGTTGCAAGCGGTTTAGACATTAATGGCTGTGTGTTGAGTTATTTTGAGGGGAGAGCAAATTTACACTGTTATACAAGCTGTACACTCACTACTTTACATTGTAGCAAAGTGTCATTTCTTCAGTGTTGTCACATGAAAAGATATAATCAAATATTTACAAAAATGTGAGGGGTGAACTCACTTTTGTGAGATACTGTAGGTGTGCAAGAATTATTCACACCCTTTTAGACAATACTTTGTGCTACCTCCCTTTGCCAAGATAACAGCTCTGAGTCTTCTCCTATAATGCCTGATGAGGTTGGATAATACATGGCAAGGAGATCTGAGACCATTCCTCCATACAGAATCTCTCCAGATCATTCAAATTTCAAGTTCATGCTGGTGGACTTTCCTCTTCGGTTAACCCCACATGGGGTTCAAATCAGGGGACTGGGATGGCCATGGCAGGACCTTGATTTTGTGATCAGTAAACCATTTTTGTGTTGATTTTGATGAATATTTTGGATCATTGTCCTGCTGGAAAATCCAACCATGGCCCATTTTAAGCTTTCTGGCAGAGGCAGTCAGGTTTTCACTTAATATCTGTTGATATTTGATAGAGTCCATAATGCCATGAATCCTAACAAAATGTTCAGGTCCTCTGGCAGAAAAACAGCCCCAAAATATTAAAGATCCACCACCATATTTAACTATGGGCATGAGGTACTTTTCCATATGGCTACGTCTCTGTGTGCGCCAAAACCACCTCTGGTGTTTATTACCAAAAAGCGTTATTTTGGTTTCATCTGATAATAGAGCCCGATCCTATTTGAATTTCCTGTAGTGTCTAGCAAACTGAAGATGCTTAGGTTTGTTTTTGGATGAGAGTAGAGGCTTTTTTCTTGAAACCCTTCCAAAAAACTTGTGGTGATGTAGGTGACTTCGGATTGTAGTTTTGGAGACTTTCTGATCCCAAGACCTTTTTTGGCCACTCACAGTGTATTGAGACAATATAGACACAAGTCCAGTTTCAGGTTGATTCTTAATATTCCCAGTTTACTGGGACTTCTTAATTATTGCCCTGATGGTGGAAATGGGCATTTTCAATTCTTCTGCTATTTTCTTGTAGCCACTTCCCTTTTTGTGAAGTTCAAAATCCTTTTGCTGAACATTACAGCTATATTCCTTGGTCTTACCCATTGTTATGAATCACTAAGGGAATTTGGCCTTAAATATGTTGCCTCATATTTATACCCCTGTGAAAGAGGAAGTCATGGTTGAATAATTTCCTGTTCCTAGTCACACAGGTGTACTAAAAAATTGTAAATAATCATGGGAATATACTTCAAATACATTTTCCTCATATGAATTCACAGGGGTGCCAATAATTGTTGCACACCTATACTTATCAAAGTTTTTTTTTATATATATAAACCTGTGTTGTGCTTGCAATTATTTGATATCCATGAGATCAGAGTATTTTTGTGATTTTTTTTTTTTAAACAAAAGATTAAAAGGTTAAACAGTAAAGACAATTTTTCACACCATTCTTTGCTTGTATTTGCCAGTTGTGCCAATATTAGTGGAGGACACTGTACTTGCTTCATATGACATTTAGACAAGTCATTGTTTTGAAAAAACAAAAAACAAAACGACAACTATATTTACAAATCTCAAAGTAGTACTACAAGGTATCCCAAAATCTCCATACATAGGGGACTATGTGTAACAGCACTGTGCTGGTTGTGCCTTCGTCAGTGGATGTTCATGGATATCCACTTCTCAATTGGTCAACAACACTTACAGTCTTTTTGAATGTGTTAATAAGTTTGGCAACAGTGTTGTGTGTGATGTGCTTGCCATGTTTCCTGTTAAAGTCCATCACAACCTTGCAATGTCTTCCCGATCCAGCCATGAGAATGATTTCAATATATTCTTCATTTGTCAAAGGCGTTCTTAAAGGCTGTCTGAAAAAATTATATAAACTAAATATGAAAAACGTTGGAAGACATTTTGTTAATAATTGTTAATTTCCCTTATGTATGGAGACTTTTGGCATACCCTGTATATTACAATCTGAGTACCATTACTTTTTGGCTACATCAGCATCAAGCTCTAAGAACAAATAGAACATTGTTACGTTTCTACTAATGACAAGTTTCCTACTGTGTAAAGATTTTAGGATTTTTCATGAACTTTGTGTTTGATATTTTGATTTGTGAGATGCACAATGTTGCTGGTATGGTGTAAATATGATGCAATCTCTTCAACCTCCACAGAGAGGAGATGCACCTCCAGATCCTAAAAGCTTTTGTGGAACTTCATGAGTTTTCAGACCTCAACCTTGTCCAAGCACTGAGGTTAGGATCGGATTTTTAATCATTTAAACATGTTGGTTGAATACATTTTATAATTAAAACAAATTATTAGCATTGGCAAATTGTTGTGATAAGAGAAATAAAAGATGACAGGGAATGTTATAGGAAAATATTCAACCACTGGATGGTGTGATGTGGCCTGATGCAAAGCAGGTTTACTGTTACCACACAGAAAAAAATTATTTTCTAATAACAACACATCCCAAAGTTTTTCATAGCTCTTATACCTGAGCAATATGCCAAGATTTTACTTATAGTATATTGATAATATTCATATGTTGATATAAAGTCTAAACTTATAATTACATAAGAAACTTATAAAAGACTTCTGTGTCTTTCAGGCAATTCCTGTGGAGTTTCCGCCTTCCTGGTGAGGCGCAAAAGATTGACCGCATGATGGAGGCCTTTGCCACTCGCTACTGTGAATGTAATCCAGACGTCTTCCAGTCCACTGGTGAGCAAAAATCTTTTAAATTTATTTTACATAGGGAATGTGAGTGACAATAAAAGCCCCCAAAAGATCCCAGCATCCATTTTGCTCTAGAGTTTGTATAGCATACCAAAGCAGAAAAAAAACTGATCATAAATGTATGTAATCTATTTTCAGACACCTGTTACATCCTCTCATTTGCCATTATCATGCTGAACACCAGCCTGCACAATCCCAACGTGAAGGACAAGACCACGCTAGAGCGCTTCATCAGTATGAACAGAGGCATCAACAACGGCGAAGATCTTCCCAATGAGCTTCTCACGGTCAGAGCCAATCACCCAACCACACTCAGCTCTGTCAGGCCACATACAACTTACATGTAAAAGAAAAAAGGAAATGAAAATGATTTAATGAGGAAACGGTAAGGGTGACGGATAACAAAAGATGCAGTTTTGACTAGCAGAAATACTGCTTTACCAGTTGTACTCATATTACTGTCTGTGCGGAGTTTTACATGTTCTCACTGTGTCTCCATGGGTTTTCTGACATCAGACTGCCACACGCCACACATATTGACAATATACAGTACTAGACTATTATCTTTTTAGAGATAAACAGCATATTAGTCCCTTATTTTGGTTTTTAACACAATATCATGATGTTTTCAGAATGAAAATTTAAGTTTTCACTGAGCATTCAGATTAAGTATTGGAATGAATCTTTGGCAACAGAGAGTTTCTCCATACCCTCATGTGTTCCTCTTTTGTCACCTCTCCCCACAGAAGCTGTACGACAGCATACGAAATGAGCCATTCAAAATCCCAGAGGATGATGGGAACGATCTGACACACACTTTTTTCAACCCTGACCGGGAAGGTTGGCTTCTCAAACTGGGTAATTACGTCTAGCTTTTACTTAATATATTACAGGTGCATCTCAAAAAATGATAATATCGTGGAAAAGTTTTTTTTTCCCTAATTTACATTTTTTATCTAAAAATATTTTTTTCACATAATTTCATTCAAAAAGTGGAACTTTCATATATTCTGGATTCATTACACATAAAGTGAAATATTTCAAGCCATTTTTTTTTAAATCTTGATTACGGCTAACAGCTCATGGAGATCAAAAATCCAGTATCTCAAAATATTTGAATAAAGAATTTATAATACAGAAATCTTGACCTGAGAAGAGCTCTAATCAGCTAATTAAAAGGAGCCCCGACCAAGTATTGTGTGCATAAATTAACATACTTTTCAGAAGGTCGACATTTCTGTATTATAAATTCTTTATTTTGATTTATATTGATTTCCATGAGCTGTACGCCGTAATCATCAAGATTAAAACAAAAAAGGCTTGAAATATTTCACTTTATGTGTAATGAATCCAGAATATATGAAAGTTCCACTTTTTGAATTAAATTACTGGAAAAAATGAACTTTTCCACGATATTCTAGTTTTTTGAGTTGCACCTGTATGCTGTAGTTTAGTATGAGTAAAGAAATAACTGTTTATGAGAGTGTATTATGATTATATTATACCACAGCACTGCTGAATTCTCTAATCTGACTGGTCATGTTATGCTGTGTTATAAGAGGAATTCTGTAATTTTCCAGGATGACCCTGAAAAGTAATCTTCAGGGTGGAAACAGTAACTAAATTTTTAACATCAGACCACATCACATCACCCTATTGTTGATTATTTTCCTATAACAGAATGTTTACAGTATTTCTTACTTAGCTGTTACATACATACAGTCGAGTTGTGTTGAGCATACTGTGATATATGACTGTGCTTGGGCTGCAGGAGGAAGAGTGAAGACATGGAAGAGGAGATGGTTCATCTTGACTGATAACTGTCTCTACTATTTTGAATATACCACAGTGAGTAAATATTCATATATGTTTGGTATGGTATCTTCAACATCATCTTAACCTTCATTAAATCCAGAAAACTCATCGAATGTTTGGCTTGTAGGACAAAGAACCGAGGGGGATCATTCCTCTAGAGAACCTCTGTGTCAGAGAAGTCAACTACACACGCAAACCGGTGAGGTCACAGGCAGTTTGAAAGAACAGATATGTTGACATCTTTGCAGTCATGCCTTGGAGGACAGAGAATACTTCTGATTAATTGATGAGTCAATCAGTAGTAGTGGTGACTATTCGGGCTGTGCTAGCTAAGTGGTTAAGATGTTCAACTATTCACCAGAAGGTTGTGAGTTCAAATCCCAGCACTGCCAATCTACCACTGTTGTGTCCTTGGCCCAGGCCCTTAACCGTCAACTGCTCAGCTGTATAACTGAGATAAACCTAAGTTGTTTTGGGTAAGGGTGTCTGCCAAATGCTATAAATGAATAATCAATTGCACTTGGAGGAGTGAAGACTCTAGATTCTGGAAACTATTGATGCTTCTGCTTTGTGCTGGAACTTTAGTTATTGCATAACTGTATTTCATGTGTTTGTGTTTCTGTGTGTCTGTAAGGGAAAGTACATCATTTACGTTGAACCTTTTGAGATCTGTGAATGTATGTGTCAGACTTTTGCACATATGCCTCCTGTGAAAAATACTCAAAAACCATGGCAATGATTCTGCAAACAGTGAAATTACAGTGAGGGAAAGAAGTATTTGATCCCCTGCTGATTTTGTACGTTTGCCCACTGACAAAGAAATGATCAGTCTATAATTTTAATGGTAGGTTTATTTGAATAGTGAGAGACAGAATAACAAGAAAATCCAGAAAAACTCATGTCAAAAATGTTATAAATTCATTTGCATTTTAATGAGGGAAATAAGTATTTGACCCCCTCTCAATCAGAGAGATTTCTGGCTCCCAGGTGTCTTTTATACAGGTAACGAGCTGAGATTAGGAGCACACTCTTAAAGGGAGTGCTCCTAATCTCAGCTTGTTACCTGTATAAAAGACACCTGTCCACAGAAGCAATCAATCAGATTCCAAACTCTCCACCATGGCCAAGACCAAAGAGCTCTCCAAGGATGTCAGGGACAAGATTGCAGACCTACACAAGTCTGGAATGAGCTACAAGATCATTGCCAAGCAGCTTGGTGAGAAGGTGACAACAGTTGGTGCAATTATTCGCAAATGGAAGAAACACAAAAGAACTGTCAATCTCCCTCGGCCTGGGGCTCCATGCAAGATCTCACCTCGTGGAGTTGCAATGATCATGAGAACAGTGAGGAATCAGCCCAGAACTACACGGGAGGATCTCGTCAATGATCTCAAGGCAGCTGGGACCATAGTCACCAAGAAAACAATTGGTAACACACTATGCCGTGAAGGACTGAAATCCTGCAGCGCCCGCAAGGTCCCCCTGCTCAAGAAAGCACATATACATGCCCGTCTGAAGTTTGCCAATGAACATCTGAATGATTCAGAGGACAACTGGGTGAAAGTGTTGTGGTCAGATGAGACCAAAATGGAGCTCTTTGGCATCAACTCAACTCGCCGTGTTTGGAGGAGGAGGAATACTGCCTATGACCCCAAGAACACCATCCCCACCGTCAAACATGAAGGTGGAAACATTATGCTTTGGGGGTGTTTTTCTGCTAAGGGGACAGGACAACTTCACCGCATCAAAGGGACGATGGACGGGGCCATGTACCGTCAAATCTTGGGTGAGAACCTCCTTCCCTCAGCCAGGGCATTGAAAATGGGTCGTGGATGGGTATTCCAGCATGACAATGACCCAAAACACACGGCCAAGGCAACAAAGGAGTGGCTCAAGAAGAAGCACATTAAGGTCCTGGAGTGGCCTAGCCAGTCTCCAGACCTTAATCCCATACAAAATCTGTGGAGGGAGCTGAAGGTTCGAGTTGCCAAACGTCAGCCTCGAAACCTTAATGACTTGGAGAAGATCTGCAAAGAGGAGTGGGACAAAATCCCTCTTGAGATGTGTGCAAACCTGGTGACCAACTACAAGAAATGTCTGACCTCTGTGATTGCCAACAAGGGTTTTGCCACCAAGTACTAAGTCATGTTTTGCAGAGGGGTCAAATACTTATTTCCCTCATTAAAATGCAAATCAATTTATAATATTTTTGACATGCGTTTTTCTGGATTTTTTTGTTGTTATTCTGTCTCTCACTGTTCAAATAAATCTACCATTAAAATTATAGAATGATCATTTCTTTGTCAGTGGGCAAACGTACAAAATCAGCAGGGGATCAAATACTTTTTTCCCTCACTGTACATTCTCACACTGATTGGTATGAGCCAATAAGCCCTTTTAGGATATGTATGGAATAAAGCGTGAGGAGGACATGATGTTATAAGAAAATAGTGAACAACTGGGTAATGTGGTGCATCCTGAGTTGCATCAGAGTTACTGCTATTTTGCAAGTAACAGATTCACCTAAACAAGATAGTTGAATATTGGAAAAATGTGATCTTTTTCCAACCTTGAGCTCTAACTTTTCTTGAGTCTGTGCTTATTATAGCCTTAGATTTCTGTTCCTGGCTGACATGAGTGGAACCTGATGTGTTCTTCTGCTGTTGCAGCCTATCAGCCTCACAGTTTAGCATATTGTGTTCTGAGATGCTTTTCTGCTCACCACTATTGTAAAGAGTGGTTATTTGAGTTACTGAACACAAGACACTTAGTTGATGTGTAGACAAGCATCAACAAGGCATTACCTGCCATAATGTAACTGTGTGGAACTGCTGCTCAGTGGGTGGTGTTTTTTTTTTCTGCTCTATTCTGAGCAAACTCGAGAGACTGTTGTGTGTGATTAATCCCAGGATATCAGCAGTTTCTGAATTACTCAAAACAACCCTTCTGGTACCAACAAGCCACGGTCAAAGTCACGAAGGCCATGATATCCCCCCACTCTGCTCTTTGACGTGAACAGTAATTGAAGATATAGAGCTGTATTTGCATGACTGTATGAATTGTGGTGCTGCCACATGATTGGATGTTTGGATAACTGCATAATTGAGCAGGGATTATTGGTGTTCCTAATAAAATGGTCAGTGAGTGTATTTGTCTCACCATGTATATGTATGTGCATGTGTTTTCAGTACTGTCTGGAGCTGTATAACCCCAACAGTAAGGGACAGAAGATCAAAGCATGCAAGACAGAGACAGACGGAAGGGTGGTGGAAGGGAAACATCAGAGCTACATGATCTGTGCTTCAACAGCTGAAGAAAGAGACGACTGGATCGAAGCTATCAGGTCTCACACCATCTCGATTCATAGTCTTATGCCACTCCTACCTTTAAATTGGGTTATGTTCACTGTATTTACCAGAAGATTCTATTTAAATTGCTCTTTTGTGGAATTTGTGATTGCAGAAGTTATGTGAACTCATAAATATGTTCATGAGTTGCGATACAAAGTTGACATTTTGTAATATATCCATGAAAGCCTGATTCATTAGTAATTATACTGTACTTTTAGTTGTATGTAGCTCTCTCTTAGTAATTTACCATCACATCTGAGGAAATATTGGTATCCCTGATACTTTTAGCAAGCTACGTTCATGCTAGCTATCTGAAAAGTTTTGGTTATTAGCTAGCTTATGTGTAGCTTATAGTTACTTTAAGGTTTCAAAAGTAAAATTAAAAAAAAAGTTGCAACAAAATATACTCCTCAGTTGTCACTTTTAGTCAAGAAATGGGGTTGTATCTACTGTATTTACACTGTATTTACAGGAAGCCTCCATTTAAATGGCTGTCCCTTTTGGACTTCAAGAGTTGAAATTGTTCATGATTTGTGACACAATATTAACGTTTGTTGGTGATTGCTAAGTGGAATTTTAGTTGTATGTAGCATTTCCATAGTAATCTACCAACAAATCAGAGGAAAATATTGATATTCTTGATGCTGTCATGCATTGCTAGCCTTGGTATTAGCCTGCTTATACTCAGTGTAAGTTACCTAAAGTATAGAACAATTTTGGTGAAGAATATAAACCTAATTATTATGTGAACATATGAACATTTGGTTTGTTCATTGCTCAGTAATTATAGTACAGTTTTAATTACATTTAGTATTTTTTTTTAATAATTTACCAACAAATCTGAGGACAATATTGATATTTCTGATGTTATTAGCTAGCTGCCATGTATTGCTAGGCTCTGTGATTAGCTATCTTATTCTCAGTGTAAAGTACAGAACAACTTGGTTGAAAAATAGAAACCTATTAGTGTAAATCTGTGTGTATTTCACAGTATAGCTATGTATGTTTAGTGTTGGTGTTAGCTAAGCATAATTATAGTGTAATTTTAGTTGTATGTAGCCTTTTCTTAATAATTCACCAGTACATTTGAGGTAAATATTGATATTTCTGATGTTTTTAGCTAGCTACATGCTCGCTAGATCTATCTTGAGTTGAAACTGTCCATGAGTTGTGACATAATGTTGATGTTTTTCAATATTTCTATGGAAGTTTGGCTGGTTAGTAATTGCTAAGTGCAATTTTAATTCTGCATATCCATTCTTTTAGTAATTTACTAGCACACCTGAGGAAAATTCAGCAATTCCTGATACTTTTAGCTAGCTAAATGGTAGCTAGCTAAATTGCTAACTTTGGTGAATAGCTGAACAATAGTTAGTTAAAGCACAGAACAATTTGGTTGAATAATAGAAACCTATTATTGAGTGTACTCATTGATATGGTATAAAGTAGGGTTCAAGTACAGTTTTATTAGTTATCAAAAGCTAATACACAAATTTGACTCGGCTGATACTTAATGTTTCAAAATACATCTTTCAATATTGGGACACTTTTGTTTCAGCTGTTTGCATGATGTTGACCTTGTAGTTATAGGGATCCCTGAGCCTAGTTTTTAGCATTATTAGCCTTTTAGCTTCAGCCAAAAACTACAGTTGGGTTAAGTTGATGTGTTAAAATTATTTTGTTAATTGTTATTTTGGCTACGCTCTGACTTTAATGAGTAAAATACTGACACATTGATCTGAGCATTTTCTGTTAATAACCCACAGGGCGAGCATCACAAAGGATCCATTTTATGACCTGGTCTCAGTCAGAAAGAAGAAAGTCATACAGCAAACACCACAGGACTGACCACAACAGTGCATCATGGGATGTGGAATGAGAAGTGACAAACACTGCAGTCTGCATGTAGCAGAAACAGAATGAGTAAACGTTTAGTCATTACTCACGTCACTGTATATAACCAGGAACTGAAGAGAAGCAATCCTTTTTGTCTCTGCTATTTGTGTGGAACAAATAGTTTGTAGCATGACCAGCAGTTTTTTAAAGACCTACAATCAAATTGCCTAAAGAGGTCATTTAAAGGCCTTGGGAAAGCAGTTTTGAGATCTAAGTATTATTAATGTACTTTTACATTTTTGGTCTTATGGACCTGCATGGTGTCTTAAGATATTTTGGAATAGCCATAGTGGACATTTTGAAATGAATGCTTTCATTGTGGGAAATGAAGCCTCCTCAGCGAGACTGTCAGTGTAGGAAATGTGTTTTTTCTTTGCACACACAAGCCAATCTGATGACTTTGTTGAATACTCCAGCACTTAACACCGGCTCATTTAATGGCTCGATGTTTGGATATCACCTCACTTGTCTTGTTGTTTTGGATTAAAAATCAAATTCCTAACAAATCAATGTAAATAGGTGTGATGGTATAGATGTTATTCAAATCATAACACTTATAGTAGGCTCCTAAGACACAGAGTTGAACTGATTTCATCACTTACAGCCAAACTCGGAGTTAAGCGCACAGTGAGGATTTAATACAGAAATTACACACATCAGTTTTCAGACCTCAGATGTAACTACTAATGTACAGTAAGTGCTGTTCAGAAGTTACACACATGGAGTGGAGTTTGCCTGAAACAGGTGTGTTTCAGTTGCGCCCAATTATGAATTTTAAGCTGAAATTTAAGCTTATGGCTGTAAATACACTTAAAATGGAATGCCAGTTGAGGTCAATATTAAATACATATATTACATACGTAAATATTGACATAACCTTTGGACTTAAGTCACCAGGTCAATCGATAAAAATTTATGAACAATTTCTGCTAGATTTATATTTGTAAAGAATGATAGAATCATTTGACATATTGCATGTTTTAAATGTAAGCCAATGGGAAGCTACCAGCAACGGGTTGAAATGTGGTCGCTTTTTTGGGTCACAGTGAGGAATTCAAATAGTTCAACTTTTTCTGGCCAATCAGGTTAAAAGTTGAGGGGGCAAGCAAGCAAAACAAACATGAAGGACAAACTGCTAGTGGAAAATGCTACGTGAGTTCTTATAAATAAAATTATGTCACGAATAGAAAATATTTCATTGCCAATATTCCAACATTGCAATGAAACATATAAATTAAAAAGAACAACTTGTCTATGTTTGGGACATTCACCGGTTTTCAATGTGACATCCCACTTTATCTGTGGCTGCATACACTCAAGTCTTCTCTTGATTTTCCTCTATTTCATCTTTATTTCTTCTTTGTTGTTACTACTAATAATAATCTAATCTAGATAACAAGCTAGCCTAGTTAGTTAGCTGATACTAGCTAGGCCTGGAATGAGCATTGTTATGGTTACACGTCTTATAAACTGCTTTTTCCCGCCCCACAAAACATGCCAGGGCAAGCATTTTTTTGTTTTAAAGAACAAAAAAATGAGGGAAAGCCGCCTTATAGTGTTATTTAGTGGACTAAACCTGTAGTGTGCAGAGGCAATAACAGGATTCCTGTGTTTACTCTTTGTTGTGTATATATAGGTTATAATTTATTCATATACACCATATGTGACGTGTATATTAAACCTGAATAAGAGTTTTATTATTTATCAGTAAACAAAGAATATAAATGTAAACTTTGCTGTACATGTACTATTTTATACATCAGATGTACAGTAGTTCTGATTTGCCTGATATATATATATATATATATATATATATATATATATATATATATATATATATATATATATATATATATATAATTTTATTGTACAATATCTGTAAATATGAGATCAAAGTATTATAGGGAATCACTTGATTATTATTTGTATTATTATTAATAAAGTCTTTGTTTTGTTTAATTGAATCAGTGTCAGTTTCTAGAAAAGTTCATACAAATTTTGTGAAATTAATTTGACACTTCTTGTGTTTTGCAAAAAAAGGGGAAGTGTCACCTGAGTTCATTTTCCTGTCTCTCTCTCTCTCTCTCTCTCTCTCACTCACTCACACACACACATACACACAAACACACACACAGAGTTACCAGATTAATACTCTGTGTGTATGTTTATTTCTAATGGTGCTTGATAAGTGTTTTATAACCTGTAAACTCAGTGCATGTGCACACACTTCGCACACCACATGCATTTTTCTCTCTCTCAGACACACACCAACACACACACCTACACACCCAGCTCATTCTCACGACAGTTTTATTTTTAGCCATGACACACTTATCTGTAGCCTCGACCAGTCGGCTTTTGTGTTAGCATTTCTGAAAGGAGTTTGTTTAACCTGAGATAAGCAGCATACTTCATACTACATGAACATCATGTAGATTTTGCCCAAATGTACCTTTTGTTTTGTGGAAGAAGCAAAAACCTGTGCCCCCTACCCAGGAAACCCACTGTTTCATTACCATGATGTACCTAATTAAATAGGTCAGTAGGGTGGCTCATAGCTCCAACATCCATAGTTCTGTCCTGAGCTTGTGTTACTGTCGGGGCAGAGTTTCACATGTACTTCATGTGTCTGCATGACTTTCCTCTGGGTTCTCCAGTTTCCTCCCACTTCCCAAAAATATGCCCGTAGGTGAACTCTGGGTAAACCATTAACTACTCAGCTGTAAAAACAAAAGGCATTCTGGATATCAATGTCTGCCAAATGCTGCGAATAAATAAATTAAGTCCTAAAACTATTCTGTACAGTGTAATATTCTACAGGGTGTCCCAAATGCCCATATACATGGGACTATGTTTGCCAGAACATCAGTGGATGTTCGTGGATGTGTATTTATTCCAGTCTTTTTGAATTTGTTAATAAGTTTGGTAGCCGTGTCGTGTGTGATGTGCTTGGCAAGTTTCCTGTTAAAGTCCATCACAACTTAGTGACAGTTTCCCGATCCAGCCATGAGAATGTTTTCAATACATTCTTCTTTTGTCAAAGGCATTCTTAAAGACTATCTGAAAAACATATGCAACATAAACCAAGTATGAAAAGTTTGGAAGACATTTAGATATATATATTTTTTAATTTCCCCTATGTGTGGAGACTTTTGGGACACCCTGTACATATAATAATTTTAGAACTGAGAGTATCTTAACTCTCTTAACTTTTGAGTGCAACACAATGCCACTATGTGTATCTGTATTTGACAGTTCCTCGCCCTTGAGCTGCATCGCTCATGTTCATAACTGGTCTCCAATACAGATGTGTGCAGGAACTTTTTCTGCTTTAAATATTTTCTAACATATTTACTTGGTTCTATCCCCCAAAATATCGCCAAACTAGTAGCCCAGTGTAGACTACTAAGGATGAATGAATAAACCTTGAATAACCATCTAGATTTCTGTAAAGCTAGTGTAAAGCAGTGTCTATTCGGTCAGATCTTAAGAATCATAGTGCTGCAAGAGGAAGTCTATACTGTGATCAGGGGCTAACGTCTGGGGATAACTGAGTTATTTATAAAATCTGACACAAAACAAGAAGCCCTAATACAATAGCAAAACGTATTTTTAAAAAAGTCTTTTTTTTTTCTTTCTTTCTTTTTTTTTTTTTTTGGCCAAAAATTCAGGAAATGAACTGACATCATCTCTTTTGCTTGGTTTCGGGTTCCTGTTTCACAGACTAATTATATGCCTGTCAGTGCTCACTCTGCTGTTTATATGAGGAACTGCATGGTTATAAATGTCAGAATTGTCTTAGTGATATACAGTATCTAGATGTAAATATTTGCTGATTCCATTTTGCACACCTAACATTTATAAGTAATAGTACACAAATAATAAATAAAAGACTGGCATGTATGGTATTCTATACAGTTATGACTGACTCATAGCTTTTCCCTGGTAAATAATGTGTATTGAGTGGGCACGGAGGCTTAGTGGTTAACCTCGCACCACCACAGTTGGGGATTCGAATCCCCAAATTGGGCCCAAAGTGTCAATATTTTGTGCGGCCACCATTATTTTCCAGCACTGCCTTAACCTTCTTGGGCATGGAGTTCACCAGAGCTTCACAGGTTGCTACTGGAGTCCTCTTCCACTCCTCCATGATGACATCACAGAGCTGGTGGATGTTAGAGACCTTGTGCTCCTCCACGTTCTGTTTGAGGATGCCCCACAGATGCTCAACAGGGTTTAGTCCATCACCTTCACGCTCAGCTTCTTTAGCAAGGCAATGGTCGTCTTGGAGGTATGTTTGGGGTCGTTATCATGCTGGAATACTGCCCTGCGGCCCAGTCTCCGAAGGGAGGGGATCATGCTCTGCTTCAGTATGTCATAGTACATGTTGGCATTCATGGTTCCCTCAATGAACTATAGCTTCCCAGTGCCGGCAGCACTCATGCAGCCCCAGACCATGAAACTCCCACCACCATGCTTGACTGTAGGCAAGACACACTTGTCTTTGTACTCCTCACCTGGTTGCCGCCACACACGCTTGACACCATCTGAACCAAATAAGTTTATCTTGGTCTCATCAGACCACAGGACATGGTTCCAGTAATCCATGTCCTTAGTCTGCTTGTCTTCAGCAAACTGTTTGCGGGCTTTCTTGTGCATCATCTTTAGAAGAGGCTTCCTTCTGGGACGACAGCCATGCAGACCAATTTGATGCAGTGTGCGGCGTATGGTCTGAGCACTGACAGGCTGACCCCCCCACCCCTTCAACCTCTGCAACAATGCTGGCAGCACTCATACGTCTATTTCCCAAAGACAATCTCTGGATATGACGCTGAGCACATGCACTCAATTTCTTTGGTCGACCATGGCGAGGCCTGTTCTGAGTGGAACCTGTCCTGTTAAACCGCTGTATGGTCTTGGCCACCATGCTGCAGCTCAGTGTCAGGGTCTTGGCAATCTTCTTATAGCCTAGGCCATCTTTATGTAGAGCAACAATTCTTTTTTTCAGATCCTCAGAGAGTTCTTTGCCATGAGGTGCCATGTTGAACTTCCAGTGACCAGTATGAGGAAGTGTGAGAGCGATGACACCAAATTTAACACACCTGCTCCCCATTCACACCTGAGACCTTGTAACACTAACAGGTCACATGACACCGGGGAGGGAAAATGGCTAATTTGGCCCAGTTTGGACGTTTTCACTTAGGGGTGTACTCACTTTTGTTGCCAGCAGTTCAGACATTAATGGCTGTGTGTTGAGTTATTTACACTGTTATTTACACTGTTTTTACACTGTTACACAAGCTGTACACTCACTACTTTACATTGTAGAAAAGTGTCATTTCTTCAGTGTTGTCACATGAAAAGATATGATCAAATATTTACAAAAATGTGAGGGGTGTACTCACTTTTGTGAGATACTGTATGTCCTTGTGTCTGTTATGTTATTTTAAATATTTAATGTCTACAGGAAGTCAAATGACTTACATATATACTATAGTGCTCGTGGCCCAAAAAGCACGATTCTGATTCTGAGCTTCTGCTTTCATGAGTCCTCCATTATAGGTCAGTTTAGTTCAACAACCTTGCATCATCCAAATTTCCTGAAGATCATGGGATGAAGAAAAGTACATTCTCAATTTTCTCATTCTTTATCTTCTGTGATATTGTGATTGATTGACGAGGTCCCTTTACAAGTACAGCTCAACTTTAAAAAGATTATAGAGTGAAAGTAAATTATATTTTAAAAATATTTATTTAAGTAAATCATAAGAATGTAGTTTGCATGTTCTCCCCGTGCTTCAGGGGAGTCCTCACCCAGTGCAAAGACATGCGTTGTAGGCTGTAAGATTTAAAAAAAATAAAATAAAATAAATAAAAATAAAAATAAAAGGCTAAATGGCACTGCAATCATGGAATCACCCTTTCCAAACATCTATAGTCCTTTAAGGCTCATTAAAGCTCACTTTTTCATATCTAATTTTTATCTATCACTGTTAAATCAGTCATTAATAGCAACCACCCAGCCATTATGATCATGTGTTTTGTGGTTTAGCGAGGGTGCTATTTTACCACTGGGCCCTGTTTCCTGTGTTTCTCTGCTTCCTGTTAAAGAGTTGTTGCAGAATGTGTCCTTTACTCTTCCTTGAATTGCCGTTCCCTTCTGTGGTAAGAGCTGTTGCAACACACCCTGGATACACACGCACATGCCAGTAAACTCAACAGGAGGAAGTAACACACTCATACTCTTGTTCAGTGTCATATTTTTTTTAGTCCACACACACACACACACACACACACACACACACACACACACACACACACACACACCCCTACATATATGCACAGACACAAAGTAATCACTAGATGGCAGTACAGCTCTATATCATTTCCATAGCACCTTTTTGAACATTGCACCAATCACATAAAATCTGTTTTAAACATATAATTTGTGTCTATAATAGTTCTTATAAAATACATTCAAACAAGAAATGTAAGTACACTTAGTCCAACAGGCTTGCTGTTCCTGAGAATGTACAAGTTAAAATAGAAAAAAGGAATCCATAACATTTTAGTAGAAGGATTCAGAATAAGAATTATATGAAAAAAAATTTTTTATATCACAAATCTTCCCTTAATCCAACTGCAAAAACGTAGCCAATACATGTTTGGTGTGCTATATCTGCTGTTTCATTTCTTATTTTTTTTTATTAACAAATGGCTTTAAGTTTATAGGGAGCAAGGTGGTTAAATGGTTAGCATGTTTGCCTCGCACCTCCTGTGCTGGCGGATCGAATCCCACCTTCGCCCTGTGTACGTGGAGCTTTGGGGGTTTCCTACAGGTACTCTGGTTTCCAACCCCAGTCCAAAGACATGTTGTTGGTTGACTGACATTTCCAAATTGTCTGTAGTGTATGACTGTGTGTGATTGTGCCCTGTGATGGGTTGGCACCCCATCCAGGGTGTCCCCTGCCTTGTGCCTGAGTTTCCAGGGATAGGCTCCAGGTGTCCCTGTGTAGGACAAGCAGTATGGAAAATGGATGGATGGATTTCTTTAAATGGATTATTTTTTTTACTTTTGTGGAAACAAAAACAATAGCACCACCAACGGTCATAAGTAAAAATACACAGAATAGCTGGGACTTAGAATAATTGGAAAGCTGGGGCTTTCTTTCCAGCCCAGACTGTAGATTTATGTAGCCATTCAGTAAAGACTGTGTCAAGTGATTATACTTGGTAAAATTAACGAAAGGCCTAACTAATAGCTAACATTCTTGGGTTTGTGTGCTACAACTGCCTACTTCAAAACCCACCAGAGATTTTCTACAGGGTGACTGTGATGGCCCTGTAGAATATTCCAGGACTTCTTCTGCAACCAAGCCTTGGTGGAATTTGAGGTATGCTTGGGATCATTGTTCTGTTGGAAGGTCCAATAATGCCCAAGCTTCAGCTTCCTCACAGATGGCATGACATTTTCTCCTAGGATTGCCTGATACTTCAATGAACCCATCTTGTCTCCCACACACTACAGGTTTCCAGTGCCAGAGGATGAAAAGTAACCCCAGAGCATCACTGAGCCACCACCATGCTTGACTGTGGACAGAGTGTTCTTTCTTCATTCTTCATTCTTCTTCCTCCAGACATACCGCTGATCCATCCTGCTGAAAAGTACCAGTTTGTTTCATCGCTCCACAGAACAGAATCCCAAAACTCAAAACTTCTGTGGCTTATTTATATGATTTTGAGCCGACTTTTCTTGTATTTTTTGGTCAGTAGTGGCGTACGTCTTTGAGTTCTGGCATGGAAACCTTCTGCGTTTAGTACGCACATTACTGTGCTCACTGAAAACTCTGTGCCTGTTGCCACTAAGTCTTGGTGCAGGTCTTTTGCATTCACTCGAGTGTTTTTCACAACCTGCCTTCTCAGATATCTGGTTGCAGCCGTTGATAGCTTCCTTTTTCTGCCGCATCCAGGTATTTCATATAATTTCTGCCCCTAGCCAGTTCAGATATTTCATGTGTTCCAGCTCAAGCACACCTGGTGCAACTAATGAAGCTCTTGATTAGTTGCATCAAGTGTGCTTGAGCCAAAACCTTTTTGCATATGTGTGCTGTTGTGAGGGATTCTATTCAGGGGGTTGAATAATTTTGTAACTGGGGAAGTCATTATAAGTTGCATTTTCAATTGAATTTGGGAAAACCACTTATAGCATTCATTTGTTGTGTTAAACTATTTCAATTGCTTTTGTTTGATTTGTTCATTGCAAACAGCTGAAAATCTGTAAATTTTGACAATAAACCTGATTTGCAATAGGGGTTGAATAATTTTGATTGCAACTGTAGAAGGGACACCCCAGCAAACATGCCAACATGTTGTTGGCTAGTGAGGCAGTTCACACTGTCCTATATGGGGTTTGCACATTGGTGTGATGTTAGCCCAATTTGTGCTGCTCATATTGGGCCAATGCTGAGGTCAATGTTGCACAAATATGCAAATAACCCTGGGCCAATATGAGATTTTATGGTTTAGCCCTGGCCCACCTTACCCACGGCTTGCCTGTGAAGGACCAATGTGGGCATGCTTGCTGGGACAGCATGATCACGGACTAGAAACCCTTTACTTAGCAATAGTACTCATTAGAAAACAATTAAGCATTATTGTATTTGTTCTCTGGGAGGAAGGTATGGCCTTACTCTCCCGTGTTAATCATATCAAAGTTAACAAATCGTGGGTGTCTTCATGAGGGCATATTTAGTTCCTCTGTGTCTGTTCAGAAGCTTTATGTCATAACATGAGCAGCAATTCGAAAGAGTTTCTGAGGCTTGCTTCATGTTTCTCAGGTTCTCTCTGGTTGGTAGCTGTTGTGTGGTACGGCAGAGCTAGCTAGTGGGTGGGAATTTTCAAATTATTTTTAGCCCTCACTCATCATAGTATTGCTAAAGGCCATGTAGGCAACCATCTTGGACCACTAACATAACTTGGGGCCATTATGCTTTCTAGCACTGGTTGTATAGATGATCTATATAATACAATATTCTGTATTTGACCTAGAAGTGAGATTTGGGAATGTGAAGTATTTAAAACAAAGTTTTTGGGAGATTTGCTAAATTAGTTTGTAAAATGAAACTAGCAAATATTAGCTACACGTTGGCTGATTAGCCTCTGTTGGAGTGAGGGGAAACTTGGATTTCATTTCTTTTTCAAGTGTATTTGTTTCATTCAAGTCTTCAGGAGATGGCACAGCCCTTCTTGCTGTCTTTATGGCTTTCTGGACCTAAAAAAAGAAAAATCACAGTGAGGTTTTAAGGAGTAGAAGAGAGTTACAGTATATAAACATTACTAGTAGTGCTTCAGTGGTAGAGGCTATGTGCTATCGTATGGTTTTGAGTTTTAATATTTGCTGCCAGAGAGCCATTGCTGGACTTAAAGTTCAGCCAAAAATGAAATTTATACAATATAGCTTTCCTTAGCTTAAAAATATCTGCTTGGCCATGATATGGTTGGTGTCTAAAATGGATCAAATTATATTTATGTACAAAATGTACATGTACTATAAACAAAATTACTTAGGTATACAATGACTTTTGAAGTGAACTTCATTGTGCTAAGCTGCCAGCAAAAAACTGCTGTTAGCAATATTAGCCAAAATCCAAAGAAGCAAAGTCACAGAATGGTTGATGAACTACGTGTGGGTTAAAGGGACACATCTATATATTTCTCTCTCTTTTTTTTCCCCAAAATATCATAATATATGCCAATTTTAATTAATTTTGGAAAATGAATGTCAATTAATTTGGAAATATTAACAGTTTTCAAACATCATGATTAAGCTAAAGTCTAGACTGAAAGAAAGTACATTAACACAACTCTGAGACTCAATCAGTAACAGTAAATGATTAAACATACCCTGATCTTCACTTTGTGATGACTTGTTCTTTTTATTCTTTGTCTTCTTTTTACGCTTTGTTTTCTCAGACATTGATGTTTCAGCAGTAGGTTCCTCTGGACTCTCTGTGATGTCCTCTATGGTATTAGTGGGTGGTGTCAGTTTTGTGGTAGCGGATGGACCAGGATCTTCCTTACCCACTTCTCCCCCCACATCCTTACCAGCTCCTTTTTGTTTAGATTTTCGCTGGAAAGTAAATCTTTTCTTTTTCGAAGGTACACATGACAATTTGATACCTTTATTGCCCTTCAGAGACGAGGATGGGGTCTGCTCTTGCAGCATCTCACTGTCTTCTTCCACTGGATTCCCCTCTGCTGCATACTTTTTATTAGATTCTACCATTTTATTGATTAGATCATGTGGAGAGCTGATGTCATCAGGAAGGTTGCCAAGTGCTAGCAGGTATTTAGGGTTGTGGTATTTGTGGGCAGGCACTTTCAGAGTGCCCTTGTCTCCCAGACTCACTTGGAAGCGAGAGGTGGCTGGCAGTGCGGGCCGTGTCGGTACAGTCACCCGGGTTGATGCTGCTGTATTACGTTTACTGATGCTGAACTCCTTGAAGAGGTTGAGCTCACGTGAGATGGCATAAAGCTCCCTAAAGTCCCGGTTGAAGGAGTCGACAATTTGTCCTGACATGACGGTGATTATGTTTCTGTCCATACGTGATGAACTCCATGAGAAGCTGGACAATACAAGAGACAGAAAAGATTTAACCATCATGCTGTGTTTATTACTTAGTAATAAGTGTCCCATTGCATGGAACGTGCCCCATTGCATGGTTTTAATTCTGTAACAATGGACTGTAATAGAATCAGTGATGATGTGGTGTGCTATGGCCTGATACAAAGAACCCACTATTACACCACAAAGTGAATTATTTTCTTACAACAGCACATCTGTTTCATTCATATTATACCACAGCAATTTGTCAATGATTACATATAATGGTGGAATGTCTGCAAATCAAGTTAGTAATTTCATTTACAGCAGCTAAACTCAGCAAAAAACTGAACAAGTTTCACAGATAATTGATGAACAAAAATGGAATAATGAGTCCCTGAACATGGGGGGGGGGGGGGGGGGGGTCAATATCAAAACTAACAGTCAGTATCTGATGGCCTCCAGCTGCTTTAAGTACTACAGTGTATCTCATCCTCATGGACTGCACCAGATTTGTCAGTTCTTGCTGTGAGATGTTACTCCACTGTTCCACCAAGGCATTTTCAAGTTCTCGATCACGTCGGAGGGTGGGGGGCGCTGACCCACGTAACATTACATGTAATCTTCCACTGCAAGGACGATCAGCTGTCCTTCCTGTCTCCTGTAGTACTGACTTAGGCATCTTACGTTACAGACATTGCAGTTTATTGCTCTGGCCACATCTGCAGTCCTAATGCCTCCTTGCAACAGGCCTATGGCATGTTCACGCAGGTGAGCAGGAACCCTAGGCATCTTTCTTCTGCTGTTTTTCAGAGTCAGTAGAAAGCTCTCTTTAGTGTCCTAAGTTATTGTAACTGTGATCTTAATTGCCTACCGCCTGTAAACTGTTAGTGTCTTAAGGACTGTTCCACAGGTACATGTGCAATAATTGTTTAGGATTCATTGAACAAGAATGAAAAACATTGTTTAAATCCTTCCCAATAAAGATATGTAAAGCTTATTTCGATTTTACAAAATTATCTTTAAAAGACAGTCTCCTGAAAAAGGGATGTTTCTTTTTTTTTGCTGAGTATACAATCAGTCTCATCAGCCTATCTTTGTTTCTCACTTTTGAAGTTAATGTTGCTGTAACCCACCTCGTTCAGCCCTTGAATAATAATTAGTTAATTTCCAAGTAGATTCAAAGCAGGAAAAGCAGTTGGTGTTCAGCCTGGAAATGTATTTCTACACATTCCCAATAACTTGTGCAACACCAAGCAGGGCATTTTATTAATTAACTACTAACTACTAATTAACTACTAATAATCCATGATTTGAATTAATTACTGTTGTGAATGAGCAAAATCATTTAAATAAACCATATAGATTGTTATAATAGATTCTTTCTAAGTTTCTATTTCCAGGAGAGAGTTGTGCATGCTACATGCCATTTATTTCAGGACATCTTGTGGTACTTAGACATTTTTTTAATATGTAAATGCTACAGCAGGAATCCTCAGTCATATCTGCAAAGGGCCAGTTTCATTCCAGCATAATAGGAGGCACACTTGATAGTTGATTGGCGACCAAGCTAAAGTGATTAAACAAGTGGAATCAGGTGTGGCTCCTACTTGGCTGGAATGAAAACCTGCAGCCAGACTAGTTCAGTGTGGATAAGATTGAAAACTCCTGTGCTACAGAATCTCTACCCTTTAGGATAGATATTTACTTTTCATTTTATGAAATTAATGTCTTTCTGTGTGTGTGATTAATTAATGGTAAGACATGTTTGACTGAATACTGTCAAATAAAATTGACGTTTGCTCATTCCCGTCACTTACCAAATCTGAAAAAGCAATATGGTCCTTTCACATATAAATAGTTCATTCTTGCATTAAAATCATGAAATTGGAAATGGCGTTTCTTGTTTACATTACATATATGATTGTGTTATTTCATGATTGAATGATTCAAAATGTTTACTGAATATTACACTTTAGGATGAAGAACCTGGAAAAATGTGATGTTTTTTTTTTATTTATTTTTTACATGTTTTAATATTATTAACCTCAAAAATAACGATAGCCCACACCACGTTTAGCCACACCCAGCGTTCCAGTAAATATAAACCAAAATTTGCATTCGCGTAACTCGGCATTAGTGTAAATAAACAAGCCCTTGTGTTGGGTGGCTGACTACTGGGGATGCTGTCAACCAACAATATGGTAGAAATCTACCATATAAGTGCACTTCTTTCAGGTGTAAAGTAACTGTCTATAGTCCAGCTGTATCACTGCACAATTTGTCAGACCCTTCTATTCAGTAGGAACAGAACATCATGGGACAACCACCTTGTTGCTTCACCTTTCAGGTGGACAATTATTTGCAGACTACAGCTCATTTCCATGCACAGCTTGTGTTAACTGCCCTTAAGCCCTCATCTGATCATAACGTCACTGTTGGCTGGATATTTTTGTTTGGTGGACTGATTCCTAGCCAAACAGAGAGTTGGGTTCTAATGTTTGTAAGGGTTCAACAGAACCAGTTCACTCACCTGTAAGATCCGAACATCACTTTTTCTCCATCTATAAGCATGTATTTGTTGCTCAAACTCCCAGGGACTCTCCCAAAGGACAGGTCAAGTCCTACACCTCTCAGCATGCGGGTACGGATATTCTGTAAAGGCAGAGTGGTTTACTTTCTAAATTAATTTGCTCTTAAAGGAAAAGGATCCACTTTGAGGTGGTAACAATAACTGCTTCATCACGTCATCCCATCAGTGATTATTTTCCTAAAACAGCATGCCCCCAAGTGTTTTATAATTTATATATAACATACTGAATCAGTTTCAGGTGTTCACTCATAAGTGACAACAATAATTAACACTACGTTAGAATTAAATATCGGAATTTCAGATTAAAAGATGCTCTTCTGTGTGTATTCTGCTCACCTGGATATGGTGAGGGCTGACCTCCAGCCTTCTGCACATGTCGAGGAAATGTGGCCCTCCCTTACTGTCCAGTATAATGTAGACAGCAACGTTACGCCTGGAAGCTGCATCCAGCAGATCTTGTAGGATCTGAAGATCTGTGAGAAGGTCCATCACAATAGCTACAACCTGAGAAATACATGTATGCAATAAAAAAAACCCTAAACTTCACAGTTCCTGGGATTTAATAGACCATCTAAGAAATGCACAGAAGTAAGTATTGTAAGTATTTTTTTTAGCTCATTAGTTAGCCAAGAAAACATAAAACTGATCAAAATCCCCACTTAACACCTGATAAAACTGCAGCAGCTGGTATTATAACCATAAATGTCCACCATAAAGTTCTGCAAAAAAGGATAATGCAACACATGACTCTACTACCACAGAATTTTAAAACTGTTGGCATAATAAACACACCACAGCTGAGGGTAAAATGGTAAAAAAAAAAAAAAAAATCTTGTACATCTATAATCATATACCTTATTATGACAGTGCTTACAACTCTACATTTTCAATAGAATACTACAGAAATGCAAGTCATATATTGTTTGACTTGGGAAACTGCTAGAAGACTGAAGATGAATGAATGAATGTATCAAGAATCTACATCTACACTAACCATCAACCCCAGCACATCACATGACCAAGTCACTGTCTCCCACTTCCGCCCTGTGTGTGCGGAGTTTGCATGTTCTCCATGTGCTTCAGGGGCTTCCTCCAGGTACTCTGGTTTCCTCCCCCAGTCCAAAGTCATGCATTGTAGGCTAATTGGCATCTCTATATTGTTTGTAGTATGTGAATGGGTATGCGATTGTGCTCTGCGATGGGTTGGCACCCCATCCACCTTGTGCCCCGAGTACCCTGGGATAGGCTCCAGGCACCCTTGCAACCCTGTGTAGGATAAGTGGTATAGAAAATGGATGGATGGATTTTTTTTTGTTGTGTTTCCTGTAATAAAACCAGCTGCATGAATGAATGAATAGAAACTACTTGAATAGAGAAATGAGTGTAAAGGTTTGCATGCCTTGTTGTTTCTGGTTGAAAAACTAGCCAGAATCCAAGTAGAATCAATAGGCTGGTAATTTTTTTTTCAATGATCATTATCTGTGGATATCCTAGTATGTTGGTTAAATGTGGTTCCTGCTTAAGTAAAAGTTTAAGAGTTATTTTGTGTGGCAGAATGATGAGCCAACCAACACTCATTCACAGTGAAAGTATTCATGACCTTTCAAACAGAAAGCAAACCAAGTCTGATGAAATCTGATAAGGCTGATCTGACAGGGTAATCTTTTAGCTGAAGTTCTAGTGTTGAGTAACACATCTACACATTAAAAAGAACATAAGGCCACTCAAAAAGAAAGCAAAACCCTGACAAGGCTGCAGTTAAGTAGGGAATTGAAAACAACAGGGTGTGCTGTTATGGAAAAGTAATCAGTGACAGGGTGGTGTTATGTGGCCAACCTCTAAATTCCAATAACAGCACATCTCAAAGTGTTTTGTTCCTCTTATACCACAGAAATATTTATTAATTAAAGAAATATGTCATACTATCAGATCTGTTTGTAGTCATGATTAATGTTGTGGAATGTCTTTGCAACAAGTTCCTGTTAATACTTCTCATTTGAACAGGGGTTCCCTTTAATCAGCTTTACTTGGACACACAGTAAAAGCACAGTGGTTAAATGCTGTCTTTATATGCTGCCTAACTATCCATTAATTATCTGGCAGATGCTTCAATTGTAGGGCTGTAGAGCTTCTGTCCGGTCTTAGACTCTAGTCTGGTCTTGAACTTTTTTGTATTGAGTTGGACTTGGACTTTGTCTCAGTCAGACTCACTAGATATGTTCTTGGTCTTGACCAAGAGTTTGTAAATAATAACGTTTGTGTTGCCGTTTCTTTGTCTTGGCCTCAAATAGGATTCAATGGTTTTTGGTTCCGATCTTGACTCAGTCTTGCTTTCATTTAGACATGACTTGATTTTGTGGCGAACCCCTTGACTCAGTTTTGACTCTATCTTTTTTTAGTCCTGGTTTTGAAAATGGAAGTCTTGACTAAAGTCATACTCAATCTGAGTGAAAAAAACATTAATGTAAACACCTCAATTGTAAACCGATTAAGGCCAATAAGATTGAAATTTATGTCTGACTGAACAAGGTAGGTACAACTGTTGTGTATGCCATAACTGTTGTGTTTGATTATGTTACCCTATCATAATGTGCATTTGCCTCTCAATGCGCTCCTTTAAAATGATTCACTAAGAAAACACAGTGCATATTACAGATTTTAATATATTTAAATAAATGTAAGCTTAGATAGATAGATTGATAAGAGAGCTGAGAGGAGAATAGACAGACTGGTTCGAGCGGACAGGAAGGCTAACTATTACGATACTAATAACCACTTTTTACAACAATGGTGAGCAGAAAAGCATCTCAGAACACACAACATTAAACCTTGAGGTTCATGGGCTACAACAGCAGACGACCACACAGGGTTCCACTCCTGTGAACCAAAAACAGAAATCTGAGGCTACAGAACAGGAATCTGGGCAACTGAAGATTGGAAAAAATGTCACCTGGTCTAGAAAAAGCAAATATATTGGTGTTCTTATTAAAGAGGCCAGTGAGTAAATATTTATGTTTAAAAATGCGTGGTATACTACAGTACTTGCTGCTACAACTACAAGTACAACTGCTAGTGAAAGAGTGAAAGTACTAGGCAGAAATAATAGTTCATTTCTTCATAAAATTGTATGCTTATTTTTCAATAAATATAACAGTATTTATGATTTGAAAACTAAAATGAAGTTTTATGTAAGTGCATTAATGTATACATCAGCAGAATTTACAAGATATACACACAGTTGAGATACTTTTTTTTTGAAACATTAAAAAATGTTCTAGTGTGTTTGCTCTTTGACTTTGAATAGAAATTTTTATACTTTTACCTTATTTTTTTGCTAGTCAGCTCCCGACACAATGTCATTGTATGCACAAATTCTAAGTGTCTAACAGTCTCGACTCATTGATGGCGCTCACACTCTTTTGGACTCGGAATAAATCGGCAAATTATCTATCCCGAAATGACGCTGATTGACAGAACAACGTCTAGTTTCCATCACTCCAAAATAGATGATGACAACTCACCATCTTAAGGCACCATCATAAGGCAGTGACTTAAAGTCAGTCAGCTGCAGAAAAGTTGTATTATTATTGCATTTTGTTCATCGTAACCTACCTCTTTATACATTCAGAGGGTGGGACCCACTTTGAAACGGTAATATTAATTGGTTTCACTACAACTGAATGACAATTCATCTATATCCAAAGAACAAACTTTTCGATTCATTTGTAAGTTATATTTCAGATCAATCAAATAATTCTAAATTTTAAATCTGTTGTCTATATGTAAATAATATCTAGGTAATAACTCTTCCTTATTCATGGGTGTTAAAGTTTATATGAGCCACAGCAGCAGAATGATTCAGAATCACTTAGAATCACTCATGATTCAGCCCCCAAACTGATATATGAGTATGAATTGTGTTATCAAGGACAACCCAAACAAACAATCTACCCATGCTATTATCTTTCGCACAACAGAAATCTGGCATTTATCACAGGTACCAGGTTCTAACTAGGGTGAGTGTTATCACAAGAAATATCATATTGTCGTGTATCACGAGATATATGTGTGTGTGTATGTGTATATATATATATATATATATATATATATATATATATATATATATATATACACACACACACACAGTTTGCTAACAAACTACTAGCAATACACCAGTGTTATATTTCATAAATTAAAAACCTGTTTGAATGTACAATGTCGCTATCTCAAAAAAGCCTATTATAAAAGCGCATGTTTAAAAGTGAATGTACTTTGATATGGTTTGTGTTGTTCAGTGAGATCAATACACTACACACATGCTTTAAACTAAATAGAACTGACATTCCTCTCTGCTGACTAAAACTTGAACTACATCTTACACTGCTTGTTGATGGACCTGTTTTTTTTTTCCATGGTAGCGCTGTCAGACAGAAAAATGCCCTGGAGCATGCCAGAATTCGAGCTCACAAACTGTCAAGTCAGTTCATGTCCAAATAACACAAGTCCAATTACTTGGAAAGCAGCTACAAGACTACGACTACAACCAAAAGTACGCTACTACGTCGTTTATTACAAAATTGTACAAAAGCCTCTTTGTGCATACTTGTATATACATATAACAAAAAACAAAATGAAACAAACAGATCTTTCTGAGAACGACTTTTCCACAAAATCTGTAATATTATCATGTTATTGTTTTAAGTGGAAAAATAGTGGCTGGGAAGTGAAGTTGACGCACGTAGCTGAAAAACAGACAGCTCCTTCATTTAGTCACAGAAATGTCCTGTTCTTCTGTGCGTTTGATAGCCGTTGTGCATGATAAAGTTACGAACATGCAAAGAGTTGCAGCAGAGATAACAATGTAGCGTGTTTAAAACAGTAGCAGATTACACAGGCAAAACGTTTTCAGTGCAGTCGAGCCCACTGAACCAAGAAATGGAGGTAGCTGTAGTATGATTTAGGGCAAGTCCACTGACACCGTAGCAACACTACTGAGCAGCTGGTTAAGGGTGTTGTTCAAAGGGTTCTTGTCACAAATCAACCACACCCTTTAGACACTTCAGTGCATCAGAACGAGGAAGCATAAGTGCTTTTCTCTTTAGGCTTTTCCAATAAAGCTTATTTAAGGCAGACATTCTTAACATCAGCCACGATTGAGTGGTGTTTTGTTTTTTGTTAGACTCCAGTGCCTCTGAATTTGAGTAAAAATTTAACTTACAGTTACATTTCCCTCCAAAAAATATTGAAACGGCAAGGCCAAATATTTTTTTTTTTTTGCTGTAGACTACATTTGGGTTTGATCATGGAAATATGATTATGAGAAGAGAGTTTAGAATTTCAGCTCTTATTTCCTGGTATTTATATGTAGATGTGTTAAACGGCATAGAACATAATACATTTTGTATTAGACCACTCAATTTGTGGGTGAGCAAAAATACTGGAACATGTGACTGACAGGTGTTTCTTGTTACCCATGTGTATCCTCTTAGATTGTTTGTTTAAATAATAAATAGCTCTGAACATTTGCTCTTGGTTTTAGCCTTCAGTTTCACAACCTCCACAGGGCATCACAATCCACTGTTTGAAGAAGACTTTGACAGCAGAAATATAGAAGACAAACCACAAGATGCAAACCACTCATCAGCAGTAAGAATCCGAAAGCCAGATTGGAATTCGCAAAGAAATACACAGATGAGCCACAAAAGTTCTGGAACCATGATTAACCTCAAACAAAGTGAGGGAAAGGCCAAGTGTGGAGATAGAAAGGATCTGCTCATGATCCAAAACATACAAGCTCATCTGTGAAACATGCTGAAGGTAGTGTCATGGCATGGGCTTGCATGATTGCTTCTGGACTCATTAATCTTTATTGATGATGTAACTCATGATGGTTGCAGGTGAATGAATTCAGAAGTTTACAGGAACATTTTGTCTGCCAATTTACAGAGAAATACATCCAAATTAATGAGGAGGGATTTTATCATGCAGCATGACAATGATCCAAAACACACTGCCAACTCAACAAAGGACTTAATCGAGTGGAAAACATGGAAGGTTTTAGACTGGCCAAGTCAATCAGCAGACCTTAATCCAATAGAGAAGCATTTCACATCCTGAAGAGGAGAAAATCTTCCCCCAAAAAAACCCCAAAACAAGCTGTGGTAAAAGCCTTGAAAAGCACAATAAAAGAAGAAACCAACAATTTGGTGATGTCAGTGAGTTGCAAGCTTGATGCAATTATTGCAAGCAAAGGATATACAACCAAATATTAAGTGTTATTTTAGCTTGCCTAAAAATTGGGTAGTCTGATACAAAAAGTTCTATGTTTTATGTTGTTTAACACATCTAGATGTAAATATCAAGAAACAAAAACTGAAGCCCTATATGCTCATCACATATCCATCTTTTGAGCTCAAACTCAAATGTCATTGGTGTATACACTAAAAAATGCTGGGTTATTTTTTCTACCCAAACGCTAGGTTGAGCCGTTTGGGTCATTTAATTGGGTTATTTTCTGTCTTGGGTAGTTTTTGACTAGTTTTGTGTAACCCAACCACTGGGTTAGTGGCTGGATCATTTTTACTGACAGTTGAATCAATGCACCCCTCTCCCACCCCAATGCATGAGCCTAGCTCCTTGGGTCAAATCAACTCAGTGCAGACTGTTTGAATTCACCTCAGATGGCGGTAACAGTTTTCACACGGACAGACTGTTAGATTTGTTTGGAGAAACAAGGTTCATATCAATATAATTATCCATACGGCCATTACTGTACACTAGAAAAAGCAAAAATGTGTGACAACAGTCCAGTTTACATGACATTAAAAACACTGCTATGTTCATTAGCTTTGGCTTACTTTGTTTGTAATGCCCACTGGACCGTAAGTTGGTTACTCAGTTTTTTGGATGTTTTAAACATCTCCTTTGATCAACATCTGATGTTTTCATCTTAAATATGTGACTTTGAGTAATTTAATTCAACGTCTTTAAATAAACACCACTTTAGCAGCTCTAGCAATACATTCTGAATACATTCTTGTGTATAAATAAAACAGATACCATGTTGATATATTTGTTTATAATGTAGTATATTTGACATTTTCACAGGGTGAAAATAACCCTGAAATTATGAACCCATTTATGAAATAAAATTAACCCAGAGTTTTTGTAAGAATGAAACCATCCTTTGGGTTGAAAAACAACCCATTTGCGGGGTTAAAATTAACAACCCAACTATTAGCCCAAAATGTGCTCTGTCCTATATTTACCCAGCCGCTGGGCTACAAATAACCCAATTTGGGTTGTTTTTAACCCAGTGTTTTTTTAGACTGTAGCACAAACAAATGACTTGGCTTTGCTGTTCCAATAGTTTCGGGCAGGGCTGCATATTTCTATATAACACATACAACACAGAATATATCAGATGGCAGTGACTTCATAAGCAATGCCAAAGGCATTTGCTAGCTAGTCCAGAATTCAGACAAGTAAAAGCTCAAATTTGCTAGTTTAAAAAAGCATGGTAGCTAATGAAATGTAACGATGCACAACCAGCTAGCTAGCTAGTTAAGTTTATAAGTACAGACTAAAGTAAATAAACAAGTATAAGAATTCCTGTGCAGGGAGATGATTTTAGATTTCCATAGTCCTCATCTTCGCCTGAAAGTAGATAAGGATCAGTTTTGATGAAGCACATCGACAAAAATGCACCAAGTTGTTGGCAAACATTTAAGCTATAAGCTCACATCGCAAATAAAAATATTATTCAAGTCTGGCTAAAGTGGTTTTATTTTCTCTGAATGACGGTGCAGGTGCAGCACCACCTTGCTGGTTTTATATTTGTTGGTCTTACATTTGCTGGTTTTGGTTGTTACATCAGAAAGTAAGATTTATATTGAACAATTTAGGCGATAGCTAGGCAAAGACAAACAACTTTGGCAAAAAAGGATAGGTCTTTGATTTATATGAAATCGTATGAGCCACTTTCAACACACACATTTCACATGAGATCGGGATGAAGAGTTTGTCAGATGAGTGTTCCATTAATACTGAGGTGATATACTAAAAACTACAGCTATAACTGGCACCACAATCTATCAGCAAACAAAGGATCCAAGCATTTGTTAACAGACAACCAAAATCCAGGTACTAGATACTCTATAGACGTATAATGTACACCACGGCTTCTTAAGCACTTTATATACACGGATCTCTATAAATTTAAAATCAATTCCTCTCAGCACAGATTTATTTAAGGCCATTACTTGTCTGTTTATTTATTAGAGCCACAGAGCTTTCTATTCCTGAACTTTCCCCTGACCGAACACATTAGATCCAGTTTATAGCCTTGGTTCTCAAAGTATGATCAAAGGAAATCTAGGAATCTGTGAAGCATATCCAGAGGGAATGTGATTTTCTAATTTTGTTACAGTGCTGAAAACCACAACCCACCATTAAGCCTAAACAATGACAAGTGAAATATAATGACAATTTTTGATAAACGAAAAGCTCTCTGGCTTCCAAAATCCAAAGTATTACTGTTTAAATAACGGGCCTACATTTCTGAATGGTTTGTATGTAAAATAAATCTGTATTGATTTTGTGTCTGTGATTTTTAGTTAATAAAAACCTTTTCTTCTACAGTAAAAGGTTCCCTGACTATAAAATATTTACTGATTTATAGACCAACTTGTTTTTGAGTTATTGAGGTTTGGATTAAACCTGATCAAATCAATACAATATTTTTTGATATTTTGTGATTTATACCACTGGAAAAAAAAAAAGAAGAAGAAGAAGAAAAAAAATTAAAACCCACCCCATAGCTTTGCATCACCCAACTTTGTGAAGCAGTGGTGTACACTGTAAGAATGGAGTGTACTGTATAGTATTATGTATTCTGAGATGCAGTTCTGTGTTTTCTATTTTGTTTCGTTTTGAAAACACTTCTTGTTTTAACAAACCTTATGTGCTTCTTGGATCAGCCTACGGACAACTTCTTTAATGTGTGGCCCATTGTCTTTGGGCGGGTGTGTGTACACCATTCCACGCGTGACCCCTTTAAAGAAGCCACTGTTCGGCCAGCCGATGTCCAGCAGCGGCACTTCGGTGTCGGACATCTCAGGCCAGTAGGTCGAGCGTAAAGACGTCGAGTCGTCTGCATGCTTTCGAGCCGTTGCTGCTCCGCTGTCATCGTGCGTGCTGTATGTTTCGACAGTGCTGTGGATCACTTTGATCTCGCTCGCCGACAGGAAGTTCTTGGCGTTGTCCTTATCCAGGCACGTCTTGAACGCACCGTCTCCGTTCTTCAGCAGTTCCTCGAGCGCCACGCGCTGCGTCTCGCTGTAGTAAAACTCCGGCCTGGACTCGGGGATGTTCTCACCAATCCGGCCGTCTTCCATGCACTCTAGCTGTGACTCAGCCATGGCTGCTCTCGGTCTCTCATAAACAGGAGACCTTCTCTTCTCTTCTCTTCTCTTCTCTTCTCTTTTCTTTTCTTGACACTAACTTTAACTCAGAAGTTCTCACGAGCGCGAAAGTAGCGTAGTGGAGCTCACCTTTGTTCACGCGCCAAAGGTGAGCGCACAGGTGGGCGTGGATTAATGAACATACCAAACATTCCACACTGATTGGTCCCTCAAAACCTGGGAAATATATATATATATGTATATGTGTGTGTGTGTGTGTGTGTGTGTGTGTTTAAAAGTATATATATATATATATATATATGTTTAAAAATGAAGGGATTTCCCAGGTTTTGAGGAGGAGGAGGAAGGAGGAGGAAGATTCCTGAGCTGAAATGATTCTCTTTTGTATCTACACCAATCAGCCATAACATTAAAACCACTGTCAGGTGAAGTACATTGATTATCTCATGACTAGGCACCTGTCAAGGGGTGAGATATATTAGGCAGTAAGTTAACAGTCAGTTCTTGAAGTTGTTGGAAGTTGGAAGCAGGAAAAATGGGCAAGCGTAGAGTTTCGGCAGGATAATGCAAAGTGTTCAAAGTGTTGACTATCGCAATCCGATCGAGCATCTGTGTGCTCAACAAACAAGTCCGATCCATGGAGGCCCCACCTCACAATTTACAAGATTTAAAGGATCTGCTGCTAACGTCTTGGTGCCAGATACCACAGCAAACCTTGTTGTCTTGTGGAGTCCATGCCTTGACGGGTCAGAGATGTTTTGGGGGCACAAGGTGGACCTACACAATATTAGGCAGGTGCTTTCAATGTTATGGCTGATGGGCGTATCTCAACCACATGTAAAGTTATATCGATGAAAATAATCTACTTCGGGTTGGTAGTGGCACTCTGCTTAGTGGCCACACCACCTGTTTGGATTATTTTCATAAAACTGCACAGCCTGCAGTGTGTTATTCTGCTTTTATCACAGCGATTTGCTAACAATTACAATGTACAATGTTATTAATGAAAGACATCATGCATTTTAACGGTTTATAGATAGATTTGATGTTGTGGAAGGCACGAGAGAAAGGTTAGTTCCTGTTAACACTTACAGTATGTTACAGCCGTGACAAATAGTTGTTTCCTCACCAAGATCTTTCTCTGTTGCTCTCTCTGTCTCTCTCTCAGTCTCAAAAACACTGCTTGTCATTTTACAGGAATCCAGAACGCATAAACTCCCCCGTCTTAAAGATTTACAAAGATTTACAAAGAAACATTACAAAGCACTGTGTTTCCAAGCGTTCATACTTGAGATGGCTTCCATAAGTGCTAAATAAATGTCTTCTAACAAAATAGCCACCACATCGATTATACGTTTTAATCTAATTACTGACCTTATTCTGAATAAGACAATACTGTGATTAAGGTGTTTACATGAGTTGCTTTTAGAATATTCCTTTCATGTTCCTGTTTTTCATGTTATAGGACATAAATCGATTAATGGCACACATCATTACGTCCCCACGCCACGCTGTCCGACGTTCCCTCCAGAATTTCACGTTTCAAAATACAGTTCGTCTTCATTATGGTATCGTATACAGTTTTGGGTGTTTCAATTTTAATTTCATGAAAGCTTCAAGTGCGGTTAATTATTTGTCATGCTATACATGCAAATAGATGACTGCTTGAAGTCATGAGCTGCATCCGAAAGCGCATACTTACCTACTACATAGTAGCCGAAATATGTGTATTTCGCCTACTATATATTAGGTAAGTACGCGGTTTTGGACGCAGCCGTGCTCTCTTGTTTGCCGTCAAATGGTTACATATATACTGCCATGTGTGTATATGTCCTGTCGCAAAATGTGGTGAAAACTCCCACACAACGTTAATAGTGTGATTAAGGTGTTTACATTATTGGATTTTATATTGATCTTCATAGTAAGTTTTAAGTTTTCCAGTTTGAAACATTAATTAAATAAAGATTAATCAATACTATTCTTTGTGTTTTATTGGAGTACATTGCTCAAAAGTTAATCAACAAAGGTGAGGCATGACAACAGGAATAAATGACAGTTGCAGTACAGTCATCGAGTCTGTATGTGTCATCTGTGTTATTCTCTGAAACACTGCAGTTATAAGAAGGTCTAAAATGATGAAACTGTTTATTTGGAAGGCAGGACAACTAACACAAAATCTCTGAATTCTGCGTAAAAGTAACACTCAAGAAAGACACCTGGGATAAATTAAATAAACACAAATAGCCACACATATGATTCTGACTGTATGCACTCATAAAGGAGTGATGTAGTTGGTGGGAAAGAGTCCGGTCCTCCCTCGTAGCTGTCCAACCCACCAGAAGGATTCTGGTTGGTCCACAACTTCTATAATATCGCCGGCACTGAAGTTCAGCTCATCCTGCTCCTCGGCTATGAAGTCATACAGAGCCTTAACCTTTATCAGTGATGCCTGCACAAACATTATATAATACATTATCTAAATTATTTATATATCATTAAAATTGTAATTGTAATTATGTAAATTTCAAACATGTGACAATATTCATATTTGGTTGCATCCTTTATCTATTATAAGAATGTAGAATTGTATATTTTTTAAAATTTGATAATTTTTGTTATTGCATTATATGCAAATTACCCCCATATCCTCCTGTGGTTTAAAATAACTACCCCGTTTGTGTGTGTGTGTGTGTGTGTGTGTGCATGTGTGTATGTTGTCACCTGTGGAGGTGGAAGCGTTTCTGCAGGACGAGGAGGTGGGCCTGGTGGCCCTGATGGTCCACTCTGATGTCTTCTCTCCTTCAATAGTGACCACACACACACACAATCATGTTTTGAACTTCCTGATAACTTCACTCAAACTACATTTATCTACACTAAAACTTACAGAACATTTAAGAGCAGCCAACTTAGAATCTGCAGGGTCCAAGTGTCTCTGGATGACATCAGGAGAAATACAAGTGTTTTTGTGTAAACATGAATACAATATATAAAAATAAATAAATAAATAAAATAATATGTAAATAAAGAATGATAATGATATAATCCAACTGCTAAAAATGGCATAGGTAAATCACAAATTTACACTTTCACCCTTATAAGGCATGACCGGATCTACGAATATGTATGATATGCAAATTGGAGTCATTCTCATATCATCTGGGGTTTCACTGTAACCACCAGGTGCTTGGAGGGAAAATGTTTTAGTTCAGATGTAAACGCTAAAAAGGTTTACATGCAGAAGAGAAAATTTAATCACTCTTTAATTCTTCTTCTAATACTTCTTCCTCTTCTTCTTCCTCTTAGTAGTAGTAGTAGTAGTAGTAGTAGTAGTGTTAGTATTATTATTATTTTTATTGTGTTCACATGTTAGATGGACCAAGAAGACGGCACAACAACTAGGAAAAACAAAACAAAACAAAACAAAAAAAGACCATTAACAAAGAAAAAAAAAAGGAGATAGTATACAACAATTTGAGGTAAGGGAGCATCAAGATAAGACACAACGTCACCATTTCACCACTTTCTAATGATCATTAAAGGAGTCATATCATGATTTTTAAGGTTTTCCTTTTGTTTGGGAGTGTAATGTATCTGTTTGTGCATGTATAAGATCTGCAAAGTCACAAAGCTCATAGTCTCCCCCAAAGGGATTTATTTTATCTAACAGAGAACATTGCTCCAGACCTGCAGATCAGCATAATCCCGCCCAGAGTCAGCCACGAAGAAATAAGGCGAGGCTTCAGTGAATTCAGGCGCCATGTCGTGGAGACACTGCGTGTTTCGGTGCAAAAGCAAAACCCGTTTGTTTAGCCTTCCGAAAACTGACAAAATTAGGAATCAGTGGTTAATGTTTATTTATAATGCTGTTCCTGAGCAGTACAATCCAAACACTTGCTTGTACACAGAGCATTTTACAGAGTACAGCTTCCTTAACCTGGGCGAGTACAAGGCAGGCTACACACAAAGACTACTCCTGAAAAGTGGGGCGATTCCCACTTTTCTCAGACAATCTTGTGCTTCTGAATCAGAACCTGTAAGTATGTTTGATAATTTAATGAAGTACTTGCTATTGACTGTTCAAATGCAGAGTTTTGTGTTGTGGCTCAGGGCTCAGTTGAAGACCTTTGCTAACGTGCTAGCTAAAGTTTGCAAAGTTGCCTCAGTGTTTGTTTATATGTTGTTGGTCTGACAGAGACATTGATTGTAGCTGCTGTTGTGATTGTGTCTTGAAATGGTTTATGTCGATCGAATCACAGGAATCTTAGCTTTCCAAATATATATTGCACGAGTACCTATGTACACACAGAAACTATGTACATAGCATAGTTAGGCCTTACAGTAGGCGTCGGAATTGACATTGTATCTCAAATGTAAGAGAGTTACAAAATAAAAACTTACCACTGTGAAATGTTCTGCTCAAGTCGTGTTTGCAAAGTTAGTTCTGTTTGATAATTCGCATCAAACTGATACGGTAAAACCAACGACATGTTGCTTAGGAGCTTAGAATTGCTTTAGAATCCTTGGAGGCTGAAGCTAACCCAAGGGGCGTTAAATTTTCAACGCACACTTGAGGTTTTTGTCCAATCACAATGCAATGGGTCCGCTGGCCAATCAGAGTACTCTGGGCTTTTCGGAAAGAGGGGCTTTGGAGAAATTGGAGTGTTTCAGGGAGCCTGGGAATAGAGGCACTGCAATAATGTACATTATGTGACACATAATGTGTTTTTGAACATAAAGCATGTTAACCTATTCTATTACATAAAATAAACAAAATAATTAACGTTTAATAATCATGATATGACATCTCGTATGAGCATTTGGTAGACGCCCTTATCCAGAGTGACTTACATTTATCTCATTTATACATCTGAGCAATTGAGTGTTAAGGACCACGCTCAAGGGCCCAATGATGGTCGCTTGGCAGTGCTGGGGTTCGAACTCATGACCTTCCAATCAGTAGTCTAACATCTTAACCAATGAGCTACCACTGCCGTCTTATCATTAACATTAACATTATTTGTACAGTGTTAGATTTGACGAGTCATTGTATGACTATGTGATGTGATGGGTTGGCACCCCATCCCCCAGCTCATGCCCTGAGTTCCCTGGGATAGGATCCAGGCTCCCTGCGACCCTATGTAGGATAAGCGGTACAGAAAATGGATGGATGGATGAATTTCAAAACATTCTTCATTTATCCCAACAGAAAGTAGGGACACATCTTTAAAGTGAGACAAGAGATTACTAATGCAAGATGGTGGGAAGTGGGCGGGGCTTCCAGGAGTGTCAGTTAATATTGGAAACTTCAAAACACCCATAAAACTAACAGTCATTCCAGATTCACATGTCTATTGGCTTGTGTGTTATTTTAAGTGAGGAAAAAAGAAAACTGCTCTTTTTGCGTATTTTTGAGTGCTAGTTTACTCCGAGTTCTTACGCAATATGCGTAAAGGTTTCCGTGCAGGTCTGCAATTTGAGTTGTCATATCCCAAAAATATATTTAACACTACCCAAACCTGTGAAATACGGTATGTATTACAACAAACCCATTGGCTAAGTACATTAGCTAAGTGAACTAGTTGGATAGTGTAACACATAGGTTCTCTGGCTTCAGCGTCATCATTTAATAATTTGCTTATTATATGTTTATCAGAATTACAGACATGATAGACTAAGATCTTGCATAATAAATTGTAAATGTAATTAATAATTAATAATGCGCAAATTAGACGCAAATGGTAACTATATAATGGAATTGATTGCAGGGTTACTTTAATAAGAGATACTTATGGAAATGAGTGGAGTGTTGTGTGTGTGTGTGTGTGTGTGTGTGTGTGTGTGAGGGTGTGTGTGCTGTTACCTGTGGAGTTGGAAGAGGCTGTGCAGGACAAGGGAGAGGTCTGCTCTGCACCTTTTCTATTTTATTTCTTCTCTCCTGTAAGTGACCACACACACACACACACACACACACACACACACACACTTAAACACATTCATCTTTTACACTTCCAGTCAAGTCAAGAATAACTTCACTGAAGACTTCTTCATCTACACTAAACCTTTTGGATTAGAACAAATTAAAGCAACAGTACAGTACCTGATGAACCGGCCAGGGATCTGAAGCAGAGTTTAAGTGGTTCTGAAATATGAGAGTTTTTGTGTAAATATAAAAAGAGACCATTGAGGCATGATAAGCATCACACTCTACTGGTTCAGCCACACCCTTATTGAGGACTGTTCTGAGATTCACACTATTCTTGTTGCTATAACAGTATAGGGAAATGTGAAATAGCTCTATGACAACACACACACACACACATACTCAAGTGGTAAAGAATACGCATTTAAAACAGATATGTTTAAATGTTCTGCTACAGATTCTCTAAACATGATGTACTGTGTTATTTGGTCATATAAAACCATTCCAGGTCTAGTCTAAAATACCTTGGCTATCATTTTAAGCTGAGGTAAATATGGCTATAACAACAAATTAAATTCTAACAGTCTTAGGATTCTGTCCCTAAATCCCTGCTCAAATCTTCATACTTGAATTTCCTATAATACATTATTGTATCTATAGTAGCAACTTTTATGGAGGACACTCAATATAAACAAACTGAAAACTTGTATAATAGTTGATATGGTTACATTTCTGTGAGGAAATGGAAGGAGTCTCTAATGTCAGTTCTTTGTTACTGCCAGAGGTAAAGCTGTAAGTATTTTTAATGCTGTGGTATAAGAGGAATAAAACACTTCAGAAAATAATCACCTACTCATTCATGCAATTATCTAATCAGCCAATTGTGTGGCTGCAATGCAATGCAGTGCAAAAAAAAATCATGCTGATACAGGCCAGCAACTTTGGGTAATGTTCATATCAACCATCAGAATAGGGGGAAAAATGTGATCTCAGTGATTTGGACTATGGCATGATTGTTGGTGCAGACTGGCTGGTTTGAGTATTTCTATAACTGCTGATCTCCTGTGAGTTCCATGCACAAAAGTCTTTAGAGTTTACTGTTTAGGTACTCGGAAAGTTTAATATATATTTAAAAAAATAGAGGCAAATGGTAACTATATAATGGAACTGGTTGTAGGGTTACTTTAACAAGACATGGTTATGGAAATAGGTGTTTGTGTGTGTGTGCGTGTGTGTGTGTGAGGGTGTGTTGTTACATGTGGAGTTGGAAGAGGCTCTGCAGGACGAGGGAGAGGTCTGCTCTGCATGTCTTCTATCTTTTGTCTTCTCTCCTGTAAGTGACCACACACACACACACACACACACACACACACACACACACACACATTGAAACACATTCTTATTTTACACTGCCAGTCAAGTCAAGAATAACTTCACTCAAGGCTTCTTCATCTACATTAACCCCTTTAGATTAGAACAATTTAAGAGCAAAGTCTTTGAATTAAAATCATGTAGATACAGGCCAGCAGCTTCATGTAATGTTCATATCAACCATCAGTATGATGAAAAATTGTGATCTCAGTGATTTGGACTGTGGTGTGGTTGTTGGTGCTAGACAGGCTGGTTTGGAGTATTTCTATAACTGCTGATCTCCTGGGATTTTTACATGCAACAGTTTCTGGAGTTTACTCAGAATGGTATGAAAAACAAAACCAAAAAACATCAAGTAAATGACAGTTCTATGGGTGGAAATGCCTTGTTGATGAGAGAGGTCAGAGGAAAATGCCCAGATTGGTTCAAGCCAACAGGAATGTTACAGTAACTCAAATAATAGCTCTTTAAAACTGTGATGAGCAAAAATGTACCTCAGAACACAGAAAACATTAAACCTTGAGGTGGATGGGCCACAACAGCAGAAGACCACATAGGATTCCACTTCTATTCCGCTCCTGTCAGCCAAGAACAGAAATCTGAGGCTACAGTGGGCATGGACTCACTAAAATGGGTCCCTTGTCATCAACTGTCAAGTTTCAGTGAACCTGTGCCCACTGTGCAATCAGTGAACCTGTGCAAATGCAGTTGACAGTTTTATTAAAGAGAGACACAGGCAGGTAAATCCGAATCGTGATCCAAAAACGTAATCCAGAAACATGCAAAGGTCAGGTGATCGGCAAACAGGCATAAACGGGGCAAAGCAGGAATCAAGGTCGTGGTCACGGAAAACAGGGTCGAGAAACAAAACAAGAAACATAGAACTGGGAGCAGAAAAAAATATATACTCCGCGCCCTGTGCTGGGAGGCGTGTGGTATATATACAAACATCATCAGCGCGTAGGTGCTGACGGCTGACACCAATCTAGACACACGCTTAAACAATAGCCAATGACAGAACAGAGAGGAGACATAACAGAAACATAACAAAAGCACGTGTCCATAGTAAACAATGTCACGGTTGTCAACATACGAAGAGCGGGCGCTCGCGCACCTTGCTCGTGCACGCGCGCCCACATGCTCTCCACCGCACTGCTTAAAGGGGAAACCATGACAATGTGGCATTTTAAACAAATATTTTCAGAAACAAAGTGTTTTAAAAATATTTTTAAATATATTGTTGCAACTTGCACACAACTGTTGATCTATTGTGTTTCTTTTTCCTTTACTGTGAACAATATTGTTCTTTATCATTGCTATACAGTTAAAGGTCACAGATACTCCTCATGTAGATTCTGTTGACTTAGGACTTGAGACTTGATTTGGACTCTAGGGTAAAGACTCAAAACTTGACTTGGACTCTAAGGTAAAGACTCGAGACTTGAGTTGGACTTGCATTTTATTACTTGTGAACATCTCTACAGGATGGTAACAGTGACTCTACTCTGCACTGATCCACATCACACAGCTTGTTGTTAATTATTTTCCTATAACCACCCACTCTATTGTAGCTTATTCCTTATTTATTCATGTTGTTGCTGATACAGGTGTCTAATATTGATGGTGACATGTCCAGCAAAAATAATATTCTCTCTATTCTTTCTAGTATAGGGGCAGTGGTGGCTTGGGGGGCAGTGGTGGCTTGGTGGTTAAGGCTCTGGGTTACTGATCGGAAGCTCAACACTGCTAAGCTGCCACTGCTGGGCCTTTGAGCAAGGCCCTTAACCCTCTCTGCTTCAGGGGCTCTGTATCATGGTTGACCCTGTGCTCTGACCCCAGCTTCCTAACATGCTGGGGTGTGTGAAGAAAAGAATTTCACTGTGCTGTAGTGTATACGTGACCAATAAAGACTCATTATCATTAAATTTGATTTTCAAAGTATAGTGTTGTCTATCTGCTCAAGTACGTTGATTTATCTCTTTACATTATTAAAAACTTGAATAATTGTCACATTATTTAGCTTTTCACATTGTCTGTAATATCCTCACTATTGTTTACTGTGCATGTGCAGGGAATAAAATCCCAACCAGAGTTTCTACGTCCACTCACCGGCTGCTCAGAGAGGAGGCGTATGGAGCTCTGTTTGGAAATAGAATTGACTGTGTAGTAGTCCACCAGTTCATTTAGAGAGCTGAATTTCTCAGTCCATAGATAATACTGCCCTCTGGTGTCCTGGAGCACCTTAAAATGCTGCACGTCTGCCTCATGCCTACAAGATTATGAAGAAAACTTTAAAAACAAACAAAAAAAATTTCTGACAGGTAAAGCAGACAATATAAATGCTGTATAAGCAGGACGAACATTTAAATGACAACTCAATAACATGTTGGGCTACTTTCACTTTGCTCAACAATTTCCTACCCACAATGCTGTCCAGTGCATAGTCGTGAAGAGGGATTTAGCCTTCCTTTATCTTTACCTAAAGAGAGTGATACAGCAGCACTTTACTTTACTTTAGTCTGTCCAGCTCTCTTACCTCCTAATCTGTACACTCTGCTCAGCATCCAAAGCATTAAGTTTCATGTGTCGCACTTGGTATCTCGTAGATCGCTACGTAGCCAAGCCGAGCCTCTGTTTTAACTCAGAGTCATATAGTTGCATTGCGTTCTGGAACTTTGAGTCCAACATTTGCACAGTTAAACATACTTCTATGTTTAATATTAATATGACGATGAACATCACTGGAAAATGGTGAGCAAGAATTGAAAATGTGATTGTTATCCCTGATGTACTGTATGTTTAAGTTTTGTTGAAATTTGTTCATATATTAAATGCCATTGTAACTGTGCAAGTATTTACAATGTCCTCCAGTAATGCCAGCGCAGCAGAGAACAACCATATCTTTTTACAGGATTACAGGAAATACACCACCAACTGACAAATTAGCACCGGAATCGGTAAAAACATCACAGTAGCACATTTAAAATGTGCTTCAGGGTGGAGTTTTCCTGTGCTGAAGTACTATATTAATAATGAAATGTTGACATGACCATAGCACAGACCTGAACAATATGAGCAGAAGAATAAAGTATGAATAAAAATATACTGAGAAAGAAACATTTGCTATAATACGCAGCAATAATAACAAATCAGTGGGTAGAGCCAAGGCTGCCTATATTGGAGAAACGATTCGAGTTGTTTAGTTGACCTGAACCTAAATAATCTACTTAAGCCTGTAAGAAGGAAAAGATTACTGATGCCTTTAATTTTGTTGTGACTCAGTCTGGTGTGGACTCAATAGTGAAAGTTTGTCGACATGCACAAAAACAAAGAGGAAGCTGGTCTATCTGGCTCAGCTGCTAAAATAGCAAGGAGGATGAAGTGATTTTTCTTCTTCTTTTTTTTTTTTTTTACAATCGTACTTTCCCAGGATATGCTTATCAATCTCTGCTAGCTCGTATTTGAAGGATTTATATGTGAATTTATGGTTGATTCACTTCAAAGGAGTGCTGCAGTGGATTGAATGGAAGTGGATTTAAATAGGATTGACAATACCTGACAGTGTACCTCCATGCTACAGGGGGTAATGTGAAAGGAAAAAAATTAACTACATTAGATATCTTAATCATAATGCAAAAAAACTTAGAGCCGATCACAAAATTAGTGTATATTTTAAACCTCTGTCTGGATTTGAAGAATGTTAAAGGAGCAATAGTCAAGTTTTAAATTTTCTTTCTAGTATAAATAACCTGGAACAATATGTAGAACATGATAACACATAATGATTGAAGCCATAAACTGTTGTTTGTGTTGAATAAGTAAAAACAATCACCCTGTGCTTCAAAAAACTTAATGGCAAGAAACACAATGAAGCCAGAATAAACACTTTTCCACAACAGAGTAATTTATTACTGAAACTGGATGTAGAATTAGTGACGTTGCTCCTAGAAAGGTATGTAAAACACAACAAATGAAGTAGAAATGGTTTATTTTCATTACAGTGATGGTAGTCCTGACTATCCCCATAAAAATGTGAACTGTGTGTTTATAGTAATGCTGCACTTGTGGTGCCTTGTAAGTGGTAATTTGCAAGTTATAATAATGTCATTTCCTACCTCAGCACATTTGAAGTGAAAAAACAAACTAACATGGATTCCTTCACGAAAGAGTGTCTTTTGTTTGCTCTGTCAAGAGTGCATAAGCTCATAAAAATCTACTGTGACCACTTTTACAGTTACAAGCCTCAGTGGCTACTGGTTATGTTTTACAATAGTGAACGTCAAACATTTATGCAACATTTAGGACTGAAATTACAGTACAGAAAGAACAGCGGACACTAGCAAGTAGTTTAGCAACAATCTAGCCAGCTAACATAAATGATAATTCTAATGTTAGTGATTATCTTCTCAAAACTTCAATAGTCAATGTTATAGATTTAACTAAGTACTATACTTGTATGCTAATTGATCTAAAGCCAAATACTGCTATAAACTCATTTAAACTAGAGAAGTGGTGCTTCAGGCTATTCACAGTGTGAACGGCCATGTTGACTTGATGTCATCTAGTAGTTGAGAAGACAAGCCCAAGTTGACAAGTTGAAATTTCACATTCAGGGGGTTCCCTTTCCAAGGGAACTTCGACTTTGCAGTTAGCATAACAGTATGGGGAGCGCCTTGCGCGTGACTGGTATCTGAAGCTTGTGTAAAATCATGCCTCTACTTATAGGCCTGCCATGATCAGGTGACATGGCAATTGAGCACGTAACATGATATATATATATATATGGCACCTGTGAACCATGCCGCCAGCCTTATTATCTTCAGCGAGACTGCATGTCTGTTGTTTGTGTGACAAAAAAAACCGCTTCATTTCTACTCGATATTTTCTCAAAATCTCTTAACTTTTCTATCCCTTTTTCAGAGAAAAACAAAAGAAAAGAGAGGGAAGTAATGAGCGAGAAAGAATTCAGGAAGTGTGTTACGGCTTGCTCCCGTTTCATCACGGGGGTAGTGCACACTTTCTGGGTGAAGTGTTTAGGAGTGTAGCATGCGATGGCAGCCTCGAGAGGCTGCGCATGGTAATGCCTACATTAAGCAGCTCGGCTCGCGACTCACGCTCTTCCCGGAAGCCGAAGCGAGTTGGGTTTCAGAGCTTCGCGGATCTGGGCCGGCCGCTGCCGAGGCAGCTAGCTGTCTCAGGTTCGGGAGATCTCTTATGGATCCGGAAGAGGAGTCGGAGACGAGCGCTGCTCTATCTCTTGCTCTGTCTTCCGGGTTCGGCTCTCCGCTGGATTTTGGAGCGCGCGTCGCTACTCCTCCTTCCACTATGGAAAGCCAAAAGGGGAAGAAAACACACACACACACACACACACACACACATACACACAAATAATAATAGTAATAATTTCTCTCTGACTCCAAGGAGCCAGAAGGATGTGCTAAATACTGAGCAGCATATAGCAGCATATAAAGGGCTGCTTGAAGTGATTACTAAGGCTGGATGAGCCTTTTTCTCCCCAGTGAAAGTAAATCCCTCACACTGCAGAAACTCCCCTGTCTTCCAGAAGTACATGACAAAATATCAGGCTTCTGGGGGAAAACCATGCATAAGCCATATTTATAACCCCACAATGTTGGATTATTCAGCCATTGTGGGGAATAAACGGCATGGCTATTTAGCTATGCTGAAGCTCGAGAAGGCGCTTGCGAGCTACCTCTCTCCATAGATGGCAGGTAATTAGGGGGGCCAGCTTTGCATCCAAACCACCGCATAAGGCCGCCGTGGCATTGGGGGGCAAGCCTATGCAGTAGTAGTCTTGCTTGTGGGTCACGGCAGACAATGACAGTGTTGCAGGCCTAACAAGCAGACCTGCTGAGTGAACTCAACATATGGCGGCATTCAAAAAAGCCAGTTCCTTCCCTGTTGTCTCGAGCTCACCCGGGCATCCACGAGTGGAGCCCGGGGCAGCACTAGTGCAAGGGAGACCCAGAAGGCAATTATGGCAGCCCACCAACCCCCGCAGACAGCCAGGGGAACCAGGCAGCCACAGTCACAGTCTGCTACTAGGCCTGATCTGAGAATGGTCATAAAGGCCAAGCAGGCAAAGAAGGGTAGGGCGGGTAGCCCTCAGTGCTACTGTAGGGCCTCCCCTAGCCAAGGCGGTCCCCAAGTTTTTAGTGTTCTCTGGTCAGTGAGCTGTCACAGGGCAACGAAAATTTGATGCTTTCCCTCCAATAGAATGTGGAATAGTTAACGTCACTAAAAAACCATCGGGCAGCGTGGAAACTACTGCCAAATGTGTCTCCATGGGTTCTGTCTACCGTAGAAAAAGGTTACCAGGTCCAGTTTATAGCTTGACCCCCCCGGTTCAGAGGTGTGCCCACCACAGTAGTCAGCACAGACCAGAGCCCGACGTTAGTGCAGGAAGTAAGTTCCCTTTTGGACAATGGGGCCATAGAAAATGTACCCCATTCCCTAAGGGAGGGAGCTTTTTACAGCCATTATTTCCTAGTCCACAAAAAAGATGGGAGTATGCGGCCAATTTTAGATCTGCGTCATCTGAACCGTACTCTTCGGACATACAGGTTCAAGATGCTGACGCTCAAACTTATCGTGTCACAGATTCAGTTCGAGGACTGGTTTGTGGCGATAGATCTAAAAGGTGCATATTTCCACATATAAATATCGCTAGCTTTATCCCCTCGCACCTTCACAAAGTGCATGGATGTCACTCTGGCTCCATTGTGACTCCAGGGCATCTGTGTACCAAACTACCTGGATGACTGGTTAATTCCAGCATGATCCAGGGAACTGCCGGTTCAACATCGAGATGTTGTTCTTGCCCACATGAAGAGCTTGGGGCTCAGGTTGAATCTCAGAAAAGTATGCTTTTCCCAGTGCAGAGGACAACTTTTCTAGGGGTTATAAGGATTCTACTATGATGAGGGCTTGTCTATCCCCAACATGCGTAGGGTCAATCCAATCAACACTGAGCAAGATAAAGCTGGATCTTAGGAGACTATTGGCATTCATGGGCCTATTGCACAGGAGACCGTTCAGTGGCGGCTGAGAAGTTGGGGGTTTCGTCCAAGGACGAAACCTCTGAGAATAGTCAGTGTCACGCGGCGATGCCTACGTGCTCTGAGAATTTGAGTGTCCCCGGTTTCTAGCCTTGGGTCACACTCTAGGAGTGCCTCCTTAGCGCAAGACGGTAATGAGAGACACCTCCCTCACGGGCTGGAGCGCAGTCCTAGACAGCTCTCCAGCTCACGGTCTCTGGTGGCTCCATCCACAAGTGGTGGAGTCCATACGGTGAGGTTTGGCCAAGCAGGATGGCATGTGTTCGCCTCCGAGGAGACAACACATGGCCCGCTGTGGTTCACCCTTACTCCTCCCGCACAATTAGGGCTGGACGCCATGGTGCACATGTGGCCGAGGTCACATCTGTACGCTGTTCCCCCCATCGCTCTGCTCCCACAGGTTCTAGTGAGAGTTCGCCAAGACAGTCTGTCTGCTGCTGGTAGCACCTTATTGGCCAGCTCGAATATGGTTCTGAGAGATAATATCCCTGCGAGATGACACTCCTTGGGAGTTTCCCATCCGCAGAGATCCACTGTAGACCCAGTGAACTGCGCAATAGCTACAGTCCTGGAGTTCTTACAAGAACATTTCTCAGTGGGGTGGGCTCCTTCTACAATCAGGGTTTACGTGGCCGCCGTTTCGGCCAGCCATGCCCCTGTTGATGGGGCCTCTGTGGGGCAACAATCTCTAACTTCGGGGTTTATGCATGGTCTCAGGCAGCTGAGACCCATCTGCAGGCCACGCATACCTTCCTGGGAACTTCTGTGGTCCTGGAAGGTTTGTCAGGTGCCCCATTTGAGCCCTTAGAGTGGATCTACTGTCTCAAGCCAGCGGGCTGATTTATCACCCTCGGCCAGAGCGACGGAACCTGTGGGTCTGGCCCCCGAGGGGCACCAGCTCATAGATTCTGGTCTCACAACTGAGGTTGTAGAGACCATGTTAAATTCTAGAGCACTGTCCACAAGGAAATTGTATGCACTCAAGTGGCAACTTTTTGTCTTGTGGTGTGAGGAATATCAGCTAGACCCAGTGAACTGCGCAATAGCTACAGTCCTGGAGTTCTTACAAGAACGTTTCTCAGCGGGGTGGGCTCCTTCTACAATCAGGGTTTACTTGGCTGCCATTTCGGCCAGCCATGCCCCTGTTGATGGAGCCTCTATGGGGCAACATCCTCTAACTTTGAGGTTCATGCATGGTGTCAGGCGACTGAGGCCCCTCTGCAGGCCGTGCATACCTTCCTGGGACCTTCTGTGGTCCTGGAAGGTTTGTCAGGTGCCCCATTTGAGCCCTTATAGTGGATCTACTGTCCCAAACCGGAGGGCTGATTTATCACCCTCGGCCAGAACTATGGAAACTGTGGGTCTGGCCGCTGAGGGGCACCAGCTCATAGATTCTGGTCTCACAACTGAGGTTGTAAAGACCATATTAAACGCTAGAGCACTGTCCACAAGGAAATTGTATGCGCTCAAGTGGTGGCTTTTTGTCTTGTGGTGTGAGGAACGTCAGCTAGACACAGTGAACTGCGCAATAGCTACAGTCCTGGAGTTCTTACAAGAACGTTTCTCAGCAGGGTGGGCTCCTTCTACAATCAGGGTTACGTGGCCGCTGTTTCGGCCAGCCACGCCCCGGTTGATGGAGCCTCTGTGGGGCAACATCCTCTAACTTCGAGGTTCATGCGTGGTGTCAGACGGCTGAGGCCCATCTGCAGGCTGTGCATACCTTCCTGGGACCTTTCTGTGGTCATGGAAGGTCTGTCAGGGGCCCCATTTGAACCCTTAGAGTCAGCCTCTGAGAAGTTTCTGACTCTAAAGGTAGCTCTGCTACTGGCCCTGACATCTCTCAAGTGAGTGGGAGATCTACAAGCTCTCTCTGTTGCCCCTTCCTGCCTTGACTTTGCCCCTGGATTAGGCAAGTCCTACCTGTATCCTAGGCCGGATTATATTCCTAAAGTGCCTACATCGGCTGCCCACCCTGTGGTGTTGCAGGCTTTCTGCCCTCCTCCGTTCCTCTGGGCATAAGAGCTCATTCCACTAGGGCCTTCTCTAAGGCTTTCTCCAAATGGGTATCCTTGCAGGATGTGTGTGCGGCTGCAGGGTGGTCTATGCCACACACATTCATTCGTTATTACAGCCTGGATATTCATTCCACCCCGGGCTCGAGTGTCTTGCAGTGACGCTCGGGCTTGGGTATTTTTGACCAGGCCGTACCCTCGGTATGACGTAGTGGGTATTCCCATTCCCATACTGTCATGCTAAATGCAACGTCGAAGTTCCCTTTGAAAGGGAACGTCGGGGTTACGCATGTAACCCTGTTCCCTGAGAAGGGAACAAGACATTGCATAGCACTGTCATACCAGGGCAGGCCTGTGAATTGCGTCTTCGCTTCAGATAATAGAGGCTGGCGGCATGGTTCACAGGTGCCATATATATATATATATCATGTGACGCGCTTAATTGCCACGTCACCTGATCATGGCAGGCCTATAAGTAGAGGCATGATTTTACACAAGCTTCAGATACCAGTCACGTGTGCAGGGTGCTCCCCATACTGTTATGCTAAATGCAACATCTCTTTCCCTTCTCAGGGAACAGGGTTACATGCGTAACCCCGACGTTTTCTGTAGTTTTTACCAGTTGTAGGTGGGGCATTACAAGTTGCAACTTCGCCTCAAATGCAGCATAATATAGCTTGGTTCTAGGGGCAGAGCTTTATGTACATGGGCAGGAATAGGGGCGGGCTCAATGAGTAAAAGGAAGCTCTTCTTAATCTCTTCTAATTTATGCATTATGTTATCATTTCGAATTTTATTATTAGCATTATTATTTGTATGTTGAATTTTATGCCAAACAGACTGTATTTTATTTATAAGTTTTTGAAATTGTAGCATCTTTAGACTCAGCTACCTCTGTACAGTATTTTGTTGTTCAAAAGGTGCCTTTAAATGTGCTATATATTAGTTTATTGATTTATTATACCTTTTTTCATTACTTCACTTTTTTTTTTTACTTCACTGACTTAACTATATGCAATTCAAGTTTCTAAATAATGAATATTTTCTTTATGCTATACCTCTATACAAGTAAAAGAGATTTTTTTTTGATTTGTGCAGTGTTCAGTGTTAGACTATACTACCTGACAGAGATGGAGAAGTTTCCCGGAGAGCTCTGGCTGCCACGAATGATAAACGATCCTATTGGTTGGGGCATGAGAGCGTTCTCAGATGCCCGACGACTCATTTCCTCCTGATACCAGCTACAGGGAAAGACCTGACCTTAGAACACCAGGATCAATAAATACACTGTAGATACATAATTTCTGTGCTGTGACTGCTGTCAATTTGGGTCATATTTTATCTTATCTCTAGCAGCTTCATTAATAACTCATTAATGACATAAATGAAGGGCAAAGCAGTACAAATGAAATTTTGCATATTCATAAGAAAATTCATTCTCATTCAGAAAATGTATGACTATTAAGCTATCTCAAGACAGTGATACTAGTAATTTGCCAACCTGATATTCATGTAGATTCCTAAATAACAACAATAAAAAAGTATCACAAGCACTTATCTCCTTAGAAATGAGGACTAATATTACAATCATTACAATCATTTCAGAACTGCTGATGTAAAATGGATTAAAGCCATTATTACAGTATATTCCATACAATCATATCTTAATGCTTATTATTCAGCAAGAAGTATGGTGAGGAATTTAAATCAGTACCCTGAATTTAAGGAGGTTGGTTTGGAAGTTGATTTGAATACCATTTCAACATAGTCTGTTCTGGACTCCACAATTTGAAACCATTTAAAAAAATCTTAAAAAAAAAAAAAAAAAAGGTTACATTTTATAGCATATCTGCAACAGACTCTGTGTCCCAGTATGCATCAGGCCAACAGCGACAGCCACATGCTCTGTTGTGTCTGAGTATTAATTAATACCTGAACCTTGTATCCCAGCCAATCAAGAACTCTTTAAAAGAAGGCCACAATCACTATGTTTACATGCACATCAAATTTCTTTTAAGGTTTATATTCTGTTCAGGCTTTATTCGGATTGCAGCCATATTCCGAATATGATGTTTATATGATGTTTATATGATGTTTATATACAGGCATCAGAATATTCCTGTATACATGGTTTTTGTAAGTATGCCTGAGATGCCATTCCTAAATACCTAGCCTACAGCTAAGCATCTGTTAGCACCCACAGTTCCTTGCGGACTAAGCATGCGCGTGTATATCCTTTCAGTGGATTTTCTGAATAAGATGTTTACATGCAACAAATTTCTGATTAAAACAGGCATATTCCAGGAGTAGGAATCAGAATTTGGGGAATCAGAATATTGTCTCAATCTGAATATTGCCAAATTCCAATTAATATTGATGTGTATGTAAACATAGTCAATATCTTTCATCTGTTGACAATTTTTAAGGAATGTGTATTGCAAAACAGCTGTAGATGTCCATACATTATCTCTTTAGAAAGTAAATCTTCGATCTGTAGTTTTCCCATAATCTGATTATCTATTTTTTATGTGCTTGTAAACATATTGAGTAAATTATTGCCAAAATGTAGGTTTTTGTATTTGGATATTTGACTCTACAACCCTACAAGTCTTGTAGCATACTTAAGTTTATATATGTGTAAACTGGACTTTAATTGTTGTTTTGTTTTAAATTATTTGTGTAAAACTTCTATCTGTATGTGAAACTGTTTTTATTTTACATATGTCCATGCACTCATGTTTTCTATCCTCTACTCTATAACAGCCATGAGTAAATCACTTTTGTTACAGCAAATCCAAATCTCCTTCCCTCAAACCCTCTCTCATTCCTCCCTCATAAAGCCATCATAATAACCTGGGGATGTCGAGGGTAATGTAATTTCTTGGAACGAAGCCCTGCAGACCATGTCTTTCAGCTCTGAACCAGTTATCCTTAGTGCCCAAAATCTGCAGAGAAATGGATCATACATGCTAATCACAAAATTTAGCTTACACACACACACACACACACACACATACATATATATATATATATATATATATATATATATATATATATATATATATATATATATATATATATATATATGTATATATAAAAGACATTTCAGATGAGTTTCAGTGAGGGTATTATGGCTACTTTTACTGCACTTCTGACCCCAATTAGTCCAAAATCCAGAGATGAGTTGCTTATATTTGGAAAGTACATAGTTCAGGTTTTGATCATGATAGCAAAAAGTATCACTGATACAAAACACCCTGGTACACACAGCACATGACTCTCCACCTATAATTTTTTTTTTTTAGGTTTTATCTTTATACACATCTATGGACTGTCCTGGGTAAGGAGCACTAATTTTAATTTTTAATTTTAAAGATTGGGTAAATGTTTGGGTCATAAGGACATTTAGCCTTGCCTTAATTACGTCTCCTTTCTTGAAGCTCATTTCATCATCGGCCGTGGCGGTGAAGTCGAACTTGCCGATTGCCTCCATGATGGAGCCAGCTCATGGATTCTGAGAGAGAGAGAAAGCAAAAGAGTGAGAGGCACACACACATAGAGAAAGAGAGAGAGAGAGAACAAGAGAGAGAGCTCATTAGAGATGGCATTGTTTTGCCCTTTTCAACTTGCTTTTGTTAATATTTTCTGAAAGTACAGCATTAGAAGTAGGCTTTCCAGTCTGCAAATATCCATGCAATTCATAGGAGATAGTTAGGTAACAAAAAACATTACTGATGACTGATGACAAGTCCCTTGGCATAAAATAAGAATTTCCCTTCTTGCTTTACATTGACCAGTTGATATCTGATTTTATGGCTATTGTAGTCAACAAGCAATGTTAAAAAGTTAACAAGCATTTTTTTCCCCCTTTTTTCCCCAATTCCCTAGCTAACTCTAACACCTATCACATAACAACCTACAACCTAACAACTACCAACTAGGGAGAATGAAGGCTATCACGTTCTTCCTCCGATACACCTGAAGCCAGCTAACCACATAACAGACATAACATACATGGAGGAAATGCTATCCACCCCTTTCTGCGTACATGAGCTCACAGACACCCATGACTGGCTTGTGTAACCCATGATTGATAAGGGAGAGAGTGTATGCCATCCTTCCTATACAGAGAGAACAGCCAATTTTGCTCTCATGGACTCCTGGCCATGGATGGCTGTGACACTGACCGGCATTCAAACATTTTATACATAATCTTATTTTTTAAAATAATAATCCTATTAAAATAGCACGGACACATTCTGGTTGTCCATGCCCATTCATGCAACATCCAGTTACACCGTCATACTGTCTTAAACCACATCAGCATTTCCACGTGAGCCTAGATGTATTTTTATTTAAATTATTATTATTAGCAACATTAGCATTATAGCTACCTGCTAAATAAGCAAACCTTGGACACCAAAAATGTTTTAGAAACATTTGAGATAAGTGAAAAATGATTAGACCAATTGTTGTTATTAAACCAGATGGAGTTTAGAGCTACTTTCCACATCGCTTTTATTTTTTTTATCTGATTGGTCAGAAGTTGCTGATTTAATTTTCTATTTTTGTTCTTTACACAAGAACTTCTGCGGCAGTTGCTCCATATAAATAGATTAAAAAAATAAAAGCGAGTAATTGTTGATATGGTGAAGTTTTCTGTCTTTTTAAGGAGATTTCTGGAGTTTTATGCTTTGTGGTTTCTCACAAAGCAATATCACAAGTAGAGTGTTTCTTGTCTTATTAACATCGATCGAGAGAGAGAGAGAGAGAGAGAGAGAGAGAGAGAGAGGGTAAAGGAGAAAACTGACTGGTTATACCTGCTATAATGTAAGTGATAACAGGAAATTGTTTCATAGACATTCCACAACATTTAATGCAACTGTACGTGGATAAATAAAACATTGTTAGGAATGAAACAATTCAGGATGCGCTGTTATAGGAACATAATTAACTTTGGCATGGTAACACATCACACAACCCTAGCATTGATTAATTTCCTAGAAGAGTGATTGATTCATTTTATACTACAACAATAGTGCCTTTTGTCCATTTATAGTTATGTCTTTATCAAAATGCAAGTTCCCCTTGTTTACTGAGAGTTCTTCTTCCAGGTTGAATGTGTCTGGACTTGGTCACTAGAGAGGAACTTGAGATGACTACACCATTTAAGCATTAACTTTTAGCCTCCTCTTCACATAGCACACAACTACACACCCACACACACAACTGAAAGGACAGATGATTCAGTCTATAATGAATGTCAAGCCTTTGCATAAATTACTTGTGGACAGTGAAGTAGTATGGCAGTGATCACACACCAGAGGAAGCTACATTTAATCATCAGCTCTAAATGAATAGCTGTCATAAATGCCCATTTTATTTTGGCAGCGCTGAACACGGACATGCGCATCAGTCTAAATTAAAGTGTGCTCTCCTTGGCTATGTAAAACCACAGTGTCATTTTGAAGGCACATTGCTTGAGATATGGGCTGTATTTCGAACCCTGTGCTTTAGATGACTCAAGCAAAAGAACAATATAGATTTTTTCGAGCATCCAAACATACGATATGTGTTTCATGTTACGTGTTTGTGCTTTTGTGGTAACACTATTATATGGTCCAGAAATAAGCATGTAGTATATTAATACATGTACTAATGCTTTCATAATGATGATTTAACGCAAGCACTAATCATTAGCACATAAGGAAATATGACTCAGTTTTAATAAAGATAATTTTATTGTGAGTTGTTATTTCCTGATGCACTAATTATTAATGCAAGTGTCCATTCATCATCATGAAAGCATTACTATATGTCTATACATGATAGTATTTTTCTAGCAAAACAAACAGTCTCCTTTTGTGTTCTTGATAAGAAATCATCGACCTCTGCATTCTTACTCAAACTAAGAACATTTCCTATGTGTCCTAAAAGCCTGCTGAAAAGCAATTCACATTATACAACAAACATTTGGTTGTCCTGCTTTCATACAGTAAATCATTAACCATGCTCGAATACATAAAGCATAAAGAGGTTACAGGGTTGGTTTCCTCTATTTCCTATCTCTTTGCGTTGCTACTTACTTTTTAACCACCCAGATCTCACCCAAGCAGGCTTCAGCCTCCAATAAACTGTCTATTTGTAGGCAGCCTCAGACTTAATTTTAGAAGTCTTCAGAATCTCAGATCTACACAGAGCAGCTAGTCAGGCTTCCATCGAGTGCTTGGCTGGTTCATAGTCTGCAGAAAGAGGAAGAATGAGAGGAAAATATTCGCCTCCTCCCCTTGACAACATGTGTTGGTGACCTCAGTTTCAATGCTGACCGTTATTCTCACAAGGTGAATGTGTGAAAGTAACAGTCTAATCTAATGATGAACCTTTAACCAACGTGTTTCATTTAATGTATATCCTATTGTTGGCCATGAAGAAATTAAATTCTATAGCAATACCCAATATATATATATATATATATATATATATATATATATATATATATATATATATATATATATATATATACACATACACATACACACACACACATACATACATACATACATACATACACACATACATAAATACATATGAATTATTGGCTAATTATACCACAGCACTACTATATTCTCAATTCTGATTGGTCAAAATTTGCATGGCAAATTAAATTAATTTTAATCCATGATCATTATCTACCATACCAACTTACATCAGGAACTTGTGTGTTAAATACTCCATCTGAACTTTTGGTGTAATTGTTGATATGCTGATATATAAGTTTTCTTTCAGGAGTCTCCAGTTTCAGAGCTTGCTAAGCTTTCTTCAGCTTGCAGGTAACTGGTAAATGGAGAAATAAAGAGAGCTAAAGGATGCTTCTATAACATAAGTGATAACAGGAAAAGACTTGTTTTGTGGACATTCCACAACATTTAACGTGATTATAAATGGATAAAAAGTTCTTTAATAAATGGAAAATTATTAGTGATGGAAAATTGCTTTGATATAAGAGGAATAATTAGCGGAAGCAGATTTACAGTTACCAAGGACAGCACATCCCAACTGACCCAATACTAACCTTTTTTTTAATGAACAAACCTGTCATACTTTTGATCCATTTATAATTACATTTAATTCTTGTATTTTGCATGGATTTAATGAGATAGGCCTAAACCACCATTCCTTGCTTGATGTCTAGTGTATGTGTATGCAGTAATGATGATGAAGAGTTTACGTTTCATATTTGCAAAGTCATTTGTCATACTTATTTTTTCGGTTCATCTCTAGTCAAAAAATATATGCTGACACAAGGAGTGAAATGATCTGCCAGTTAACTAAGCAGAACTACATTGTGACATGTGCAACTTCACATATACTAACACGGACACTAAATCACCCATGCATTCTGCATGGCAATACTTACGAACAGGAAGTGGTTTGAGGCAAGTCTGTGGCTATGTATTGAAAAACAAAAAGGTCAGCTGATATATTAGTTGAGCACCAGAATAATAATCTTAAAATAAACCTAAAGATAAAGACAACAGAATAGACGCAATAATGAGCATAATTTGTACATGTATGTAAATTACAGGGATTTTTTAAATAGAGAAATTAGCGATAGTTAAAGCAGAAAAAATACAGCAAATATTTGCATGTCAGAGATGATTTTGCTTCTGTGACACTTTATGTCTTGAAAGGGCTTCCAACTGTTACAATGTGCACTTCCTGTTCAAGTGTGTGTGGAAGTTCAAAAGTGGCAATCACAATGATAGGTCAAGTTAAGAAGTGTGTACCAGTATGTGTGAGTGTTGCAAAAGAAAAACAGAGAGACAGTGTGTGTGTGTGTGTGTGTGAGTGTGTGGACATGTTTTTTTATTTGTTGGGGACCTAATGTCCTAATATTTGACAGTTCTGACCTATTTGACAGTTCTGACGTTTTGGCTGGTCCCAAGGAAACTGTTTTCGCTTAAATTTATTTATTTATTTATTTATTTATTTATTTATTTAAAACCTACAGCCAAAAAGGTTTCCTGTTGGTTATTGAGGTCATGAGATTATGGTTAGGTGTTGGTTAATATAGAATGCCTTAATATAGAATTAAGAATTATGTTAGTAGGATGTCCTCAGATGAATAGTAAGATGAAAATGTGTGTGTGTGTGTGTGTGTGTGTGTGTGTGTTTTCCATATGTTCATGAAATCCATGCTAGATAACACATTTCTTTTGGGTGAGCTTCAACTGAACGAAAAATCTGTGAAAATATATTAATATGACGAACAGACCCCTTTAAAGGAATTGCCAAGTCACCTATTTCACACACATTCGTCCATTTGCTGAGCCTGAATCAAAGCAAAATTGATAGTTGTTTGCTAATTACTTTGGTTAGGTTTCACATTGAACCTTACTAAATGAACTAAGAAAAACAACAACAATAACAACAAACTCTGCCTCAGGGGCATGTAGGTCTGAAAAGCTATTTGGAAAGATTCTTTCATTCATTGGTCAGGAATATGGTGTGTGTTTATAAAGTATGTATGAAATCACATACACAAAAAATCACCCAAGCATGGAGAACATTTAGCTGGCACTAAATAAATGATTTAATAATTACTATGCCTTTTTTTTGTTGCTATAAAACATTTTGCATTTATTCTCTGGTTTTTGTCACATTTCTGTAGCTCTGCTGGCTCAAACCGCACTTCGTGGCTCAGTTAAAAAAAAGCATGCTGCAACCCAAAATGCACGACGTGCAAGATTCACTTCCTGGAGTCGAGTCGATACAAAGTCTAATACATTTCTCACTGCAATCAAACCCTACTAGAGTTCACTTGGAACCAGAATTAATACACATACATGGATATTCCATGTATGAGGAAGTGATGTAGAAAAGATGGATAGATGGATGGAGAGGGAGAGAGGAAAGGAAGATGGCTAAGTGGAAAAAGAAAGGAGAGTTGATGTGTATTTCCCTTTAGTTCACTTTTGTCACAGCCCAGTTTTACTGCAGAGGGTGCTGACCATAACACACTGGGAAAGAGTGACAGACAGAAAGTGGAAGTGTGAGCGAGAGAGAGAGAGTGAGAGAGAGAGAGAGAGAGAGAAATGAACTAACTAGAGTTCAAGTAACTCTCACTCTCTCTCTCTGTGAATGTGTGTGTGTGTGTGTGTGTGTGTGTGTGTGTGTGTGTTTGTGTGGAAACCTGACATGACATTTCAATAAAACAGTGCTTCACTTTATGTAACAAATGTTTTTTTTGATGAGAATATTAAGACAATGATGGCATTTTACAGTGAAAACCTGAGGCAAAGTGAACATACTGGACTATCAAAACGGTTTTATGATGCATGAGCCCTGTCAGACCTTACTGTTCATGTCAATCAATCCCGTGGCCATGGAAATGGAAATGAAGACTGATTTATTATTGGTCAGGTGTAAAGCTATAAACAAGCTATAGAGAGGAATCCTGCTGCATGAGTCACTCATTCAGTTTAAAAATAAAAATCATAGTAAAGAATTTCTAAATGCTACTCAGCAGATGCTGAAAATTGTCTTTCTGCAAGTCCCAAAGTTCTGGAACAAGGGCATGAATAGAAGATGAATCCTTGACCATAGGTAAGTAGAAGTAAATAAATATTTAATACAAATCTAAGGATTTATACAAAAAAAAATTCTGGATATCCATCCATCCATCTTCTATATTGCTTATCCTTCCAGGTCATGGGGAACCTGGAGCCTATCCCAGGGAGCATTGGAGACAACGCAGGGTACACCCTGGACATGGTGCCAATCCATCGCAGGGCACAGTCACCTACACATTCACACACCCATTCATACACTACAGACAATTTGGACATGCCAATCAGCCTACCATGCATGTCTTTGGACTGGGGGAGGAAACTGGAGTACCCGGAGGAAGCATGAGGAGAACATGCACATCCACACACACAGGGCAGCAGCGGGAATCAAACCCCCAACCCTGGCGGTGTGAGGCGAACATGCTAACCACTAAGCCACCGTGTGTCCTAAATGAAAAATAACTAATTAATTAAAAATAAAATAATTAAAATGTCCTTGTAACATTAGCATAGATTCTAGTTAACCACATTTTGTGTATTTACGAAAACTCTGTGCTGAAAAATACAATGCTGTTATACATTTAAGAGGCAAATGCAGCCATTATCAGCAAATAAAAATTTGTAAAAATGTGAATATTGTATCCAGAGATAGGATAACACTTTGTTTGGATTGTAAAATGCATGTTTTCTTAAATTCACTGATGATAAATGATGAAAAATAAAGTTAAATGGAACCCCAATTATGGAATCACCTTTCTGTTGTTAGTATGTGATGATCAAATTTTCATTATGTGCATGGTTATGAGTGATTATGTATTTGCACAACAAGAACTCATAAGTTTTCCAATGTGATTTATTTGTCATCATCTCTCTAAACAGTGTTCAGAATGATTAATGTTGCCAGAGACAAGGTGGCCTTCAAACACTCCTCATTACAAACTGGTTAGTACTTCTTTCTTCCAACAGGGGGCAGAAATGAACTGTAGGTCAAAGGGCCTACTGTGCACTAATTTAAGAGCACTTCTCAGCATGAGGATCATTTATCCATTTATTTTTGTTTAATCTATTATTCATAGACCTGCTAGAGAAATTGGACAATGTTTTGGAGAAACTGAACCTCATTTGATCCTCAATGTTGAACCATTGACAGTTCAGATGATGACCATATAAACTTGCAAACTGATTAGCTGTGCCTTAATGTTTGATAAATCCACTTCATACATGTTTACTGAAGTAGCAAAAAGTGTTATTGATCATTCACACTATATAAAAATTCTTTTAAGAATTTAATGAGGAATTTTTAATAAATTGAATGTCTAGAATTTTCTATTCCGTTCAATGAATCCACTCCAAAAAATCCCAAAAACACATTGTCCCAGTGATTTAGTCAGGTGATTTTTCTGCTGTGGTTGGGAAATTTGGGACCAAATTTCTGCATAATGTAAACATGAATAGAGGTGAAAGATGATTTAAATTATTCATCTTACTTTGGAAGATAACAAATAGTATTTCAACAAAGCTAACAAAATAAACTATGATCCTTATGTACTTCCCCTAAAATGCTGATTTATTATACATGGGGGCACGGTGGCTTAGTGGTTAGCAGATTCCCGCCTCTGCCCTGTGTGTGTGGAGTTTGCATGTTCTCCCTGTTCTTTGGGGGTTTCCTCCAGGTACTCTGGTTTCCTCCCCCAGTCCAGAGACACTTGTAGATTGATTGGCATCTCTAAATTGTCCGCACATATCTACAAGGCAGTATGACATGGACGATCCACTTCACTGCTGTCATTCCCCTATGATCCTCAAAATACCAGCAATTGTACAGGTACACAAAGATAAAGGATAATTTTGCGATACACACAACATGTGTAGCATTCTGGGAAAAACTTTCAGACATTGTGACTGAATTCTGGAAACCATAAATAAATTTCAAAGTGACGTAGAAAGGTTTTTATTTACTTTATAACCTTGCAAACGCCACTTAAGGTAAATAATGAGCCAGTTTAACAAACACGGCTATGAAAACATTCCTACTGCTCAAAGATGTTCCCTTTCAAAGGGAACTTCGACGTTGCATTTAGCATAACAATATGGTACTAGTATCTGAAGCTTGTGTAAAATCATGCCTCTACTTATAGGCCTGCCATGAGCAGGTGACGTGGCAATTAAACGCGTCGCATGATATATATATGGCACCTGTGAACCACGCCACCAGCCTTATTATATTCAGCGTGACTGCATGTTTGTTGTTTGTGTGACAAAAAAACGCTGCATTTCTACTCTAAACTTTTCTATCCCTTTTTTTAGAAAAGAAAAGAAAAGAGAGGGAAGTAATGAGCAAGAAAGAATTCAGGAAGTGTGTTACGGCTTGCTCCCATTTCATCATGGGAATAGTGCACACTTTCTGGGTGAAGTGTCTAGGAGTGTGGCATGCGATGGCAACCTCGAGATGCTGCGCATGGTAACGCCTACATGAAGCAGCTCGGCTCACGACTCGCGCTCTTCTCGGAAGCCAAAGCGAGTTGGGTTCCAGAGCCTCGCGGATCTGGGCCGGCCACTGCCAAGGCAGCTAGCCGTCTCAGGTTCGTAGGATCTCTTATGGATCTGGAAGAGGAACCGGAGATGAGCACTGCTATATCTCTTGCTCTGTCTTCCGGGTTCGGCTCTCCGCTGGATTTTGGAGTTCGCGTCGCGACTCCTCCTTCCGCTATGGAAAGCCAAAAGGAAAAAAAGAAAAGTGAATAGAAAAAAAAAACACACACACAAAAATAATAGTAATAATTCCTGTCTGACTCCGAGGAGCCAGAAGGATGTGCTAAAAACCGGAAACAGCATATAAAGAGCTGCTTGAAGTGATTACTAAGGCTGGATGAGCCTTTTTCTCCCCAGTGAAAGTAAATCCCACACACTGCAGAAACTCCCCTTTCTTCCGGAAGTGCATGACAAAAATAACAGGCTTCTGGGGGAAAACCATGTATAAGCCATATTCATAACCCCACGATGTTGGATTATTCGGCCATTGCGGGGAATGAACGGCATGGTTATTTAGCTATGCTGAAGGTGGAGGAGGAGCTACCTCTCTCCATTGACAGCAGGTAATTAGGGGGGCCAGCTTTGCCATCCAAACCACCATGTAAGGCCACCGTGGCATTGGTGGGCAAGCCTATGCAGTAGTAGTCTTGTTTGTGGGTCACTGCAGACAATGACAGTGTTGCAGGCCTACCAAGCAGACCTGCTGAGTGAGCTCGACATATGGCGGCATCCAAAAAAAAAAAAAAAAGCCAGTTCCTTCCCTGTTGTCTCGAGCTCACCCGGGCATCCACGAGTGGAGCACTAGAGCACTAGTGCGAGCATGGCAGCCTGCCAAACCCCAGCAGACAGCCAGGGGAACCGGGCGGCCACAGTCGCGGTCTGCTACTATGCCTGATCTGAGAATGGTCATAAAGGACAAGCAGGCAAAGAAGAGCGGTCCTGAGGGGCCGTGGAGGGACGTATCAGGGGACATGAGGTTGTTAGGGCAGGTAGCCCCCAGTGCTACTGTAGGGCCTCCCCTAGCCAAGGTGGTCCCCAAGTTTTCAGTGTTCTCTGGTCAGCGAGCTGTCACAGGGCAAAGAAAATTTGATGCTTTCCCTCCAGTAGAATGTGGAATAGTTAACGTCACTAAAAGACCATCGGGCAGCGAGGAAACTACTGCCAAATGTGTCTCCATGGGTTCTGTCTACCATAGAAAAGGGTTACCGGGTCCAGTTTATAGCTTGACCCACCCGGTTCAGAGGTGTGCTCACTACAGTAGTCAGCACAGACCACAGCCCGACGTTAGCGCAGGAAGTAAGTTCCCTTTTGGACAAAGAGGCCATAGAATATGTACCCCATTCCCTAAGGGAGGGAGGTTTTACAGCCATTATTTCCTGGTCCGCAAAAAAGATGGGAGTATGCGGCCAATTTTAGATCCGCGTCATCTGAACCGTACTTTTTGGACATACAGGTTCAAGATGCTGACGCTCGAACTTATCGTGCCACAGATTCAGTTCGAGGACTGGTTTGTGATGATAGATCTGAAAGATGCATATTTCCACATAGGAATATCGCCCAGCCACAGGAAGTTCCTGAGGTTTGCGTTTGGAGACAACACGTACCAATTTCGGGTTCTTCCCTTCGGGCTAGCTTTATCCCCTCGCACCTTCACAAAGTGCATGGATGCTGCTCTGGCTCCCTTGCGACTCCAGGGCATCCGTGTACTAAATTACATGGACGACTAGTTAATTCTAGCACGATCCAGGGTACAGGCGGTTCAACATCGAGATGTTGTTCTCGCTCACATGAGGAGCTTGGGGCTCAGGTTGAACCTCAAGAAAAGTATGCTTTCTCCAGTGCAGAGGACAACTTTTCTGGGGGTTATATGGGATTCTACTATGATGAAGGCGTTTCTATCCCCAACGCGTGTAGGATCAATCCTATCAACTTTGAGCAAGATAAAGCTAGGTCTGGGCATCCCCTCCAGTCTCTACGAGAGACTGTTGGGCCTTATGGCAGCAGCAGTCAACATCATACTGTTGGGCCCATTGCACATGAGACCGTTTCAGTGGTGGCTGAAAAGTCGGGGGTTTCATCCGAGGATGAAACCTCTGAGAGTAAGCAGTGTCATACGGCGATGCCTACGTGCTCTGAGTATTTGGAGGTACCCGCAGTTTATAGCCTCGGGTCACACTCTTGGGGTGCCTCCTTACCACAAAACGGTAATGACAGACGCGTCCCTCACGGGCTGGGGTGCAGTCTTAAATGGCTGTCCAGCTCACGGTCTTTGAAGCGGCCCTCATCTGGAGTGGCATATAAATCACCTAGAGATGTGGGCCGTATTCCTAGCACTGAAATGCTTTCTTCCTCAGTTGAGAGGTCACCATGTGCTAGTTGTGGCAGACAACACAGCGGTGGTCTCATATATCAACCACCAGGAAGGGTTACATTCACGCCCCCTGTTCAGGCAGGCGCAACTAATCCTTCTCTGACCAGAGGGAAAGTTCTTGTCAGTGAGTGCAATGTACATTCCGGGCAGCTGGAATGTAGGGGCAGACATCCTGTTGAGGCAGGGGCTGAGGCCCGGGGGTTGGAGGCTCCATCCACAAGTGGTGGAGTCCATATGGCAGAGGTTCGGACAAGCGGAAGTGGATTTGTTCGCCTCCAAGGAGACACACTGCCTGCTGTGGTTCACCCTCACTCCTCCTGCACCATTGGGGCTGGACCCCATGGTGCACACGTGGCCGAGGTCACGTCTATATGCCTTACCCTGATTGCTCTGCTCCCACAAGTTCTAGCGAGAGTTCGCCAAGACCGTCTACGTCTGCTGCTAGTAGCACCTTATTGGCCAGCTCAAATATGGTTCTCGGAGATAATTTCCCTGCTCGACGGTACTCCTTGGGAGATTCCCATCCGCAGGGATCTACTGTCTCAAGCCGGAGGGCTGATTTATCACCCTCGCCAGAACTATGGAAACTGTGGGTCTGGCCCCTCAGGGGCACCAGCTCATAGATTCTGGTCTCACAGCTGAGGTTGTAGAGACCATGTTGAACGCTAGAGCACCATCCACAAGGAAATTGTATGCGCTCAAGTGGCGGCTTTTTGTCTTGTGGTGTGAGGAACGTCAGCTAGACCCAGTGAACTGCGCAATAGCTACAGTCCTGGAGTTCTTACAAGAACGTTTCTCAGCAGGGTTGGCTCCTTCTACAATCAGGGTTACGTGGCCGCTGTTTTGGCCAGTCACGCCCCGGCCTCTGTGGGGCAACATCCTCTAACTTCGAGGTTCATGCGTGGTGTCAGACGGCTGAGGCCCATCTGCAGGCCGCGCATACCTTCCTGGGACCTTTCTGTGGTCGTGGAAGGTCTGTCAGGGGCCCCATTTGAGCCCTTAGAGTGAGCCTCTGAGAAGCTTCTGACTCTAAAGGTAGCTCTTCTACTGGCCTGACATCTCTCAAGCGAGTGGGAGGTCTACAAGCTCTCTCTGTTGCCCCTTCCTGCCTTGACTTTGCCCCTGGATTAGCCAAGGCCTTCCTGTATCCTAGGCCAGATTATATTCCTAAAGTGCCTACATCGGCTACCCACCCTGTGGTGATGCAGGCTTTCTGCCCTCCTCTGTTCCTCACACCGGAACAAGAGAGGATGCACCTGCTGTGTCCAGTAAGGGCTCTCTGTACTTACGTCCACTGCTCCGGCCAGTGGCATAAGTCGGAGCAGCTGCTTGTCTGCTTTGACGGTGACAGTAAAGGTGATGCTGTGTCAAAGCAGCGCATCTCTGGATAGTGGAAGCAATCTCTATGGCTTACGAGGCGCACGGTCTCGCTACGCCTCTGGGCATAAGAGCTCATTCCACTAGGGCGGTCGCCTCCTCGAAGGCTTTCTCCAAAGGGGTATTCTTGCAGGATGTGTGTGCTGCTGCAGGATGGTCTACGCCACACACATTCATTCGTTATTACAGCCTGGATATTCATTCCACCCCGGGCTCGAGTGTCTTGCAGTGATCCTCAGGCTTGGGTCTTTTTGAACAGGCCATACCCTCGGTATGACGGAGGGGGTATTCCCGTTCCCATACTATTATGCTAAATGCAACGTCGAAGTTCCCTTTGAAAGGGAACGTCGGGGTTACGCATGTAACGTTGTTCCCTGAGAAGGGAACGAGACGTTGCATAGCTCTGTCATACCAAGGCAGGCCTGTGAATTGCGTCTTCGCTTCAGATAATAGAGGCTGGCGGCGTGGTTCACAGGTGCCATATATATATATATCATGTGACGCGCTTAATTACCACGTCACCTGATCATGGCAGGCCTATAAGTAGAGGCATGATTTTACACATCTTCAGATACCGGTCACGCACGCAAGGCGCTTCCCATACTGTTATGCTAAATGCAACGTCTCTTTCCCATCTCAGGGAACAGGGTTACATGCGTAACCCCACCGTTTTCATTGCTAGCTTGCTGGCTAAGTGTGCTTTAGAAAAACAGAATGCCATTCTTTGATCATGTTGTTGGCTACGTACCATAAAGCCTGTGAGACATAAATCTAATAGTCAGTTTGCAAACAGTCTAAATACCGGATACCAGATACACTGATGTCATCACTGACACTGTAGACATGGCAGTGGTTAATGTTGTAAAATTACTTATTGATTTAAGTACTGAATATTTCACCAGTGATATTATTGTGAACAGTGAGTGACGAATAGGGAAGCTTTGGTTCATTAGATGTTGTAATTGACATTTTCCTCAGGAAATGAGACTAGAGAGACTGATCAGGCTGTTATGGGTCACACTGTTATGGGATGAATTTCTTCCAAAACTTTCTCTGAAAGAATTTTGAAGTCTTGATGGCATATTCATTCAAAACATCAAGCTTTGGATTGAAAAAAATAAAAAACATCTGTCTACTCCAATACAGCAACTAGACAAACACCATAGGTTTATATAATTTTTAATATGCACTATAATTTTATAGTATAGGAAATGAAGGAAATTAGGAAAAGCAATAACACATACACAAGATCAAAAGACATGAAATGTGTGAAATAATTAAAACCATGGAAATATGAACTGACCTGAGGTTAGATCTGATCAAACACTTTCGTGTAGAAAACGTTGGGTTAGTACTCATTGAGTGGATAATTACTAATCCAAAAGCACTTTGGAGAAGTGTGGATTACATGTCTCCGCTTAACTTTGCTCATTACATCTCCGCTAGCAAGAAGGTTAATGGCGTGCTTCTCAGATCATCCTCTTTGCATGAATGTTCTTTGTAACTCTCAGCAGGGAGTGTTCCTGTAAAAAAAAAAAAAAAAAAAAGAGAGAGAAAAAACGACAGGTGACTATATAAGTTTGAGCGAACGGACAGTCTTCATTTACCATGGGCACACTAAAGAATAACATTCATCTCAGGAGAATAGAAAAGTCATGAAAAGATGAAAAGACGAGCATCAGGTGGCCTCAGAAAGGGGAAAATGGCAAAACACATCGGGGGGTTACACAAGAAAATAGTGCCAAGGTGGTTTATTCAATTCAGACACTTATAAAGTGAGAGGCTTAGAGAGTGATCCGGTGACCTAAGGATAAAAAAAGGATTGCACTTTATAACCAGGATAAAATTAGCTTATGGAGCCAATGGTAGAAGAAGTGCAATGCTAATTCATCCGTTACATTTTACTCTTTATATTTAACATGTCCAAGATTGATTTTGTAATGAAATTCTGAGTTCTTACATTATGCACAATGCTGTTTGATTGTCTCCTGATAGTGGTGCAGTAAGATTTAGCCCTCGATTCATCTTTATTTCATCTAAGAGACCAATAAAGCAACACTTTAGCACTTTAGTTTGTCTAGCTCAAACTAATCAAGTTCCAAAGCTTCAAATTTCATGCTAATGCAGCCATCAACTCCATCACACTTATCATTTCATAGATAGCTAGCCATGCAGAGTCTCTACAGCAACTCAGCCTTGTATAGTTGCATTGCATCTCCAGTTCTTCTACGCTGGATTTCTCATTCATGCGACATTGAATGTCACTGAAAAATAGTGAGTGACACAAGAAACTCTTGGTGCTTTGTTTTCAGGAGCTAACAGCGAAATCTGACCATTAAACTACATTGTAACTGCATTAGCCTTGTCTCCCTGTGACCACCAACCAAATAAATAGCACCTGAATCACTAAACACACCACCATTCGCTCTTTGCCATTAAATCTCAGCTTTCCATCTTTATGCTTGGACTGGATTTAGTCCCACTTGTAAATAGCTTTTTTAACAATCAGTGCATGATGGGAAATTTTCACATGGGAGTTTTTTGATATTCTGTGACCTTTGGCTTGCCACCAGGGCATGACACAGATGTTTGTGTCCACTGGAATAAAACATTAGACAGAAATATTTTCCCAGGGATGTCTGGAAACAGCAAGTTACTTTGCTAAATAGTGTTATAAACTGAAAAAGCATCCCAAAGTATCTGTGATGTTCACATGTCATTTATATACACTAATGGCATTTTGACTTGTGAAGCCCACTGATCTAACAACCTTCAAGAAATCCAACTATTCCAAGTAGTGATGCCAAAATGCTGGCTTTGAGTGAGGCATTTATTTTTGTAACCTGTATAGAACGAGCATGAGGCAAAGGAAAACAGGCTTCCTGTTTGTATGTTTTGGCTGTGCCTCTTCATAAAATATTGAAAGAAAACACAAAGAGAACTAAAAATGGGATTACACTTTATTCCTTTGCCAAGGTTTGATCATTAATAACACACTCCATGGATAAGGTCTAGTAAAAAACAAACAAAAAAACAAAATAAATGTATTACAAAATAAAATAACATTTTATATCTAACAACAACAAGAACAATAACAACAATAATAGTAATCATCATCATCATCATCATCATCATAATACTATAGTTCACATATATTCCTCTCCACCCTCATGTTTAGCTGTAACTCTATAGATTTTTCTTTCTAATACAATGATCTCACACTGATTTGTGATCGTACACTCTTGTATCACTGCTTTATGATTGTATTATGGATTGTCTCAAATGTATGTGGATAACAAATATCTTAGTTTCTTAAACTTCTTCATTTCAGTGATAGTGTTAGTATAGATACTGTAGTTAGCAGACCTGCCAACCCTAAAGAGACATAATGCATCATCTAGTTGAAGGGGGTGGGGTTAATAATGGTAATTATCAGTACCATTTAAATTATTTGTAGTGTCAGATTTGACACTTTGCTGTTGATCTATCTTGTCTTATTTTCTGGCAAAATCTCTTTTCGCAGTGCAGTTTTCCTACCATTTTTTTTAACCCATTTTGTTCACCTGCCAATAGCCTCCCACCAGCCACATCTTCTATCAAATACCAAATGGTAGAGAGGATGATGGCTAACATGTGCTTGCTCTGAAGCCATCTTTTTAAATTGCTGCTCGTGTTGCATCAATGGGTACCCCAACACACTCAGAGCAAAGCGTTATGTAATCTCTTCTACATACAGGAACTCACAGACACTCAGGATTGGCTAGTGTCACTGTGATTGACATGGGAGAGAGAGGACGCCATCCCTCCCATCCAGAGAGTACAGCCAATTTTGCTTCATTGACTCTTGGCTAAGGATGGCTGTGCCAATGTCGGGATTCAAGGAACAGAGGTCAGTCACAAACCAGACAAGATGATGAGTGCACAGCAACATGGAGAGGAATTTTGATTAAAGAGGAAAGGTGTTATTGAAAGAAAAATAACATGTGTATGAGTACAGAGAAAGATGGTGTGTGTAGAATAGAATAATTTCTTTTTGTATTTTTTTTTTACATAATCCCACACACACAGATCCAAACTCATTATTCATTATCCTAATAGCCTAAGTCCATGATATAGTTCCTCAGCCTTATTATTACAGCCACTGTGAATTCACTGTCACTCTCTCTTTCCTTTTTTCTGTCTCTCTCTCTCATTAGCTGATGAAAGCCTGACTAGGGTGCTGACCGAGCTGTGGAGTGTTATTTCTCGCTACACAAAACTCTTTGCAGCCAAAGAACACAGAATTGAAATACAGAGATTAGAAACTCATGGCTCTGCTCATACCAGTGTTTAGCTTATTAATTTATTATTATTATTATTATTATTATTATTATTATTATTTTACAAACAATACGTATTAATTTAGCAGAATCATCCATTCAAAGACATTTACAAGTGTGGAAGACTCCAATCTGGAGCAGAGAGTTGAGTGATTGAGAATTAAGAGTTTTATTGAAGGGCTCTCTTACAGTTTCAACATGACACGTTGTGTGTGTGTGTGTGTGTCACACCTTTCACATTGTCTACCTGATGCAAGCAAATAGCTAGAGAAGATAATATGGCAGATTGATTCCATAGTGTAGTGCAACATAATGGCAATTTCCAAGCTATACATTATGAAAGGCTAGGCTAAGAACAAACAACAAATGACATCATTCATTAATTCATTTTCATTAACTGCTTTATTGTGGGTAGCATCAAATAGATATAGAGCCTATCCCAGGAACACTGGACGCAAGTCAAATAGGACCCCAGCCTATCACTGAGATAGTCCTTGATGTAGAACCAAAAGTTCAAGGGGTCCCAGCCCACTACTATAACCCTAACTGTAACCCCAATTCCCGAGACACTTTACAAAACAGAACAACACACTTTTCCAGTGAGAAACACACAGGGTTGTGTCTGTCTCTGCCCGGGAAGGCAGAGCTTGATCAGGACCTTCTGGACCTTTCGTTCTGCAGCAATGGGTACTTACTATCACAAAGCATCATGCACAAACACATTCACACCTTGGGGCAATTTAGCATAGGCAGTCCACCTACTGGACTAGTCTTTAGGAGATAGGATGGAAACCCAAGTGGACATGGAGAAAACATACGAAACTCCACACCAGCAGTAAACTCAGGATCAAACCTGGGACCCTTGAGCTGTGAGGCGTCAAGACTACTTACTGAGCCACCATGTCACCCCCAACACGTAACAGCTAAACTAGACAGGCAACAATAAAGATCAAAGAGGATAGGAGATGAAAAAAAAATTACCAGAAAATAAAAAGACAGGAAAAAGAATATGTACTAAGGCAAAAGATTCATCATAGAGATTTTATACTGCCATCACAGCAAATGCAATTGTGTTTACTTGAAGCCAATTCAAAACTAACGTAGAAGTTGCTTTTGACAAATTCCCTCCATGTTTACATTAAAAACAAAACAAAACAAAACAAAAAAAACACTGACATGTGCCTTTGCTTTGATTTGACTCTTGTCTCCGCCCTGTTCTCTCATTGGTATGTTTTTATCATTTGATTAGTTTGTCTATTTATACCCCCTCCTGTGATTTTGTCTCATTGAGGTTATCATATGTTTCTGACTGTTGTTTACCCATGTTTCCTCATTTCTAGTTATGCTTCCTGGTTTTGCCCCTTGCCTGTTTTCATGTTTACATGATTATGGATTGTCCTGGTTTGATTACTCCAAATAAAGACCAGGCTTATTTTATACACTTACAAGTTGTAATCTCTTACTTACTTACAGTCACGCCCACACACTGTATATCTGATATCAAACTGTGGTAACAAACATAATTTGGCAAACCGATACTGTATATCCAGGTGAAATTCAGTCAAATCAGGAGTTTCATATGCCCAACAGTGGGACCTCACTAGATCTGAGATTTGTGATTATTTGGTGTGCTACACGAAAAATGGTTGACTTCCGGCTTATCTTATTATCCATGTTAGTGCCATTTCACGCTTGAGTGCATTATTTCATCAACACGGCAATCCACTTCTAGTAAGACGCGATTACTACCATGAGACAAACCCCATTAGACCAGAAATCATTAATGCACTTTGCTTAGTCCTTATTAATGCTTATACCACAGTGCTGTTGAATTCTAAAATCAGATTTTTTAGAAGGTGTTGATTAATTTTCTAGAACATCAACCTTGACAGCAGCTGCAAGGTTTATGCATATTAATATGCTCGTTCTAATATATTATCATTTCTAGATTAACAGTTTGTTCATTCAGAGGGGCTTGTGTGGCAGACTCTCTACATAATCAAAGGCTAATAATAATACAAATAATTATGTTAAAGAAGACGTGTGAAGACGTGGGTTTTTGGTCTTCATTTAACCCTTTCCTGCAGGTGGAATGCAAATTGACTTATCTGACATTTTCAATAAGTGTAAACAAGTTAATTACTTTATTGCTGCAAGTCTGTTGTAAGATTAGTCAGGACACTGTTGGGTTTCTGTGTGTAGAGTATCGTAATGCAACGTTTAACTGCTGATGAGCAGGGTGATGGGAACGGGGAGGGGTTTGAGCCCCTGCTGGGCAAACAATTCACACCTCGCCACAATAACATTGGTACAGAGATAAAACAGACAGCACAACTAAAGCTTTTTGATAGTAAAAGACTGTATACAACTGCCACCATAAAAGTATAACATTTAAACCTAGTAGGCTAGGTGAAAAAAAAATATTTATGAAAAACTGCAAGTGTCTACTTTCACCACCACTACTGTGGAGTGTGACATCCAACAATAAATTCAATGCTGAACACGAGAGCCCCCAAAACAGTCGGAAATTTCTGGCCTCTGGTAAAAACCGTTAAAGACAACTAGTGATTCAGATGTACACACAGAAGCACATCTTCCTTGGTGGATAAATTCGACTCATGCTTGCTCCTTGACAGGAACTTACCATATAGCTGAGTTTGATAAGTGCCTTCAGGTAGGTGGAGCCTGGTCAGCATTTTAGCAGCTACAAGAAGCCAGCGGAGGGTCTCACTATCGTTTTCAACCTTATTAGGAATTTAATTTTTATGACTAAGCTTATAGCTCTACAAACAAATTGGCTCATGTGAATTATTATGACTCTGGCACTTATTTGCTGAAGGTTTTTCATCTGCTAATATCTTCACTGCTCTGTTCTGGTTGTGAAGAAATGTTTCCAAAAGACAATTTCAAAGATGATTATTTCGCCTGAGACTATTAAATTTAAGTATGTTCCTTGGTGAAATTCACACTTTATTTATTTATTTTTCTCATTTATCTGACATTCTGAGGCCTAAATATGGAAAAAGTAGCAGACTTCTGCACTTGCAATATAAGCATATATATTTTTAAAGTTGTTAGTTTCTGAATATCTAAGTTTGTTTGTACATTTGCATTTTTTGTTTGCGGGTACATTGGTACATTTTGTACCAATCAATTAAATAATGTTTTTTAAAATTCATTTATTAATATGCTTAGTTTAACTTACGTCTCTTTGCTATAGAAATGATATCATCTTAATACAAACCTGTGATTTGCAGCCAGAAATACTCTGAGCTTCTGTTATAGAAAATTAATTAACACCATCTGACCAATCAGAATCAAGAATTCAATAACGCTGTGGTATAACAGTTTATATATGCTGTCTGAGATTGTTTTAACCACTGCTTTGGTTGTGGTATTGTATTTTTTCCTCTGAACATTCACAAGGACCTTGGATGTCTCTCCCTTCTTGCACAGCAATCTGTTTCATTCTTTCTCTTCTCCTCTCCAAAACCAGTCTGAGAATATTGGAAAGCACTTTCTAATAGACAACATGATCTTAATGCAGCGCTGCAGGGTTTTTAACAGGTTTCCCATAAACTCTGGTCTGTTTGACAAATTACACAAGTGTTAAATTTGACAACTGTCCAGCTGAATTTTGGTTGAAAACAAATATTAAAATTGGAACCCAAATAATGAGCAGTAGTAGAAATCATTAATCATAGTTATCATTAGCATTTTGTCTGTACTTGAAGCTCACCAATAAAAAAAGAAGTAATGATGAATATTAATGAGAATAAGAATGGGTGATAGGAAAGATTACGCTGCCTTAGGCCCGGAAGGTTATATGTTCAAATCCCAGACTGACACAGAGCTACAGTTGGGCCCTTGAGCAAGACCCATAAATCTGCATAGATTAGATTCTGTCTTGTATGGTCCCTGTGTTTGACTAAAGCACTTACACCTGTTTACAAAATGAATTTCAATTAGACCAAACATGTTCCTTGTTTCATGATCTTAATATTATCTGGTCATTTATCTTCACTCATATACAGTAATACTACATTTAATATAAAATTATATATCACAACACTACCAAATTCCCATTTCTGACTGGTCAGAAGTTGTTGATTAATTCTCAGTTACAGCAGCACTTGAAGTAGTTCCAGCTTCAAGGTTTATATTAATGCACACTTTCTAATACATTATATTTTCTATAGTAACAACTTACACAGATACTTCCACTACAGTGGACGCTTCACATAAATAAATTTACAAATAACGTGCAATCCTTGATTTTTATTTGTGTTTCCTGTGAGGACATGTTTATTTAGCACTTTTTGGAAGGAGTTTCCAGTGTCAGTGCTTTGTAAATGTCAGAGGTAAAGTCGTTCAGGTTTTCCTCCATGGGAAGGCCTTCAGGACAAGAAAAAGGAAAAAAGAGAGGCTGGGGTGGGAATGAAAGTTTATATTTGCTATATTGTTTCACGGACATTCCATAACAATTAATATAACTGTAAATTAATAATAAAAAGTATGATGTCATTCTTTAATTAATGAAAAATTGTAATTCAAGAGGAATGAAACACTTCAGGATGTGCTAGTATAGCATAATAATCAGCTTTGGGGTGGTAATATTAACTCATTCCACATCACACCACACTATTGTTGATTATTTTCCTATAAGGATGCCATTTTGTGTTTTATTCCTTACATAGTAATCTGCTGTTCTGCATAGACACAATAATTGGTGGATTGGTTCAGTCAACAAAAGATGGTCTAGACATAGCTAATGCCAGCTGTACCTGGAGTTTCTCAGTCACAACGACTTTTCTGGAGGGAATTGCTAGTATTAGCGCTGTAGTGTTATATGCAAGAGGAGAAGAGAAATAACACACCCACATACACTAGGACCTCAATTGCAACACATCACAATACAGAAGCACAGCACAAAGGTGTAGATGAAGTACTTTTTGATATGCATAGCTCAGCTCAGCTCAGCTCAGTTCAGTTCAGTTGATTTGGTATTGGTGGCAGTCGGGTGATGAGGAGCCTGACTGCCTTGGGGAAGAAGCTGTTACAGAGTGTGGCAGGAGTGGCCGGGATTCTACAGTACCATCTGCCAGATGGCTGGGGGATGACAAGGATGGATGCAGTCAACCACAATGCCAGTGGCTTTGCAGATACAGCGTTCACGATGAGGGTCTTTGATGGATCTTAATCATATTCAAAGTTCTCACTATTTACTGTATGGTACTATGTCCTGGTAGCAGACCCAGACATGATTCACATCCTCAGGATGCTATCTGTAGTTCCCTTGTAGAATATAATGAGTTAGGCTTTGGGGCATTCTGTTATAGGAATCGTATCACACCACCTTGTTGATGATAATTTTCCAATAATAGCATAGCCAGAAGTGTTTCATAGACTTTCATATTACAGCAGTTTGCCAGTGCTTACGAAGAACAACACTAAACTTTTTATACATTGATAGTTATAGTCATATATTCATGTCCACAAAAACAAGTTAGCTCCTGTTATCGCTTACGTTATAGCAGCTTTCCCTTACCCTGTGCCCATGCAAAGAAAATGTTACGTGCTGACAGTGGAGACTCTTTCCATAAATGTTAAATAAATCCTCACAGAAATTTTTATGTTATGTTTTTGGGTTGTCCATCCAAATGATGTTCCTCCATTTGTGTCTCAAGCCTAGATACTGGTTAGCACAACAACCGGTTGAATGTTTGTGGTATTTCTGTAATTCCTTAATTCCTTACATTTATAGAGCGCTTTTCTATTCACTCAAAGTGCTTTACATAGTGTGGGTGGGGTGATCTCCTCAACCACCACTAGTGTGTAGCATCCACCTGGATGATGTAACGGCAGCAGTAGTATACCAGAACACCCACCACACACCAGCTATTAGTGGAGAGGATAGAGTGATGTAGCCAATTCAGAGATGAAGATTATTAGGGGGCCATGATACAGAAGAACCAATGGGGGAATTTCGCCAGTACACAAGTGTTATACCCCTACTCTTTACGATAAATGTCCTGGGATTTTTAATGACCACAGAGAGTCAGGACCAGTAGAATTATCATTGAAACCAGGAGATGAACTGTTTATATTTTGTTGTGGTCAAGGTCACAACAAGATCAAAAGTCTAAAAATGACTTTTTGGAGGTGGAAGCATCCCTGTCTACTTGTTCTACTTGTTTCATGTTTATGTGGAACATCCTCCATACAAGTCCTCATTTATTAGTTGTTACTATACAAACGACAATGTATTAGAATGAGCGCATTAATATGAACCTATGATTTTTCTTGCAGAAAATTAATCAAAATCTTCGGACCAATCAAAAATTCAACAGTTCTATGATATAAAAATATGAATATTCTGATTGCACATATTTACTTATAATAATTTCATGCCATACAATGACATCCATTTCATCCAAGATCTTTTCCATAAATCCAGACAAATTGAATTTAATTTGTAATGACAAATTTAACAAGTGCAAATACACACTTCCATTTACTCCTGGACTTCTCTTTATACACACACTTAAAATCATAGTCTGTCACTTCTCTTTTCATTTCTCTCTCATGGGGTTCCCTGTCTCTTGCTGGACTAAATCATCTTCATAATTGCAGACATTTCTCTTTTTCCTTAACTCACATGATTCTTTTTTTTCTGTGAGCATTTTATTATCCTTTAAACACCTATTCTTTAAGCTTTTTTCACATCTTTATAGAGGAGAGGATGAAGATGTGTGTGTGTGGACGGTGAGAGAATGAAATGGTGTGAATCATTTTTCCACTTTCATTATTGTGGTGAAGGTATGTGTATAGAAAGTGATGCCGCAGTCACAACGCTGTACTCTCTCTCTCTCTCTCTCTCTCTCTCTCTCTCTCTCTCTCACACACACACACACACACACACACACACACACACACACTGTCTCTCTGTCAGTGTGTCAGATTCTTGATGGAAGATTGTAGAGGAAAGAGCAGACAGTCAGACAAGCCAGACGGAAATGAGTGTGTGTGATTAAGTTTTGACTGAGCTAAAGCAGTATGTTCTTTCCTGAAAGGTGCAATCAGTCAGCAAGTCAACAATTACGAAAACAGCTTAAACTGCAAATCCGAACACAATTTTCTCACGTGTGGTGGGTGTATGGGTGTGTTTCCTCTGGCTGAGATAATATGATGCTTATTCATGATCAGTTATGGGAGGTATGATGGATATTAATACAATGTGATGCAGTGTGATTCTCTGTTGGGTAAACAGTTTGCACAAGTTTTAGCATTGAAAGACTTTTCCGTTACGTCACCTTCACTTGGTCTGGTAGAGATGGTGGCCATGTCTTTTTCAATGGGACTGACAGTTACGTAGGCCATGTTTCTCTATTGGGACTGACTTGGACAGAGGCCGCATCTCCTTCACTGGGAATGGTAGACACATTGGCAATATCTCCTTCAATGCACTTGGCAGTTACGTAGGCCACACCTCATTCACTGGGACTGATTGTTACATAGGCCATGTCTCTTCCACTGGGACTAACAGACACAGCGGCCACACCTCCTTCTCTATGACCTGCATACAGAGGTTACACCTTCTTCACTGGGACTGACTTGTGCAGAGGCCACATCTAGGACTGACTGTTTCAAAGCCATGCCTCCTTCACTGAGACTGACAGACACATAGGCCACACCTCCTTTAATGCATCTGGTAGTTACATAAGCCATGCCTCCTTCACTGGGACTTATTGTCACAGAGGCAACACCTTCTTCACTGTGACTAGTAGACAGAGGCTACACCTTCTTCATTAGTACTGACTTACTGACTGTTACAGAGGCCAGGGCTCTTTTCTCTGGGACTCTGGTAGACACATAGGCCACACCTCCTTTCCTGGAAATGGTAGACACATAGGCTACACCTCCTTCATTGGGAGTGACAAACAGGAAGACCATGCTACCTTCACTGTTACAGCATCCATGACTCCTTCACTGGGACTGACAGCCACATAGGCCACGCCTCCTTCACGCGTCACAGATGCCCAAATCTGCGCTCGCTGTCTGTGGTGCTGAAACAGGAACTATCCAGACTGCTTTGGCTTGTTTTTTGTTCAGTTCGTACAACAAAAGGCTCCTGAAGGGTTCTGCTTATGGCTAATGGTTCTAGATTTCTTAATGGGTTCTATTTGGATTATTTTGCACATGAGAAATCCTGTGTTGTAGGGTTCTCCATGGAACAAATCATGGTTCTAGACTAAAAATCTTGAGTGTGAGTTGAGTGCTATAGACGCATCTCTCTCTCTCTCTCTCTCTCTCTCTCTCTCACACACACACACACACACACACACACACGCATACTCTCTCACTTCGCGCACACGGAGAGCCGCGGGCGCTCGTAGCTCCTTTCTTCGTTTCTCATTTCAGCACTCAGTGTGGGGTAAAAGCGAGGACCGGACAGATGTTCCCACGGCTGAGGGCGCGCAATCTGTTTTTTTAGGAACGCTACCTGATGCGTGCGGCTGCGTGAACTCGGGAGTCCCCTTAGCGCGGGGCGCAAGGAAAGGAAAAAAAAGATTCCGTTCGCGCGCGCAAACCACCTTCCGCGTGCGTGCGCGCTCAGGGCACAGTAGGCAAATGCAACAGCTATAGGTACGCATCATGAGAGATGCTCGGCTCCTTGAACGTGATGAGTTGATGTTGGATCACTTCTCCGTGCAAAATTGCGCAGAACATCGGGGAAACAATATTTAATAATAGTAATAATAATAAAAGCTATATTTCTGCAAGTGGAAAAGTGAGGATGACGCCACTTGATGATGTTCTGATGGTCAAATGCGTGCCACAGCCTCCGAGGTTTATATAAACATTTTCAAAGAACTGCAGTGAAGAATAAACGAGGAAGCATGCGGATCTCTGAATCTTCTAGGATTTTTGTCTCATGAACTTCTGCATTATGTATAAACTTATACCCATCATTTTGGGCCCCCTGGACTGTTGCTATATTTATCCATAGTAACAGAGAAATAAAGGGGGATCAGGAAAAAAAATAAAATAAAATAAAAATAACAAGGAAAAAACGCAAAGATTTCCCTATTCTCCATTTTTCATGCCAGGATAGGTAAGTGCAGTATTTATTGTCTTTGGGAACTTTGAACCCACTTGAATGTTACATGATAAATCTCACTTTGGTGAAATAGGGTGTTTTCTGGGATGGTGCGTGTTTTCTGCTAAGATGTGTGCATGAATGAAAGTCGTGGGTGTGAAGGGGCATGCTCTGTGCCCATCACTCACCTTGGCATGAGGCTGATTAGACAGGTGGTGTGTGTCAGCAGCTCATAGGAGCCTTTCTGAGTGAGTTATAAGCTGTATCCTAAATTGCTTCCTATTGAAGTAGGGTGCACTGTGATGAGCCAATATTTCCTACTCTAGTTATTGGATCTATAAAAGGAGTAGGTTTAGAATTCAGTCAGTCACAGGTTACTAAAAGAATCTACTGATTTTGTTGTTTGCACCAAAGCAGGAATGCATTTACTCTCTTAGTATATTATTCAGTTATTCACTCAAAACTAAGTTCGATGGACTACAATAACACTAATAATAAAATAGTATGTAGTTACAAGAGTGAAGAAAGTCCAAACCCACCTCCTTGAAATGAAATGAGTTAACTTCTATATTGTAGTTAAACCTGTTGAGCTTTAAAAAATTTTTTTTATCTGATCACATTCTGGTTTTCAGGCAAAGTCTAATGTCCTCCATTTCCATGCACAGTTTAGATGCTCTAACAGCACACCACACTATAAAATGCGCAAATCTAATTTGCTGCTATTTCTTTACATGTCTGCAGGTTGTAGAGAACTAATTTTGTAATCCTGTGAAGCTGTGAAGAATCACGCATGAAAGAATGCAAATGAAATGCATGAATCTCATCCCCCTCCCCATCCACATCCCCTTCCCAGAGCTGAACTGAAAGCTGTAACCATAAGAGGGCACTGTAATGTAATTCAAAGGTGCTTTATCGATTATGATGATGCATTGACATGGCACAGTGCTATTTATATCTCAGTCTTAATTCCTAGGAAGTGAAACCCCTTCATGAGAATGCTGGGTGCATTAAACAAGCTGTGTTGAGTCATGATGTGCCTCCAGTGGTGGAGATTTCCTACATGGAGAAAATGAACGGGAGAGGAACAGATATAGTTTTCACCAACAGAAGGGGTCCGTGATGCTATACTGTTATCTTTTGAAGGTGTCCATGATGCTATGCTGTTATAGCATACATTAGAGTTAAGTAGTCCAAAATCAGAGGGAAAAAAGACAGAGTTCCATCAAAAAAAGTCTAATCTTAAAAAACTGATAAAATGCACCTACACATGATAATAGCACTGTGCTCCTTTGGTAAATCTAATAATCTAATCTAAGACTTCTCCTTTGTAATTGTGACTGTCACCCTAGAGCAGCATACCTATAGAGGACAACATGTTCTCTCATTAACCCATAATCCCCCATCTGCCTTATCCTTCTCCATAGATGTACAGATGAAATGAAGCCTCATCTTTCAGCCTTGATGAGTACACGGAACCTTGAATATATCCACTCCAAGGGTAGTGCATAAACTTGACCTAACATGATGTGTCTATCCAAGTCAGAGGACCCAAAACAAAATCTCACAACCAAATGATCCAAAATTAGCCATCTTTATTGAGGAGGAAAAAACCTGAAAATTTATATATATATATATATATATATATATATATATATATATATATATATATATATATATATATATAAATATATATATATTTAACAACTTTCAAAAACACATAAAAACAACAAGGTTTACAAAGTGTTTAGCGAGAGTTTCAAGGAGATGAGCTTTAATCTCTCTGTGAATTTAGATAAATTATAATAATTACAGCTAAAAAAAAAAAAAGCCACAATAAGCTTGCGGAGTTGCTGTCTATCCACCTTGATCGATGACCGCTATGGGCCCCAGAACATAAACAGGTGCACTCTGAGAGGACAGTTTCCTTACAAGTGACTTGCATAAACACATTCTGATCCACTTTGAAATGTTGCCTTGTGAAAGTGAACTGAGCCAAGGAGAAAATGCAACAAAGCACAGATCTACAGGTCTGAAAATGCCTTAGATTGTATTAAGAATTACACACAATTTTAAAAGTCTAAAATTGAATTTGTTGCTATAGAAACGATATACATTTGTGTTTCACCTTGCAGCAGGAACTACTGTCAGAATCCAACAGCCAGCTATATAATGTTTCATAAATGCTGAGGGATTGGTTAAATACAGAGAGATAGTGTATAGAGATCACCTATAAAACATAAGCTAACTGAACAATACTGCTTTTCTGTCCAAATGAGAGGAAAATGTCTGCATGGTCTGTGTAGTATGTGCTGCAAATTCTGATATTATGCAATTAAAGCTGACAGTAAAACCTTAACTTTGCATATTCGCTGTCAAATTCCACCAAAGTGCCGAGTTAAAAAGCTCGCATGCCAAGTGAACAGTGTGAGTACTAGTGGAGAAAATCATTTGTGCACCGAAATGACTAAACGCATCCCACAAATCCTCATCATTCTTTTAGAGCGTGCCACCACATGCTACACTAAATTGCTCCTTTGTGTAGCAGAGAAGGTTAACATTTCTGGGTTTGCAGAGATTGCAGAGAAATGAAGAAGCTACTGAATTTATGCTATTTAGTTTACATGTGTTCATCTGGAACAAGTTGCTGTAAAGAAGGAAAACATATTTGCTCTTTTATAAATTTTGAAAAGCTCAGTCACCTTGTCTATGGTGGCTTCGATTGATGGGTCATATAATCTAGCCATCTGACCCTGACCTAAATCACACATGCTGCACACACTGGCACAAAGGGGTTTTACAAACACACTCATACACACACACACACACACACACACACAGACTGCCTGGTTGCACTCCATTAGACATACAAAGCAATCAGGTTATTTCTTACTAAATCGGTAAACCTGTGTGCTACAGTGTGACCCTTACTGATCCGCTATGAATCGGCAGTTATAGAAGACCAGGATGTATTTATGCCTCAAAGTGACTACAGTATAAACAGGGTATTTAAGAACAGATCAGTAAGTCAAAAATCTGTATAGTATACTTAGTATACTAGAACCCATGGATCTTATAGTCTACTGGTGCAACCATCTGCAGACCTTCAGTGCAAATGTGACTTTTACACAGTAACACCAGCAGTGATGACATTTTCCCGCATGTGCCAGTTATATTGTTGACCACATGCATAAACTTTATCATTGCAAAATCTTAATGCAAAACCTTCTTCATAAAAAACTTCTTAGCCTTACACCTATTAAGGCTGAAAATTGTCTGGCTCCTAGCATACTCCATCACAGTATTGACTTGCTGATCTGTTCTTAGATACCACGGCTGTGCTGTTCCTAGTCACTATGACACAAAAATGCATCCCGGTCCTCAATTACAGCCAATTCATAGAGGATCAGTAGGGGGCACACAGTGACACACTGTGATGCATGCATCCAGAACAACAGTTCTAGTTGTGCTGCTAATTTAGCTTAATTAGCAGCAGTGGTGTCTGCAACCAGGGGAATAATTAGAACAGCTACCCATCCAGGCAGGAATAAAAAAGGCTTTTGTAAAGAAAAGGAAGGGACTTTCATAATGAGACAAGAAGTCTTCAGAACTTTTTTCCTCCCTGTAAATGCAAGGCTGCATCATCTGTCATAACACTGTCATACAGTGACAAGCTTGTGAAAGTGGCTGATTATGTAATGCTGAACATGGGACTAAGAAGCACAATCTGGGAAATTTGCATAGATCAAACTTCAATATGTATCCACAGACGTGCACTCTGGTGTTCATCTGATTTTTTGTTGAATATTTATTATGTAATATCAAGTGGCAGATAATGGATTGGCCACATGGGTTTAGCTAATAAGACTTTTCAGATCGAATCTGGATTCAGCTGGTTTAACACCATACAGTCTTTTTTTTTTCCCTTAAAAGATTATAATTTGATCAAACTGAGCTCCAGATGTCACACTGTATGAGATCCCAATAAAATCTTGGCCAAATTCTTTAACAGAATGTGTCCTCTAACAATAGACCTTCAATAAAAGAAAATGACTCAATTCACAACCAGAGAATTCGTTTACAATGTGATTTTTGTCTGCAATAGAAACAAATCTGGCTGAAAGTCTTACACTGTAAACTTGGCTTAAGTGAAAAATAATGGCTGGTGAAACAAAAATCAGCAACATAATTCACACTCTAATTCACACAATTTCACACAAAAAATATTTCCATAAATACCTGCCCAAATCTTAATACTTGCTTCATTTAACATCAACAAAGCAACAAACTCTAACTTGTAACTAACCCATTTAATGACCTCATCATAATGACTTACACTTGACACACTTGATACTTGACTCATTTAACCTGTATTATGCTTTAAAATACCACAGCACTCTTGAATTCTCAGTTCTGATTGGCCAAAAGGTTTGTATTAATACGCTTCTTCTAATACTTCATATTATCTACAATAATGGCTCATTCACATGGACTTGTGCCCTTTTATACTCCACATACATGTCCACGATCAGTAAGTTTTTTCCACCATGGGAAAGTCTTCAGGACAGAGCAGTTTGTGTTTTCACATTAACACAACAAGCTGCAGTTTTTATGTCTTATTAAAAAAAAACAAAGGCTGTTGAGGGTGTGACTATTTATAGCTAATACAACATAAGTCCTAACAGGAACTAACTTGTTTCATGAACCAAAAACTGTAACTGGTCAAAATATGTCTTTAATACATAAAAACTTGTAATTGTTGGCAAATTGTTTCAATCACTTCAAGACATGCTGCTGTAGGAAAATAATCAATCTCAACTTCCATTGTGTTTTATTCCTTACTTCTCTCTACATCTACTTTTTCCACAGCTGACGAAAAATATATTGTTGAACATATACTGCATCCTGGGGTTTTTAGGAGACTGTCTTTTTTATTTCCAAGACCTCCTTCCCTGAAGAATAGAAATGTTCTGTTATGTTATCTGAGAGATTTGCAGTGCTCAGGTACAAGGCCAGGTTCCTGTAGTACCGATCACATTCACATACTAATTTACATTTGACATTTTATTCATCTGGAATGGGAGGCAGAATTTAATCCAAATGCATAGTTAAGCAGTTTTGGGTCTTGCTTTTGGGCCCCAACAGTGACTTTCTGCTTATCCTGGGATTTAAACTTGCAAATCTGAAGGAATATTCAGGTACAAAGGAAACTGACATGAAATTGACAAAATCTCCTTAGCACAAATGGAGTCAATAAGCCGAGACATATTGTGTCTGATGTTTACATCAAAGTTAATGTTGCTAACAACTGACATCAAGGGTATTCATCTAATTGTTAAATAAAATGCCTTGCTTAGGTTTGAATAAGCAGACAACGTGACTGAATGGTGGCAACAGTTACCTTTTATTGCTTAATTATTAGTTTATAGCTATAAATAAGACAAACAACTGTATTTATTTATTCTTTAAAATTGTATTTAGGCTTTGTTTCATAGTGACACTTCATGTTACCGCCATTGAATAGCGCCATCTAACTGGACAGGAGTATACAGTAAATGTCTTTCTGCTTTTGTCAGCACCTTTTCTATAAAATTGCCATGTCCTCAGTTCGCTAATCAGATGGTAAATAACAAACTGTGACACCTCTGCCTTTTCTGACCTAATGTCTCTAGCTAGTGTTAAGCTAATCTCTGGTCTGATGAGTTGCCTTCAGCTAAGTAATTTACATAACTGTATGTGATTAAATAAATTGCTACAGAAGCTAAGCTGGTGCATGTTTAGAAAACTAGTCACTGAATGACAAGTAATTTATCAGTTCTATGACAATATTTCTTCAAGTACTTGTACATAAACATCTTCATAAAATAGCAGAATAGGAAGTATATTGTAATATGAAAAACTTTGGATCACACCTCCTCTCTGAATTTGTGGACTGAAAACCAAGCAGCTTCAAGATGGCTGCCACCATTGCGATTTCAAGATGGCCACCACTGCACCCTTTAGATGGTTGTGTCGCACCCTTTAGTCCATTTTAGGTTCTAGATAACTGTGAAAGATGGTTTCCAAGACAACAAATATGTTAGCAACTTAACACAATTTAGCTAAGTGTGTTAGGTGAATTAGGTATGCAGTAGACCTTTTTCACTTGATAGCAACATTAGCTTTATAGATCCAGTGCAGAACTAATGACTGTCTACATTTGGAGTAAGCAGGAAAATTTATTTGTGTACATTTTATTTTTGTTCAAATGACTGTTTTAATGACCGTGAAATAAGATAAGTGCCTTTAGCTAAAACTCTAGCATATACATCATCTCAGTGCCGCACCGTACTTCCCATTGTTAAGCATCAGCCGACAGCACTTCATTTATCATTGTAATCCTTTGCTCTCATTTTCTCTCTCATTCTCTGTCTCAGAGAGGAAAAGATGAGGATAGTGTAAACAAGGTCAGTTTTGGCAGAGCCGTTAAAGTTACAAATATAGTACAAACACTCCATAAAAGACATGATATCTGGAAGCACATAGAAACAGCTAGAAAGAACAAGGGGTTCCTGTTGTGTCATGGCAACCATTAGACTGTCATATAATAAAGTCAGAACATTGTGGTCTTATTATCTTTATATTTTGTACAAAGTGTTGTTTGTGTGCTGTCCTCTCCAGCCCTCAAAAATATGTGTGTGTGTGTGTGTGTGTGTTTGTGTGTGTGTGTGTGTGTGTGTGTGTGTGTGTGGAGTGTTTACTTAATAACATAAGCTTATCTCAGGGGATAAGCTGATCAGTCAGGTGTCGACACGTAAATCGATCGTGCATAGAAACCCGCGGTTGAATTTGCACAAAGCAACATTTGAAGGTTGAGGGATCTAGCACTAGGTCCACATCCCTGATCTGCGTGCTTAGGAGTTTGAGTTCAGCTTTCGTAGTCAAGCAGTAATTTTCACAGTGGAATTAAAGTCTGGTTTAATTTCAGTGTGTGTGTGTGTGTGTGTGTGTGTGTGTGTGTGTGTGTGTGTGTTCTTTACTGCTACACTCTACAATCAGCTAGTGATAAAGTCTCTAATGATCTCAAACCAGTTTGAGGTGGACTTTTCCTCTTAATGAATTGTGTGTGTGTGTGTGTGTGTGTGTGTGCGTGTTAGGGGTGTAATGCAATGCCACTATCTGTATCTGTTATCTGTTTAGTGCCCTAAATGTCCATATTTGTATTCAGATTTAATCCTGAATTGGGCATGACCAAACCAGCAGTTTTTAACCTGTTTTTTTTTGTTTAGTTTTTTTTACCTGCCTGACATATTTTATAATAAATTTATTTATTTATATTTCCCAAAATATAACTACTAGTACTAGTAGCCTAATTTAAAGCAATGCAACCCTGACCAGGCAGTTATTAAAGGTGAATAAATTAACTAAGTTGATGTTAAAGAATATGTGGTCTTTATTTGAGTTTCGTGTCTGACTGCTCGGTCATGCCTTAGCTGCATGCACATACCTGAAATGATCCAAGTTTAATCTATTTTGAATGCCCTTATTCGTCTTACTTTATTTTCTCTATCATAGATTGCTATGTATTATATCCACAGTTATGTTAGCCTTGTTTGTTTTGTTCCACACATAATTCATGAGTGTTTTTCATTAACCTTTCATGTGCCTGTATTGATACTCAAGAAAGCATATTGTTTTGAGAAGGCATGCAATATGTGTAATGTTATTATAGATTATAGAGCCATTTATATGTTTATATTTAAATTATATTTACACTCCACTCATCTGAAAGAGCCCCCCCCCCCCAAACAACAACAACAATAACAACAACAGCAAAACAAACTCCCTGTCATGATTTTCCCTCGAGCAAAGTGCTGGAGCATGCAGTGCGCTCTGAAGCCCGAAGCACGAGGTGCAGGTCCGGGTTTGCATTTCACATTGACATTGTTTACTTGATACACGTGTATCTGTTATGGTTTATGTCATGACTCCACCCCTGTTATGTTATTGAATGTTTCCCTCATGTGTTCTCATTAATCACAGCTGTTTTGTGCTTCACCCTTGATTACGTTTGCTATTTAACCCCTCCCCCCCCCCCATGTGTCTTTGTTTAGTTGTTAAGTATTAAGTGTTTACTGAATACCAAGCTTGTTCCCTGGTTTTGTTTCATGGTGATGATCCTGTTCTTGTTCTCGTTCTTTGATTCCTGTCTTAGCCTAGTTCATCCTGTTTGCCGTTCGCCTGACCTTTTGCCTGTTTTGACCATACTATTGATTCATGTTTTGGATTTGTTTGCCTATTTCCTTTTAATAAAACCCTTAACTGCACGTGCATCTGCCCTAAGACTCAATATGTTATATTCCTCAATTAGAGTCCCCCCAGTGTATCTCGGCCATTTCCACCACTGACTAGTAGCCCTGTGATGTAGACAAACTACTGGACCACACATATTTGAACCTTAAGAAAGCATTATTTCTTTTAAGTTTGTGTAAAAGAAAATCAATTTGCAAACAGTAAGTAGGTAATTACATAAGGTGCACCAATCACTAGTCACCAACCTCTCTTACTTTCTCAGGGACCAGGATGCAAATTAAAACTTGCCCTGGGTATGGATAGTTTGGACTAGTTTGGTATGCTGGAAAAAAATCACTGATGGAGGTCAATCATTGTTTTTTCCTGCTTGGGGAATATTTAAAGTGTACCTAAAGAGGTATGTCTGTAATGTCCATAGGTTTAAGTGTGCTTTCAGATACAATGGGGGAAATAAGTATTGAACACGTCAACATTTTTTTCAGTAAAAATAAGGCTATTCAAATGAAATTTTCACCAGAGATCAGTATTAACCCAAGAAATCCAGAAATATAAAGAATTCACAACATTAAAGTCCATAATTAAAGTTATGTGTAATAAAGTGGAATGACACAGGAAAAAAGTATTCAACACACTAAGAAAAAGCAGTTCTCCAAGGCAACCTTCTATCTGTGCAAATTAATATCAGCTGGGTTAGTAAATTGATGGTCTATAAAAAAGGCTTTTCGTTTCCAAGGTGTCACACTAGAAACATCTCATGATGGGTAAAAACAAAGCGCTCTCCCAAGACCTTTGCAACATTATTGTTGCAAAACACATTGATTGAATCGGATACAGATGTATTTCAAAACATCTCCAGTAAACACCTTTGGGGCCATTATCCGCAAGTGGAAGCAACATCACTCCATCATCAACCAGCCACGCACAGGAGCTCCTCGCAAGATTTCTGACCAGGGAGTCAAAAGAATAGTCAGAAGTGTAGCCTAAGAGCCAAGGACTACACAGAAAGAGCTCCAGAAACACTTTGAGGCATTGTCACAGAGAAAACAATAGGCAATGCACTCCACTGCTCACACTCACCCTGCAAGACTCCATTACTAAAGAAAAGGCATGTCGAAGCTCGTTTAAAGTTTGCTACAACTCATCTGGAGAACCTATGAAATACTGGGAGAGTGTAGTCTGGTCAGACGAGAGCAAAATTTAACTTTTTGGCAGTCATACTACACACCATGTTTGGAGAAGAAATGGCACTGCACATCACCCTAAAAACATTATACCAACAGTGAAGGTGGAAGCATCGTGGTGTGGGCTGTTTTTCATCATATTGGCATCATCATACTGGCAGACTTCATATAATTGAAGGAACGATGATTGGAGCCCATTACCGGGAGATTCTTGAGAAGAATCTGCTGCCATTCACCAGGATGATGAAGATGAGACGTGGGTGGATCTTCCAGCAGGACAACGATCCAAAAGATACAGCAAAGAAAACTCTCAGTTGGTTTCAGAGAAAAATAATCAAGGTGTTAGAATGGCCCAGTCAATCACCTGCCTTGACTTCATTTATGGACTATAATGTTTGGATTTATTTATATGTGTATTTCTGGAGTTAATACCAAAGTCTGGTGAAATTTCATGTGAATAGCCTCATTGGGAATATATTTACTGAAAAAAATGTTGATGCGTTCAATACTTATTTCCCCCACGGTATGTAGTGTTTAGTTTGTTTAAATGGATCCCTGGTGTGTTTCCCAGTCAGTGTGGTTCTTAAACCAAACAGAATAACAAACAAACCCAAAGTATTGATTTTGCCCTAATTCAGACTAATAGGCATGAAAGCACATAACAATTCAGGCTCAAATGCTGTATTTGACTTGGCATGTCACCTAATGAACATGTCTCGACACTTACTGAGACAGAATAGCATGGATTTGTGTGTGTATGTGTGTCTGTGGGGGTGGATGTGTGTTTAGGTTCACTTTTGCTCACCCAGTGGCTGTAGCTTTCTTTTTCTTCTTTTCAGCTCACACTGGCTGTGCATCCTGGATAGAGTAAATGAGTATTAATATTCTTAGACTGCTTATTGATGATAAGCCACAAACATTCTCCTGTATCGAGAGCTGTGTCGCTTTACCCAGAGGCAGTGCTATCTTGGGCTTTGTGCACCGCTTGGCTTAATCAAATTCAACTCTGATTTGACCTTTCTAACTGCAACTGATGTGATAAAATGCTGCACATGACACAGTAGCAAGGGACTCATTTTACATAGGCATGGTGGAGATACCGATTAATACCTGAGAGTCATTCCACACAATTTTAAATATTTATCAAGAGAAAAACACAACTTTAAAAATTTAACATGACATTGGAGAAGAAATACTAACTGGAGATGTCTCCACCTAGAGTTGGGGTACTCGATCCCAGACTTGGACTTGAGTCCAATTAAAACTCGGACTTGTCACACACTCAGGTACATTTGTACTCGAACTTGACATGGACTCAGACATTTTGGTCTCTGAAAATTTTCAAAGTACAATCAAGTCTGCGTCATGTATAACATGAAAAGAAAGCTAAAAAATAAATAAAAACACACTTGAAACACGTGCATAGAAAGCCTCCTCATCTTGAGAGTACCGAATTGAGTTCTCTTTAGCAGCTTATTACACTTGGACGGTCAAATAAATACACACACATCATGTCAAAATGAAGGTCTGGCCGAGTATTCATGCAAAAACAGTGGGTTATGTCTTAAGTGAATGTAAACAGTTGGGAAAAAAATTGGAGGTGTGTCAATACAGTATACTGGATCTGTGCATTAGGTCTTAAAGTAACAGCAGTCTAATAAACCTGCTGCTGTCTGTGTCATTAATGTTAATCAAACAACAAAAGGCAAAGAGAAAATCACTCACCCACTCATTTGATTGAATAACTTTAACAAGAATCGCAGTATATGCCATACAGTGAAGTTTAATTAATTTTAATTTTATATAATTGCTTTATTCAATTTCCATAGTTTTTATTACTTTCTTACTACTACTGATAGACCTACCTGAGAAAACGTATCGTTATTGTGAAATAATATTGCAGTCATATCGCCCACCCCTAAAGTTTAGCATTTGCCAAGAAAATAATTTCACTGTGCACATGTATATGTGACCAATAAAGACTCATTATTATTCATTATCATTTGTTGATTCCATTCTTGAATTTCATGTAAAATGTGAAATGTACTTCTTAATGTAGTAAATATCATAAACCCTGCTGACATGGATTTATTTTTTCATTTTAGGAATTAAAATGAAAAAAGTTACAAGACCAGAGCTGTGTTGATAAATGAGTTTGTTGGCATTCATAGACAGATTAAAAGCAGTAATGAAGCTTGTTGTTATGACATGCTGCTATGTAACTCTACTCTGTACTCTCTCTCTCTGCCTATATAACTGGGGGAGAGGCATCAAAAAATGTAAATATTAACTCGAACTGGAGGACAAAATATAGTGTGATACAATAACAAAACAGGTTCATTTGTATTTTCATACACTTGTAATATAATAAAAGTTCTACATATATCTCTATAGCCCTTTTCCCCCTTTGAAACCATTTTTTGATAGGAAACTAGTTGAGGTACTGATGACATGAAATAAAAATATTAAATGGCAATGGCAAGATGGAAAAGTTTTTTTGTTACATTTATGTTGCCATTGGTTTGTGAAGGTTAAAATATTAATTTAACAGCTCAGTGTTGAGTTTACAATTACAATTTCAAATCTTTTTTCAATTTAATTACTTTCTGGACTCGGCCAGACTTGACTCGGACTCAGCCATTAAGGACTCGGACTTGAGTCCAACTCGGCCCCTTTTGGACTTGGACTCAATTGGTTAAGGACTTGGTCCCGACTTGAACTGCACAAAGGTGGACTCGGACCCAACACTATCTCCACCATCTGTGAGATAGAGCTACACAGATAACTAGGAGATGTTGTGTTGTGTAGTTTTACAATTTTTTTTTTTTTTTACAATTTTTTGGCAAAAATGAGAACTGCATCCAGATTGATTCCATAAAGCAGATGTGTATTCATTTACTACATTGCAGATGTAGTATTTTCATGTACACACAAGTGCACTTTGTTAGTATAAAACCAGCATATTGCTAATTTGATTGGATGTAAACAATTGTTCATCATACACACAAGGGGTGTGACTTTCAAATATCACAAGCACTTTGTCTCAGAGTAGTGCTAATGTAACTGCTGCCTAAGACGCCATCTTAGAACAAACACAATCCAAAACATTATTCATAAACAGACTATTTCACCCAACTACAAACTAAAAACATGAATTATTTTAGATTTAAGAATTAAAAACATAGAATACATCCATCCCACCATCCATTTTCTGTACAGCTTATCCTACACAGGGTCACAGGGAGCCTGAAACCTATATCAGTGGATTCAGGGCACAAGGTGGGGGACACCCTGGATGGGGTGCCAGTGTATCGCAGGGCACAATCGCACACATACCCATTCACACACTACAGACAATATAGAGATGCCAATCAGGCTACAACTCATGTCGTTGTACTGGGGGAGAAAACCAGTGTACCTGGAGGAAATCCTCAAAGCATAGGGAAAACATGCAAACTCCATGCACACAGGGCGGAAGTGGGAATTCAATCCCCAATCACTGAGATGCAAGGCAAACATGCTAACCACTAAGCCACAGTTTAGTTATTTTAAAAGAAATCCCACACTTTGGACATCCTGCTGGGCATCATTAAAACCACTAATAAAGGAGACTGTCCATCAAAATTCATTGACCAGGTAAAGATGGGATTAGTCAGAGAAGCAAGCAAGAGGCCAAGGGTAATGATGCTACCACCACCATGCTTCACTGTAGGGATTGTGTTTTCTGGTGTCCTCATACTGATGCAGTCACAAGTTTTACATTTGTATTTGTAAATAACTTTGCAAACTGTGTAGATTTTCCCTCCCACTTCAATATTATGGGCTACTTTGTGTACATTTTTTTTTTTTAATAGAATCCCAATTAAGTAAATTTCACTTCCATGTTGTCTAAAGGGAGTGAATATTTATGCAAGCCACTGCAAACCTGAATATGTGCCAATTCCCCCACAATAAATTTTGATGAATCTTTTGGAATTAAGTTGCTGACTCAGAATATGGCCCAATGAGAGAGGCTGATTTGAAGGATATCACAGTATAACACCTAACCATGTTTCTTTATAATGCGTTTATTCAAACTTAGTGCTGCTTAGTGTTTATATCAACATAAGGAAGAAGGAAAGATGTGATTTGTGTGTGTGGATAGTATGAGCCAGTGAAATGGCAGTGTGAGGGAGAAACAGAATCTGGCAGTGACCAACAGTAAACAGTTGGAGAGCCCTGAAATATGCATTCTTTTGTTGTGTGTGTGTGTGTGTGTGTTTGTGTGTGTGTGTTTGTACATCTCAAAGTGTTGCTTGGTGAATTTATTGCCACTTAAAGACTTCACTAATATGAATTTCTGTGTGTTCTACTTCTCTCAGTGCACACTCTCTTTTTTTATGAGTACTTTTATGTGTTGTGCTATGTGTTATGTGATATTTTTGGAGAGCTACATAGTGTGCATCTTTTCTTGCCAGCACTCTTAAAAGTAATGGTGCCTCTTATGCTCATTCTCAAAGGAGAAGTGTCTTTCGCTTGGCACATATCACTCGAAGAAGGAAAGACGAACAACATAAACTAGTGTTTATGGCTGAAATATGTTTTTTGGGAGGTCAGCTCATTTGCACATTTGGTCCACAGCACGTTGACACCGCTAGCACTGTGTTAATGGTGAGTCTGAAGATGAACGAGTCTGGTGGCTCAAGATATGCAGCGGATTCTTATCGGTGTGACTGGATCAATGGGGCTGCACTTACATGGGTGGAGTGTATCAAATCCAGATAGCAGGGAAAAGCACATAATAGAAGTTGTAATCAGATAGGAGAAGTTACTGACAGAGAAAAAAACAGCTCTTGGAGGCTTGTTGGCTTCCCTGCAGGTGGTTTCCATTTTTAAACCTCGCTGATTATATCTCATAGAAGGGGCGTAACTTGAGTTTGTAATGAGAACAGTCTATCTCTAGTTAATGATCATTTCCTTACCTGTGTGTGTGCTCTGTAAGAGCCAACTCTAATGGCCTCTCGATGTGTTTTTAATGGAGATGCATTAACGCTCAGGCAGCAGGTAACTCATGCAGGCTTTAGCAAAGCAGGAGGAGCTACATGGGACCAATGGGGGGTTCAGATGTCATGGGGTGACCACAAAGCAGATCTTGGATACAGTTACTGGAGGGGGGTCTAAGTAATTGTCCTGCTCAGACTATAGGCATCAGCTTGGACATTAAAGTCTGCACAGTGTGGGGCCTAATAATGTGGATCTAAATATAAATGAATCAAAGTTATTTAAAAAAAATTGACACAGCTTTAAAAATGTCATTGGAGAAAAAAACAGTAGTTATAACACCATAAGAGCTAACTTATGAAATTCTGATATGATGATGAAATGATAACTTATGCAATAACTAATTTCAGTGTAAAGTTTTCCATATGTCAAATGTGCATATGACAAATAAATGACTGATTTTGACTATAAGTTAGTTTGAATTAGTTTTATGGTATTAAAGAGGGCAAAGTAGTAGATGGCAGTTCATTGGCAAAGTTTTTCTGACATTCTGGTAGCTGTCAATTAAATATCTGTTTCAACGAGAGATTCCAGTCTCTGTGAAGCCCCAAGGTCTCTAAATAGGGAAAGAAAATAAATGATGTAGACCACCAACATCCATCCAGTCAGGGCAAAGGGAGCATACTCTACTTATCATCAATTTAGAAAGCTGTCTGTCTTGCACTAGCATTGATTTTTTTTTTAAGGAAAAGCTGTATTTGTTTTAATTTAGAATTTTTAGCTAATTTCAACCATAATCAATTATTAGGAATCAGTATATGCAAATAGCATGTATTATTCTATGAAATGATAAGAAAATATAAACAAATTAATTAATAAACATTTCTTAAACATTTTCTCTGTGAATTAAAATTGACAAAAAATATGGAAAAGTTAGATGTTGCGTCATCAAAAGTTGTTCCATTTAAAAAAAAAAAAAAGGATTCTCACCCTTCCTTGAGAAAAAATTCCAGACCTTTTTATAATGTATTTCATGTTGATTTTTAAACTTTGCACCCAATTTATTTTCAGTTTTCATATTAATTTTAACAGGTTGTTTACTGTATCATGAAAAGCGAAAACATATAAAATGTGTACTAGGTATTAAATCAGTAAGTAGCATACTTTTCCCTCTATCCTTTTATAGTTACATTTTACATTTCATAGTTACAAATAGTCATTTGCTTATCAGCCTCTCTCTTTTTATAGCCTCCCTCTCCTCTTTTCTCTTCTTTCTTGAAGTTAGTAAAAAAAAAAAAAAAAAACCATCATGACGTTATAGAGAAACCTGAAAACATAAAAGAACAGTTTTACCACTGTTACAAAGTACTGACACTAGAGACTCCTTTCAAAAATTGTTGCCAGATTTATTCTTTCTATGGTTGTTATTATTATTATTATTATTCCTATGATAGCTAATAATCTGCTTATGCTGGGCACCCAGACAAAAGAAATCCCTGAATGCATCATGCGTTTTCTTACAAGAGTTTTTATGTCTTCTTCGCCTTTAAAGTAAGTAACATGGAAGCCTAAAAACTTCAGACAAAGTTTGATTGGGTTTCCGTTTGAACCTATAGGCCATGATGGTGTAGATGAGCTGTCAGAAATGTATCAGAGGGCACATCACTCAGCTGTCCCTGAGGACATCTTCCTTCTGCCGTTAGCATTCACATGTGAACTACAAGGTCTCATACTTCTTTTCAGACTTGCAAAATTAAAACACAAGCTTATCTTTAGGTTTAAAAGGCCACACTGTAATTCTCTCTATTTGATGGGTACATCTCTGTCCCAGAGGACAATGCACATCTGCTTCTCCACTTCATACATTCTACATCTTTCACTGTCCCAGATTACTTTGCACATCCTTTTCTCACTTCACGCATTGTGTTCTTAGCATTCCTCTGGGTGCCTCAGGGTCTCACATTCCTCTGCTGCAGCAATCCCAAGTCTCATCCACTTAAAAGCCTTTTTTTCCTCAAGGATTGCACAGTTGACTCAACTGTGCAAGCACCAGTTATCATCATTAACAACTGAGATTGTGAATCAGGTGCGTTACTAATTGGTTGAAACAAGAACATGGATCTGTACAGGTCCTTTGTGTATACGATTTGCACCACTAATCCTTCAGGACTGAATTAACGCAAATTAAATAAAATGATTTATGTTGTGTTGTGTTTGTTAGTACACAGGTCTTAAATGTTAAGTAATGACTGCTGATAAGTGGTAATTGAATCAGAGTATGGAAAATTTGCCAAAAAAATTAAATTATTGTACCAATCATCAAACGTCCATGACAATTTAATAACAATTGATTAGGATGCCAACTTGACAGCTGTATCCTGTACTGTATAGGTGCTCCTAAAATGGTATACTCCTGAAATTCTAGTATGCCATTGTAGACTATGAACTGATTGTTCCTGACTGCACATTACTTGATCTTTAAAATTAAGAAAGTTAAAATAATTTAAGTTTGGAAAAAGACCATAACTGAAGTCCCACTGTTCGACAACTCCTATCCAAGAATTTTTAGTGTGAGGTCTGGTTGTCTAGTGCAAAGCAGAAGCAGCCTAGCACCCCATACCAGGTCCTCAGAGTTCTATTCACATTTTGTGGTTCCACAATCCCTCCCTCATTCTCCACTAATGACATTGTTGCTTAACCCACCACCTCCCCATCTTCTCTGTAGTATCCAATGACTCCTCCCCAAAAGTCTTTAGTTGTAGGTCTGGTTGTCTAGCACAAAGCAGAAGCCATCTAGTATTCCAGTCCAGGTTCTTAGTTCTACTTACTTTTTACAGTCACGTTCTCCACTAGTGACAAGGTTTCCATACCCACCACCTCCCTGTCTCGTCCCTACTCTTAAACAACTTCCACCCAGGAGTATTTAATGGGGGTTCTTGCTATGTACTGCAGTGCAGAAACTGTCCAGAACCTCAGCCCAGCTTCTGAGAGTTCTCCCCACTTTTTACATTTGCACAATCCCTCTCTCGTTTTCCACTAGTGATAACGATTCCATACCCACCAGCTCCCTGTCTCCTCCCTACTTTCAACAACTCCTACCCAAGAGTTATTAATGGGGGGCGGGGGGTCCAGCTACGTTTTACAGTTCCACAATCCCACTCATATTCTCTGTTCTCCACTAGTGACAACAGTTCCATACCCACCACCTCCCTGTCTCTTTCAACAACTCCTACTCAAGAATCTTTAATGGGGGGTCAGAGTTTTCCCCCATGATTTACAGTTCCAGTTCCAGTTCTTTCTCTCATTCTCCACTAGTGAGGAGGTTTCTGCACCCACCTCCTCCCCATGTTCTCCCTACTATTCAACAACTCAAGACTCTTTAGTGTGGGGTTATTGCAGCTCAGGTACTCAGAGTTCTACTGACTTTTTACTTACTTTAGATCTCTTTGTTCATCGCTGGATGATTCTCTGGAAGGTGCCCTGCCGTAATCATTTCTATGCTGGGAGGAATCTTGAAGGCATGAGTGTTCACCCGTTTAATTTGGGTCAGGAGTTTACTTCCTCATGTTCATCATTTTGTTTGGTATACCTACTGAATTCACAAACTTGATGTATAGACAAATTGTTGTTTTGCTGGCCTTTATAGCTCTGTGTCTGTGCTTTGACGGACACAGATCGTTAACATATTCGTGTGTCCTTGGTTTCACATCAAGTGGGGGGTGTTCTGTGTCAAACTTCAGCTGAGATTTTATTTCATGTTCTGCTGCAGCTACAAACACTGCTTCTTCAGCTGATGCTGCAACCACAGTCTTATTTTGTTGTAATACATGTAATTTGCTGATAATTCTCTTTATTGCACCATCACCTTTGCTTCCTCTTGTGCATGGTGATTGTGCAGCTTCTGTCTTTGCTTTTGCTTTTATTGAAATGGTGGTACAGTAGCTGACAATATACTAGACACAACCACTCTTCATGTCATTTAGATGAGTGTGTCATCTGCAGTTGCAAACAATTTTAAGTAAGTTTGTTTGGGGGGAGGCTTAGTGGTTAGCACATTTTCCACGCACCTCCAGGGTTTGGGGTTCAATACTCGCTCTGTGTGCACGAAGTTTGCATGTTCTCCCCATGCTTCAGGGGTTTCCTCCAGGTACTCTTTTTTCCTCCCCAAGTCCAAACACGTTGTAGACTGACTGGGATTTCCAAATTATCTGTAGTGTATGGATGGGTGTGGGAATGTGTGTGCAATAGTGTCCTGTGATGGTTTGGCACCCTGTCCAGGGTGTCCCCCGCCTTGTGCTCCCCATCACCCTGTATAGTATAAACGGTACAGAAAACGGATGCATGGATGGATGGATGGATTGAGGGGATGGATGGTGGTGGTCTGCAAGTATGGATGCAAAGATTTTAACAAATTTACTCCCTTGGTTTATTTAAAATTAAAAGTCCATCTATTTAAAATGCCACATTGTCATTTGGATTCCAAACAGTACTCATCTAGTTGACTGTGTGTCTAGCGTAGGTTTGAGTGACATTATTGTCATTTGGGGTCACATCTGTGTGTTGTTGTGTCTACATGATGCACTTAGTGAAACAACAACAAGTCATACTTGACATATTTCCTTGACTTTTTTTTTTTAAAAACCAACCATGTGTTCTTCAGGAAACGAAGACATCATTTGACAGGAACCATGAGCTGGAACTGTTGCTGTCGGGTCACGTTAACTCACTTGCTGGGTGGCTTTTTGTCATCAGCTGTTGTATTGTCAACACTGGGTCGTGCAGGAACAGCGTCTCACTAGGAGAGCTAGCGCAGATGACAGGCATCCAGTGAATGAACTGTGTCATGTAATTTACTTACTGATGACTGCAATTATCTAGCCCTGACTCACCGTATACGCACACTGGGGTTTATGCGCAAGGGGAAATAAATAAAACACTGAGCACAATCCGAGCCTGTCTTTGCATGAAAATGGAAGTGATAATTTGGCACTGGATGGACTGAACTGTGTGGATGAATAAAGATGTGTAATGGCAAGTGTGCGCTTCCACGGATGTGAGCGTGTTCAATTTGTCTCTATGAGGTTTTCGTTTATAAGGAGCTTGTCATAAAATCTATTGAAAGCTCTAAATGGGATGTTGGTACAAAGATCACAAAGTGAGTTTAATTTACAAAAATTTGCAATAATTGAAGCAGAGTAAACAGTTGGACACAGGTGTTCATATGCATAGTCAAAACAGACTGAACAAAAGTTAATGACGCTAATCAAAGGCTTTCTAATGAAATGAAGGTTTTCCTGCAGAATCGAGATACTTTTGACTTGCTGGTTATTTGTTAAATTTTTTTATTTTTTTTTTTTTGCATTCATTATATGAATGTTTTGCTCAGCTGGAAGTTTGAAATTTCAGTTTATTTCAATTACACAAAAGAAAACTCATTTCATATCATTTCAGATTAAAGACTTGAAAGAAAGCAATCCAAAACAATTCCATAAATTGAGACAAGAAATACTTATTCAAACAGGACAATAGAAATTACACTATAAAAGGAGGATGAGTTAGTGCGTCTACCTTTGCTGCAATGGCTGAGTTGCATTAGTGGAAAATTTAGCACAGGACATGCTTAGGGGGCACTCTTTCAACAGTTTAGTTGTCATTTTGTCATTTTCAGCTCTGTAAATTTAGCCTTTTGTGGGGTTTTGTGGGTGTCACACAATGTACATCAGCTGTGCCTTGGTAATTTATGGGTGCTTGGTATTTATGATGAAAATCAGCTAAATTTTGTGAATCTAACAGAAATGTTTAGTTTTGTTTGACCTATGACTACATTTGCACACAGCTTTTTTTATATTGAGGCTCATGAAATACAAATTAGGTGTTCTTTTATGTTTTATTACTGACTATTTATTACATTATGAATAAACTATGATAGTACCAATTTGTGGTAAAAATACAAAAAACTAAAACAAAACATAAAAAAAAGACTTAAGGATTAGTGTTGGTGATACAGCCAGTTTGGATGTACCATTAAATTAACAGTGATATGGATATTGCTTTTTCAGGATGAAAACTTGGTCTGTAAACATGTAGTCTGGTCTCAATAAGTTTTTTGACTTGGACTTCTTTGATTTATTGGAGTTCTGCTTGGAGTACTTCCTTCTTCTAGAAAACAGTCTAATAATTGGTGCAATGCACAAATGAAGCCAACTAGTTGAAGTAAACTAAGCATCAATAAGAACTTGATGGTTTTCAGGCTCAAGCTTCATTTGGGTCTCACTTTCATTCAGACACAATCTTGACTTGGACTCAAGAGCCTTCAGACTCGGTCTTGACTTGAGCTTGGCTAGTCCTGGTCTTGGTCTTGACTACAGCCCTGTACACAAATAATAGCATTATCAGTCTAATCATTTCCGTCCTGGTTTTCCCTTCCATTTACTGACAGAAAGTCAATCTATGGTGTATCATATTATCATATAAGTAGCTCTATTATGTATTCAATAGCTCTAATCTGACCCTAATGAGTGTCTGTATAGAATAAAGTGACCAGATTGCCAGACTGTTGTCTTTTTATCAGTCTGGTGGATTTATCCTCCTGAAGCTCTTATGAATTCAGCTTGTGTAACCTTATATCAATCTTGAGAATTTGTTTCCTGAATTTCATCTATAGAGCTGGAGCTGAAAGTGACTGAGCTAAGTGCAGGGCCTCGAGTCGTCCTGCTCCTGTGTTATTGTGTTTACAGGCAGGGAAAATGGGACAAATTCTCCACCCAGGCCACGGGCTGAGTTATTGGAGCCATTATTCCATAATTCACCACGCTTGTGGGGGAATGAAGAAGTCCCTGCAGTGGTCACAGATGCACCCAAAGCACATTCCTCTCTATTTGGATAGAAAGGCTTTAAAGGATGGAATGTTGAATGAATAATGATCAGTGTGACGGGAAAGCTAACAAGAGAAAGAGAGATTGAAAAAAGATGTGGTGGTTTAAAGAAAACAAGACTGTCTTCGAAAAAGAAATAGATTGAGGGAATCAAGTAAGAGGATGACGAGAAAAGGAAAGGGCAAAAAGAAAAACAGCTTGTTGAGAGATGATAATGGAAAAAAAATCACAAAAAATACTCTGCTCTCATGCATATCAAACAATTGCAAACACAACACAGGTTTAGCAAAAAATATCTTTGTTAAATATAGGTGTGCAACAATTATTAGCACCTCTATGAATTCATATGAGAAAAATGTATTTGAAGTTTATTCCCATTGATATTTAAAAAAAAATTAGTAGACTTGGGTGACTAGGAACAGGAAATTGTTCAACCATGACTTCCTGTTTCACAGGGGTATAAATATGAGGTAACACATAGGCCAAATTCCCTTAGTCATTCATAACAATGTGTAAGACCAAAGAATATAGCTGTGGTGTGTGCCAAAAGGTTGTTGAGCATCACAAAATAGGAAGTGACTATAAGAAAATAGCACAAGCATTGAAAATGCCCATTTCCACCATCAGGGCAATAATTAAGAAGTTCCAATCAACTGGAAATGTTATGAATCAACCTGGAATTGGACATGTGTCTATATTGTCTCAACAAATTGTGGAGAGGATGGTTCAAGTGGCCAAAAAATCTCCAAGGATCACAGCTGGAGAATTGTAGAAGTTAGTTGCATTTTGGGGTCAGAAAGTCTCCAAAACTATTGTTTGGAAGGGTTTCAAGAAAAAAGCCTCTATACACATCCAAAAACAAACTCAAGCATCTTCAGTTTGCCAGACACTACTGGAACATAAAATGGGATCGGGTTCTATGGTCAGATGAAACCAAAATAGAGCTTTTTGGCAATAAACACCAGAGGTGGCTTTAGCACACACAGAGAGGTAGCCACATGGAAAAGTACCTCATGCCCACGGTTAAATATGGTAAATATGGTGGTGGCTCTTTAATGTTCTGGGGCTGTTTTTCTGCCATAGGACCTGGACATTGTGTTAAAATACATGGCACTATGGACTCTATCAAATATCAACAGATATTAAATGAAAACCTGACTTCCTCTTCCAGAAAGCTTAAAATGGGCCATGGTTGGATCTTCCAGCAGGACAATGATCCAAAACATACATCAAAATCAACACAAAAGTGGTTTACTGACCACAAAATCAAGGTCCATCCCAGGTCCATCCCAGTCCCCTGACTGAAAGAAACCTGTGGGGTGAACCGAAGAGGAGAGTCCACCAGCGTGGACCTTGAAATTGGAAGGATCTGGAGAGATTCTGTATGGAGGAATGGTCTCGGATCCCTTGCCATGTGTTCTCCAACCTCATCAGGCATTATAGTAGAAGACTCAGAGCTGTTATCTTGGCAAAGGGAGGTAGCACAAAGTATTGACTAAAAGGGGTGCCAATAATTGTTGCACACCTATATTTAACAAATATATATTTTTGGATAAACCTGTGTTTTATTTGCAATTGTTTGATATCCATGAGAGCAGAATATTTTGTGATTTTTTTTTTAAACAAAAGATTAAAATTAAAATAAAATTTTTTCTTTGCTCATATTTACCAAGGGTGCCAATATTAATGAGGGCACTGTAAACATGTACACATGAATGATTTCAAAACCAAAGATAACCAGGTGATGTAATACTGAAAATTTAACAAGTAATTGGTTATCTTGATGTACAATATCTGTCAATGTAACCCAGTCATTTCATTTTGAAATAAAAACCTGCCATGTTTCCATTCAAGTTGTGAATTAAACTTATGGAAAAAACTGGAATATCACATACAATATTTGCAAACAAAGCACCATTTCCTTTCCATGGTAAACCGGCACTACAAACTACCCCAACTGGCACATCTCAGTCCCTGCCATTTTTACTTTTCTGTGCCAGTTATCCAATCACATGATTTGTTAAGGCAAAGTCATATTACTTTTTTGATGCGCATCAAGGAATTTATTCTTTAAATGTGTTTCCATCATAGTTTATGCGCATGTCTTCTTATTGAAAAAAAACAACAACAAAAAATTATCCACCTCAGTTGAGCACATTGATGTTTTTTATGTGCACTTTGGAGATTTTATTTGCATTTGGGGTTTCCATCCAGTGTTTTTTTTATGTGATGTCACAAAATTTGCAAAAACCCCACCCAAAAAAACATGTGGTTGGAAAAATGACATTTGCATGATTTCTATAGTTATCCAGGGACTACTAATAACCAGATGGAAAAAACAAGAAGGACACATTTTTTGGAGTCTCCAATGTCAGCTTTTTGTAAAAGTCAGAGGTAACTTTTCTTACTTTTCTGAGATGTGAAAGACTTCAGAACAGTGGACTGCTTTTTTGTTGCTTTTACTCAATTCAATGTTGACTTTTCGCAGATGTTCCACAACACTGTCTATAAAAGGATAAAGGTCCATTCCATTTCCATAAAAGTTTTTTTAGTTTTGCTACTAATTGCTGTTGTATAAGAGGAATAAAACTGCTGTTAGAGGAAAATAATCAACATCAGAGTGGCACAAGTAACTCTGATTTGCATCGTGCTGCATCACACCACCTCATCATTGATTTTTTTTTTTTTTTTTTTACCATAACAGAACACTAATCATGTTGTACAGAACACTAATTGTGTTGTTTTCTTTATTCTTCACTTTTCACTATCCATTCAATACTAATCATCAGTCCTGTTTAATTTTTAAAAGCTTTGTAAATTTTTTTAGTTTTATTTTGTAATGGATACCTTAAAGCTGTTGCATACTTTTTTTGCTTTAATCTTTTTGAAAAACACAATATCTGTTTTAAAAAATTACTGAGAGGTCACATGCCCCACTATAATGCATACTACTACAAGGAATAGTGCTCATTATATACAAGTGTACAAGCGCAGTATGCTATATACAGTTTACAGGCCTATGTTCTTCTGTGTGTGTGTGTGTGTGTGTGTGTGTGTGTGTCTAACAGTAGCAGGTGAGGACAGCAGCTCCTGATTGATTGATGCGCCTGCTTTATTTCAAGCAGAAACTGTGATTCATTGCCTCGCCCACACACACACACACACACACACACACACACACACACACACACACACACACACAGATCTCAGGGTTGTTGATCTTTGTGATTATGCCCTCCTATTCAATCATCCCACTAGCCACAATCCACCATCTTCCCTCTGCCCTCCTCCTCTCCATGACCTCCATATCAGAAGGCATATCATACATGAGAACAGGCATACTGTATATTTATGGATAAGCTCAGAAAGAGTGGATGATATCACACATGGGGGAGCAATATAGTATTACTGTTCTGCCTCACCTCCCAATTTTTGACTATTTTTAACACATACTGTACTCAAGTTGTGATTTTTAAACAGTTAATTGATTCTCATCATCAAAATTGACTCAAATTTGTTCAAATTCTTTAACAAGCATTTAAATGAATACAATTTTTTTTTACAAATAAATGAAAAGATACCTCGAGCTCAGATGTAATCTCACTAAAAAGTCTCTATCATAAACTTATAATAGAAAGATATTAGAAGAACTGGAATCTTTTAGCTACCAACGTAAATGGTCTGCACTTATATAGCGCTTTACACTGTGTCTCATTCACACACACACCAATGGTAGCAGAACTGCCATGCAAGGCGCTAACTTGCCATCGGGAGCAACTTGGGGTTCAGTGTCTTGCTCAAGGACACTTCGGCATGTGGAGTCACGTGGGCCGGGAACCGAACCGCCAATCCTACGCTTAGTGGACAACCCGCTCTACCACCTGAACCACAGCCACCCCAATGTACTGCGCTAGCTAAACAAGCTAAGTTTAGTAATTAACAAAGTGTAGTTTGTTATGCTATATTTTATAGGATATAAAATGCATTGGATTCGGGGAAAATGAAATAAAGACAAAATTGGATTTTCACCTAAATTTAGTTTTCCTGCCAGTAGCATATTTTGACAACTTGAATTCTGCGTTCAAACAAACAAACAAAACAAACAAACAAGCAAATAAACAAACAAAAAAAAACATGCTATGTCAATATGTCCGCTTACATTGTGAACAGTAACTAAACAATCACTTCACTGGTATTTACTTTCAATCAATCTACATGGACACACTAGGTAAATTTATAAAATTGATCATACATTTCACTGTTTTGAGAAAGTAAATACTAACTATCTGGCTTGTAAAACAGCTAGCTAGTGAAACATACACTTTTATGGAAATGACTTTCTAGCACAAACATGTCCTGCTAAAAAATAATGATCTTTTGAGTTTATAGTACAGTGTTATTGAATTTTCGAATCTGATTGGTTAATTTTCTACCATAGTAGCTCTGATAGTAGCTCCAGCTGCAAGGTTTCTACAGTAATAGCTCATTCACAGGGACTTGCATGGCAGATATAACATGGCAGATATTGAAAGTATATTGTCTGCCAAGATGGGGTATTCAGGACTGGGGACTTTATGCTTAGTTTCTTGGTAACATGACAAGGTGTATTTTTTTTTGGTCTTAACTTCAAGAGGGCAGAGAAGAGCTTCTATAATGTGCGTGATAACAGGAAATAACTTGTCTAATGGACATTCCACAACATTAAATGTAAATAGTTACAAAATCATGATGTTAAACACTACAGCAGGTACTTTTATATGAAAATAATCAACTTTACATATTGTAAAGCACAGTGTGTTTGGTTTTTCATAAAAAAAAAAAAAGACAGCCCTTGCCTGAAGTAAATGTTACACTGAGAAGTACTGATTGAGAAACTGCTTCCTTTTTATAAATGTTAAGTTTTTAATCCAACTGCTTTCAAACAGAGCATGATTTAAACCGACTTTACACTCTGAGTTATGATCAATCATAAATTCAACTGGCACATCTGGTTGCTGATTGTTTAGTAGTCAGTCCATACAGGATTTCACTGAGTTTTTTTGTGATTGTTGCGGCCAAAAATGCTTGATTTTTTAAATTGAGGAAAACTATTTGAATTGGCGAAATTGCAATTGTGCAAAATTGTTTTGCACTGTCTTTTGCGGTGATGTTTGTTGGTAAATGAGACCTTTTAGCTGTACTCATGTTCGATACACATGAATCGCAGAAGGCTTTGGGGAGTGCGCATTGCGATGATGTCAGATGATACATCTTGGTCCAAATCTACAACTATGAGGAAATCTTATACAGAGTCACAAGCATCCTAAGAGCTACAGCGGGGCTGAGATAAAGCAGGTAGGCAACATCATTGTGAATAAGCATGATGAATAACATTCATGACATTTATCACATGCAATAGCTAGTTAATGAGCAAAGCAGTCAATGAGGATGTGATTTAATCTGTGTGTATGTGTGTGTGTCAGAGATTTCCCCTCACGCAGCGCGCTCTGAAGACCGAAATGCAACAGCGCGCATTTCCGGGTTCACTGACATTGACTATGTTTACTTTCCACACATGTGTTTGTTATGGTTTATGTCATATCTCTGCCCCTGTTATATCACTGGCTGTCTATTAATGTGTCCCAGGTGTTTTTTGTTTCCCCCTTGATTACATTTGTTATTTCAACCCCTCGTGTGTCTATTTTCAGCACAAAGTATTGTGAGTGTTTTTCTCCGTACCAAGCCTTTGTCCTGCGTTCACGTTTCTAGTGTTTTGATCCTGTGTCTAGTTTCTCGTTTTGTCCTTTTGCCTTGCCTGAGTTACAACCATTTGCAGATCGCCTGAACTTGGCCTGTTTTCGACCACGTTACTGATTCACGTTTGGATTTGTCTGCTTGATTTCCTTAATAAAGCTCTTTACCGCACATGCATCCTGCATCTCCTCCTCACCAACCATGACGGTGTGTGTGTGTGTGTGTGTGTGTGTGTGTGTGTGTGTGTGTGTGTGTGTCTGTGTGTGTGTGTGGGATGGGTTGAACAAAGTCCTCCCACACAAGGCCATCAAATACGGCTCTGTCAGACCCACAGAGCAAGCTACTCATAGCACCAGCTCAGAAATAGACTCATTAACTGTCTTTTCCACACGCTGGAGCCATTTAAAACTGGATCATTACTAAATTCCTCCCCAAGAAGCCTTTCAGACAAAGTTCATTTTGGTTAATTAAAAACTCCTTAAGCGTTTAACAACTATTAAGCATCAAATCGCAAAAAGAGAAGTAGTTGCAAGTACAAGCAATAAGAATGAAATGAAACTTGTGTTAAAACGTTTACTCTCTTTATTAATTCATTTATTTGTTTGTTTATTTATTTAATTTTAAAATAATGATACATGTTATCTAGCTAGCTAGATGCCCGCTCAACAAACTGTGCCGTCCTTCTTAAGAAAATTCCGTGAGGTGTAGATCTACATAAATCTGATTTTACAAAATGGACAGGAAGTGATGTTCCTTTTTTAAATCGCAGATTTTCTCTCGTTATTTATTTCAAGCCAATTCCAAACTGATAGCTCACTCTCCCATCTTGGAGGATAAAGGCTAACATGCTTTTTTGAGACACCTGAAGATCACTGCATCTTTTCTAAGTGTTGCTCATGCAGATGGCTGCAGTTGGCTAACACTTTACTGATTAACAGGAAGGTACGGGACGCAATCCTTCCCCTCTAGATTGCTTTTAATTGGACCTGCATTTTGTTGGGATCTGAACTAACGATATAGACACTTGCGCCACAAACGGTTTAAGGAAAAACCCACTTGCATATTAATCATTTTTTAAAATCTGTCATCAACATGTTGGTCTATCTTCAAATTAGTTAAGGATTTCCTAACATAACCCACAATGCTAATAGTGGTGCTAGTAGGATTTAGCTCTCGCTTCATCTCTACCTAAAGAGAGTGATGCAGCGGTGCTTTATTACTTTCATCTGTCAAGCTCTCTCACTACTTTATCTGTAAACTCTACTCAAACAGATCAGCTTCCAAAGCATCCAAAGCATCCAAAGCAACTATTATGCTAATACCGCAGTCAACTTCATGTTCTACTGTACATTGGATTTTTCATTAATATGATATTGAACATATATATATATATATAATGTGTGTGTGTGTGTGTGTGTGTGTGTGTGTGTGTGTGTTGACATTCGTCCACATTGACATTCGTCCTACATTGTACCTTCTACCATCATTTACACATTTGAATGACCATGTAACATGAACCAGTGTGATGTCATGAAATTAAAAATGACCTTATATGGTCATGGGCATTATTTCGACTCAGGACAGCTGTCATTTGCTGCTATTGGCAAGCAACTGTTTGACGGCGTACACAACAGCGCTATACCTTCACATGTTTGCTGAGAGTAGGCTAATGGTTGAGTGGTAGAATTTGGCCAATAGTTTCTGCAAGTCTTTTATAAACGACCAATTGGCGTGCAAGAAGGCGGGGATTATAGAAAGGGGTTAAAGCAATGCAAATATGCACACACATGATGCAGTATTAGACCATAAGCACATCATAATGAAACTAAAGCCAAATCCCAGACATTTTCTCAAACTTAGAAATCCCGGCTGCACATTTTTAACGTCTGAAAAGAGGATATGTCTGAGAAAAAGAGGACGCATGGTCACCCTAAGCAAAGAAGGCCTTGTTCATTTTGCTTTGAGGAGCTAATAGCGATTGTTAGTACTCAACTAACTTTTTTCTTGTCACAGGAATAACAGAAATACAACACCAACCGACAAATTAGCATCAGAATCCCAAAATATAAACATATTTAATGTGTTTCACAATGGAGTTTCCCTTTATGATCTCAGCTGTATGCTGGGACTGGATTCTGGCTTGCTTATAAAGAAATAAAATTGGATACATTGAACTGTCACCTCTAAAGCTAAATCCAATGTTTCAGCTGAACATTGTGTGCTTTGTTCTACTTGGCTATATTACTGTGTCTCTGTATGTTTTTGTCATATTTGTCATTTTTCTTTGGTGCTATATGGTGTCAGTTTTTGTTTTGATGCCGTGTGTTAAAGAGCATATTGCAGGAATTTGGATAGTCTGTCTATTGGTGACAGTCATGGTTACAGCCAGTTACTGTCTTTCTCTCTCTTTCTTTATTTCTCTTCGCCTGTTAAATCCTCTAACTGAGGCCTGTGTGGGTGTGTGACACACTTATATAAACCTTCACATTATGCAATGGGAGGATTCTGTGTTTGTGTGTGTGTGTGTGTGTATGTGTGTGTGTGTGTGTGTGTGGTTGCTGTGTAACTACAGTAGGAAGGAGGAAACTTCTATCAAGGCTTAATTTAGAAACACACACCATTCATATGTTCATTTTGTGGGCATGCGATTCCTTCTTTCTTTCTTTCTCTTCCTCACTTCTGTCATTATCTGATACTTTATATGCTTTACACATGAAATATGAGTTATTTGAATATTAGTATGATTATGTAGTCACTCTGTGTGGGTTTGTGTGAGGATGTGTCAGAGGGCAAAGACAAATATTCTACTATTTATTGCTGCTATTTATTCCAATAATTTTTTTCTCTTTGTTATAATAGTAGAATCCTCTTCATTCTGTCTTTTTCTTCATCTCTATCTTTCCCATAGACAGAGGTTAATGAATGCATGAGAGGGAAAAAGAGAGAGAGAGACAGAGAGACAGAGCGATAGCGTGAGAGAGAGAAAGAAAGAGAGAGAAAGAGAGCAGATGGTGGATTAAGCTGGTGAATTACTTTCAATTATATGTTACTGTTTCCTCCCTTAGGTGTTTGACACTACATTTCAGAGTGCATAGTTCAATAAGGACGGATGGACGAGTTGGTTGCAGTCGTGTAGTCCAGTCTATAGTAGTGAGTATGCTGTTAATAAAGCCGAGACTATTAAAAGCGGCACATGAATCAAGAGAAAATAATAACTTGCCATAACATAGCATGGGATATTTAAACAGAATATTAATTTTAGTCAGCGTTATTGTTTATAACAGAAAAATACACATTAAAAAAGTCTTATTACTTGTTAGCTCAAACCTATGGCTGTTTCTCAATTGTAATAACGCAAAGAACGGACTTGCGTTCTCATGAAAACCTCTTGAAAAAGTCTTGCCAGGCTACCTTGGAAGAATGAACTCAGAAGGACAGGAAGATCTATTGTACATTCAAGTTCTCCTGGGAAGTTCATATTTATGAGTTGGGAAGTCGTAATTACGACATCGGGTGTGTTCAAGTCACTTTACTTCAAGCAAGATGGCGGTGTACCTTGAATACAGCAAGGTTTTTTTTTCTGCTTCTACAAAATGAAGAACAATGAAGAACAAAGAATGCACATCAGGTGTGTTTTGCTTTTTTATATTTTTAATCAATTGAAGCCACTGTGGACTTTATCGTTACATGTTATATTGTAATTATGCAATGCTATCGTGTTTTGTACAGACCTGACAAAAAGCCTGACAATAACTTGCTGCATATAGACTACCAAACACATAATAATGGAAATCAGCTTCTGAATCAAGCAAACATTCAATTTCAACAAGTTTGCCTTCAACGTTGCATTCATTGATTCTACCGTGGTTTCTTACTGAAACGCCGTGAAACTCGGAAACTCAGAACTCAACGAAAATCCTGTTTCCCCACTCGTAATTACGACTTTGTGGTGACATTCTTGTGTGTTCAACTCATAAATACGATCTTTCCGATATGACTTGAATAAGTAATATGTTTCAGTTGGTTAATAGATTTACTGTTAAATGGCTGATTAAGCAAAAGTTAATTAGGCATGTTTTAATGTAGTAAGCTCTTTGTTTGCTCTGTTTCCCTGGGTGGAAAATTCAGTTCACCCTGTACTATATTGAAAACACATTTTAACACATTATTTGACGTTTTACTTTGTGAAGTTAATTTATTTTTGAAAATATACTCTCATTTCAAATCTGATGACTGCAACACGCTCCAAAAAATTTGGGACAGTCGACTGTTTACCACTGTGTAACATCACCTTTTCTTTTAATAACACTTATTAAGCATTTGGATACTGAAGACTGAAGGCGCTGTTTATGGTGGAGTGTTTTTTCCATGCTTGCCGGCTTTTACAGCTCTTTTACTGTGTACAGCAGCCACAGCTGTTTTATAGTTCCTCAGAATACTTTTGCTACAATGGTTTTTCGCTACTCATCAGCAGAGCTTCTACATTTGAACTTGGCATCACCTTTACCAGCAGGAATTAATAAAACTTGTGTCATGCTGGGGATTGCTCGTTGCCCTCGCTAAGTTCACAGAGGCAGATGTTGTACTGTCATTTCTCCTCACACATCTGCAGATGTTCTTATACCATCTTTTTGGTCTCCTTTTCGCTACTTTTGCACTAGATCAAGCGCTGGAAATTTACCGAGTTAACCTTGGTAACCTCAGATCACTGGAGTATCTATCAACACATTCACTATCTAATCCCATGCCAGATCGATCATGGATTTTGGACCGTCCTGTAAAATTTGCTCTAATAAATGCTAGATCTCTGTCCAACAAAACTTTTATTTTAAATGACTTTTTTACTACTCGTGCTCTGGATATTTTTTATTTGTGACGGAGACTTGGCTCAGCCCTGGTGATTTTACAGCTGTAAAGGAGCTTACTCCTCTAGCCTGCCTGTTTTTTAATTTTCCAAGAACTGTCGGTCATGGTGGTGGAATAGCAACAATTTTCAAGAGCTGTTTTTAGGATAAACTCGTGCCTGTTGAAATCTTTCCAAGCTTTGAGGTGCAGCTCTTCAAGGTTGATCTCACCACCTCCTTGCTTTGTGCCCTGGTTTACAGACCACCTAATTTCAATAAGGATTTCAATTGAGAATTTACTGACTTTTTCGCCTCAATGATGTCACACTATGATAGACTTCTGATTCTGGGTGACTTTAATATCCATGTCTGCTGTCAGTCTAAACCCTTGGTCAAAGAGTTTCTTTGTCTAATGGACTCACTTAAATTTGTATAATTTGTTTCTGGACCCACTCGCCAGATGGGTCACTCCTTGGACTTAGTGTTTTCACTTGGTTTTTCAGGGACTAATCTTGAAATTTGTGATGCTGCTCTTTCTGATCATTGTCCAGTGATTTTTGAATATGTACTGGGTACTCTCCCCAAGTCTTATCATTCACCATGTTTTTCTAGATGTTTTAATTCCTCTACTGCCAGGTCATTTAATGATGACTCTTTATCTACCCAAACCCCTAATGTTGTTACAGTCCTCTCCTCTTGTGTCTATCCCGATGAAACCATACCTGCACTGCTAAACTGGACTCAATTGCCCCCTTGGAGTTACAAATATCCAAGGTGATGAAGAAAGTTCAGCCCTGGTTAAATAGCTCCACTCGCGCTCTCAGGCAGGAATGTAGGCACACTGAGCGCAGATGGAAGAAAGACAAACTTCAGATAATCTTCAGGGAATGTCTTAAGTGGTATCAGAGCATTGTTACACAAGGGCAGTGCTGGCTTGGCGGTTAAGGCTCTGGGTTACTGATCAGAATGGTGGTGGTTCAAACCCCAACACTGCCAAGCTGCCACTCTAGGGGCCTTTAACCCTCTCTGCTCTAGGGGTGCTGTATCATGGCTGGCTCTGTGCTCTGAACCCAGGTTCCTGACATGTGAAGAAAATTTCACTGTGGTGTAATGTATATGTGATCAATAAAGACTCATGATCATTAAGGCACAGTCGAAATACATGTCTGACTTAATTGCACAAAGTTCAAGGGTCTGTTTTAATATAATTAATGCCTTTCTAAATCCCTCTCCTAGTGTTCCATTTGAGATTTCTACTGACCTGTGTGATCAGTTTTTAACTCATTTTACTCATAAAATCGAGGGTATTCGGTTTAACATATCATCTCATAGTTCTTCTCCTCTAGAATCGCTTCCGTGTCAGAGCTCTATTTCGCTTTTTCAACCAGTGTCTCCTTCACAGCTTTGTGATATTGTTTCTAGTATGAAGTCCTCTTTCTGCCTTTCTGATGTTCTGCATTTCCATATTTTTAAAGAGGCTTTTCCTGCTTTGAATCTGGTCGTGATTGCTATTATTAATAGCTCTTTAGTCAGTGGTGTGGTGCCTGCCACTTTTAAACATACTATAGTACAACCGCTGTTCAAAAAGCATCATCTTTATCAGCATGTCATGAATAACTACAGACCCATTTCCAAACTATCTTTCATTTCAAAAGTCTTGGAAAAAGTTTCAGAGAACTTCACAATACTGAAGATGCTTTGTTGAAGGTTACCAATTAAATCTTACTTACTCTTGACTTAGGCTGTTGCTGTATTTTAATCTTGCTTGATTTGAGTGCAGCATTTGACACCATAGATCATATGATCCTTTTGCAAAAACTTGATAATGTTGCTGGGATTCAGGGGCCTGTACTGGAGTGGTTTGCCTCTTATCTCAAAGAGAGAACTTTTTCTGTTAATGTAGGGAAGTGTTTCTCATCCTGTGCTCAAATGTCCTATGGTGTGCCCCAGGGTTCCACTTTGGGTCCTCTTCTCTTTTCTCTATATATGCTTCCTCTAGGTCATATTATTGAGCGACACCACTTATCATGTCATTTCTATGCCGATGACATTCAGCTTTATCTTCCTATGAAAAATAAGACCTGCTCTGTGTCTAGTTTGTTTGACTGTCTGCATGACATTAAGCACTGGATGTACATGAACTTTTTACAGCTAAACCACGACAAAACTGAAATAATCGTCTTTGGTCCATCAGCTCTGTCCTCTGACATTGTCAGTCAGCTTGGTCCCCGATCTTCTTATGTGCACGACTGTGTCAAAAACCTTGGTGTCATTTTTGACTCCACACTGTGCTTTGATAAGCAGATTAGTGCTGTAGTAAAAAACAGTTTCTTTCAGTTAGGATCTATTGCTAAAATCAAGAATATGCACTTCAAGAAAGACCTCAAAACTGTTATTTATGTTATTATAACAACTGTATTGACTATTGTAATTCGCTCTGTCTGGGTTTGCCTAGAACAACTATTGATCATTTGCAATTACTACAAAATGTGGTAGCCAGATTACTGACTGCCACTAAAAAATGTGAGCACATAACACCTGTGCTCGCTTCTCTTCACTGGTTACCGGTCAAGTTCCGTGTTGATTTTTAAATTTTGCTTTTTGTTTTTAAAACTTTGCAGGGACTTGCTCCACTGTATATTTGTGATCTTCTCACTCCATACACTGCTTCAAGACACCTTCGATCATCCAGTCAATTACTACTCTCAGTTCCTCGTTCACGTTTTAAGGCTAAAGGAGACCAGGCTTTCTCTGTGACTGCTCCTAGGCTTCGGAATAGTCTTCCTCTCCACATTAGATCCACTTCTGTTTCTGTGTTTAAATCCTCTTTGAAGACTTATTTGTATTCTTTATGTTTAATTGAGGGTGTGAATTTTTCATTGGTCTTTTCTATGGTTTTTGTTTACTCTTTTAATTTGTTTTAATTCTGTTTCATATTTTTTGTACAGCATTTTGGTTTCAACATCTGTTGTTTTAAATGTGCTTTATGAATCAATAAACTAAACTAAACTAATCTAAATTTGTAATCTGTCCAGAATGTGGTTTGGCATTGTCCTGCTCCAGGTGGCAGCATATGTTGCTCCAAAAAGTGTACCTATCTTTCTGCATTAATGGCATTGCACGGATGTGCAAGTTACCCATGCTATGGGCACTGACACACCCCCACACCATGACAGATGCTGGCTTTTGGACCTGACGCAAATAACAGTTTGGATAGTCCTTTTTCTCGTTGGCCTGGAGAACATGACGGCTGTTTTGTCCAAAAACTATTTGAAATGTTGACTCGTCAGACCACAAAACACGATTCCACTGCACTTCTGTCCATCTCAGATAAGACAGAGCCCAGAGAAGTGGGCGGCGCTTCTGGACAGTGTTGATGTTTGGCTTCTGCTTTGCATAGTAAACCCTTAACTTGCATCTGTGGATGCAGCGGCGAATGATGTTGACTGACAAAGGTTTACCAAAGTATTCCCAAGCCCATGTCAGGATATCCATTAAAGATGAATGACAGGTTTTAAGACATTGACCTCTGAGGGATCACAGATCACACACATTCAGAAGTGGTTTTCGGCCTTTCCCTTTACGCACAGAGATTTGACCAGATTCCTTGAATCTTTTATTTTGTATTGTGCACTTTAGAAGGTGAAATGTCCAAAATCCTACCGATTTGTCTTTGGGGAATGTTGTTCTCAAAGTGTTGGATTATTCACTGACGCATCTGTTGGCAGAATGGCGAGCCTCAACCCATTCTTGCTCTTGAAGGACTAGGCCTTTTTTGGAGGCTGCTTATATACTATTACCTTCTCATTTCAACTTGTCACATCGCTATTAGTCCTAATGTGGTGCATGCATCAATTTCAAAACATAGGTTAATCTTCAACAAACTATGTAGTTGATTAGGTAAAACATAAAATAGTTTGTCTTTATATGTTTTTTGTCTAAATACATTTGCAAATCACTCCTCTTTGATTTTATTAGCATTTTCCATACTGTCCTTTTTTTTTGGAATTGGGGTTGTAATTGCCAGCCTATTAGATGTTCTAGTATAGGTATTTCTATGGAAAACAACATGGAGACATACTTACAAAGTCTTTCTCATACGTATTGGATTCTTAGAAATGCACACACACACACACACACACACACACACACACACACACACACAGGCCTGACCATGTTTCTCTAGATCTACACTCACTTTTAATATATGGGCCTGAGGATTCACTGCTATGTCATCTGTGAAGCATGTGATCATTAATCCTGAATCTGTAAAGAGGCCCAGCTAGCAAACTCCCTCTCTCTCTCTCTGTCTACTAATTAATAAATTCATTAGTCAATGCTGAGGCCCAGCCGAGCTCTGGTGATGGCTCCCGGGAACGATGGGAACTCTGTAATCACTCCGTAAAAGTGTGTCCCACGTTTAAAACATGCCTTCCATTTGTCCATGGATGATGGCATGAGAGGACTCGTACACAGAGAGACATAGAGAAGATAGAAAACACACTCGCAAGCACAATCTCAGTTATGATTTGAATGGCAGGCAGGGTACATGTTGGTAGTCTCAGCAGTTCTTTTAGTTCTTTGAGTCCCCTTGGACAAAAACTATCCAGATATATACAGTAAAAACCCTTGAACTTTTTTTAGTTTATTTTAAATAATTTATTTTTATTAACCATGATAGGCTCCAAAGCGAACGCCAGTGAATTCTCCAGTCTTGTTGATTGTAAGGTTTACTTTATATTAATGCCCTCTCTCTAATACATTGTCATTTCTATAGTAACAGCTAAAGAAAAACATAATTTTCTGCAAGGAGATGTTTATTCAACATTTATTGAAGGAGTCTCCAGTGTCAGTGCTTTGTCACAATCAATATGTTTTACACCATGGGAAAACCTTCTGGTTTCCAGTTTCTTTGTAACAGCAAAATGATTTTTGTTTGTTTGTTTGTCTGTTTGTCTAATTAACTTGAAGAGATGCTGGATAGGGAGCGACTGTTTATAATAGGAACTAACTTGTCTTGTGGATGAGCCACAATGTTAAATGTAAGTATAAATGAAAAACATCAACAAAAACCATTAATAATTAGAACATTGTAATCATTTGCAATTTACTGTGCTATAAGAGGAATAAAACACTTCAGGACATGCTGATGTAGCAAAATAATCAACTTCATAGTGGCAACAGTAACAGCATTGCATCACACCATCTTATTGTTGATTATTTTCCTACAACAGCACGTCCTAAAGTGTTACTTCACTTCACTGATGATGAATTCTTCTGCTTGTGGAATTGCTGTTAACAAGACAGCTGTCTCTCTCTCCCACGTCTCCCTTAGTTCCCATCTGTCTTTCTCTCCCACACTGTGCATCATAACATGCGCTTTGTCTTCCATGCTTTACACAGTCTTTTACTGGTATTTTAGGTCTTGTACCAATCCACACTTCGCTTCATGCAAGGAAATGAAGGTGTGATGCTATTCCTGTCATGTTAAATTCATAGCCTGGCATTTGCATGTGTCCAGTGACATTCATCATCCATTTTACCAGAGAGCCGCTCAATAAACGATATCCCGCCGTGGCGTTGATTAACTTGGCACTCTTGGCTTCAGGAGCCAGGCAGAACATTGACTGCTGATTCATTGCAAAAGTGTTTGGTATTTAATGACTATAAAATGGTTCCAAGGAGCGTGGTAGCACCAGAAAAAAAGCAAGGTACAGGAGTTAGCTATGATTTCATGGGCCTTGTCACATGTTTGACTCTAAAGATGACCAGTGATCACTAATAGATTTTGATACAGTAATTCTGCATGAAACTGTTTGTGAACCCTTCGAACCCTCCATTGTCTCTGTTAACTCCAAGGAATAGACAATGAAACAAAGCTTTTTTTAAATTAAAAAAGAAACTAATGTATATTCCATGTCATTACTGAACACAGTCTATGATGGCCATGGTTTACTCTAGTATGATTTACTTTAAATTCTCTGAGATCCATGTCTTAATGGGGCGAAAAAAATCATAGAAAAACATTTGGTGAAGCTGTGTTATGGCAAAGGCAGTGTACAAATACATTTGAATGGAAAATAGTAATGTAATAGTGACTGTTGAGGTGTGAATTGTAGGCCCTATCCATACATTTTTAAAAAATGTTAAGATGTTTTAGAAATTCCACATGAACAGTGCTTTTGAAAATATGGCCATCAACAGAAAAATGCAAAAGCAATTTGAAATACTCACATGAGAACACCAAACCACTGATCAGTGGGTCATAAACTGCTACATCAAACACCTGAAGAACAACACTAAGCGCTGTGTATTGAGTGGTAGAAAAGATGATATTTGGAAAACACCAACATGGCCATAAAGTATGTCCATTCATTCATTCATTCATTCATTCATTCATTCATTCATTCATTCATCTGTTGGCAGTATAGCTTTTACTGTTGAAGTGGTGGATTCAGGCGCAGTGCGGTGCGTATCAGTTTCTGGCTACTCCTCATGGGGGTGTAATAATACAGCAAAGCAAATTTAAAATGCCAACAAGAAATTGCACTACACAAAGTAACAACTTCCCAACAACTTTGATAAACGGAGACCTAGCACATTCATATGCTAATACACACAACACCACATTGGGCATGTGTAGGTTGATGCCATGATATCAGCACTTTTGAAAACATATATTTTTCTCGTCCAAACATTAACAATGGAAATTGAGTTAAAAACATTCTCAAGTTTAGAGTGTATTTTCAAAAATCTTGTCTGGATGAAATGAAGAAAAACTACATTTTCAAAAACATCTACATGGACAGAGCTCAAATAGGTATTATTTTGCTTTTAACTTCTGCACTTTCCATTTCCAAATCAGTGCCAATACTTCAGACATGTCAGAATAACTGTAGATCCATGATCACAAGCCCTGTTCCTGAAGATCTACTGTAGTTTCCTACAGAATTCAGTTCCAAACCAAATCCATTGGAAATAATCCATTTTCTTTTTATAAGAATGTGTTCTCACTCCTACATCCTATTAATACCAGATGAAACATGATACAATACACACTTTTTGAGGATCCACTTTTGGTGCTCTACATTGCTTCTAGTGATGCTTTTATGTTTTCTATCTAACATCATATTGCAGTTAATGCAACTTGGCACTATTTGATTTTCACTATATGAATCCATGATTGTGGTGCCATTTGTGTTCCAATTATATCAAATACATGAATACGTACTGTATGTAAAGTGAAGGTAAAATATATTATAAACACAGTTTGTTCACAACAACATATGGTCATGCTTCTGATAAATAATTTATTAACACATTAATAAAAACCAACAAAATCTGCAGCACTTTTGCTTCTCCCAGCACAATATACGTTTTATGCTTTATCTTCAAATAAAATCATTAAAATGCTTCAAAATTCAAATTACTGTTTGCATTACTGTGTGAAACATTCTTTTCCATGACTCATCCATTACACGTTATGAAGAATGGCTATTTTGTTTATTTCTCAACTCTGTTACCTAAACACCTTCATCCCTATAATTGTTTTTTTTAATATTCCACAAGTCATATGTTCAATAAGATGCATTATCCACATTTCCTGAAGACCATGGAAATTAAGCTTTCCCATTCTTTTACCTTGATTTTCACAATTAGTATTGTGATATGTGTAACCCCCTGTTACCCCTAAATTATAGACTGGAAGTAATTTGCTGGTTTAAAAAAAAGTAAATCATTACAATTTCCTTAATGTCCTTGTGACATTAGCATGACCACTTGGTGACCACATTTTGTCTATTTGCTAATTCTATGTTAAACTCAGCAAAAAGACCTTGTGAAAATGGTATTTTGGGTTCTGAGATGGGTTAACATATTTTTTAATGGTAATGTGTGGTATATTAGATTCAATGTTGTAAAATCATAAAGTAAAGCTTAATTAAGAGTTTAAGAGTTACAAGTGCTAAAGGATACCACAATCATGAAATCATCCATATATAACATTTTAATTACACCTTTAAGTACAATTTGAGACATGGCTAAAACGTTACACTGCTATCAGCACTGTCATTGTTCCTGTTATGTGTGTTTGATGGGAATTATATTATTCATGTGATTTCTTGCTAAACTGAGGTATTTGGCATGATTTCTAAAAGCTGTCTCATTTAAAAGCAAACCCTGATGCCATGGTCTGATCTGTTTATGCAGTGAGTCAAAGTTGTACAGCCGTTAGCTGCCTCTGTTCAGATATGTTTATGTTCCTCTGGCTCAATCCATTCAGTAATAATTCCAATTTAAACACATTTAAAAAAATATATATATATTATTTCTCTGTCGTATTTTTCTCAGCCATTCTGTCTGCATGCATGTGATATGTGTTTCAGTCTGCGTGCATGTTTTATAGAGGTGACACTGTCAGCATGGACGAGGTCACTCTAGCAGGTGTTCATTAGGCCTCATTATTTAATCAGAATACCAGTATGCAGATTTAATTAACCCACATCCTACAACGAGGCAGCTGCTTCTCCTGATGATTTCATGTCTCACCCATAGATTATACAGATGTGAGCCATTGCAAGGTGACAGAGGGTGGAATATTGAAGACTTGCATTAATTTTTTTGGTTTAGTTAATTTGTTATTTATTTATTTCCTCCATTATACATGACACAGCTTTTTTTAGTGAACAAGATTTTTTTTTTTAATTTAAAATATTAAAAATATATAAATATCAGAACAATATTAGATCTGAATCCATAATATACAACAATGTCTTTGTTTTTACACATTTAACAAAACCTTTTCAAATACATAGCCTAATCTGGCAAGCTAAAATACCTAGCTAATGTTTGCATAGAAAATTGGCTAGGAAACAATTCATCACTTTTTATATTAATGCTATAAATGAACAAGGTAACATTGGATAAGTAAGGAACAAAACACTTGTTCTGTTATAAAAATATCAAATATATAAAATAATCATTGATGGGGTGGTGTGATATTTAAAAGTTAATTATTTTCCAACAACATCACATCCTGAAGTGTTTTATTTGTCTTACATCACAGCAATTTGTCAGTCATAAACCAGCCATTTTCCATACTGCTTATCCTACACAGGGCAATCCGTACAGGATTTCGCTGAGGGTTTCTTGTAATTGTTGTGGTTAAGTATGCTTGATTTTGTTGTGGCGTTTTTCAAACTTTGTGATGCAATTTGCAGAGTTTTGTGCTATTCTTGTGGAAAACTACTTGAATTGGCAAATTGCAATTGCAGGAAATTGTTTTGCACGGTCTTTTGCAGTGATGTTTGTTGGCAAATGATTTGATTGAATACACACTGTGATGACATCACATGACACATCTTGGCCCAAATCTGCGAATACTGAATATTCCTCCAAATACTGCGGCGTTTGCTTGATTGACTTTAACTTCTGTGATTGCCAAAAATAAATAAATAAATAAAGTCATGTGGGAGCCTGGAGCCTATCCCAGGGAAGTCAATGATAATTTAAATAAAATTTAAAAAAAATTATTAAAGAATGACATGTCATATCCCTTTATAGTTATATCATTTTATATCCCTTTACATTTAATGGTATGGAATGAGACAAGTTAATACCTGTTATCACTTACCAACAAGAACAACAACAACATGCAGCTTGTCATGTTACCCATAAATGCAAATTTCTCCATCCTGAAGACTTTATCTGAAAACTTTCCTGACCTTTACAAAGCTCTGACACTGGAGACTCCTTCCATAAATCATAAAAGTTAAATAAAGATCTACTTATAGAAAGCTTCACCATATAAATGATTGCATGTTTTCTTTGTTAAATGACAATGTTTTTAAAATCTGTTTATTATTAGGTTTAGATTATGTTGTGCATCCACCATACAAGTCCATGTGAATTAACTGTTACTATAGAAACAATAATGTATTAGAACGAATGCATTAATATCAATCTGTAATTTGAATTACAGCTGGAAGAACCTCATGATGTTTTGTGTAGTATGGAATCCTCAGCTGTCTTTTAATGTTCATATCAATAGTTTCACCACTCTCAATGTGATATATATTCTTTTCCTCTCAGGAAGCAAAATCACCTTCAGAAATGACTGTTTTTTTGTTTTTGTTTTTGTTTTTGTTTTTTCCTGGCCTCCTTCCTTCTGGTGACAGTGTTGGTGGAAATCCAGGTAGAGGCTTGCCAGCAGATGAGCTCATTGAAACAATACACATAGAGGTGCAGGTGCTGCCATTGTCTCTTCCCAAATGCTCATTTCCTGGCATGTCTTTATATTAATAATGGCACCTTTGCACAAAAGCACTAAACCGTCTTTTTTCTGACTCAGTTTATTACCCTGATTATAAAGTTCTCACATACTAACAACAGTGAAATATCAGTTCTTAATCCAAGCAGTGCGTTTGTGCCTAGTGTCTATTTTTTTTTATTGAGTTCTGATAATTTGCAGGATTACTGTTTTAAACATTTACTAAACTTCCATTCTGAAGCATTTCTTGTTGTGTGGTTGCATTTGGGTTATAGTACATCTTAAACCTAATGAAAAAGCCTTGGGCTTTTAGCATTATGAAGCAATCCTGCCTTATAACAAATATGTAAATGCAGTCAGGTGCAGTTTATTAGGAAATTTCAAGTATTCATTTCTATTATTTCATATTTATTAACATTCAAGAATTCATAACAGGTTGGTTGGTATCAAAAAGACAAGGTAATCCACAGGGAATACTCCAGGACCTGGGCCAGAAACCTGTTTCCTTTTGTAAAACCATCACAGGATATTACCCCTCCATACCAAAAGAGGTCGCAACCACTGGATTTGAGTTCCTGACTCTCTAGTATATAAACACACAAAGAACATTTGTTCATTGCGAAGTCTTGCCAACCAGTTGTGTAAATTCTGAGATTTGTTGGTAACACTTTATAATACGGATCCTTCATTAATGATTAACTTCACAGGAAGAAATGAATAATGCAATATTAACATTCTAGTAATTAATTAATTACTATTATTAATTACTAATTATTATTAACTAACTAGAAACTCTGATTAATGAATTAGTAAGTAATAGTGCACAAATGTATGCGGTAGTTCACTATTAGCTAATCATTAACTACTATTTCATTCATGCCTCTGGAGATCTACTAAGAAACTATAAATAACGACTATTTCTTTCATGCCTCCTGGAGAACTTCGGTTACTGCGCACAACCTTGGGGTAACCATGGTAACCCTTTCCTCTCACATTGCTAATCTGACATGCTCATGTCGATTTCTATTTTACAACATCAGAAGGATTCATCCATTTCTATCCATACAGGCCACTCAGGTGCTGGTTCTGTCTCTTGTCATTTCAAGACTGGATTACTGCAACTCACTCCAGGTCTTCCACTGAGCACCATTTGACCTCTGCAATTGATCCAGAATGCAACTGCGTGACTTGCTTTCAACCTTCCTAAGTTTTTCCACACCACCCCATTGCTACGCTCCCTCCACTGGCTTCCTGTAGCTGCCCGCATCAGATATAAAACACTGATGCTTGCCTACAAAGCCAAAAATGGACCAGCATCCACTTACCTCAAAGCACTTATCACACCCCGCACTGCACCACACTCCCTCCGATCCTCTAGCACCACTCGAATGGTCCCACCATCTCCCAGGGTACAAGGAAAGCATGCATCAAGACTATTCTCTGTTCTGGCACCTAGGTGGTGGAATGAACTTCCTCTAGATGTCCGAACAGCTGAGTCACTGACGGTCTTCAAACCACTTCTAAAGACCTACGTCTTCCTAAAGTAATTAAATTAGCAATTTTCATTAAAAAATTGCCTGTGTATTTTCTTAATATATTACCTCCCAACAGAGTTTTAAGACTGATTTTATTCTTAGTCAGTGACCTAGTGAACCAGTATTGGGATGTTTGGTGAGAGTAGTGGTGGCTTGCCAGTTAAGACTCTGGGTTATTGACCAACTCAGGGGTTCAAGCCCCAGCACTGCCAAGCTACCGCCATTGAGCAAGACCCTTAACCCTCCTTGCTCCAGGGTTGCTTTATCAGGGCTGACCCTGTGCTCTGGTCCCAACTTCCTTTTATCAAAGCACTTCTGTAAGTTGCTCTGGATAAGGGCGTCTGCCAAATGCCATAAATGTAAATGTACTAAGAAACTATATTAATAACTATTATTTCTTTCATGCCTCTCTGAGAACTACTAAGAAACTATATACAGTTTCATAATTAATGAGAAACCACTACTGTTAACGAATAGACAAGTTTGTTTACACAATCAATAGCTAATAGCAGACTTTTGAATTGGGTAACCTGTTAATAATTAGTACATTTTATCATTCCTCCTAGAGAACTATTTACTAACTATGGATCATTTTAAAGAAATGGCTTTTTAAATGCACATTTCAGGACCTTACTCCGGTGGCCAATTTTCCGTAATGCCTCTGAACTTCAATTTAATTTGTAATAATTTTTTTTTTTCCACATTATTATTAATACATAAATAAAGAGAAAACAGCTTAGGTCCACACTTCTCACTGAATCACTAGAGAGTCATGGAGACTAATGGAACATTTCAAGTCACCAGCCATTCTCCAAATGCCAGACAAATTGTAACATATACAGTGATTTATTTATTTAACCTACCTCACAGAAATATATAGTTCTATGTAAGTGTTCTACCTCATGGTTAGAAGATTCTATACTTTAGGATTAGGTTTTCATTAATAACTATTGTAAGAATCACGGTAGCCCACTAATAATGACTTAAGTGTTACTATATCCTTCTAAAGGAAATACTAGCCATTTGGAACAGTATTCTAAAGTGAAGATCATGGTAGACCACTAGTAGTGACACATTATTGTTAATGTTTTTTTAAAGACTGTTTTTAAATGGATGTTTTGTGTTTGCTTTCTTTACTTTCTTATTCATAATTATGTATTTCTTTCTTAATTTTTCTTGATTTATTTGTTTCTATCTTTATTTCAATTATTCAGCTGGCCTTGTCTTTAATGTTGTAGTTTGCAGTTTGTAGTGTTTTGTATTCCACCTGTATGTCTAAAGTGGACATATGTCTGTATAAATGTGTCTCTGTTGATTTATTTGTTAAGTCAGTTTGGTTCTGTTCAGTCCTCAGTTATTTGAGTTTAGTTCTGTTCAGTTTGTAATGAATAGAATATGATGTGGCTTGCGTTACAAGTTGACAAACCACTATCCATGTTCGTAGAGACTTAACTCACCAAGCCGTCTCTGCTGTGCCCTTTTATAGCTCCTCCTCTTCTCCCAGACAGTGAGGAGATGCCACTCCAATCATCTGCTGCCAGCCATATGTGTTTCTGTTGCCCCACCTTGCAGCCATGTCCTCTCTTGCTGTCCAAAACCACCGGGGTGCTGAAATGGCACTGTCCGTTCAGCACCCCACCGGCAGTTGCTCGAGGAGCATGATGCGTGTTGTGTGTGTGGGCTGCAGGCCTGCCTTCACAATGACAGATCCGTATTCTACCGATTTGTTATTTTGTTTGACCTTTGACCACTTTCTTGATTTGTTCTTTGGATTATCATATGGTTTGTGTGCACTGTGAGTTCACCTTACCAACTTTGATCTAGAATGTGATTTTGTTTTGTATGTTTTCAGTTTGTATTAAACTGAATACAAAACTAACTAAATTGCTCTCTCTCTCTTTCTCTCTCTCTCTCTCTCTCTCTCTCTCTCTCTCTCTCTCGCTCTCTCTCTCTCTCTGAGTCTGGTTTTGTATATATTATTTATCTATATCTCTATTGCTATAGATAGCTAATTATATTATAACTTACACTGTGACATAAGGTCACTTAGCCTCCATATTGGTTCTCCTTAAATAGCGTTGTAAATAAATGGCTTGCTAAAGACTTAATGTAGATCTATTCCCAAACATGGTGCTATGGTGCACCATGTTCCCTGTAACCATATCAATGTTAGGTGTTGTAGCAAGACATGTCATGTGTACATGTTTGTGTAAAAGTTTTCAGTGATTTGAAAGTTATCAAAATAAGCTGTAACTAGCTTAACTAATACTAGCAGTTTCCTTGGCTAACTAGCTAGCCGATTAGGCACGTTCTATGCAAACATTCACTAGCTAAGTTAGCTAGTTAAACTGGATCATTTATTTGAGAGAAACATATTTAGCAAACAGGAGGCTTAAAAAATGATGGCACTGTTGTTGCCGGAATCAATTTACCTCTGATTGTAAATTACAAGTATTATATTTTTGACTAATTTTGCAGTTTTTATTTGATATTTCAAACATAAATTATATTACGTTATAGACAAATGAAGAAAACAACAAAATGCATTCCAATATGTCATATATTAAAGAGAAATCAGCAAAAAACAAGGCAAGTCTATAGGGGACACATTGTCTCTGTTAGTATGAATATCTATGGTAGGAGATATAGAAAAGGAACCTAGGCACCAAAGAAGTAAACAAATCAGAACTGATGCATAATCATAGATCCAATCTTTACTGGCAACTGTATTTCTACATAGGAAAATGTTCACACACTCACACAAAGCAATAGAGGGTTAATCTTTTCAGGGCTTCTGTAGCAGTTGGGGGTTAAATGCTCTGTTCAGGACAGGGCAATGATACAGATACTCCTCCGCCTACAGGCTTACACTCTGCCTAGAACCCACACATTCGCCACAGTGCAACACTTCACAAAGATGAGAGGCAATCACAGACGTATATCTCCAGAATAATAGCCTAAAGGCATAGCCATAAAAAGGCTGAACTCCATGGCATGCTGTGTAATATCATGTCTCTGTAACATTGCTTGGAGGCTGATGAGATGTACAGCTTCTGATTAAAGATGGACTAAGATAGAAAACATAATAAGTTGTTAGGTGTAACAAGATTATAACACAAGAGTGAGCTTTAGCTGGATCATTCTGAGAAGGGGGTCGACTTTAAAAGTTTTTTTAAAGTCATTTTCTATTAATACTATATTTACGCAGGGTTGGGAAGGATACTTTAAAAATGTATTCCATTACAGTTACAAGTGACTTTTTATTTAATCAGTAATGTAATCCAAGTATCACAATATGAAAAAAAATTAATCTGATTACTTTTGGATTACTTCAAGGCCACATGTGAAAATATATATCACCACCAAGCATTAAGATAACGCCACTAGGTGTTAAATAAATGCAGAGCATCGCCAGGCATTAAGTTAGCATCATTCGCCAATTGGCGTTAACACCACACATCACTTAATAGGCACATTGATTCGCTTATTGCAAAGCTCCCCCTCTACTGTGTTTGAGGAATTTATGGCAAGTCAGATCATTCAAATGGCAAAACACCAACAATGGTGACTTCTGACTTCTGTTGTCTGATAATCCCAGACCTGATGTCCTTCACTCATTATTAAATAAATTATGAATAATATTTATTGGTAGCAGAGACAAAATCCTTACCGATTTAATCCTCACCTCACCATTGTTGGTGTTTTTCCGACTGAATGATCTGATTTGCTGTAGGTTCATTCATTCAATCGGCAAAACACCAACTATGGCTAAGTAAAACTAAGTTGTAAAACAAAGTTCCTTCTGTTTGCTTTGTAATGAGCAAATCAATGTGGCGATAACTTAACGCCTGGTGGCGCTCAGCATTTATTTAAGATGTAGCGGCGTTATCTTAATGCTTGGCGGCGATTAGAAAATGGCATTTTAAAATTTAAAATGGCATAAAGATGCACACGAATAACGCCCCATTTGGCTTTCCATACTTTGCCTTTGCCCATTCGCTGAGAGTAGGCTAATAATTGAGAGGCAGGATCGACCAATTGGTGTGTGAGAAGGCGGGAATTACAGAGAGGGGTTAAAGCAATGCAATTATGCACACACATGATGCATTATTAGACCATAAGCACATCATAATGAAATTAAAGCCAAATCCCAGACATTTTCTCCAATTTAGATGCTTTTTTAAGGTCCGAAAAAGAGGACATATCTGGGAAAAAGAGGATGTATGGTCACCCTAACAAAAGCATTTCAGAGAACAATTTGTGTTAATTTCTACCAAATTAACTTTGAGCAAAATTTATTTGTGCATGCACCAGGAGGTTGCTTATGTGAGCCACGACTGGCAAGAGGGATCCATAACAATAATGAAGCTGCTGTCTATATTTTGTTATATGAAAAGATTAATTTCTTTGGTTTAAAAGTTTTTTATTTTTTTTAATACTGATAGTATTTCCCTTTTTTAAAATTTTTTTTACAAAAATGCACCTGTAATCTGATTACTTTGTTTTTTGATGTAATTGTTAGCTGATTACAGTTACCAGTTTTTTTGTATCCTGATTATGCAACACAGTTACATGTATTCTGTTGCTCCCCAAGCCTGTATTTATGTATATTATTATGTTTACATTTTTTATTATATTATACTTCAATCTAGACTAGTTATTCACTTAGGACAAAAGTAATGACACCCTATATCAAGAGGAAGAGTTAGTGCATAATGGACCTGCATTAGTGGAAGATTTGGGACACAACACACTCTTTCACCAACTAGTTGTCATTTTGTTATGTTCAGCTCTGTGACCTTTGCCTTTTATGAAGTTTTGTGGATGTCACTAAATGTAAATCAGCTGCGCCATGAACATGTCGTTGACATCAATCAACATGCACACACGAATATGAAGAAAATCAGTGGTATAGACCTTAATTTTTAGTCTTTAGGTTTGGCCTAAAAAACATTTCAGGCTAATATTCACTCATCTTTAGTAGCCTCTTGATCCTGGTCAGGTTTATGTTGTATCCAGGGCCTTTCTAGGCTCAAGGTAAGTATATACCTTAGACTTAAGTGCCAGTCCACTACAGGACACAACAAACACACACATTTACACCAAGGAGCATAGCTATTTTTTTTTAGCTATTATTTTGCATAGCTAATCCACCTACTGGCATATTTTTGGGAGATAGGAGGAAACTGGAGAACACAGAGGAAACCCAAATGGATATGGAGAGAACAGTGACAAGTACTCAGGATTGAATCTTGTAGTTATGAGGTGCTAACACCACATGTTGATACTGATAATGTCTAGTTGGTGCTCTCCAGCTCTCTATAGTGTCCTATTTGTCATATTTACCAATAGTTTACTTCATATAAAGTTCATTTATTATACAAGGGCATTGGAACAAGAATCTAGTGTTTTGTGGGTGATTCCACTATTGGGGTGGCATTTCCAATTAACAGCACTCACACCACACATATAAGAGACTGGTTCTACACAAGGACTTTGCGAAGTATTATGCTCAGTTGCCTAGTCTCTGTCGTATTTCCTAGCCTTATCTTGTGTTTAATTTTCTGGTTATCGACTTTGTTTACCCTGTTGACCTTGATTCTCTGCTCTGCCTTGTTTAGCCTGCATGCCTGATCGTTTGACCCTAGCCTGCCTTGGACTTTGTTTTCTGCCTGATCCTTTGGACTTTGTTGATTAAACTGCCTTACCTGCACTTGCTTCTGTTCTGCGCCTATTTTACGTGACAGAATACTTCGCCTGTAACATGGAAACAGCAGGAAAGAGGAGGAGACGTCACGTTAGGAAAACCAAGCAAACCGTCCCATCTGTGGATTCGATCCAGTTTCCTCAGTGGACTGTCCTAGATCTCCAAGAGCCATATGACGGGTTATCAGGCTACCCTGAATATTTTCTTGTTGACTGCCAGATCTATTTTGCAAGCCTGGCGGACCCCAAGCCCAGCAGGCCCAGCATGCCAGTGGGCGGAGAGTCTAGTGGCCATGGGATCCAGGGGACTTGAGAATGTAACTCAGTTTGTGGGACTATTTGTGATGGTGTTTGGCAGTTCAGAATCCTGGGCCATCCTGGAGGATCTTTTGGGGGAGGCCTGCCTCAGAGATGAACCTGACTTGCCATTCACCACCTATTATGAGCACAAAAACTTGATGACCTCCTTCTCAAAGCTCCTGCCGAATACCGACTATGTTGTCTCCTCTGCAGAGCTCCAGCCAGAGGTCAATGTGGCAACCTCATCTCCAGAGCTCGAAACTGAGACCCATGAGGTGGTCTCACCTGCCGAGCTCCAGCCGGAGGTCAACTTGGCGACCTCCTCCCCAGAGCTCCAGCATGAGTTCTATGAGGTGGTCTCATATACATAGCTCCAGCCGGAGGTCAACGTGTCGACCTCATATCCAGAGCTCCAACCTGAGACCAATGAGGTGGTCTCATCTGCAGAGTTCCAGCTAGAGGTCAATGTGGCAACCTCATCTCCAGAGCTCCAACCTGAGATCAATGAGGTGGTGTCACCTGCAGAGTTCCTGCCAGAGGTCAACGTGGTGACCTCATCTGCAGAGCTAAAGCCAGAGACCCACGAGGTGGTCTCACCTGCTGAGCTCCAGCCTGAGGTCAAAGTGGTGACCTCATCTCCAGAGCTCCAACCTGAGACCCAGAAGGCGGTCTCATCCCCAGAGCTCCAGCATGAGACGCTGGAGATGGCCTCCTAAGCCAAGTTCTTGTACGAGGTCGAACAGGCAACCACTCAAGCCAAGTTCCAGTCTGAGGTCGAAGAGATGACCTCTCACGGCAAGTTCCTGTCTGAGGTCGAAGAGATGACCTCTCAAGCCAAGTTCCTGTCTGAGGTTGATGAGACGGCCTCCCAAGCCATGTTCCTGTATAAGGTCGAAGAGATGACCTCTTCAGCCAAGTTCCTGTCCAAGGTCGAAGAGACGATCTCTCAAGCCCAGTCCCTGTCTGAGGTCGAAAAGAAGGCCTCTTAAGCCAAGTTCCTGTCCGAGGTCGAAGAGACAGCCTCTCATGCCAAGTTCCTGTCCATGATCGAAGAGATGGCCTCTCACACCAAGATCCTGTCCAAGGTCGAAGAGACTGCCTCTCACGCCAAGTTCCTGTCCGAGGTCGAAGAGACAGCCTCTTATGCCAAGTTCCTGTCCGAGGTCGAAGAGAAGGCCTCCCAAGACATGTCCCTGTCTGAGGTCAATGAGGCGACCTCCCACACCAAGTTCCTGTTTGAGATCGACCATGTGACCTTCCACACCAAGTTCCAGTCTGTGATCGATGATGGGACCTTCCTCGCCAAGTTCCTCTCTGAAACCAACCAAGTTATGCTCCCGCCAAAGTCTGTTAACATGACCAACCAAGATCTCCTCATGCCTGAAACCAACGTCACGACCAACCAGGTTCTTCTCGTGCCTGAAGTTGACGTCACGACCAACCAAGTTTTGCTCATACCGGAGTCTGTTGACATGAACAACCAAGATCTCCTCATGCCTGAAACCGACGTCATGGCCAACCAAGTTCTGATCACGCCTGAGTCTGCTGACACAGACTGCCAAGTTCTGCTCATGCCTGAAGCAGACATCATGACCAACCAAGTTCTCATTTGTAAGTCGCTTTGGATAAAAGCATCTGCTAAATAAATGAATGTAAATGTAAATGTAAGTTCTCCTCATGCTGACGACACAGCCAACCAAGCTCTGTGTACACCTGAGTCTGCTGACACAGCCAACCAAGTTCAGCCTGCAAAGTCAATGGAGAATGACGCTCAGACTCTCTGCGTGACTGAGGATGCCGCTAAGCATCCCTATACAGCTGAGGATGCCACTCAGCCACCCTGTTCAACTGAGGAAGTTTCTCCGCCTCCCATTGCAGCCAAGAGCTCTGATTTGCTTCCCAACTCTGCCATGGATGCGACTACGCCAGGGTTCTATATGAACGTTGCTCCATTTTCCCATGTCACTGAGGATGTCACTCTGCCTTCCTGCTCCGGTGAGGACATCGATCTGCCTTCCTGCTCTGCTGAGGACGTTGCTCTACCTTCCTGCTCCGCTGAGGAAGTCACTCCACACTCAAGAAAGTCTGATGAGACGGCCTACCAAGTCAAGCCCCCGTCTAAAGCTGACGACACAACTTCCCAAACCTGGATCTCGCCTAATGACCCCGGCGAACCAGCCCCAGCCTCATGTCTGCTCCTCGGCTCCTTGAGAAACCTGCTATTGTCAGACAATGCCTGCATTGGAACCTGAAGGGCTGTGAAGACATTTTGCCCAGAGGGCCAGGACCGCCAGGGGCGGGAGTGTATTTTGGCACTTCGGGAGAAGCACCCTTGGGGGGGTTCTTTCATATCACAGCAAACCAGTGACTGCGTTTCCCGTCCTGCACGGCGGCCTAAAAACATGGCCGCCATGGACTGCAATTCCCAGAACACTCACATTCACTCTAATCACGCACTGTTGCATCCAATTCACAGCACTCACACCACACATATAAGAGACTGGTTCTACACAAGGACTTTGCAAAGTATTACACTCAGTTGCCTAGTTTCTGTCATATTTCCTAGCCTTATCTCGTGTTTGCTTTTCTGGTTATTGACTTTGTTTACCCTGTTAACCTCGATTCTCTGCTCTGCCTTGTTTAGCCTGTATGCCTGATCGTTTGACCCTTGCCTGCCTTGGACTTTGTTTTCTGCCTGATCCTTTGGACTTTGTTAATTAAACTGCCTTACCTGCACTTGCTTCAGTTCTGCGCCTACTTTACGTGACATTAGCATAGAATTAGCAAATCCACAGTAAATACAAATCCATGCTAATGGAACAAGGACATTGTAATGATTCATGTCAAAATAAATTTCTTTAAACGTATGATTTACTTTCAGTCTGTAATTGGCATAACAGGGTTACACATTTAAGGTGACCTCATCAGTCAATTTCACAATATCATTGAAAATAAAGAAGAATAATGAGAGAACTTACTTTCCTTCTTCCCATGATTTTCAGGAAATTTGTAACAGGCTATGTAATATGGTTGTGGAACTAAAATGTAAATTTGTTGTAACCTATAATGGACAGCTCATGGAAAGGACATTTCAATCATGAGATGCTAAATGGATTCATACAAATATCAATCAAAAAATAGTAAGAATTTTTAAGTATTTTAAGATTTAGTATATCTGAAGATTAAGTGTCTTGGAGTCGCAAACTAAAAGACATGGGAGAATTCCTGTATTTCCAACGCTCTTTCTTGGACATTCTTGGACTTTGTGTGTACTGGGGTGTTAGCTAAAGTTACTTCTGAGACAAGCTTTGTGTGTATTCACTTAATGCTGAAAGAAAAAAAAAAACATTTATAGGCACCTGTGTTCATTTGCATAAACATTCCTTGTTGGTCTTGCCCACCAGCGTAAACGGTTTCTAAAGTATCTGTAATTACAGCATGTCTTGGTAAATATAGCCTCTGTAATGTGACCTGGAAAGGAGAGAGAGAGAGACTCTGTATATTACGTTCTTGTGAAATCTTATAGACAGATTTCTTGCAATTTTTCAGCGACAAGAAAGATGGGTAAAACAATTTTGGCTGGGGGAAAAAAATGTACTCATACCCATGATCCTAAATGGCTCCTAAATTGATTGTGTTTAGGCTTTGTGGAGAGATCTTATTCTTTGTAGACGGTGAGCTTTGACATAAAGGGCAGCTCTATTCAGTGCTGTAACAGCTTTCATCTGAATAGTAACAAAGCACTGTCCATTATATATCCTCCAGCGTGCACACACACACACACACACACACACACACACACACAGACACACACACACACACACACACACACACACACACACACAGAAATTCTATTTCTTATTCTTTTCACTCTGTGTTTCTTCCTCTAGAATTTGTTATTCTGTATCTCTCTATTACATATTAACGATTTCTCTCTCTCCCTCACTCTCTCTCTCTCTCTCTCTCAGGTTTTGGCTGTGTGTGTTCTGAGGTACAGGTGTTGGATGAATAGTTCTCTCCCCTAGTCTGTAGCAGTTTCAGCCTGGTGTGTGTTACAAAGGAAAGAGTGTGTGTGTAGTGCCATTTCATTGTGTACAAATAGACTAAGCACAAACAGACTGCACTGGCTGCAAGAATAAGACTGTATTGGCAGCTATAGAGAGGAAGTGGATTTGTGTGTGTGTGTGTGTGTGTGTGTGTGTATTTACAAGAGATGAGATTCTGGCAGATTCTGGTGCTTTCTTGTCCCAGCTAGACTTTTGGATAATTTTCTTCCAAGCGGTACATTTGTTCCATTTGTAGGGAACACATCTGATGCATGTGCCATTGGGAGCACGGTGTCAGATACAAACAAAACACACACACTGTGCATGAGAGCTAAGCAATTCTCTGCTGTGGTTTGAAAGTTGCTAAGTTTCTTTTCTGGATCAGGATCTGGCATCAGGATCCTTTTCTGTGTACAGAAAATTGAAGGATGGAGACATTCTGGCCAAATCCAGTGATCACTCCAGGATCACTGACTACCTCACTGACAGGCCGCAGTATGTCAGGCTACATGGCTGCCAGTCAGATGTTGTGGTGAGCAACACTGGCACACCCCAGGGAACTGTACTGTCACCATTTCTCTTCACACTCTACACTTCTGACTTTTGCTTCGACTCTGGAACGAGCCACCTCCAGAAGTACTCAGATGACTCCTCCATCGTTGGCTGTATCACAGATGACAGAGAGGAGGAGTACAGAGACTTGATTGAGAGCTTCATCGTATGGTGTGACAGCAACCACCTCCAGCTCAACACAGGAAAAACCAAGGAGCTGGTGGTGGACTTCAGACACAGCAAGAGGCCCCACACCCCTGTTGTAATAAGGGGTGAAGGGGTAGAGATGGTGGACACCTATAAGGTCCTGGGGGTGCACCTCAACAATAAACTGGACTGGACAGACAACACAGAGGCCCTCTACAGGAAAGGACTGAGCAGGCTGTTCTTCCTGAGGAGGCTCAGGTCCTTCAATGTGTGCACCAGGCTGCTACGGATGTTCTACCAGTCTGTGGTGGCCAGTGTCATCTTCTTTGCTGGGGTGTGCTGGGGAGGTGGCATCGGGACTTGTGGCGCCAACAAACTGGGCAAGCTGGTGAAGAAGGCCAGCTCGGTGGTGGGGATGGAACTGGACGGTGTGGAGGTGGTGACTGAGAGGAGGATGAGAAGGAAGCTGAAAACCATCATGGACAACCCCTCTCATCCTCTCTATGCTGAGCTGAGGCAGCTCAGGAGCTCCTTCAGCCACAGACTCATCCAGTCCCAAGCCTCAAAGTGCTTTGGAGGCTCATTTGTGCCATCAGCCATCAGGCTCCACAACACCACAGCACCAAACTGACACATTTAAGCCTGATTATATCTGAGACATTATCTGGTTGTAAATAATTATTATTGATTGTATAGTGTAAATAGTGTATGAATACTTCTACAATACGGCATCTGTTCTGTTCTTTTATATTCCTTCATGCTGCTATGTTGACCTAAATTTCCCCTACGGGAGATTAATAAAGTTATATCTTATCTTATCTTAAAACGCAAAAAGCAGAATACCAAAAAAAAAAAAAATACAATACAATAAGGTGAAAAGCAGTCTTTCATGAAATTCCAAGAATTTTGGTAATGAAGCTCAAAAATGGCCACTTCCACTATCTTCCCCTTCCTTGCAAAGCTTTTACAAATCTAGTGAGAATCACTTCCAAAGTACTCAAGCAGAGAACCATGACCAAGAGGCCACACTTCATTGCCCAAGATTCAAACAGTATCTTACTGAAAGTTAATATGGGCACACTTCCCTTCCCACAAAAGATTTGAAAGTTCTTTCCATCTGAGATGTCTGATTTAGGTCAAAGAACCACCTCATCTCTTCTTCTGATGCTCTGAATGAACTCCAGCTGCCTAGATGTCATTCTCTATATTCTGAAGAATGACTCTTACAAGTTGATTGGATGAGACACGCATGTGACCAACCGATAGCGCTGTAGTCAATACCTCCATCGTCAATCCCAAGACAAGTCCGAGACCAGGGTCGAGATTAAGGGTCAAGTCCAAAGCGTGACTGATGCCACTTTCACACCTGGCTCATTTGGAGCATTTATTTCGACTTGTTTAGACATACATGAACATGGATCGTGCTCGGATCCAAACCAAAACAATCCAGTGCAAAGGATTATAGCAACAAAAAAAAGCCACAATAAGCTTGATGGATGACCGCTATAAGCCGCAGAACATAAACAGGCACACTCTGACCAATGAGAGGACAGTTTAATCACATGTGAACCCATCAAATCTTTTCTGAGGCCAAACATCAGCTAGTTGGTTTAATTCGTGTATAGGCAATGATTAGGCTATGTTTTCTAAAAGATGGAATGACTTCTTGTAAAACCTGCATGCAAAATGAAAATTCTTGTTTGAGACCAAGACCATATTTAGTGAGAGCAATGGCCAAGATTGAGACAAGTATAATAGCAATAAATCCGAGACAAGTCCAGTCCAATACAGAAAACATCTTAAAACCAATTTCAAGTCATTTCATTTAATTGCAATGCATGGTCAGTGCAATTTACAGTTTTCTTTTTTGTTTTTGTTTTTTTGGCTGGCCAGATCTACCCTATTGTCAAAACAATCATGGAACACCTTACAGGAACATCTGGGATTAGTCAGTATACCCCAAAGACACAAAACATTCCTGATTGGCCATGGGACATGCAGGAATTCTAAAGAACAATACTGTTTCAATATGCATTGAGTTCAGGAGGCAGCTTGCCAGACTTTTCAGATGGATCGTTGTTTGGAGAAAAAGTCACTACCTCTTAGAAGCAGTTCTAAAGAAATATTTTGCCTAAAGTTGTTGCCAAGTTTGGAAGCATTGCATATATCCTTTTAATTAAAGGTAAGGCTGTATTCCTTAAGTCTGTTCAATGGGATATGTAATTGTTGGCAGCAATAGCAATATAAATTTTATTTCTAGTGACCAAATTTACAAAGAAATGTCTTTAACTGATGGAAATTACCACCATGCAGCATTGAAATGTAGGATAATTACTTATAAAAATGCACAAGTCCATTGCTGTTTCAGTCAGCCCAGTCTTTTTCACTTCCATTCAAATCTCAGCAATGTTTTTGTTGAAGAAAAATGTCTACATGTTGATAAGGAAATGTTTATTTAATATTTTTTTTGGAAGGAGTCTCCAGTGTCCACTTTCATGGACATTACACAACATAAAATGTCATTATAAATGGATAATATGTATGATTTTGTTCTTTAATAAATAAAAAAAATAATAATTGTTGGCAAATTGATGTAAGAGGAATAAAAGACCTCAGAAAATGCTGTTACAGGAATTGAATAAATTTCTGCCTTGCGTCATCTACAGCAGTTTCCTCCCCCAGTTAAAGACATGCACTGTAGGCTGAATGGCATCGCTAAATTGTCTGTAGTGTGTGAATGTGTGTGCGATTGTGCCTTGCAATGGGTTGGCACCGCATCCAGTATGTCCCCTGCTTGTTCCCTGGGATAGGTTCCAGGCTCCACACGACCCTGTGTAGGATAAGTGGTACAGAAAATGAATGGATGGATGGATGGATGGAATGATTCCATGGACCAATCCTATGGGCGTGTGGTCCAACGTATCTTCAGTTCTCCAAACACAACTTCTACATGCAATAGATCCTATCTGCTATTTGACACAAAAATGAAAGAAACATCTATAACTGTGATTCCATCTTGTCTTGTCGTATACAGTACAATCTCTCATTAAACGTGCATGGGGAAAAATAAAACTTGGAAGAAAGTAGCAGGGATCATTGGTTCCTCTTGGTTTGCTAATCTGCCAACAAAGCTAGTACAAAGCGTAGCGCATAGAGTAAATCATTTTTTAGTTATTACCTCCATGTATGGGCATTGCAAAACCATGAGTTTTAAAAAAAATATTTATATATATATATATATTTTTTTATTTACTTGGTGTTTATTTTACTTGCTGTTTACGGAAAACTCAATATTTCGGCTCAGGATGGTCCTAGCTCCTTAGAACAAAAACTGATCTTTAGAGCACATTACAAGGTACATGCGAAATAAGTACATATATAGTACATATATAGTACATATTGAAACATTTTGCACATTCATTTTCCGGAGTCTTAGAACTTAAGTCCAAATGTAATGCTCAACCCAGTAATGCTGGGTTGAATATCTCTGGTGTGGGACCAGACACGAACCTGAAATTTTCACAGAAACAAGTCCTTTATTTCAGAATTCTGCTGAAAAAATTGTGAGTTTGAGGTTGGAGGTAAACTCTGCAGGACAGTGGACCTTTAGGGCCAGATTTGAAGAACCAGCCTGCTCTATCATGTTGGTACAGGTGTACAGTTGGTATGCATGAATAGATTTTATCCGAATATGGAAGTACAGAGACCCCTCTGCAGTTTACCATAGCCATGTAGAAACCCAGTTTTCTCTTATTTGTGTGATTGGTCTTTAATACAAAAGCAACAACATCTTGCTTCTCTTTGTCCCCTCTTCATTTTCATCCCCCACTTTTTCTTCATCTCTATCTGGCTCATAGTACTGTACCTGTACATGAATGCACAGCAATGCGATGGGATCAGTATGTGAACAGTTTCCTACTCTTTGTGTGTGTGTGTCTGACAGCAGAAGGATTTGTAGCAGTGCTGGGACTGCAGGGCAGACTCACTTATCTGCACAAACCGTTAGCTATTGTAAACTCCCTGTGATTCATCTTCACCTGTGTGTGTGTGTGTGTGTGTGTTATACAGGACGTACCGACTGCAGTCTCATCACACCAACACTGCAAACGGGCGATATCAGCTAGACAGAGTAATCCTATTTGTGCACGGCAAACACAAGAATTTTCAGAATGTTCACTCACTTTATATTTAAGACAGGATGGAATATTTGGCACATTGCACTGTTGGTCTATGTGGTGTGAAGTGAAGGCAAATCTGAGCTCATGTTTTTTTAGATTTTAAATGTAAAAAAAAGTTTAATCACAAAATTTTCAAGGAATTAATGGTATCACAATTGCACGATCACCCAATAAATCACATGATTAGGTGTCAGGATGTACATGTATAATACATTATAATACATAAACCAAAAGCTTTATTGTGTAATTTGAATCCTTTCAGGCACACAATTTAATAATTTTATGCAAAAAAATATAAAAAGAAAAACATATCCGGATCCTTTAGATGTTTTTTTTGGTTTTTTAAAAAAAAAAAATTAAAATTAAATATAATAAATCGAAATTCATGCAACAACATGTAAACAAAAGTTGTTAACATTTAAAATATTTATACTTATAGAACTCATAGAATTATAGAAAATGATAATATTTTTGAACAATATATAGCAATATTCTTGCTATAGGATTCTTTTGTGATGCAGCTGATTTTGGAGGTAAAAATCTTTTCCACCCACCAGCCTGCTCTACCTTATCACAGACAGCTAGTTACCGAACACTAATACATGATTCCTCTGAAACATTCAAAGCAGCCAGCCACATCTTTTCAAACTGCTGCTCATGCTGCATCACAGGGTGGCATAACACACACAGTGGAATGTTCTATCTGCCCTCTTCTCACAGACACTCATGATTGGCTAGTGTCGATGTGATTGATAGTTGAACCACCCAGTTTTGCTCACTTGGACTCCCAGTCACGAATGACAATGGCATCATCAGGAATTGGAGTCGCGATCTCCAGCTTTTTCTGCAAATTATACACCTCAAAATATGTTGTAAATCTGTCCGCACTGACATGAAAGAGTTAAAGACTGATGGTGGGATAGTGGGAGGAGGAGTGTAAATGAGCAATCTGAATAGTTGTGATCACTGCTGGGTGCATCCTCCTGCTGAACTACTAACTGTGTGAGGCAGACATTACCTGTATGTCTGTGTGTGTGTGTGTGTGTGTGTGTGTGTGTGTGTGTGTGTGTGTATGTATGCGTGAGGCTGTCAGCTTTACCCTGCTGTTCATGAAATCCAAATCTAATTTCTGCTACAGGTAAATGAAGCCAGCAAAACTTCCTGCTGACAGTGCTGGTTCCTCAGCGCCTGATTGGCTAACAGCGTACATGTAATGAGATTTGGCCTGTCATGTGCTTGCTTGATTAATTTCAGCTTTTAATGAAAGTGTCACTTTTATTTAGGAGACATTTAACACTTGATAGAACCTTGATTGGATAGGCTGGATATGGAATAACAGATAAGTGATCTAATATGGTAGATGCTAACATCCACCTCCCCCACCCGCCTAGCCAGGTACAGTACATGGGCAGCCATCACGATATGGAGTTTCTTAGTAATTCCACAAAAAAATTCAGAATTGAGTGGTTGCTATAGAAGTGATAATGTATTAGAACAGGTGCACTAAGATAAACCTGTGATTTGAATTACGATGTATAGATGTTCAACCTGTTGCTCAGACATTCATAGATTTAAGGGTTAAAATGAAGGTTAGGTGTCAGAATATCAGTACACAAATTCAGTTATATTAGACAGAGCCTAAAAAAAGAAAAATGAAAGTGAATGTGTGTGAAAGGCAGAATCATGTTCACACAAATTGCATGATGTGTCCTGGTGACCACATGGGGAAAGCAATTGTGGGGACCAGATGTCCAGACAAGGATAGGAATATTTTTGTGTTATAGTTAGTGTGCTTATTAGAACATTTGGTCTCAATAAGTCTACTGATGTGTGTGTTTGTGTGTGCGTGTGTGTGTGTGTGCTTTGTCAATTTCATTAGAGAAAGTGTAAACACTGTCATCACCCATTACAAATCTTTAGAAAACCAGTATCAAACCTCTAACCAATCAAAAATGTAAATGAATGTAAAATTAATCAGGACTTGCAGGCAAATTAAGTAAACAATGAAAAATTCCTAGTAATCCTAGGTGGCGTATGCTTTGTAGTTAATCCCTGAAGTTGGCGCAGCTGAATGCATGATAAGACGAAGGTCCAGTGTGGAGGCGTCGGCAAATATTAACAGCAGCGTGTGAGCAGCCGAGGCCTTTAGCTGTCCCATGTGCCATGAGGAAGCTTTTAACAACAGCAGATGGCCATGTCTCAATCCTCATTGGCTAGGACTTGAAGTCTAGGCTGCCTCTCAAGGGGTAATGAGGGACGAGAGATCATGGGGTCTCTCTAGACTTTGTGTGGTATATTTGTTTTTTTGTGTATGTGTGTGTGCATGTATTTTACACAATAATTAGTATACAGTAAATCTTACATGTGGCATGTTAGTGTTAAGTAGACTTAGTGATAATGTTGGCTTTAGGTATACTCACCAAGGCCTTCAGGGAGATACTAATGCTAAGGTAATCATGCCAGGGGCAAAGCTTGTTTACAGTGGCTTGTGCCTACACATATACACACATGGAGATTTAGAATAGAAAGTGTGGAATTAATGTAAATAGATTAAAAGGCCCTTAGTGTAGGTCTGCAAGCTTTAAGCAAACACTCACTGGCTTTAGTGCGCCACTCGGCTTCCAGCCTGGAGAATTCATTTATTTTCTGCATCTCATTATATACTATTTCTTTCTCTCTTTTTTGCCAGAAGCTGCTGATATAAATGGGCTACCATGGCTTTCAAAGACTTTCATATTTGGCATTTTTGCTCATAAAGTGGATTAGTAAAGTGGATTTTCGTCGAACCAAACACAAAAGCACCATCAATGGTCGTGAGCAAAAAATACACAAAATGGTATGAAGAAGCAAGGCTAGGACTGATTATTTTCTAGCCCAGACTGTAGATTCTTTCAGTCTCAGTGTCTTTTGTGTCAGGAGATTACTGTAATGTGTGGTGAGTGAAATGCAGTGATTATTAAAGGTAATCCAAGAATCTTTGTCATGGGCAACATCAAGATAGGATAATTCTTGCTCAACCACGAGAAAACAGGTGAAGGTGTGAATCAGGAAGTAATACCGGAACAATGGGAAAACACATGTTGTGAAAACAATGACAAGAAGTTAATTTTGCCTTAATGAATAGTTAACATGCATCATGATCACTTAAATCTTACTGTCTGCTGTAGATGTGATATTCATATCGGGAACCGTTATGACCATTGTGAAGTTGGCAATTATGATATTTCTGATAGGCAGCTTAAGGCATGACAGGTTATACAGTACATAGACAAACTAATAACAAACTAACACAAAACAGCTTGGTACAATGGGGTTACAAGCCAGTGTCAAAACAGGGCATGGGACAGGACGAGGACCAGGAAGTGAAAACAGACATATCACAGGTTTTGCATCACGCTCTGAGGTGATTTGTGACAATTACACACAGTGAAACATCCCCTAGATTTATCTCTATATCTGATATAACACATTGCTCAACCCTAATTGTTTCATTGTTGAGTTTCATTGTTGAGCTAGTGACAGATATTCGATTTTAGCTCTTGACAGCCCATATAGCGCAACATAAATAAGGATCATATGATAGATAATTCATATGATGTCACATAAGAGGTTATATGGTGTTGTTACTACATCTAAGGTTGTAAATATTATGCAGTAAATGAAATCAGTAATGAACCTTCCCATCAGACCAAACACAGATCTATATCATTTATTAACTTTTGCTTATGAACTGGAAACAAAATAGGCTGCTCACTCAAGTGAGAGTTTTATCACCAAAAATACTTACTGTATTTTGCTAACAGAGCACATCTATGTTAAGATAACCAACTGATGGCATTGCAACAGGAAGGGAAAGTTTTTTTAATAACAGAAACTTAACCTCACAGATTTAGTTATAAAAGTGTGTAATGATTCTTGAATTACAGTGTAGAGTAAAGTAATACAACCATTTTCACTCTTTTTTGATAGGATTAAATGCAGTTGAGCCTGTTCTGTTCTGTCCATAGTAGTGAATCTTAATATATTATATTCCTGCCTGAACAAAACTGTTGTATGTAGCACAATAGCAGATAATTCAGCTGTACAGCTGAGCTACAAAACACAACGCAATTCAGAAGCACTGTTGCAGAACGCACCCAAGAAAACACAATTGGCAACAGTAATTTAACGCATTGCAACTTCACAAAAGGTTTGTAAATATTCTCTACAAACACTGTGTACTAGGGGCCAATATAACAAACCATAATACACCATACAAAATATGTGGCTGTAACAGTCTAACAGTGTTGTGACACAATAAACTGATGCTACTTCTTGTTGAGGTAATGTAGCTAGTTAATAAGAGAGCGTTTTGCTTCTAATTGGTCAACATCACATTTATCAAGTTGAGTGGATATAGAAGGAATTATATAACAGTGCTGTTGAAATTTTTATTCTGATTGGTCAGAAAGTGTTGATTCATTTTCGATAACAGCAGCTCTGACAGTAGTTCCAGCTGCAAGGCAAATTGCAGTTTTAAATTAGTACTGTAGTACTATAGTACTATAGTAACTTTACTATATTGCACTTATTTGATGTGTTATTATTAAAGGTGCGATCAGTGATTTTTAAATAAGTACTTTTTAAACATCTACATGTCTTTTTATACATGCTTTTCAAAGTTCAACCCATATTCTGTTAGCTGTCAACAAAATAAATGCTAAGAGATATTTTTTCAGGCTTTGAGGCTTTGAAAAAAAAAATATGGACCACCAACCACTAACCAAATGGAACAAGGAGTTACCTGTTAATCATGCTTGCACAAACATTCAGATATTTTACCTTATAGTGTTTTCACCCTTGGCCTGAATGTTTGAATCCACACTTGAATGACTCTGGGCTCATATGTGGAAGGGTCTCATAATTGCAGGTTTGTGCTGACACAGAAGCATTCCTTCCAAACTTTTGGTTGATTGCACAATTCCTTACTTTTGTGCACACAGGTTTGCAAAATGATTCAAGGTTCATTCATTTGCTGTGTTTAGTTCTTATACAGTGTTCCACTTAGGTGGTAGGCAGCATGTCATTATGCGGGAATACCTGCAAATGAGGAGCTGCTTAGATTTTTAAGATTTATACGATTTTTAATTATACAGGCCATGAACGAGATGCTTTTCACAATGTTCTCAGAGCAAGCACTCGCACCACAAAGATGAACCAATTGATGGTTGTGACACGTCTCAGAAAAGTTGAGACGGGGCAATAAAAGGCTGGAAAAATAAGTGTTACTAAAAAGAAACAGCTGGAGGTTAATTGGCAAAAGGTCAGTAACATGATTGGGTATAAAAGGAGTATCTTAGAGAGGCAGTGTCTTTCAGAAATAAAGATGGGCAGAGGTTCACCAATCTGCGAAAAACTGCATCTACAATTTGTGGAACAATTTCAGAATAATGTTCCTCAATGTAAAGTTGCAAAGACTATGAATATCTCATCATTTACAGTATGGAGAAATCTCTGTGCTCAAGGGACAAGGATGAAAATAAATATTGCATGCCCGTGATCTTCAGGCCCTCAGTCGGCACTGCATTAAAAGCAGGCATGATTCTGTAGTGGAAATCACTGCATGGGTTCAGAAACACCTCCAGAACTCATTGTCTGTGAACACAATTCGTCGTGTCATCCACAAATGCTGGTTAAAGTTCTGTCATGCAAAGAAGTCGCCGTATGTGAACATGATCCAGAAATGCCGCTGTCTTCTCTGGGCCAAAGCTCATTTAAAATGGACTGAGGCAAAGTGGAAAACTCTCTGTGATCAGCTGAATCGAAATTTTAAATACTTTTTGGAAACTAAAGAAGACTAAAGAGGAGAGGAACCATCCGACTTTTTATCAGCTCTCAGTTCAAAAGCCTGCATCTCTGACGGTATGGGGGTACATTAGTGCCTATGGAATGGGCAGCTTGCACATCTGGAAAGGCACGATCAACGATGAAAAGTATATACAAATTTTAGAGCAACATATTCTTCCATCCAGATTCCATCCCATCTTTACTTCTGAGCGACTCTGTGTCTCTAATATACTCTTTTTATACCAAATCATGTTATTGACCTGTTACCGATTACCCTAATTAATTGCAAAATGTTCCTCCAGCTGTTTCTTCTTAGTAACACCACCTTTTCCAGTCTTCTGTTGCCCCCTCCCAACGTTTTTGAGTCGTGTTGTGGCCATGAAATTCAAAATTACCTTATCTTTTTCTTAAAATGGTACATTTACTCAGCTTAAACATTTGATATGTTTTCTATGTTCTATTGTGAATAACATATGAGTTTATGAGATTTTCAAATTGTTGCATTCTGTTTTATTTACATTTATTTACATTTTACACAACGTCCCAACATTTTTGGAATTGGGATTATAGCATATGATAAAATGAGGGCTGTACATGTGGGAATACTAAAGGAAGGACTGCATTTGCTAAATTTTTTTATTGTCGTAACAGCTAGCTTGACTTGTGTAATAGTAATTCTGTTCTTCTCTTTTTCTCTCACAGCATAGGGTTTAACAGCCATGATGACTGAGGAGGAGCATCCCACAACAGTGGGTGTGTCCGCCTCTGGAGCTGATTCCAGTTCAGAGACGGCTCCATCTCCTGGATGGGAGGCAGCAATTGATGAAGAGGTAGGGCATCTGGAGAAAGAAGAAGTAGGGTCTGCAATGCAGGAAGTGGAAAACGATGTGAGCAGTGAGCTAAGTGCCGTGGTGGTGCCATATCCGGAGCTGGCCCCCGTTGTTTTCTTCTGCTTGAAACAGACGACGTTCCCACGGAGCTGGTGCATCCGCCTGGTGGACAGCCCATATCCTTTACGACACATTTATGCATACACAAACATACACATACAGTCTATGGGTAAAGTACAGTTTTCTACACATCACCTAAAATGTGAGTATACCCATTTATTAACTTTCTAATCTACTTTGTGCGATTATGATGCTATCAGAATTGATTCAGTGTGATTGGCTCTATTATCTTTTTGGTGTTAACTGTTGCACAAAGTTTTGTTTATTATTATTTTAGGTGTATAACATATTTGACTCAGAGGCGGATCCAGGTGCGTACGTTTTGAAAGCAGATTGTAGCAGAAGTCTCAATTCGATACTCATAAAAATTAAGACAAGCAAAGTTCATAAATATGATTATCCACAATAAAGAAGTCCAAAGTGGTAATCTTTTTTTTTTTTTTTAATCCAAAACAAACTTATAAAAAAAAAGTCCAAAACTTGTCAAGGCCATCAGTGAAAATTCAACTTACTTAACTCAATGTGTGGCAAGACTTCACAAAAAGTTCATGAAAACAGTGGGTGCTTCTCATTTCTTAGTTATGCATCGTTGTTTCCTTTCCTCGTTTCCTTTCTTTGCATCTTAGCTCCACCCCCTTAGGATGCGAGGGAAGGATGCAAGGATGAAATGCGATGAGAGAGGAATCGAAGCAAGTCGAATAGAATATCCTCGCTCTCTTAAGCGTCATCAATTATTAATGACTGTGCTCAGCTGGATTATCTCACTGTGCTTCAGGGATCTGCCGTTATGTTCTTGGAATTTGGTTAATAACAACATTCTTAATAAAGCACAATGCACTGATAGTATGCGAAATGTCTGGGTTATTCAACAATGACTTAATGAACAATACATAATTTATCTCATCTTTTGTGCAGCTTTGCATGTCCAAACATGCAAGGATCAATTCATTACAATACTCATTGTAAGCATATTATTATTTAATTATATTTAATTATAATCACACAAAACTCCATCACATCATCAATGGATTTTTTGTTTGATATTGTGGCAGATGTAAAGGAGGAGGGGAATTTATATGTGCATCAGGTTTTTTGACAAGAAACACTTCCGCATATGATACACCTGTGTATCCTCGCTCCTCTAGAAGCTTCCTCACTCCTCATTCCTCGCCTCCTCATGGTACAATTAGAGAATTGATATGTCCTTCAAGATGGCTGACTTTGATCATTTTCCGGGTCACAGGCTGGAGGACGGAGGAACGAGGAAACAAGGAAGTATCAATTTGATTATTGAGAAGCACCCAATGTCCTTATATAATGAAAACACCGGAAGTAACCAGGAGGTGCATGTCAGAGGCAATGCTAGAATTCTGGTGATTATGTTCTCTGCTGCCAGGGAGGGGAAATGTCCTGAGTTTCTGTTAAAGGTGTTTCTTTATGCTTGTGTGCGTTAGCTCATCATTGGTGTGTTCTGGTTTTAAAATTACATTAGGTGGTGAAAAGGGGCCATGAGCTGATTAGAGTGTTAGGACAAGCACTCGGTTGTAATGGGTAGAAGGAGTTTCTTTGTTACTCATAGTCATATTCTGATATATGAATAAGTCTTAGTAGTAATTATGCAATGCCAGAGATGGCAAGCCATCCTGCTATAAATGTGTGTGAGTGTCTGGGTGTGTATGTGTGTGTGTGTGTGTGTGTGTGTGTGTGTGTGTGTGTGTGTGTGTGTGTGTGAAGTGATGGATGGAGGCGATACAGGAGGAAGTGGAGCAGAAAGTTTCCCCTCATCAGCGCCGCAGGTGTGCAGGGTCGGAGCTGAGATAAGGGGCCAGGTTTTTCAGACAGTGATTCTGGAGATATAGATGAAGGGAAACAAGGGATTTGGTAGGGCAGAATTGAGGAGAAGAAGAACCCGCAAGGGTGCTACACTGTTTCATTACTGCTCTGCCTTTTTCATTCCATCAGCCCCATATCCATCTGTCTATAGGCAGTCTTGGGACACATTGCTAATCAAAAGTTTTTCAGCAACCTATATTAGTATTTTGGTTAAACTTTATGTAAATGGATCTAGAATGTGAATTAGCACTAATCCAGGTGCCAAGGACAAGCAGATTGTGTAACCTATGTATATGGTCAAGTTTTGCATTCACAGTTGCCCAGTTGACAAGTAGGTTCAATAAGCTGTTGATGTAACAGTCACCAGTTTGTGTTTTTAACTAGTCTAACAAACAGTAAACAGGAATGTAAGGCTACATCTGAAGCTTCAGGCCCACCATAACTTGGCAGTTGAAGTGTAGAAAAAGATCAGTTAATGTTTTCCCAATCTTCAACTGCCTGGTTTTGGTGAGCCTGCCCACTATTGCCTCAGTTTTCTGTCCTGGGCTGACATGAGCCGAAACTGATGTAGCCTTCTGCTGTTGTAGCTCATCTACCTCAAGGTTCGATGTGTTGTGTGTTCTGAGATGCTTTTCAGCTCACCAAGACTGTAAAGAGTGTTTATTTGAGTTATGATAGCTTGAATCAGTCTGGCCATTCTCCAGAGATGGAAACTCGAGTCTGTGACTTGGACTTGAGTCGCATTTAAGTCGCAAAAAAAAAAGACTTGTGACTTGACTTGGACTCGTGAACAACTGACTCGAGATTTGACTTGGATTTGAAGACAGAGATTTTGGTTTGGCATTCCTGATTACATTCCGTCTTTACTACCCCACATGACAGTATCAAACACCACATTTTTCTATTCATTCCTCATTTATTTATTCCCTATCAGTATGTGCTGCAGCAGCAAATATCGCAACAATGCATCTCTAAACATACCAATCCAGCATTATTATATACGAGTGACGCATCTGAAGGTGCGTGTTCATCACCCATGGGAAAAGTGCTGTTATATAAATGAACAACAAACAATAACAATATAGCCAAGTCTTACCTTGTGATAATCTTTGTGTCAGTTAATTTGAAAAGCAATCAATTAATCCAAAGGGAAGCTGCGGTGTTACACAGCTGTCAGGGGCTTGCTTGCTGTCCATTTTCAGTGTCCTTTTCATATTTTTTCTCCCCAAGTTTAAGCTACCATATGCATATAATATCCAAGTTTACCAAGTTAAATTGCATCTATACATGGGGCTTTTGTTACTGCCGGTACACACTGGAAGACTACCTTACCCATCATTGCTTGAGAACTAAAGTAAACTACGGCAACTCAAATAGCTCAAAATACACAGCAGGTTTTTTTTTCTTGTGGTGACAGTCTCTGTGTTCCAAATGGTCTAAAACACCCTCCAAATGGGCACTTTGAAGGGAGAGTAAACAAGCTAGTCATGCTGTAAGTTTGCTTCAAACTGAATTTACAATAAAAATGACTTAACAATTGAGTTCACAGTGAACATTATTAATAGTTTGAAAGTATTTTTTTTTGATTGTGTATAAAAAAATAATTAATGATTTAAGTAAAACCTTGTGTGATTTGTTAGACGATTTTGAATAAATGAACAAGACATTCTGTAGAAGCAATCAGTTTTAATATTTCAAAATTGATTTAGCCTCATACAATGTTAATTACAATAATTAGCTAAAACAACTATTGCTAAAAATAGAACAAAGACTTGAGACTTGACTTGGACTCCACCTCAAAGACTTGAGACTTAACTTGGACTTGAACCTTGGGGACTTGTGAACATGTCTGCCATTCTCCTCTGACCCCTCTTGTCAACAAGGTGTTCCTACCTGCAGAACTGCCAGTCACTGGAAAGTTTTTATTTTCTTCTGCACATTCTGTGTAAAGGAACTGTTGTCCATGAAAATCTCAGGAGATCAGCAGTTTCTGAAATACCCAAACCAGCCCATCTGGCACCAACAACCATACCACAGTAAAGACACTGAGATTTTTTTTTCCTGCCTTTGCAATATTTTAAGCATTGCATTGCTTCCACATGATTGGACAGTTGTATGAATGTGCAGATGTACAGGTTTTCCTATGTTCTCCCCATGTTCACATGAGTTTCTTCTGGGATCTCTGGTTTTTATTTCATCTCCCACAACCATGCTGGTAGGTGGATTGGCTATATTAACTTGCCCCTAGGTGTGAATGAGTCTGAGACTGGTCTCCGATCTAGGGTGTATTCCCAGATTAGGCTCCAGATCCACCATAATAAAGCAGTTAATGTTATTGTTTTTTCCCTACTTGACCTTAATTTTTTATTTTTTTATAGTCCCGAGGATGCACTGACTTGTATTTTTCAGCGCACTTATTATTCAGTACAAACTCAGTTTATTTGTGCTTGGCCATAGTTAACAAGATACTTTGACACTAAAGGAATTTGTATTACTTTTAATTGTTAATAAATAGAAGAGCCATTATCTCCCATATAGTACCAGACAGGCTGAAAAACAAGGTTAACCAGCTCCAGGAAGCACAGAAACATGACTCAAAACTACAGTAATACATGCAAGAGACTACAAACAAATGGATGTACACACAGTTGTCGGATTATTAGTTATTAGATATTTCTCAAATTGCACACTTACATTATATTCTAGATAATTCAATAAAATACATAATATTCTGGGAAATTCAGTACATGTAGAGGGTCCAAGAACCTCTACATGTATCTCATTACCAGAAGAAGTGGAGTACTGTTATTCTCTCTGAGGGGATCTTGCTACCTTTGTATTAGGGGTAGGGAGAGGGTAGCATTTGTATTTTTTCATACGACCACATCACCCTGTCTGTCTTAGTATCAGTTTGGGTGTGTGTTTGTGTGTGTATGTGTGTGGTACCATGTGCTGTGTGTGCTTTCGTGTGTATGTGCATGAGCATGCTTTTCCAAGCTGCTTGCTGAGCTGCTTTCATGGAAACAGCAGGGAGGTCGCTGTCGCCGTTTTACTGATCCTAACGGGGGGTTATTGGTGCCAATCTCTGTCTGTCTCTCACTCTCTCTCTCTCTCTCTCTCTCTCTCTCTCTCTGTGTGTGTGTGTGTGTGTGTGTCCTCTCCTCTTATTTCTGCCTACATTTCAATGTGTGTCAGTCCTTTGCTATGTTAACTGCCACCTTCTTCCTTTTTTATACCTTAATTTCTCATTCCTTTTCTTTAGATTATGCCGTCATTCTTTAATAAAAGCCCTGGCACTTTTTTCCATCACACACATTTCCAAATGTGGTGGTCATTCTTCTTTCTCTATGTCTCTTCTTTCTCATTCTGTTTCCACCACGTCTGATACATCTCCTACCCTGCGGCACCTGAAAATACATTTTCGTGTGTCTTTAATAACAATCATTTTACTATATTCCCCAGGTCTTTTAGTATTGTAGCATACCAGAACACCACGACAGCAGGGTTCAAGCTCACACATACACACACACACACACACACACACACACACACATGTACACACACTCTCTGATTGTGTGATTTAACTGGCTATTAAAAACAAAGCAAAGCCTCTTCCTGGAGAAAAAAAAAAAAAGATTTTGCTGTTTTTATAACATAGTGTCAGTAATCGTTCCTGAATCCATGAAAGCAGAATTGATATCTGTGTCACACAGTTTAACCAAATTAGCATTTTATCAGATTATTATACAGGTCGCTGGCTAAAATCACAGAGGTACTTAAGCAAATGAGCAATAGAAATGATGCTATGAAAGGAGACACTTCAACACAGATGAGTTAACAAAGTGGTTAATGCTTGGTGTCATGCATAAAAATCTTCAAAACGTCCTTCAGCATGGGACTGTAGAAATCACGAGAAATCTATTGGATTATGTTCATTCGTGATGGCTATGAATTCCATCATCAGTGTTAAAGACCGTTCAGTTGAGAGACAGGTGGGAAGGGCAAGTGTTTCAATGAATGGCATGTTTAAATATCATGGTCTACCTGTCTTTCTCTCTCTCTCTCTCTCTCTCTCTCTCTCTCTCTCGCTCTCACTGTCTCTCTATCACTCTCTTTTACACACATTCTTTTAATGATCTATATATTTATACCTCTATTATTAATTTGCATAAAGCAGGGCTTCACAAAACTTTCTACAATCACAACATGGAATAAATATAAATATGAAATTATATTTATATCACACATAAGACAAACAAGTATCATGCTATTTATTTAGCCACCTACCCACATCTAAACCAGTTACAGAATGTGTTAAAATGTAGATTCGAAATATTTTGTACCATATGAATACAACTTTTAGTCATTTTTAGTAAAATTACAGTTGGATTTAAAGTTAATATTTATACTTGTTTTTATGTAAATTAATCTGTTTAGGAGTAGAGTTAAATAGAGGTTTAGGAGTATAGAGTTATTGGTTTTGAGTTATTTAGTTGAATTCCATTTAATCTATCTATCTATCTATCTATCTATCTATCTATCTTTTTTGAATGTCTTTGGGTCTTTGGATGATGGGATGTTGTTTCTCTCTCTCTTTGTCTTTTTTCTCTAGTATTACTATCTATCTATCTATCTATCTGTCTGTCTGTCTGTCTGTCAGTCAGTCTGTCAGTCAGTAGATGGGTTATTGTCCCTTTGCCAGAACCCTTCAAGGTTCTGTTAGAACCTTATAACAGAAGGTTTCCCTGTTCAGTGAGGGCTCCAAGTAACAACTATGAAACAACTGCTAATGCATCTCTTCTTGTGTCTCGCTCTTTCTTATCTACATGTTTCTTTGTCAGTCTCTGTGTATGTATGAAGAGACAGTCTCCACACTGTGCATGAGACTGTGTGAACCCAGCATAGGTACTCATCTACAGATGAAGCCACTGTGGAGATGCAATCTTCAGATCAGCAGGGGAAGAGACACTCCTGTAAATAACTAAGCGACTGTCACTGTGCCTCCTGCACCTGTTGGATCACAACAGCTTCATCTTTCGACAATATAATATACATACAGAAGATCAGAGCAAGAGACAGAGAGCGGTGTCAGACTCCAAGGACTGAGTCTCTTTAAGAATTAACGCTCTTGGACATGCGTTTTTAGGCCGGTGACACAAGGTGATTAATGGTGTGTGTGGGTGTGTGTGTCTGTCTTTCTTTATCTGCAAGGGGTGTGTCCATATGATTAAAATAGGGACAGCAGAAGATAGTGGACATAAAACAAGACAATGGTCTCTCTCTCTCTCACACACACACTGTATTTTATCTTTGTCCTTTTTTAACACTGTCTCCTTCAGTCACGACTCACTGTGAGGCTCTCTCAGCAGACACATTATTATTATGTTTGGTGTGTGCTGTGGTCACTGGTCACATTATGAGCACAGCATGCATCTGTGTGTCTGTGTGTCAGAGAGTGAAATGACTAGAAAAGAAGATAGGAATGCATTTATATCTTGGTCGTGCACTGGTCACTTAAACTCCCGAGTGACTCACACTTTTCATAACTTTGTATATTTTTCTATTAGGTTCACTGTAGTTACATTTCTGAATAGTATGGTTCATGATGAATAACAAGAAAATAGTAGTTTATTACAGACCAAGCATGTGGGAATACCACCAGTAAGTGCACCAACTTTTAAGTCTGATTATTAGAGACATGGCCATATTTTTGTTGTTGCTGCTTTTAAGAAGAATTTGCAGCTTACGTCTCCAAAACTATGTTGCCTTACTGCTTGCTATGAAATTACATGTGACTTGCTGTGCCTGGTTACGTAAAACACTTTACGTTTTTCTCTTAAATTATAGCTTAGGTTTCATACTTTTCCTTAACAATAGGAGTTATTTAAGGTTGGTCCAATAAACACTTCTCCTAGTTAATGGAAAACAGTGAGAGGAATTACTACAGCGCAGTTTGTAAATTTCACTGTCAACTTTCTCCCATTAATGGTATTTAACTTACTAGTTAATTACTAAAACAAGCTATCTTTATTCCTATAAGTTTAACCCCATAACCTTTTAACAGATTCAGACCTACATTTACAATACATTTATTCATTTAGCAGACGCTTTTATCCAAAGCGACTTAAAAATGAGAAAATACAAGCAAAGCGATATATCAAGCAGAGAACAATACAAGTAGTGCTACCATACAGGATCTGTTAATTGAGTTCCAGAAGAAGCAAAGTGCGCAGAGTAGAGTTTTTTTTTTATGGGTTGGTTAGGTGTTCACGGAAGAGGTGGGTCTTTAGCTGTTCTTTGAGGATGGTGAGAGATTCTACAGTCCGGATTGAGTTTGGGAGTTCATTCCACCCCTGGGGAACAGTTAGTTTTAATGTTCCTGAAATGGGACCTTGAGCCACGCTGAGTACGTACTACTAAGCGTCGATCGTTGATTGATCGCAGATTGCGTGAGGGAATGTAAGACTTAAGGAGAGTGTTGAGGTAGGGGGGTGCTGTTCCAGACAAGGTCTTGTAGGTGAGCATCAAGGCTTTGAATTTGATGCGGGCAGCTACAGGAAGCCAAGGGGGGAGCTGAAGAGGGGTGTGACATGGGTTCTCTTGGGCTGGTTGAAGACGAGACATGCTGCTGCATTCTGAATCATTTGAAGGGGTTAGATGGAGCTGGCTGGGAGGCTTGAGAGTAGTGAGTTGCAGTAGTCCAGTTTTCGAAATAACAAGAGCCTGGACTAGTATCTGTGTAGCCTGTTCGTTGAGGTAGGGTCTGATTTTCTTGATGTTGTACAGGATGAACCTACATCACCCCAAGGTTCCTGACCACCCTGGTTGGCTTGAGTGTGGTTGAGCCAAGCTGTACAGTGAGGTTGTGGTTGATTGAGGGACAGGCTGGGATGACGAGAAGCTCAGATTTTGCCAGGTTGAGCTTAAGGTGGTGTTCCCTCATCCAGACCGAGACGTCTGACAGGCAAGCAGAGATACGTGCAGAGACGGATGGATTGCCAGGCTGGAAGGACAAATAGAGCTGGGTGTCATCAGCATAGCAATGATATGAGAAGCCATGAGACTCAATCACCTGCCCTAGAGATGTCATGTAGATAGAAAAGAGCAGTGGGCCCAGAACTGACCCCTGTGGAACACCAGTTGTGAGTTGCTGAGTTTCAGAAATACCTCGACTCCATGATACCTTGAAGGATCTATCTGAGAGATAGGACTCCACCCAGCGCAGAACCGTTCCGGTGATGCCCAGTCTGGAGAGAGTTGACCAGAGGATCTGATGGTTCACAGTGTCAACAGCAGCAGAGAGGTCGAGTAGGATGAGGACAGATGATCTAGAGGTTGCTCTTGCTAGTCGTAAGGCTTCAGTGACGGAAAGCAGAGCAGTCTCTATGGAGTGATTGCTCATGAAGCCAGACTGCTTGGTGTCCAGGAGGTTGTTCTGTGTGAGAAAATTGGAGCGTTGATTAAAAACAGCTCTTTCAAGAGTTTTGGAAAGAAAAGGGAGGAGGGAAACAGGTCTGTAGTTGTCAACCACAGCAGGGTTAAGTGATGGTTTTTTAAGCAGTGGGGTAACCTGGGCCTGCTTAAATGAGGTAGGGTATGTGCCAGTAGAGAGGGATGTGTTAAAGATGTGTGTGAGTACAGGTACTAGTGTGGGAGAGATGGACTGAAGAAGGTGAGAAGGGATAGGGTCAAGAGGACAGGTTGTGGGATGGCTAGAGAGGAGGCGTTTAGAGACATCAGTCTCTGAGAGAGGAGAGAAGGAAGTCAGTTTGGAGTTACATGGAGGAGGAGCTGGTCTATGCATGTCTGGGGTTGAGAACTGGTTCCTGATTGATGTAATGTTGTTGGAAAAGAAAGTGGCAAAGTCATCTGCTGTGAGAGAGGTAGGGGAAGGGGGAGGAGGGGGACAGAGAAGAGAAGAAAAGTTTTTGATGAGAGTATGGGTGTTGGGAGAACTGCCAATCTTCACTTGGTAGTATGTGGCTTCAGCAATGGAGATGCTATTGGAAAAAGAGGAGAGAAGTGTTTGGTAATTGGTTAGGTCAGTTGGATTGTTAGATTTATGCCATTTCCTTTCAGATGCTCTTAGTTTGGCCTGGTTATTACACAGAGCTTCTGAGAGCCAACGGCTAGAGGGTGATGTGCAAGCAAGTCTGGAGATTAGGGGCAGATGCTGTCAAGAGAAGATGTTAGGTTTTTAAGTCAAGTGAGGAGAGGTGGCTATAAGAGGGAAGTAAGGTTGTGACAATGGAGGAGAAATGTGAGAGGGAAAGGGGAGAGAAATAGAGAACTGGATAAAGAAATGGTCAAAGGTATGAAGAGGAGTAATGAGAAAATTGTCTGTGGTGCAATTACGTGTGAGGATGAGGTCAAGCTGTTTGCCGGCTTTGTGGGTTGCTGGTGTGGTTAACTGCTTGAGGTCAAATTTGGGAAGGAGAGCAAGAAAGTCAGCTGCATGTAACTTGTCTAGATGAATGTTGAAATCACCAAGGACCACAAGAGGAGTTCCATCATCCGGGATGGTGGACAGTAGCGTGTCAAATTCATCGATGAACTTCCCCAGTTGACCTGGAGGACGATAAACAACAAGAAAGTGCATTTTGGCAGGGTCAGTGACTGTAACAGCATGAAATTCAAAGGAAGCGTAGGAGCAAGAATGAGAAAGACAGGTAAATTTCCGTGTTTTGGAGAGAAGCAAACCTATACCACCCCCTCGTCTGTTGGGACGTGAGGTATGGGAGAAGATGAAGTTGGAGGCTAGGGCAGCGGGTGTGGCAGTGTTCTCAGCATGGATCCAGGTCTCAGTCAGAGTCAGCACACTGAGGTTGGAGTGGGTTGCAAAGGCAGGAATGAAATCTGCCTTGTTGACGGCAGATTGGCAGTTCCAAAGTCCGATAGAGAATGAGAGGGAATCAGCAGAGGCCACATTCAGAGAGCATAAGTTGTCCAAGTTGCGTACTCTTCTGGGAGTGTGCCGCAGTCTGCGCCTGTGGAAAATAACAGGGATAAACTGGTGACACATGTTAGTGTTAGTACCTGGTTAAACAGGTAAACAGAAAGAGGAATAAAGGGGGAAAAAGGAAGTATACTTAGCAGCATGAGTGGTGTCTTGTCGGTGTCCTTGCTTGGTGGACTCGCGCAGGTAGATTCGCAGGTCTCTACACGAGCTCAGTCTTCACACAACAGGGGCTGATGCTTCCACCTCAGCATTTCTTAATTCTTAAATACTGCGGCACTTTCTTTAATTAGCAAAACAAAGAGTAGTCACACGAACGAGCGACTCCCGACCGAAACTGAATATGAAAACCGGAATTATCTTTAATCTAGCAATGTGTACACAGCTCGTAGCAACAAGGAAGCAAAGTTACAGCTTCTATCTGACAATTGGTGCTAAAACTAGTTTCAACTAAAAAAATCCAGACAGAAACACTTACCAGTTACTGTTCACCTGGGTGAATAATCGCTTTTGACTTGAATTCCTCACTCAAAAATACTTTGCTGAGAAAGTCTGCCTCGCTAAGATACTACTCTTTTTATGCCTAATCATGTTACTGACGTGTTGCCAATTAACCTCCAGATGTTTCTTTTTAGTAACACTTACTTTTCCAGCCTTTTGTTGCCCCATCCCAACTTTTTTGAGATGTATTGCTGCCATCAAATTCAAAGTTACTTAATTTTTTTTCTTAAAATGGTACATTTACTCAGTTTAAGCATTTGATATGTTTTCTATGTTATATTGTGAATAACATATGGGTTTATGAGATTTGCAAATCATTGCATCCTGTTTTTATTTTTATTTTACACAGCATCCCAACTTTTTTGGAATTAGGGTTGTACCACTTTAGGGTTTCTTGTGAAAAACACCTAAATTATAAATATTTGTTTTACTCATTTACACTTAATCTTAATCAGACTGTAGGGATGATCAATAAAGCTGGATCTTGTTTGGATTTCTGGGGAAGGGCCAAATTGGTTTTATCCAGTGGTAATACATATGGATTGAATTCACACAATCTGCTTATCTGCCTTTGTCTGTCTTTCATGCTATGTCTTTCCCTTCAAATTCAATATGCTGTATATTCACTTCTAAATATTCTATAATAACGCTTGAAGAATAGGAGCCTCTTTTGTATGTTGAGCACATTTATTTGCAAAATTTCTGTGTTCATGCTTCTTTTTTATATACACATTTTATGAAGTTACTGCTCTTCTTCGCAGGCCTTGTTGCCTAACATGTTGGTTTATTCAGAATACGTGATTACCTGATGATTACTTATTGAGTATATGAGAAGCCCATAGGCTGTGTGGGCCTCATGCAGATTGTGTGAAGAAAAGTGCGTAGTCATGAGAAAACTCTCTGCCTTATCTGTTTTCCCATTAAAGTATTTTTCTCCTACTGAAGTCAAATTCTTTATTCTCTTGCTTTTTTTGTGTCCTCTTCTTCATTGCTTATTTTGTCTCATTTTCACTTTACCTCCTTCCGTGACATATCTTCATCCCCTATTTTTACAACCTGTACACTTTTTTTTCTTTTTCTGGTCTGTAGGAGTGCTTCTTCTTGGGTTACTCATAGGGTGCAGATGTATAGCACTGTCTGATTAGGCTCCCTGTCTGGAGGTTTCTTCAACCAGGCTCAGTGGTTGTATCATCTTTGCTCTAGTTCAGTTTTCCTATGTAAAATAGAGGTCTGGTGTCTGGAGGTCCAGAGTTCTTTTTTTTTTTTTTAACATTTGCCTGAGTTTGGCTTCTTCCATCATATCTACCTTCCACTGACTATAAATTAGTATTGTCTTCTGTCAGAAGGTTCTCCACCATGATTTGTTGCTGTCTCAGAAAAATATAGGTACTGGAACTATATCAGACATTACTCACCTAGGTGGTCTTTTCTTGCAAAATTCTTTGTCCACCAGCTCCTGTGGTTGGTAGTACTCACCCTCTTACCCCCACCTCCCCAATCTTTCTAAATCTAATAGCTCATATTATGTGTGATCATGAATGGGATAATAAGTTAGGACTGATGAGTATCCATCACACACTGCAGTCTCAGCATTTCCATCTCCTAAAAACATTTAATCTCTATCTCTAGCACATGTGTACAGAACATCGCAAAAATATCAATGGATGCGTCTCAAAATATGATCAATAGCACACACAAACTGATCAAGAAAAACATCAAATCACTTAAAAACTTGTCACTATAATTAGCTTTCTTCATTGAAGTGGAATTTTCTTGGTTTGTTTGTCCATTATGCATACTGTATACCCAAGAGTATAGCATGATACTAAGCTTTCCTACTATTAAAGAATTTAAATCAATTAAATTAAAAAGAGATGAGGAGGGTGTAAGAGCTGCCAGGTTTGTAGAATCCATATGAAAATATGACAGTGGAGAGCCAGATGACATGGTGAGACAGATCACCAGAAGTATTTTGGCTTCAAATCCCAGAGGGTGTCACTATAGCTAATGACAAGTCAGTGATATCTCTTCCAGTTTGTCTCTAGTGTTGTGTACAAAGTCCAGTACAAAAAACAACAGAAAACAAACAGATGAGACAGCAATTATACATTTATCTTCCATCTTGGGATCCTGATTTAGAAATGAAGTTGTGATAGAAGAAAAAACCTACCATCCCACATGGTAGGATTGCTATGTGTAGTTTACTGGAGCCAGTTGTTTTGATTTGTCTCTTTAATTCATTATAACTATTTTCATACAATTAAAAAATGTCACTTCTTGCTCTGTCATCATTGTTGTACATAAATCCTTACTTATAATTGCATTATGCTGGGTCCGCAATGTGTAGCCAAAATTTGCAGCCGGGTTAGCAATATAGAAATGCTATCTTGTGCTTAAACTCATTCAGGCCTACACTCTACTCTTTGTAAAGTATGTTGTCACATTATATTTAAATTGTTAGTCAGAGCTGCTTAAATACAAGTGTCTTGAAATGTTTGTTAGTTCCATGGAATTTAAATTGCTGCATATTGTCTACTCTTTGTAGCAAGCTTTTGTGGTTTGTTATGTTCTGCTTGAACATGGTTGATACAGATTGGCAGCTTATGCTGTGTGCTTGATGTTTTAAAATCTAAATATATCTGGCCTTTCTTAAATGTAACATGGGACTTTTTCAAGATGAATCATGTAAACATTTACCTTTAAACAATTCATTATTAAAATTCAAGACCTTGAATCATATAAGACTTCACTATATACTATATAGTAAGAAACTTAAATAAGAACCTTCCTGTCAACAGTTTATAAGGAACATGTTTTAAAATAACTCCCCATGCAAACACAAGTTACAAAGAATGTAGGGGACAGAGTACTTGACTTCACAACTGAATGTTTGTCTGTTGCTTTGTCATTTGACTATGTGAACTCAGGGTCAGGCAATGTTTGCTTTCCATAGAGACACAGCATAGCGAATTGGGGAAGGAGGTCATTGGTGATCTCCAGGGATAACCAATAAGCCAATGCCACCACAGCCCTTTGGTCTCTAAAATATTAGAGCTGTTAAACAATACCTTCCCTTACACTTGAGACATCAATTACCATCATCTCCAAAAGAGTAAAACCAAGAAGAAATAATTCAAAGAGGAGACAGAAAAAGCTGGAGAAACACAGGAAAGTAAGGGGCTGATGGTGGCTGCAAATCAGGCCAGTTCATGTAAGGCGACACAGAGCAAATATTTCTCTGGAAGCCGATGAGAGGGATCAGTCAGCCAACACTGAGTGCGCCATCCATCTCCAGCCTAATCCTCAGCGTTATTGGATTTTACCAGGGGAAGGGGAACATGGGCCTCAGAGCTAGTGAACATAATTCAGCCACCATGCTGCATGCCCACACACTCCCTGCACAGAACAATCAACACCTTCTCCTGGTTCTGATCACCCTGCTGGGAATGCAGTCAACTATTTCTTATAAAGGGTTGTTGCCAATGGAATGAGGATGCCATATACTCCGAGATGTCAGCTTACTCTTACTCTTGGGGTGATTTTGACGTTTTATGGGCTCTCTATTTATTTTGTAAATAACGTCTACTAAGAGGAATCTCTTGTGAAAGGGAAAACCCCTGTAAAGGTTTCCTCATAGGGACAATCAAAACCTGTTCTAGATTAATTCAAAGAGTGTATTTACCAGAGCAGTATATACAATATCTCACAAAAGTGAGTACACCCCTCACATTTTTGTAAATATTTGATTATATTTTTTAATGTGACAACACTGAAGAAATGACACTTTGCTACAATGTAAAGTAATGAGTGTACAGCTTGTATAACAGTGTAAATTTGCTATCCCCTCAAAATAACTCAACACACAGCCATTAATGTCTGAACCACTGGCAACAAAAGTGAGTACACCCCTAAGTGAAAATGTCCAAATTGGGCCCAAAGTGTCAATATTTTGTGTGGCCACCATTATTTTCCAGCACTGCCTTAACCCTCTTGGGCATGGAGTTCATCAGAGCTTCACAGGTTGCCACTGGAGTCCTCTTCCACTCCTCCATGATGACATCACGGAGCTGGTGGATGTTAGAGACCTTCCGTTTGAGGATGCCCCACAGATGCTCAATAGGTTTTAGGTCTGGAGACATGCTTGGCCAGTCCATCACCTTCACCCTTAGCTTCTTTAGCATGGCAGTGGTCATCTTGGAGGTGTGTTTGGGGTCATTATCATGCTGGAATACTGCCCTGCGGCCCAGTCTCTGCTTCAGTATGTCACAGTACATGTTGGCATTCATGGTTCCCTCAATGAACTGTAGCTCCCCAGTGCCGGCAGCACTCATGCAGCCCCAGACCATGACACTCCCACCACCATGCTTGACTGTAGGCAAGACACACTTGTCTTTGTACTCTTCACCTGGTTGCGCCACACACGTTTGACACCATCTGAACCAAATAAGTTTATCTTGGTCTGATCACACATGGTTCCAGTAATCCATGTCCTTAGTCTGCTTGTCTTCAGCAAACTGTTTGCGGGCTTTCTTGTGCATCATCTTTAGAAGAGGCTTCCTTCTGGGACGACAGCCATGCAGACCAATTTGATGCGTTGTGCGGCGTATGGTCTGAGCACTAACAGGCTGACCCCCCACCCCTTCAACCTCTGCAACAATGCTGGCAGCACTCATACGTCTATTTTTCAAAGACAACCTCTGGATATGAGGCTGAGCACGTGCACTCAACTTCTTTGGTCGACCATGGCGAGGCCTGTTCTGAGTGGAACCTGTCCTGTTAAACCGCTGTATGGTCTTGGCTACCATGCTGTAGCTCAGTGTCAGGGTCTTGGCAATCTTCTTATAGCCTAGGCCATCTTTATGTAGAGCAACAATTCTTTTTTTCAGATCTTCAGAGAGTTCTTTGCCATGAGGTGCCATGTTGAACTTCCAGTGACCAGTATGATGGAGTGTGAGAGCAATGACACCAAATTTAACACACCTGCTCCCCATTCACACCTGAGACCTTGTAACACTAACAAGTCACATGATACCGGGGAGGGAAAATGGCTAATTGGGCCCAATTTGGACATTTTCACTTAGGGGTGTACTCACTTTTGTTGCCAGCGGTTTAGACATTAATGGCTGTGTGCTGACTTATTTTGAGGGGACAGCAAATTTACACTGTTATACAAGCTGTACACTCACTACTTTACATTGTAGCAAAGTGTCATTTCTTCAGTGTTGTCACATTAAAAGCTATAATCAAATATTTACAAAAATGTGAGGGGTGTACTCACTTTTGTGAGATACTGTATAATACATTGGCAACTCTGTATATGTATTATTGTATTCAGTCTCTGCAGATATTATAGTATAGGCATTCCTAGATTTTGGATGGAAACATAACAGTTACAGGCACAAAATGCTAAAGTATATGCAATCCATGATTCGGTGATGTCCAGGTACAAGTTTCCACCTGGCAAAATGTTCTTCAGGTGTTCTTGCTTGGGGAATCCTTAAGGGTAGAAGACCAATGCCACTTGTTATTGCAAATCAATACAAAGTTCTTCTGAATGATCATCTTGAAACATTTCTATCCTGATTGGCATGGTTTCTCCCAGGATGACCCCACCCCTATCATGGCACAAGGGCCCTGGTGTACAGTAAATAATGTAAATCAATTGACCACAAGTGTTAGATTTTGGACTGATGTGTTAGAAAGCATTTCCTACCACTGCCATCAAAACCCCCATTGTAGAACTTGTCAAATCATTGCCAAGGTTTATTGCGGTGGTTTTTCTTTGTCTGTATATCCTGTATGTCTACTCTGACTTACTATTAAGCTTACCAAAGCTAGTAACTGATACACAATCAGCTCAGTATATACCATGGGTTTATATATTATGGGTTTGACAAATTATATTAACTTCAACAGAATTATAACTAACACATGTGAGTTTTAATCTTTTTTCCCCTTCCTTTTTTTATTTGCCTTTTGATCCACTTTTGGGCTATCCATCTGTCTATCTTTTCTACTTGTGTCCTATTTATTTATATATTTATCCATTTATTAATTTATTTGGCAAGAAGTCCAGATTGATTCAGCGGCAGTCCTCTTCTCTGTGCCAATGTGGAAGCAATCATTATCCATTCAGTTCATCACTGCAACAAAAGACCAGTAAGATCAATCAGCCGTTGATATTCTGAGATAGACTGAAAAAAGAGATAGACACAGAGAAAGGAACTAGAGAGTGTGTGTGTGTGAGTTTGTGTGTGTGAGAGAGAGAGAACGAGAGAGAGATAGAGAGAGAGAGAGCACTGAGATGGGGGGATCGCATGTTGTGAATCCTTAGCCATAAGGGCCTATAAGAGTAAGCACATGGCTTCAATTCAGAGTCTTAGTGCTAGCATGTGTGTTTCTGCTTTTCCACTAACAGCATCTCACTCACCACTGCAGAAACCATAGAAAAACAGACCCTCAAAATGACACCTATTTCATGCTTTGAACAGCTTTTTCAAGCAAATGCAATAATTTCCCCATAGCTGAATGAATCATATTTGCTGTGTCATGCAACAAGTACTAACTCACTCCATTACAGTGAAACTCACCAGAATTCTGGCCAATTAAGACAGAAATACTGCAACAGTCGACAAAAAAAATAGCTTAATATAATGTGCCCAATGATATTTTGGTGCCAATAACTCTCATGAATTTTTCAAAAGCTCTGCTGAAAATAGGCCAAGGGGCCTTTTACTGACTAGTGAAGGTCTAGTCCTTATTAAGAATAACCTATTACAGACAAATGCACCATTTTCAGGGACTCTTTTTGTATATTCTCCAATGCACCACACTTTGTTGCAGCCAACAGCCATTCATTCTTAAATTAATGAATGAAGTAGACCATCGATGCTATCAGACCAGCAGTCCCACTGGCACTATGAGAAGATATTGAGCGTTGCAGCTTCTCAGTTCTTTGTATTAGTGAGATGCAGTTTTCCCAGTGAAGCAAGAGACATTGGTTTAAAACTAGAGAGCCCCAACTTTGTCATGTGGTCAACCTCTTTCCAAATGTCAATTTGCACACATTTGTAGCAAAAAATATGTATTACAAAATGTTGCCTGGTGCCCTGCAGTTTTCCTCTATGTTTGGAGCATAGGTTGATTAGAGACGAAATAAATTGAAAATAATAACTACAGTGAGGGAAAAAAGTATTTGATCCCCTGCTGATTTTGTACGTTTGCCCACTGACAAAGAAATGATCATTCTAGAATTTTAATGGTAGATTTATTTGAACAGTGAGAGACAGAATAACAACAAAAAAAATCAAGACACATCTCACGAGGGATTTTGTCCCACTCCTCTTTGCAGATCTTCTCCAAGTCATTAAGGTTTCGAGGCTGACGTTTGGCAACTCAAACCTTCAGCTCCCTCCACAGATTTTCTATGGGATTAAGGTCTGGAGACTGGCTAGGCCACTCCAGGACCTTAATGTGCTTCTTCTTGAGCCACTCCTTTGTTGCCTTGGCCGTGTGTTTTGGGTCATTGTCATGCTGGAATACCCATCCACGACCCATTTTCAATGCCCTGGCTGAGGGAAGGAGGTTCTCACCCAAGATTTGACGGTACATGGCCCCATCCATCGTCCCTTTGATGCGGTGAAGTTGTCCTGTCCCCTTAGCAGAAAAACACCCCCTAAAGCATAATGTTTCCACCTCCATGTTTGACGGTGGGGATGGTGTTCTTGGGGTCATAGGCAGCATTCCTCCTCCTCCAAACACGGCGAGTTGAGTTGATGCCAAAGAGCTCCATTTTGGTCTCATCTGACCACAACACTTTCACCCAGTTGTCCTCTGAATCATTCAGATGTTCATTGGCAAACTTCAGACGGGCATGTATATGTGCTTTCTTGAGCAGGGGGACCTTGCGGGCGCTGCAGGATTTCAGTCCTTCACGGCGTAGTGTGTTACCAATTGTTTTCTTGGTGACTATGGTCCCAGCTGCCTTGAGATCATTGACAAGATCCTCCCGTGTAGTTCTGGGCTGATTCCTCACTGTTCTCATGATCATTGCAACTCCACGAGGTGAGATCTTGCATGGACCCCCAGGCCGAGGGAGATTGACAGTTCTTTTGTGTTTCTTCCATTTGCGAATAATTGCACCAACTGTTGTCACCTTCTCACCAAGCTGCTTGGCAATGGTCTTGTAGCCCATTCCAGACTTGTGTAGGTCTGCAATCTTGTCCCTGACATCATTGGAGAGCTCTGTGGTCTTGGCCACGGTGGAGAGTTTGGAATCTGATTGATTGATTGCTTCTGTGGACAGGTGTCTTTTATACAGGTAACAAGCTGAGATTAGGAGCACTCCCTTTAAGAGTGTGCTCCTAATCTCAGCTCGTTACCTATATAAAACATCTGACCATAGAATTGTCCAATCATTTTGGATTTCTCAGTTTACAGCATCATACTGTATCTAATTTGTATGCAACTGAGAAAAGCTCATTTCAGATGTTGCTTTGTCACTTTGTTCACCTGTATGTGAAATCACAGCTCCTTTGTCGCAAATGTAGATAGAAACTTTATGGTCGCCTTTTGCTTTGTCACTTACTGGAATGAACATAGGGTGATGATGAAATCAGTAATGTTTTAGACTACACAATAAGTTCCAATAATCTAATCTTTTGGAATGCTTTTGAAGTGACATGTTGGATTGTTTCCTTGAATGCCCTTCTGTGTAAAATACTCTTACACTTGCACAAAGAACGAAGAAAGATGAGTAAGAAGAAGAAAAGTATACTTGTGACTAATCATCTTTTTACTAAAGCCAAACAGAAACAAAGTATGTCTTTCCATAAATTAATGTAAGTCTAATAATTAGCATGTACATATCTCCCTTCACAAGTGGTGGCACAATGGGTAACATTGACAAGCCACATTTCGAGACCTCCTCGTTTGATATTGAGCTCTGGTTTATGTCCCGGCTACCATGTACGACTAGCTTTCCTCTGGGTTTTATGGTTTCCTCCCAAAAATGTGTTGGGAGGTGGTTAATGTGGTGTGCAAGGTGTCAATGTGGGTATGCATGTGTGCATGGTGCCCTGAAATGGACTGCCATGGACCATCTTGTGCCCAGTTTTCCGGGGATAGATTCTAGATCCACCACGATCCTGACCAGGATAAAGTGGAAGATGAGTGAATTAAGGAATTAATTAAAATCTGCCTTTCAGAGCACAGTATATTTATTTATCAGTCCCAGATCTAGTTAACACTTGGCTAGATCCATTAAAAAAACCACTTCCTAGGCCTATGAAGGCATTTTAAGGCAAATCTAGAAAATAAATAAATAAATAATTCGAGCAACAGCTATTTTCCAGTAACAGCTACTAATAATAACCTCAAAAATCACGCAATCCATAATATGTTGGTGTAATAGGATTTCTGATATTCTCTAATGTATTCTTCTCTAAGTACTTGGATTTTTTACTTGTAATAAGATATGAATTAGTACACATTTCTATCCATCATATTATCTTTTTTTTTTTTTCATATAATGCAATCACTTTCTTGAATTGTGAAATCCATTTTGGTTAGAGAGAGAAAGAGAGAGAGAGAGTTTGTAAGGCTTCCTGACTTGTTAGTTACTTTAGCGTCATATCTGTGAAAGAGAGCTTCCAACAGCAAATATGTCTTGGCTGATTGACCACATTTGAGATAAAGAGGAAATGTGTAAAATGTAAAGTATTCTTTTAGTTTCCTGTCATTCTGCTTCACCCCGGTTACGACGAAGTGAGTTAGAGCCAGAGTTCAATTTACAGTTTCAATTTACCCTATAGCTTGAGTAGTCCTTGCCTTCTTTCTTTTACATTTAGCTGAACAGATTGAGGTGACACTTTCTATTTTCTCACTTCCTAAAAGATTCCAAGGTTTCCGCTTCTGCCTTTTGGTCTGGTTCAAATTTAGCCAGAACGGATGCAATAATAGCTTGTTCAGTGGTGGGAATAGAATGAGGCCTTGAATATGAATAATTGAGGGTCTGAATGAACAATACCAAACACAATAATAATAGAATGTGGAGTGTTTTGAGTACAGAAAGGATTATATTTGATTCTGGACACTAAGACAGGAGTAGGGTAGGGAAAAGGTAGTGTCACAATTTAGAGGTGGAGATGGATGCAAGTGCAGATTTACTTTTAATTTATAGCACAACAAAACAAAACAAGAACTATAAATAGGCAGCAAAACACTAAGGCAAAGTTTGGACATAAACCAAATACCTTAAAAACAGCAACATAGACAATGACAAAGAAAGACAAACGTAAGACAAAGAGTGCAGTGCAAACTGTGGCTATATACACAACTGTAGTTCAGAGTTCCTTCTCTGATATACATGACAGAACTCCCAACCCAAAAGGCACTACTCCTGGAGCACCAGAAAACACTCCTTCCCCCGGCGGTCCTGGCCTCCTGGGCAAAATGTTTTCACAACCACTTAAGTCCCGAGGCAGGCATTGTTCAACAGATAGCAGGCTCCTCAAGGAGCAGAGGGGCAGGCATGAGGTTGGAGCAGGCTTGCCGGGGTCACTAGACAGCACCCAGGCGTAGGAAGCTGGGTCATCAGTTTCAGCAGGGCGAGAAGGCTTAGCGACGTCCTCAGCAGAACAGGAAGACAGAACTTGGTCAGCAGACTCTGTTATGAGCAGAACTTGGTTGGCCGTGTTGTCGTCCTCAGACAGGAACTGGGCATGCTCTCTGAGGTTCAGGTGTGGAGCGGTCTCTTCTGCACCTTAGAGAGATGACATGATTTCCCCGGCCTTGCTTGAATGCGGAACTATGGCTACTGCACAGCCAGTGGGAAGAACGAAGCTCAAGGCGGAGCCTTAGGGGGAAGTGATGTTCCTCATGATGGTAGAACAGGGATGCTGAGTGGCATCCTCAGATGAGCAGGGAGGCTGAACGATGTTCTCTGTTGACACAGCAGGCTGGACTAGATCCACAGTGGGGGAGGGAGGGTGCGAGATGGTTCCAGCATGGACGGAAGGCTCCCCTTTGGTATATCCCATGACGGAGTACATCACATCGAGCCATTCCCGATTGTGCTTAATGAAGGAGAAATTTTCCCTCCTTCTCCCACCTCAGATTTTCATTTTCATTAAGGGCCTCTTGAACTCTAAAAAAATTCTGCTGCATTCATAGTGTGGTCTTACATTCTGTCACAATTTAGAGGTGGAGACAGATGCAAGTGCAGATATACTTTTAATTAATAGAACAACAAAACAAAGAACTATGAATAGGCAGCACTACACTTAGAGAAAGATTAAATATAAACCAAAGACCTTAAACACAGCACCATAGACAACGGAAAAGAAAGAAAAACATAAGACAAAGAGTGCAATGCAAACTGTGGCTACATACACATAAGTGCTTGTTAACAAGAACGTGATTCAGGTGCAGGTGGTCATGTGACTGTGATGCAGTGAGGTGCAGTGGCTGCTGGAACTGTAGTTCAGAGTTCCTTCTCTGATATACATAGCAGGTAGACACATGATATTTTACCACTATGTGAGGACCAAATTGGGGCATCCATTTGTTGCAAGTGTTTAGAGTTAACAGCTAATAATATAGGGGAAAAAAATTGGATTCAAATCTAGATTCCAAAACAAAAGTATTGTAGAATAGAGGTAGGCACTTAATATTTTACAGCCATGTGAGGACCAAATTAGTGGCATCTATTTTTTACAAGGACATAAAGTTTACAGCTAAGCATATAGTCAAAAATTGGATATGATTCTGGACACTAAAACAATAGTAGGACAGGAAAGAGGTAGCAATGTGATATTTTACAGCCATGTGAGGGCCAAATGGGGGGGGCATCCATGTGTTAGAAGTGCATAGAGTTAACAGCTAAGCATATAGGAAATTGGATTGCTTTCTGGATAGTTAAACAGGATTAGTGTAGGAAAGAGGGAGCCATGTGATATTTGACCAAACGGTGAGCAAATGTACAAATGTACAGAATTAACAGCAAAAAACCCAAAAAACAAAAATGGATGGAACCATATCCGTATCTGACAGCGCCTCCTGTGGCTCTATGTGTGTATTGTGATCTCTCTGCACACCTGCCAGTAAAATTCATCAGATCAGTGTTGAGAGGAGCAGAGATACTCATTGGGTAAAAACTGTCTAATGTGCGCAATGGGACACTCCAAGCTGTAGCCTTCTAGGAAACTCCATCTGTGCAATAGTAGATTTTTTTTGTTGTTGATTTGTTGATTCTTTACTTTCTTTTACTTTCCATTGTCAATCTTTCATGTATTATCATCCAATTTGCTACGATCTTCCAGAGTGACATCCATCTGTGCTTTTTAAATTAGCAGAATGTCTTGCCACATCTCCCTGAACTCCAATCTAATGTAATTTGCAGTCAGTCAGCTCAGCTTTGCACGGTTATACCGCCGACATCATTCTAAAGATGCTCCCACTGCTAGGGGTAGTTAGTGTGAATTGCATTGTTACCTGAAGAGCCATTTGTGTTTGCTGTATTGTGCTTCACATGTCATTTTAATCGAAGTGTAGTTTTCCACAGGTTCCAGACTGCCTGCAACCCTGTGTAAGATAAGAGGTATGGAAAATGGATGGATGGATAACAAACTTGACACTAGGATAACAAATAAAATGACAAGAAAAAATTAAATAAGAAGAATAGTGAGAAATAAGAGGACGAGAAACTTGAAACATAGAAATAAGAAACAACAACATGCAATGACTAAGAACATATCATTAAAGCATGAGTAACTCTAAACAAGATATGTAGATAATACAATAAGTCCTGTTGCAAATATCATAATTACAAAGTAGGTGCACTTGAACATAACTGCAATGTTGTAATTACAACTCGGGAACTTGTATTCTTTTTGTAATAATATGACAACAAACGTACATGTTTATGGACAAGCAGCTCTCACTTGAGGGGCCCCAGTTGGATTTGAGCTTAGCGAGTTTGTGCATAGTAGAAAATGGATGGATGGACTTTCATGTGGAATTGTATGGGCGAGATGTGTAGGCTGCACTTTTTTGGCACATTTTTACACAATGTTTTTAGGACATCAAGACTTGTGTGTACACGTCTCCGCATTTGTCTAGATGGAGTTTCAAATCAGTCGTCTGCAGTCAGAGCTGAAGCCATCTGTCTTATGTATGAATTATAGACCACCTGTTGGGTAACAAGTTTGGTCACAGCAGATGAGGAAGGATGAAGGGCGAGCTGAGGTTAAACAGAGTGGAATTAACTCAGCAGGTGTGTGTGTGTGTTTGTGTTTAGAAGCTGTGTGGACATACAGTATCCTCAGCTGTAGCCGTCATTACCATGATGTCACTTTTAGATCCTGTACTTGCATTTTGCTTCTCATCTTCTCAGTTTTCATCACAGTCACATCACAGTGTTGACTATCAGCGTAATGACATGGAGATCAAAAACCCTAGCTGTGACTCAACATTTCTCTGATGTCTGTGTGTGTGTGTGTGTGTGTGTGTGTGTGTGTCATAAACACATCATCCTTCTCTGAAAGGAAGTCATACATTACCATTCAAATATCGTCTAATCTTGAGTATAAGAGACGTTTGGCCCTTTTTCAGGCCTCTGGCTTCCACACATCAAGGAATACAGCTCTGTATAAATACACTTAAACAACAGGGTATGAAAATAATTCCCCTGTACATGAATCATCAACAAGTGAAAGCTCTCTCTAGTACTCCTTTGACTAATAAGAAATACTGCTCCCAATTGCAGAAAGTTAGATAATTTATAAATTTTTTCTTCTTCTTGCTATTGTTGTTATTGTTATTATTATTGTTATTTTCATTATTGTGTTTCCTTATCTATCTATCTATCTATCTATCTATCTATCATCTATCTGTCTATGTGTCTGTCTGTCTGTCTCTTTTTTTCTCTTAAATAAATTGTAATAATTTGCTTATTCACATTATTCACTCACTTTCTTTCCACTCCTCTTTTTTTCTTTCCCCTCATTGCTTATTTATATATACACATACATCGATCAGCCATAACATTAAAACCACTGACAGGTGAAGCGAATACTGGTGATTATCTCATTACAATAGCACCTGACAAGGGGTGGGATATATTAGGCAACAAGTGAACAATCAGTTCTTGAAGTTGATGTGTTGTAAGAGGGAAAAATGGGCAAGCACACAGATCTGAGGGACTTTGACAAGGACCAAACTGTGATGGCTAGATGACTGGGTCAGATCATCTCTGGGGTGTTCCCGATATGCAGTGGTTAGTACCTACCAAAAGTGGTCCAAGGAAAGACAACCAGTGAAGTGGTCATGGGCACCCAAGGATCACTGATGCGAGTGGGGAGTGAAGGCTAGCCTGTCTAGTCCAATCCCACAGAAGAGCTACTGTAGCACAAATTTCTGGAAAAGTTCATGCTGGCTATGATAGAAAGATGTCAGAACACACAGAGCTTGCTGCATATGGGGCTACATGGATACAAAATGGTCAGAGTGCCCATGCTGACTCCTGTCTACCACTGAAAGCACCTACAATGGGAGAATGTGGCCTGGTCCAATGAATCATGTTTTCTTTTACATCATGTGGACAGCCTGGTGCATGTGTGTCGCTTAAAAGGAGAAGAGATTGCACCAGAATGCACTACGGGAAGAAGGCGGAGGCAATGTGATGCTCTGGGCAATGTTCTGCTGGGAAACCTTGGGTCCTGGAATTCATGTGGTGTTACTTTGACATGCACCACCTACCTAAACATTGTTGCAGACCATGTACACCCATTCATGGCAATGATATTCCCTAATGGCAATGGCCTCTTTCAGCAGGATAATGTGCCCTGCCACGCCACAAAAATTGTTTGGGAATGGTTTGAGGAACATGACAAAGAGTTCAAGGTGTTGACTTGGCCTCCAAATTCCCTGGATCTCAATCAGATCGAGCATCTATGGGATGTGCTTGACAAACATGTCCGATCCATGGAGGCCCCACCTCACAACTTACAGGACTTAAAGGATCTGCTTCCAGGATCTTGGTGCCAGATACCACAGCACACCTTCAGATATATTGTGGAGTCCATGCCTCGACGGGTCAGAGCTGTTGTGGCAGCACAAGCGGGGCATACACAATATTAGGCAAGTGGTTTTAATGTTATGGCTGATCAGTGTATGTCATTTTATTAATTTTTTTTCTTCACTTTTACAGTAATGGAAAAAACATCCCAGCATTAGCATTTTTAATATTTATTATTGACTTATTGTACTTATTTATGTGTTTCAGTGGTAACTTGAATTAAATTACTTTTATTCAAATAGTTCAAAGTAGCAACAAGTAGCCTGTAAAAAATGTCAAATGGCACCTAATGTAGATAGAAAGATAGTAGATTGAGCTTTTTTGAAAATTTTCTAAAGTTTCTGTGTTTCCAGTATATAGCCAGGATATTACTGTAAAATAAAAAAAAATGAGTGATGGATTTTCTTCATAAAATAAATCTATACTGAGGGGACCTGTGGAATTAATTTTACAGATAATGGGATCGCTGGCTGTAAAAAGTTTGTTCTCGGTTAGGCTTACTTACAGTAGATCACTGTATAGTACGAGTAGTATTTGGGATCTACAGAGTTGCTTGCTGTTCTTACATGAATAACTAATTTCAGTTCCTCTGTCTTACAGTCTATCGTACAGTATTTCTGCCATTTTAAGGTCTTGTTTCAGGCCTGTGCTTTTCTGTTCAGTAAAGTTAATCAGCAACAAGAGTTCTGCATGTCACTCTTCATTACCTACAGTACTTAATGAAAGCAAAGGAATGAAAAAAAATGAGAGAGAGAGAGAGATCATCGACAGCCATCAGCACCATCTCTCCCTCTACAATCCTTTAGTCTACATCTATATTAAGCTGCTCTCTCTCTCTCTCTCTCTCTCTCTCTCTCTCTCTCTCTCTCTGTCTGTCTGCCCCAGATTGCAATGTCCATTTTGTGTGCATGTGATAATTTCTGTCTGGATGGGAAATGTTAAAGACAGATAGCCATGATGACGGGACACTTGTACTCTTTTTCTTGTCAGTGAACACCGTACAGTATGTCCAGGTCACTGCAGCTATTTACCCGGCAGCTCAGTGACAAATGACAAGCCAGAGAGAAAAATAAAGTTCACTGATTACTGATTTACTGTTACTGTCTGGCCACACAAAGTGACTTAGAACTTTTGAACCAGTTATGTGTGCATCAACAATTTATTTAAAATTTAGATGCAAGTGTGACTTGCAGCAAGTGCAGCACACTGGTATTGATTTTAACCTGCATTTCTGATAGCTTTCATGCCAGCAGCGGTACTGGAGTGCACGTGTCATGCCTAATTAACATGCAAAACATGTCTACAAATGTAAAACTAATGTTATATGTAATAATGGATACTTCAGTAACATACTGTATAAGGAGCAAAACAATTCCCTAGAAGAATGCAGCCCAATGCGACATGACATTACTGTTACCATTCGGAAACAGAGAGGTATGCAGAAAAATATATATTATTATTTTCATAATAACAGCATGTCATGAAGTATGTTAATCCTCTTACACCACAGCAATCTGGCAATGATGACAGTTTAAATTAATTTAAAATCATCCTTTTTTTTTTAAACTTCATATTTACATTCTTATTATAAAACATCCATGAAACAAGGTAGTTCTTAGGCTGTTATCATTTACCTTACAAAAACTATTAAGAGTTTCCTCACAAGCCTCCTTTTTTTATACCTTAGTGGCTGGGTGGTGTTGGCATTATGTTTTTTGTTTTGCCCACCCATACGTCCATCTGCGGGTCTGTCTAGCGAGGTATCTCATAAACAAGTGCTTGAACGTTTGTAGGATTTATATGGAATTATCACCAGCAGATTAACTTTTTAGATTCTGATCCAAACAGGGTCAAGGTCACACCAAGGTCAACATAGCAAGGTTTTTCTTCAACAGCTTCCTTCCTGTTTGAAGGCATTGGTGTCCTTGGCCTTGGCCATCCACTGCAGAGGTGCGTGGTCCTTCACCAGAGAGAAGTGTGGACCTGCCAGGTAGTAGCACAACTCCTCGATGGCCCACTTTATTGCCAGGGCCTCTCTCTCCATAGCAGCATATTTCCTCTCAGCCAGGGACAGCTTCCTGTTGATGTAAAGGACCAGGTGCTCTTCTCCGTGTGTACCGTGAAGGGCAGGGTGAAGTCCGGGTTACATAGTGCTGGGGCACTGGTGAGAGCCTCTTTCAGGGCTTGGAACACCTGCTCCACCTCTGCAGACCATTTCACCCGGTCCGGTTGTCCCTTCTTTGTGAGATCTGAGTGGAGGGAGGCTACAGAGGAGAAGTTAGGCATGAACCTGTGGTAATACCCTGCCAACCCCCAACAGGTACCCTGCCGTACCTGTTTTTTTGACATAGGCCGAGGGTAGTCCTTAACTGACTCGATCTTCTTTGCTTGTGGCTTTAGGAAGCCCTGGCCGATACAGTATCCTAGGTACTGTGCCTCGGTCAGCCCCAGGTGACACTTTTTTTGGTTGGCTGTCAGCCCGGCCTTCTGGAGCTCCTTCAGAACCTCCCTCAGGTGGAACACGTAATCAGACCAAGTGGAGGTGTGTATGACCACATCGTCCAGGTAGTCATAGGACTATGTCCATCAGCCTCTGGAACATTGCGGGCGCTCCGTGTAGCCCAAAGGAGAGAACCTGGTATTGCCAGTGGCTGTTCGCAGTACTGAAGGCAGTATTTGGTCTTGCTTCTGGGGCCAGTGCTACTTGCCAGTAACCTTTTGTGAGGTCTAATGTGGATATGAATCAGGCTCTCCGCCATCACTCCACTAGGTCGTCCACTCGGGGGAGGGGATAGCTGTTGAACTCTGAGACCTGGTTCAGCTTCTGGAAGTCTTTGCAAAGGCGAATACTTCCATTGGGCTTTGGCCCAACCATGATAGGGCTGGACCAGGGGCTAGCGGACTCCTCTATAATGTTGTCCTGAAGCATGCGGCCAACCTCCTCCTTGATAGCCTTGCGGCGGGCCTCCGGGATACGGTAGGGCCATTGTCTAACCACAACTCCCGGGCGGGTCTTAATTTCATGGTGGTCCAGCTGTGTCATCCCTGGAGTTGTTGAGAAGACATCAGTGAACTGGTCCACCAGTTCTGTCAGCTCCTGTCTTTGTGTGGGGGTTAGGTCCTCTCCCTGCTGGACCAAGGCACATTTGCTGTGATCTGTGTCTAGGGTAGCAAAAGCAGACAACACTGGAGAAGGCTCGATCCACTTCTTCAACAGGTTTATATGATATGTTTGTGTGTCAGCTCACTTACCGGGCTGCTGCAGGTGATAGTTCACGGTGCCCACACTCTTGAGGACTGTATACGGGCCTTGCCATCAGGTCAGGAATTTACAGGAGGTGTTTGGTACTAGCAGGAACACCCGATCACCCAGCTGGAACTCCCGTGGTTGTGTCGTGCGACTGTATACTCTTCTTTGTTCCTCCTGAGCGGCCTTCAAGTGTTCCTATATGATCGGGGCTACTCGGTCAATCTGCTCCTGCATCTCTTGTATGAACTCAATGACTGAGCAAAATGGTGAGGGCTGTTCCTCCCATGCTTCCCAGGCCATGTCCAGTAGTCCTCGAGGTCGCCATGCAAAGTGGAGCTCAAATAGCGTGAAGCAAGGATGTGGATGCTTGAGGGCACTCCCAGACGGCGAAAAGGACATAGGGCAGGAGGAGGTCCCAGTTCCTCCCTTTCCCATCTACCACCCAGCACAACATCCGTTTCAGGGTTTGATTAAATCATTCAATGAGCCCATCCATCTGTGGGTGGTAGACGGGAGCCTTCAGGTATTTAACCTGCAACAGCCAACACAGATCAGACATTAGTTTGGATGTAAAGGTCATACCTTGGTCTGTTAGTATGTCCTTTGGAATCCCCACATGGCTGAACAGGAGCACCAGTTCTTTAGCAATGTTGTGGGGGGTGGCTTTACGTAGTGGCACCGCCTCGGAGTACCTGGTGGCGTAGTCCATGATGACCAGGATATATTCATGATCCTGGGCAGATTTCGGGAGCGGCCCTATGAGATCCATGCCGATCCTTTCAAAGGGGATGCCTATGATAGGAAGGGGGATGAGGGGTGCTGGTAGGGGTTTCCTTGAAGCGGTGCGTTGGCACTGGGGGCACTGCTGACAGAAGCCTTGGACCTGTGTGTCCATTCCAGGCCAGATAAAGTAATCCTTCAGTTTCTCCAGTGTGTTTTGTGCCCCCAGGTAGCCCCCGAGTGGATGGGCATGGGCTAGGTGCATCAAAAACCGGGTCCTTGTCTTGGGGACCACCAGGAGGTCACCGGTTTCTCCTCTGTGGTTGGTCTTGTAATAGAGCAGACCGCCCCGACAAGAAATTAGGCTGTGGGGAGTCCTTGGTCCGGATTCTGGTCGACCACCTCGATCTGTTGCACCTGTGCCCAGCAATGTTTCACACGGTCGTCTTCTTTCTGCTCCCGCCCAAAGTTCCCCTGTCATTTCACCTGCTGGAGTACAGAAGACATTGGGTTAGTAAATGTATGTGGCTCGCCTTCTGCCATGGCATCCCCCTCATCCTGGGCCATGTAGGCCCAGGACCCGTGGAGCCTTCCCTCATCATGGTGCTCTCTTGCCTGAGAGAGCTGTGCTGGTCGGGAACACCGGCCAGTCACTTCCCAGGAGTAGCGGCACTGGAAGGTCTGGAATGACACCCACTAGGAGTGGCTTGGTGCCTGTTTTGCCCTGAATGTGTACCTCGGCCGCGGGGACTTCCCGTGCATCTCCATGTACACATGTAACCATGATGGTTCCTTTCCTGACAGTCCTTCTTCGCAGGATCATTGGTCTGGCCAGGGTCAACATGCTACCAGAGTCTAGGTGTCCCTCTACCCATACTGTCAGGGTGGGTGTTTTGGGTGGGTTAGGTATGCGGAGGGCACACCCTGCCAGCCAGGGTTTCTGGGCTTTTTGTGGGGTTTCCGGGTCTGACTCTCTCAGCATGGCCTCATCCCAGGGTTTTCCGTAGGCTGGGCAGCTTTGGTCATTCCTGCTCTCCCCGGTGTAGTTCCGTTCCGGACAGCAAGGTGGGAAACTTCTAGGAGGGCTGAGTGCTCGTAGTCCTTCCAAGCCATGTTCCAGGGTGACCAAGGCTCGTTCTAGGGCGGTTGTCATTTCTTTGGGGTTGTTGGGAGCCTGCATTCATACGGCCCAGTGTTCTGCAGGCGGCAGAGTTCTTATGAACCAGCCCATAGCTACCCACTCCGCAACCTCAGTGGATGTGTTTTGGTCTGGCTGGAGCCACATCTTGGTGATGCGCAGGAGGGCGTCCATCTGTCCACGTGGATTGTCTCTGGGCTGGTAGCTCCACTGGTGGAACTCTGCTGCCACTTGGTTGGGTGTTCACCCACATCGTGACAGAATCTCCCTTCTTTACATTTCCATAGTCGGCTGCTTCTTCAGGTGAGAGCGCGTAGTAAGCTGTGCGGGCTTCCCCTGAGAGTAGCAGGCCAAGGATGTGGGGCCAGTCCTCGCTGCCCCAGTCTTCACAGAGGGCGATCCGTTTGAAGGCCTCCAAATAGGCTTCGATGTCATCCTCCTGGGTCAGGTGGGGCAGAACTGGGCTTCTCGGCCGGGGTTGGGGAGAGGGGTGGCAGCAGCAGGGGCCATGGTCCTCTGTGCCAGGAGTTCTCTGGTTGTGACCTGTAGGCTCTGGGTGAGCTGTTGCGTCACTGCCTGCTGCAGAATGTTCGTCTCCAACAAGTGTTGCAGCATGGGATCCATTTGTTTCTGGGTGGGCGGGTCTGTGTTCAAGCCTGTATCCTCTACCAGTGTAGCAAGCTTAGACTGCAACGATTTGAGCACAGACACACAGGAGGCCACTTAGGTGCAGAACGTGAAGAGTTTTATTCAGCAGTGTGGGTGTGTGGGTGAGAAAAAGGTGTGGTGGAGTCAGGTGCTCGGGGGTTGGTGTCAATCATGGGGTTGTAGAGGGTGTGATGGGGTCTCCCAGAGAAGTTGAGGTCCTGTTTGGAGGTCAGGGAGCTCTGGAGAGGCATCCAGGGAGCGAAGTCTTCTGCTGTGTCCATATCTTCTGTGAAAAATAGAAAACAGAAAGTTACCATGATTTCAGAGACCGTGTCTCTCCCTTTGTTAGAGGAGATAGGCCCTTTTATATGGTCCCGCGCTCTGCTGGATGGTGGAGAGCTGCTGCGTTGATGATTAGCTGCCAACCGTGTGTGTTTCTGCAGCCCCGTCTCGCAGCTACTGGCTCTCCGGCTGTCCAAAACATTAGTGGTGCTGAAGCAGAGCTGTCCTTTCAGCACTCTGATGGCAACCGCGAGAGAAGCGTTTTTCCTCTTTTGTGTGCCGGCTGCCGGCCTGTCGTCACAGTGCACATATGACAAATGAATGAGCTCGAATGAGATCTAAAGCATCTGTGTGAAAGTGCAGGGGACCCTTCAGAGAGATGACAGACAAAACTGCGGCATTTCAGAACAACAAAATGAAAGCAGGAATGGCTTCTAATTAGCAATTAAAATCCTGTGCAAATCAAGTGCTCACACATACACAAACAACACTAATGTCATCAAAGACCAGTGTTACTCACAACCAGTGTTATTTCATGCTTTTGCTTTTGGAGCAATCTATTTAAGATCACATTCCTCACAGTTTTATACAATAAATTATGAGAGCTGCCACATATGCTGTCTGGATTTTAGTATTAAATGGATACTCCAGAGTAATTCAACCTTCTACCGTATTCAGATTACCATGGCTAATAATGTTGATGTTTATCTATAATGCGAAAAAATACCATTTATGTAAAAACACATTTCATGAATGCTTTCATGAATTTTTCAGTAAAAAAGTCTAAATATAATACTATAAATCTGTATATTTTATATAGTATATGTTTAATTGTATAGATAATAAACAATCTGTACATTGGCACACTTTTTAAGAGGAAAAGATTTTTAAGATCTGAGTTTTCTAACCAGGGGTTTGCAGTGGTCAATGTAATTTTAAATTATATGGTTAGCACGTTCGCCTCACACCTCCAGGGTCCGGGGTTCGATTCCCGCCGGGGCCATGTGTGTGCGGAGTTTGCATGTTCTCCCCATGCTGCGGGGGTTTCCTCCGGGTACTCCAGTTTCCTCCTCCAGTCCAAAGACATGCATGGTAGGCTGATTGGTGTGTCTAAAATGTCTGCAGTGTATGAATGGGTGTGTGTGTGAGTGTGTATGTGATTGTGCCCTGCGATGGACTGGACTGTCCAGTCTGGACTATCCCGATGCTTCCTTCCAGGTCCAGGTTCCCGTGACCCTGAAGAAGGAGTAAGCGGTAGAAGGTGGATGGATGGATAATTTTGGAGTACTGGTGGCTTAGTGGTTAAGCCTCTAGGTTACTGATCAGAAGGTCCGGGGGTTCAAGACCCAGCACTGCCATGCTCTGGGTTACTGATCAGAAGGTCGGGGGTTCAAGACCCAGTGCTGCCACTATTGGGCTCTTCAGCAAGGCCCTTAACCCTCTCTGCTCCAGGGGCGCCGTATCATGTCTGACCCCATCCTCCTGGCATGCTGAGGTATGCGAAGAAAATAATTTCACTGTGCTGTAATGTGATCAATAAAGACTCATTAACATTAATTTCACAAATGGAAAAGTTGCATGTTTAAAGTAACAATAAATAAAAACAATAAATTGTCATTTATTACAATTCACTTAATGTTAGCCTACTTAAAGTCCTAAGGGGTTCTTAAGAAAAAATATTTACCTTTTAGATCATAGTCTCTGATCAAGCATGGTTACAATAAAACCTTCATGAAATATATATATATATATATATATATATATATATATATATATATATATATATATATATATATATATATATATATATATAGTCACAAATTCTTTGTTTGGAAATTAAATTATAACAACTTTGGTAGGATGTCACAGGTCCTAATACACAACACTACCCGCTACAACATCCAGTTTGCATTTAATAGTAGTGTATCTGTCTGTATCTGTATTCAGAATTATACCTGAAGTGGGCATGGCCTAAACATTACATTTTTGTTTTGTTTCATTTTACTAATTAATTATAGCACTTTTCCCTCAAGAAACACTGGAAAACACTGGAAAAATCCTAGAGGTAGAAAAACCAGCACTGTCAGCATGGTGTGTGAATTCTGGCTCTGACAGTTACATCATTCCAGTTAATAATTGGTCTCAGCTAGAGATTTGTGTTGTTGTTTTTTTTGTTTGTTTGTTTTTTGTTTTTTTTTATCCTTAATCCTGCTCACACAGCTATTATATAAGTGTGTACCTGCATAACACAATTTTTGCTCTATTTCCTAAAATCTAAACAAACTAGTAGCCTAACATTGCAAAAGCATCAGGGGGCACAGCTTAATAGTTAGCATGTTTACCTCGTACCTCTGGAGTTGAGGGTTCAATTCCTACCTCTGCCCTATGTTTGTGGAGCTGGCATGTTCTCCCCATGCTTTGGGGGTTTCTCTGGGTACTCCAGTTTCCTCTCCCAGTCCAAAGGCATGCGTTGTTGGCTGATTGTCATTTCTAAATTGTCCGTAACACGTGAGCGTGTGTACAATTCGATTGTGCCCTGCGATGGGTTGTCAGGCTCCCCACAACCCTGTGTAGGATAAGCAGTACACAAAATAGATGGATGGATGTGAATAAATCATGTTTGTTAATGAAAGTGGTCTTTGTTTGTAGTGCGAGTTTTATATCAGACTCCTCACTGTTGCCCCACATGAAATTAAAAACCTCTAGCTCATGCAACTTTTCACTTATTCTACAGATTTGTGAAATTTTTTTGCCAAGCTTTTTAAAAAAGGAATAAAATAAAATTAATGTGCCTCCTGTTTATATCTGTTTGTATCCATTTAGATAACATTATCTGTTCATACTAATGTATTCACATTCATTCATAGTAAACAAATATATATTATTTATATGGGGACAACAGTTATATGGGGAATCATATAGGATCATTAAAAAATGAATAAAAAAGCAAGTCACACGGTGGCAGAATGAAAATCAGTGTAGAGGATTCATTGCAAGAACCCCTCTTGCTGACTGTAGAAGTAAATAATTCTCTTTTAATTGTAAATGCTAGCGTTATGATTCTCTCTGCCTCCATCTCCGCCTTATCTCAGCAAAGAGACATTATCTATTTGTGAATGAGAAAGTAAATCATCTCATGCTTGTGCAAGGTCACTGAGTCTATCTGTGTGCCTGCAGCTGTGGATTAGCTTCAATGCTAAGTAGCTAAGCCTGATAACTTGCTTGCTGCAGTATTTACTGCAGTAGCTGGGAACGTAGCAGACTTGGTTTTGGATTGTAACAGAGTTGAGGTTGAAATATTCTCAAAATAGTCTTAATATATAGGTAACTGAGCTAACTGTTAGCATAATGGTCTTTTTAGATGTATTCATAGGCATTATGCGAACTAAGCACATATTAACTATATTTATTTTATGGGGGGAAAAAAACAACAGAATTAAAGATAAAAGGCAACTGATATTTGCCCAAAATGGTTGTACATATTGCCTTGTAAAGATTCTTATAGCATATTTGCTCTTATTTTCTCTGTGTTTCTCTAAAACACTGCATGCCTGTTATGTTGCCTCTTTTACTTCTTCTCCTTCCACTTTTTTTGTCCCAATAGTGTTACCACAGCAACAGGGCTGCTGTCATCTGAGCTAGGAGTCCTCTCTAGTAGCATTTTGTCGCCAGAAGAAAGCTTGTTTGGGAAAAGCGTCTGTCATTTTGTGCCTGATGACAGCGTTTCATCAGAGGTGATGCACAACAAATGTTTCAGTCTTAACTGTTAGCAAGTAGAAACAAACACACTGTCAGTACACTATGAAAGTAGCGACCGTAAAACATACATGATTTTTAGCGTAATAGCTAATAGGACGTGCGTAGCTCATTTCATGCAGAGTCACAGTATCTAGGATAGAAATGGAAATCTCCAAACTAATCATTGTTGTTTACTGATTTCTTTCGCTGCTACCATGTGACTGCTCTGATGGTGGACATTCAGTATATGAGGCCAATTTGGAAGTGGAAATTTCTAACCACTTGCATTGTATGTCCACCAGTTGCATCAGTGTACAAATGATTAAGCAACACAGTCACTGAGCAACAGAAATTTGTCTGGAATTAAGGGCAGAGCATAGAATGGGCTTTGTATTGTATTGTCAAGGCAAGATGGATTAGGATGCAATTTTAGGCGTAATTAGACCACATACTGTGCGAAAATGTGTGTTATGTACCAAACTGGCATACAAGCTTAATATGCAATTTAAGAACTGTGAATGCGGCAACATGGAAAGTTCACTTCTCCCTCTCATGTATATTCATCTGAGAAAGGCTTGCACAAAAAGTGGGGAGTTGACTCAAAAACAAAGTGGAGAAATGGAAAGCGTGGCTGAACTAGTGCCAGCCAGTTTTGTGCCTGTTTTTGTCTGCCTACCAAAAACACGTCTAAATGAATCCCATGCATTTTACCAGTTGCATGGTTGTATCACACATTTGGGCTTCTTTTGAACAAAAGTGTTAATACTGCCTTTTAAGACTATCAATTTTGATCCTTTTGTCATGCATAACTGGAAATCCTGGTTATAGCACAAACAGTATACACACTACATGGCCAAAGGTTTACAGACAGCTGACTATTACACCCACATGTGGTTATTCCCCAAACTGTTGCAACAAAGTTGGAAGCACACAGTTGTCTAGAATGCATTTGTATGCTGTAGTGTTACAATTTCCCTTCACTGGAACTAAGAGGCCCAAACCTGTTCCAACATGACAATGCCCCTGTGCACAAAACGAGCTCCATGAAGACATGATTTGCCAAGGTTAGAGTGGAAGAACTCGAGTGTCCTGTACAGAGTCCTGACCTGAACCCCACTGAACACCTTTTGGATGAACTGGAACAAGGACTGCACCCCACGCCTTCTCGCTTAACATCAGTGCCTGATCTCAATAATGCTCTTGAGGCTGAATGAGCACAAATCCCCATGGCCATCCTCCAAAATCAAGTGGAAAGACTTCCAAGAAGAGTGGAGGATAATATAACAGCAAAGGGGACATACTGTATATCAATTCCAACAAACATTATTTAACCCATTAAACAAATGGTATGCAGTTTAAGTATACACTTTTATACAAAGTTTAAACTAATCAGAAATCAAATGACATATCAACTGTATTAATAATGCCCTCATTATTTACTTAAGAACTAAGAGCTTAATTTATTTATACATTTACAGAGTCTTTGGCCTTAACTTGAATTTCCTGTTTAGTCCCGAACTTTTTGGCGGCTCTGTGGTCCACCATTTACAGTGGCTTTTAAACCGCAATTTGCTCCACATTTTGAGTGCATTTAGTAGACCATTCCAGGCACAGTTAATTTCAGACACTGCTGTAAAAGAGCATGCATATTTCAAGTGCACAAGTACATATTTTGACATAAATTACACTACAGTTCCTACAGTACATGGAACATTAAGGACTTATTCCAAGTGTATATGAGTGGAATAAAACAACAGTGTATGCTGTTATAGAAAATAACCAGTGACAGTGGTAGTTTGATGTGGTCCAACATAAAGCTGTTTATTTTCTAATCCGGAAGTGTACAGTACACCACAGCAATTTGTAGAGCAATTTGCCAATACAAAGAATTCTTTCCCTCATGATTCATTTATAGTCACATTTAATGTTGTGTTGAAAACATTAAAATCCAGTCCTGTGGGTGCAGTTTAATCGCCATGTTAGATCCATAGATCAATAGTGTCACATAATGGAGTTGAGGATGGATGCAAATGCAGATAAGAGTTTTATTATAGGAGATATAGGCAGACAAAGCCAAATCATGAAACAATAGCATGGTCAAAACAAGCAAATGGTCAGGTGATCAGCAAACAGGATAAGTTAGACTAAGACAAAACTCAAATAACAAGAACAAGAACAAGAACCAGAACCAGAACCAAATCAAAACCAGGAAACATAAAGCCAGGACTAATGGCATAGTATACGACAGGGACTATGGCAACGTCGCAAAGTCATTGTGTTGAAACAGTCTCTATATACTGTGGAGTGAGTGTGTGTGTGAGATTGGTAACAGGTGTGTGTGATTAGAACTCAGGAGAAGATGAACCTGGGCGTGTGTGGGAAGTGTAGTCTTTGGCCATGTTTGTAGTTCATGGTGCATCCTGGGAAATGGAGTCACTGGTTTGCTGTGATATGACAAATAGGGTTCAAATTTTAGAGGATAACTCACATTTAGAGACAGACATCATAAAATTCCACAATAGCTTAAGATAGCTTATACATATATTTTTTTTTCTTTAAAAGAATGATTTAACTCTTTGAAAGAGAAAATAGTGTATTGGAGATTATGAGGTGGTTGGCAAAGCCGGCCGATGCTGACACAAGCATATTTAGTAAAGTAAATGGAAAGTCGGCATTGTTGTTCATCGCTCTGTGGTTTGAATAGATACCAAGGGCATTAGTAGCATTTTTATGAGTAGGATTTAAAGAACAAATTGGTTCACTTCTTAGTCTCTGACCTAGTGAACCAGCATAAAGATATGTTTTTGACAGAGACCACAAAGCACTTCTGTAAGTTTCTCTGGATGATGGCATGTTCTAAATGCTCTAAATGTAATTATATTCAGGAATCTATAGGCTATGTTTGAATAGTAACCACCAATATATTGTATGTAAAAGTTCCACAGGAGAACATTTTATTATAATGCCTTGAACACCCAAAGTGAATGAAAACCTGCATTTAACCATTCAGAAAAATTTATATCAGGTAACAAAATCATTTTTTTTTAAATTTTATTATTTTTTTTTACAAGAATTCTGTACCGACAATGGCTGTACTCTGCTTTTAAATGAATAACAAAGGTTAAAAGTAACAAGGTAGCAAAGAATTAGCAAATACACTAACATTCATGCTAATGTTTTACTTAAAATACATTTTTACATTCAATAGTTAAGTTGGGTAACAGGGTTTGGCGTTCAAAGTGATTTGTCAGTCAATATCATTGAAAAGAATGATAAATAGAATGAAAGCACTTCATTTTCTTCTCCTCGTGATCTTCACGAAATTTGGATTATGTTGAAGATGAGATGGGGAATATTCCAAATATTTCATAGGGGTGAATATGTTCAGGTAGCAAACTTAAGTGAAAGTGAATGAGTGGAACTAAAATGTACATGTTTCATAACCTAATGTACAATGGATGATGAATAGAAGCAAATGGATTCACGCATTAAGGCAATAAATAAATAAATAAATAAATAAATAAATATTTTAATAATTACATTTCAAGGTAAATCGGTACATGCAAAATGCTGTTTTCTAAGCACCATATTAATCTTTGAAACAATGTATATATACATGTATATAATATATATTTAAAATGTATTTTACCTTTACATTACATACAGTATATATTTGTAAATATGTTATCAGTGGGACACAAATGGCACTGTAATCATGAAACCCCCTTTCCAGTCTTCTCTTTATATCATTAATCTTGGTTTTATTATTACAAAATTCACACAATATTGGCTAAAAATTTAAGTTCCAAATGGTTATGGTTGGGAGGACAGGACGCGTTCCTGGTAATTATTACATATTCTACGTAATGGAGGTTAGGACAGATGCAAGTGCAGTTAAAGACTTTTATTTGAGAGAGACAGGCAGACAAATCCAAATCATAAGACAAAAGCATGGTCAAAAACAGGCAATGGGTCAGGCGATCTACAAACAGGCATAAACAGGGCAAGATTAGAATCACGAAACAGAATCGAGGGACCAGGTCGATGAACATGAAACAAAACGAGAAACAAGGAACAACCGCTTGGTAAGGAGTTAACACTCAATACTACGCAAGGTACAAAGGAACACAAGGGTTTTAAATGACAAACGTAATCAGGGGTGAAACACAAAACAGCTGAAAACAATGATGTAACACCTATGGGAAACAACCAATGACAAGACAGGGGCGGAGACAGGACAAAAACCATAACAAAAGCACATGTAGAAAGTAAACAAAGTCAATGTCACTGAAGACCCAAAAGCGTGCGTTCGCTAAGAGCTCGCGCATCTGCTCGCGCTTCAAGCTAATGCACTGACCTCACACTTCGGGTCTCCGAGCACACTGCATGCTACAGCGCTAGCTCGAGGGGAAATTGTGATAGTTATAGCCTTTTTTTTTCTACAATATAATTTGTATCTACTCAAATTCTACATGATATCCACAGCAATGTCTGCCATTACAAACTGTGGAATGGACATGCTATAGTGTTTTTCTGGGCTTCCTTATTGATGTGTCCCATGCTGAGAATGCATTACTGACAAGAGCACCTCTGAGACAACTTGTAGCCCTGGAGCATGTCATCAATTCCTTGCCATTCTCTCAGTTAAAGTTATTTCCTCAAGAACTTCTGTTGCCATGGAGATCAGAGATCACCATGATCATACAAATGTGTGACCACAGAAACAAAGGGAGCCTGGTGAGCTGAATTTGTCATTATAGGTCACAGGTGTTTCTCAACATGTGTTCTTGTTTGTTCTTGTGTTTATTTATGCTGCCGAAGTTCAGTTGCCCAAAAATGCAAAATAGCTAAATACCCAGAACATTAAACAGTCATTGATTGATTGATTAAATGCAACATGAATGAATCAAGTTGCATTTATTGCAATAATAGTGACGGCAGATGACTGTCAGCTTCTAAAGTTCTTCTATACCTGATGGATTCTGGGGAATTAAAGAGTAATATTGAGTAGTAACATGGTCATTGAATATTTGCTATTTTGGTACAAGCAACACCTAATGTGAAATATTGTACTGACATTCAGAAATAGGCTCTGGTTGGCTAAGTTACCTCCTGAAATAATTTCACCCTACATAGAAGTTGCTAGCATCAGTAGTAGGACCTCTCACTCTTGTACACAAGTGTTTTCCATTTTCATGGAGTTCTTTCTTACAACTTCACAAGAACATTTGTTTCCTGAATACAAGTTCATTCTTAGCAGTTGGGCTGTTGTGTAATGCCCACATCTAGGGGGCATTACACAACAATCTACCTTGCTGGAAAGAAGGACAACCAAGACATGAAATGAATTAATTATTTTGTTCTTGCATGTCATTTTAGGGTTGTCATGATATATGATTAGATTGTTTCCATACTTCATGGACTTAAAAAATACCTATTTCCTGCTTCAGAGTGGTGCAACAGAAAAGCGTTCTCTGTATTGTTGGGTGATCGTGAGTTCAAATCCTGATGTTGGTATGGGGCCAAGGGAACAAAATTAACTGTGCACACTCAGTGGAAGGGATGGCATACTCTTGCTTCCTTCTCAATCACATATTGATGCTATATCCAGATCGTGTATGCAGAAGAGGACAGATAGCATGTCCCTGCAAATGTGTTACATTGCCTTATGATGCAGCAGGAGCAGCAGACTGAAAAGATGTCTTTTTTATACTGTAGTTGTCTGGCTTCATGTTTCTCAGAAAAAGCATTCACCCTCCCTGGCTGGTAGCTGTCGTATGATAGAAGAGAGCTGGCTGGTAGGTGGGAACTGGCAAGTGACCATGAAACTGGGGACAAAACAGGGGATCAAAAATCATCGGTTACACTTCAAATGAACATGCATTGTTGGGGGTTCAGTTGTAATTGTATCACTAGAAAAACCAGGCAAAAACTCAAATGGCATGCCTTGATACCAGGTCATACAATCAGGTTAGCCAGAACAACTCTGGAGGTGATTATGAACAGTAAGTGTAAAAGCAATCTGAACAGTGTGCAGTCATAACAGCTTGTTGTTGAAGGTTCTAGATTTAAATTTGTTTATGTGGCAAAAACTGTGAAACATTGCTAAATGATACAACTGATAATCCGGCCAATGCCTGTAACTAAATTAGTTGGCTTGTGTACTTGTGAAGACTTACAAATCATTAGAACATGATGGTCTAGAGCATCCACAATCACAGGGTTGTTGAAACCAAGGAAACCTGTGGCATGGCTACTTGACTGTATTTGTCTGTGACCCCAGACAGAGGTTAATGACTCTCTTAGCCAGCAGTCCCTCCTAATTCTGCCTGCAGTGTTTCCTAATTAAATATCCGTGTTCTTTGCAAGCTTCACAAATGAGCTATCCAGCCCTGTGTAGTGGGCACTCTTGTCAATGCTAATGGAGACAGATACAGAGTGAGAATGAGAAAAGGAACTAGATTCAGGCAGACAAACACAGCATCAATCATACCTTCATTCTCTTACTGTCTTTACTATACAGTATAAGCTTCTACAGTTAATGGTTAATGGCTTCCTACATTTCCCACAATGCTGTTAGACTACCCCGTGATACTGGTGCCAGTGGGAATTAGCCCTAGCTTCCCTAAATCCAACATAGAAGTAGTGGAGAGCACAAACACTGGACATACAATTGCAGAATGTAATGCAGCAATGCTTTATGCTGCATTTGACTTAACTCATAAGTGGGAAATATGAACTTGGAATTACATAATTTTTGAGCTTGGTGCAGTCACGGTATACAGAAATTGATGCCTTCATGAAAGCATGTGTTTTGTTGGTAACCAGGTAATACTAGTGATCATTTACATTTGGGGCATTTGGCAGACGCCCTTATCCAGAGCTACTTATATTTATCTCATTTTTTATATAACTGAGCATTTGATGGTTAAGGGGCTTGCTCAAGGGCCCAGCAGTGGCAGCTTGGTGGTGCTGGGATTTAAACTCACAACCTTCTGATCAGTAGTCCAACATCTTAACCACTTGATCATGTGTTTATAGCATAGTTACTTCCTCAAAACAACTAATGTATCTATGTTGATTGACCTATAGTAAATACTACAAGAAGTCTTTAAAATAGTGAAGTGATATTTTATTTACTGTTGACACCGTGAGCAGCTATGTTGACAGAGGAGTTGAAAACTCCTTCCAAATATTCCAAGCAGATATTTCAACATGAGGGGGCATTTTCTTTGTGTTTATCTAGGTTGGAAATTCAGCGTTATGAGCTTTAGACGAACACAGCATTAGTCTCGCCTTGGCTCGGCTCAAACAGATAAGGTTCCAAAGTTTATACTTCACTGCTAATATCGTAATAAGCACCATTCTGCTTGTCAGCTCATAGATCACTAACTAGCTGAGCCAACTACTTCAATATAAACATATGTAAAGAGTTTTCTTTATGACAGTCTCCTTTACCATAGCCATTCCTTTTCAGACCATTCTAATGCCAACATCATACACTGTTGCACCGGTTGTATATGTTGGGGAATGTTGGGTCACTGTAGCAAAGGTTTGACTCATTTTTCCAATGAGATGGCAGATCTCCAAGAGCCCAACTCTATTTTGGCACCCAATCTCTTCTTGTAGACACTCTATTTCAGATAGAACCCCATCACAAACCAGTGGGAGTCATCTGTTTTATTACTAAAAGACTGTCTCAGAAAAGCAGCCCTCCCTCTTTTGACCCTGTCTTCATCCACTTAAAGCGAGGTAGTATACTGACCCTGGATATATCTCTGCTTTCTCAGAGGCAGCTTCCCCCAGCCTTTGCTGTCATTAATCCTATAGTAAGGATGGGATGTGTGTGGGAATCTTGATTTCAGACAGAAACTCACCCTAGGCATTGACTTCATCATTAATGCATCATTCAGGATTACATTTTAAAAATACCAGAGGATCACTGTCAATGACTGTTTAATGGTATAAGATATCTGAAATGTATTTTTTTTTCAAAGACGAGCACATTGTCTGGCTAATTTGTTGTGGTGTAAGTCTGACTACGAGAGCGTAAGCATAAATTGGCAGCCGATACTAAACTGTTACATTGGATGGACTTCGGTGGTTTTGCAGCTCCTCCAGCCAAGGTTACCAACACTTAGAGTACTGCTAATGAGCTGTCAGAATGAGGGAAAGAGAGAGAGAGAGAGAGAGAGAGAGAGAGAGAGAGAGAGAGAGATGCAGAGATAGATTTAGAGTAAAAGAGGAATGGGTAGGGAGCTAAAGAATAAGCTAGTGTCCTTAAGAGTTCATGTAATTTCTTTAAAAGAGAGATGGCTAAAGTAAAAAAAAGGAAAAAAAAAGAATTGGATTAAAAGGAAATGGGGCTCTTAAGATCTTAAGAACACTCTTATTACAGTGTATTTTTATACTGAAGGACAGGACAGGAAGCTGGTGTGGTGTGTTTGGCCTTATGAGAGAAAGGCCCCTGGAGAAGGGCCTCTATTTTAAGTACAGTTTTGATTTAGCTAGCTATTTCACTTAAACTGATTATTCAATGCTTTGTTTTAGAGCATTATAGCTATCAAGCTACTTTTAACCTTGCACTGCAACTCTAGCATGCTAGCTACTGTATATTTAAGTAAAGAATGAAACATGATTCAGGCTGTTATAGAAAAATAATCAACAATGGGGTGGTGTTTATACTTACACCACAACAATTTGCCAACGCTAATATATATATTTTTTTTACATTTATAAACATTGGGCCTCATTTATCAAGTTGGATACTATTCATTAAAATCCTGTAAAAAAAAAAAAAATGTATATTCTATTCCTACTCCTGAGATTAACTCATGCAAACCTCAACTTGATCAACCTCAAATTGTATCATTTACATGGATTTCTGAGTAAATTAAGACAAATAAAATGAATCGTGCAATTATGACAAAAGTAATAGTGATGTACATATATATGGAATGGTCTGTCTGAGCATAGCCATAAACTGTAAACAAATACCTCAGCTAACGGAAGATTTAGTGCTGAATGTTATAAACATTATAAATTATTCAATGTTTAGTGAAAAAAGAAATGTACTTCTGTCTTCTGTCTTGTGATCATTCATTTTGTGCACCCAGCTCATTTTTTGTGCTCAATTTGTGCACTTGAACTTTTATGGAGTTTTGTGGGCATGGCTACCTGCAAATGAGATGTTTACATTAAGGGTGATTAACAAACAGCAGCAAGTATGAAGAAAATCAGCGTTGCAAGAGAGGTTTGTAAATCCAGACATAAATTTTTTGTTTACACAAACATTTACACACAACTTTACAAAAAAATTATAAATGAGGCCCACTGGTCATCCTTTGGGGTCACGGTGGCTTAGTGGTTTCCTTCGCACCTGCGGGGTTGGGGGGTTCAACAGTCAAACGATTTGTGCTCCAGCTCCCCTGGGATAAGCTCCAGGCTCCCTGCAACCCTGTGTAGGATAAGCAGTATGGAAAATGAATGGATGGATGGTAAAGTGTCCTTCACAGCAACCTATTTGTAAAGGCCTTTGAGGACATTCAACCATTTTCTGTACTGCTTATCTTTAACAACAGGGTCGTGGGAGCCTGGAGCCTATAACAGGGGACTCGGGGCAAAAGGCGGTGGATACGCTGGACAGGGTGCCAACCAACACTTGTATTTAATTTTTTAAACCTTTGCTTTCTATCCATATTTGCAAATATAATATCAGTTGGACACAAATGACAGTCATGAACTCACCCAAATAGAAGAACATTAGCTAACAACATAACTAAATGGTAGCAACTTGTAAACCCACTGAATTAGCAGTTTAGCTAACACTTGCCCCTCAGATCCTTAATTTTCTTGTTTTAAGATGGCAGCAATCCTTACATTCAAATGCGACATAGTCAGTTTATTCATTCATCTGGAGTAAGCATTGGGGTCATGGTGGTTCATGGGAACACTAGCTGTGAGGCCAGTCCACCATCACCACACACACACACACACACACACGCACACACATACATTCACACCTAATGGCAATTTAGCATAGCCAGTCCACCTACTAGTATGTTTCCAGGGGGTGAGAGGCAGGAGGACAGATTGATTTTTCTCAAGTCAATGAGCTTAACCTTAAAATCGTTCTTTCCATGATGACAGCATAGCTTGTGTGTTTGTTGTTTTCCCAATGAGTCACCTGCCTTTTCATATCTGTGGGTGGAGAGTGACATTGTCACCACCTCAGTGTTCTGTCTATAGGATATCGGTCCTAATAGTTTTAGAGTGGAGTGTGTGGGTTATTGTGTGGCTTCAGAAAATCATGGATTTGGGTTGAGAAAGAGGAAGAAAGTAAGAGCGAGAGATAAAAAGTGGGAGCGATAGAAGGAAAGCAGGAACCTGAGAAGTGTACAGTCAGGAAACTGGTATACTAAGATAGCTCTGAGCTCCTAAACACATTTTTTGTGTGAGTGTTTCTTTCTTTCTTTCCCAGTGGTGGCTTAGCGGTTAAGGCTCTGGGTTACTGATTGGAAGGTCGGGGGTTCAACCCTGGCACTGCCAAGCTGCCACTGTTGGGCCCTTCAGAAAGGCCCTTAACCCTCTCTGCTCCAGGGGCGCTGTATCATGGCTGACCCTGTGTTCTGACATGCTGGGGTATGCGAGAGAAAAGAATTTCACTGTGCTGTAATGTATACATGACCAATAAAGACTCATTTTCATTATCATTATCATTCTTTCTTTCTTTCTTTCTTTCTTTCTTTCTGTAAAGCTGCTTTATGTCCATTGTTAAAAGCACTATACAAATAAAATCAAATTGTGTGTGTTTGCGTGTGTGTGTGTGTGTGTTCATTCATCTCTGTATATATGTATGGCTGTTTGTTTAAGGGCAATAACTGAAATATGTTTTTAGTGTAGCAGTGCTGGTGATGCTGTGTGTGTGTGTGTGTGTGTGTGTGTGTGTGTGTGTGTGTGTGAGTGAGTGAGTGTAATGTCAGGTTTCTGTATCAAAAACATTCACACAAAATCTAACTCCATTTTCACTTTACTTCAGGCTGCCATCGCCGCTGTGACCTTTATGAACAAACGGAGTAAGTGAGATGAGGAAAGAAGAACGTGTAGTCCATAAACTGTGTCAGTAGCACTTTATTTAGTCTGACTCAAGGCTACAGTTTCAGTTCTGCTCGGTAAACACACATTAGAATGTTCTAGAATAATGGACTGTTTAATTCTTTTTTCTACATCTCATCTGTATCTTCAGTTCAGTCTTTTTTTTGCCACACTTCTTGGTGCTCACTCTTGCCTTTCCAGTTCCTCTTTGCATTTCTGTGCTGCTGTATTTTCAATATCCAGAGAGAAAAAAGGAATTAATTTGTTTGGATGTGGGTGAAGTGTATCAAAGTATAAGTCCCTATATCATTTCCATTTTTCTTTTTTTCCATGCATTTTCTCTTTCGATGCTCAGTTGTCTCTGTTTATCTGTTACAAACAATAATAATATGATGTCTTATGGAAAAATCACCTGTATTTCACATGTAATTATATGTTTGGCACCTGTGATTATATGAGTAGTAAGTGATTAGGTGGAAAAATATGTTATGTCCTGAATTTACACGTGAACTAATGCTACACGTGAAGTAATCATTTGACATCATTTTAATAATATATGATATATAAGATCACTGATCCCACATGATCATGTGAAAATAAACAAATTCTGTAAAAATCACATGGAAATAAATCAGTCAAAACAATTGCATGTGAATAAACTAATCACTTTTAAAAAATCATACGTGAAAAACAAATTGTGTAAAAAAAATCACATGACAAACAAATCAGGTATACATAAATCACACATGAAAATTAATTAATCATGTATTAAAAAAAACATGTTAAAACAAACTGATCATATGTTAAAAAAAAAATTCACCATGAGAAAAACAAATAATGTGTAAAAACAATCCTGTGAAAAAGAATCGTATAAAAAATGTGAAAATCAAATATGTTTAAAAAAAATCAGACGAGAGAATAAACAAATCATGTGTAAAAAAAATCAAGTGAGAATAAATGAATCTCGTAAAGAAACTCACATGTGAGTAATGAATCACATGCAAAGTAAATTAGTAAGTAAATCAGTCATGTAAATATCACGTCGTTGTAAATTAGTTGTGTAAAAATAAACACGTTTATACATATGTGTAAAAATCACAGGAAAATAAATGGATCATGTATAAAATTCACGTGACAATAAACAAAGCATTTATTTAAAAAATCCCATGTGAAAATAAATTGTGTAAAAAAAATCGCATGGGAATAAATAAATCTCATGAAGAAAATCACGTGAATAATGAGTCACATAAAGTAAATGGATAAGTAAATTAGTCATGTAAAAATCGCATCATTGTAAATTAGTTGTGTAAAAATAAGCAAATTGCATAAAAAAATCCATATGAAAATAAACAGATAATGTGTGAAAAATCATGTGACAAAAAAAAAAAATCACTTATAAAAAAATCATGTGAAAATAAATGAATCGTGTATAAATATCCTATGTGAAAATAAACAAATCATGTGTAAAAAAAAATCTCTGGAAAAACGAATCATAAGTTTAAAAAAATCACGTGAGAATAAACAAATCATGTAAAAAATGATTAAATTATGTGTAAAAAAGTCACATGAAAATAAAAAAATATAAAAAAGACACGTACTGTATATAAAACCACATGCAATACACATGAAAAGGTATAAAGCATAACGTGGACTTTGCGTGAATTTTCTGAAAGGCTTAGTACAGTGAACATTTTAATGTTCCTGAAAGCTAAAAAACAAAACCTAAACAGTCTAAAAAGAGTCTATGTTAGCTTGCTAACATCATGCAATTTAAAACAACTCTGACTAAGATAAAACGCTTACTGAAAATATGCGAATGAATGAAAGAATTAATTTTGTTTTGGTTCTAAGAAGATAATGAAGTGTCAGCGTTAGTGTGTTTTAATGAGTATAATTAACTTTGGCTTGTGGACCAGCCAAGTGAGAGCCACATTGCACATGTCTGTCCAAGTGGACTTTGAGTAAGATTTTCATTTTCTTTACAACGATCTGCGTGAGGGTCTCTCTTGTGTTCTTTACTCCTCTGTTTCTAAGCTCCTCACTTCCTCCCTAGGTGTTCTTGTTGTTATATCTTGTTTAAATGCTGTAAGTACATTTTGTTACCTTTAAAAGGGAACTCAACGTTGCGTGAGCTCCACGCTGTGAGAAGTGCCCTCGTATGTAACCAGTATTTGAAGCTTGTGTAACATCATGCCCATTTATAGGCCTGCCGTGATCAGGTGACGTAGCAATTAAGTGCGTCGCGTGATATAAAAACAGCACCTTGAAGCGCAACGTCAGCCTTATTATCTTCAGCGAGACTGCATGTCAGTCATTTGTGTAAAGCTTGCAAAAAGACTTTTCATTTCCTCTCTATCTTTTCAAAAATAAAAGAAAGAAAAATCTCTTACTTTTCTGTCCCTTTAATAAAAAGAGAGAGAAAAGTATGAACAAGAGAGAATTCAGGAAGTTTGTCATGCCTTGTTCCCATTTCATCATGGGTTGGGGACAGACACACTTTCTGTGTGAAGTGTCTAGTGATGGAGCACGCCATGGCAGCCCTCGAGGGGTCTGACTTTGTGTGTTGTGAACGCTCCACTCATGGCTTGCTCTCTTCTTGTCCAAAGGGAGTTGGGTTTCAGAGCCTCCTGGATCTGGGACGGTCGCTGCCGAGGCAGCCAGCTGGCTCAGGTCGTCGGGATCTCATATGGATCTGGAAGAGGAACTGGAGACGAGTGCTGCTCTATCTCTTGCTCTGTCTTTCGGGTCCGCCTCTCTGCCGGATTTTGGAGCTCGTGTTGCGACTCCTCCTTCCACTATGGAAAGCCAAAACACCCTTTCTGACTCCAAGGAGCCACTAGGGGGTGCCATTGCACAAAAACAGAGAGCAGCTCTCAAGCATATAAAGAGCTGCTTGAAGTGATTACTAGGCCCGTTGAAAAATTAAATCTATACTGGCCTGGGGAAGAGGAAGTGGCTCGTAGCAGGCTGGATGAGCGCTTTCACCGACGTGAAAATAAATCTCCCTCACACTACAGAAAACTCCCCTTTTTTTCCAGAAGTGCATGATGAAATACCACGCTTCTGGGGAAAACTATATACTAGCCGTATTTATAAAACAGCGACATCGGATTATTTGTCCATTGTGGGGAGTGAACAGCATGGTTATTTAGCTATGCCGAGGGGGTAGGAAGTGCTTGCGAGCCACCTCTCTCCATCGATGGCAGGTATTTTAGGGCTTTGCCTTCCAAGCCATGTAAGGCCACCTTGGCGTTGGTGGGTAAGGCCTATGCGGCAGTGGGTCTTGCTTGTGGGTCACTGCATACAATGGCAGTGTTATAGGCCTACCAAGCAGACCTGCTGAGTGAGCGCGACACTGGGGAGGGAATGGGGACTGAGACAGAGCTTAGTCGAGGCACGGATTTGACTCTCCGGGTGACCAAGCAAATGACTCATCATATCGGCTGTTCAGTGGGTAGCTTGGTTGCGGCGGAGAGGCAGCTATGGCTCAACGTCTCAGGGATGGGGGACAAAGATAATATCTAACTGCTGGATGCCCCTGTTGAACCTTCCGGCCTGTTCGGTGGTGCAGTTAATGCCATCTCTGACAGGTTTTGCAAAGCAAAACAGCAAACAGAGGCATTCAGCCAGTTCCTTCCCCATCGTGTCCAGTTCACCCAGGCATCCATGAGTGGAGTCCAGGCCAGAGCTAGTGCGAGGGAGGCACAAAAGGTGAGTGTGGCGGCCCGCCTTCCCCTGCGGAGAGCCAGGGGGACCGGGTGGCCATAGTCACAGCCTGCTAATCTGATAATGACCATAAAAGCCAAGTAGACAAAGAAGGAGTGGGCCTGATGGGCCACAGAGGGATGTATCAGGGGATATTAGGTTGTTAGGGCAGATAGCCCCCAGTACTACTGTAGGGCCTCCCATAGCAAGGCCATCCCAAGTTTTCAGTCTTCTCTGGTCAGCAAGCTGTCAGGGCAACACAAATCTGATGCTCCAAAAGAATGTGGAAGAGCTAACTTTACTAAAAGACCATCTGGTAGCGTGGAAATTACTGCCAAATGTGTCTCCATGGGTTCTGTCTACCGTAGAAAAGGGTTGCTGGGTTCAGTACAGAGTGCGACCCCCCCCCCGGTTCACCACAGTAGTCAGCACAGAGTAGAGTCTGAAATTAGCACATGAAGTAAGATCCCTCTTAGACAAAGGGGCCATAGAACATGAACCCCATTCCCTGAGGGAGGGAGGTTTTTACAGCCGTTATTTTCTGGTCTGCAAAAAAGATAGGAGTATGCGGCCAATTTTAGATTTGTGTCAGCTGAACTGTACTCTTCGGACATACATGGTCAAGATGCTGACGCTCAAACTTACAGTTCTACAGATTCAATTTTAGGACTGGTTTGTGACGATAGATTTAAAAGACGCATATTTCTACATAGAAATATTGCCTAGTCACAGGACTTCCTGAGCTTCGCGTTTGGAGGCAACGCATACCAATATTGGGTTCTTCCCTTCGGGCTAGCTTTATCCCCTTGCACCTTCATAAAATGCATGGATGCTGCTCTGTCTTCCTTGTGCCTCCAAGGAATCTGTGTACTAAACTACCTGGATGACAGGTCAATTCTAGCACAATCCAGGGAACTGGTGCTTCAACATTGAGATGTTGTTCTCACCCACATGAGCAAGATAAAGCTGGGCCTGTGCATCGCCTCCAATCTCTCATAGAGAGCAGCAGCCAACATCATATCATTGAGCCTATTGCACATGTGACCGTTTCAGTGGAGGATGAAAAATCATGGGTTTCGTACGAGGATGAAAGCCTCTGGTCACACTCTAGAGGCGCCTCCTTATCACAAGACGGTAATTACAGATGCCTCCTCATGGGATGGGGTGCAGTCTTAGATGTCTGTCCAGCTGGTGGTGTTTGGAGCGGCCCTCATCTGGAGTAGCATATAAATCGGCCAGAGATGCGGGCCGTATTTCTAACACTGAAATTTTTTATTCCTCAATTGAGAGGTCACCATGTGTTAGTTGTGACAGACAGCACAGTGGTTGTCTCATATATGAACCACCAGGGAGGGTTATGTTCACCCCCCCCCCCCCCCCCCGCCCATTCAGGCAGGTACTAATTCTGCTCTGGGCAGAGGGAAAGTTCTTGTTAGTGAGTGCAATGTACATTCTGGGCATCTGGAATGTGGGGGAATATCCTGTCAAGGCAGGGGCTGAGGTCCAGGGGTTGGAGACGCCATCAATTGGTGGAGTCCATATGGCGGAGGTTCAGCCAAGAGGAAGCGGATATGTTCCCCTCTGAGGAGACAACACACTGCCCGCTGTGGTTCGCCCTCACTCCTCCCGTGGCTGAGGTCACGTCTGTATGCTTTTCCCCCAATCGCTCTGCTCCCAGTTCCAGCTAGAGTTTGTCAAGACCGTCTATGTCTGCTGCTAATAGCACCTTATTGGCCAGCTTGAATATGGTTCTCAAAGATAATATCCCTGCTAGACGATTGAGAGATGCCCATCCACAGGGTTGATTTATCACCCTCGGGCAGAACTATGGAAACTGAGGGTCTGGCCTCTGCGGCGCCCCAGCTCATAGATTCTGGTCTCACAACTGCGGTTGTAGAGACCATGTTGAACACTAGAGCACCATTGTGCTGACACAGTGGTGACTTTTTCACGCGGTTCACAGGTGCCGTTTTTAAACCACGTCATCTGATCACGGCAGGCCTATAAATAGGCATGATGTTACACAAGCAGCAATTACCGGTCATGCGCAAGTGTGCTTCCCACAGCGTGGAGCTTACACATTGTATTGTTCCCTTCTCAGGGAACAGGGTTAGCTGGGTAACCCCGATGTTCTTCCTCTTTTAAAGTGAAGCTTAAAAATGTGCTTTTGTGTTCACATTTTCCCCATCTGGACTTTAATTCTCTTGCATCTGCCTGACATTTTTTGCTAATGGGATTTTCACAAGCAATGTCTTAAAGCAATGTCTGAAATTAAAAATATGTTCAAATATTACAAAAATATTTTTCTTTCATCTGTGGTGGAAGACATATCATATGGATAATAAGAAGATACAGTAAATGGTAGTAAAAACAGATTTTTCAAATTAATGATGCATGAGTGTTAGTTCTATACTCTCTGGAACTGGCTGTTGGTCTTTTGATTGATCATCTTTTTGCATTCTTCAGAATATTGAGCATGACAGAATTTGCTAAACATTTAAAATGTAAACACTTTGAAAAACAATAATATCAACCCTTAAAATCGACTGTCCAATAGCAGATATGGTAATGTGTATCTTATAAAAGGATCTATGAAGTATCCACAATAATAGAATAACCTGTGGATATAGAGTGCATTGTGGACATATACAAATTCAGAAAGAACAACTATGCGTATCACTCTACATTATAAGCAATACATACGTATTAACCTGAATGTTTCTTGCATGTGAAGCAATATCAAGGCAATACAACTGAAATGAATGAAACTGAATTCAACTGAGTTGGCCTTAACTGTGGGCTGCACATGGTTTGAGCGAGTGAGTATGATGGTGATCCTGTTGAACTGTGTGACTCTGGGAATGTACCAACCGTGCGAGAACATCGACTGCTCCTCACAACGCTGCCAGATCCTGCAGGTGAGAATTCCTTAACTTTCTTGAATACTCTTTCTCAGTCATTCAATTACAGTGTACGGAATATAACACTTTGGGGTATGCTGTTATAGGAAAATAATCAATATGATGCCGGCTGAATATTTCTCTAACTGGACACCCCAAATTGTTTTATTTATTTAAAGTGAAATTAATAAGAATGCACCTTGTTCTAATCCCTTTCTGTCCAATCAGACTCCAGAATTCAGCAGTGCTGTGGTATAAATTTCATTAGTATGCACTGATTGTAGATTTTGTTAGTATGAATGTTTTTCTTCACATACACACAGCTCTAGTATTTATGGATATTCCACTGATTTATTATAGATATAGATATCTCAACCCTTAAACCCTAAGCTACGAGTTATGGAACTTATTAAACCTACAAAAATACACTACAAAGTGAAACTCATAGTTCTTTCAGTAATTATAGTGCACGTCAATGTATGACATGATCAGAAAAAGTTGGATTTATCATAAAACCTGCCTCAGGTGTTGTCACTGTCTGTAGGACTACCAGACTGATAAAATATAAAATTGTCTATATAGGCTCGTTTGGTGTACATAGCCAAGTAGAGGCACAGCTAAGCTATCATTGTATAGGTTGCAAAGTATATTATCTTTCCTTATGCCCTGCTCATATCATATTCACATAAACTTGAACTCATATAGACATTTACACACCTTGTTTTCCTGCTCAGCATCAGAGGATGTTACTGTTTCAGTTTCCCCTTTACTGGTTTCAAAAAAGAAAGAAAGAAAAAAAAAGAAAATCGGCATATATAAAATTAAAAGTAGCGTTTGGCAGAATTGAGAGCTGTCAGTAAATAAGAGATGAGTGTTTTCACATATTTTCCTGTAAACCCTGTCTGATTGGTCTTGCCTATGATGACTGAAGATATAAAATTACAGGCCGTCTTCTTTTACTGATGTTCAGTTAGGTTGTGACAAACCGCTCCAAGTGGAGAATTATTCGGGGCTAAAGAAAAAATCTTCGGGGCAAAATGTGATTTATTTTAAAAATGAATTTTACTTAATATTGTTTTCTTAACAATAAATATGTAATGCAAGTAATGTAATTTTATTGACATCAGTAACTGTAATAAAAATTACATAAATTGAAAATTTAATGTGTTACATTACTGCATTATCAGTAAAAGTAATTAGATTACAGTAATGTGTTACTTTGTACTTTGTAACATGTTACACCCAACTGTGGTTATTATAACACTGGCATAAAATAAGTCACATGATCATAACATTGGTGTATGTGGGAGTAGGAAGATTGTAAAAAGAGATTGGGTTAGAATAAATACATCATAGAGAGCTGCAGATAGACATCTTTTTGTAGTTAAGCATTCAAATCGGGTTCTCTTAGCGCATATGTAGACCAAGGCTCCAAATCTGTAAGGCATCTACAGACCCCCTGATGTGCCACTCCACCCATGTTTGTGCAGCACCATCATTTCTAGCCACGAGTACAACAATTGGACAAGAATGAGAACTGGTTTACATCTAACCAAATTAGCAAGTATACAGCTAGCCTACACAAGTGCCTAAACAAAAATAGACCATTTAGTTCTATTTAGAACACCAGCTGAATTATTTTTTTCTTTTTCATTTTGAAGACATCTGTTCCTCACAGAGATCAAAACCCAAGCACACCACACACACACACACACACACACACACACACACACACAGATGCACAAAGGATATCTTTCCATTCAAGTCTTTGGTGTGTTATCTGTAGCTTCATCACTCCTGTTTTAACCCCAGGCTGCTGATGTCTATCATAATTCGAACCGAACTCCTCGTAAGCTGCACGTCTGTTGCTGCTGGGTATAGCAAGACATGTGCAGGAATTATCCCATATCTCTTATACTCTCTAATCCAGTCCTTATATATTCTTTTGTCTTTCTGTCAAGGCAAAGCACCCAGGCAGATTTGTAAGGATTTCATAGAAGTTCAAAACTAACAGGCACTTCTGCTTCAGCTCAGTCAGGCTTTGATATAGCAATGGTTCCTCTAGTGGGATGCAATTAGTAATACTTGGACTAGATAAGTGTGACAAACTTTTTAATACCTACAATACTTCATTTGTGACATTTGTGAATAATCCTGACCAGTTCTGCAGAAATTTTTACCAATCCTGCCCACTCCCATAACCACATTTTTCACCAATCCTCCCTTCTTCCTGGGACACTGTTGACCAATCCTGCCCATTTCCACAGAATGTTTTACCAATCTCACCTGCTCCAATAGACACTACTGACCAATGCCTCCCACAAAAAGTTTGACCTATGCCACCCACACCTCAGGAGGTTTGACTAATTCTACCCACACCCAAAGAAAGTTTGCCCAATGTTTTCCACTTTCAAAGAAAGTTTGACCAATCCCACAGTCATGTAGACACTCTTGACAAATCATGCCCCATATCGCAGAATGTTTGACCAATCCTGTCCACTCCCACATACACTCTTGAACATACTTGGCCACTGCCGCAGAAATTTTGAGCAATCCCAGCCACACCCACAGAAAGTTTGATAAATCCTGTCCACTCCCACAAAAAGTTTGACCACTCCTACACACTTCCACAGACTGTAAACTCTTGAACATACTCAACCAATCCCACAGAAAGTTTGACCAATCTTGTCTACTTCCACAGAAAGCTTGACAAATTCCACCCACTTCACCAGCCAATCTTGACCAATCCCGCCTGCTTCTGCAGAAAGTTACACCACTCTCACCCACTCCTATAGACACTCTTTAACATGCTTGGCCACTCCCACAGAAAGTTTGACCAATCCTACCCACTTACAGAGAAAGTTTGACCAAACCTTCCCACCCCAGCAGATGTTCTTGACTAATCCTGCCTGAAACTGCAGAAGGTTTGACCACTCTCACCCACTCCTACTGACACTCTTGAGCAAATTCAGCCACACCCACAGAAAGGATGACCAATCACACCTGTTTCTGCTGACATTCTTAACCCCCCATTCCCCCAATATAAAATAATTATTTAGTAAACTATAGTGGCCAAGCAATCATTCATATCCAATATGTTCCCACGTTAATGAATTTGAAGTTTTATTGTTGAGTTTTGTGAGATTCTAGTCCCAATGTACACATCTAACTTGGACTTCAACAGTGTTTGGATTGCTGAAACTGAACATATCACTTTTATAAACACACACACACACACACACACACACACACACTTGAGAATAGTGACACGTCCTGATGTTGTGCTGTTCTGCTTTGATGCTGCTTTGAGTCTGCAAGCTTCCACTGAGAATCACATACACCCAAAGCCCCAATGTGATCATTTCACACACACATTCAAAGCCCTGTACAATCAGAGCACACATACACACATGCCAACACACTACATTCACAAAGGAAATAATTGCTCAGACATGAATTCCCCAAAGAAGAGGACACACTATCTTGTCACGCACACACAGCTGTAAAGATTTGTGAATACTGGTAATGTGAAAGGAGCTCCCTTACCAAGCTGTTCATGAGCACATTCTTCCTTCAGACATGTTTCTTTACTTGACTAGATGGTATGTGCAGGATAACATTCTCTTGAACCTTTGAGCTGATGTAAGACTTGAAAGTCTGAATGGGAAGACATTTTATCCAGGCTTTTTCAAGCACCTTGAGCCAAATCCATGATCCAGGTCATAACATAGGCAGGAGTAGACTTTACATGCAAATCTGTACTCATTACCCACAAATGAGGCAAGCTCAATCAAACCACATCTAGAGGGAACTATGGGAACTTCCTAGGAGGATGTAGTAACACATGCAAGACTTCATGAAGAGACAACATCATCAAACAGTGCATATACACAAGCAAGTCCAATGGTGAATAAATGGGATCAACAATTATCAAGGACATGGCTAGGGCTTATTTCCAAATGCTAAAACAAAATGTTTTTTCAAAGAAATACAAGCACTGTCAGGCATACCCTACAATAGAGATGCACCGATGTATCGGCCGATAATTGGTATCAGCCGATAGTTTAAAAACATCCGATGATCAGGGCAGATTATATCCTGTCAATCAAAAGCAGGTGGGAAAACACCTCAATTTTGTGCTGTGTGTAAAGCAGATGCCTCTTGTGTGGAATGATGACAAAACTGCAGTTTGTAAGCTCTGTAATCTCTGCACTGTTAAAATTTTACACCGGAAGTGAGCAGCAGTGAATGGGGAGTTTCAGTGTGGAGTCAAATTTATTTTATTTTTTTGCCCTGCTGCTCGAGCTGCTCGCACTGAATTAAAGGGCCAGTACACCGTTGAAAGATATAAATGAAGATGAGTTGACAAAAAAGTATATATTGCACAGAAAAATATATTCGTAGAGTAGTATGTTTCATATCCAGTTAATGTTAATATATAAAAAAGTTTATTGTATATTACCAGATTGATGTTCAATAATGATGTAGAAATGCTTTTGTTTGTGGTGAGTGAGTGAGGGCCTAACAGGAGGGTTTTTTTTTTTAGAATTCAGTCAATGTTAATATGAACAAATAGCATTGAAAAAGTTAAGAAATCTTAGTTTAATCTTCAGATTTTAGCTAATTAGATATTAGATATTTAGTTAATGTGTTAATGTTAATTAGAGTAATGTGTTTTCTGTTTATGAGACTAATTACTGTGAAACAACTTGTTGAAATGGAGAGAATAAAGCTTATATTTTCATTTCCTTAAAAGAAGTTAAAAGAAGGCATAAAAGGCAGAACTATCGGTATTGGTTATCTGTATCGGCCGATATCACTCTGAATAATCGGTTATCGGTATCGGCTGAGAAATTTTATATTGGTACATCTCTACCCTACAAGTGTGCCTGATTTTATAAAGCAATCTTATTAGGATCTGAGCCCAAGCAGTAAATAAGTTTCACAAATATTTAGCTTTTTATTTATTTATTTAATAGCTGATCTGTAGCAGTAATAGTGATTAGGTTGGTAATCAAACATTAGAGACTCCAGGTGTTCAAAAACTTTTGTCTGGCAGTGTATGTGTAAATGCTGATGGTTTCACTGGAATTGGCCTAGTGATTTCCATTAAAGATTTACTTATTATAATCTAATGGTTTCTATTAAACATGCTTTATTAGGTTGTAATGGTTCCTAATGTTTAGGAAAATACATTGTTCAGTTTTTGTCACTAGGAATCAATCCAGTGTGCTGCTTTGCCAAGCATTTCTTTCTGGCCAGTTGGATCTTAATGCCATGGGTAGTTTTGCAGACCTTGCCACAAATGCATCTTGACCTTGTAATTGATAATCCGTTTACATGGATCATCTTCCTTAGATGTGTCCTGGTAGGGGGCTCATTCTCCACCCTCTGAGGTTATGATTTGGTAGGGACATTCATAGAGATTGTGGGGATTTCCTCACAGAAGATGCAGGTGGGGCTCCTACAACTTTATGACCTATGCTGTCTTTTTGAGCAGTGACTGGCTAACCATTACAAGATTACCTTTTTGTCATGATAGTCAGGAGTTTTGATGCAGACAAATGTGGACTACACATTTTGGGAATTCTGATGATACCAGAGCCATCCATCACTGGGAGTCAATTTAGCAAAAATAGCCATGGGAGGGCCGTATGCCATACGCTGTCTCCGGTGAACTCATCTATGCACAAGAGGGTAGACAGCGCTTTCCTTCAAGTGTTTTACAATGCCCTGTGATGCAGCACAAGCAGAATTTTGAAAATATGTTGTTAGCTGGCCTAATGTGTCTCGGAAGAAACGTGTTATATGATGGGGAGAGATGGCTGGTGGGAATCAGTAGTTAGGGATAAAATGGAGGAATACAATTAACTTTTTTTGGTAGTTGAAGGACTAGTTGTAGTACATGTGTATTATCCATAATTCCCTGTAGGCATATATCAGTTTAACACCAAAAGGGGCAGTGATTAATCATGTTTTAGCCCACTGATTAATCATATTTCTCACCATAGCAGCTGGAAGCCAATAAAATGTGAGTAAACAAAGTAAGGCAGGGGTTCCCAAACATTTCCAGGGCAAGGCCCCCCAAATGGCATTAACATTTAACCGAGGCTCCCCTTTTGCAAGATATCTTTAAAACTAGAAATAAAAATACAGATACTAAAATACTAAAAATACAGACTTCTGAATATACCCCCCCCCCTTTTTTTTATTAATAATTACATCTTACATCTTTACATTACATTACATTAGGAATTGATTGTGTGCGTGTGTGTGGTTGTCTGAGAGTGAGAAAGAGAAAACACACTAGTGCGAGGGATGGGCTTGGTGGCTCCGACCAAATTGTTGAGGCCCCCCGGGCGCCCCCTGGTGGCCCCCACATTGAAAACCACTGAACTAAGGGATGTGCTTGTTTGAAGTCTGGGCTGTTTAAATATCACAGAATATTAATGATAAGTTCAATGTCATTTTGTAAACATCATTATAGTGCACTTATTGTGTAAAACAATGCTGTTTTACACATATACTGTAGCATATATGTCTTATGATAATTGGCCACAAATAAGCATTTGAAATCGACATAAAATATATTGGGAAGGTCAAATCCTAAATACCCCCGAGACTTTTTTCTTTCTTTTTTTTTTTTTAAATTTTTAAATTTTTTTTATAAAACAGTAGCATTAATGATACACACAGGAGAAAGTAAAAGCAGGAAATTTTGTGAAAGCTAAACTTCTAATTTAGTATTACTCCTTTCATCCAAGCTTCATTTCATTCCATTATAGTACATGCAATGAAATCAGATGTGGACTTAAATGTTTTGGACGTCAGGTGGTACAAACAAAAAAGCTGTAATTGCTTTGCCTTTGTTACATGTTGACCACTCGGCCCTGCCTCTCATCTAATCGCTCCAGCTAATTCTTACTAATAAGCTAATGAAGCCTTTCATAAAGAAATGTCACATCACTTAGTCTGTCGATTACCGCCTCTTGAGCTATTATCTGCAACTAATTTTGAATCAGCGTGTAGCCTGGGGAATTTCGAAATTCTTACAAATTCAGATCTGGTAATTAAACAGTATTTTATAGTTAATAAGACAGTTGTTAAACACAAGTGCAGCTGCTGATGTCAGAGATATATTGCAGTCATGTCTGAATTTGATTAAAATTCTATCGATGCACATGTTCTGCTGCTATCTTGCTCTCACACAAATACACACAAACATACACGAATCCATGGAGCATACAAGTGGCCCAATGCCAGATGTTTTAGAAAGAACAAATAATCTCTTTTACAAGATATGTAGAAGCGGAAATTTCTTGCTCTGCCTGCTGTTTTTAATTAACTCTTTGTTTTGATGGATACTTATGTATGAGTGCATTCAGACACTACTAATTATTCCACCAGTTTAACATGCTGATATTGATAAGGAAATAAATATCACTTTCATTCGCCTCATAATCACCGTCAGTTTGATGTGAATCAAACCTCTGCATATATCATGTAAAGAGAATTAGTATCACTTTAATTAAACTTTTTGTCTTGTTCCTGTTTTGTTCTTTTTGCCTCCCAGGCATTCGATGCAATTATTTATATCTTCTTTGCCGTGGAGATGGTGGTGAAGATGGTGGCTCTCGGCATCTTTGGTCGTCGCTGTTACCTTGGTGACACATGGAACAGACTGGACTTCTTCATCGTCATGGCAGGGTGAGTGTGGGCGGGACTAAGAGGAGCCATGAGGTGCTAAGCTAGCCTCTAACAAGATTGTGGGAAAACTTGGATAATTCTTTATGAACACATGATATTTGTGATATCTACACTAAGAGCTGTATTTCTACACTAAGAGCTGTATTGTGATATCTACACTAAGAGCTGTATCTACACTAATAGCTGTATGTGGTGAGGATTAAATACCAGAATTGTGCACACTGCTGTTCAGACCTCAGATGTTACTACTGACTTTAGTGTTAATTGGGCATTAGGGTAGAGTTAGTCAAAAACAGAAGTGTAGCTTAGTTAAACTTTTAATTCTGACCTTTTTTTCACAATATAATTTTGAGCAAGGAGCAGCGTTAAGTCCAGCGCCACTGAAAATTTGTTGTAACCAAACTATTGCTGTCATGTCATGGCAAAGTCATGAATCCATTTCCCAGAATACACTGCAAACTACAAAAATGGCCAACGACTACAACTCCCAAAACTACACACAGACACATCACCTTCTCCTGAGGACTAATCAGAGACACCTGTTCCCAATTACACTCACAATCAGACCACAAGTAAAAGAGACTCTCATAGAAAATGTCTTAGTGAAGAAATATGTGAAGTTACGTTTTGTCTGTGCTATTACCAAGCCTTGATACCTTGTTTGTTTATTCGGGTTTTGACTTTGTTCTTGTTTTCGACCTCGTCTTTTTGCCTTACCTTGTTAGGACTGTTTGCCTGATCACCTGAGCCCTGCATATATGTATATGCATGTGTATGTATGCATGCATGCATGCATATATATATATATATGCATATATGATTTGTGCACGGAGCTTGCATATATATATATATATATATATATATATATATATATATATATATATATGCATATATGACTTGTGCACGGAGCTTGCATGTTCTCCTGAGTTTCCTCTGGGAACACCAGTTTCCTGCCCCAGTCCAAAGACATACATTGTAGGCTGACTGGCATTCCCACATTGCCCATAGTGTGTAAATGTGTGTGCAGTTGTGCCATGCGATGAGTTGGCACCTTGTCCAGGGTATCCCCTGTCTTTTGTCCTGAGTTGCCTGGGATAGGCTCCAGGTTCCCCCGATACCTTGTCTAGGATAAGCGGTGTGGAAAATGGATGGAAGGATGGATGGAATTGTGATCTTGTTCTCAGTGTATCTTGAACAGTATTGGCTCAATACAAGCCATTGTATGAATTATCTCCTGAAGATGCAGATACAGAAATATTTTTGGTGTTTTATATCCATGCAACATACATTTAGATACAAAAGTACAGAACTCAAGTATGAGGAGGTGTCCTCTCTGCTTTTGAGAAAGAAAGTTCAGAGTTCCTCTTGGAGAGTTTCCCAGAAAAACAGACTCGAACAAACAGTGTGATGGAGCAATGCGCAAAAGAGTTTCTCGAAACCTGGACTGCAGCCATATTGCGTATCTCACATAAACAGTCATAAATGGCAGCATTGGCTGTAGATGTAACAGACTGGAATAAACTTCACTAAGCGAGGTGATGGCTGTACACCACGCTGCAGGCCATTCATGAAGAGGATTAAGTACAGATGTTTAATTCCAATCTATGCCCTAACATATGAATTTGAATAAAACTCCAGCTCTGCAGGCAGAAAATGAAAGGATGTTTTTTTTAAAAGAATTTATATTTTCTTGTTGTCTTGTTCTGTCATTAGGAAGTTATCATGTGATCACACAGGAATCTGTTGTGAGTGTAGGTTTTTGTGGTTTCCTGATTCGTGCATTTGTCTATGCAGTCAATTCATTGTCAGCAAATTATAACTGTCCTGACATGCTTTTCCATTTCTGACTGAGAGTACACGGTGTGCTTTTTTACTGCTGCTTCTCATCTGAGCTTTTTATTTCGTTCATTTTTTCATTGTTTTTTCCCCCCATTTGTCTGCTTGATGTTTTTGTGTCTGTCTTTTGTTTTATTGCTTTAATGTTTTAGTTCACTGGTTGTAATGGAGTGCCAGAGCCAAGCTTGAATGGTGGATTTGCTTTTGTCGGATAAACTCAACAAAAAAAGAAACATCTTTTCACATTTCAACTGCTTTTATTTCCAGCAAATTTCCTAACATGTGTAAATTTTTGTATTAACACAAAAATATTCAACAACTGAACAAGTTTCACAGACATCTGACGAACAGAAATGGAATAATGAGTCCCTGACCAAAGGAAGGGGGGGGGGGGGGTGTCAATATTAAAAGTAACAGTCAGTATCTGGTGGCCAACAGTTGCCTTAAGTACTACAGTGCACCTCATCCTCATGGACTGCACCAGATCTGCCAGTTCTTGCTTTGAAATGTTACGTCTCAATCACGTCTGTAATTCTTATTTGAATTTTACAAAATTATCTTTAAAATACATTTTCCTAAAAAAAGGGATATTCAAATCTGACCACGGTAGGAGCATTTGAAGGACCATGAACCAGCCTGTTTTTCCCAAAATTGTAACACGACTGTGTGCTTGAGAAAGCGACTATGAAAATTCTAATTGGTTCATCTGCCCTGTGACACTCCATGAGCAAACGTTTGAAAAGATGAGATGGCAGGCTTCATTTATCTCTGAAGAAGCATGTGCTAGCCTTCACCCTTCCAGACTGGTAACTGCAGGTGGTAATTGGCTAAAACTAAACTGCATATAATCGGGTAGCAAAATAAGAAGTGTATATTAGTGTATCTGTATACATAAATGTATGAGAAAGAAAACTTTCATGAAGCTTTCCTAGACATGAGTGTAGATTTGAGTGATGAGTTATCTGTGTCTGATTATTGATTGTGTTTAGTTATACGGCATTAAAACGAGTACATTGTACCTGTTATAGGAAAATAATAAATGAAGAGACGTTGTGATGTCTGATGAAAAGTGGGGTTAGTCTTACCACCCTGAAATCGATTATTTGTTATTTATTAAAGAATGACACTATTATTCTATTATTATTATTTCTACTATTATTATTTTTAACACTATTATTATTATTTCCCCCAAGTTGGTCACCTGCAAATTCCCACGCACCAGCCACCTATCCCCTATCATACGACAACTACCAACCGGAGAGGGTAAAGGCTTCCTCTGAGACATGTTTCACCAGCCAAACACATATTTACAAACTATTGCTCATGCTGTATCACTGTGCAGCGTAACACACTCTGAGGAAAGCGCTATCCACCCTCTTCCACATTCATGAGCTCACAGACGCCCATGATTGGTTCACATCACTGTTATTGACAGAGGAGTGAGAGTAAGGCATCCCTCCTTTCCTGAGAGAATGACCACTTTTGCTCCATTGGATCCCAGCCATGGGTGGTGGCACCATAACTAAAAGAACAACATTTTTATCCATTTACAGTTAATCTTGTGAAACATTATGTTACCTTACAGCAGCTTAAACAGTCAGTCCAGTCACCAGCCTTAATTTTTTTCTGCATGTTGCAAAATGTAAATATACAGCTTTACCTCTGAATGGTACAAAAGCACTGACACTGGAGACTCTTTCCAAACATGCTTAATGTCTTCTTACAGAAAAGTTCATTATTAATGCTTGATATTAATAAGTTTTATATAAGTTTCCTTGAATTGGATCATAGAGATACACCAAAAATTCTACTGATGGATACAGACACCGTATTTCTGTGTTTGCTCATTTAATAGTCTGAATAAAGTAGTTAACGTGTAGGCAACAAAGACAATGTTTCAGCAATGTGCCATGAACATGAGAATGTCTCCACAGGTGTACTTTCAATGCACCTCGATGAAAGACCGGCAGTTTTTAGATGATTATGTGAGAGGTTTTTTTTTGTTTTTACATTTACATTTATTCATTTAGCAGACACTTTTATTTAAAGCGACTTACAAATGAGAAAATACAAGCAAGTTTTTTACTCTGTGTGCACATGTGACGGAGAACATTGTTGGAACACTGAGTTCTCAGCTGTGTATTGAACATGGATCAAGTCATGAATTGTGTAAATAACAGATGTGGCACAGTTCCCGATTGTGGAAACGCCTCAGTGGGATTTTGATGCACCATGGGTATGTGGCTTTTTTCGTGTGTGTGTGTGTGTGCGCGCGCGCGGTATATTAATGAAATTGTGATCCAGACACACCATGTCTGAATTTAAAGCAGTGTTGATCAGCTTGTTGGCAACATAGAGTAGATAATTCATACAAACAGCAGCTCAATTGTATCAGCATCTCTGCATCTTATCTGCTTATTTCTATCTATTTTCCTTGCCTCGCTAGCAAATGAGCGAATCTCTGTCTTGCTGTTCATCTTTTTCTCATCCTTCTCTTATTGTTTCACTCTGCCTTTTTTAGTGACCCATGACCGTTCCTGTGCTGCTCTCTGTGCTGAAGGTCATTACGTATGCAGGAGCATTTCACTTCCATCTGACAGCTTGACTATCAGCTTTACACTGACACGCGCACACATTTTTTTTCTTGCTCTCTCTTTCAGTTTCTTTCCCTCTTCAGTGCTATCTCTTTCTCAACAGACACACACACACACACACACACACACACACACACACACACACTGTACCCCTCTGTTCTTTTCATCAATTGTCATGTATGACAGCTCAGCTGAAAATTCACACAGAAGTCGGACCTGAAACTCGAAACTTTTCTGACGTGCATCAAACTGATATTAGACACATGTACTGAAAGCAATTGAACAGTGACACAATTGTTGCACTTTGCCTCTATACTCTGAAATTTTAAATAATGGTGATGGGGTTCAAATTTGGGTCAGTGATTCTCAAAGGCTATGAAAAAAAAAAAAAATGACATGGATGCCCAACATTCAACCAATCAGGACAGTTCAGTTCTATTCATGTATTTTATAAGGGAATACCTTAGGAACGGCATTTTTTGTGGTGTATCAATCTCAGCATCTCTGCTCAGTTGAGAAACAGTTCACACAAACCAACACAAAAAAGAACCAACAGAAACTCACACAGATTGTGTATTGAAAAGAAAAAAAATCGTGTGATTCTTGTGATGTGTGTGTTGGCACTGGTCTCTTTTAATCCTGTGAGAAGTTAGCGGTTGCTGTTGAAAGTTAATGGTTCTTGTCCAATTTGAAATCACAAAGAGGACATTGCTAGCGCGGTTACAGTAATGTTTAAAAGAAGAAGAAAAAGAATCAGCATTCCCAAACATAAAGGATAATAGTCAAGTTTTGCAATTAACGCCTAAAAACAAAAGCTTCTTCTCTTGCTTACCACTGTCCAGTGACATTTAAAGTCATATTAATGAGAAATCCAACTGCTACACAACACAGCTGCACCGAGTTACGACAGAGAATCTGCACTTCTAGTTTGCTACAATGAGTGCTATCGTGTTGATAGTGATTATTAGCCTGGACATTTGAAAGCTTGTAATAAACCAGCATGCTTATTTTAACCTACACATGTCCTGTCCAAGCCTGACAGTAATTAAGAAATGAACAGAGACCCGAGATGCTAGATATTTGTGCTGCTGAAGCATTTAAGATGCTAGCTGGGTGAAATGGAAAGCAGGCTAGTCACTATTATGAGTAGCAGTGTGTCAATACAGGCACATTTACAGTGCAAAACCAAGCTAGACAACAAGATTAACAGATGTTAAAAAAGCTTACATTTCTGCAAATGAACGGTAGATTTTAGTAGCCAAGGTCACATTCTCATATTTGCAGTTTCTGATCATACTGTAGGTATTTAGATCCAAATAAAAGGTGGAGCTAGTACTCACCTAATCAAGGGCACAAGGTGTATCATATTTCTTTATTAAGAAAGATTAGTTTAGCAAGCCGCTTTATCAGTGGGGTTGAGGATGTTAACTGACTAATATTAACTAGCTATACAGCCAACTGAAGCTACAGCTAACGTGAGCTAGTTTGCTAATGTTATGAGTTTAGCTTTGACTCATCTGCTAGAACAAGTTACTGTTAGTGAACTGTGTAAGCTATTTATTACAGAAAAGACAGATTTTCAAGAAAGGAAAAGAGCATTTTATTCCCAAACATTCTCCATGATGACAGATAAAAACAGATTTATAAAGAATAAATTAGCAAGCTAGCTCCATAGTTTTTATTAGCACTACTTAGTTAGCTATGCATTGTTAAGTTACGCTTCAGAAATCAGTTTTCACCCATAATCATGGAAAAGGTTTGGTAAAGAAATACCTATACATTGTGACCATTTGTTGAAAATCTTTGTATGCAAGACAGACTTTAATTCTTTGTGAATTAGCAAATTTGTTTTTTTCTTAATCCAGACGGTGATGTAAAGAGAAAGGGATAGATGGAGGAATGCTGCACCACTAAGTGTGAGATTATTTTGTGTCCTCTACACTTCAGGTGACTGACACAGCTTGAAGTATTCCCCTGCTGAGAAAAACAACAACAAAAAAACAATAGAAACCCGCATAGAATTTGTAATGGTTTTAATGGTTATAATGGGAATTGTATTGGTTTTAATGGAAACTGTAATGGTCTTTGTGGGTCTTTACTGGTAATTTGTTGCCTTCATGAAAGATGTATGACAGAGCAGACATATATACGTACAAGGTGCATACGTCTTGGTGCGCATACGTGCATATGTGTCCCTGTCTGCGTCAACATGTCTGTGTGGGTGGATGATGTTGTGTATGTCTGCAAGCTCCTCTTGAGCAGTGTTTTCTGCTGGCAGGTCTTGAGCCGTGCTGTGTGAGCTGGCAGCATACACGCTTAAGAGTGAGGACTGGAACAGATGGATGGATTTAATTGATATCAGGCTTCATGTCGGTGCGTGCATGTGTTTATGCATACAACTAAATATGCTAAATCACCCTTTAAACAAACACACAAGGATTCTTGTCTGTTAATGTGCAAGTGGTGTGTAATCTCGAATCTTTTGAAATATACACTCATGGGATTCAGTGGATCTGATAGGCTGCATCTAACACACCTATCCGAGTCATGTGCACTTTGCAGAAGATCATAATCGGTCAGTGCAGTGCACAGTGGGGGCAGTGGTGGCTTAGTGGTTAAGGCTCTGGGTTACTGATCAGAAGGTCATGGTTTGTGGAAGGTTAAGTGCTGTAGAGAACAAAATGTGTTGTTAAAAAATCAACATTTCTAATTTTTACATCTTTTGGATATATTTTATAATCCCCTCAAGGATTAACAGTGCTGTTAGCTAATAGTGAGGCAAGGAACTACTTTCTTTGTTCTCATTTTGACACTGAAACTTTTCTAAAAGTTTCCATTTGAAATGTTATATTAATATTAATTAGTTTTACTTAGATCTGCAGGTGATGCATTTAAGCAGGACTACTTCTTACAGCACTCTAGTTTATGTTTCTAATTGGATATTCATTATGCGTGCATTACTGTTATTTATTTAAATGTCTTTGTGGTGAGTGAATTTGATGTCTAATTGTGAATAATGTGTGTGCTTTGTATCTAATTTGATTCGTATTGACTCATATTGGCATTGTGTACTTACGGAGATGCATTCTGTATTCTCTGTACACACTCACACAGTTTGCCTAAAAGTAGCCTGCAGACTTTGTGTGACATTCAACTTGTCCTTTAACTGACTGGCGTAATAATGAATGAACATTTCAATTTCTGTCCCATTTTACTTATATATATCTATGTGTATGTGTATCTATCTATCTATCTATCTATCTATATATATATATATATATATATATATATATATATATATATATATATATATGTGTGTGTGTGTGTGTGTGTGTGTGTGTCATGTAAACGGAGAAGGAACTCTGAACTACAGTTCCCAGCAGCCACTGTATCACAGTCACATGACCACCTGCACCTGAAACACGTTCTTGTTAACGAGCACTCATGTATATAGCCACAGTTTGCATTGCATTCTTTGTTTTCTGTTTGTCTTTCTCTGCCATTGTTCCTGTTGCTGTGTTTATGATCTTTGGTTTATGTTTATTTTTAGCCTTAGTGTTTTGCTGCTGATTCATAGTTCTTGTTTTGTGTTTGGTTGTGCTATAAATTATAGAAATTCTGCACTTGCATCCGTCTCCACCTTGGAATTGTGACTGTGTGTGTGTTTGTGTGTGTGTGTGTGTTTTCAATCAACCTGGAATTGGACGTGTGTCTATATTGTCTCAATGCACTGTGAAGAGGATAATTCGAGTGACCAAAAAATCTCCAAGGATCACAGCTGGAGAATTGCAGAAGTTAGTTGTGTCTTGGGGTCAGAAAATCTCTAGATCACCTAGATCAGCTAGATCACCACAAGTTGTTTGGAAGGGTTTCAAGAAAAAAGCCTCTACTCTCATACAAATACAAACTCGAGCGTCTTCAGTTTGCCAGAAACTACTGGAACGTCAAATGGGATTGGGTTCTATGGTCCGATGAAACCGAGAGTTTTTTGGCAATAAACACTAGAGGTGGTTTTGGAACACACAGAGAGGTAGCCATATGGAAAAGTACTTTATGCTCACAGCTAAATAAGGTGGTGGCTTTTTTGGGGCTGTTTTTCTGCCAGAGGACCTGGACATTTTGTTAGGATACATGGCTTCGTGGACTCTATCAAATATCAACAGATATTAAATGAAAACCTGACTGCCTCTGCCAGAAAGCTTAAATTGGGCCATGCTTGGATCTTCCAACAGGACAATGATCCAAAACATTCAAAATCAACACAAAAATGGTTTACTGACCACAAAATCAAGGTCCTGCCATGGCCATCCCAGTCCCCTGACTTGAACGCCATAGAAAACCTGTAGGGTGAACTGAAGAGGAGAGTCCACCAGCATGAACCTCAAAATTTGAAGGATTTGGAGAGATTCTGTATGGAGGAATGGTCTCAGATCCCTTGCCTTGTATTCTCCAACCTCTTCAGGCATTATAGGGGAAGACTCCGAGATGTTATCTCTGGAGGTAGCACAAAGGTAGCACAAAGTATTGGTTAAAAGGGTGCCAATAATTGTTGCACACCTATATTTAACAAAGATTTTTTTTTGGATAAACTTTTTTGTTTGCAATTGTTTGATATCTATAAGAGCAGAGTATTTTTGTGAATACTTTTAACAAAACATCAAAAGGTTAAACAATAAAGACATTTTTTCACAGCCTTCTTTGCTCAAATTTACCAAGGGTGCCAATATTAGTGGAGGGCACTGTATACAGCACTCTTACACCATTATTTTAGGTGTAACGTACTCACACACAGCTTTTGTATATGAGAATCTGTGTCAATTTGCAATCTAATGAACTCTGAATTTACATTTGTTTCTAGATTATACTCAGTTTGTAATTAGGTTTACAACATGTTTTTAAGTATTTAATTAGTAATCTGGATTTGAAGCTAGTGCAACTAGATTAAAAGAAGTTTGTGTATACAATATTCTGCTGTACAATGCAGTAGAAGAATATTTAACCATTTATTACTCATAATATTGCTGCAAGATTATTTTACTCATTGCTTATTCTACCTCCTCTTCTCACACAAGTTGGCAAAAGAGCATGTGGTTATCTCTGTAGCAGTTACGGATTAAGAACTTTGCTCAAGGGCAGTGGCACTGGTATCTCTCCTGCTGCAGGCTCGCTTCCAATAACCCCTGCCAACTCTGGGATTTGATCTTGGGGTGCACGTCCCTCAGCTCTGGAATTGCTGTCTGTCAGTGCCACTTACCCAGAATGTTCCAGACTGTAATGCTCTACTGGGTTTGTGGTGTGTTTCCTCCGAATACTAAACACAGTAAACAGAAGAAATTGTAACCTTTTAAAAAACAAAACAAACAAAAAAAAACTCACAAAAAAACTAAACTTACAGTTCTGTCGTCTGTACGTTGATTGGACATTGCACTGACTTTTAGTTTCATCTCCAAACAGATTTTAAGGGGGAAAAAAAAAGATAGATTTAATAAGCAGGCAGAACAATAATAGCACACAACATTTACACAGCCATCACTGAATAAATCTACTCTCTGGCCTAGAAAGAAATCAGCCCCAGACTGTACTACATACCATTCTTATATCCATTGGTGGTGCAGTTGAGCTTGGTTTCACTAAAGTCCATAATAATCTGCATTAAAATATTAGTTAACTACAAATAATAAGATGAAACCTTATATCGATGTCTTTTTAGCTTTGAAAGACAAGAGGAGCTTAGATCTTGCTAACCCTCTGCTGGTGTGTAATATACAGAGCATATTTAATATGCAGCAAGCAAACACCAAGGCTGTGTTTTGGTTATTTTGCTCTAATATGCTCAACTTCACAGCCATCACGATTTACATTTGGAATCCCTGTCACTCATCTATCCCAATACTTTATCAGCAAAATGCAGTTTGTTAGATGACTACTTGGACGCCTGAGGGAACGAGCCAACACAACTGCAGATTTTGAGCTAAAGTTTGCCAGAAGGCATTGTGATCTCATTTCTTTTTCAAAAGAGGGAATGAATGTCAAGCAAAACTATAAACATATCTCATATTCGAAAGCATTTCCTGAAGCTTATCTTATGGAAATATGAATATTTAATTGCTGTTTCATTTTGTTTCATTTCTGTAATCTTCATTACGTTTTATATGAATTGAGTAATTAAGAAAAAATAAATTATTTAAAAAAATGCAAGTCTATCCCTGCCTCCCAATTTGCATACTATCCATACTAAATAGCATCCGAGATTAGACTTACTGTGTCCCAAATCATAGTATGTTGAAATGATCCCAAAGGTACCCGGATGGTCTACTATTTATTTCCAGTAGATTTTTGAAGTCTGGATCCATGGACACTTTTTTAGCTAATATTGCCCACAACTCCTTGCAGGATGGAGGAGGAGTGACGGTTTGCTTCACCGAATTCAAGCATGCATTTTAGAGAGGTATAAATGAAATGTGGAAAAATACATCATTAACAAAGTGGTTAGCATGTTTGCCCCGCACCTCCGGGGTTGGGGGGTCTATTCCCGCCTCCACCCTGTGTACGGGGAGCTTGCAATCTCCTTCAGGGATTTCCTCTGGGTACTCCAGTTTCCTTCACTAGTCCAAAAGACATGCATTGTATGCTGATTGGCATCTCTAAATCGCCTGTAGTGTGTGAATGGGTATGTGAGTGTATGTGATGGTACCCTGCAATGGGCTGGCACCCTGTCCAGGGTGTCCCCCTCCTTGTGCTCCAAGTCCCCTGGGACAGGTTCTAGGCTCCCCATGACCCTGTGTAGGATAAGCAGTACAGAAAATGGATGGATGGAAATTATATAAGGAATGCTGAATGAAGAAAAGCTGAAATGCAAGGAGGAATTTGTTTACGGTGAGAGTGTTCTCTTCCCGACAACAATGTTCTTTTTCTTTACATCACGTGTTAGTATGTCCCAGTACTTGCATACTCTTTTGCTACACACTCAAAAGTATGTATTTTTTCTTCATAAAAAGAGTACTGTACATACTTTTAGTACATAGTATAAGTAGCCTAATTTGAATGCAGGCTATGTTTCACAGTCTAATTAGCAGGAAGTGATACAATCACTGGGTCTCAATGATCAATCTTTTTGTAAAATTGTGTGTAAATGTTTTGTAGGCCAAACTATACTAAATAATTCCGATTAACAGAAGTTTTGGTAACTGATTGATTATCTTCATAAAACGAGTTCTCATAGGATACGAACATTTTTGTTTTGAACTAACTAGATTTTCATGAATACTGCATTTGTTATGTAAATGCTCCTACAAACATTTCATGCATACATTTGTTTGATCCAGTTTGACAGCCGAATCCCGATCCTTAATGTTAACCTGAGTCCATGATGTACACTTCGGAGTCGTAAGGGAAAGTCAGCAAGGGCATGTTGAAAACAGTATTGAAGTCATAAAGAGGGTAACATCTTATGAAATACAAACGACTGCTGCTGCTTAGGAGCTCTTCCTTAAAATATTTACAGGTGGTGTGGACCAAAACTACAGTAATTACCTGATTAGCGAAAGTCACAAGCCACAGCTCGTAAAAAGCATCTGTCAGCACAGTACTTGACTCATCATCAGTGGGTTTTTTTTCTCCCCAACCTCCGGAATCACTGCATTGCACATACCCACACTGAGCGAAAGCAGAGAAGAAACACGGCAGCAGTCTTCTCTCTGCTGTGAGTTCCTGAAAACCTCCAGCAGTTCAAAGTCAGGCCTGAGCATCATATCAAATATTGATGCCACCATTCCGAGGAGAAACAGCAGTCTAGCGGTGTCTGTTTGCCAGCACCTAGTTATATAAATGCAGTGTCAAGGAACACACACTGATGGGAAGGGGCAGTGGCTCTCTTGGTGGTTTTGAATAGCACAGTGTGAACACAATCTCAGAAGGCCTGCAGCAGGTCTAGGGCAGCAGACTCACCTGTCTGACTGAATTTACCTGCTGGGCACTCTCTCTCTCTCTCTCTCTCTCTCTCTCTCTCTCTCTCTCTCTCTCTCACACACACACACACACACACACACACACACACACACACACTTCTGCTGGAACCCTGGTCCCTAATGATGACTAGAGTATATCTGGAATTGCTGTGAAATGTACCTTGTTATGGTTCAAATGGATAGCAATTCCTTTGAGGCTCGTGTTGTCCCTAGCAGACTAGCAGAGTCAAGCACCTTCCTCCAAATCCACTGGCTTTGAGTTATTAGTTCCTCTGTGCTTCTTCTTCCACAGGATGCTATATTTGGTATATTGCTAGAGGTGAAAATGAACCGGGTTCTAGATTAAAGATGCATTATGCTGTCTTCAAAGGAATGCTGGGAAGTGGATCGTACAATGTATGGCACTGTGGAACTCGGTTTTGATATATGGCATGTCATGCAATATTAACCGCGTGACAAATGATGCTTAAAGTGATGATTTTGTGTGTGTGTGTGTGTGTGTCTGTGTGTGTGTGTGTGTGTGTGTGTGTGTTTAACACATTCTGGTCTCTTTACTTTAATTCTTCTCTTTCTCTCTCTTGGCACCAAAATATCACTATCATAAATGAAAAACATTTCTGACATTATATGACATCCAAATATGCTCTAGAATCATGTATTGGAAAACAACTTACATTATAACCTGCTTTTCAGTCATCACCTAGGACTTTTTCTGGGCTCATGTGAGGGTGGGGATCATAATCACTTGTTTACTTTCACATAGAAGAATTTCTGTGAATTGATTGCACAGTTCCATACATCTCTTTTGTGCACATGCGTTTGCAAAATGGTAGGCACTAGGTTCATCCATATGCTGTTTATTATTTTTCTTTGGTACCTAAATATCTCCTAGTCTTTTTTCAACCTCCAGCTGTACAGTTTCGGTGAGCCTGTGCCCTAGTGTAGCTGTAGATTCCTGTTCTTGGCATCAACATGTTGCGCATTCTGAGATGCTTTTCTGCTCATCATGGTTGTGAAGAGTGGTTATTTGAGTTACAGTAACTCTGTAAGTCTGGCCATTCTGACCTCTCTCATCAACAACTTGTTTCTCCTCATAACAACTGCCACTAAATGTTTATTTATTTTATTTTTTCTGCACCATTCTGTGTAAACATTTTTGTACATGAGAATCCCAAAAGACCAGCTATTTATGAAATACTCAAAACAGTCTGTGTGGCAACAAACAACCATGTCATGGTCAAAGTCACTATCACATTTTCCCCCCATTCTGATATTTGATGTGAGCATTAACTGATGCTTTTGGCCTGTATCTACATGATTTTATGCATTGTGCTGCAATCACATGATTGGCTGATTGGCTAACTGCATGAATGAGCAGGTGTACATGTGTTTAAAATAAAGTGAGACAGTATGTACAGTACATGTTGAATACATCTGGTAGCTTATGCTTATTGTGATAGCTAATTCATGTCTGATGACTACAAACTGTAGTTGTTTATGCTCTTGATATGTGTTTGACATTTATAGCATTTGGCAGACACCCTTATCCAGAGTGACTTACATTTGATCTAATATTTATACAACTGAGCAGCTGAGGGTTAAGGGGTTTGTATTGTTATTGTATCGTGAATCTGTTTTTCTCTTCAGGGTTGTGGAATACTCTCTGGACCTTCAGAACATCAATTTAACGGCCATCAGGACAGTCAGAGTTCTGCGACCTCTCAAAGCCATCAACAGAGTGCCAAGTAAGTTCTCTAATATGTTCTAACATGGCATATATACTTTATGGTGTTCATTTTGTTCTGATGGTGGAGAAATCTTCCCCAAATGGCTCAGATGATTTTCTCAGCACATATTTATTTCTGTCAAAATATGTCAGGTTTAGTCAAATTTGTAGGCAGGTGGGCCATGTAAAATAAATAAATAAATAAATAAAAACACTTCTGGTACAATCTGTTTGTCATAGTATCTAAGAATTATTTGAAACAATCAAATTTGCATAAAATAATTAAAAATGTCCACTCAATTTCTCTTTGTTCTAATAAAAACTATTCTCATTATGTCACACGGTCGCCTGCCTTAAACTACATTACCCATCAGCCTCACAGACTACAACCAGGTCACATGCTCTAGTTCATCAAACTCTTGATTATAAATACAGTGCATACGGAAAGTATTCATAGCACTTCACTTTTTTGAACATTTTGTTATGTTACAGCCTTATTCCAAAATGGATTAAATTCATTATTTTCCTCAAAATTCTACAAACAATACCCCATAATGACAACGTGAAAGAAGTTTGTTTGAAATCTTTGCAAATTTATTAAAAATAAAAAACAAAAAAAAGCACATGTACATAAGTATTCACAGCCTTTGCTCAATACTTTGTCGAAGCACCTTTGGCACCAATTACAGCCTCAAGTCTTTTTGAGTATGATGCTACAAGCTTGGCACACCTATTTTTGGGCAGTTTCTCCCATTCTTCTTTGCAGGACCTCTCAAGCTCCATCAGGTTGGATGGGGAACGTCGGTGAACAGCCATTTTCAGATCTCTCCAGAGATGTTCATTCGGGTTCAAGTCTGGACTATGGCTGGGCCACCCAAGGACATTCACAGAGTTGTCCTGTAGTCACTCATTTGTTATCTTGGCTGTGTGCTTAGGGTCGTTGTCCTGTTGGAAGATGAACCTTCACCCCAGTCTGAGGTCCAGAGCGCTCTGGAGCAGGTTTTCATCAAGGATGTCTCTGTACATTGCTGCATTCATCTTTCCCTCGATCCTAACTAGTCTCCCAGTTCCTGCCACTGAAAAACATCCCCACAGCATGATGCTGCCACCATCATGCTTCACTGTAGGGAGGGTATTGGCCAGGTGATGACTGGTGCCTGGTTTCCTCCAGACATGACACTTGTTATTCAGGCCAAAAACTCCAGGTGGGCTGTCATGTGAATTTTACTGAGGAGTGGCTTCTGTCTGGCCACTCTACCGTATAGGCCTGATTGGTGGAGTGCTGCAGAGATGGTTGTTCTTCTGGAATGTTCTCCTCTCTCCACAGAGACACGCTGGAGCTCTGTCAGAGTGACCATCGGGTTTTTGGTCACCTCCCTGACTAAGGCCTTTCTCCCCCAATTGCTCAGTTTGGCCAGGTGGCCAGCTCTAGGAAGAGTCCTAGTGGTTCCAAACTTCTTCCATTTACGGATGATGGAGGCCACTGTGTTCATTGGGACCTTCTGTGCTGCAGAAATGTTTCTGTACCCTTCCCCGGATCTGTGCCTCGATACAATCCTATCTCGGAGGTCTACAGACAATTCCTTGGACTTCATGGCTTGGTTTGTGCTCTGACATGCATTGTTAACTGTGGGACCTTATATAGACAGGTGTATGCCTTTCCAAATCATGTCCAATCAACTGAATTTACCACAGGTGGACTCCAGTCAAGTTGTAGAAACATCTCAAGGATGATCAGTGGAAACAGGATGCACCTGTGCTCAATTTTGAGTGTCATGGCAAAGGCTGTGAATACTTATGTACATGTGCTTTTTTTGTTTTTTATTTTTAATAAAAAATCAAACAAACTTCTTTCACATTGTCATTATGGGGTATTATTTGTAGAATTTTGGGGAAAATAATGAATTTAATCCATTTTTGAATAAGGCTGTAACATAACAGAATGTGGAAAAAGTGAAGCGCTGTGAATACTTTCCGGATGCACTGTAAGTATTAATAATCAGTACAGAAGGACTACACAAAGGCTGCATCCGAAATCGTGTACTGTGACATGTATGTACTGTATTCGATGCAGTACCTACTGCACAGCCGTTGAAACAATACATATTAATTAGTATGTGTATGTAGTATCACTACAATCCCAGACAAACTACATCCGCCATGTTGGCATTGTCATGTGACCGTCGATGTCATCATAAACACAAAGATCTTAAAGGGACCAGAGTAATTTAATGTGGACAGTGTTAACAGGCTGAGGTAAATTCATTACCGTTAGCTCGCCCGGCAAAGGCATGATGAAGATATTAAAAAAGGTTTAAAATGCTGTGACAACTGTTTTCTTGTTTAAACCTTCAACAAGTTAACAGTTTGTTCAGTAGTAGTAATGGACTAACTATCTCCAACCGTGTTAGACATTACAGGAAGAGACAAAGCAAGCTCTCAACAAAAATGCAGCAACTCACATTAACTAATTAATTCATTCATTTTATGAAACCACTACACTTGCCTAAACTTGTTTGCTTGCGACACACTGGGGACCCTTGTGACAATATGCCATGAATCTGATATGTTGAATGATCAAAGTTTGAGTTTATTTTGTATATTAATGGACAGCAGTTTAAGACAGTCTGTTGAGCGCTTGTACATTGTTTGAGAGCATACCTATAGTATATGAACACACATGCTGTTTTCTTGCTCTATTTTGTGGAAGAATAGTCAGTTATATGAAATAACTTGTTCTTCAATTACTCAAGTGCTAATCGTGCACACAATTTGCACAAGATCAGCCAGTCAAATTTCAAGGGTACAGTAATAAAAGCATTAAAACTAAACAGCAAGTAATGATATTTCCTGTTTAACTTGCAAAACAGATCAGATTAATCAAAATGAGACCTTGGAGTATAGCACCTGAGAGCCTCCTCAGTTAGAAATGATTGCCCTTGACTTAATTTGCTCAAAGTCTCAAGGATGATTAGATAAGGCCACCGAATCCTCTCAATCACACATAATGTGGGTTTGTGTAATAAGGAGTTAATAAACCTGAGAGACTTATGTATATCCCGTCTCTCAGCAATGTCAATATACAACAGTTTACAGGACCGAAGTGGAATCGGTAGAGCTTTAACAGCTAAAATTAGTGCAGAATTATTCTATGAGAGTGTTTTAGTGTGGAATATTAGAAGAGATTTTTTAGACATGCCAGCTATTACAGTTCAATAAAGAAGCTAAAGGTTTTTTCTTAACTCATCACGTGCATCTTAATTAATGTCACACTCAGGAAGTTTAACCACATGTGATTTAGTGCTCTTTCTGACTGGTTCTCCTCTTGCCTCCATTCTCTCTCTAACTACACATTTAAAGCACATTCAATCCTAATGAACTGCTATTGATGGAACAATAAATCTAATATTGCTGACATGTGCCGGCCTTGCATTTGACGTTAATGCAAGTTGGGAAATGTGTACGCAAACACACATTTAGTATTTAGATTTATCACCTATGCTGTCCTGTGCTACACTTCTAAATCATTTTTACTACTAAATGATTACATTTGGCAATTTAGTTGGTGGGGTTGGAGGTGGGTTGGAGTAATTGGAAGAGATTTGTTTAGTGAGAGAAATGACCTACCAAACAACTTTATTGCCATATGTAACAAAACTAGAAGCCTTGATTGTTCAAATCAAACTGTTATAAAATTAACATGAATACATCTAGCGGTCTGGGATGTCTGTTTTCTAGAAAACAGCCATAATAACAAGATTTTTTTTCCTACTAATAATATACTTTTTCTCTACATCTGAAAACATAAATATTTTTCAACAAAACTATGTGGAACTGTTATTATTTAGTTAAGTATTCTTGCTAAGTATGATTTCCTCACAAGGAGAATGTTTCATTTTGATCAAGTTGTTGCATAGCTATATACCATCACAAAAATGTCATAACTATTTTTGTAAAAAATGTGAAAAAGCTTTTATCAGGCTACCACCCATGGAAAAAAAAAAAACATGAACTTTGGAGAATGTGGAGACAAACTTATAAATAAATCATATTCCAACCTGTAGTCCCTATCAACAGTAAGAATGCATACAGTTCAGGACATAAGTTTACGGTTTGCAGAATTTGCAAAATGTTAATAATTTTAAAAAATGTTAGTAATAAAAATAATTTTAAATAATAATAATTTAAAAAAAATAAATAAAATGGGTCATAAAAATTGCATTTTGTTTTTTATTTAGTACTGCCCTGAATAAACTATTTACACCCCCTGGCTCTTAATGTATCGTGTTGCTTTCTTGAGAATCAATGAATATTTGAACCTTTTGTAATAGCTGTGTATGAGTCATTTGTCCTAAGTGTGAAAAGATGGCTCTCAATACCATATAGCCATTGTTAGAAAGTGGTCAAAAATGCAGAAGAAGCTGGAAAAGCAAATAATGTGCAGAACCTAGAGGATTTTTCTGAAGAAAAGTGGTCAGTTTAACTGCTCAGAACAAACAAGGGATTCATTAACAACTATCATAAAACATAAAAAAGATGATCACTGATCATCCCAGTAACAACACACATTGTTCAGAATCAAGCGTACAGGTGCATCTCAAAAAATGGGAATATCAGTTATTTGAATATAAGTTCTTTTTTTTCGGTATTTAATTCAAAAAGTGGAACTTTCATATATTCTAGATTCATTACACATAAAGTGAAATATTTCAAGCTTTTTATTTTATTTTAATCTTGATGATTACAACTTACAGCTCATGGAAATCAAAAATCCATTAGTAATACAGAAATGTCGACCTGAGAAGAGCTCTAATCAGATAATTAACTCAAAACACCTACAAAGGTTTCCTGAGCCTTTAATCTCTCAGTCTGGTTCAGTACACATAACCACAATCATGGGGAAGATGAAAGTAAATTTTGCATTTCATTTGGAAATCAAGGTTTCAGAGTCTGGAGGCAGAGTGGAGAGGCACAGAATCCAAGTTGCTTGAAGTCCAGTGTGAATTTTCTACAGTCAGTGATGATTTTGGGTGCCATGTCATCTGCTCGTGTTGGTCCACTGTGTTTTCTCAAGTCAAGAGTCAATGCAACGTCTACCAGGAGATTTTAGAGCACTTTCATCTGCTGACGAGCTTTATGGAGATGCTGATTTACTTTTCCAGCAGGACTTGGCACCTGCCCACAATGCCAAAACTGGTTTGCTGACCATGGTATTACTGTGCTTGATTGGCCAACCAACTCACCTGATCTGAATTGTCAAGAGGAAAATGAAAGACACCAGACCCAACAATACAGGCTGCTATCAAAGCAATCTGGGCTTCCATAACAAAGTGCCACAGGCTGATTGCCTCCATGCCACGCCGCACTGATGCAGTAGTTCATGCAAAAGGAGCCCCGACCAAGTATTGAGTGCATAAATTAACATACATTTCAGAAGGTCGACATTTCTGTATTATAAATTCTTTATTCTAATATTTTGAGATACTGGATTTTTGATTTCCATGAGCTGTATGCCGTAATCATCAAGATAAAAACAAATAAAGGCTTGAAATATTTAACTTTATGTGTAATGAATCTAGAATATGTTAAAGTTCCACTTTTTTAATTAAATAAAATTAAAAATTTACTTTTCCACGATATTTAAACTTTTTGAGATGCACCTGTATGTAAACTTTTGAACTGGTTAATTTGTCTGAATTCAGTTATTATTGTGTTTTGTGGACTATATGTAAACATCTGTTATGTGAAGTAGCTTATTCAGGGCAGTAGTACATGAAAAACAAAATGCATTTTTTATGATCCCTTTTATTGTTTTTACAGTTATTAACAGGCATATGTAAATTATGACCTCAATGGTACATAATTCATGCCATTTCAGTATCATTAATTATTAATACAATACAAGTATAATGTAATGTATGTATCATATATCCACTTTAACCTCAGTTGTATTCTCACTGTATAATTAGTTTAATGGCTAAGCTTATGCTTCAATGTCATATTCACAGCATTCATAGTTATTCATTTAATTGTAAACATTAGCACACTCTCACAATATATAAAGCCATCAGGGTCATGGCAGCAGTGATGAATCATAAAGTGAAGTAAAATGTGCAGTGCTAGGATGTGTTATGTAGAGTAGTGATTTTCAGAGAATGACTGATGTTATGAACCATTACAATGGAGGTCTTTTTGAGGCTCTTTACATGTAAGTCTATTAACAGACATATATTTAGTCAGAAAAGTAGAGAAGGACATTTCTAAAAAAAATAAATCTCATATTGATGTATTTTTATCCTTAAAAGACAGGAGGCCTTAGTGCTGCTAGCCAGTTCATACCAGTTCGTCTGACATCCTGATGTTATACCACAAACATTCCCTTCTTCCTCTCCACTCTCTCCTTTTCTATCTTCAAACCCCAAAGTAACCTGATTGAAGGCTGAAATCCGTGTGGCTCACAATACATGGGCTCCAGAAGCAGGTGGATGCAATTGCAATTGCTTATTCAAGAATGCAGATGGTAGAGATCAGATCATAAGCTGTCTGGTTCACCAAAGACAAATGCATACGCATTATTCAGAAAGCAGTGAGTAACAATTGGGTTAGGGAACTGGAGAAATAAGAAACTCAATAAATGGAATCACATCTTGCAGTTACAGCAATCACATCCTGCAGAAATGCTGTTACTCTTAAATCTCTCAAGGAGTTGACTCAAGATCAAATGACTGATAAAAAGCTAATTCTTTACATGATGACTCGGGTTCAGTAATGATGCGGTGTGATAGAGCATGTCTTTATTCTGTGAATCAATTTCAACTCCCCACTCCTGTTCTTTTCTACATTTGTGTGTCATTTCCATCCCTACAGTGTTCATCCTACAGATTTCTGGGATTTTGGGATTTTGTATAGGATTGCAGGAATCCTGTATCTTTCTGGTGTATCTAATTTTATTTTTTTGGTGTAAAATTATTTGATTCATTTAGTAAAAAATAATTCCTAGTCATTTGATTATGATTCATGTATGCTAAAGTTTAGAGTCACATGAGTATGATTCTTAAACACTAAGTCGTTTGTATTTGATTCATTGTCTGAAGAGTCATTTCTGTGAATCAGATTTGATTTATTTATACTCTATAAGAGTCATTAAGTAATGAATCATTTCTGGACATTCAGATAATCGTTGTTCCTTGTCATATATATAGTACAGTCTAAAGTATTACTACCACACTCATTTGATTACAATTTATGTACACTAGAGTTTAAAATCATATATCTTTCTTGAACACTGTATTGGTATTTGATTCACTGAATTAATAGTAATTTATTTACACTGCATGAGTCATTAAGTAAATAACCATTTCTGGAAAAGCAGATAGTCATTGGTACTTGTGTATATACAGCATACATTGTTCCTATCACACTCATATTTTTTTAGATTCATGTATGCAAGAGTTATGTGAATATGATTCTTGAACATTGTGTCGTTTGGTTTTGATTCATTCGATTAAAAGTAATTTATTTACATGGTATAAGTCATTAAGTAAATAATTATTTCTGGACATAAAGATAATCATCTTTTAGATATACTATGTAAAGAATTCCTATCACATTTATTTGATTGTGTTTCATGTATGTAAAGTTTAGCATCATGTGAGTATAATTCTTGCGCACATGTGATAAATTAAATTAAGAGTCATTTATTTACACTGTATAAGAGAATAAGAGAATTCACAGTATAAGAGAATTCAAACTAGCGGAAATGATGATCTAGTGATTCAGGGCATGGACATTAGAACTAGAGCAGACGTAGAGGAAAACCAAGAAGTAAACACAAGGCCTCGGTGACAATATGGCTATTAGGGCTGCAACATGGAGCACAGATTAAAACCCAGCAAAACCACATTGTCCCTCGTCAACAATCTGGTCATTAATACTAAACAAATTTGCCACAACAAGCAGAACGACAGTCCCAGCATTGGCTAGATCTATAGAAGTTTGTCCCCAGTCCTGCCCCAAACTTTTCTAAACAAACTTTCATCAGTGAGACAGTAGAGTGCTGACCTGTAATGCTTTATAGCACTGTAAAGTCTAAGGCTGGTACAGAGCCCAGCTGCTGTAATTCCCCCGGCTTTATTTAGATGCTTATAAAAGAGGCAATCGGCTATTTAATTAAAGCCAATTTTCTGTCAGCAGCCATTCCGGGCTGAGAAACATATTCTTCTGCTCAGAGATTGGGATGGACAGTGGATCAAGGAGCCTGCAGACTAAAAAAGGAGTGTCATTTTTATCACAAATGCAAGCTCTCAGTACAATGGCCTAGTCAGTAAATCACTAGAGCAGACCAAGAGTACATCACTGCCAGGTGTTTCTCACAAGGTGAATGTTAATTAAAATCATGCAAACAGACCTTTGGTGTCTACTATATAGTAACACTCTTTAAGAACAGATTCATAAATCATTATTTATGTGCTTATAATTATTTGTAAGTTGGTAATGATTCCTTCTAAGCATTTTTATAAACTCTAATAATGTGATATAAACAATTACTTAATAAATGCATAAATAATTCCATAAGTTATAACTAGTTGTTGTGCTATAATGAACATCCTTTATAAATAAAAATAAATGAATAAATAATGGCTTGTGGATAAGTATAGAGCAAGTGTATTATTGATTTACAATTATAAAAACATTATAAACATTTAAAATGTCATCACCAAATGCTTCCGATATTGACAAGCCGATATTGACAAGCCTTAACTAGGTACGCCATATGTGTCATCATTTTTGTAATGTGACTATATTTTTTAGTTTATCTTTATTTTTTCAATCATGTGTCTATATGTTTATGTGCTAATTTTGAAATCAAGTGTTTCCATATTACATTACAAAAATAAAGTTTATAGTGTCTTTCAACTTAATCATAAGGAATAATTAAGCAATATTTCACAAGCAAGAGTTATGTAATATTGAGTAACTGACATTTCAGACACAATATGGGCAAATATTTTAGATATTTTTGCTCTGTCAAGGAAAATAGTGACTAAGGAAGTCACAGCTGGATAGAGCTGACTGACTGACAGCCAATAGTAAGTGCAGTTACCATTTCAATGTAACAAAGTATTGGTAGAAATAGAATTTTATGTAGCGACAGACAAGACAGAGAAGTATGTGTCCAATCAAATTAGTGGACTAGAACTAACTGTTGTATAAGCTATATGTGTATAATGAGGTTAATACTAGACATTAAAAAGTAAAATAAAAAATTTACCCTACAAAGTTAAATTTTAACCAAAACTTTATGATATTTTAACTGCGGAAATATATTTTTATTATTATTATTTTGGAAATTGTTTGTTTATAATGTTAATTACAAGTTTGAACACTTTCAGTTGAATATCTGCAATTACAGTAATTCTGACATGACATGAACATGAACATCATCATGCTATAATCTTTTCAAGGTTTTGTGGTATCCAAATGCAATCAGACCCACACAAAAAATAGTCCCATTTCTGGAAAGAGAAACTGTACAGATTTCGATCTTTTAGTTTTCTAAAAGTGGTTGGTATTAACACCTCACAGTTTGAGGGTATTTTGTTCAATCCTAAGCTTGTGTTACCATCAGTGCAGAGTTTGATATTTTCTCTCCGTGTCCATATGGGTTTCCTACAGGTTCTCTGGTTTCTTCCAACCTCCCAAAAACATGCTACTAAGTGGACCGAATACTGTGTAAAAGAATGTTGCAAATGTTTGTGTCCTATGATAATCTGGCATCCAGTCCAGGGTGTATTCCCGTCTTGCACCCAGCTTTCCCAGCATAGGCTCCGGATCCACCGTGACCCTGACCAGGATAAAGTACTACCCGAAGTTGAATGGATAAAGTGCCCTTTGATTTCATTATAAATGAACTTGAGTCATTTTATTATCAACATGTCCAAAGACGCAGTAGATAGAGAATAGATGGGAAAATGGTGGAATATTCCTTTAACTGCAATTTTGTATGAACCCGTTGCAAAACTCTCTTTGTCCTTCTCTGACATACTCTTAATCATTTGATTGGCATTGGATTTGATTATATTTATTTTTTTCTGAGTGTCTATCTCATTTATCATTTTCCTCTATCCGTCTCACTCACATTGAACTTTGTGCTGCTGTCCTCCTCTAAATGGGTTCTTTCATGTCAATAAAAGAACAAGTTTTAATACAGTCAGCTATGTATTCTCCCTCTCTATCTCTATCTCTCTCTCTCTCTTTCACATACTATCTTGAAAAGACCATGTTTCCCCACTTACTTTATTCTCCCTAGTGAAAAGATCAGCCTCCTATAGAATCCAACTAAGGATTTTTAAATATTTAACTTTAAATCCACTTTCCTCTCAAATACAAAAAGTCCACAAACAGATTAGATATCACCCTTTTGGGATATTACTGTGCCTGTGACCAATCCTGTAGTTGTCTGTAATAGACTTTCTTTTAAATTTACTGTATTGTAAAAGGTACAGATTCAGGGCTGTAGTTTTGTACAGGAAGTAGCCAACATAGCCAACATATTACTAATTTGTTTGGTCTTAAGCCAACATTTTCTGACTCTTCTTCAGCTTCGATTTTCAAGGTCAGAAAAGATCTTGTGATGTGCACTGATGTGCTTGGAGAGACTCGCCAAGATTATTTGTAATAGAGATGAGGATTTACGTGATAAGTCAGTTGCTATTGGGTTTTATGTTACCTGATAACTGAGAGTGAAGAGTGTTGAGTGCATGTACAGAAGAGGACAGGCAAGGGAATGATAGGAGCTGATTTGGTTGGATATTTTAGTGCCCTGTCTCTTTATAAAGCATAAATCTGTGTATAATGTTACACTATTTAAGGATGTATCAATTCTTAAAAAGATCGGTGGCTGAGCTGAAATGGTTGATTCTGGAATGAAGAATGCACAGAATGGAAGCTCATGTCCTTCAACAAAGCTCTCCTGATAGCTCAATGAGTGACCTTCCTTCAGTGGAAGATGTCTACAACAGTATCTAGGAGGTTTTTCCACCGTGTTCAACATGCTCTTTTGCACATCACTGGTCATGATGGAATTCAGTATGCCACAGTGCAAGAATTTTATTAAAATTTTACACAGAATGACTGTGGGAGGAATCCCTTTCTGAGTGGTATAGTTATAAGATTAAAAGAATAGACCTGTGTACAACTGTACACTTCATACAAAGTCATAATGTTTCATTAAAGCGAAACAAAAATGACTTTCCCCAGCATAGCCTTTCACAATCTGCAGTTGACTGTAGAATTGGCTTTGCCTAGTCTTCATTACAATCACAAAAAATAGGCTTGGCTTTACTAACAGATTGATTTACTCTGGTTGAATGAGAATACACATTTAAATTGTTTGTCTGTCTACGTGAAGCCTCCTTTGTTGTCTATGCCATTAGCTCTCTGTCTCTGACATGTGCTCTGTGTGCCATTAGGATAAACATGGCTGACCACTCCGCTTTAAACAGCTGCAAATAAGTGCCATTAAGCCATTATGGGAATTATGGGCATTAAGGCTGGCTTTGGCTCTCTGATCTGATAGATGGGATCTGGAAAGTGCTGGCTGATCTTCAAGCTCACAGACAAACACACACACACACACCGGCCAAAGTTGGTTCAGGTCCACTCTTAATCGTACCTTTTGAAAATTGCCTGATGTGGTATTGAGTAGTGGATTTTGCGTCACACCAGGGAATAAGATGCATCCTGGTAATTATATATGTAATTTAGATTTATAATACATATATAATTGATATACATAATTTTATGTAATACAATTTAGCATTGTGACTAGCAGTCACAGGGCATGATTGAAACGTGAAAATCATCCATCCATCCATTTTCCATACCACTTAACCTACACAGGGTCATGGGAAGCCTGGAGCCTATCCCAGAGAACTTGGGGCACAAGGCAGGAGACAATTGCACAATCCATCACTGGACACAATTGCACACACTCATTCTGGACAATTCTGGAAATGATAATCAGCCTACAAAGCATGTCTTTGGACTGGGGGAGGAAACCAGAGTATGGGAGAGCGTGCTAGTTCCATGCACATAGGATAGAAGTGGGATTCGAACCTCCAAGGTGTGAGGTGTGAGGCAGACTTGATAGCCACTAAGTCACTGTGTCTATGTGAAAATCATGTCATGCTACAATGGAGAAGACTACGAAGTTGAATGCACTACGTGCTAGGACAGATATGAAGAATTGTACAAGAAGTTATTTTTTACATAATTTACATATTATTTACATTATTAATTATTAAATTATAACACTCTAATCAACTGATTAACTTTCCAGTATCACATGCAGGACTTAAATTCATTATTGTTGTTATGTCCTAAAACTATTATTGACATTTTAATTCACTCCAATACCTCATTTAGGTCTTAATTGATTAATGGCATGTATTCTTTTTTATATCCATCAACTGATGTGTGAAGGTTGATAATAATCTGTCTTTTTTGTGTTCAAAGTTCTTTGATAATTTTCCTATGGTAATAGATGACAAGGGGATGTTACATGTATGCAACCATGTTCCCTTTCAAAGGAACCTTGACGTTGCATTTAGCATAACACTATGGGAGCACCCTTGCGCACGCGACCGGTATCTGAAACTTGTGTAAAATCATGCATCTATTTATAGGCCTGCCATGATCAGGTGACTGGGCAATTAAATGCGTCACGTTTATATATATATATATATATATATATATATATATATATATATATATATATATATATATATGGCATCTGTATACCGCGCCGTCAGCCTTATTATCTTCAGCGAGACTGCATGTCGGTTGTTTGTGTAACAAAAAGACGCTTCATTTCTCCTCTATATTTTCTCAAAATCTCTGAACTTTTCTATCCCTTTTTAAAAGAAAAGAAAAGAGAAAGAAAGAATGAGCGAGAGAGAATTCAGAAAGTGTGTTATGCCTTGCTCCCGTTTCATTATGGGAGGAGACGGACACGCTTTCTGTGTGAAGTGTTTAGGATGGAGCATGCGACGGCAGCCCTTGAGGGGGCTGACTGTCAGCATCGTGATATTTACGATCTTCTCGTGACTTGCTCTCTTCTCGTCCAAAGGGAGATGGGTTTCAGAGCCTCACTGCCTCGGCAGCGGTGGGCCCAGGTCCTGGGGATCTCTTATGGATTTGGAAGAGGAGCCGGAGACGAGCGCCGCTTTACCTCTTGCTCTGTCTTCCGGGTCCAGGTCTCCGCCTGTCTTTGGAGCTCACGTCGTGACTCCTCCTTCCCCTATGGGAAGCCAAAACACCTTCACTGACTCCGAGGAGTCGGTAGGGGGTGCCATTGCACCAAAAACTGAGAGCAGCTCTCAAACATATAAAGAGCTGCTTGAGGTGATTACTAGGGCAGTTGAAAAGCTGAATATAGACTGGCTCATGGAAGAGGAAATGGCTCGTAGCAGGCTGGATGAACACTTCCTCTCCAGTGAAAATAAATATAAATCTCCCTCACACCGCAGAAAACTCCCTTTTTTTCCAGAAGTGCATGATGAGATATCATGCTTCTGGGGAAAACCATACACTAGCCATGTTTATAACTCCGCGACGTCTGATTACTCAGCCGTCATGGGGTATGAGCAGCACGACTATTTAGCGATGCCGAAGGTGGAGGAGGCGCTTGCGAGCCACCTCTCTCCATCAATGGCAGGTATATTAGGGAGGCCGACTTTGCCTTCCAAGCCATGTAAGGCCACCTCGGTGTTGGTGAGCAAAGCCTATGTGGCAGTGGGTCTTGCTTGTGGGTCACTGCATACAGTGGCAGTGTTGCAGGCCTATCAAGCAGACCTGCTGAGTGAGCTCGATACTGGGGAGGGAATTGGGCCCTAGGCAGTGGCAGAGCTACGCCGTGCCACAGATTTGTCTCTCCAGGCAACCAAGTAAACGGCCCGTCTTATCGACCATTCAATGAGTAGCTTGGTTGTAATGAAGAGGCACCTATGGCTCAAGCTCTCAGGGATGGGGGACAAAGATAATGTCTCCTTGCTGGACGCCCCTGTTAAACCGTCCGGCCTGTTTGGCCGCACGGTTAATGCCATCGCCGACAGGTTTCGCGAAGGAAAACAGCAAACAACGGCATTCAGCCAGTTCCTTCCCCGTTGTGTCAAGTTCCCCCGGGTATCTATGAGTGGAGCCCGGGCCAGTACTAGTGCAAGAGAGGCACAGAAGGCGAGTGTGGTGGCCCCCCGCAGAGAGCCAGGGGGACAGCCACAGCTGCAGCCTGCTAACAGGCCTGATCTAAGAATGATCATAAAAGCAAAGCACGCAAGGAAGGAACAGTCCTGATGGGCCACGGAGGGACGTATCAGGGGACATTAGGTTGTTAGGGCAGATAGCCCCCAGTGCTACTGTAGGGCCTCCCCTAGCCAAGGCTGTCCCAAGTTTTCAGCTTTCTCTGGTCAGTGAGCTGTCACAGGGCAATGAAAATCTGATGCTTTCCCTCCAACAGAATGTGGAAAAGCTAACCTCACTAATAGACCATCTGGCAGCGTGCAAACTACTGCCAAATGTGTCTCCATGGGTTCTGTCTACCATGGAAAAGGGTTACCGGGTCCAGTTCAGAGCTCGACCCCCCCAGTTCAGAGGTGTGATCACCACAGTAGTCAGCACAGAGCACAGCCCAACATTAGCACAGGAAGTAAGATCACTTTTGGACAAAGGGGCCATAGAACATGTACCCCGTTCCCTAAGTGAGGGAAGTTTTTGCAGCCATTATTTCCTGGTCCGCAAAAAAGATGGGAGTATGCAGCCAATTTTAGATCTGCATCATCTGAACCGTACTCTTTGGACATACAGGTTCAAGATGCTGACGCTCAAACTTATCATGCCACAAATTCAGTTCAAGGACTGGTTTGTGACAATAGATCTGAAAGATGCATAATTCCACAGGAATATCGCCCAGTCACAGAAAGTTCCTGAGGTTTGCATTTGGAGACAATGCATACCAATATCGGGTTCTTCCCTTTGGGCTAGCTTTATCCCCTCGCACCTTCACAAAGTACATGGATGCTGATCTGGCTCCTTTGTGACTCCAGGGCATCCGTGTACTAAACTACCAGGACGACTGGTTAATTCTAGCACTCTAGGGGTGTCTCCTTATTGCAAGATGATAATGCCTCCCTCATGGGCTGGGGTGCAGTCTTAGATGGCTGTCCAGCTCACGGTCTTTGGAGCAGCCCTCATCTGGAGTGGTATATAAATTGCCTAGAGATGCGGGCCTTATTCCTAGCACTGAAATTCTTTCTTCCTCAATTGAGAGGTCACCATGTGTTAGTTGTGACAGACAACACAGCAGTGGTCCAATATATCGACCAGCAGGGAGGATTATGTTCGCGCCCCCTGTTCAGGCAGGCGCAAGTAATCCTTCTATGGGCAGAGGGAAAGCTGTTGACAGTGAGTGAAATGTACATTGCAGGCAGCCGGAATGTGGGGGCAGACATCCTGCCGAGGCAGGGGCTGAGGCCCGGAGGTTGGAGGATCCATCCACAAGTGGTGGAGTCCATATGGCGGAGGTTCGGACAAGCGGAAGTGGATGTGTTCACCTCCGAGGAGACAACCACACTGCCCTCTGTGGTTCGCCCTCCTCCTGCACCATTGGGGCTGGATGCCATGGTGCACATGTGGCCGAGGTCACGTCTATATGCTTTTCCCCCGATCGCTCTGCTCCCACAGGTTCTAGAGAGAGTTTGCCAAGGCTGTATACGTCTGCTGCTAGTAGCACCTTATTGGCCAGCTTGAATATGGTTCTCGGAGATAATATCCCTGCTAGACAGCACTCCTTGGGAGATTCTCATCCACAGGGATCTACTGTCTCAAGCCGGAGGGCTGATTTATCACCCTCGGCCGGAACTATGGAAAATGTGGGTCTGGCCCCTCAGGGGCACCAGCTCATAGATTCTGGTCTCATAACTGAGGTTGTAAAGACCATGTTGAATGCTAGAACACCATCCACAAGGAAATTATATGCACTCAAGCGGTGGCTTTTTGTCTTGTGGTGTGAGGAACGTCAGCTAGACCCAGTGAACTGTGCAGTAGCTACAGTCCTGGAGTTCTTACAAGGATGTTTATCAATGGGGTTGGCTCCTTCTACAATCAGGGTTTACGTGGCCGCCATTTCAGCCAGCCACGTCCCTGTTGAGTGAGCTTCTGTGGGGCAACATCTTCTAACTTTGTGGTTCATGTGTGGTGTCAGGCGGCTGAGGCCCATCTGCAGGCCACGCATACCTTCCTGGGACCTTTCTGTGGTCCTGGAAGGTTTGTCAGGGGCCCCATTTGAGCCCTTAGTGTCAGCCTCTGAGAAGCTTCTGACTCTAAAGGTAGCTCTTCTGCTGGCCCTGACATCTCTCAAGTGAGTAGGACATCTATAAGCTCTCTCTGTTGCCCCTTCCTGCCTTTACTTTGCCCCAGGATTAGCCAAGGCCTTCCTGTATCCTAGCCCGGATTATATTCCTAAAGTGCCTACATCGGCTGCCCACCCTGTGATGATGCAGACTGGAACAAGAACAAGAACAAGAACAAGAACACTGGAACAAGAGAGGATGCACCTGCTGTGTCCAGTAATGGCTCTCTGTACTTATGTCCACTGCTCCGGCCACTGGCGTAAGTCGGAGCAGCTGCTGGTCTGCTTTGGTGGAGACAGTAGAGGTGATGCTGTGTCAAAGCAGCGCATCTCTAATTGGGTAGTGGAATCAATCGCTATTGCTTATGAGGTGCGCGGTCTCACTATGCCTCTGGCCATAAGGGCTCATTCTACTAGGACTTTGTCCAAAGGGGTATCCTTACAAGATGTGTGTGCTGCTGCAGGGTGGTCTACGCCACACACATTCATTTGTTATTGCAGCCCGGATATTCAGTCCACCCCGGGCTCGAGTGTCTTGCAGTGACCCTCGGGTTTGGGTCTTTTTAAACAGGCCGTACCCTCGGTATGATGGAGTGGGTATTCTTGTTCCCATAGTGTTATGCTAAACGCAATGTCGAGTTCCCTTTGCGTAGCTTTGTCATACCAGGGCAGGCCTGTGAATTGCATCTTCTCTTCAGATAATAGAGGCTGATGGCGCGGTTCACAGGTGCTATATATATATCACACGTCACGCTTAATTGCCACGTCACCTGATCATGGCAGGCCTATAAATAGAGGCATGATTTTGCACAAGCTTCAGATACCGCTCATGCACACAAGGGCACTCCCATAATGTTATACTAAACACAACGTCTCAGGGAAGAGGGTTACATGCATAACCCAGATGTTTTTACCTCAGGGAAACAGAACATGGTTACATTTAACCATGGATTTTCTGTAGACAGAAAATTATTCAAATTTCATTTGTCTTAATTACAAGTTTGCATTGTTTTTTAAAAGGTTTGTCAAAATAAATTGGTATAGCCTATATATTCTCATGAGAAAATACTGTTATTTTTTAATTACAATGATAGTCAATTCTCCTATAGTTTGAGTGGACAATTTGAATAATTGTGGGTAATGTTTATTTTATACAATAATTTTTGCTGATTTATTTGAAGGGTGCAAGGCATTAACTTCTAACATTATAACATAAGATAAAAATCCTTTTTCGTACCTAACATTTCAGATGCCATTTCTCACACTCCGTGCAGTTTGCAGATAATTTCCTGAGTAATTTATCAGCATTGGGATAATGATCATAGTCAGTGAGGGATTTTAATTTATTTGGCGTGAGTTCTTTGACACTCATATGCTGGCAGTTCTTCATGACAGATGTCCTTGCATAACCACAATGAAAGCTGATTATTGGCATTGTGATAGTTAAAGATTAAACAATGTTGCAAAAGAAACCAAGAAGCCAAAACTTTTTAAAACAGTTTTAAAATCCCCAAATGTGCAATAGGTATATTTATACCAGAATATAATAAACATATGTATACATGTTTGTGTAATTATGAACATTTGTGTGTGTGTGTGTGTGTGTGTGTGTGTGTGTGTGTGTGCGCACAGGTATGAGGATCTTGGTAAACCTGCTCTTGGACACCCTACCCATGCTGGGCAACGTGCTCCTGCTCTGCTTCTTCGTCTTCTTCATCTTCGGCATCATCGGCGTGCAGCTGTGGGCGGGGCTTCTGCGCAATCGCTGCTATCCCGATAAGAATTTCACCCTGTGAGTTTGACCTTTCACCTCTGACCTAGGCTGTGCTGTCATGCATCATTATATTAAATGATAAACAAATTAAAACTGACACTTCTTTGTGATTTGATATAATCCGCAATGATTAATGTTTTTGTTTTTGTTTTTCTTTTGACCTTTTACCTCTATTCCAAGGTTGTTGTTTTTTTAAGTTTCAAGTGTCAGAGTAGCTGAATTACTTCAGGACATTCCACAAAATGTAGGGATCAGCCAAATACTTTGTACTTTGTATGTACGATGGAATGGGGAAGGACTATATTCTTTCCTAGTGTATGCTTCTTTAGAAGTGTTTTATTATTTAGTTTAATTAATTTCGACATACCAACATGTTCCATATAGTAAACTATAGCATCTATCCATCCATGCATTTTTCTGCACATATCCTACACACGGTCATGGGGGAGCCTGGAGTCTATTCCTGGGGACTTGGGACACAAGGCAGGGGATACCCTGGACGGAATTCCAACCCATTTCAGGGTACAATCACATACACTCACGCACCCATTCACACACTACAGGCAATTTAGAGATGTCAATCAGCCTACAATGCATGTCTTTGGACAATAATAACACAGCTTTTGATATTGGTTTCCTTAACACTAAGTACAATTATAAAACTCGATAATGCTCGATTCTTATTGGTCAGATGGTTCTACAACAGCAGCTCTTATAATAGCTCTGTTCAAGGTTTATATTAACGTGCTTGTTCTTAAATGTTAACAAGTCTATATAGTAACAACTTACACATGAACTTGAGTAATTGTGGATATGGTGAGTACCTTGAGGAAACCCCTGAAGCACAAGTAAAACATGCAAACTCTGTGAACACAGGGCAGAGGTGGGATTCGAACCCCCAACAAAGTACAAAGATATGCATTATAGGCTGATTGGCATTTCCAAATTGTTCATAGTCTGTGAATGTGTGTGTGACTGTGCCCTGTGATGGGTTGGCTCCCCGCCCATGGTGTCCCCCGCCTTGTGCCCTGTCCCCACAACCCTGTGTAGAATAAGCGGTATGTCAAATGGATAGACAGACATTTTTAAGGTTATTTATTTATTTATTTATTTATTTATTTTTCTATTGAAAAAAATCCTTTACAGCAAACAAAAAGTTATGAGCTGTGTCACTCTGACAAGGAACCTAGTGCACACACACGCACACACACACACACACACACACACACACACACACACACACACACACACGCACGCATGCACACACACATGCACATACACCAAGTAAGTGAACTTTATTTAGCCATTGAGAGGATGAAAGCATTAGACGAACTGAACCTTGGTGCTGTACTAAGATAGAGTCCTTTAGCTCAGCCTCTTAGTTTCTTTTTCTCTCTCACATGGCTGGAGAGCTCTCTTGAAAAGTGGAAGAGCTTGCAGTTCTCAGTCAATTCAGGTATATTCTGCCTTATTCCAAAAATCAATATGATTTAAGGCAAAAGCACTTGAATACAGCAAGAGTGACGAAGAGCAGAGAGGAATAAAATACACTTTATTGCACTGGATTAATAAGTTTAGGACAAAAAAATGCTTGGTTTCCTTAACACTAAGCACAATTATAAAAATGATAAAACAGGCTACAGGGCTGTTGAATGCTCAATTCTGATTAATCAGAAGGTCCTACAACAGCAGCTATTATAGTAGCTCTGTCCAAGTTTTATATTAATGTACTTGTTCTTAAACGTTCTTAAACAAGTCTATAGTATCAACTTAAAAAGGAACTTGAGAAATATGAATATGGTGATGTATTTATTTATTTTTTTGCTGAGATTTTTTTTTAAATTTAGCAATCTTGAAAGGAGTCTTCACTGTTAGCACTTTGTCACAGAGCTCAAGCTGTAACTTTGAGTTGCTTATTAACTTATTATTACTATTAAGAGAATAAAAAAAGCGAGGCTGTTGGGGGAACAACTGTTAACATAAGTGATAATGTGAACTAACTTGTTTCATGGACATTCCACAACATTAACTGTAACTATAAATGGATAAAAATGTCAGTCTTTAATAAGAACTGTAATTGTTGGCGAACTGTCATAAAAGTGGAATTAAACACTTAAGGATGTAATCATTCCTATAAATGAATTAAACAGTGAATATTTTCTGGATCTCTGATGAATGAAGAACGAGCTCACTCTTGGAAGTATTTAAACGATTACATTCTGATGGAAAATATTTAATTGAACTCATTACACCAATTCCTATTAGGAAGTAAGATAATGTAGTTTTATTTCTCCTGCCGAGTAAGCAGTGCATGCTGATTTATTCACAAACTACTATTTAAATTGTTAGCAGGTGAACTATTAGCTAGTTATGACTTTCTCCTTTCTAGCAACTGTTGTGTGTAGTGTCCCAAAAGTCATGTTGCTTTCAGTTTCCTCAACAACTTTTATTTGTTCACAAATTCAATTACAAGTCTTCAGTGATAGGGATGCATATAACATTCGACCACATCAAAAAGGTGTCTCAGCACATCCCCAGATGAGGCACTCCTGATTTGCATGAAGAGTTGGAGGAACAGATAAACAAACAGCAGCGTGATGAAGTCTCTGACCTCAGGCTGTTGGAAAATGAAAGAACAAACTTACTAACAAAGTTATTAAAGGCATGAGAATTCATATGAAATGCCTCGTTTTACTGGTTGTTCCTCAAATTATGACAGGATAGACACCACGAACATGGCTGCTGGCTGAATCTTGTCACTCCTGTAGACTTCAACGCATAGACGTCTATCATTGTCAATACACTACTCAAGGGAGATGCTACAAATATTTTTTTTTCCTAGAGAATATATTTCTAATTGCATTGTATTTCAAGAATTCACGCTCCCTCTCTGTCTCGCTCCTGCTCCCTCCAGACAAAGTGCTTCTATTTAACCTTCTCTCAGAGCTCAATAAAGTGTGATTATAAATCTAAATTTGAAAAATGCAAATCATTTTCTTAGTCTAACCTACCATTTCATAAAACCTCTCTCTCTCGTTGCCCAGGTTTCATCAATATTGAGTCTCATTCTTGTCCTCTGCAGTTCCCATGCCAACAATTGGCACTTTACGTTTGTAGTTGTATACCATATAATGTGTGAGGATATGAGACATTTTGATCTTTTACCATCTCTTTATTTACATACATTTGATATCATAGAGTGCTGGGTCAGCTGCAGAAGTAGTGTATGGAGTGTATTAGGGTTAAGTGCCTTGCTGAAAGTGGGAGATAATATGATTTGGTCTGGTGCCTTAGTGTCTCTGGATTGGGTTCATTTGTTTTTCTGAGTCGTTCATAATGTTCGCCTAAAGCCTGATATTTTCACTGCTGCTTCCACACTTCTCTCCACACTAGTAAACAAGTTAAAGTATACCTGTTAGGCATGTAACTGAATATGAATGCATTATTTGCAATGAATATGTTCTAAATAGATACTAATACAGATACAAATAAGAGGTGCACTATTAATTTTTTAGGAAGCTTGCCAAAAAAGGTTCACAGGGCATCTGGACTAAGATGTGTGCATCAAGACTGGGATCCTGCAGGTGACACACAAAAAAAGATGCACAAGTGGGAGTCTTAAAAGTTAATTAAAACAAAATGCTTTATTACATGTAAAGCGACAGCTTGTGGAGTCTTCAGCAGTGTTAAATGTATTTAGTAATTTTGTATTTCATTTATTTATTTTTTTTGTAGTTGTTGTTTGTCTCTCCATTTTCTCACAAATTTGGTCTTGTCCATTTCTCACCCACCAGTCAGCTTTACCCATCATACGACAGCTACAGTTGAGGTCATAAGTTTATATACGCCTTGCAGAATCTAAAAAATGGTAATAATTAAAAAAATTAGAAGGATTTGATCAATGACTGTATTTGTTGTTGTTTGTTTTGTGATAGTTGCTCATGAGTTCCTTTTTTGTCCTGAGCACTTAATCTACCCATTGTTCTTCAGAAAAATCCTCCACGTCCTGGACATTCTTTGCTTTTCCAGCATCTTCTTCATATTTGACACCTTTTCAACAATGGCTATATCATGTTGAGATCCATCTTTTCACACTTAGGACAACTGAGGGACTCGTACACAACTATTACAAAAGGTGCAAACATTCACTGATGTAAACTTTTGAACAGGATAATCGGTATAAATTATTATTTTGTTTCAAGATCTTTTTTTTCATTTAGTACTGCCACTCAGAAGCTACATAAGATATTTACATGTTTCAAAATAATAACAAAATAATAACAATTTTTCACCACTCATCCTGTTCAAAAGTTTACACCCCCTGGATCTTAATGTATCATGTTGCCTTCTTGAGCATCAGTGACTGTTTGCACCTTTGGTAATAGTTGTGTACGAGTCCCTCAGTTGTCCTCAGTGTGAAAAGATGGATCTCAACATCATATGTCTCAGGACAAACAAGGGACTCTTGAACAAGTATCACAAAACATAAAACATTTGATGATCATCCAGGTAACAACACACAGTATTAAGTATGAACCGTATATAAACTGGATCATTTGTGTAAATTCAGTTATTATTGTGTTTTGTGTTATCTGTTATGTGTAGTAGCTTATTCAGGGCAGTACTGAATGAAAAACAAAATGCCATTTTTATGATCCCTCTTTATAAAATTATTTAACGTTTTACAGATTCTGCAAGGCATATGTAAACTTATGACCTCAGCTGTGCCAACTGAGTAGTTGAAGGCTAACACATGCTTCCTTTGAGACATCTGAAGTCAGCCAACTGCATTTTTTTTTTTCAAAATGCTGCTCATGCTGCATCACAGGGCAGTGTACTGTATCGGAGTTTCGGGAAAGTGCTGTCTGGTTTCTTCCACATACATGAGCTCACATACTCCCACATTTGGTTAGTGTCGCTATGATTGACATGGCATCGTCAGAATTGAACTTGCAATCTCCGGACAATAGTGCAAAAGCCTTCCTGTTGTGCTCTATTTTTAATTTCATTTCATTGTTTATATCATTTTGATACCCTCTCCGGAAGCCCATAAAGGTTCTAGCATGGTTCTAAGTAAAATGTAGACATACATTCTAGCATTTAGAAGGCAAAAAGTAACAATTTCTCCAGGCAGCACTCATCATTCCCTGATTTAACAAATCTGATTAAGCTCCTCAGCTAATTATATATATGGAGAGTGTGACATCTGTGATGTATGAAATCTTTTCCATTTCTAGAGTGCTGTTTGCCTTTAAAGGCTGCATTTCACTTTATGAGTTGCATTGTTGTTGATTTTGAGGGATTCCTTTATTTATCTATTTATCTATTTTTTTAAAAAAAGGATGAGTCATATGCCTCTCTAGTCTTTGTATATCACAGGTTTGTAATTGGCACTGTTTTAGAGACCAGATCTATTTTTTTCTCCTTTGATCAGTGAATTTGTTTCTTTCGGAATAAAAAAACAGCATCTTTGTAGCCGTAGATCAAATGCCATTAGGCTGAATTGTGCTTATCTTGACATGATTTGCATATAGCTTTCAGTTGCTGACACCTGTGCTTTGAGGTGCTGCTTTTGTTTGGTTTTCATCTGTAGATGATGTGCACTGTAATCCAGTCTGATCAACGTGTTTAATCTGCTGTCTGATCTCCATTCCCATCCCTTCCTATAACCTGATAAAATACAGGAACACAAAAAACTCTTAAATCGGTGAATCATACAGAATACCTAGATTTGAAATAACAAAATTTAGACACATTTTAGTTTGGAAATTAAAGATTTTTATATATATATATATATAAGATTGCTGATGTACATTTAAAATTCAAGATGGACTTAAGGTGATTATTTATGTTGGATTCCAATAAGTCACAGTTAAATGGCACATTTCGCCCTACAGGCAGTCAATGTAGTACATACTAGTTAAATGAATGGTGTGGTTTATTATCTTTCATTTGGTTATTTAACTGCTATGGGTAGGTAGGGTTTTGCTTACAGCACATTCCATGTAAAGAAAAAAAAGTTTTCATTGGACAGCAGTGATTTCCTATATATATTTTGAAAATGCCTGCTTTATGTCTAGATTGTCATTTAGTAGCTGCCATCAGTTGTAAGAATTTATTTAAATAATTTTAATTTGGATAAATCATCAGTTTCATTACCCTAAGAAGCTGAAACATTCATTCATTCATCTTTATCCTGGTTGCAATCGTGGTAGATCTGGTTCATGTTCCCAGAACAGTGGGTATGAGGCATATATACACCCAGGATGGGATGCTAGTCCATCACAGAGCACAGTTGGAACATGTGACAGAGATATATTTGTGGAGATTGTAGTACTCAAATGGCCCTCCAGGTCTTGGCAACCCCCTGAGCAAGCACAGTAACGGTGATGATGATTGATGGCTCTGGAGGGGTGCACAGTAAGGCATATGCTAATCAGAACATATATTCTACATCTGAATTTTTAATACAGGTACAGAGTTATGAACGGGGTATTACAGTGGGTGGGGTTGGGAAGGATAGTGTTCCTGACTAACTAGGGCTCCTGGTGGAGCAGATCCTCAAGGGGCCAGGGCTAAAAACTTCGAGAAAGGGGGAAGGGAGCCCACAGAGGCAGCATAAGTACGTATATGGACAAAAACTTATTTGGAACACTCCAGTCTATGAACCACTGTTTGAACAACAACAGAACAACAACAGACAACAGAGTGTTTCCTTCCTACAGTAAAATCACTCTATGAAAATGCATTTGTTCATTTCTCTTTACCTTGGTCATGGTTACAGTGAATAAAAAGTCTATCCTGAGAACATTGGTCACAAGGCAGTTATACACCATGGATGGGACACCAGTCCATTGCATCCACACACACATTCACACCAAGGTGCAATTACCTTAAGAAACTTTAATTATCCACAGAACCCCACAGTAACCTGTATTAGTAAACAAAATGGTAATTCATTCCTCCAATCCTAAAAATCCTGGGTTGCCTGAACAGGGCATTAGTCCAACCCAGTAAATGGAAAGTTGTGGGTTTAAATCCCAGAAATTCCAGAGAGCAACTGTTGAGCAATTGAACAAGGCCTTTAATCCTTGATCACTTAGATGTAGGCTTAGATTAAATCCCGCCTCACTTATAAAAGCGTCTCTGAAATGAATAAATGTAAATCACCTGAAAAAGTGTTCTAGGCATTTTGCCAGTCTCATCGCTATGTGAGGTTGGTGAGGGCTTTAACTTCTAGCTGCAAAAGAATTATGGGAATCATTGTACTGCTTGGGTGCCAGCATATTTTACTTTTGTGGAACCAAGTCTTTCCTTTGTCTTTCAAAGGTTGAAATGAAAAATGGAATTTGTTATGTCACAGTAATCGCTTGATCAAATGCAATGAGGCAAAAAAACCCAAACTTTTTTCCATTATAGAAAGCTGCTCAGCTATGTGGTGTATATTCTAATACATCAACTCCTGATTCAGGTGTACTCCTGGGCAGGTAGGGGGGAGGGTGTGTGTAGGGTCTTTATTTCACAAAATTGGCCCAAGCTCAGGGGCTAAAGAGTAACTCTAGAAGCATTTGCTTGGGTATCTGGGTGTAATGAGGCAGAAGGCATAATGGGGCTGTTATCATTCATGCTGTGGTGGTGTGTGTCTTGAGCATAACGTTGCTAGAAGTTTGTGATATTCCACTGCATTAATCTCTCTCTTTCTCTATCTCTCTCTCTCTTTTCATTTCCATTTATCTGTCCAGTATGTTGCAGTGTGAGGGTAATGTGGCAGTGAAGGGGCTGATGGGTAGATTGTTGTTCTGACCTTTATGTGTCTTGTGTAATGGTCACGATGGAGTACAATATGTGAGAAGATGGATGAAGATGTTGGCGTGTGTGTGTTTGTGAGGTCCCAGATATCTAGAAAGACTTCAGTCTGAGTGTCATTTGAAAGGTCTCGCTGTCTTAAAGCAGTCCAAATTTCACTGCAATTATGTAGGCAAGTATGTGTCCTGTTCATGAACCACTAACATCCTATTTCATCCTCTCGGATCATACAGTACATGAGTGCATATATATCTCTACTGACAGAGCATGTGGTTTTGCATCTTTCACTTGTGGTTTTGTTTTTTTACCTACATGAAGTTAGATGTAGGATATGAGAATTTGGAATAATGTCAGGTCCTTGAATGATAGCTTGAACGAATGCAAGGTATGATTTTTGGAACATTATAAGTGCCAAGATTTGTCCAATTTACGCCTTATAACAAGCATTTAAAAAAAAAAACTTTTGTAATGATCATTGAAGGGTTTGCTTTGTAAAACATGGCTTGGAAAATGTATTTATTAACAGTTGTATAAAATTGTGTCTCAGTCCTCCTCCACATTTTGTAAAGATAATCCCTATCTGGATGCAATCCTGATGAATGTCGTCCACAAAACGACATATACAGAATCCTGACAAAAATTCTGATTAAGTCATGTATAATGCATTTCCTAAATTTTTTTTACAGTTTTCTGCCATTGCCAAAAAACAAATGTTTGCATATCCAGCCAAAATGCTATTAGATTTTACAGGGCTTAGCTTGGCACAATTTGCATACAGATTTAAATTGCTGTGCATTGAAATGCTGCTTTTTTTGCTCTGTTTCTAATTATGTGTGCTCTAATCCAGCCTGATTACCGAATCTTTAAATCTTGAATGACTTGTGTCTGTTTGTGTCATGAAGTCTCATCTTGAGTGATCAACCTCTCTGCTGCTGATGTATTTGAAGAATACAATACCTCAGTGACCCTAAAGTGCTCCAAATCCTGCTGTGCAATGACATGGTGATGATTGACAGCTCTGTTGGTGTCCATACTGGGGGTGGGGGTGATAGGTAGGGTGATGTGTGCAGTCCATCTGAATTAGTAACATAGCTTCAAATCTATAAATTGTTCTCTTTATATCATTTTGTCTCCCCTTTATATATGTTATGGTTGCATTCTTATAAACTTATATTTAAGTGGCAAATTCATTGAAAACAGTCCTGTTGTTTATTGGTGAGTGTTTTGTCTGGAACAGAAATGGGAACACTGTGCTGTTTAAGTGGCTGTCTATTGTTTTGTTGGCATTTTAAGTCAAAAGATAAATATAAAAATAATTATTTACCTCATAAGACTAAACCAGCAGTAACAAATAAATCTTGCTAATGGCATTAGAACATTACTTAACATGAATTGTTTTACATAAGTTATTTACATAGTGATTTGCAAGGGACCTCATCGGTCAATTTCACAATATCATTGAAAGTAAAGGGGGAAAGAATGAGTGAACTTAGTTTTCTTCTTCCCATGATCTTCAGGAAATTCTGCTGTTAACTTCTTTTATTTTTTTCTCAACACAGTTACCCAAACACATCCACCAGTAAGAAATATATGGAATATTCCACGATTTAAATGTTCATGAAAGATTCCCTTTTTTCTTTTCAGTGACATATGAAGTCACTTTGAAATTACAACACTGTTACCTAAATTATAGACTGCAAATAAATGATTAATAAATCATTAGAATGATCTTAATGTCCTCATGTCATTAGCAGGTTAACACTAGTTAATCTCATCGTGTTACTTTCAACACTGTTATTCATACATAAGCAAAATCCAACTGATTGTCAACAAAGAAATCTCATAAAAATGACAGTGTTGCTTGAGATTTATTTGAATGGTTAAATATATGTTTTCTTAGGTTGAAACATGGTCAAAAAGCTGTATAATTGGTAATGGCAATACATGGACTTGGCAGAGGAAACACCATGATGCAGAGTGTTCTTTGCCTTCTCCTCTTCCAAACTTTTTCTTTGGGTGTTATCCTTTACACATGAGCTTCCAGAAAGTGTTACAGTCTACTGAAGCTTTTTCTTAAAGGGATGTGTTTTGTTTTGTTTTTTTTGTTTTTGTTTTTTTTGGAGTAGTGTGTTAATGGACAAATAAATCAGACATTACAGATTTCTCTCCAAGTCTGGTACCCAGTTTCATGTAGAATGACAGATTGTTTTTAAAGCTGTTGTGTAATAGTCCTTCCAAGTTGTGCTAATGCAATTAACCTATGAAATGAGCCTGAAATAAGCAGTTATATTTATGAGTGACAAAAATACTCCCAGTTCTACTTTCCACTGCATCCTAAAGTAACTGTAGGCTACATATCTTTTCTCAATATTTGAACAAACTGTCATAGCAACTGGTAATACTATTAAAGAGAAAAGTGGGTTGAGTATAATTATTCAGGTCTTGTAGGGTTTTTGTACTCTATGTGTCTGGAGAAATTATCCTCATTAGCATGTTCATTTCTTTAACTACTATTATAAAATAAACTATGGTTTTTGTGTGTTTAGGAAGAACTAAATAGTTGCAAAACACTAGTTTTGCACAAGTTTGCATGAGTAATCTGTTTGATTCAGTTGTTTCTTTTAACCCCTTAAAATGCAGTATTTCTTTATTCATCTTAAAGTGGTAATGACCACGGGTTTATGGAATTGAACTTGCTTGTGACATGGGTATTTTGATTATTGTTATATGTTGGAAATAGTTATTAGAGTGATAGTGTGCTGTGTGAACAAAGAAAATTGTTCTATAAAAACTATGACACTACACAGTGTTAATAGATTCTAAGACTTTCATTTCAATCTCTTTCTCAGATCTACAGGAATGGCCCTTCCCACTCCCTACTACTCCCCTGATGAGGAAGATGAGCGACCATTCATTTGCTCTCTGCCCCAGGATAATGGAATCATGTCATGTAACGATGTCCCGGCACGGCGTGAGGGAGGCCGTGAGTGCTGTTTGGATGTGGAGGATGCTCTTCACTTACAGACTCTGGGCCTGGCAGCTGATCCCCTCCTCAATGCCAGCATGGGTGCTGTGCCAGGCCTCTGTGTCAACTGGAACCGCTATTACACCCAGTGCCGCACAGGCTACTCCAACCCGCATAAGGGTGCCATTAATTTTGACAACATTGGCTATGCATGGATCGTGATCTTCCAGGTGGGCTTGGGCATGTGGTAATGTTCACAATTAAATCGAATTAACATTAACTGTTCAGCTATAGTGTTGCAGGTGTGGATGAGAAATGCAATCTAATAATTACTACTGAAACACAAATCATCTAATGTACTGAACACTAGTGCAGAATTAGCAAATATTCTTATTATCCCATTAAATGGTCCATATACATCACTCTAGACCATTTTATTCCTAGCCTAGTGCACATTTTGTAGTTTTACAACCTTGAATGAAAATGGGATTATATGTCAATAACAACAATGACAACAACAACAACAACAATAAATAAAAAATAATAATAATAATAATAATAACAATAATAATAATAATAATAATAATAATCTATACACAATGATAATACTGAACTTGGAGGGGGGGATCAGTTTGCAAGTTATTTACAAATATTAAGAAAATAAAAGTTATGATTGCATAAGAATTCACCCTGTTACTGTGAAACCCCTAAATCAGTTCTGATGCAACCAGTTGCGATCATAAGTCACATAATTTGTTGAATTGAGTTCAGCAGTGTGCAAAGTGTCACTCGATCTCAATACAAATAAACATGTTCCTGGACATTTCTGGAGTTTATTAGAGAATATACCCAAACAGACATGATCATAAAGGGACAATGAGCTATCAGAACAAATCTAGGTGAAGGTTCTACAAAAGGATCAGTCAAGGTATTATGCAGCATTATATGTTATTAAAAATTAAAAGAATGATATAACCACATCTCTGCCTTGAGGAGGCTGTCCACAAAAAGTCAGTGACTGGGTAAGGAGGGCATTATAGTCAGAGAAGCAACCAAGGTTAAATTTGAAGAAGTTGGATGGATAACACAGCTCAGATGGGGAAAGTTGTGCTCAGGACAACAATAGCCTCAGACACTCCAAAAAGCCTGACTATATGGAAGAGTACTGAGGAAAACATTTAAAGAAAAAAAAAAAAAAGGAGGTATGAGATCCCATAAACATGTGGAAAAGATTTTTTTGTCCTTGGCACAATGAATTGGCCAGAAACCCAACAATTCTCATCATCCTGAGAATACCATCGATGCATGGTGGTGGCAGCATAATGTCAGAAGGATACTTATCATAAGTAGGCACTAGGAAACTGGTCAGGGTTGAGGGCAAGATGGACAAAGCCAAATACATGGCAATCGTAGAAGAAAACTTGTTCCAGTGTTGGGGAGACTTGAAAGTGGGGTGAAGGTTCACCTTCTAGTAGATCAGTGACAATGAACACATTGCAAAACCTACTCTGGAGTGGTGAAAATCCAATAACCCAAACAAAGCCCATCTCTGACTCTGATTGAGAATCGGTAGCAAGAGTTCCTGTTTACCAACAGTCTCTATTCAGCTTAAGCATTTTTGCCAAGATGAATGGTGTATACTTGTGCAACCAACAAATGTCTGCTTTTTAAAAACAATAACCTCTGTGTGACAAAAAAACAACAACAAACAAACAAAACAATTATGCACATTTCACTTCCAGGATGTAACACTACAAAATGTGGAAAAGATAAGGAGATGAATACTCTTGAACTTCATCACCATATGCCTGGTAATACAAACAAAAAAGAAAACGTTAGCTAGGAGACAGACGGTTAACTGTTTATTTGTGAACAAGTCCTCCAGTAGAGCTGCCAGTTTTGTCTATTTTGTCTCTTGTCCAGGGAACAGTATTATAGGATTGTCTTTACAGTAGAGTTGCCACAATGCCATAAACATATCTTGTGATATTATACCAGCTGAAGTATCATGATACCAAGTAGTATCATGATAGCACTCAATATTGTGTTAATTCATAATTCAAATCTACAAAATTAATCAAATTTACAGAAATACATAGAAATAAATGAAAACAGAGAAACCAGATTTTCCTCGGTATACTTTATTAATGAGAATGAATAACTGGCTATTGGAAAAGCTCAAGAACAATCATAGAGTTGAAAAGCAACTAATTCAATGTGCCACATATTTCATCTATTGTCCTCAGAGGACTAATAATGAAAACAACATCAGGGATAAATAACTGAATTTAGAAATGAACTCAGTGAAAAATTTCCTAAGTTCGCTTACTATCAAACATGGCTAATTTTATTATTAACACACAGTGGTTAGCATAACATTAGCTTGCTTACAAGCAAACAGGAAATCTTTAAAGATTAAGGTAAATTATTTAGGTTAAATGAAGTGTCACTAATCTTTGTATATTCTGTAAAAGCAATGAGATGTGTTGTTTTAGTGAAAATAGCATTAACTGCTGCACACACAACATTACCTATGGTTCTACCATATTGACGAAGCTACCGTTAAAAAAATACTATGGCATTGGCGGTATTTTGAAGTTTTAATATCACGATACTACCGTAGTACCGGTATACCATGCAACCCTACTTTACAGAGATGAGGATACATGCAAGGCTTAATTATAATTATTATTAACATTTTTTTTGGGGGGGGGTTGAAGAAAAAAAACCCACATGCCTAATCTGTGATGTAGCTCTTGAAGGAACACCATCAAAATCAAGATAGTTTTTTTTTTCCCTTGAAACACAAGTGTTTGATTACCTTTGTGGAAATAAAATAAAAGCATTTTTTAAATTATCCTCTTAAGTGGCGAGTAGCTGCTAAACGTTTTTCCAATAATTTGCAAAGCAATTACAAGGCAAGTGCTGAATAAACGAGTTAGCTTGATTTACTTAAAGCATCAGGGTGTTCTCATGCTTCTTGCTGGTGTGCTTGAACAACACAGCAGTATTATGCAGGGTTTAGTATGCTAGAGACTGGGGTTCGAGCCCCAGCTCAGCTTATGGGGCAGTGGTGGCTCAACGGTAAGGCGCGGGGTTACTGATCAGAAAGACGAGGGTTTGAGCCCCAGCTGCCACTGTTGGGCCCTTGAGCAAGGCCTTTAACCCTCCGTGCTCCAGGGGTGCTGTATCATGGCTGACCCTGCACTCTGACCCCAGCTTCCTCACAAGCTGGAATATGCAAAGAAAAGAATTTCACTGTGCTGTAATGTATATGTGATCAAAAAAGGCTTCTTCTTCTTATAGACACCTCACTGTTGTGCTGTTAGCATGGATATGAATAATAAAATGCACTCAGTCAGAGCTACATAGAATTGCAGAGCACAATGAAACCAAGCAATGCCAGATTAAACACATAAAACACAATAGATATGATATACAGAATATCACAGATGTGGCAGTCCCACAGGAAAATGCAAAACAAAGAGGCTTTAGTGTTACAAAGAATATAATCTGAAGCTCTGGCAAGCACTTTGGCTCAGAAAAACAATGATTTCCATGACTGTCCCTGTATCTCTTTGTGTCAATATGTGTGTCCAGGTCATAACCCTGGAGGGCTGGGTGGAGATCATGTATTACGTGATGGATGCACACTCCTTCTACAACTTCATCTACTTCATCTTGCTAATTATAGTAAGTGAAGTTGGCTCTCCCTACTTTGACCAAACATGAACTGTAGAATCTGCAATTAAATGTTTTATTTTAATGTTGGTATTAAAAATCAATAATAAATAAATAAATAAATACATTGACAAACGCAGTTTGAATATCTATCAGAATCCTATTCCCTACCATTGTCAAAGATAATAATAAATAGAAGCATATTTAAAGGAAAAATCCACCATGAAACACATATATTTATATAAAAAGCAATTGTGCACATTTCTGGTGCTAATTTGTTAATGCTTTTTATTATTCCCATGAAAAGTTATCTCTTCTGCGCATTGTCAACGAAGAAGGACATTGCTATCTCATTTACACATGTGTTTAATAGGAGAAGAATTTTCAACAATCTCAAAGATAAGTAATAACAGTCAGGTTATGCGGTTAGTTCCCAAAAACAATAGTGTAAGACCGTCGTTCATCACTCACCAGTTTTCAAAGATGTTCAACATCATCTTAATGAGAATTCCAACAGTAAGGTAGTGATCTACAGTGGGGGAAATAAGTATTGAATGCATCAACATTTTTTTCAGTAAATATATTTCCAATGAGGCTATTCACATGAAATGTTCACCAGACTTTGGTATTAAGTCAAGAAATCCACACATATAAAGAAATCCAAACATAAAAGTCCATAAACAAAGTTATGTGTAATAAAAAGGAATGACACCGGAAAAAAGTATTGAACATGCTAACTGAAATTTATTTAAAACTTAGTGGAGAAACCTTTGTTCCATTTCAAAGGGAACTCCACTTTGCGTTTAGCAAAACATTATGGGAGCACCGTCGCGCGCAACCAGCATCTGAAGGTTGTGCCTATTTATAGGCCTGCCATGATCTGGCAATTGAGCGCGTCGCGAGATATATATGGCACCTGTGAACCATGTCGTCAGCCTCTATTATCTGAAGCGAAGACGCAATTCACAGGCCTCCCCTGGTATGACAAAGCTACGCAACGTCTTGTTCCCTTCTCAGGGAACAGGGTTACATGCGTAACCCAGACATTCCCTTACAAAGGGAACTCGATGTTGCGTTTAGCATAACACTATGGGAACAAGAATACCCACTCTGTCATACCGAGGGTACGGCCTGTTCAAAAAGACGCAAGACCGAGGGTCACTGCAAGACACTGGGGGTGGAATGAATATCCAGGCTGCAATAACGAATGAATTTATGTGGCGTAGACCACCCTGCAGCAGCACACATATCCTGTAAGGATACCTTTTTGGACAAAGCCTTCGAGGAGGTGACTGCCCTAGTGGAATGAGCCGTTATGCCCAGAGGTGTAGCGAGACCTCATAAGCAATAGAGATTGCTTCCACTATCCAACTAGAGATGCGCTGCTTTGACACAGCATCACCTCTACTGTCGCCACCAAGCAGACCAGCAGCTGCTCTGACTTACGCCACTGGTCGGAGCGGTGGACGTAAGTACAGAGAGACCTTACTGGACACAGCAGGTGCATCCTCTCTTGTTCCGGTGTGAGGATCTCCAAGAACCATATTTGAGCTGGCCAATAAGGTGCTACTAGTAGCAGACGTAGACTGTCTTGGCAAACTCTCGCTAGAACCTGTGGGAGCAGAGCGATCGGGGGAAAAGCATATAGACGTGACCTTGGCCACATGTGCACCATGGCATCCAGCCCCAATGGTGCGGGAGGAGTGAGGGCGAGCCACAGCGGGCAGTGTGTTGTCTCCTCGGAGGTGAGCACATCCACTTCCGCTTGTCCGAACCTCCGCCATATGGACTCCACCACTTGTGGATGGATCCTCCAACCTCCGGGCCTCAGCCCCTGCCTCGGCAGGATGTCTGCCCCCACATTCCGGCTGCCTGCAATGTACATTTCACTCACTGTCAACAGCTTTCCCTCTGCCCATAGAAGGATTAGTTGCACCTGCCTGAACAGGGGGCGTGAACATAATCCTCCCTGGTGGTCAATATATGAGTGTACCTGGTTTCTAGCCTTGGGTCACACTCTAGGGGTGTCTCCTTAGGGCAAGACGGTAATGACAGACACCTCCCTCATGGGCTGGAGCGCGGTCTTAGACAGCTGTCCAGCTCATGGTCTCTGGAGCCACCCTCAACTGGAGTGGCATATAAATTGCCTAGAAATGTCGGCTATATTTCTAGCACTGTAAATTAATTCTTCCTCAATTGAGAGGTCACCAAGTGTTTACAGACAACACAGCACTGGTCTCATATATCGACCACCAGGGAGGATTATGTCCGCGCCCCCTGTTCAAGCAGGCGCAACTAATTCTTCTCTGGGCAGAGGGAAAGTTTTGGCAGTGAGTGCAATGTACATTCTGGGCAACTGGAATGTGGGGGCAGACATCCTGTTGAGGCAGGGGCTGAGGCCCAGGGATTGGTGGCTTCATCCAAAAGTGGTGGAGTCCATATGGCGGAGGTTTGGCCAAGTGGGAGTGGATGTGTTCGCCTCCGAGAAGACAACACACTGCCCACTGTGGTTCACCCTCACTCCTCCCGCACCATTTGGACTGGACGCCATGGTGCACATGTGGCCGAGGTCACGTCTGTATGCTTTTCCCCACAATCGCTTTGCTCCCACAAGTTCTAGTGATAGTCCGCCAAGACAGTCTACGTCTGCTGCTAGTAGCACCTTATTGGCCAGCTCGAATATGGTTCTCAAAGATAATATCTCTGCTAGATGAAACTCCTTGGGAAATTCCCATCCACAGGGATCTACTGTCTCAAGCCAGAGATTTACCACCCCCGGCCAGAACTATGGAAGCTGTTTGGTCTGGCCCCTGAGGGGCACCAGCTCATAGATTCTGGTTTCACAACTGAGATTGTAGAGACCATGTTGAACGCTAGAGCACCATCCATGAGGAAATTGTATGTGCTCAAGTGGCGGCTTTTTGTCTTGTGGTGTGAGGAACGCCAGCTAGACCCAGTGAACTGCGCAATAGCTACAGTCCTGGAGTTCTTACAAGGATGTTTCTCAGCAGGGTGGGCTCCTTCTACAATCAGCGTTTACGTGGCTGCCATTTCGGCCAGCCATGCCCCTGTTGATGGAGCCTCTGTGGGGCAACATCCTCTAACTTCAAGGTTTATGCGTGGTGTCAGGCGGCTGAGGCCCATCTGCAGGCCATGCATACCTTCCTGGGACCTTTTTGTGGTCCCGGAAGGTATGTCAGGGGCCCCATTTGAGTCTCTGAGAAGCTTCTGACTCTAAAGGTAGCTCTTCTGCTGGCCTTGACATCTCTCAAGTTAGTAGGAGATCTTCAAGCTCTCTCTGTTGCCCCTTCCTGCCTTGATTTTACCCCTGGATTAGCCAAAGCCTTCCTGTATCCTATGCCGGATTATATTCCTAAAGTGCCTACATCTGCTACCCAGCCTGTGGTATTGCAGGCTTTCTGCCCTCCTCCATTCCTCACATCGGAACAAGAGAAATTGCACCTGCTGTGTCCAGTAAGTGTCTGTACTTACGTCCACTGCTCCGGCCAGTGGTGTAAGTCGGAGCAGCTGCTGGTCTGCTTTGGCGGCGACAGTAGAGGTGATGCTGTGTCAAAGCAGTGCATCTCTAATTGGATAGTGGAAGCAATCTCTATCGCTTATGAGGCATACGGTCCTGCTACGGCAGATAGATGCTGGCTGCGCGCGAGGGCCCTCCCATAGTGTTATGCTACACTCAACGTCTCATTCCCTTCTCAGGGAACAGGGTTACATGCATAACCCAGACGTTTGTAATGACAGCTTCAAGACGCTTCCTGTATGAAGAAATTTATTGGCCGCAGTATTCAAGTGTGATTTTGGACTATTCTTCTAAACATATTTTGATTGACTGGGTCATTCTAACACCTTGATTATTTTTCTCTGAAACCAATTGAGAGTTTCCTTTGCTGTATGCTTTGAATCACTGTCCTGCTGGAAGGTCCTCCCATGTCTCATCTTCATCATCCTGGTGGATGGCAGCAGATTCTCCTCAAGAATCTCCCGTTAAAAGGCTCCATTCATCGTTCTTTCAATTATATGAAGTCTGCCAGTACCATGTGATGATAAACAGCCCCACACCATGATGCTTCCACTTCCAAACTTCTCTGTTGGTATAGTGTTTTAAGGGTGAAGTGCAGTGCCATTTCTTCTCCAAACATGGTGTGTAGTATGACAGCCAAAAAGTAAAATTTTGCTCTCATCTGATCAGACTACACTCTCCCAGAATTTCGTAGGCTTGTCAAAATATGTTGTAGCAAACTTTAAATGAGCTTCAACATGCATTTTCTTTAGTAATGGAGACTTGTGGGGTGAGCGTGCATAGAGGCCATGGATGAGTGCATTGCCAATTGTTTTCTCTGTGATGATGGAGCTCTTTCTGGAGCTCTTTCCACATGGTTCTTGGCTCGTCAGTTACTCTTCTGACTATTCTTCTGACTCCCTGTTCAGAAATCTTGCGAGGAGTACCTGTGCGTGGCCGGTTGATGACAGAGTGATGTTGCTTCCACTTGCAGATAATGGCCCCACTGGTGCTTACTGGAGGATTCAGAACTTTTGAAATAAGTCTGTATCCAATTTCATCAATATGTTTTGCAACATCAAGGTTGGCGAAGGTCTTGGGAGAGCTTTTTGATTTTACCCATCATGAAATGTTTCTTATGTGACACCTTGGTAAAGAAAACCCTTTTTATAGACCATCAGTTTAGCAACCCAGCTGATATTAATTTGCAGAGATAGGAGGTATAATTACTTTTTAACTACTTACGGATTTCAGCTGGTTTCTTGCCATACCTTGCCTTGGAGAACTGCTTTTTCTTAGTGTGTTCAAAACTTTTTTCCTGTGTCATCCCACTTTATTACACATAATTTTATTTATGGACTTTAAAGTTTTTTAAAAAATTTGAGTTAATACTGATGTCTGGTTAAAATTTCATGTGAATTACCTCATTGGAAATATATTTACTGAAAAAAATGTTTAATACCTATTCCCCCCACTGTATAACATGATAACAAGCTCAATGGCTTTGATTGTATACAGTGACATTGGCATGGAAGTTGAAGCATTGGTGGTTGCACTGTCAGTGAATTTAAGATGCTTGTCTGTGGTTTAGAAGACCACTAGCTACAGTAAGAATCAGCATATCCATTTTAGTGTTGGGTGTTTTGCCATAGAAGCAACTGATCGCCAAGTCTGTGTAGATGCCCAGCTTTAAGTACAAGCTTCTAGTTGTCATCTTTCTGACATCTTTTTATCATCATTCTAACATAATGTTGTAGGACAGGACACTTCTAGATATCTTATTGTTCAGGGCTCGATTTACATACAGGCAAAGGTGTAATTTGCTGGTATAACACAGACTCATTGCTAATTTGTTTGGGAGTAAGCCAATTCTTTCCTGTTCTCTCTTATTTACTATTTTCATGGCCAGAATTATGCTGACGTGCAGGGAGCAGGTGTGACATTCGAAATCTGTCAGCGCACTGGTTTTCAATCAAACCTACTTAGGTGCACAGAGGAAATCAGAGAACCCAAAAGAAACCAAATGGAATCAATTAAATCCCTAAAAGTCAATTCACACAGTCAATTTCTGATACACCTACATGTTCACCAGCATTTCAGTTCATATGATCTCTGTCCATCTGTGCATCCTAGTGTACATCTGCACAATTAGCTAGTGTACATTTGCACAACTGTAAAAAAAAATAAATAAAGGACATTGCTAGTGTTTTCAGGTAGTGCATGTATTCATTCTAACATTATTTCTTCACCAGGTTATCAGCTGTACAAATGGTCATGTTAGTATTAAAAAAATATATATATAATATAATGCTGTGATGCCTTATTTTTGCCCCTGTCTGTTTTGTAATCAGAAGTGTTGGTTTCTCAATATAAAAATAAATAAATAAGAATAATAACTAATACTTTCTGTTCCATTTTGCTTGGAGGTGTAACCTAAAACGCTTAAGTGATGCATTGCCAGCCGCATACGCTCACACATGTGGAAATGGAAAGAGATCTGGGAATGTTTGATTCGATACCAGAAGATGCCAAAGATTTCAGTGCCAGAGAATTTAAATCAGGAGAGAACTGGCAGCTTGCTATTTTTCCAATATCTCTCTCTCTCTCTGTGTGTGTGTGTGTGTGTGTGTGTGTGTGAAGCAGAGATCCTAAAATGTATTGCACAAGCTGCTGTCGCTAATATATATTAAAATATATACACACCTGGGATTTCTAAAGTTGTAGTACTATTATCAAATCTTTCTGAAAACATCTTGGTATCCAGGCATTCCATTTAATAGAATTTGTGATATATATATATATATATATATATATATATATATATATATATATATATATATATATATATATATATATATATATAATATAATATAATATATTTATTGAGGTGGTTAAGATCATTCACCAGTCATTTTAAGGGAAAATTAATTAAACATCACCTTGGTTTATGTCCACAAGGTATAAGTGTATTAAGTGGATATATTCTGCCTTATCAATCAACAATCAACCAAGGCAAGTCTGAACGGCTCTATTCTTTTCAGTAATCCTTCATTATCACTCACATTATTACATGAGGTGTGCAGGTTGGCTGTTTTAAATGTGCAAGCTGTAGGTTTAAATTGAACACATCATTCCTGTCTCATCTTGCTGCCTCATGTCAAGCCAAATCGAAGCCCAGGGACTCACACATGCACACACATACATATTCAGTAGCATTTTATAAACACTCTTTGCCTCACTGCTCACCTGGGAGGCTTACTTTTCAGTATCGAACAAGAGTGACACTTAACCTGTCTCTCTTTAGCTGTGGAAAATGAAGGGAATAGAGCATGGGGCTGTGGGGTAATGGCTAGCACATTACTCTTTAGGACAGAAGGAAAAAGTGTTAGGGGAGACACATAAGTAAAGATCATGGGAGTACACATTATATAACATTATGTATTATGTGCAGTATAGTTCTTCCCCCTAAGGGGTTTCTGTTGAACTGAACTATCGAATTTTATAACATGGCTCTGTTGGCTTCTGAATTCTGATTGACCAAAAGTTGTTGATTATTTAACTACAACAGCAGCTCTGACAATAGTTCTGGCTGCAGGTTATTTTAATGTGCTTTCTCTAATATGTTATCAAATATGTAGTAACAGTGTACACAAAGATTTATAGAGTATGACGGACAGTGTTGAAAACTTTTATTTAGGATTTTTAGAAGGAGTCTCCAATATCAGAGCTTTGTATCAGTCAGAGCTGTAAAGCTGTAAATTTACATTTTCTGAAACGGGGACATCTTAAGGATGGAGAGCTTTGTCCTTTCTCTAGAACATGACAAACTCATTTTTTAGTCTTATTAACAAAGATAGTGAGAGAGAGAGAGAGAGAGAGAGAATATGGCTGCTAATATACAGTATAAACATATAACTTGCTTTGTGGGTATTCCATAGCATTAAAGTCCACATGAACTCAAAATTGAAGTTTTGTGGCTTTTAGTATGACTATGTTAGCCTCAAGGTTATCTTTAAGCTAGTGTGCTCCAAAACAATGAGAAAATTCACATTTAGAAAATATATGCATTCAAAATTTACAGTCTCTCTCTACCACCAATATGACAACAATTTTGATGACACCATTCTGCACTTCAGCTTCTCATCAGATTTTCTGTTCAATCAAAATGTGATCTAGAATCTATAGTGTCCTGTCGCCAATTCTATAAAAATCACTTTGCTGAGGTTATTGTTGTTGAGTGAGAGAAATCATATCAGCCAGCTTTGGTCATAAATGTGTCTTTGGCTGTTTGAACGTGCCCATTTTATCAGTTTTCCAGCTGTAAGTTTGTTAAGAAGGAAATAGCTTGAATTCATTCACTCTGAAGCAGTGTGCCAGCTCATGGCTTTGTGACAGGCATTTTTCCATGGTACTAACTGTCAAGTACGGCTTAGCCTGGGCTATCAGGTAAGCTAAAAGGGGGAGGTGCGACTAGACATGCCCCGTCCTGGCTTCCTGTTTTAGTGGTAATTATGTCAACACATCGAATAACGCTATGCATTTCAAGGCACTTCACGGGGACTTTAAACACACCTATAAATGGATAATAAGTACATGTCATGTAAAATTAAAAAATTAAAACATAATTGTGAAATAAACATATCAGGACTTGTTTTTAGTTGGAAAATAATCAACTTGGAGGTTGTAACAGTAATCATTGTTGATTATTTTCCTATAACAGCATGCCCCATCATGTTTTTCTTCTTATTTATGACATACATGGCTATTTATCAATGCAGGCTAAACATTATGTCTGTTATATACTGTATGCTATTATGTAAATTTCAGCTTTTAGATTATTCAGATTCTGTTCTGAATCATGTAAACATCAGAGTATTTTTTTAATGAAAGCAATTATAATAAGATTACACTGAATCAAAATGTTTTGACTTTCTTTAAATTTATGCACAGTCCAGAATGAAACCCTCCGGTGACACATTACTGGGCTTAAACTTTTGCTAGCTCCAAATGTCAGAAAATGTCAACTCGGGGCATGCAGCACACTTGCAGAGGTTTTCTTCCTTGGAATGGGTAATATGTACTGTAGATAGTCAGTGTCATCATGAGCTAAAAGTCACCAGTGTCAACAGCTACATTTAGTAAAACACAAAACAGGAGGTAAATATGCCCAGGTTGAGAAAATAAAGGGAAACAGCATTTCTGCTTTTAAAATGAGATGAAACCATACATACAACTGTGTGATCTCCTTCATAATCGCTCATATTAATATGAGGAACCTGCAAGTTGTTTTAAATGCACATCTGGGAAATGGAACACATCCTTCATTTCTGTACATGATGGGCAGAACTGACCCAGGGGCACTTACACACAATTGCTTTCTTTCTTTCTTTCTTTCTTTCTTTCTTTCTTTCTTTCTTTTATTCCTCTTATTTCACAGCACGTGGTCAATGATTACAATTTATAAAGAATGATGTCATACTTTTTGTCCATTTATATCTACATTTAGTGGTGGAGACTAGTAAAATGCTATATAAACATATCCTCACAGAAAACTTCATAATAATCAACATTTATGTTCATTTTTAAAATCAGTTTATGTGGAGTATATACAAGTGCTATACAAGTACCTGTGTAAGTTCTTACTATAGAAACAATAACATATTATAACAAGTGCATTCATGTAAACTTTTACAACTGGCACTACTGCCAGAAATGCTGCTATAGAAAATCAATCAATATCCACTGACCAATCATTTGGCAATTCAAGAGTGCTGTGCTATAAAGAACTAGATATCTTAGATATGTATCATCCATCGACACACAAACACAACAATCCAAATGTTACTGACACACTCACAAACACCTATCCTAATATAACCGTGACAGAGTAATAGATCTTACCATCACCCACTTCCACTCCAACTGTAGTGTTTTGTAAGAGAAGCAGAGATAAGAGGCAATAATAGTTCTCTCTTACACACACAAACATACACTTCATAAACATTTACACACTTGATTGACAACCAGATGCCTACATATGCAGACCTCTTACATTGTAAATGTGCTGTAATGATAAACCTCAGTCATCATTTCATTCCACTCTTGCAGTAATATTGTGTGTAGTAGGAGCACAGAGAGGCATTCACTCACACATAGACACACATACTTGCACATACAAGATTACCTATTATGTCAGCTACAATTGCTAGAACTCCCTAGCAGTGGTTCTTCACTTTAATGTCCATCAAATCGTCATCTTGACTGTCCAGTGAGATCTCTTAAGATGAGTGGATGATGGTGAGATGAAATTAAATTATATTAAGTTGCCATTCCACTGAGGTTCTGGAACCTTGTGAGGAAGCACAAAGAGTGAGAACTGCACACTTCAGAAAGGTATCTTCCCAACAACCAAATCTTTTGGATGTGTACTAACTGTACTGGATCCTTAGTCTACATTTATACTTTCAGAATTTGGGAATCAGCCTCATCTTTATCCCTTAGACTTACAGTAGTCTCCATCACAAAATATATCCTCAGTCTAGAACAGATAGGTCACAGTGTACCAGAATATCAATAAGCTAATACCCTGTTAGAGAGGAGTTAGAGTCTGGAAGCTGGTACAGTTATAGGTTCTCCAGTAGGTTCTCCAATAGGAGTTGGTTTATGGATCAACGATTTTGATGACATCATTCTGCAGTACAGCTTCTCATCAGATTTTCTGTCCAGTCAAATTCTCTCTATAATCTGAAGTGTCCCATGTCCAACATTATAAAAGTCACCATACCAAAGTTGCTGTTGTTGAGTGAGAGAAATCAGATTAGCAAGTTTGGGTCATAAATGTGTCTTTGACTATTTGAACTTGTGCATCTTATTTAGTCTATTTAGAAGGAAATGGCTGGATTTCATTCACTTTGAAGGAGGTATGAGGCAGCTCACGGATGTCAAGTATCGCTTAGCCCATGCTGTGTGGTAAGCTAAACGCTATTGGCTATTTGACAAGGGGGAGGAGCCACTCGATTTTCCTCCATGGTCCAGGAGGAACATTGTTTTGTTTCACTGTGTACTGTACAAACTGTATATGGTTTAAATTACAATAAAGCCACTTGACTTGATTTGTCCCACCCTGATTTCCTGTTTCAGTGGAAATTATGTCCACGCATCAAATAACTATGCACATTTCAAAGCACTTCACAGGGACTTTAAGTGCTTAGTTAAGCAGTTGGTCTTCAATCTTCATTTAAAGGCATCTAGTGATATAGATTTACAGAGGAAAGTCAAGGGGAAACCCATTCCATCATCCGGGTGCCAGGACAGAGCAGAGTCCTGATGAATGTCTTACTTGTAACTTAAGGGATGGAGGGTCAAGTAGAGTTGTATTTGTGGCTCAAGGGCAATATAATACAAAGCTGGATTTGATATGTTCCTTCAGGGTGGAGAGGGGATACTGAAAAAGTAAAGAGGGAATTCTTTATGTTGTAAAAGTGCCAGTACAAAGAAGAGTATTGATGCACATCTTCCTTGTACCTTGAGGGATGATATGTCAAGTCGAGCCATGATTGTGGCTCGCAGGTAACATGATAGAAAGCTGGGTTTGAGGGTTGGTGGGTCAACAGGAATATGAAATAGAGGTGGATTTGATAAGTGTCTTCAGGTGTGAAAGGGCTGCTTTAAGATACAGTAGTCCAATCACAAGATTCCAAATCTGAAATGTAGGTGAAGGTGACAGTACAGAGAAAATTCTTGATGCAAGTCTTCCTTGTACCATGATAGGGCCCAAGTCAAGTGGCTTGTGGCTTGAAGGGAACCTGATAAAAACCTGTATTTAAGGAGAAGTGGAGCTGTGCTGGTGGGGGGTCAAGCCATACTTGTGACTCGAGGGGGACATGATATAGGGGATTTGATTAGTATCCATGTTTGGCTTTGTAGGTTCATTTTTGGCTTTGTAGGCAAGTATCAGTGTTTAAAATTGAATGTGAGTTAATGTGGAGTAAACACAGCAATGGGGCGGTACAACATTCACTCTGGATCATGTCCCAGGGGCTTGATAGTATGCATGGGAGGACCTGCCAGGTGCAAGTTGCAGTAATCCAGTCTCCAGATGAGACTGGCCTCAAAAAGCATCTGAGTGTCCTCAGTGGAGACAAATGGCTGGCTCTCCTTCTTCTTTCTCTTGTGAAGGTGCCAGTGCAGAAAAATAGTAAGATTTTGACAAGGGGACACATCTTCAGGGATATAAAGCAGCTCAGTTTTGCTGTGACTGATGAGCTGCCATCCAAGATAAGATGAAAGGTAAGTAGGGGAGGTATATTAGGGGTTGTTGACAGAGCAGTCAAGGGTGAAAGGAATAAAGTGATTATCTGAGAATTGGAGGGGGTACTTTGATGTATAGAACTGATGTAGGTTGGCTAAAGACAAGGTCTAGAATGTTTCTCACTTGTTTGTCAGAGGGAAGTTATTGGACATCAGGTCAAAAGTGTACAAGAGTACAAGTATAAGATGTCGTGTTAGAGTCTCCAAAAAGAGTGACTAAGTTCATATCAGAAGGGAAGAGATTTAGGAGGCTTTTTTAAATTTCATGGAGCAATAGGCAGGCAATAGATAATGTTAGCAAATTAATGGGAAAGGTGTAAGTAAACCCAAGATTTAAATCACAATTTCTGGAATTTGCTAAATTCTTTTCCATGATCCAGGGATCAGTCAGCACCAGGAAGTGGAGAGAGTCAAAAGAGACAAAAGCCAAGTTGATGGCTGTCTGTTAGCTTTAAAGGCACACAAATATTGGAAAAGAAATCATAATTGTAAATGCAAAATAATAATAAAGTAATAAAATGTGTAAATAGACCTTTTGGGTACATGTGACTTTATTTATATGCAGTTAATCACAAAATATCCATATTACCCTTGTTTTCATATCGTTGGCCTCATCACTAAATGTGCTGCTATTTTTTGAGAATTGAAACAAAGCACTGATAATAAGAGGCCATCCAAACACTGAGAAATACATTCTGTAAAAGATTATGGCCCATCCCCACTTGATTAAATCAGCAAGTAAATGATTTTCTGCTGTAACTACTGAGACTGTAAGTATTAAGTCCTATTCAAAATATACTTCTACCGAACAGACTTCAACACACTTAATGCTGTTTACCTTCTTCTCCATACTCTTCTACAGCTGCATCCTGTAATGATTTATAATTCCACTATCTGGTGTCACCCAGAAAAGAAGGGGTTCCATTTTGAGTCTAGTTCCTTTCACGGATTCTTCACGTTGTTGTCTCAGGGAGTTTTCAATGCCACTGTCGCCTTTGGTTTGTTCATTAGAGATTAAAAATTTCATCTAGATTAAATTGTAGCAAGATTACTGTACATCTGAATTGTTGCATTTAAAAGTGCCGTAAACTAAATGACTCGCATCACAAAAAAAATATTATTTTGCACATCCATTGCACTACCATGCTATAAGAACCATTATATAGAATCATAAAAGTGACACAAACTCTGCAGCTGATAGCATATGGCATCTCAGCACTTGGACAAAGCAGAGCAACACATGAAGGTGCATCAAACTGAAGTTGTGTTTGTCTTTATTGTTTTGCTTTGTTCTATGAATATATTGACATTAATGTAGCTTTTTAAACCTGCAGTGCAATCACAAAGCTCAATTTCAGGCTTCACATTTTTTTTGTTGCCACGAGCAGCTTTCTACTGTGAAGGCATGTGCAAAGAACACACCCGTGACATTTTTGACTTACCACCTGCATAAAAACAAAAGCACTGTGGAAATGTTTCACTCTGTCTGTCGTGCTGTGAAGGCTCTGGTATAAAACAAGCTTTAAAACATCTTGTTAACTAAAACACAGCCACTTCTCATGAGAAATTCACATAAATTACAGAGAAACAGGGTGATGTAGTTGGATTTGGTTTGATTTTTATACAAAGCAAGGTGTAGGAAACAGTACAAATTCTTATCCTAACATAAACATCCCTAACATTTCATGTGAAATGGGTCATAGAAAATATTTGCTTTTATTTTTTAATATTTTTGTTATGATGTTCGTTCTGGTTCTGCATAATATAAATAGACAAATTAACAGTTAATAAAACTAGTAGATATTAAAAAGGGTTATTTAAATATATTAATTTAATTAATGTATAATGTATTTTATTGTATCTAAATACAATGGGGGGGGGGGGGGGTCATGGTTAAAAGAAACTGTGTAATAATGATATAGGATCCATTTGCTTGAGGTTTACTGAAAGCATTTTTCCAGGAACTCAGTGAAGTCAGTCAGGCAATTGTCAGTACACTTATAGGCAATAGCAAACATAGGAAAAGGGGCAACCAAAGACAGTATGGCAAGGGTCATAGAAACAACAAGGCAGCCAGGAATAATAATAATAGTCAGACCTTACTTAACACAGAATGATTGGCAAGACTTTGCATTGACATAGGAACGCATGAGTTTATTGGTGCTTCACATATCTTAAATTGTGCCTCCCTATTTCTTTGCTTCTGATGAAGCAGAGAAGGGATACAAGAAAATGAAAAGAGGACAGGAGAAATCCGGACCCAAACATATACCAAATGAGATGTCCCTACTCACTGAAGCATCACTTAACAGTGACTTAAGTGAATTCACTTTTTGATGACAAATTGATTAAAGTATTATTGTACATGCACTGTACAGCACACACTTAAATGTTGTTTTAGCCTACACAAGATACTACTCATCACCTGAGTTTGCATATTATTTGACTTTCATCCAATGATTTTTCATCCAGCTGTTTTTAGCGATCTTAAGAGTTACCTCGATAATCAAACAGTCCATTAGATAAAGTGTTACTGATAAAGTTATAGTGTGTTACACTAAATTTAAGCATCCTTAATGTCACATGTCACACATGGGACAAAGAGTATTAAGTTAAGTAAAGTACACTAAATTTACAGGTACCATATCAAAATTATGACCTGTAATGAACCTTATTCTGTTCAAGTCTCATTTCCATGAAAAAAAAAAAGAAAGTTTTGTTTTAAAGATTTTTGTTTTGTTTATCACTTTCCTTGTGTCTCCATCACTCAATACTTCTTCCCAGGACTCTCAGTGGGGTTCATTAATCTTCTTTATTTATGATGGAAGACACTTGAACAGGTGTCCTCTCCACTCTGGCTCATCTTTAGCGATGATGTTCAGACGGTTGTTCTCCTTTTTTCCTGTCTCACACAGCTATTCTCTTTTACTTGTCCTCTCTCTCTGCCTTGATTTTTTTCTCCCTGTCACTTTTTCTGTCTGTCGATATGTCTTTCTCTCATTTTATCTAACATTCAGTCCCTCGTTCCCCCTCCTTTTCTGTTTTCTCTATCTCTCTTACTTCTTCTCTTGGTTTCTGTCTGTCTGTCTTTCTGTATATCCTCCTAAACTTTTCCCCTGTTTTAGCTACTGTAAACATAGTAAACAACAGTGCAGTAAATCTTAATACTAACAGTTCATTTTTAATTTATTCATGATTTTTTGTCTTTACAGTTCTGTTATTGTTGTTCAAGCATTTATTTTTTCCTCATCCACTCTTGTTCTTTCCCTTTTTTTCATCAGGTGGGCTCTTTCTTCATGATTAATCTGTGTCTGGTGGTCATAGCCACTCAGTTCTCTGAGACGAAACAACGTGAACACCAGCTGATGCAGGAGCAGCGTGCCCGCTGCCTGTCCTCCAGCACAATGGCATCACTGGCAGAGCCAGGGGACTGTTATGAGGAGCTCTTCCAGTTCACCTGTCACGTGCTGCGTAAAGCCCGTCGCCGCTCCACTGCCTTCTTCAAGGCATTAAGAGCACGTCCATGCCAGGCCATGCCTACCCAGTCACAAACCAATGTCAATGGCAGAGAAAGGAATCAGAGGCAACATCAGGGTAAGAGGGATACGTGGATGAGTGGATAGAAGTATGGATGGGGGAATGAATCCATGGATAAATAAATGTATGGCTAGGAATGATTGCATGTAGAGATAGAAAAAGGGATGTAAGGATGGATGGATAAATTTGTTTGGGATCAAAGATGGACAGATAGATATAATATTTAAGTGAAGAAATATATGGATGAATGGAAGAAAAATGCATGGTGATGTGTAGCAATGAATAGGTAGAGATGGTGGATGTGTGGAAATGAATGGGATAATGTAGATGGATGGATGGATGAATGGATCGATTGAGGAATGCACTTATCTTGATTAGGGATGAATGGATGGAGATACAAATGGATTACAAGATAAAATAATATAATAAAGATTGGTATATGAAGGAATGGATAAGAGTAGATTGATGAAGGTTTTTGTATATGGATTTAAGTCTGAAGAGATGGATGGATGAATAACTGAATGGAGGAATTAATGCAAGGACAATTAAATGTATAATTATAGATAGAATGTGTAAATGAGCAAATGAAAATGTGTACAGATTGATGGATGAATAAATAGGCAGGGCCAAGAACAAAGTGGATAGGTGGATGGATAGGAATGGGGACAACGAATGCAGAGATTAATAAATATGAAACTGATAGAGGAGTGAAGATGAGTGGATATACGAAGGATGGACATGAAGAGATGGATGGATGGATGGAAAGTTGAATATATTAGAAGATGGATACAGTTGCAGAAGGATAGTCATGGTTGGATAGATTTATGTATTGGAATTGTGTTGAAAGGATGAAAAATAATAAGAGCTGGATGGAGATACAGAAGCTTGGTCATAGAAAGATGGTCATGGATGTATGGATTGAAATAGGGAGGAATTGAAGAAAAAAATATATTAAGAGGTAGATAAATATACAGAAGATTAATGAATGGGTGGACAAGTACAGCTAAATCAAAAGCCTAATGCTAGATGAATAGATGGATGGATGGATGGATGGATGGAAAGGTCAGAGTACGGCTGAATGAATGAATATATTAAGAGTTGGATAAAGACACAGACAATGAGTGCATGAATGGGGTAATGTGTGCATGAATTAAAGCCTAATGGCTACAAGGATGGATGGATGGATGGATGGATGAACACATGAGTGGTGATGTAGATGGATAGTCAAAACATTGCTCTTTTTATTTTGTCTCAAGGTTCCCACTGTCCCCATCACATGAAGCCTGACCATGCTCCTCCTGAACGTTCTGATGTGTTAACTTCACCGCCCATCTCTGAGGACTGCCCTCACTGTGTGGCACTTTCTCTCAGAGATGGGGCAGGACCTGCAGGGACGGCGGCCAATCAGGAGGCAGAGGAAGGTGCGCTGGAGGACACAGATGGGCAGGGTGGCCAATCAGGAGAGCAGAAGGAAAAAAGGGTGAAAAAGGGGAAATGTAAAGAGCTGTGGATAGAGATGAGGATTAAACTGTGGGGAATTGTAGAGAGCAAATACTTCAACCGAGGCATCATGATTGCCATTCTCATCAATACAATCAGCATGGGCATCGAACATCATGAGCAGGTAAACACATGCCACCCACACACACACACACACACACACACACATTGGCACACTTGACTTGCCTGATTGTAACAATATTCAGGGGGGTATTCCAGAAAGCAGGTTATGCAATTTACCTGGGTAAGTTTACTCAGAGTTAACGGATAACCTCAACTTTCAGTTCCAAAAATGGAGGTAACTTTCAGGGTATGTAAGTAGCCATAACAACTTTCTCTCTGAACATAACATACTCTGAAGCAGATTATGTTCCAGGGTTAGTTTGTTTCAGTGAGTTTATGGAGCGTAGCGTGCCATTTTGAAGAATATCCATTGGAGGAGGAAGCATGGATTATACGAAATCTTTAGATGTTTTCATATCTGGATGAATATTTCGGGAGCGTTACCATTATATATGTGAATCGTTAATTTATTTAACAAACCTTTTGAAACCTCACATCGCCAACGTGACACATGGTGGATCAGCGCTTAACACTGAGCACATTTTATGCATTGCGCTTTGCTTTGTTTTTGACAGTGGGAGTTTTCTGTATAACATGGGTGATGGAGAGCACGTGGGAAAGGCAACTGTGTGTAGCGCCATTCATACAGCATGCCTTGCACTCAAACGGTGTTGTTGAGATGTGATATGCCAAAATCACTTCTAATTAAATGACTAATGCACAGAGTGAACAGTTGAGTATGGTTCATTGTTTCTTTAATTTATGTCATTGAAAAAGACATTTGACTTTATTGCTTTACCATTCAACAATAATTGACAGAATAATAATAATCAGATAATAATAATCAGTAGGCAAATACTTCAATCAGTGCTTCAGCAATTACATTTCAAGCCTGGTCTTTTTTATGTTAAGCTTTTTTTCCTCCATTTGAAGTTGTAGAAGGTCCATCTCCATTGCACTTTTTCTAATTTGAATTTACAATCACTTTTTTCTAATTTGCCTTTGAAGATGGACCTTATACAGCTCCTTTGCAGGAAGACAGAATGATGGTTCAATATAATTGATATTATTAATCATGTTAATCATGACAACTGCTGAAAAACAATTTTTTTTTACACTGCCAAGATTCTGTACAGGAATCCCCAGCCTTAATCTTTAAGGGGACAATGCCAAAGTTTTAATAAACACACAACTTAAAAAAGAAAGGGGTGCATTATATGTTATACCTCTGTGGGCCTCCCAGCATCTTCATTTTGTAGCTCTGTCACAGCAGATGTGATCTCTTCATCCTACAGTACAAAATACTAGTGCTGTTTAGTCTAGCAAACATAATACCTGGAAGACAATAATCACTTTCAACTGTGGTAGGATGTGCTGTTGCAGAAGGGTCAATTAATACAATGTGTCCATCAGCAACTGTAAGAAAATGAAATCAAATGCTCAATGTACATTCTCAAACATATACAACAAGCATGCATAATACACAAGTTAAACATTGCCAATAAAGTTATTTTAAAATTCCTTTTTCAGACTGTGGCAGTGTTTATTGTCATCTTGATTGTTTAAGGATAAGTCACTTAAAGCACTGGAAACTGGGAAAAAAAGGGGGGAAAAAGCCTAGGTATTAATATGCTACACACACCAAATTTTACCAAGTCTCTTATATCATAGGCGGTAGCTGATTCTGATGAACTGCCCCCTGGAACTGCCTCCTTGATTAAGGGACAGTACCAGTTCCTCAGCCGAGTGAGTGAAGGTGCTGGTGGTCACCTACCCATTTTACGGGCCTCTGCCGTCTTCCTGTGACTATATAGAACAGAGAAAAACGTTATTAAAGAAGTTGGGCAAATTAGTTAAGTTACAATTTAGGAAGTTATAAAAATATTGAAATATTGTCTTTTTTGTGTTTCATTTTGACTTGGCTCCAAGTTCTTCTGGATCCAGAAGGATTACACCTGATAAAATATAAAGCCGATTATATTAGTCCTATGTACAATGTTAAGAAATTGATAGAGGGCTAAAAGTAAAGGCATATCTATTAAATGCTATGGCATGGGTTTAATAGGATCAATGTTCAATTTTGCATCATAATGAAAGGAAACTTTTCATATATTTATGAATTTATAAACTCATGCATTTACTCGATCCGTTACTTTTTTCCAAGCCAACTCTCTGTGCGATGCAGCAGTTACTTTTTTTTGTTATAAATGGTTTATATTCCTCATAAGCATGCATTAAAACCTCTAACTCTGCTTTGCTGAAGTACACGGCTTGCTTTTTTCACCCTGGGTTTCCATGGTGACTCCTGAAAACAGTGATCCATTGACATGTCTTTATGTACTCATCGTGTGCGCGCATTAACTCTGAGTTACCAAGTGGAGGTTGGTAACTCCAACCTAACAAGTGGAGTTAACAGGTGTTCTGGAACCAACATACTCCAAGTAAGCAAGGATTTGGTTAATCAACCTAGACCTCAGGATTTATGTAACACTAAGTTAACCTTGCTTTCTGGAATACCCCCCAGGTGGATTTGTGAGTCATGAGGAAAGAGCAAACAAACTACACCTGCTCTCTCTCCTGAGACCACACAATAAAACACTTTCAGAAAAACTCACACACACACACACACACACACACACACACACACACACACACACACACACAATCAAACATTGTTTCATCCCTCTCTGTCTTCTGTCTTTATAACCCAACAACATTTATTGGCTTTTCTGTGCCCTCAAACGATGCAGCATTGTACATTACCTGCCCGAAAGTGTAAAATGATGATGAATGAAAGAGGGACAGGGTGAAACAGAGAGAAAGATGGCTCTCGATCATCACAGAGGCACAGGGGTCAGGTCATTGACTAGTATGGCTAGATCGCTACTTGCTGTAGTTATGAATTGAGCACCCAATTGTTTAAAAATGAAATGCCATATGATGGCTAAATACAGTATATACAATTTGTTCAAGTTTTGATATTGGGCTAGTTTTTGGGAAAATTATACAACATCATTTGATCAATTAGAATTGAGAATTCAATAGCACTCTGGTATAAATAACCTTGATAAACAAGCAAATTAGCAAGCCATAATCATTATGATAAATTCTGTATCTACCGGCCAAGCTGTCATCATTGGATTAATGCCAAAAAAATGGACAGGACAACCTTTTATACTGTAGAGTAGTGGCCAAAAACACTACCAACAACAACAACAAAAAATTTATTCATTTTCTCTGTTTGGATTAATTATATTCATTAGCAGTATTTATGAAGGTCTTAATTCTACTTGAAGCTCTTTTCAAGTCCTTTCATCAAATCCTCTATGTCTGTAGGTTAGTAAATTGTGTAGGTGAGCAAACTGTGACCCTCTTAAACCTTTGCTCTGTCTAATCGACAAAGAGGATTGATTGCGGCGAGAATGAATTGCCTCATAATAGCAGAAAGGAAGACAAATAGATAAAGTACATGGTGACAGAAAGAGATGAAAGCTCGGATACCACAACCTTGTCGTTTTTTTTTCTGAGATGTTGTCAATTTTGAGTTGCTGAATTCTTCTGTGTTTTTTTTTTTTTGTGTGTACTTTGACATCTCTACTTTAAGAAAACGTAAATATATTTGACCAAAAATTACATGAAAATGTTTTTTAATTTATGTTTTTATTTCAAACCTATCCCTGCCTGTGTACCTGAAACGTTGGGTAAGGAGACAGTTTAATAAACACAGTCTGCCTAAAGATGTCTAAAGCCTTGCTAGCTAAATGTGATTTCTTCAAACAGTGAATGTCAGGCTTTGATCAAGTTATTGGATAATTGGTTAAGCAATTCAGTTTTTAATCTGATATTGACTCTTGAATGCACCTGCACCATCACATCATTATCAAAAAGAGAAGAGCACTTACACACTGTGTATAAATGGCAGGGGACAAAGTTTTAAATTGTTTAAATGACCTCATAAAACATTTAGCCAAGAGAACAAAAGTGAGTGAACGAATTAGCGATTTTTTCCTCAAGAGTAACACACAAAATGCAACCCATCAAATCTTTTGTGCTGCTTACACAGTGTCATTGGAATTCTGAATGTATCTCAGTCTCAGACTGTGGCTGCATCTGAAATCACATACTATGACAATATGTACAGCATTCGATTCAGTACCTACTGCTCGGCTGTTGATACAGTATGTACTGATCAGTATAAGTGGTAAGCATGAATACAATTCAGACATACTACATGGCGGCGATTCTGACAGCTCTTCCATGGCAGTCCCATTACAATATGGGATAGTGCAGTATCCACAGTGTCCAGTGCTTCCATACTGCAGAATCTCGGCAGAAGCAGTAGGTGATCTGGGTTTTGTCACCTACTGTTTTATGAATAATGAGAATTCAGACTCTACTACTCTACTCCTTTGGTGTACTGCTTTTCGCCTACTGTGTAGTAGGGTAACATAGTGACATTCAGACGCAGCCGGTGTCATTTTTTTAATCTTGTGATCACTAGGATAAAGTCTTAAGACTTTGTTGTAACTCTGAACCAATAGGGTCAGTGAAAAACTGTGACTATGTCTTCTTTAGAAGTAAAGTAGAGGTGTATTTTACTTGTTTCCACTCAAAAACCTGAAAGCCATGCAAATATTTGCACATAAATATATGGAGTACAGTACTGATAACTTGCTATATATTGGGCATTTGTTCTGCTATAAAATGAATGAAAAGAAATGCCATGGCTCTGTAGAAGCTCCACAGGTTAAATTGAATATGAGACAAAAAGACTGGTGAAACATACAATGACAGTAACAGTCTTTTAAACACAATAATCAATTTTCACATTTAAAAAATGCCCTAAATAAAATTGTTTAGGAGAAGATAAAACTTCTTGAATCATTCTTTTGACACACCCATCCACTGCTTTCTTCTATCAGCCGGAGGAGCTGACTAACGTTCTGGAGATCTGCAACATTGTCTTCACCAGCATGTTTGCCCTGGAGATGATCCTGAAGCTGACTGCCTTCGGTTGCTTCAACTACCTGCACAACCCGTACAACATTTTTGATGGCATCATCGTCATCATCAGGTGAGAGCCGGGCTCGGTGCAACTGAGCTGTCAAAAATTTCACAACAGTCCCTTTGGTTTTGTCATTTTTTTTCTGTAGAAAACACACGTGTGAATATGATTGGTTTAGCACAACACCTGCAGAAGAATAAGTGAAATCCTGTCTCATCATGACTCAGTGATTTTTATAATTGGATAGAAGAAAGCTGAACATTTTCTTTTCCTCTCCATTCCAGTCCAGGTGATAATTACAAGATAAGACTATTCAAGCTCATCTTAGCTTCATGTCAGAATTCTCAAACAATCCATGTTTGATTGCTGTATTTATAGCTGTGATTGCAGTCTTTAAATCACTGCTTTAAATCACCACACAAAGGAACTGAGTTAAGGCTGTTTGTTCCATTTGAACTCAGTTTGGGCAGTGGTAGCTTCATCCCAGACAATGTAGTGTGAAATGTTACAAATGCTTGTGTGATTTTAAAAAAATAAATAAATAAATATATATATATATATATATATATATATATATATATATATATATATATATATATATATATATATATAAATTTTATGGTGCTTTTAACAATAGAGATTTTCAAAAAGCAGCTTTATCTGGAAATCTGGATGCAGATTTAGATCCCTAATGAACAGACCAGGGGCTGCAGTGTTGAGAAAACTACCTGAGCAGCATGGGGAAGAAGCCATGAGAGGAACCTTACCCTCAAATGAAACCCATGGATAATAGAATTATAAATCATTAGTATACAGATTCACTGTAGAAGTGTAAATGGGAACAGTACACTGCAAAAAAAAAGTAATTTCAAGCAAGTAAAAAAAGCCTTGTTTCTGGGGAAATTAGTCTTATTTTTTTGCGTAAAAAACAAACAAACAATCTTGGTAAGCATGTTTTGCATTATAAAAGTAATCTCATTTTAAGAAAATACATCTAACTTTGTCTTAATAAGATATTCCTGCTAATATTGAGCAAAATTTAACCAGTAACAAGCCACAACAATGTTTTGCATAATATACCAGCAGAGGAACAAGATGGTTTTCCTTATTTTTAAGATTAAGACCATTTGCACACGTAAATTTTTCAATGAAGCAGCTGTCTGTAATGGTTATGCTGAAATCCACAATGAACTACATTACCCATCAGCCCCAGCATGTCACATGACCATGTCACAAGTCCCACTGATCACTCACACCTGTTCTGTGTTACCCCTAATAAGCACCTCAATAGAAGTTCTAGTTTTTCGGCACCTAACTGTCAATCTTTTGTTGTTGTCGTGTTCATGTGTTGTCATGTGTGCTACAGCTACTCTCATAGTCTGCATGTTTTTGAGTTGTGTCCATTGCTACATTTATGGTTTTTCTTTTTATAGTTTTTGTTGTTTGTTTTGCATTTTATTCAATAAAAATATGTGCTTGCATCCATATACTTCTACAATCCCTGACACTATGTTGCAGAGTTTTTCCTTGTTTCAATAAAAATGCTAAAAATAACAATGCTTCTGGTGCCTTAATTTATGACAAAGTCACTTATTTTTATTATGCTTTTTGAAGACATTGTGTCTTATTTTAAGCTTTTTTTTTCCCTTTTTGCTAATTATTAATCCTAGATTAAGGGATAAATTCTTAATGTCAGCTCAATCAATAGACCAAAATACTAATTTTAAGTAAGTCTGTCTTGAATAACAGAGTTTTCATTACTTGTAATAAGCACAATTTGCTTCTTGTCTAGTTTTAATTCAATTCAATTCAATTCAAATAGCGTTTTTAACAATGGACATTGTCTCAAAGCAGCTTTACAAAAACATATAAACACAAGATACAGATTTTAAGTGTGATTTTAAGATCCAGTAGCATATTTAATGACTAGATATTTATGCTATTTTCAAGAATTCTTACCAAGTCAGTTTTGCTTACCCAATTGGCAGATGTATTTGCTTGATTTTAGTACACTTTAACTAGATTTATGTGCGGCTTGTTTCAAGAAAGGCATTTTTTGCACTGTATAGCAGTATGAACAAATTGTGAATAGGAGTCCTGGGATGAGCGTAAGGTGGTCTTTATGATTATAGCAGTGGTTCTTACCTAGTCATCTATAGTATCCCCTGAAATGTCTGAGTTATGCATGTAACACTGTTCCCTGAGAAGGGAACGAGACGCTGCATTAGCTGAATGCTGTGGGAACTGCCCGCTTGTGTGACTGGTATCTGAAGCTTGTGTAACATCATGCCTATTTATAGGCCTGCTGTGATCAGGTGATGTGTCAATTAAGCACGTCACTCGCATAACATATAAACGTCACCTGTGAACCGCGCCGTCGGCCTCTATTATCTGAAGCGAAGATGCAAATCACAGGCATGCCCCAGTATGACAAAGCTATGCAATGTCTCATTCCCTTCTCAGGGAACAGGGTTACAGGCATAACCCAGAACTTCCCTTTCAAAGGGAACTCCATGTTGCGTTAGCTGAACGCTGTGGGAACGAGAATACCCACTGCGTCATACTGAGGGTATGGGCTGTTCAAAAAGATCTGAGCCCGAGGGTCACTGCAAGACACTCGAGCCCGGGCCAGAATGTATATCCAGGCTGTAAAATTGAATGAACATGTGTGGCGTAGACCACCCTGCAAGAATGAACATATCCTGCAAGAATAAATCTTTGGACAAAGCCTCTGAGGAGGCGACCCCATAGTGGAATGAGCCCATATGCGCAGAGGCATAGTGAGACTGCGCGCCTCATAAGTGATAGAGATTGCTTCCATTATCCAATTAGACATGCGCTGCTTCGACAAAGCATCAACTCTACTGTTGCCACCAAAGCAGACCAGCAGCTGCTCTAACTTATGCCACTGGCCGGAGCAGTGGATATAAGTACAGAGAGCCCTTACTGGACACAGTCGGTGCAATTTCTCTTGTTTCGGCATGAAGAACGGAGGAGGGCAGAAAGCCTGCAACACTACTGGCTGGGCAGCAGATGTAGGCACTTTAGGAATATAATCTGGCCTAGGATAGAGGAAGGCCTTGGCTAATATAGGGGTAAAGTCAAGGCAGGAAGGTGCAACAGAGAGCTTGTAGATCTCCTACTCGCTTGAGAGATGTCAGGGCCAGCAGAAGAGCTACCTTTAGAGTCAGAAGCTTCTCAGAGGCTGACTCTAAGGGCTCAAATGGGGCACCTGACAGACCTTCCAGGACCACAGAAAGGTCCCAGGAAGGTATGCGTGGTCTGTAGATAGGCCTCAGCTGCCAGACACCACACATAAACCTCGAAGTTAGAGGATGTTGCCCCACAGAGGCTCCATCAATAGGGGCATGGCTGGCTGAAATGGCGGCCACGTAGACCCTAATTGTAGGAGGAGCCAACTGTGCTGAGAAATGTCCTTGTAAGAAGTCCAGGACTGTAGCTCTTGCTACAGTCCTGGACTTACAGTTTACTTACAGTTTACTGGGTTAAGCTGACGTTCCTCACACCACGAGACAAAAAGTTGCCACTTGAGCGTATACAATTTTGTCGTGGATGGCGTTCTAGCATTCAACATGGTCTCTACAACCTCAGTTGTGAGACCGGAATCTATGAGCTGGTGTCTCTCAGGGGCCAGACCCACAGTTTCCATAGTTCCAGCTGAGGGTGATAAATCAGCCCTCCAGCTTGAGACAGTAGATCCCTACGGATGGGAATCTTTGAATCCTTGTCATCTAGCAGGGATATTGTCTCTGAGAACCACATTCGAGCTGGCCAATAAGAAGCTACTAGTAGCAGACGTAGACAGTCTTGGCAAACTCTCGCTAGAACTTGTGGCAGCAGAGCAATCGGGGGTAAAACATATAGATGTGACCTCGGCCACATGTGCACCATCGTGTCCAGCCCTAATGATGCGGGAAGAGTGAGGACGAACCACAGAGGGCAGTGTGTTGTCTCCTCGGAGGGAACACATCTACTTCCGCTTGACCAAACATCCGCCATATGGACTCCACCACCTGTGGATGGAGCCACCTATCCCTGGGCCTCAGCCCCTGCCTCAACAGGATGTCTTCCCCCACAATCCAGTTGCCCAGAATATACATTGCACTCACTGACAAAAACTTTCCCTCTGCCCAGAGAAGAATTAGTTGCACCTGCCTGAACAGGGAGCGTGAAAATAATTCTCCCTGGTGGTCAATATATGAGACCACTGCTGTGTTGTCTGTCAACACATGGTGACCTCTCAATTGAGGAAGAAAGAATTTCAGTGCTAGAAATCTGGCCCATATTTATAGGCAATTTATATGCCACTCCAGATGAGGGCGGCTCCAGAGACTATGAGCTGGACAGCCATCTAAGGCCGCGCCTTAGCCCGTGAGGGAGTTGTCTGTCATTACCATCTTGCGATAAGGAGACACCCCTAGAGTGTGACCCAAGGCTAGAACCCAGGGGAAACTTCCAAATTCTCAGAGCATGTAGGCATCACCGCGTGACACTGATTACTCTCAGAGGTTTCGTCCTCGGATGAAACCCCCAACTTTTCAGCCACCACTGAAACGGTCTCCTATGCAATAGGCCCAATGGTATGACACTGGCTGCTGCTGCCATAAGTTCCAACAATCTCTTGTAGAGACTGGAGGGGATACCAAGATCCAGCTTTATCTTGCTCAATGTTGATAGGATTGACCCATGTTGGGGATATAAACGCCTTCATCATAGTACAATCCTTATAACCCCTAGAATAGTTGTTCACTGCACTGGAGAACGCATAATTTTCAGAGGTTCAACCTGAGCCCCAAGCTCTTCATGTGGGTGAGAACAACATCTCGATGTTGAACTGCCAGTTCCCTGTATCGTACTAGAATTAACCACTCCTCCAGGTAGCTAAGTACACGGATGCCCTGGAGCCACAATGGGGTCAGAATGACATCCATGCATTTTGTGAAGGTGCGAGGGGATAAAGCTAGTCCGAAGGGATGAATCCGATATTGGTATGCCTTGCCTGCAAACGCAAACCTCAGGAACTTCCCATGACTAGGCAATATTTCTATGTGGAAATATGCACCTTTTAGATCTATCACTACAGACCAGTCCTCAAACTGAATCCGTGGAACGATAAGTTTGGTCCTCAGCATCTTCAACCTGTATGTCCGAAGAGTACAGTTCAGATGAGGCAGATCTAAAATTGGCCGCATACTCCCCTCTTTTTTGCGGACCAGGAAATAATGGCTGTAAAAACCTCCCTCCCTCAGGGAACAGGGTACATGTTCTATGACCCCTTTGTCTAAGATTGAATGGGAAGATTGATGAATTGGACCCGGTAACCTTTTTCTGCGGTAGACAGAACCCATGGAGACACATTTGGCAGTAGTTTCCATGCTGCCAGTTGGTCTTTTAGTGACATTAACTTTTCCACATTCTATTGGAGGGAAAGCATTTTTTTGTTGCCCTGTGACAGCTCGCTGACCAGAGAACACTGAAAACTTGGGACAACCTTGGCTAGGGGAGGCCCTAACCCTCTCATTCTCCATCTCCTCCTGTTCCCTATTATCATATCTTTGTATTTTAACCACTCCTTCCTTTGTCATATCCTCTTTTTATATTTGGCTTCTTGTATACTCAAACAGACATTAAAACACCCACTGTCCATCTGTGTCTTTCTAGCTCCATCGCTTTCTTTATCTCCTTCTGTCTTCCTTTTCTCTCTCTTTTTTTAACTGGAATACATGTATTCACCTCTTTCTCTCTACTTCCCTCCCTCTCTGTCTCTCTCTTTGTCTCTTTCTGCAGTGTATGTGAGATCGTTGGACAGTCCGACGGTGGTTTGAGCGTGTTGAGGACGTTCAGGCTGCTCCGCGTGTTAAAGCTAGTGCGCTTCATGCCTGCTCTGCGCCGGCAGCTTGTCGTCCTGATGAAAACCATGGACAACGTGGCCACATTCTGCATGCTGCTCATGCTCTTCATCTTCATCTTCAGGTGTGTGTGTGTGTGTGTGTGTGTGTGTGTGTGTGTGTGGCCAAAAGTCTGAGAATTGGGAGAGCTTAGAGTGAGAATGGGAATTCTAGCCTCATTCGGTGGGAGTGCAACATAGATAGAAAAAAGTAGATGGGATTAAGCTGATGAGGAGGCAGGACAGGAAACAGATGAAGTGAGAAAAAATGTACACAGGAAGATGGAGAAAGAGGGAAGTGACTGGGTGAGCTATGAAGACAAATGGAGTCCATGCTCTTCTCTATTTGTCTCAGTTCATGGGACATGTGCACACACACACACACACACACACACACACACACACACACACACACATAGACACCTGCAGGGACCTGAAGGTCTGCTCCAGCTCTACACATTTTTCTACTTCTGTGTCCCTTATTTCAGTCATGCTGACCCAGAAACAGAAAATAAAATAGCCTGTTCTCAGTGTACACACACACACACACACACACACACACACACACACACACATGTTGGGAAGTGAGATTATTTGGGCTTTGGGAATATGATGTCAACCACACTGGAAATCCAACATACTGGAATTTCTTTAATAACCTGTTTATGTTTTCTTTGTGTGTATATATATATATATATATATATATATATATATATATATATATATATATAAATTTTATCCCACACTTACTTGTAGGAAATCCACCATTTTGTTATGAGGCATTGTAGCTAGTTAGCTGCTGTTACCTACTGTCACTAGTTACTTGTTACTAACAATATGGCTTCAATTTCCTTGCTTTTATAGCATTTTAACATAAAACACCAGATGGTCTAATATACTAAGAACAACTATTTTGAACTTGCTTACATTTTCTGCTTGAATGGAGATTGTTGGACTACCGGCTTGGCTTACTTTTTAGGCTATATGCATGAACCTGAACCCTGACTAGCAGAAGCCAATGAGTAATGAACCAAACCATCAATAATGTGCACATGTTGAACCATCGACACAATCGACTCACTCAGTGAATGGAATCTCATCACTGTCAGCCATGTTTGATGGTTGTTGATGAACTCATCAGACATCATCGCTTACAGTATATATATATATATATATATATATATATATATATATATATATATATATATATATATACACACACACACAGTATCTCACAAAAGTGAGTACACCCCTCACATTTTGTAAATATTTGATTATACCTTTTAATGTGACAACACTGAATAAATGACACTTTGCTACAATGTAAAGTAGTGAGTGTACAGCTTGTGTAACAGTGTAAATCAAAATAACTCAACACACAGCCATTAATGTCTAAACTACTGGCAACAAAAGTGAGTACACCCCTAAGTGAAAATATCCAAATTGGGCCCAAAGTGTCAATATTTTGTGTGGCCACCATTATTTTCCAGCACTGCCTTAACCCTCTTGGGCAGGGAGTTCACCAGAGCTTCACAGGTTGCCACTGGAGTCCTCTTTCACTCCTCCATGATGACATCATGGAGCTGGTGGATGTTTGAGACCTTGTGCTTCTCCACCTTCCATTTGAGGATGCCCCATAGATGCTCAATAGGGTTTAGGTCTGGAGACATGCTTGGCCAGTCCATCACCTTCACCCTCAGCTTCTTTAGCAAGGCAGTGGTCATCTTGGAGGTGTGTTTGGGGTCGTCATCATGCTGGAATATTATCCTGCGGCCCAGTCTCCGAAGGGAGGGGATCATGCTCTGCTTCAGTATGTCACAGTACATGTTGGCATTCATGGTTCCCTCAATGAACTGTAGCTCCCCAGTGCCGGCAGCACTCATGCGGCCCCAGACCATGACATTCCCACCACCATGCTTGACTGTAGGCAAGACACACTTGTCTTTCTACTCCTCACCTGGTTGCCACCACACACGCTTGACACCATCTGAACCAAATAAGTTTATCTTGGTCCCATCATACCACAGGACATGGTTCCAGTAATCCATGTCGTTAGTCTGCTTGTCTTCAGTAAACTGTTTATGGGCTTTCTTGTGCATCATCTTTAGAAGAGGCTTCCTTCTGGGACGACAGCCATGCATACCAATCTGATGCAGTGTGCGGCGTATGGACTGAGCACTGACAGGCTGACCCCCCACCCCTTCAGCCTCTGCAGCAATGCTGGCAGCACTCATACGTCTATTTCCCAAAGACAAGCTCTGGATATGATGCTGAGCACGTGCACTCAACTTCTTTGGTCGATCATGGCGAGGCCTGTTCTGAGTGGAACCTGTCCTGTTAAACCGCTATATGGTCTTGGCCACCGTGCTGCAGCTCAGTGTCAGGGTCTTGGCAATCTTCTTATAGCCTAGGCCATCTTTATGTAGAGCAACAATTCCTTTTTTCAGATCCTCAGAGAGTTCTTTGCCATGAGGTGCCATGTTGAACTTCCAGTGACCAGTATGAGGGAGTGTGAGAGCAACAACAAATTTAACACACCTGCTCCCCATTCATACCTGAGACCTTGTAACACTAACAAGTCACATGACACCGGGGAGGGAAAATGGCTAATTAGGCCCAATTTGGACATTTTCACTTAGGGGTGTACTCACTTTTGTTGCCAGTGGTTCAGACATTAATGGCTGTGTGTTGAGTTATTTACACTGTTATTTACACTGTTTTTACACTGTTACACAAGCTGTACACTCACTACTTTACATTGTAGCAAACTGTCATTTCTTCAGTGTTGTCACATGAAAAAATGTAATCAAATATTTACAAAAATGTGAGGGGTGTGCTCACTTTTGTGAGATACTGTATATAGGTAAAATCTGAGTACTGGGCATTACAGCTAGCTAGTTATCATTATCAATGATCCACCTTTAGTGTGTGTTCAAGCTTTGTTGCATGAAGGAAAAACAAAGGAGGATGGGTCACTTAGGTGGCATAGAACGTTTAATGACTTGAGTTTTAACAATAAGATGTGTAAATATCAATTTGCAGCTGTCCTTACAGTTCTCTCATTGCAGTATCTTGGGAATGCACATATTTGGCTGTAAGTTCAGTCTGAAGACGGATGCTGGAGACACGGTCCCTGACAGGAAAAACTTTGACTCTCTACTGTGGGCCATAGTGACTGTTTTTCAGGTATTATGCTCATTCTACAAGAAAACATCTAGAAATATTACGTCAATCATTCAGCATCAATTTAATATATGTTTATGTGTATCCCTTGTAGATCCTGACTCAGGAGGACTGGAACGTGGTGTTGTATAATGGCATGGCCTCCACCTCTCCTCTGGCAGCTCTCTATTTTGTGGCTCTTATGACATTTGGAAACTATGTGCTTTTTAACCTACTTGTTGCCATTCTGGTAGAGGGATTTCAGGCAGAGGCAAGGCAACTACACTGGATATTTCTCTTAAAATGTCAATAACTGTAACTGTAGTCCCAGGTGCTACTTTTTGTACTTTGTCCTGTTTAACTCCACTTCCTTGATATTTCTCCTTCATTCCTCCATCAGGGTGATGCTAATCGCTCGTATTCAGATGATGACGGGTCATCGTCCGACTACGATGGGAGTGAGAGACACAAGGACTCGCTCCAGCTCTCTGGTAGGTTTACATAAATGGGACATGCAGTGTAGAATACATCCCACCTAGAACACCAGTGCAACCAACTGGTTTAAACAATGAATTGGATAATACCTATAAGAAACAGAAATTCCTTCGTTGAGACATTTCTCAAATAAGAGTCTCTTGTCCAGCGTGTCCATCTTCAAATTAATTTCTTATCCAGTATGAGTCCCTTTTATGTCCTCCTTGACACAGATGAATAACTTTTCCAGTGTGAGTTCCATCTCTAGAATGAGTACGTATTCTGTTATTCAGTTCCCCATCATGAGTCCCTTCTCCTCTGTAACTCTCTTTCTCTAGTACCCAATTTAAGTCCATTCTCCCGAGTGAGTCCTATCTTCTCAAGTACTGTATGAGTCCCTTCTCCAGGCGGACTCCTTACTCCTATATTATATGTTCCTTTCTCCAGTACCCAGTATGAGCCCATTCTCCGGTGTGAGTCATTTCTTCTCAACTATGAGTCCCTTCTCCAGCTGGACTACTTGCTTCTCCATTATAAGTCCCTTCTCCTGTACCTAGTATGAGTCAATTCTCCAGGGTGAGGGCTTGCTTCTCTAGTCCTTTCCTCATTGTCCAGTATGCCCCTCCATTTATCCAGCAGTTCTCAGATATAACTCTCTCTTCAAAAATAAACCCTTTCTTCATTTTGAGCTCTTTCCAACTTGAGTCTTTTGTCTATTATACATAACTTTTTCCAATACTTGTCCTATTTCCCCATTGAGTCTTCCCTTTTACAGTATGAGTCCCTTCTCTGGGATGAGTTCTTGCTTCTTTAAGTCCCTTCTCCAGTGCCCAGTATGAGCCCATTCTTCAGAATGAGTCCTTTCTTCTCCATCATAGGTCCCTTCTCCAGCAGGACTCCTTGCTTCTACATTATAAGTCCATTCTCCAATCCTTCACCAAGGTGAGGATTTGCATTTCAATTATAAATCATTCTCCAGAATGAGTTTCCCCTCTAGAATAATTTACATCAAAATATGATGGTTTTTTTCACCAGTACTGAATTTATTTTCCTGTATGAGTATCTTAATAATGGTATGATTTTCCTTTCTTGTAGAATGCCTTAATTTGCATTGATCATTATGAGTCCACTCAAGGTTTCTGTTATTTTTGGCTTTAATTAAGCCCACAAAAGGCCACTCTTCTCTCTTGTCCATTTCCTGGCTCCCATTTTCTCACTTGACCTACTTCAATTCTTACCTCCACTCTCCACAGCCGACACTATGGAATAGACAGTAGGTTTGTCTTGTTCATCCACACTTAACCCAGCACAGACCCAGACTCATGCTCTCTCTAAAACCCATCTCTAGCCCACCACTTTTAGCACTTTCGATTTACAACATCTCAGCTTCTTGCACAGAGACTACAGTGCAAAGAGCCTTTACTATGATGTGTAAATCATGATTTGCAGAAGTTAGATCAAGCAGAGAGAAGTGGCAGTCTCCATGGAAGCTCTATAGTGGCTTCTTATTTCCTAGAATGTAAGGATAGTCCTAGTAATTACCTGACCTTTTGGGCATGAGTCATATCTTGATTCTTGTCTCTCTTCTCACTGAAGTTTTCTTACTACAGTATGGTTAATAATTTACATTAAAACCAACACTCTTTAGAAAACTGTGGGCAAGCTACTGAAAGTAAACCCTCCGACTGGCCTCAACTGAGGATCATTGTAAATTTTTAATGGCTGGGGAGAAACTGAAGTATCTTTTTCACTCTATTTCAATATATAAACAGGAAACTAGCAGGTGACTGTTCCCATCAACTTCCAACTTAAGTACAACACGGAACAAAGTCACAGTTGGTAACCTGTTTAGTTCTATAATGCTTGCCCTTTTGCGTTAATGGAAAATTCTAGAATCAAAATATAGAATTTGCCATTCAGATGGCTTGGATTTCTTTACTCATACATTTCTAAAATTTGCTCTATGCAAATCCCTTTATCTGGGATTAAGCTAACTGGTGTTGTACTCTATTTCTCTCCAGATCCTAAACTTTGTGCTTTAACCCCTAATGGACACCTGGAGATGAAGCCTATAGGAGGAGGAAGGATAAATTTGGAAGAAGAATCTCGTAAGAGCAGTGTCATCAGTCTGGGCAAGAGCAGCCTGGAGCAACGATCTTTCTCACTGGTGAGAGCAAAATGCATTTATTTATACACAATCTACAGTGAGGGAAAGAAGTATTTGATCCCCTGCTGATTTTGTACATTTGCCCACTGACAAAGAAATGATCAGTCTGTAATTTTAATGGTAGATTTATTTGAACAGTGAGAGACAGAATAACAACAAAAAAATCCAGAAAAACGCATGTCAAAAATGTTATAAATTGATTTACATTTTAATGAGGGAAATATGTATTTGACCCACTCTCAATCAGAAAGATTTCTGGCTCCCAGGTGTCTTTTATACAGGTAACGAGCTGAGATTAGGAGCACACTCTTAAAGGGAGTGCTCCTAATCTCAGCGTGTTACCTGTATAAAAGACACCTGTCCACAGAAGCAATCAATCAATCAGATTCCAAACTCTCCACCATGGCCAAGACCAAAGAGCTCTCCAAGGATGTCAGGGACAAGATTGTAGACCTACACAAGTCTGGAATGGGCTACAAGACCATTGCCAAGCAGCTTGGTGAGAAGGTGACAGCAGTTGGTGCGATTATTCGCAAATGGAAGAAACACAAAAGAACTGTCAATCTCCCTCCATGCTCCATGCAAGATCTCACCTCGTGGAGTTGCAATGATCATGAGAACAGTGAGCAAATGTAATTACCCAATATAGCTTCTATTCTTGTAGATGAATGGAAACACCAATATACCATATCTAATCTATCTAACTGAAAGCCTCCCAGATAGAATAGACTGATATTGCACCAAATTGGAGACCAATTCCCTATTAAATATTTATATTAAAGATTTCAGTTTGGATGTGTAGGTGTCTGTAAACTTCTAGGCATATAGTGTATTGTAATTTTTTTAAATCAGTAAAATCAAAATAAGAAATATTTTCAATAACACATTTTACATAACGTCACAGGATTATACTGTAAGATAATGTTTTTTTTAAATTAATGTTTTAAACAATCTTTTAATAGAACATAAATGCCCAATAAATGTCCCTCACCCAAACTGTTAGAGAGTTAGAATTAGTTATAAGTTATAATAAGTCTTATAACTCCTTTAAAATGATCTGTCCCACTTCACTGGAACCAGAAAAATTTAATAAAAAATTCCAGTAACAGTGCAGTTGTTATACTTTTGGGTACATTTGCATACATTTCATTGTGTATCTATAATACACAATAGGGAAACTTTGTTGAACATAAATGTTGACACTACATAATTAGCTGGGATATAAAGAAGACAAATTCCTATAGAAAGAGAAAAATGTAATTCTATGTAGAAAAAAAATAAGGTACAATTTAAAACAGAAAACAGAACAAGTGCAGAAAATTGAAGTGCAGAAGTACTCTTCCATAGCAACTGTGAATATCTAAAGCAATCAAACTCCATTGCTTGGATTAACACAAGTACTTTTTTGTTCATTTGGAATGGTAATCCATTGGTTGGCAGTATCGCTGCAGAGAAGCTTAATGTCTAAAACTTTAATTACACATTTTCATGAGATTTTGGTTTTGTGTGGTCTTTTTTGTAAAAAAGATAGAGGGAAATATTGAACGCATATCCTGTTGATGATCCAGTATTGACCAGCATCTAAGGCCTCCTGCTCAGCCCTGGACAGATTAGCCACATATGAGGCAGAGTTGGACACAAACTGCCCACAACCGTAAGCCTATTGAGTGTGTGTGATTCCCATCAGCTCTCTGCGTGCTGGCTGTTTTTGCTGGAAAGTCACACGATGCTAATGAGTCAATGAAACATTTGCGATAATTATTGCTTTGATTAGAAATCACTTGGCCAGAGAGTACCCTGGCACTCCCTGTGAGTGTCCATAACGTGTGTGTGTGTGTGTGTGTGTGTGAGACACCAGAATTCCCTGGGTAAGATGTCAAGCCCAGCCATGACGGTGGGGTTTCCATAGCAACTCCTCTTTAATTGAGACAGCCATAGATGGAGAGAGATAGAGAGAGAAATGGATGAGAGAAAGCTCGATGGTTTAAATATAGTGTTGTGACGCACTATGCATGGGAGATCACGAGATTAGCCATGCTAGTGAGAGCTGATATTTCTGTGAGTAGAACCATGCATTGAATACAACATGGGGCCACCAGCATACACACACACACACACACACACACACACACACATATATTGTAACTCTGAGTGGCTAATCAATCACCATATGTGCACAATATTGCAAACTTGCTCCACATAAATCCACCAAATATTGCACCATTTAATTCTGATGTTTTTCCTGACTCAAGTTGTCACATTGTTATGTTTTATTTGACAGTTACCAAGTATCAAGTGTGTGCACTGTGTCTCCTGCTGGCATGCAGCATCGCCTCCTGCTTAAAGTAATTTTAGATGACTTAATAGCAGTTAACAAGGTTTCTATGGCAACTATTTCGTTACCTCCACTGGCACTAAATATGGGCAATTGTCCTCTTTTACAGCAAACATATACAGCCTGCAATTATCTTTGTAAGGCGCTATAGCCAAGCACATGCACACACACATACACAGAGAGGAGTAGAAACCATAGTGCATTAATAAACAAAAATTTGTTTAAAATATAATACTCCTAGTCAGGAGAGCATGGAAGGGAGTGTAAGGAATCTATTTTTATTCCTCTCTTTTCTCCATCCATACAGCGTCATGGTCGTACTTCCTTGTACCGCCACTGGGGGCGCCCCCACCCCCAGTCAGCATGGAGTCGCCGGTCTAGCTGGAACAGCATGGGTCGTGCTACTCGAGGCCTGGCGGTAGGGGGGAGCCTACGGGTCCGAGGTCCCCACTCCCATCCAGCTGAGCGGGAGTCCCTCCTCTCCCCACGCCTCCAACTCTCACATCACCCACCTCTCCTTTCTCGTCGTTACCCCCTTCGCCGCGATCGGCGTGCCCTCTCACTCGAGCTCCCTGAGCAGCTCCAGCTCCCTGGACCCCCACTGCAGCACCACCTTCTGACCAGGAAAAAAAGTGTGTGTGGGGAGCAGCACCATGATTGTAATGGGAAAGCACCAATGCGTCAGAGAGCACTGCTCAGCGAGGTTTATCCCCAGCTCAATGCTCAGAAGGACAAAACACACCTCGACGAGGAGACAGACTATGTAAGTTATTTATCACAGATTTATAAAACTAGGATCCAAAATTTGTAAACCTACAACTTATAATCTCTGATATACTGATTGGCCATATTTTTATTAGAATTTTAAATTGAAATATGTACAAAAAGTTTTCCTGAGATAGGCTCCAGGTCCACTGTGACCCTGAGCAGGATAAAAAACAATTACTGAAAAATGTATAATGGTTGTCATGGATATCAAAATTTCACCATGTGAAAGGTTTTCACAGGCCGCCCCACAAATATCTTGGTGTCCTACATACACTATTATTTAAATCAAATGTATGACACGATAACCATCTGAAAGAATAAAAGCAAATGATGTCTGAAAAGCATATTTCAATTTCATCTGCCATGCATATTATAGCATCTTGTGCCATTCACTACCAGACACTGATGTAGCACTCATCTTAATAATAGCTTTCTAGTGGCACTTTATTTCTGCTGTTGATTCTTCTCTTGTGACAGAAAGACAAAGTGAGAATCAAATTTCTCTTTGTCACTACACACAATAACACCTCATTACAATCTATAGTGCATCATTACTGACTAAGATGTTTGAGAGAGTGTGACAATTTGAAGAGAAAACTCAAGACGTCCCCTGCATTGCACTTATTATTATTATTATTATTATTATTATTATTATTATTATTATTAAATAAATAGCTATGTTTGTAAAAGAGTGCCTGATTGCTTAATTTTGCATAGAAGTTAATGGGATGTACTTTGTAAGAAAATGACATGTTTGTTGGAATACAATTGCCTGCAGTTGTGCTTGCTGAGTAGTTAATCATAGTTTTACACTATGTGCAATTGTTTGTGCGTTTTACTGACTCATTGCCGTTGTGCTCTTTTTTAAGAGCCTATGTTTTCGGATCCAGAAGATGATTGAGGTATATCGCCCAAACTGGTGCGAGACGAGGGAAGACTGGTCTGTCTACTTGTTTTCCCCTGAGAACAAGTAAGTCATCCAAAAGATTTATACTAATCAGATGTCAATCCATTCAGTGGCTGAAATATTTTTTAAAAAGCATACTTGTATTGAAAAACAGCTCACAGCTCTTGACTACTTAACAGTGTAGTCAGCCACTTTGGGGGTCTTAAGTGTGGATTTAATTTGTGTCCAAAGTAATTTTCGTAATGCCAGGGGGGGTGTTAGGGGGAACCATTTTTCTTTCTTTCACTATTTTCTCTCACTCCCCCCTTGTCTCCTTATCCATCAAGTGTATAACCTACAGTGAGGGTCAACAACGGAAAAAGATGAAGAGACACATGCAAAGTGGTATAGTGTGACACGGGAGAAAAGAGTGGAGGGTTGAGAAGACCTTTCTTCAGGAGATGGGAATGGAAATGTGGATTAAAAAGAATAGAATAATTGAGATATATGGTGGACTAAGAAAAGGTGAAAAGTATGGAGGGATCAGGGTCTATAATGGTGTAATGGAAGGTGAGATGAATGGAGAGATGGAGGTACAGCGGGGGAAATACATATTGAATGCGCCAAAATTTTTTTCAGTAAATATATTTCCAATGAGGCTATTCACATAAAATATTCACCAGACATCAGTATTAACTCAAGAAATCTGCAAATATAAAGAATTCACAACACTAAAGTCCATAAATAAAGGTGTAATAAAGTGGAATAACACAGGAAAAAAGTATAGAACACGCTAAGAAAAAACATTTTTCTTAGGCAAGGTAAGGCAAGGAACCAATTGAAAGCTGTGCAAATTAATATCAGTTGGGTTAGTAAATTGATGGTCTATAAAAAGGTTTTCGTTACCAAGGTGTCACACAAGAAAGATCCCATGATGGGTAAAAGCAAAGAACTCTCCCAAGACCTTCAGAACCTTATTGTTGCTAAACATATTGATGGAATCGAATACAGACGTATTTCAAGACTTCTGAATCTTGTAGTAAGCACCATTGGGGCCATTATCCGCAAGTGGAAGCAACATCACTCCGTCATCAACCGGCCACGCACAGGAGCTCCTCGCAAGATTTCTGACCAGGGAGTCAGAAGAATAGTCAGAACAGTAGCCCAAGAGCCAAGGACCACTCAGAAAGAGCTCCAGAAACACTTGGAGGCAGCAGGTGCCATCGTCACAGAGAAATCAATAGGCAATGCACTCCACCGCCATGGCCTCTGTACACGCTCACCCCACAAGACTCCATTACTAAAGAAAAGGCATGTCAAAGCTTGTTTACAGTTTGCTACAACTCATTTCGACAATCCTATGAAATAATGGGAGAGTGTAGTCTGGTCAGACGAGAGCAAAATTTAACTTTTTGGCTGTCATACTACACACCATGTTTGGAAAAGAAATGGCACTGCACATCACCCTAAAAACACCATACCAACAGTGAAGTTTGGAGGTGGAAGCATCACGGTGTGAGGCTGTTTTTCATCACATGGTACTGGCAGATTCATATAATTGAAGGAATGATGAATGGAGCCCTTTACCAGGAGAATCTTGAGGAGAATCTGCTGCCATCCAACCAGATGTGGGTGGACCTTCCAGCAGGACAATTATCCAAAGCATACAGCAAAGGGAACGCTCAATTGGTTTCAGAGAAAAAAAAAAAAATCAAGGTTTTTGAATGGCCCAGTCAATCACCTGACTTGGATCCAATTGAACAAGATTTAAAGACAATACGTTTAGAAGAATGGGCCAAAATCACACTTGAATACTGCGGCTGATTAATTTGTTCATACAGGAAATGTCTTGAAGCTGTCATTACAAACAAAGGATTCTCCACTAAGTATTAAATAAATTTCAGTTCGTGTGTTCAATACTTTTTTCCTGTGTCATTCCTCTTTATTACACATAACTTCATTTATGGACTTTAATGTTTGGATTTCTTTATATGTGTGGATTTCTTGAGTTAATACCAAAGTCTGGTGAAAATTTCATGTGAATAGCCTCATTGGGAATATATTTACTGAAAAAAATGTTGACACGTTCAATACTTATTTCCCCCACTGTATATGGTTGATTGATTAGAAGAGGAAAAGGAATGAAGAGGTTAAGGTATGGAATGGTGAAATCAGTAGTGTTAAGGATGGATGGATGGAATAGGGGAATAATGGGTGAAACATTAACAGAACTGGAGATATAGGATAATAATACAGAGACTGAGCTATAGAGTGGTGGGATGGAGAGATGGATATATATAGGATAGTGAAGTGGAAGGTGTAAAGGATAGAGAGATAGAGATATATTGGGGGAATGGAAGGTGAAAAATAAGGTAAAGAGATTAAGGTATAGAATGGCAGAATAGATGATAAAATGGATGGGAGATGGAGCTATTGGACAGTGTATTGGAAAGTGACAAGCCTGGAGCTATGGAAGTATAGGATGGTAGAACAATGTAGGTATGGGTTGATGGGATGGAGGGTGAAAATGATGGGAGGATAGAGCAATAGTATGAAAGGATTTAGAGGTTGAGATATAGGTTAGTGAAACGGAGATAAAAGGACAGTGGAATGGAATGTGAAAATGCTGGATAAATGGAGACAAAGGATCCAGGGTACAGTAAAACAGTAATGATGAGGCAGATGGGAAAAGAATGCAGATAAAGAGGGGTGGAGGGAATGGAGTACTTGCAGAACCAAAACAAAAGCTGAAGTGCAGACTGCTGAAGAATGAGATGGTGATAGTATGGTAGTTTTGATTAGGGTATTGATCAAGCCCTGGTGAGTACCAGGTGAAGCTCTCAATCACAGCATGCCACACACCAATTTCTTCTAAAAAAAGAAGAAAAAAAAGCAGAGCTGAGATTTTTGTCCAGTCAAAAAGATTTGTAAAAAAAAAAAAAAAAAAAAAAAAAAACTTATTTTTGCAAGTGCATAAGAAATACAATACAAGGCCTCATCTTCCTTTACCTCATGCCGAGGTTGGTATCAAGGGATGCCACTAAGGTCGAACTGAAATATTAACTCATCTCTCCTTCCCTCTCTCTCTAGGTTCAGGTTAACTTGCCAGAAGATCATTGCTCATAAACTGTTTGACTATGTAGTGTTGGCCTTCATCTTCCTCAACTGCATCACAGTGGCCCTTGAAAGACCCAGGATTCACCAGGGAAGTCTGGTAGGATTTTGTTTCTTTCTTTATCCATTCAACAATTGACATAGTCAGGGAAAAATTATGACTTTAAATCCCTAAGATGCCCATGCCAGAAGTCTAAGAGGACATAATTGGCTCTGCTTTTTGGGTGCAAAATATGGTCTTCCTCTATTCCTGTTAATCAGGACGTAATCATAAATACCTGTGGGCGTATGTTAGCTCATGTACTGTATATGGGAAAGAAGGGAGTTAGTGCTATCGTTCAGGATAAAACTGGGTAACATTCTCCTCTAAAAGGCACTCACGGCTGAGTTTCAATTCAGTTCAATGAAGACCTGAAAAAGGAAGCAAGGTAAATGAATTAAGAAGCATGTTTCCAGCAGGACAGAGGATAACCGGTGATATATACAAGTGACCAACCTGTTCTCTGTGGAACGTATTGGAACAGCAAGGCCAGTTTGTGATCAAATGATGAATATGAGATGATATATCAAAATCAGCAGTCAGGAGCATTCTGGAAAAGCAAATTCTAGCCATTCTACAAATCAATAAATATGGAGGTCTAGAATTCTTCAAAGATGTACAAATCTTGACTATTTTTTTAAAATAAAAGGGTCTTGAAATGGATAGTTCTTTATAATGTACTGTCCTATTCCAGAACTGGGTGGAACTGAGAATGTAGAATTAATTGTCAAGGAGTTACAAATAAAAAACAGAGGGAATTGTAGAACTGGGTGCCATTCCAGAACTCTGCAGATCTGGTGATTGGAAATTCTTAACTAGAATGTTTTGAAAGAATTGCTCAAATGGAGAATTCTAGAATAATTCTAGAATGATTGTAGAATCCTGTAACATGTAGAATTCTAGAAAAAGAATTCTAGAATTGGCTTTCCAGAACTCAACAAATATATCTATTTCAAATTTTTAAATGGAGAATTTTATAATCGCTGCCTTTCCAATCTTGCCTTATAAAACTCTAGAATTTATCGACAAAAAAGTTCTAGATACGTGCTGTTAGTTATGTTCTTCTTGGTGTACTCAGCATGACTTCTCCATGCTGACATTTACATGGTCCCTTATCCTGAATAATAAAGGCAGGATATTATTCACCCACTTCCCTCTAAGAATGCTGCCATTTTGTTCTGTTTCTGCTCTGTTATTTGCTGAAAACTGCTCCATTTTACTGTTATTGGGACTGTAGAAGAGACGTCAAAGAGAAGATAATTGTGTTCTGCTCTTTCTTTCTTTCTTTTTTTTACCTATAGGAGCGAGTCTTTCTCACCATCTCTAACTACATCTTCACTGCCATCTTTGTAGCTGAGATGACGGTCAAGGTAAATACACCACTACACTTGTTCAAACTTCTGTCTGTTTGCATCAACCAATTTAGATCAGTTACATGGGCTTCCAGCTGTGTCTGTGACAATGCTTGCCAGTTTTCTGAAAGAAAAGCATCTTTAATTCTATCTTTTTATAGACTAGGCTGTATGGCTCTTGAAATTATTTATTCATGCATGAATGTCAGTTTCAAGCTTTAAATATCTTTTTTAATAGTCTGAAGTCATGTATAATTTAGGCATGCTGCCACACTCCAGGGTTTCTCAGTGAAATGGACTTACTTATGGAAGAACTCACAAATATTGCAGGAATGATAATGAAAAAAAAAAAAAAACATGAGTGAGCCTTGTCTCATTAAAGAAATAGTTCAGCCAAAAGTGAAATATATACAACTTACCCACTGAATAAAAATGTAGTCAAGTAGCAAAAACGTTTTAACATTTGCTAACATCTAAGAGAAGCTTATAGGCTCAAATTTAACATCATTTAACATCAAATTTAACATCATGGCCCTTGAAAGACCCAGGATTCACCAGGGAAGTCTGGTAGGATTTTGTTTCTTTCTTTATCCATTCAACAATTGACACAGTCAGGGAAAAATTATGACTTTAAATCCCTAAGATGCCCATGCCAGAAGTCTAAGAGGGCATAATTGGCTCTGCTTTTTGGGTGAAAAATATGGTCTTCCTCTATTCCTGTTAATCAGGACGTAATCATAAATGCCTGTGGGTGTATGTTAGCTCATGTACTGTATATGGGAAAGAAGGGAGTTAGTGCTATTGTTCAGGATAAAACTGGGTAACATTCTCCTCTAAAAGGCACTCGCGGCTGAGTTTCAATTCAGTTCAATGAAGACCTGACAAAAGGAAGCAAGGTAAACGAATTAAGAAGCATGTTTCCAGCAGGACAGAGGATAACCGGTGATATATACAAGTGACCAACCTGTTCTCTGTGGAACGTATTGGAACAGCAAGGCCAGTTTGTGATCAAATGATGAATATGAGATGATATATCAAAATCAGCAGTCAGGAGCATTCTGGAAAAGCAAATTCTAGCCATTCTAGAAATCAATAAATATGGAGATCTAGAATTCTTCAAAGATGTACAAATCTTGACTATTTTTTTTTAAATAAAAGGGTCTTGAAATGGATAGTTCTTTATAATGTACTGTCCTATTCCAGAACTGGGTGGAACTGAGAATGTAGAATTAATTGTCAAGGAGTTACAAATAAAAAACAGAGGGAATTGTAGAATACAATTGAATAAAATACGTGCCTAAATTTCCAAACACTCTGCTAACTCACTTGAGCAGAAAGTGATTTTGGACTTAAAATGGGTGCTATGACTGTTTTTAGTTCTATGGATATTTTTAGTCTCATATGTCATAGCCTACAGTGTCTGACACAATATAATTAAGTCTGTTTGAACAGCTAAACAAGCAGCTCTTAGTAAAATTTATTTTTTTGATTGATTGCCATAGTCTTTTAGCTACAGTTATAAACTTAAGATTGTCATTTGAGAAACATGTCTTGACTTATCAACCACTGGTAAGAGAAAAGGTTTGAGATTTTGATTTATTTTCTGAATTTGGCATCTGGGAAAACCCATCATAAGGGTTTTTTTCTGAGTTTGACAGCTCTACTTTAAAAAAACATAAATACATTTTACCAAATATTTTTTATTCAGCTTATATTCAAACCTTACCTTGGCTGTCTTCCTGCAAAGAATTCTAAAATGCAAGTTTCTCAGTTTTCACTTTACCTGAGATGTATACAAATAAGACACAAATTGTACTTTAGGAAAGGCTGTAGTTCTCAGAATTACAGTGGATAAAAAAAGGCTACACATCACCTACAACTAGGAAGATGTCAGAAAAATCCTACAGAAACAGCTCATATTTTTTGGAGTTTAATCAGAATCATTTCATTGATGACAGGTATATGATAATTACTTTTGAACAGGAGTTTGATTGGTTAATTTGATTGGTTAATTCCAAAGACAGTCACATGCCCTACTATACAAAGGGCATTCATAATTGTGCTACCAGATTATTGTAAATTTTAAAATGTTTCTACTTGCTTTTCCATTTGCATTTTGTTGGTTGCAATATCACAATACAGATGGAACATGTGGAGCAAAGATCTGGCATTATTTATCTTAGTTTCTTTTTTTTTCTTTACATCATACAAACTTTCACAGGGGTGTGCATACTTTTTATCCACTACATATATAGAATAAAATATCTAATTTTGACCATATGAAAGGTTTCCCAGCCCATCACACTTACTGGTCTATGCTAACATGTCCATGCTTCTTTCTGAATGTTCATGTGGTGGACTATACACTAGAAGATTGTAGATCATGAAATCTAAAATGATGTCTTCTAGATTTACTGATTAGCAGTGCATCCATCTCCCTTCCGCTCATTTTTTTCCCTCTCCTCCCCTCTCCCCCATCCTCCATTGCAGATGTGTAATTAGCTGACGATGGTATTAATTACTCCATTAATTTCTCATAGGCATTCAATCATGTGTCTGTTCTGTTCTCTGGGTTTCTCTGACTCACTTCATTACGAGCCTAACAGAGTCTGTCATTAACAAGTTGTGTGAGAGACAGAGACAAGCCTCAGAGAGCAATAAATGGCCCAATTTACATGTAGGCATAAATGATGTGAATATCAATATCTGAATAACAAACCAGATCCCACATTTATTTATTTATTTATTTACAGTGAGGGAAAAAAGTATTTGATCCCTTGCTGATTTTGTACGTTTGCCCACTGACAAAGAAATGATCAGTCTATAATTTTAATGGTAGGTTTATTTGAACAGTGAGAGACAGAATAACAACAAGAAAATCCAGAAAAACGCATGTCAAAAATGTTATAAATTCATTTGCATTTTAATGAGGGAAATAAGTATTTGACCCCCTCTCAATCAGCAAGATTTCTGGATCCCAGGTGTCTTTTATACAGGTAACGAGCTGAGATTAGGAGCACACTCTTAAAGGGGGTGCTCCTAATCTCAGTTTGTTACCTGTATAAAAGACACCTGCCACAGAAGCAATCAATCAATCAGATTCCAAACTCTCCACCATGGCCAAGACCAAAGAGCTCTCCGAGGATGTCAGGGACAAGATTGTAGACCTACACAAGTCTGGAATGGGCTACAAGACCATTGCCAAGCAGCTTGGTGAGAAGGTGACAACAGTTGGTGCGATTATTCGCAAATGGAAGATACACAAAAGAACTGTCAATCTCCCTCGGCCTGGGGCTCCATGCAAGATCTCACCTCGTGGAGTTGCAATGATCATGAGAACAGTGAGGAATCAGCCCAGAACTACACGGGAGGATCTTGTCAATGATCTCGAGGCAGCTGGGACCATAGTCACCAAGAAAACAATTGGTAACACACTACGCCGTGAAGGACTGAAATCCTGCAGCGCCCGCAAGGTCCCCCTGCTCAAGAAAGCACATATACATGCCCGTCTAAAGTTTGCCAATGAACATCTGAATGATTCAGAGGACAACTGGGTGAAAGTGTTGTGGTCAGATGAGACCAAAATGGAGCTCTTTGGCATCAACTCAACTCGCTGTGTTTGGAGGAGGAGGAATGCTGTCTATGACCCCAAGAACACCATCCCCACCGTCAAACATGGAGGTGGAAACATTATGCTTTGGGGGTGTTTTTCTGCTAAGGGGACAGGACAACTTCACCGCATCAAAGGGACGATGGATGGGGCCATGTACCGTCAAATCTTGGGTGAGAACCTCCTTCCCTCAGCCAGGGCATTGAAAATGGGTTGTGGATGGGTATTCCAGCATGACAATGACCCAAAACACACGGCCAAGGCAACAAAGGAGTGGCTCAAGAAGAAGCACATTAAGGTCCTGGAGTGGCCTAGCCAGTCTCCAGACCTTAATCCCATACAAAATCTGTGGAGGGAGCTGATGGTTCGAGTTGCCAAACGTCAGCCTCCAAACCTTAATGACTTGGAGAAGATCTGCAAAGAGGAGTGGGACAAAATCCCTCCTGAGATGTGTGCAAACCTGGTGGCCAACTACAAGAAACGTCTGACCTCTGTGATTGCCAACAAGGGTTTTGCCACCAAGTACCAAGTCATGTTTTGCAGAGGGCTCAAATACTTATTTCCCTCATTAAAATGCAAATCAATTTATAACATTTTTGACATGCGTTTTTCTGGATTTTTTTGTTGTTATTCTGTCTCTCACTGTTCAAATAAATCTACCATTAAAATTATAGACTGATCATTTCTTTGTCAGTGGGCAAACGTACAAAATCAGCAAGGGATCAAATACTTTTTTCCCTCACTGTATTTAAAATGATTTTATTAATTTTTTTCTAATTTTCCTGTGCAATATGCTAATAAGATTGCTAGGTAGGTAGTGTGTGGGAAGTCCACCAGCTGTGAACAGTAGGATCGCCAGAGATGATCTCATTGTACACCATTGAGTTCATTTTCGTTTGATGAGAATGACTGATCAAGCCGTGTTTTCTGCAAGTAGGCCTGACTGTAAATGTATCTTTGAAATAGTGAATTTATGATAGGTCTAGAAACATATAAATATATAGTTGAAATAAAATCGGCAAAGTATTGCAGTTCTGCCTGAAAAAGTTTCTTTCCTATCATTTCTCTGGGCATCTCTCCATGACACTGATATTGTTGGATGATCAAGTGAGATGTAAAATGCATTATACAATAAATAAATAAATAAATAAACATGAAACAGAAACTCAAATGGAAAAAAAGTTAATCTGTGAATGTGCCTCTTGTTGAGAAAGATTTCAAGAAAGATTGCTTCTTGACACTGTTATGCGTTTTAATGCTAAAATTCAGCCCTTCTGTTTTCACAATTCCGTTTTTGTAGATCGGTAGTGTGCAGCATCCAGCATAGCTCCTACTGGTCATATCATGTCCACTCTGGGTTTAAGGAATGAGAGGAAAGAGTCCCATTGGTGTCATGTTTTATTTCTTTCTATCATCTGCATCTGCTTCTCTCTCATCCTTTCATTCTCTGTGCCTTACATAAGTTTTTGCCTGAGCCCTTATGGCATTCTGTCAAAATGACAGCAGACGCCTCTTCCCCCCAACTCATAAAACTTGTCATATTTTTTTTTGAAAACGTGTATAAAATGTGAAATAATACACCAGTCCCCCCCTCCCTCCCTCCCCTCTCTCTCTCAGGTGGTTTCAATGGGTTTGTATCTGGGAGATCGTGCATACCTGCGCAGCAGTTGGAACATTCTGGATGGTTTCCTTGTCTTTGTGTCTCTGATTGACATTGTAGTATCGATGGCGGGAGGAGCCAAGATCCTGGGTGTGCTACGTGTCCTACGGCTACTCAGAACCCTGCGTCCCCTCAGGTACAGAGCGCCATGAAACTGTTGTCTATAATCAATAGATAAATATTAATTTTATAAATAATTCACAAAGTGAACACTTGCATGGGAAAAGCAGCATATCTGGGCCAGTAACAAACGTTCCTGTAATGTTATACATACTTGTCATGTCACAGCAAACCAGTGACTACATTTCCCATCCTGCACTGCGGCCAACTAACATGGCCACCATGGACTACACTTCCCACACACACACACACGTTCACCTTCTCCGGAATTCTAATCACACACACCTGTTTCCAATCTCACGTACACTCACACCACAGTATATAACTATGACTTAGTGTAGTATTGAGTTTAACTCACTTACCAAGCAGTTGTTATTTGTTCCCGTTTCTTGACTCTGAGTATTGTCTCACCCTATTTATGCCTGTTTGCCGATCACCTGACCTTTTGCACGTTTTTGGACCACGCTTTGGATTACTGATTTGGATTTGTCTGCCTTTATCTGTTTTAATAAAACTGTTTAACTGCACTTGCATCCGTCCTAATCTCCTTTAGTGAGTAACGTGACAATACTACACTGCAAATATTCCCTTTAATAAGAGATAATACCTGCAGTAGCCTATAGTAATAACACTTAATAATATAGTAATAATACTGAATCATTATTTTGAGACCTACTGTATAAACTGCAGCAATGTACCAGCTAGTTTTATTTATATTTGATAGATACAGGATAACTGTCATGTAATGAGAATGTAGACCTTTAAGAGCTTTATTGAAAGAGCTATATTGAGTTAAGAGCTTTATTGAAGAGATGGGCAGGCAAATCCAAATCGAAAGGCAAAATCGTGGTCAAAAACAAGCGAGGAGTCAGGCCATCTGCAAACGGGCATTAACTGGGCTAGTACAAGAATCAAGACACGAGAACAGGATCAAAACCATGAAACAAAAACAAAAAAAGAGACTCAAATTGCTTAGTACAGGTGTGGCAAGAAGACACCGAAACACTCACAGTACTTCGCGCAGAACAAAGACAGACGAGAGGTTTAAATATTTAATGAAATCAAACGTAAAACATAAACAGCTGTGAATAATAATGACACGTGAGGGAGACATCCAATAATGTAACAGGGGCGGAGACAGGACATAAACCATTACAAAACACATGTAGAAAGACACTGAAAAACCCTGAAGTGCGTGCTGTTGCGCTTTGGGCAGTTGAGCGCGCTGCTCCCTCCGGCACTTAGCGCGAGGCGAAATCCATGATAGACATAACAATAATGCTGGTGTATAGCAAATGTTTCACAAAATTATATGTTCAGAAAAGCATATTGTAATGTAATGTATTATCATATCAATAAATGATAGCATACAAGAATAAGAACATTAATATAAACCTGTGTTAAATTTATCTCTGCTACTGTTATAAAAAATTAAGAAATTACTTTTGACTAATCAGTGTTTTGACAATTCAGCTATGAAGCTTTGTATAATACCTATGTTGGTCAAAATTAATCACATTTTCCCCCTAATAAGTTATTGGTGTATTATTTACATTTTTTAAATATTCTCTGAAACTGAGTAATAATCGATGTATTAGAGGATTCTAGTTGTTATGGGGACATGCAGGAAGTGTGGAAAAAGCATTTACAGTGCCTTCCACTAATATTGGCACCCTTTGTAAATATGAGCAAAGAAGAAAAAATCTCATTATTGTATTGAACTTTTTGTTCATTTGTTTAAAATACTCTGCTCTCATGGATATCAAACAATTGCAAAAACAACACAGGTTTATCCCCCCAAAAAATCTTTGTTAAATATAGGTGTGCAACAATTACTGGCGCCCCTATGAATTCATATGAGAAAAATATATTTGAAGTATATTCCCATTGATATTTTAGTTTTTTTAGAACACCTGGGTGACTAAGAACATGACATTGTTCAACCATGACTTCCTGTTTCACAGAGGAATAAATATAAGGTAACACAGGCTAAATTCCCTTAGTCATTCATAACAATGGATAAGACCAAGGAATATAGCTGTGACGTTCAGCAAAAGGTAGTTGAGCGTCACAAAATGGGAAGTAGCTATAAGAAAATAGCACAAGCATTGAAAATGCCTATTTCCACCATCAGGAAAATAATTGTTAGTTCTTGTTTATAATAAAAGTCCAGACAACTGGAAATGTTATGAATCAACCTAGAATTGGACATGTGTCTATATTGTCTCAACGTACTGTGAAGAGGATGGTTCGAGTGGCCAAAAAATCTCCAAGGAGAATTGCAGAAGTTAGTTGCATTTTGGGGTCTCCAAAACTTCAATCTGAAGTCACCCACATAAACACAAGTTGTTTGGAAGGGTTTTAAGAAAAAAGCATCTACTCTCATTGGGTTCTGTGGTCATATGAAACCAAAATAGAGCTTTTTGGTAATAAATACCAGAGGTGGTTTTGACACACACACAGAGGTAGCCATAGGATAAGTATCTCATACCCACGGTTAAATATGGTGGTGGCTCTTTAATGTTTTGGGGCTGTTTTTCTGCCAGAGGACCTGGACATTTTGTTCAGATTTATGGCATCATGGACTCTATCAAATATCAACAGATATTAAGTGAAAACCTGACTTCCTCTGCCAGAGAGCTTATAATGGGCCATGGTTGGATCTTCCAGCAGGACAAAATATGATTTGCTGACCACAATATAAAGGTCCTGCCATGGCCATCCTAGTCCCCTGACTTGAACCCCATAGAAAAGCTGTGGGGTGAATTGAAGAGGAGAGTCCACCAACATGGGCCTTGAAATTTGAAGGATTTGGAGAGATTCTGAATGGAGGAATGGTCTCAGATCCCTTGCCATGTATTCTCCAACCTCATCAGTCAGTATAGGAGATGATTCAGAGCTGTTATCTTGGCAAAGGGTGCCAATAATTGTTGCACACCTATATTTAACAAAGATTAAGTTTTTTTTTTTTCAATGGTTTGATATCCATAAGAACAGAGTATTTTTGTGAATGTTTTGAACAAAAGATCAAACGGTTAAACAATAAAGACAATTTTTTACAGCCTTCTTTGCTCATATTTTCCAAGGGTGGAGGGCACTGTAAGTGACTTTTTGGGCCAGCATGCATTCATTTATATACATTAGACATGTGCTAGCATGACAGAAAGCTAAATAAGCCACTGTTTTACTAAAGCTAGCTTTAGATACAGGACATCTACCTCCAACCACCTCCAATTACATTTTACTGTATATTTTTCCATATAAAGCCACCTTTATTTAGCATTAGTTTAGCTAGCATGTGAAATATTAACTTTAGTAGCTTCATACACAAACCCCAATAGCATAACTCAACTAGCATCATAGATGCTATAAACATAGATAGCTAAGAAGGTGTCATTTTTTGAACTGACTCAATAATCCATTCTAAATACTTCTCTTAAACCATCATTAAGGAAGAATTCAATGCTTCTTAATGTACATTTGAAGTTTTTAACTACAGCCTTGTTTGTTCTCAGAGCTGCCTTTTTTTGAGGTGTATATCTGAGGCAGCTGCTGGCATTCTGTAGCAAATTCATCCCTGTCCACTCAAATGAAACGTTTTAATATGAAGCTTCTGCTCCAGTCTGCACCTGCTCTTTGTGTGTGTGTGTGTGTGTGTGTGTGTGTGTGTGTGAAACCTGAAGTAGCCCAGATAAAAGAAAGATAATGCTAAAAGCAGAATGAATTGTACTTTCATTTGAGCTTATGCCAATACAGATAGAGTTAAATAAGAGTAACTAATAACATATTTAATACGTTTAACCTGATATCTGCAAAAATCATGGCATTAAAAGCGTTTAGCAATAAATGTTTAAATACATAGAATATAGACTGTACCTGCCATGTCCCAACATGTTTAATTCCTTTTATACCATGTCAATCTGCCAACAATTAAAATTTGTAATTTTTTATTTAGCAAGGCATACTTAATGGTGTCCACACAGCAAGTTATTTCCTATAATCACCTTGCTGAAAAAAACAAAATAAAAATCATCACAGAAATTCTAATGGTTTCCACTACAAATACCATTACAAACCATCAGTTAACCATTAAAACCATTACCATTATTGGTCCTTAATGATATCCATAGACATAACATGCAACCAGTAGAATACAACAAATTACCAGTAGGGACCCACAGGGACCATTAGAGTTTCCATTAAAACCAACAAATTCTATGAGGGTTTCTATTGTTTTTCTTTTCTTTTCTGCCAGGGCACATACATTATAGCAGCTATAAACATTCTCCATTTTTCTTTCTCTGTCTTTACGTTAATAAAACAAACAGGAAGTCCTCTGTCCTGAAGACTTTCCCGTGGTGGAAAACGTCTGGGTTACGAATGTAACCCTGTTCCCTGAGAAGAAAATGAGACATTCTGTTAGCTGAATGCTGCGGGAAGCACCCTCACACGTGACCGGTATCTGAAGCTTGTGTAACATCATGCCTATTTATAGGCCTGCTGTGATCAGGTGACGCGGCAATTAAGCGCGTTGCGTGTTTTATAAACGAAACCTGTGAACCGCGCCTTCAGCCTCTATTATCTGAAGCAAAGACGCAATTCACAGGCATCCCCCAGTATGACAAAGCTACGAAACGACTTATTCCCTTCTCAGGGAACAGGGTTACATGCGTAACCCAGACGTTCCCTTTCAGAGGGAACTCCACGTTGCATTAGCTGAACGCTGTAGAAATTAAAATACCAACTCCATCATACTGATGGTACGGCCTGTTCAAAAAGATCAGAGCCCTAGGGTCACTGCAAGACACTCGAGCCCGGGGCAGAATGTATATCCAGGCTGTAAAATCGAATGAATGTGTGTGACATAGACCACCCTGCCACAGCACACACATCCTGTAAGGATACCCCTTTGGACAAAGAATGCGAGGAGGTGACCCCCCTAGTGGAATGAAAGATGTGCTGCTTCAACACAGCATCACCTCTACTGTCGCCGCCAAAGCCGAGCAGCAGCTGCTCTGACTTACGCCACTGGCTGGAGCGGTAGACGTAAGTACAGAGAGCCCTTACTGGACACAGTCAGTGAAGTTTCTCTTGTTCCGTTATGAGGAACGGAGGAGGAAATCCTGCAACACTTCTGGCACTTCAGGAATATAATCCGACCTAGGATACAGGAAGGCCTTGGATAATCCAGGAGTAAAGTCAAGGCAGGAAGGGGCAACAGAGAGCTTGTAGATCTCCTACTCGCTTGAGAGATGTCAGGGCCAGCAGAAGAGCTACCTTTAGAGTCAGAAGCTTCTCAGAGGCTGACTCTAAGGGCTCAAATGCGGCACCTGACAGACCTTCCAGGACCACAGAAAGGTCCCAGGAAGGTATGCGTGGTCTGCAGATGGGCCTCAGCTGCCTGACACCACACATAAACCTCGAAGTTAGAGGATGTTGCCTCACTGAGGCTCCATCAATAGGGACATTCCTCACACCACGAGACAAAAAGTTGCCACTTGAGTGCATACAGTTTCATCATGGATGGCATTCTAGCATTCAACATGGTCGCTACAATCTCAGTTGTGAGACCAGAATCTATTAACTGGTGCCCCTCAGGGGCCAGAACCACAGTTTCCATAGTTCCAGCTGAGGGTGATAAATCATGAGACAGTAGATCCCTGAGGACTGGAATCGCCAAAGGAGTGCCGTCTAGCAGGGATATTGTCTCTGATAACCATATTCGAGCTTGCCAATAAGGTGCTACTACCAGCAGACATAAATAGTCCTGGCAAACTCTCAGTAGAACTTGTGGGAGCAGAGCAATCAGGGGAAAAACATATAGATGTGACCTCGGCCACATGTGCACCATGGCATCCAGCCCTAATGGTGCGGGTGGAGTGAGGGCGAACCACAGTGGGCAGTGTGTTGTCTCCTTGGAGGCGAACACATCCACTTCTGCTTGGCCAAACCTCCACCATATGGACTTCACTACTTGTGGATGGAGCCACCAATCCCTGGGCCTCAGCCCCTGCCTCAACAGGATGTCTGACCCCACATTCCAGTTGCCCAGAATGTACATTGCACTCAGTGACAAAAACTTTCCCTCTGCCCACAGAAGAATTAGTTGCGCCTGCCTGAAAAGGGAACGTGAACATAATCCTCCCTGGTGGTCGATATATGAGACCACCGCTGTGTTGTGTCAACACATTGTGACCTCTCAATTGAGGAAGAAAGAATTTCAGTGCTTGAAATATTGTCTGTATTTCTAGGCAATTTATATGCCACTCCAGATGAGGGCCACTCTAGTGGTTTCGTCCTCAGATGAAACCCCCAACTTTTCAGCCACCACTGAAACGGTTTCCTGTGGAATAGGACCAAAGGTATGACGTTGGCTGCTGCTGCCATAAGCTCCAACAGTCTCTCGTAGAGACTGGAGGGGATGCCAAGATCCAGCTTGAGCTTGCTCAATGTTGACAGGATTGACCCTATGCTTGTTGGGGATAGAAATGCCCTCATCCTTATAATCCCTATTAGAGTTGTCCACTGCACTGGAGAAAGGATACTTTTCTGAGGTTCAACCTGAGCCCCAAGCTCTTCATGTGGGCAAGAACAACATCTCGATGTTGAACCGCCAGTTCCCTGGATCGTGCAGGTTGTTTTGTACATGGATGCCCTGGAGTCACAATGGAGCCAGAATGACATCCATGCACTTTGTGAAGGTGCGAGGGGATAAAGCTAGCCTGAAGGGAAGAACCCGAATTTGGTATGCTTCGGCTCCAAATGCAAACCTCAGGAACTTCCTGTGACTGGACAATATCACAATTTCTATGTGGAAATATGCACATTTTAGATTGTCACAAACCAGTCCTCAAACTGAATCTGTGAAACGATAAGTTTGGGTGTCAGCATCTTGAACCTGTATGTCCGAAGAGTACAGTTCAGAAGTCGCAGATCTAAAATTAGCCGTGTACTCCCCTCTTTTTTGCAGACCAGGAAATAACAGCTGTAAGAACCTCCCTCCTTCGGGGAATGGGGTACATGTTCTATGGCCCCTTTATCCCTTTGTCCAAGAGGGATCTCACTTCCTGCGCTAACGTCGGGCTCTGCTCTGTGCTGACTACTGTGGTGAGCACACCTCTGAATTGGGGGTGTTGATCTCTGAATTGGACCCGGTAACCTTTTTCTGCGATAGACAGAACCCATGGAGACACATTTGGCAGTAGTTTCCACGCTACCAGACAATCTTTTAGTGAAGTTAACTTTTCCACATTCTGTTGGAGGGAAAGCATCAGATTTTCGTTGCCCTGTGACAGCTCGTTGACCAGAGAACACTGAAAACTTGGGACAGCCTTGGCTAGGGAAGGCCCTACAGTAGTACTTGGGGCTAACAACCTCATGTCCCCTTTATACCTCTTTCCATGGCCCCTCAGGACCGCTCCTCTTTTGTCTGCTTGGCCTTTATGACTATTCTCATATCAGATCTAGTTGCAGGTTGCAACTGTGGCCGCCCGATTCCCCTGGCTGTCTGCGGGGAGAGGCGGACTGCTGTACTTGTTTTCTGTGCCTCCCTCGCACTAGCACTGCCCCCAGCTCCACTCGTGGATGCTCAGGTGAACTTGACACAACAGGGAAGACTCTGGCTAAATGCTGCCGTATGTCGAGCTCACTCAGCAGGTCTGCTTGATAGGCCTGCAACACTGCCACTGTCTGCTGTGACCCACAAGCAAGACCCACTACTGCATAGGCCTTGCTCACCAATGCCCCGGTAGACAGAAAAGAAAAGAGATTTATCTTTTTTTTCTTTTTTTTTGAAAAGATAGAGAGGAAATGAAGACTCTTTTTGCGAGCATTACACAAACGACAGACATGCAGTCTCTCTGAAGACAATAAGGCTGACGGCATGGTTCACAGGTGTCGTTTATATATCACATGATGCGCTTAATTGCCAAATCACCTGATCATGACAGGCCTATAAATAGGCATGATGTTACACAAGAGTCAGATACCGGTCACTCGCGAGGTCACTTCCCACAGCATTCAGCTAATGCAAAGTGGAGTTCCCTTTGAAAGAAAACATACTCTTAGAAAGCACTGACACCAGAGACTCTTTCCATGTTAAACAAAAGTGTCTTCACAGAAAACCTGGCCATATCAACAATTCACGATTTTTCTTTGTTAAATACCAAGATGTTTTTGGATTTGTTATCAGTTTTATGTCTAGTGTTCACAATACAAATCCCTGTGAATAATCTGTTACTATAGAAATTATAACATATTTGAATGATCACATTAACATGCTGTATATCTTTGCTTTGAATTACAGCTGGATCCATCACATTTGAGTTCTGCATTCAACAGAAATTGTGTGTAATATTGTGCATGCAGGGTGATCAGCCGGGCTCCTGGACTGAAGCTGGTGGTCGAGACTCTCATCACGTCTCTAAAGCCCATAGGAAACATTGTGCTCATCTGCTGTGCGTTCTTCATCATCTTTGGCATCCTCGGCGTGCAGGTTGGAACCAGTTTATTTCTGTTAGTCTGAACTTTGCACACCCCGCCAAAAAAAAAACCCTCCCTCGAGCCTCATCTGCTATTTAATCATCTCTTTACTCACACTTCCTGCTCTGTGTCAAAACCCATCAGAGTGTTCATACTGATTGCTCTGTTTCTCGTGCATTCTCGACCTCCCCTTCCTCACTGTATTGGATCTCTCGGGCTGTAATGAATGCTGAAAGCTCATCTTCTAGTTCTCGTTCATACTGTACTCTTTAGAGCCTTGAGTTATTTTTCCTATCTTAACCTCAATATTGCATCTGAGGCCTTAATGAAACCTTGACTAATACAAATGTATGTGTGTGTGTGGGTGGTTCTGTGTGTGTGTTTCAGCTCTTCAAAGGGAAGTTCTATTATTGTGTTGGCCTGGATGTCAAGAATATCACCAATAAGTCTGACTGTCTGTTGGCTAAATACAAATGGGTTCATCACAAGTATAACTTTGACAACCTGGGGCAGGTACACAAAAGTTTTTTGGTTCGTCACAGAAATTCTAATGGATTCCATGACAAATACCATTAGAAACCATCAGTTAACCATTAAAACCATTACCAAATGTCAATGGTGTTCTATTGGTCCTTAATGGTATCCACTAGACATAACATGCCACAAATAGAAGGCAACAAATTACCAGTAGAGACCCACGGGGACCATTATAGTTTCCTTTTTTTTTTTTTTTTTTTCCAGCAGGGTGGAGTGTTCCCTTTGTGTTCCAAAAAACAAGCCATAGTTGGCTTGGCTATACTAAAGTATAAATGAGTGTGTAGGTGTGTGTATGGGGCCCTGCAATGGACAGGCGCCGCATCCAGGGTGTATTCCCGCCTCACACCCAGGCTTTGGATTCACTGCGACCATAACCAGGAAGAAAAAAAATCGATTACTGAAGATGAATGAAGATTTCGTTTAGTTTTAGTTTCCAGTGTAATGTTTTATTTGTATTTAGCGCCACCACTTTGGGATATCATTGGAAACCAAGAATGTATTTTTGTCTAAATGTTATGAGTTATTGTTGTCTAAATGTTATGAGTAATATTTTGTTAACATTCCTGTTTAATTAATTTTTTTTGTTTGTTTGGTCGTTTTTTTTTTTCTTTGTCTCTTTTATTTCTTTGTGGTTTTAGTTTTTTTTTTTTGTTTTTTTGTTTTGTTTGCATTTATTATCGTTTGTTTCTCTGGTCCTTCTTCACTTTGTTTTACATTATTTTTATTTTGTTTATTTTTGTGTGTTTCAAAATATTCCTTATTATTTCAGTTATTTTGGGGCAATATTTTTAAAAACTAAGTTTAAAAACTTTTTGCTTAGCTGTACAATTTTGTGTGTTTGTTTGTTTGTTTTATGTTGGTTATGTAGTTTTATTTGGTTGTTTGTTAGTAAGTTTGTTTTTGTCTTCAGTAACTATTTAATAAAATAAAATTAAAAAAACATTGCGCAAGTTTGCATTTCAGATACGAAGTTGTTTGTGTCTAAATCTTTTTTTCTTTTTTTCTGGTCTGTCTCCTTCCCCAGGCTCTGATGTCTCTATTTGTTTTAGCCTCTAAAGATGGTTGGGTCAATATAATGTACCATGGACTCGACGCAGTGGGAATAGACCAACAGGTAGGAGAGAGAGTTTTATATCACACACACACACACACACACACACACACACACACACACACACACACAGACATATGCAGGCCATCCCAGGACAATGGATTGAGGAAAATACAAGTGGAATGGTGTGATATGATAATGTAATATCACGCTTTTTGGTATTTGGGGATTTCTGCCTATACTGTCAAAGAAGATGACATTTCATGACATAAAGTGTAGTGGAAGTTTGATTATTAAATCATTTGGTTAGAGAAACTACTACAGTATTTTTTAAAACTCTGAAAAATCTGATTGAACAAACTGTTCATGAATGAATCTGATGTCATTTCATTTTTAGATATCTGCAGTGGGGGAAACACTGTAAGTATTGAACGTGTCAACATTTTTTTCAGTAAATATATTTCCAATGAGGTTATTAACATGAAGTTTTCACCAGACTTTGGTATTAACTCAAGAAATCCACACTTATAAACAAATTCAAACATTAAAGTCCATAAATTAAGTTATGTGTAATAAAGAGTAATGACACAGGATAAAACTATTGAACACACTAACTGAAATTTGTTTAATACTTAGTGGAGAAGCCTTTGTTTGTAATGACAGCTTCAAAATGCTTCCTGTATGAAGAAATTAATCGGCCGCAGTATTCAGGTGTGATTTTGGCTCATTCTTCTAAACATATTGTTTTTAAATCTTGTTCAATTGGATTCAAGTCAGGTGACTGACTAGGCCATTCTAACGCCTTGATTTTTTTTCTCTGAAACCAACTGAGAGTTTCGTTTGCTGTATGCTTTGGATCGTTGTCCTGCTGGAAGGTCCACCCACGTCTCATCTTCATCATCATGGTGGATGGCAGCAGATTCTTCTGAAGAATCTCCCGGTAAAGGGCTCCATTCATCGTTCCTTCAATTATATGAATCTGCCAGTACCATGCGATGAAAAACAGCCCCACACCATGATGCTTCCACCTCCAAACTTCACTGTTGGTATAGTGTTTTAAGGGTGATGTGCAGTGCCATTTCTTCTCCAAACATGGTGTGTAGTATGACAGGAAAAAAAGTTCAATTTTGCACTCGTCTGACCAGACTACACTCTCCCAGTATTTCATAGGATTGTCGAAATGAGTTGTAGTAAACTTTATACGAGCTTCAACATGCCTTTTCTTTAGTAATGGAGTCTTTTGGGGTAAGCGTGAGCAGTGGAGTTTTCTATTGTTTCTATTGCCTATTGTTTTCTCTGTGACAATAAAACCTGCTGCCTCCATGTGTTTCTGGAGCTCTTTCCGAGTGGCCCTTGGCTCTTGGGCTACCCTTCTGACTCCCTGTTCAGAAATCTTGTGAGGAGCTTCTGTGTGTGGCCTGTAGATGATGGAGTGATGTTGCTACCACTTGTGGATAATGGCCCCAATGGTGCTTACTGGAAGATTCAGAAGTTTTGAAATACGTCTGTATTTCAAAACTGTATTTCAAAACGTCTGTATTCCATCAATATGTTTAGCAACAATAAGGTTCTGAAAGGCTTGGGAGAGCTCTTTGCTTTGTAAGAAAAGCCTTTTTATAGACCATCAATTTATTAACCCAGCTGATATTAATTTGCACAGATAGGGGGTATAATTACTTATGCATTTCAGCTGGTTCCTTGCCTTACCTTGCCTTGGAGAACTGCTTTTTCTTAGCATGTTCAATACTCACTCCACATAACTTTATTTATGAACTTTAATGTTGTGAATTCTTTATATTTCTGGATTTCTTGAGTTAATACTGATGTCTGGTGAATATTTCATGTGAATAGCCTCATTGGAAATATATTTACTGAAAAAAATGTTGACGCGTTCAATACTTATTTCCCCCACTGTATAAACTCTTAAAAAAGCTCTTCTTATTTAGATGGTTAAAGTTTCCAGCTTGGTTCTTTTATGTTCTACTTAGAACCCTCTCTCCAGTGACAAACTAAAGAATCCTATACCCTACTAGATGGATGAAAATTTTTTATTTTCCTTTAGCCTTTTCCTTCACCTGTTCTGTTTCATTCCTCCTCTCCTCTCCACCCCTCTCCTGTCTTCTCCTATCTTCTGTTGCTGCTATTTTTTTTTTACCCCGTCTTGTCTGTCTCCCAGCCGGTGACCAACAACAACCCGTGGATGCTGCTGTACTTCATCTCGTTCCTACTCATCGTCAGTTTCTTCGTGCTGAACATGTTCGTTGGCGTGGTGGTGGAGAACTTTCACAAGTGCCGGCAGCACCAGGAGGTCGAGGAGGCCAAAAGGAGGGAGGAGAAGAGGCTCAGGCGAATGGAGAAGAAGAGACGGAGTAAGCAAGGGAGGGTGTGGAAAGACAGAGGGTTCTGTTTCTGTTATTATAGCATGTGCTTAAAAACAAGGCATAAACCTCAGCACATTATATGAAATAATTTCCTCTGATTACCTTTAAGAACTGAGTGTATGCACTGGAGCAGAGTGATATTTTCATAATAACATACAATTAGATTTCACTTACAGAATTTAGGTTCAGTTTTAGTAGGACAAACAACCTGCTGACTGACAGAACCTACAGCAAATATATTTTCAGTTTTTCTGTGACTAGATTGTGTATTGATATTTTAGTGCAAAAGCAAAGAATACAAGTGCACATGTTTTTATTTTAAATGCCAACAGCCCAAAATCCACAATACAAGAAGTTAAATATAAAGGTATCATGCCACAATAGAGGTCAAAAAGCATTAAAGAGAACATTTGCAGGTCAGTTATGAATTTAGGTAGAATGATAAAGAGAGCTTCTTTTCCTGCAGCATGTTGGTTTCCCAAAATATAAATACTATCAAATATAATATTCATGGTAAATTATGCTGTCTGAACCCACAATCAAAACAGTATATCAAATATAGTTAATAATTTGTTTACAAAATTATTTTCATCAATGGAACTGAATACTCCTGGGTCACTCCATAGATTACTAATTTCAGTTTGATGTCTGGATATTATGAACATAACCATGGGTTGAGAATTAAATTGTTTACAAAATGCGATATCTGCTATGTTTTTTGGTTTTTTTTGCAAGATAATTAAAGTCATGTGCCAGTGAGATTTGTCTACATAATCTTGACAGCAGCAAAAAGTTTCATACTTGTGCAATGTAGGCATATTTACAGTTATTTGGATTCATTGTCTCTCTCAATATCAATGATGACATTGAGATCATCTTTTGAGAGCAGGCATAAATTGGCAGCAAAAGAAGGTCCTGCAAAAGCAAGAGAAAAAAGAGATCTATCTTCTTGGGAAGTGCAAACAGATAATATTATTGGTATTCTAACAGCATTGGTATAGCTAACTAGTGTATTTTTTTTTCTTTTTTTCTTTTTTTACTTCAATACAGTAATGTTATTTTAGACTTTTAACCCATTTGGGTTGATTTATCTACAGTTTACACACACTTTAAAAAAAAAATGGTGCACATATTTATAGGATATCTGACAGTTGGTGAGGTAAAATAGAAGCAAACATGACAGGAAAAAAAAAAAAAAAACCTTGTCATGTTACCAAATAACCAGAAAGTTCGAAGTCCTCCGAGAATATATTGCATGGCTGAAAACTTAATGTTTTTCATAATGTTTTTCACTTAACTGTCATAAAGTGCTGAAACTGGAGATTCCTTCCATCAATGCTAAATAAATAAACATCTCCTTACAGAAAACTTCACCGTATCAAAGTTTAGACATTTTTTCCCTTGTTAATGGACATGTTTTATTGTAGTCTTTGATTATGTATGACACTGAGAAGTCCCTGTGAAGGAGTTGTTACTATAGAAACCATAACATATTAGAATGAACACATTAATATAAACCTGCTGCTGTTATAGAAAATTGACCAAGAAGTTAATCATCATTAATCAGATTTGAGAATTCAAACTGCTGTTGTATAATAAGCATTAGCCACTAAGCTAATATTAGCAAAGTTGCTCAGCTAACTAGCATTAATGCCAATGAAAAAAGCGCAATAAATTTTTGTTCATGTTTCTAAATAACAGTATGCTGAGCCGAGTCTTAAACCTCGACAAGTCTTTGTTTGATAAACTAATGAAGCTTTGTTAGCTTTAGCTTGTTAACTACATTATACTCATAACCAGCATGCATAACTAACAAAGCAAACATGTCTTGGCTAATCAGCTGCATTTATTGAGTGGAAAAATCTTAAAAATTAGATTTTGTATCAGATCACTACCTTAAATTTCCATGAAATTAACTGCATTTATGCCAAATGATGTAACAGAAGAATGGAGAAGTAGCTGAAATAGGTCATAAGTGCTCATACAGATTTTTTTCTTCAGCGCATTAACAACTTTGTCTGTCCCAGCAGAAAGAAGTTAGCATTAATCACACCACTCATTTTTGCTTCAGCACTTCTTTTCCACCATCTTTTATTCTCCTTTAATGATCTTACTCTTGTCTCTCGCATTTGCCTTATTTCATTACTCATATCACTCTTCATTTATTTATCCTGCCTTATCTGGCTGTCGTACCTGTCTCCTCCTGTCTCCTCTCACCCTCTTTTTTTTTACTCCACTGTCTCTCCCCCAGCTGTCCGCCTTCTCTTTCTCTTCCATCTGCTTTGACTGCTTGTTTCTTAATTTAGGTGAGCCGAAATCACCCCAAACCCAGTGCCACCCTGGTCCACCTCCTTTTTTCTTTTTTCGTGCCTGCTTGGTTCTGACATGGATTTTTTTTCTTGTTATCGACTGCACATCCTTCCTGACTCTGACCTTTCTGCCATTTTTTTTTTTTTTTGAGGTTTATGTTCTAGCTGTCCAAATAGGCAGCGTGAGCCATACAGTAAGAAAGTGAGCGCTAAGTCCATTTTAAAATAGAAATTGTGAAAGTGTGTAGATTGCACTGGGTTGGTGTTTGTGGATTATAAATGGTCTCTTGTTGTCATGTTAACAGCCACATTGCATATCAGTGACATCTGATCAGCAGTTTGTTCATGAAATTGTGAAATGGATATGAGAATGTAGTGTCTTGCAGATGCAATGTGTTTCTCAAAACAAGTAATTGTGTCCGGGTGTATTTTAAAAAAAATATATATTTCAGTCTTTCAGGCAAAAACATGGAGGTTGTAATTTGTAGAGCCATTTCCTGCCTATGACATAAACGTAATTGAACAAAAACAACTCTGTCAACCTTTGTGATTTGCATTTAAATGAAAAAAAAATCTAATCTTCAAAATTAACATATGATTTTCAGTGGTGTCCAAGTTATATTATGTAATGAAATTTGTATTTTCATCTATACAGTAGATGTTGGACTGTTTTCACCTTGGTTAACCCACAATGCCATTCAACTACCTAGTGAACATGGAGCCAATGGGAATTCATCTCTACATACAGAGACTGATGCAGCAGTGCTTTAGTCTGTTACTCTGTCTAGCTTTCTAACCACATCATCTGTACACTCTGCTCAAACAGATCAGCTTAGATCATGTTAATATCACTTGTCATCTTGTACATCTCTTATACATCATCTTGTACATCATCTTGATCGCTAACTAACCAAGCTGAAACAGTGCTACCAACATTGGTACTAATGTCACCACTACTTCTATGTTGCATTTCTCATTAATATGATGTTGAGCATTGTTTTTAAGAGCTTACATTGAAACCTGACCCTTCTGCTTGAGATTTTTGACAGTTTTTGAAAGGTAATGGTTTGAGATGACCTTTGAAAATGGCACTATGACACAATATTGGGATCATGCTGACATATGCTAACATTTGGTAGCCCCAGTCTGTAAAGTACCACTGGGTTATGTAAAACAAATGTTCTTTGACTATTCAAGCATTCTGTCAGTCTTGAGTCAAAACCATTTATATTGATATAGATATTTATAGTAATTATAGGTCTGGAAATGTTAAAATGAAGACACAAAAATAGTAAATTATGTGCACAAGTTGCTGGATTATGTATTATGATGTATTCTGTCCACGTTTTGGTAAATCTGTTCTGTCCTATAAAGAAATCTATCCATCCAGTTCCATGCAATTTCCCATTGCCTTGCAATCGATTCACAACAACTTCACTGACATACAGTATATTTTTAGAGGAGAGCACACATTAACCAAAACATGGGGACAGTTTTATAAAACCAAGAAATCAAAAGTTGAGAGCAAAAAAGAGGAAAGAAATCTTTATGTGGCCTCCCCAGAGATTTGGTGATGAATTTTTTACCAATGCCAGCGACATTCTTGCATCAGTTAAAAGTGCTGCTCTGTTACAATTTCTTTGTTTGCTGTGCTGACTCTCTTCTCTGCCAGTATCTGCAATTTCTGGTGTCTGCCAATCTCAACCCAAGCCTCCCACTCCTTTCCCCTATGACTGATCTCTTGCTGTCTCCATCTGTCTCTGCAGAGGCGCAGAAGTTGCCGTACTATGCCGGGTATGGCCACATCCGCTTGATGATCCACTCGTTATGCACAAGCCACTACCTGGACCTCTTTATCACCCTCATCATTTGCATCAACGTCATTACCATGTCGCTGGAGCACTACGATCAGCCAAAGGTCAGAACAGCACCCATGTGATATCCTTTAGAGGATAAATTGTTGACTTCAGACTTACCAATATTATCAGTATATATCAGTACACATTAATGGAAATGTTCATATTCTTCTAAAAGTACAATATACGGTATATGGAAGATGTAATTCTTTTGCATTTTGAAATGGTGACATCATTAATTCCCTTATATTGATATTGTCATTTTATTGTGCACATAAAATTTTGTCTCTTTTTCTTTAAATGCCCCCATTTCTCTCTCACTGTCTCCTTCTCTCTCTCTCTCTCTCTCTCTCTCTCTCTCTCTCCCTCTCTCTCTCTCTCTCTCTCTCACACACACACGCACTCTCTCTTTCTCTCTCCTCAGTCTCTCGAAACCGCTCTGAAGTACTGTAATTACTTCTTCAGCTCCACCTTCGTGGTCGAGGCCACACTCAAGCTCATTGCCTTCGGCTTCCGCCGCTTTTTCAAAGACAGGTACGACCGTCCTCCACGCTCAACGCTGACACGAAGGCTACAAGTGTGCACACATTCACACACATGCAGTTCTGAGAGGTAATTGATGAAATACACTAATTATTCCCTTCTTTTCCTTTCCTGACTCACACAATCTCTTTTCTCAGCCTGTTGGATGATGTGCAGAACGATGCTGTAATTACAACAGTCTGTTACTTAATGTTTATTAATGTAGATTTCAAAGCAGGTTGCCTTTGAGTTAACTGAGGACAAAAAAAAAGCTGACATGATTAGAAAATTGTGCTAGTCAAATTAGAAGCATGTGTAGGTAAATTTATGCCTGATTTACAAGATCAATCATGGACTGAATTTATGGACTGAAATTCACAGTGTGAATTTTTTATATTATAGTGCAGTGTTTTGAGTTTGCAATTAGTTAGCATAAAATAATAATAATAATAATAATAATAATAATAATAATAACAACAACAACAACAACAACAACAACAATAATAATAATAATAATAATAATAATAATAATAATAATGGACACAGGTGCAACTAATTATGTGACTTCTGTCAGCAACTGGTTTCCTTCCATCATAACATCAATTTCTTTCTTTTCTTACTTTATCCGCCTCTTCTGAGTGCAGCCATAGACATCATTGTTAAACTTTTTCTTTTCTTTTGAGAAACATGACTGCTGCTTATCTCCAATACAGGGGGGTTTGTAGAGGAAGGGCATAGGTGCTCTGGTTGCACCATAACTAATTTAGGGATTTCATAACAAGGGGAGTGAATACCTATGCAACCACAACATTTATATGTTAATAAATTAAACTATTGCAAACTATACAGATTTTTCCCTTATTTCAATATTATGGACTATTTGTGTAGATTCATGACATATAATCCCAATTAAGTCAATTTCAGTTCCAGGTTCTAACACTACAAATTGTGGAAAGATTCATAGGGGGTGAATACTTATGAAAGGCATAGTACAGCTAGTTTACATCTTATCCACATTCTGATAATAGGCCAATAAGAATAAAGCATTTAGCAGGTTAACTAGATCTAAGGAAATAAGTAAACAGAATTGATTAAAGATAAATTTCAATTAAGCTGAGTTAGACATGTTTTGTTGGAGGAAATGTGCAGTTTTTTTTTGTTTTTGTTTTTTAATAAACTTCACCTACTGTTAGTTATGTGAACTCTATTATATAGTTAGGTTTTTCTTCATTTCAGTACTTGAATAAGTAAAGTTTCATTTAATAAATATAAAATATAAATGATACAAGCACTGTGTGCATATTTTAGAATACAGTGTCTGGTAGTTATTCAGCAGATTTTATATATATATATATATATATATATATATATATATATATATATATATATAATTTATTGTTCTCTGATATAATATGGAAGACACAGTGATTGCATTCCCATGGTGCAGAATACTTCATTATTAATCACTCAGCTCATCTGGACCGATTACAACAGAGCTGTCAGTTCAGGTATCATATCTCTAATGAATAAATGAATGAACCTATCTCTCTCTCCCACTATTCTTCCTCCCTCTTGCTATCGCTATCTGCAGGTGGAATCAACTAGACTTGGCTATTGTGCTTTTGTCTGTGATGGGTATCACACTGGAGGAGATAGAGATTAACGCCTCACTTCCTATCAACCCTACCATTATTCGGATCATGCGGGTGTTGCGGATCGCACGTGGTCAGTCTTCTGCTGAAATCCTGACCTCATGCAAAACTTGTAGGATCTTACATGAATTATGTTGTACGAAATACATGTATACACCAGCTTTTCCGAACAGCTGGCTTTGAATTCTGAAATATTTGCAGGTTTGAAGTTATTTAGGGAGTGTTATTTGATACCTAGAAATTTTGTAGATGGTTGTAGAGGAAACGCGTAGGAGCTCAGAGGGCAGCTTGGTGCGTTATGATGGTTCTAAGGAGGTCTCTGATGGTAATTAATGGCCTTTACAGACGTCCACTAAGGGCTTCGACTGGGCTCCTCTGCACCGGCATCCTTTTGTAGATTCAGATTCTGATACTTGGTATTTTACTTTCTGCTGCAATTGGGACCACCGGGACCTCCATTAAAAATGGCTCTGAATAGGTGTGCTACTTTTTTCACTTTGATTCTTTTCTCTATTCATAGTGCTGAAACTGTTGAAGATGGCCACTGGGATGCGTGCTTTGCTAGACACAGTAGTTCAGGCTTTACCTCAGGTAAATTAATCTCTTTTTTAAGTTAACTTTTTTTTACTTTTCAATATTTCTCTCTTCTGAAGTTAATAAGACCTAAAAAAAAATAAAATAAAAATGCAGACGTGAAAGTCGTCTGTCCTGAAGACTTTCCTATTGTGGAAAACGTACTGTTACAAAGTGATTGACACTGGATATCCCTTCCATAAATGTAAAATAAATGTTCCCTTACAGAAAGCTTCACCATATTAACAATGATAGGTTTTCCTTTGTTAAATAACAACACATTTTGAAATGTTTATTACTATACTTAGATCTTGTAGAGCACCCTCCAAACAAATCCCTGTGAATAAGTTGTTACTATAGAAACCATAAAATATTAGAAAAAGTGCATTAATATAGCCCAGTGATTTGATTTGAATTTCACGACTACTGTGGGGGCCTTGCAGTTATAGAAGTTAAATCAACACTGTCTGACAAATCAGATTCGAGAATCCAACAGCACTGTGGTATAATATACTGATTGTTGGAGTAATAGAATCATATCACTTTTCTGTTATACACACATGACATATCTCTTGAGACTGCACTATCATTCTCCAGTCTCGTGCCCCTGCCACAACACAAGGACATTTTAGCTAACTGAAGAGAGAGAGGTTAATTGTGGAGATCAATCACTCTCTGTGTGAGGCACGTCAGAGAGAACCAATTTCTAAAATGGCATGCACATCATTGACCATTATTTAACATGATTTGCCATTTAGTACACCAAAAGTAAACTTAGTTTATCTTCTAAAGTAATGTGAATTTCCACTGGGTTTCTTAGTTGAGAAAGTTTTATAATCTTGCAGCAATATATATATATATTTTTTGCAGTAAGTACAGTACTCCCACACAGAGCTTATTGCTTATGTGGCAGTATAAACTTCTGAAAGCTAATTAGCTGATTTTTATATTCCTAAGATGTTCTCCTCTGTCTAGTTTGAAGAAAAGTAAATGTAACTTATCTATACTCTCATTTCCATTGTTTAGATCACATGTTTTTATTCTGCACATATATTTTGCATATTCTCTCAGGTAATGTAAGTGATTAGGGAACAAACATTTTCCTAAAAAGCTGCATCAGAGACCATAGTTCCTGCAGACGTGACTATCCAGCACTGCCGTTGCTCTGCTCTGTTAACCAAGCATATTTCTAACTGGCAAATTAAAATGCTGCAGTATATGAATAAGATTTTCTGTACTAAAGTAATCATCAGAGGTTATATATATATATATATATATATATATATATATATATATATATATATATATATATATATATATATATATTATTATGTTTTTATTTATTTGTATATGACACAGCTTCTTTGCAAATTGCATGCAAGACCCCAAGTATCTACACTCATAATTCACCAGTTAGCAGAAGCAAATTAACACATTTTAATTATAATCTTATTAAATTATTAAAAGTATCTTACCTTTCCCTGTCCCCTGTTAGACCATATGTGCATCCGGTATTTTTGTTGAAACTGAACTAACCATGAACATAAGTCACGGCCTTTAGCTCATGGCCAGTCTTGTTATGTCAGCAGCCTATCCTTCCCAGTGCATAATTCACTGCCCATGTTTGATGAGATTGGTTTGCTGAGCTCCAAGACAGTTCTGTGTCTAATACAGTCTGTACACATTGTTTTCTTAGGGAGTTTATATCTCAGTATTACATACAGATCTACAATTGTGTATTGCCCTTTTTAGAAGAAAAAAAAATAGATATTTGTTTGCTTACTTATTCAGATGAGTCATTATTTGCTGACATCTTGTTTATTCAAAATGTCAAGGTAAAATTGACTTCAGCTCTTGTTTTTACTGTAATTAGCTAATGGCATGCTGAATGACTGTGTGTTTTGCAGGTGGGAAATCTGGGTCTGCTGTTTATGTTGCTGTTCTTCATCTATGCTGCTCTGGGTGTAGAGCTATTTGGGGAACTGGGTAAATGTTACTCTTAATATAAATGACAGATGTCAAGCCAGTTGTCCCTACAGCTAATCATAGGTTAAATTAGACTAACTGAATTTAAGTTATCAGTATGATATGTCCAAAGACATGCGTTGTAGGCTGATTGGCATCTCTAAATTGTCCATAATGTGAGAATGGGTGTGTAAGTATCTGTGCGATTGTGTCCTGCAATGGGTTGACACCCCATCCAGGGTGTCCCCCACCTTGTGCCCCAAGTCCTCTTGAACAGGCTCCAGGCTCCCCATGACCCCTGTGTAGGATAGCCGGTACAGAAAATTGATGGATGGATGGAATTAAATTGCATGCATTAAAACCCTCTGTCTTCCTTAATCCATCTATTTGTTCTCTGATCTTAGTGTGCAATGCAGATTACCCATGTGAGGGGATGAGTCGGCACGCCACCTTTGAGAACTTCGGCATGGCCTTCCTGACACTCTTCCAGGTCTCAACTGGTGACAACTGGAATGGGATCATGAAGGTGAATTAAAAAAAGTATTATTATTATTATTAGTAGTAGTAGTAGTAGTAGTAGAAGTAGTAGTAGTATTAGCGGTAGTAGTGTTTGTTTGTTTGTTTGTTTGTTTGTTTTCATAATGGCATTTCATCCTGTATGTGTCACTTTTGTATGTTCGGAACATATGTGATATGTGATCCAAAGTTTATAATATCATTCTTCAGAATAGGCCTTCATGACTAAATTGTTTCCAATCCTATTTCTTTCTCTCAGGACACTTTACGTGAGTGCCCACCAGGCGACACCTACTCTTGCAATGGCAGTCTACAGTTCATCTCCCCCATGTACTTTGTGAGTTTTGTGCTGACAGCCCAGTTTGTGCTCATCAACGTGGTAGTTGCCGTACTAATGAAGCACTTGGATGACTCAAACAAAGAAGCACAGGAGGAGGCCGAGATGGATGCTGAAATCGAGCTAGAGCTAGCACAGGGAGGGCTCTGTTGCCTGGGTGGACTGGCAGCTGCTGCTGGGCCTGGCATCGGGGTGGGAACTGGAAGTGGAGGAGGTGGTGGAGGTGGAGGAGAGAGGCCAAGCATTGAGTGTGGAAGCAGACAGGCAGCCATGGTGGGGGCTCACGTGCATGCCAGCCAATGTGGGTACACACCTCCAAGTGGAGGACATGAATCACACAACCACAGGAAGCTCTACTCACCTGCACAGGTAGGCCAGTCATTACTGCTGCATGCATCCCTGCTGCTCATGCATCCCTGCTACCCCACACACAAATAATGATTATGAATGAAAGATCACAGGTTATCCAAGAATTTTGTTTGAAACAGTTAATGGTGGGTAAAGATGTCTGACTGGTTGCAAACGCCTCCTGTGGAAGTAGTTGTTTTTATTTTAGAACCTTGATGACTTATGACATACTACTTTTTTTTTGTCCAAAATTAACCTCAAGCCAAACTGTTATCTGTTTATATACAGTGAGGGAAAAAAGTATTTGATCCCCTGCTGATTTTGTACGTTTGCCCACTGACAAAGAAATGATCAGTCTATAATTTTAATGGTAGTTGTATTTGAACAGTGAGAGACAGAATAACAACAAAAAAATCCAGAAAAACGCATGTCAAAAATTTTATAAATTAATTTGCATTTTAATGAGGGAAAAAAGTATTTGACCCCCTCTCAATCAGAAAGATTTCTGGCTCCCAGGTGTCTTTTATACAGGTAACGAGCTGAGATTAGGAGCACACTCTTAAAGGGAGTGCTCCTAATATCAGTTTGTTACCTGTATAAAAGACACCTGTCCACAGAAGCAATCAATCAGTCATATTCCAAACTCTCCACCATGGCCAAGACCAAAGAGCTCTCCAAGGATGTCAGGGACAAGACTGTAGACCTACACAAGTCTGGAATGGGCTACAAGACCATTGCCAAGCAGCTTGGTGAGAAGGGGACAACAGTTGGTGCGATTATTCGCAAATGGAAGAAGCACAAAAGAACTGTCAATCTCCCTCGGCCTGGGGCTCCATGCAAGATCTCACCTCGTGGAGTTGCATTGATCATGAGAACAGTGAGGAATCAGCCCAGAACTACACGGGAGGATCTTGTCAATGATCTCAAGGCAGCTGGGACCATAGTCACCAAGAAAACAATTGGTAACACACTACGCCGTGAAGGACTGAAATCCTGCAGCGCGCGCAAGGTCCGCTGCTCAAGAAAACACATATACATGCCCGTCTGAAGTTTGCCAATGAACATCTGAATGATTCTGAGGACAACTGGGTGAAAGCGTTGAGGTCAGATGAGACCAAAATGGAGCTCTTTGGCATCAACTCAACTCGCCGTGTTTGGAGGAGGAGGAATGCTGCCTATGACCCCTGGAACACCATCCCCACCGTCAAACATGGAGGTGGAAACATTATGCTTTGGGGTTTTTTTTCTGCTAAGGGGACAGGACAACTTCACCGCATCAAAGGGACGATGGACGGGGCCATGTACCGTCAAATCTTGGGTGAAAACCTCCTTCCCTCAGACAGGGCATTGAAAATGGGTCGTGGATGGATATTCCAGCATGACAATGACCCAAAACACATGGCCAAGGCAACAAAGGAGTGGCTCAAGAAGAAGCACATTAAGGTCCTGGAGTGACCTAGGCAGTCTCCAGACCTTAATCCCATAGAAAATCTGTGGAGAGAGCTGAAGGTTCGAGTTGCCAAACGTCAGCCTCGAAACCTTAATGATTTGGAGAAGATCTGCAAAGAGGAGTGGGACAAAATCCCTCCTGAGATGTGTGCAAACCTGGTGGCCAACTACAAGAAACGTCTGACCTCTGTGATTGCCAACAAGGGTTTTTAAACCAAGTACTAAGTCATGTTTTGCAGAGGGGTCAAATACTTATTTCCCTCATTAAAATGCAAATCAATTTATAACATTTTTGATGTGCGTTTTTCTGGATTTTTTTGTTGTTATTCTGTCTCTCACTGTTCAAATAAATCTACCATTAAAGTTATAGACTGATCATTTCTTTGTCAGTGGGTAAACATACAAAATCAGCAGGGGATCAAATACTTTTTTCCCTCACTGTATATATATATATATATATATATATATATATATATATATATATATATATATATATATATATAATTTATTTATTTGAATTTTTTTCTTTTGATTAAAAATGTACCGTTGGCATCTGATTGACACCCTGCAACTTAGTTATAAAATTGTGCTAATAGGAAGGGAAAGGCCTAATGGACTCTAAAGCAAAGCAATTCTGGAACTGACTAATATGTGGATTCATCAAGCACAGATTAGAACAGCAGAAAATAATCATCTGAGTAATCATCTGATGTTGAAAGAGAGTGGCAGGAACACTCTGTACCAGATACTGACAGCATGAACATGAAGTAATGGTGTTTCTGTTCTCTGGAACAACTCTATCCGATCACTACCACCCCACCCAATCAGAATATACCTCTTTTTCCTCAAATATGAGTCACTGGTGTTTGTGTGTGCAGGTGTGTGTTTGTGTTGGACTATAGCTATGTAGTTGTCTCGACTCACTACTTGCTCTATTAATAGCGTTGTGCTAAGAATAGCACAGACCGGACTCTTGCAACAGCACCTGTGGACTGCAATGATCACAAAATTTAAAATGCAGCACCAACAAGACCAATCTCCCCACTCGATCAACACAGGGCCATGATTGCGGTCAGTGTCTATTTATAAAGGCAATCTGGTAAAAGCCGATGAAAGGTGAGGAAGATGAAGCAAGTGAAAAAGCATACTTTAAATAATTCATGTTGCAAAGGTAGGGTGCAAAATAAGCATTGAGTTAATGTGAGTTAATCGTGAAAAAGAGTCTGAGATTTGGGCATATGCTGAGATCAAGACTGATAATATGTTGTGTAAGGAGGGATCTCTTAAAATATATAAAAGAGATTGATTGAAAGAATGAACAGAGATGCAGGGAGTAACAAACCCAAGAAGAAGAGAACAAGAATGACAAACAAGTGGCAGCTAGTTTCACCTAGCACTCTGTTCATGGACATTTTCTATAAGAGGAACAGGGAGCAGAAGAGCAAGAGGAAAAATCACTTCTCACTCCTCAAACACTAAGGATGTGTCCGATTTATCCTGAAACTCTACTTCTCCTTGGAGCTTCTACACCTGTGATGCATGGATAGCCTAAAGATTTGCACATCCCAAACACAGTTTATGCTCAAGTCTCACCCTTGCATCAATGTATAATCTAATCTGGTTATTGTAGACTTGTTCTAAGAACCACTGCTATAATCATAAAGACTGCCTTATGCTCAGCCCGGTACTGTGACTCACAGTGTTCAGGGAAAAAAATGTGATTTAATCTACCGTGGCATGGTTGTTGATGACAGATAGGCTGGTTTCTGTATATAGAACCAACTTCTAGAATTACATAAAATGGTGCAACAAAACAAACAAACAAAAAAAAAAACACGCAGCGAGTGGTATCTCTGCAGGTAGGGATGCCTTGTTGATGAGAGATCTCAGTGTAGAATGGCCTAACTGGCTTGAGCTGACAGTAAGGCTATTATAACTCAAATAACCAATCTTTACATCCACGGTGAGCGTGTCAGACCACACAACACCTTCAAAACTTAATTGATATTGGCTACAACAGCAGAAGAGGCCTAGGCTTATCAAAACCGAACAGATGAAGATTAGAAAACAGACCAAGTGATATTTTTTCATGCTCAAAGTTACTGAAATTACAGTTCTTCCCCATTTTGGTATTTGAAGTTAACATTAGTTCTTGACCAGTAACTGTATGGTTTACAGTATGATTGTGCTGCTGCCACATGACTGGCTGATTGGATAATTGCATGAATGAGCAGGGGCCCTAATAAAGTGGTCAGAATACTCCATATATAGAGTGTAATTAAAAAAACCAATAAAGCCATTATTGCATTGTCATTCTTTAAATTGTGCACCTAATTACAGTGTTAATCAATGCTATCTAATAAAGCACTATTCTATCTTTTTTTTTTTTTTTTTTTTTTTTTTTTTTAAGTAGCTTTACCAGCCATGGCATGGCTCCAAATTGATGACTTAGTCTGTCATTGCCAGAGCAGCATAATTAGTGGGTTGGACTGGGCATGAGAAGCCCAGAGATTCAGAGAGAGAGGGGGGGGGGGGGGGTTGTCTCCAGCATCATAACCAGCTGTTCCTGAGTGAATTGTGGGTGTTTGTTTTAGGGCCATTAAAGTTTAATACTTGCTTTATGATTTTTTATTTTTATTTTTTTTTTATCATAAAACTGGGAACAGAAACAACCTGCCAGCATTGAAAGTAAAGACATTATGCAGTTTTCAGCTATATAAGGTTTGCTTAATCACTGCTGTTTATATTACTAGTGCAGAGCTTGTCTGATGGAGGGTTTTCACACCAGATGTATCATGGAGTGGACAGACAGATTGCAGGTTTTCTGGTTCTATTATATAAAATCAATATGGCATACCAACTCATAAACATGAGGAAGCAGAATGGTCAGGTGATTAGTAAACATTACACTAGAAATACATTAAACAAGCCTAAAATCAGTAAACAGGAAGCAGGATATTAGTCAAAAGACTAATCAAGACCAGCAGATAAAGGTTTGGAATCATCAAGGAATCATCTGGAGCAAGACATTACAAAATGCCTTTGGCAGTTTGGGTTATTAATAGGAGTCATCTGATTGCAATCATTACTAATAAGGTTACAAAGTATCGTAGGTATAGGTGCTTGACTGGAGATCATGTGATGAAGATCATGGGAGTTCAACTCCATCTGCTTTGGGAGTTGCAGATATGGGCATGACAATGCATATGAGAGAGAACTTTCAGAACACATTTGAAATGTTTTGACAAAGGAGCTATTTTTCAATCATGAGTGTTCCTAAGTGACTCGTATTTTGCTGCCTCAGACATAGTTTTGATATCTGAAAGGAAAATGCAAGATTATTGTTACAGTTAGGGCAGATTTCATAGGTCTAAACAGTGCTTAGAGATATGCTCCGACCCAGTGTATGGTTGTCATAAACACCCCAACATTTCCAAGCAGGATTGCAATTATTATCACAAAATCTTGTAGGGTGATTGTGCCCCATTAAAATGTCAAGACAAAGAAAGAATGATGTTGGTTGGACAGTGATTTGGGGATTTTTTTCATTTATATGCACCATGTCAGTGCAGTTACTGTGTTCATTCTGGAAAACACATTGAAATGTAGTCTACTGTTAATATATGGATGATGTGCTGGAACCACATAAATGATGCAAAGAATGCTGGATACTTTGCACACTCACAGGTTGCACTATGTAGCAGAAGGGACAGAAGCATGGCACAGTTTCACATTGTCCAAATGGCCAATGCACCGACTCACCTAGTGAGAAATTGAAAAATGGACCAAGTCAGTGTTATCTGATGGCAAATTTAAATCCCACACTGTACCTTGAGCCCTTCGTGCCACCAGTACGACTCGGCGTGACCTTTCAGAACACATGGACGGCAAAGATCGGATTGTCTTCTGTGCGTCTTAAAAGGTAGCAGGTCTGGCCGAGTTGTACAGTACTTGTGGCTTGACGGGCTCTAGGTACAGTGCGGGATTTACCCCTGCCACCAGGTAGGACAGACCTGATCCATAAAATCTAATGTGGGCAGCTATAGGAATATATATGAAACAGCACAGTAGTAGAGTGATGTGATGGAATTTAGGAAGGCCTAAGAGAAATTGGGCGGCCACATTCTGAATCAGTTGCAAGAACTTACTGGTGTGTGTGTGTGGGAGAATTAATCAGGAGTTGAAGCACTAGTCAAGTTGTAGTCAAGTCTTGAGACAATAAAGAATGGCCTCACTGGGGTGAAATGCTCAAATCCTCTTGATGTTAATGTTGTACAAAAGAAATCTGCACTTGACAAAGCTTGTCTTGCCCCTCTCCCATTGCTCAAGATGCATCCAAGATGGAAATAATGCATCAAGACACTTTGGGTCATGCATCAAATAGGTCTAGGATGCATCAAGAGCCTTTCTAGACCCTGACTTATCTTTACTAGCAGGAGTATGTGTTTTTGAGACTACAAAGCACTTCTCTGCAGAAGGGAATCTAACAAATACTGTAAATGTAAATGGAATGTTAAGTATAGCTGATCATCTGACATTATGTAAATGCTTTATGCAATTTTGGATGGAATAATCAGAAAATTATCAAAAGAGAGAGCAGGAACAAGGCATGCGCATACATTTGTGTTCCTTTTTGAGGTGTTCTTAGAAAAAGTACAGATATTAGATACCTGAGTACATTGCACACATTGTATAAGTATTGTCCAGGCACAGTTCAGAACCCTAAGAATAATACGTACTAGGTGGTACCCAACCAAATATTGAGAAGGCAGAGTTCAGAACTTGAAGGATATGCTATGAGGTGACAGACTTCAGGAATGGTGTCTTAATGTCTAATCAGCATGGGATGGATTGGGTGATAGGTGAGTTCTGTCAAGAATGAGTATGTATGGAGCTATAAAGGGTATATAAGGGGATAAGTGAGAATGTAAGGCCAGAGAGCCAAGTGTTGGCTGATAAACAGAGCCAGTGATGGTGTGTCTGATGTGGCAGATCAATGACCTCTCTGCTGCTTTTCACCTGACGGGTTCCTGGATTGTTGGACATGCATGATCATGCATGACTAGATGGGAATACGGCTCACTGAACACCAGCAAAAATAGCGTCTCTGCATCCATCACCTCACAAGGAACAAAGAGCCTGTCAGCCTGTGTGGAAAAGATGGAAACAGAGATCATTTGGGTTTAGTCTTTGCGCTTTTGTCTCTCTTTTCCCCAACCATGCATCAGAAATGAGCTATTCAGTCAGTCATAATCACATCTCTCGCACAAAGATATTTTCACAAAAACACATTGCAAAAAAACAACAACAATCCTGTTTCATGCAGGCATGGCTACTTTATATGCCATACCTCATTGACTCCTGGGGAAAATAATCAAAGACCAGCAGTCCAATTAACTAGATTGCTTCGAATACCTTAACTGGTATTGGTCTTATTAAGACGCATGGGAGGGCCCAGATGGCTTGCTACACTCACCATTTAATCAACAACCTACATTTTAATGGTGACACATAATTAATAGGACACATGCAGGGTTTTCTAGTACTTCACTGTGCCAGCCAGAAATGCTACTAAAGGACTGCAGTTCTGATTAATCGCTTCTACTACAGGCCATGAGAGAAATAGAGGAAATAGCATGCATGTATGAGGGAAGGCTGTAGAGGTAGTGAGTTCCAATTTGTGCAGTAATCGCAATCAAGAAGCACTTTGTATATAAAGTGCAATACATGGGCAGTCACCTGAGGTTGATGTCATATTCATAAATGTTCATAATCAAGAATAACTTATGTTGAATAACTATTAATAGCTCTCCTTTATGAATTTTTTTATGAAGTTGTACGTAAATGTTTTCATAAAATGTTTTGGGAATGTTGATTTTCTTATTCGTATTCATATTGATAATTTACTAGGTCACTAGTAAATGCCTATAGCTTCCTGCTTTCTATGTAAAGCATCAGACCTATATACTGCATGGACCCAAACACATTCCCACAATCACATCTATGCTCTAATTTTCATGTATGGTCTCAAACATGTGCCTTCTGTTACCTGCAAACAAACAAACGAACAAACCCTATAATGACACACAAAACAGATGATGGTTATGTGTGTTTGTATGCAGGAGAACCTGTGGCTGGACAGTGTTTCTCTGCTGATTAAGGACTCTCTGGAGGGTGAGATGCAGATGATTGATAACCTGTCAGGATCTGTGTTTCACCACTACTCGTCCCCTGCGGTGTGCAGAGGCTGCAGGTGCCAGCCTACAGAGGTAACACACATACACACACTCAACATACTGCACATAATAGAAGAAACTTTCATCTTATTTACATATTAACGCAAGTGTGTGTGAATCGCCACTGTCCAACGGCTCCATTTAGAGTTGAGGTAGGAGAGCATAGTGAGGATTTAATTAGCTGCAGGTTACTTGCTATTTAGACAAGCTACACAGGATTTACCCGTGACTCTAACCTTTCGCTTAACCTTTCGTGATATCAGCTCAAGCAAGGAGGTCAAGTCCTAGGTCCAGTGCCATTGTCTGACAGTTTGCTGTAAACACAATGTGTCATGCTGAAATGCACGTTTTACACTACACACTTAAAAATTATGGTATGACATTTAAGGCCGATATTAAATAAATAAATATGACACCGTTAATTAATTAATTAATTAATATTTTCCCTTTAAAATTTACGGAGGAGATTGGAGCAATCAGAGACATCTCAAAGACTGAATTATTTATGGATAAAGTTATAACTTAGCTTAAAGTGAGCTAAAACCTTTGTAGTTGAGTGCTTGGTCAGCTTATCCTTTAAACCATGGGGCACACTTTCTTTAAAGAATACCTCAATTTAGTATCTTATTCATTGTTGTGCACACAGAGTAACTGTTAGTGCAAAAAAAGAGGCCATTTAGTTAACTTAAACAAAATTTACTGTGATTCATGTGATAATTACAATTAATATGCTAGACTGGCCCAAAGACTGTAATTCTTTTATGTTATTAATTATCAACAAGCATGACACATGAAAAAGTATAAAACTAAAAGCAAATTATAAACTACACATTATTATTATTATTATTATTATTATTATTATTATTATTATATTACTATGTGCATTTTGATACAGTCCAGTAATAAGAACTCTAGGACTCCAGATTCAGTGCTGTTAGTGCTGTTTCCTGTGTGTAAAAAAAAAAAAAAAAAAAAAAAAAAATCCCTTTTAGCAGGATGTACTAGATTCTGCTTATTTTGCTAAGCTGCAGGACAAAAGCTTAAGTGACAGCATTACCTGTGTCAGTCAGTTCATCTCTGCTCAAGCCTATATTCTTGTGTGCTTCAGTCCATTTTGGATCAATTTTCTGTACTTATTGGATTCAGCAGAGTGACCAGAGAGCCTTATATTCGGAAGATTTCCCCATGTCCCCCAAAGGGGGCAGGCTGATATTACGTTAGTGGGAGTACAGGTTCTTGGAAATTGAAATGCCATGAGCCGTAACTTTGCTGCACTTCAATTCCCCCTCCACTTTAGTCATCTACTCAGAGCTTCCTGCTAAAGGACCTGCGGATATCCATTTTAAAACATATACATTTTTTTTTATCAGGCTAGATCACACAAATGTGTGAAGCATGCAAATATGTTGTAAATATGTGCACCATATGGGTAATTAGCATAAGTTCTGACTTCCGGTAGATCCATATATTGAATAAAGTGGCGTGATTTACCCAGAGTACCTACTCCTCTGAATCTGTGCACACATTTGTATAATGCTATATTACAACAGAAAGGGTGTAGCCTCCATACATCTTCACTACTATCCTTAAGTATTTGAAATTATATACAAGCTACAATATATGTAAGTATATCACAGGTGAGATAAAACAATGGCAGGGATCTACACATGTAGGTATATGAACCTACGTGTCTGCCATTCAACTACAAATAAAAAAATAATAGCCTGGACATGAAATCTGCTTGTCCAGGGGGTCCAGGCTGTTGATTTTTCCATCCCCACAGAGCTAATATTATAACTGAGAAAAACTGGTAAGTTCAGAAGGCAGTTAAAACATGGACAAGCTCTGCTTCCCCCAGAGTGCAGTGTTAATTTCATGGCCAGAAAAATTATTTATTTATTTTTTTAAAGAAGAAGCTTAAAACAAAGAATCTAGCTAGATTGCCTGTTGGTATTATTTTGTTTTACGTTTTTTTAAGTACAGTGCATCTGGAAAGTATTCACAGCGCTTCACTTTTTCCACATTTTGTTATGTTACAGCCTTATTCCAAAATGGATTAAATTCATTATTTTCCTCAAAATTCTACAAGCAACACCCCGTAATGACAACGTGAGAGAAGTTTGTTTGAAATTTTTGCAAATTTATTAAAAATAAAAAACAAAAACAGCACATGTACATAAATATTCACAGCCTTTGCCATGACACTCAAAATTGAGCTCAGGTGCATCCTGTTTCCACTGATCATCCTTGAGATGTTTCTACAACTTGATTGGAGTCCACCTGTGGTAAATTCAGTTGATTGGACATGATTTGGAAAGGCACACACCTGTCTATATAAGGTCCCACAGTTAACAATGCATGTTAGAGCACAAACCAAGCCATGAAGTCCAAGGAATTGTCTGTAGACCTCTGAGACAGGATTGTATCGAGGCACACATCTGGGGAAGGGTACAGAAACATTTCTGGAGCATTGAAGGTCCCAATGAGCACAGTGGCCTCCATCATCCTTAAATGGAAGAAGTTTGGAACCACCAGGACTTTTCCTAGAGCTGGCCTCCCGGCCAAACTGAGCGATCGGGGGAGAAGGGCCTTAGTCAGGGAGGTCACCAAAAACCCGATGGTCACTCTGACAGAGCTCCAGCGTGTCTCTGTGGAGAGAGGAGAACCTTCCAGAAGAACAACCATCTCTGCAGCACGCCACCAATCAGGCCTGTATGGTAGAGTGGCCAGACGGAAGCCACTCTTCATTAAAGGGCACATGACAGCCTGCCTGGAGGACTCTCAGACCATGAGAAACAAAATTCTCTGGTCTGATGAAACAAAGATTGAACTCTTTGGCCTGAATGGCAAACGTCATGTCTGGAGGAAATCAGGCACCACTCAACACCTGGCCAATAACATCCCTACAGTGAAGAATGGTGGTGGAAGCATCATGCTGTGGGGATTTTTTTCAGCGGCAGGAACTGGGAGACTAGTCAGGATCGAGGGAAAGATGAATGCAGCAATGTACAGAGACATCTTTGATGAAAACCTGCTCCACAACGCTCTGGACCTCAGACTGGGGCGAAGGTTCATCTTCCAACAGGACAACGACCCTAAGCACACAGCCAAGATAACAAAGGAGTGGCTACAGGACAACTCTGTGAATGTCTTTGAGTGGCCCAGCCAGAGCCCAGACTTGAACCCGATTGAACATCTCTGAAGAGATCTGAAAATGGCTGTGCACCGACACTCCCCATCCAACCTGATGGAGCTTGAGAGGTCCTGCAAAGAAGAATGGGAGAAAATGCCAAAAATAGGTGTGCCAAGCTTGTAGCATCATACTCAAAAAGACTTGAGGCTGTAATTGGTGCCAAAGGTGCTTCGACAAAGTATTGAGCAAAGGCTGTGAATACTTATGTACATGTGCTTTTTTGTTTTTTATTTTTAATAAATTTGCAAAGATTTCAAATAGATTTCTTTCACGTTGTCATTACGGGGTATTGTTTGTAGAATTTTGAGGAAAATAATTAATTGAATACATTTTGGAATAAGGCTATAACATAACAAAATGTGGAAAAAGTGAAGCACTGTGAATACTTTCCGTATGCACTGTATCTTTGAAACCATATTGTTATGCTTGGTGTAGAAACACTTTTAAACATTATAATCATATTTTTTTCAATAAATAAATGGTATCATTTGTATGTTGTAAAAATAAAATAATATCACAGGGAAGTGAAATAAAGTTCCAATTTTGGCAGATCTCAAAACCCCAGTGTAAGACACATAAAACAGAATGTAATTCTTCTGATATGGAAATTTTCGGATCCTGTTTACTTTTTCCTCTTTAAATGCAACCATACTTGACTATGTACTGATGTACTTTGGTATATGATTCAATAAAACCTATTGTTAGTATAGAAAGGTGTGCATGTGTATGAGAGCGGTCAGATTTATATGCTTTCCACATGGCTTGTGTTATTCTCCAGTATATGACTTCCCTTTCTGTGCCTTGTGCATGTTCTTATTTCCAAAGATCCGATTAGCTGAGGTGGAGCAGGCCTCTCTGATGTCAGAGCAGCTCTCGGACAAGTCGTCATCTCCAGCACTTCCCGATGACCTCAGTCTTGATGACCACAGTGTGTACCAGCTAGTAGTCAGAGACATGAAGGTATATAGACACAGACACTCTCAAGTGTATGAAGACCTAGATCTATCAAGCAAGCAAGCAAGGAAACAAACAAACAAATAAATAAATGTTATTATTTACAAATAAATTAATCAATAAACCATTAACCAAACTGATTAATCAATCAGTAAAAATATATGAATGCATGTAGTAAAATATGTAAATAAATTTAATAAATAAACATATACAACCATAAATCTACATGTAATAAATATCACATAAATAAACGGTATTTATATGACCCCATGTTTCTGACTCTTTCCTTAATCATTGATTTTTTTCTATGTTTATATATATATATATTTTCCTTGATTAGTAATTTGTATATATATTTAAGTGTGTGTGTGTGTGTGTGTGTGTATATATATATATATATATAATATTTTTAATTTCACTATGTATTTTTCTGTACTTCCTTGTCCAAGGAAGCTGTCATTCGAAACACAATGGTTTTTTTTGTTGTTGTTGTTTTTATTATTATCAGTATTATTATTATTATTATTATTATTATTATTTTACTTTTATGTTTGTTGAATTGGTCCCCCCTTACAGCTGTCCAGCTGCATCCATTCAAGGGCTCAAGGGATACCACTTTGTACTCTAATTATCCTATTTCTTAATTGCCTAAGTAATCTTAATTTACATGCCTTAGTAGCTGATGACCTCATCTATGCATGTTTAATTACCTAATTATCTAATCAGTGTTTTTGTATTGGCCTATTATTTGAGCTTTTGGGCACACCAGCCAGGTGGTGATGCTGATTGTCACATTTCTTCAGGCTCGCTCTGCTGATTTTCCTTTTACTGAATCACTGCTAATTTAATATCCGTTGCATAACAAGGAGAATCAGATGGGCCCAGTAGCATGCAAAACTGTTTTGTTTCCTTAAATCATTATTGATTTGTCAAAATGTTGAATTGCTGAGTTGAAAAACTCGGTGTAGAATTTCGACCTAAAGTGTCATTTACAACAGGAAGATCTTTAAAAATGTATTATAGGTCAATTTCCACTGCGATACAAGAAAGATAGTGCTCAAATGCTGATGTATTAATGTCATGCAAACAGGCACAGATTAATGATATAGTCTTTTGTAAGACAGTGTTTAATTTGCCACAAGCTGCCTTCAGGCGACCCCAAAGGCTCTTAGTTGATATGCAGATTAGCATATGGCTCAATCTTTAAAAAATGCTAATGAGGTTATGATATATCTATGTCATGACCCATGGCTAAATAAGCATGAAGTACAGAGTTTAAAATTGTAATGGTAATAACTATTCATCAAAAGTGATATGCCTAACCTTTCAGTCTAGCAGTTCTGAATGCTAATTTTCTCTCCTGGTAACATACAGTACATGGTAACACAGTTCTGCTCTATTTTCAGGAGGAGAGAGGGAGCAGTACCTCTCAGAGCTTAGAAGAGCTTCAGGCCACACCGGCGGAATGCAGGAGGTCTCATCCCAAGAGTCGAGCTTTCAGCATGGGGAGTGAGAATGGGGAAAGACTTCCTAATTCAAGCCTTCAGAAGGAGAATGAATCAGCATCTCATCAACATGTGCCATATCATAGTTCAGGTTAGTAGCAACCTCTAACAGAAATAAGTCTTTGGTCATGGCTCCACAAATGAACGTACTCATAAAACACTATAATTTCTTTTAAAAATGCAGACAAATGTAGTCAGGTACAGTCAGGGAATAGTGTAGGACACAGGAAATGGTTACAGATGGAATAAGACAGTAGTGACAGTGTTTGGTTAGTGGTAACAATGGTGATCAGTGATTGGTCAGTGGGAACAATGAAGATCAGTGATTGCTCATTGGATAAATGGTGATCAGTGATTGTATGTTGAGAATGATCATGAGCAGTTATTGCTCAGTGGAACAATGGTGATCAGTGATTGGCTGATGGGAATAATTGTGATCTGTGATTGGACTTTGGGAACAATTGTAATCAGTGACGGGTCACTGGGAACAATGATGACCAGTGATTGCTTGTTGGGAGCTACAGTAATCAGTGATTAGTCATTGGGAACAATAGTGATCAGCGATTCGTTGCTTGCACAAGTGCAAATCAGTCAGCCTTTACACATTGGTGATGTGTTGACCAAACCTGTTCATATACTCATATAACTCATATAACCGGCAGCTGTAATGTGAGCTGGGGAGCCATAGCAAGTGTATGGTAGTTAGTAACATCTGCTCAAGAAATCACTAGATGTGTTGATTTGCACTATTTAAAGTAAACTCATTCAAGAGGTCTTAAAAGCCACAAAATCACTAAGATGGCAATACCGGCTGGAATCAAATTTTATAATACCTCTAACCATAGCCCTTTAAAACACACCATGATTAGCTGAATCTGCTGTGGACTAACTTAGGCTTCCAGGAGCAAATTTGGGTTTCATTGATCCACACAACCCACTAAGTGCTGGCTAATCAGAGACATCTATGATGTCCATTACTGTGCCAGTCTGGTCTGACTTAAATTGGGTCATTAAAATATGTTATTGGTCTATTTTGGATGAACCTGGTGAACCTTGGTTTGTCTCTTAAATATACAGCATGTCTTCTTTTGACCCATATTATGTCTGACATCTTGAATACTAATGCAGTAGTTGTCTCTGTCTTTCTGAAGTTGACATCAACAATGATGTCCTTTTTTCGCTTTTAAACATCTTTGTACTCCCTGGGAAGGATCATTTCCTTCCATTTAGACAATACTTGCAATGTAAATACAATGAATTTAAAATAATTGATGTCAGCCAAGACGGCCTGTGGTACAGTCAGAGTTCCAATTCATTGCAGTGTTTAGTGAGGTTGAGGTCAGGGCTTTGTGCAGGTCACTCGAGTTCTTCCACTCCAATCTTGGCAAACCATGTCTTCATGGAGCTTGCTTTGTACACAGATGCATCGTCATGCTGGAACAGGTTTGGGCCTTTTAGTTCCAGGGAACTGAAATTGTAATGCTACAACATACTATGACACATTTTGTGGCAACAGTTTGGGAAAGAACCACAAATGAGTTTGCTTGTAAGGTGTTCAAAGACTTTAGGCCATATAGTGCATGTGGGTATTAATCGAACTATTCATAGAATCTTGCCATTCAGGGCTGCAGAGGCTGAGTGGTTAAGCATCTGTGCTAGTGACAAGAAAGTTAGGGTGTTGTTATTGGAAAAAAATCAACATCCAGGTAGTAACAAATTATACCATTCCATTGTTTATTGTATTTTCCTATAATAGTGTTACTATAATAGTAACACTAGCAGTTTGCATTCATTAAAGAATGACATATCATAATGTTTATACATTTCTAGTTACATTTAAGTTAGTCCCTGTTATCACATACAATACAGCATTCCATCCCATTCACCTGAAAGTAATAAAATTGAAAGTAAAAATACTTAGCTTAAGACTGATGCTTATTTTGCAAGAGGTGATTATTTATGCCAAAAGCCATAGCATTAAATATTCTTACACTCACATAACGAGCTAAATAGAGGCATAGTTGACATAATAGCAGGTTAAATTAGAGCGAATTTATAGTCAGTGAGTGTGATAATCCTCGAATCCTCATTTATCAGGATGGCCATTTCTGTAGCGAAGCTGTATACATTGGTAATTAAAGAGAAAGTCATTATGTGCTAATAAGGTCATCCATGATTCAGGAGGATTTCCACTTGTAGCTCAGAACTCAGACTCACCGTTGGCTGTCCGTTAGTGTTCCTCAGCTGGGGAGCCATTAGCCTTTAGCTCTACTCACTGTATGTGTGCATGTTTGTGTGTGTGTGGTGACTCACTGACTGTGCTTGATGTTACCCTGACTGTATGGAGTGTGTCACTCTGTATGATGTGTCATTGTCCGTGTTTTGTGTCACTGACTGCAAATGACGTATGTTGTGATCAAGTGGGTTGTGTCACATATTTTGTGTGAGAACACACTGTCTCCGAGTGTCTATGTGTACAGTATGTCTGTGTGTGGTGTCTCGCATACCTTTGTGACTGTGTTTACCATCTGTCTGTGGCATTCCATGTGTTACCCGTTAATATTTTTCACAGAGTTGACCACACGTTCATCACACCTGACCCTGCATGACTAGCTAGTTTGACAAGCAATAAATCATAAGGAAAATATTCTGTTCATTTATACAAATCCAGAATTTGGCTTGCTGGTCAGCTAATGTTTAATAACTTTTGCTAACTTTTGGAATGCATGCTGAGGCCACAAAACTTAACTAACTAGATCATTTAACAAGCTATTTTACAAAACTTAACTAGTTGGCAAATTCAACAAGCTATTTCACAAAACTGATCTAGCTAACTAATTTAACTAGCTAAATGACTAAACTTATGCTAATTTGCCAAAGTTAACATGGCTCACTTCCTTAGATTTGATGGTGAATTTTAAAGGCTGCTTTTTCATTTTACATAGGAGGCAAATGTGACATTTCATCCTACATGTATTGTTAACTCCACAAAAAAAAAATTTAATCTGCATTAAATTAAATTAAATATGCCATTTGAGATTTGTAATGAGTACTTTGAAGGTCAAAATAGTATAGAAAGTATGTTTTCTTCTCTTGGAAATGTACTTTATATTCATACTTTATAAATATATTCATATAGTACAAATATAAATATTAAATTTCAGTAATACCTCTGTAAAGTACAAACAGAAAGTATTTTCTATTCTATATACAGCTAGGTAAGGCTACTTGACCAAAAAAAAAAAATAATAATAATTTGTCAACCTTAGCCATTAACTGCACAGCAGCAGTCATTTACATGATTTGTGATTAGTGTCTTAGTGACACATTGTCCCTGTCCTCTTTACTACTCCTTAAATTTTCAGATTTCAAGGTACTGCTTTGTGAAATACTCATAGACAGATAGTTTGTCTGTTACTACAAACATGCCCCTTTTTTTTTAGTTTCAGCTAAATCTTCCAGTTAGGGAGCGACTTTTGTGCTTAATTTATTAATTAATTGTTTTGTTTTGTTTTTATGAATACAACTCTAGTTCTCTGTGTTTTGACACATCCGTGTTTTGTGTAGCCCTGACAGACAGGTCAAGTTCATGAGAACGGGAGGACAGAAAGTGGATGAAGACCAAAAGAAAAGTTACCAACCAGAACCAAAAGAGCTGTCTATTTTGTTATGAACCCCGATCTATTTCTCTGCAGAAAAAAAAAAAAAAAATCAAAATTGTATATAGTAAGAGTAATGTGATGCAGTTATTGTGATGCATTGAAAAGGATGATACTGGGCTATACACTGATCAAGCTGGAAATTTTTCATGCCCTTTTCATGCTCTTCCATGTGCTGCCTTGTTGAACGCCCCTGCAGCAGATGGTGAGCGAGGCGGCAGTAACAGCAGAAGGGACAGGAGGACGCCCTCTCCTCTCTTTCATCTCCCTGCAGAGTTCTTCCACCCAGCCACAGCCGTGCCCCAAGGAAGCCTAGTCTCGGGTATGGTGCGGACAGGGCGACCCAGCTCCAGGCTCATTTCACCAGCCTCATGGGCATCGCTTCGGTCACCTGGAGCCAACAGCAGGGTCATGGGCTCACAGGTACAAGCTCTTTCAGATTAAGATGTCTAAATTTTACTCTCTTACACTATATGGCCAAAAGTTTGTGAATACCCATATGTGCTTTTTGAACATCCCATTCCAGATTTAGTTTCCCCTTTGCTGTTATAATAACCCCCACGCTTCTTGCAAGGTTTTCTACTAGAAAACTTTGTATTGTGAATGAGATTTGTGTTCATTCAGCCAGAAGGGCATTAGTGAGGTCAGGCAGTGATGTTTGGCTAGAAGGCCTGGCAGTCTGCATTCCAATTTATCCCAAAGATAATCAGTGGAGTCAAGGTCATGGCTCTGTGTTCATTCATGTTCTTCCACTCCAACCTTGGCAAACCATGTCATGGAGCTTGCTTTGTGCACAGGGACATTGTCATGCTGGAACAGGTTTGAGATCCTTGGTTCCAGTGAAGGAAAATCTTAATGCTACAGCATACGAAAACATCCTATACATTTGTGTGCTTCCAACTTTATGGTATCACTTTGGGGAAGATCCACATACTGTATGGGTGGTGTGATGGTCAGGTGTCCACAAAGTTTTGGCCATATAGTCTGTAACTACAGAAGAAAATACAATGAATCAATCAAAATAAATTATTTTATTGTATTTTTTCTTTATTTCAGCCACCATGCCACAGTGAGTCATCATTAGCCATGGGAAGCTCCGAAGTCAGCCTGCAGACCATGCTGGAGGAAAGCCTCAATTTCAGCGTACCTCCTCATAGAGACCTATCTTTACCTCAGCCTCTGCTTTGCCCTGTACCAGATGAAACCCTCCCTTCTTCGGATCTCAGCCAGAGATTGCACCCTGACCAAACCAGCTTCACCATCCAGGCCACCAGGGGGCACCAGAGGAGTCAGAGCAGCTGTGATGGCAGCCCCAGCCCCAGCTGCAACAGGCTGAACTCCATAGAACCTTCGGATGAGGACACAGGGATCGGGGGAGGATCAAGTCAAGCATTTAACAGTGAACATTTATCAGAGACTATCAGCAGCCTTTCCCTAAGCTCGTTGCTAACACCTGGCTCACTGGTGCCACCATTGGCCAAAAAGTGCAACAGCACTGGGAGCTTAGAACAAGGGAATGTGTTGGCTCGAAATAAAAATGGACGGCAGCTTCATAGTACGGACCAACCTCAGTATCTTTCCAACCCGTGGACAGAAGAGAGAGACGGAGGGGATGGGGAGAAAGGGATTGCAGGTTTGGGGGTCAAAAGCTCCAGTGAAACAATGGACACCAGCTCTCGGAAGAACAGATGAAACATGTTAATCGTGTTTTTTCTCTTCTCAGTTGCCTCTTTTTGAGAGTGGGACTTCTCTTAGTCTTTCATTCGTGACACGTCCATGTTTTGTGTAGCCCTGACAGACAGGTCAAGCTCACGTGAACAGAAGGACAGGACGTAGACGAGGACCAGAAGAAAAATTTTAATCTACAGAGAACCAAAAAGAGCTGGCCATTTAGTTGAGCATTAATTAAAAATATGGAGAAAAGTTCCAGCTAATATACCGAACGTGTGTAAGAATCTGTAGGTAAATGAAATTTGGATATGAAAGAGTCATTTTCATGGCTGTTTTTGTTTCCTATGAAATTTGACCTGCAGCGATCTTCTGTCTACATGCAAAAGGTGACATTTCAGGAAAGAAGCCTCGCGATGTCTCTTCTAATGTAGGACTTTTGATGTAAGATGCCTTGATTTGATATCATTCACAAACAAGGTAGCAATGATCAAACTTTTAGTTAGCTTCCCTTAGTAAATTCGAAGAATAATGATGATTATTTTCTAGGTGTGACCCTCAGTATTAGATTTTCGTCAATGTGTATGTAAGTTTCTGTGTCAGGACTTAATTATTCTTAACTTTAAAAAAAGAGGGCTAATTTAAAATTTAGTAGCTAGATTTTATCAACAAAAAAAATATCTGGAACATTAAAAAAAAAAAAAAAAAAAAAAAAAAAAACTAATCACATGACTGATGCTCCGTTGGACATGATGGGATATTCCAAACTTACAGCTCTGGATGAATAAATGTACAGAAAAGAAATATGCAGAAGCAGATGAAGTGAAGATGTCTAGATGATTGTCCACTGTTTGATGAGATTCATATATGAGAGCTAATGAGAAACAATGGTATTGTACCATAAAGATGTCAAAAATGAAGAATTTTATTTATTTTTACAAGTAGTAGAAATCTAATCTTCCTCATCCACATTGTATGTTGCATTTCTTCTCATAACTATTTGCAATTTAAGTGCAATGCAAAGTATCTTGATTCTGAAAGAATGTAGGTTTGGTATCTATTGAATTGAGAAAATGAACAAAAAAAATGTTATTCAGGGGTCCAAAACAAATGTCTTTCAGGAAATTTAGGAATTTGTTTTTATTTAATTTTTTCCACACTGCATGTGATTTATGTAGTCTACCTGCTCTGAGCTTATTATTACGTTGCACGATGTAATTATATTATTTCATTTTGATTCATTTATGTATTTTTTTTTCATCAAGATCAAATTCAATCAAGAAGTCATTTAAATCATTACAAAATTCTTGACTTTAGGATAAAGATCTAGATGTCAAATAAATAGAATTTACTCAGTATTTTGATTCTGATTTAGTGATTGATGTTGTCCTGAGCGTCCAATAGGTTCACAGGATTCATGCATGTAAAAAGGCTTAAGTGCAACCAGGTCTGTGATCTTTGCTAACACTGATTCAGCAGTTCGCTTGTCTGGTTTTCAGTTATAGATAGGATGCAGTGGTTCGTCGAGGATTTTTTTTTTTTTTTTAGAACAGTGTGCCTTGTGTTGCAGTTTCAGCAATTACTTTCTCAGAAGTTCTCTAAAGGGAAGTACCAAACTTTAATGATTAAGCTGAGCAGCCGGAGGAGATGATTTAGTAGAGATGAGTGGAGTCTGTCCAAGACTTAATGCCTGTGATAAATGCTTGTGAATTACAGTTCTGAAAGCTGTACTAATTTATTTTTTTTTTTTCCTTTTACTTTAGTATGTAAAAGATTTGAACATCATTCTTAAGTGCTGAAATGCAGTTTGGGGATTTAGAATTTTAGGAGGCTTTCAGTACTTTAGTTTGCGTTTATTCTTGTTTTGCACAGTGAAAAACAAGCAAATATAACATCTTGAGCTTTTTTCAAACTAGTACAGGAGACTGTGTGGAAAAATTACTCAAAAGCTTTTCCCTTTTAGATGTACCTTATTATTAGTGATGGCTGCTAGTAGGGCTGCTTGATTATGGCCAAAATGATAATCCCGATTATTTTGATCAATATTGAGATCTCGATTATTTATCACCATTATTCATTGATTTTAGGGACAACATATTTTTATTGCACTTTCACATTTAAATAAACAGACAGTGCTAGTGCTTAGACAAACAAACAGTGCTACATTCTTGCTAATGTACAAATCTTTGCATCAAATTAGACTGAGCCTTAAAGTGCATCATCTCGTAGAAGCAAAATATAAATAAAATTGTACCCAAAATATAGGAGAAGTAAAAATGCCATCAACCAAATGAAAATATGCATCAAATATAACAATATGCAACTAAATGAAAATAATTCAGGCGAATGCAGAAAAGGCAATAACACTTTTTACAGGAGGAGAGACGCAAGACAATTTCTTTTAGGAGATTACAAAAATTTAGGAGCACAGTTGAAGTTTAGTGTTTTTTTTGTTTTTGTTTTTTTTTGTTTTTGTTTTTTTTTAAGAGATGGTAGCGTTAATGTGCCACAATATAACACACAATTAGGCATCAGAAAACTTGAGCTTGTCAATTATGGCAGCATTTAGGAACATAGTGCGTGATCAATAAAAGATGGCGGTTGTGAGATCAGAGAGTTGACAGAAGCAGATGATGTTCAGTGTTACTCTTGTCATCATAATGGCTTCTCTGCAGTATTTACACACTTGTTCGGTTGACTGAGGAGATGAAAAGCAGTGTGAAAGTAACTGTTGCGCAGTGTAGATGCATTTTGGACTTCCTGTAATTTTTATTCCGATTGTATTATACAACTCCGAACAGGTCACTCGCACCAGTGCGAATATTTAGTCACAGTTGCACAAAGTACTTCAGCCGCAAATGCGAGTGAAATGGTCGCACTGTAGAGCCCTGAGTTTATCTGCAAAGTTTTTTCCCGTTCAGCGTGATGATGATTAATGTCCCTGACAACCTCTGTAGTGCCATTTAGCATCGTGCTAGCTAGTGTCATCTCGCAGAGAAACTGGCAGCTCGAGCGCTAAAATGCTAATGCCTTTTCCGGGCTTTGGCACTACAAAATGACGTCAGCCCTGCGCCGCTCTATGTGATTGGCTGTAAGTGTAGGAAGCGCTTGATTTGAGTGGAGTTTTCTATGAGCGGAGGATGAACTTTAAACGTCAATATCACAGTCGATCATGTTCATTTAATCATGGGTAGTCAAAATCGTAATCGCGATCGATATCCGATTAATTGTGCAGCCCTGGCTGCTAGTGATATGAATGCAACTATTAGGATTAAGCAATGTATTATATCACAAGGCAAAATATTAAACACATACACAGGTAAAGGCAGATTCATATTGTGATTTCTCATTTTTTAAGTGATTCAAGTCTGTAATGATCTGGGTTCATGCACTGCTTCCTCCGAATATGAAACAAAGAAACCAGAAAAGTTGTAACCCTTTCATTGAAATGAAAACAAAAAGACCCACTAAACTTAAAGTCCTTTTGTGCAATTTATACTTTGATTAAATAATGTGTACCTAGTACAGTATATCACTTTTTTGGGATAAAAAACTATGATAGGATGATAGGATAAATACTCTATCATGTTCATGTTCATGACACCAACAACTGTATTACGGATGTGTCATTGGAGCATCCTAAAAAAAACAATATAAACAAATCTAGGAGGTGTGTAACCATCTGACATGATTGTCTCATTCAGGCTGCATGAATCTACAGTCTGGGCTAGAAAGAAATCAGCCCCAACCTCACTCCATCCCAGCATTCTGTGCATTTTTAAAAAATATATAACCATAGTGGATCTATTGTTTGGTTCCACAGAAATCTACTCCGAATCACAACTCACCATTTTGAAGTTATTATATTTATTATAATTTATTATTATATTTATATTTCTTATTGTGTCGGCTATTTGTTCGATGCCAGGGAAATGTGGGAGCCTGGGTGGATTAACGCATACTCTCCTTGCATACCATTGATAAAAAGTCCTTTATTTTCTTGACAGAAACAAAATGATGAATGAAAACTTGTTAATAATTAAACCTTGCTATTAAACTTAACATAAAATTACTTCTTCTGAGTGGCTTGCAGGAGCGTGGACAAAAAAGTTGTGTTTCCCAGCTCTCCATTTCCGTCGTCCTTGTCAGAAGTTTAATCTACGTTATATATGCTCCTCCCACACCACACGTGACCCACAACCCAGGAGCAAACACACAACTAAACCTTACAAAATGTAACACAATCCCAAATAATAGATTTCGCTTGCTCCTTGCTGCACCAAACAACCCCAAATTCCAACTCTACAATAAAAAATGGCAAAATGGCTGTAACACTTACAGTTCACTGCACCCTAGTTATTATTACACCTAGTGGTGCAACATAGGAACTACAACAAATGCTAATAGAGACAAAGTGGGGCAGGAATTATGCTGCCCCATGCTTGGGGGAGGAGCAGAAGACAGGAGTGTTAATTACAGGGTAGTGGTTTTTACAACAAATTGGGCTAGTTTAATAATACTCTATGGCTGACAAGATCTTGTTTTATAGGAAGTAATCAAAATGAAATCTAATGCATTTCTGCAAATTAAAGGTAAACTTTAGACATATTAGGGTTGCAACGATATTCTGAATACGATGTTTATATGCATACATCGGAATATTCCTGTATACATGGTTCTTGTAAGTATGCCTGAATTGCCATTCCTAAATACCTAGTCTACAGCTAAGCATCTGTTAGCACCCACAGTTCCTTGCAGACTGAGCATGCCCATACAGTATATCTACTTTCAGTGGATTTCCTGAATAAGGTGTTTACACGAAATAATCATGATAAACCACAATAAAATTCCCCAATGGTTTTACCCTGTATTTACCAATGGTTTTACAGTATTACCCTGTCACATTTAATTATCATTAAAACTGTGCGCAATTATCGTGATTTATAAAACTCACTGTAAATGCTGTCCACACACACCCAGCATGAGTCTGAAGTAAATCCCACGTGTGGTCGTATTTTGGATTTCATAAAAATGCTGAGGGAAACTTAATAGAAGATGGTAACCCTGTCTGCAGAGCTTGCCAGAAGAAAGTTGCTGCAAAAGAGGGCTTTGGCGCTTCGTTGGCACTTTTTTCTCTTTTCCCCCATGCTTTTAAATTGCTTATTAATGCCCTTGCGGCGGTGCGCATTTCACATTCACTTAAAAATTAACGGTTGGGGGGGGGTAAATTGCTTGAATGGTGGGTTCATTAAAGGGACATGCGGGGGGGGGGGGGGGGGGGTGCCATGTCTCTGAATTATTTAAAAGTGTCCCTCTCAACATCAGTTAATAAACAATTATATTATGTAATAAGCATCTGAATTTAAATGAACGTGAGAGCATGCACAAAACAGTAGCAAATTATTCACAGGAAAGTTGGAGAATTTCCTATTTATTTGTTTTGTCCGACTCGAGTCAAAAAGTTGTCATAAAGCAATCGAGATGCGTCTTGCTTCAACAGGCAGACAGGTATGCTAAAACCACTAGCTCGTCTGCTAACCTTTTCGTAATATTAGCAGCCTTTTATATGCTTATCGCTGATAGTTTTCAAATTGATTGAGTGGGAGTGTGTTGGTAAGTACTAGCTACTCAAGTTCATTACACTTCCAAACATGCATGTAACCATGTTATATTACATGTATGTTATATGGTCAGTAAAAGAACAATGCCAAACAGACAGAGAAGGCTGTAAAATAAAATAAAACTGAAGAAGGAGGCATCGAAAGGGACATCTTAAATCTTTGAGACTAAAAAGCCAGTTCAATAAGCAGTGCTGCAGTTTTATGGAAATCAAAGTGATGCTGCCAAATGTAAATTTTAAATGTGAAATTAATAGTTTTACTGAATTTACAGTAAGTGACATACAGTGGGTGTGTCACTACATTTGTGAATAGTAATACATTACATAATGATTTAGTGAGTCTTTATTGATCACATATACATAGTGAAATTCTTTTCTTCGCATACCCCAGCATGTCAGGAATTTGGGGTCAGAGTGCAGGGTCAGCCATGATATAGCACCCCTGGAGCAGAGAGTGCTAAGGGCCTTGCTCAGGGGCCCAACAGCAGCAGCTTGGCATTGCTGGGACTTGAACCCCCAACTTTCCGATCAGTAACCCAGCACCTTAACCGCCAAGCCACCACCGCCAATTTAAATAATGTTTAAATTTTCTTTTAAAGATTCTTTGGATTCATCTGTCCACTAAAAATTGCCATTTTGTTGTAATTATTTCTATAAATGTAAAATTACAATACCATTAGGTTATATTAGTAGTGTCATTCTCATATTCATTACTGTCACCACACACAGTCTGTTTATAATGTCTACCAGGGTGATATGAATATGTAGCTAAATTAAAGTTAGTAAAGTAGTAATGCAGTTAAAGTAGTAAAGTAGTAAAATTAGCTTTTTGGTGATAGCCCTATTTTTAACATTTGAGCCAAGCCGCTGAGGAACTCTTTGCATGTCCCTGGTTCATTATTATTCTTAATGAAAAACACAACATCACCAAACCCGTACAATGACAAACTTGCTTATATTAAACCAAATCTTCCGCCATCGTCTTGTCAGTCAGCTTTCCTCACTCTCGTCACACGCTAAATGAAATCTTACTCCTGCTGACCTCCTCCGACTCATTCGGCTCATGCTAAATTGAGCAGATGCATTCAGTTTTTAAATGTAGGGTCCGTTCTCTAACTGAACTAAATGGTTTTTATTACTATAAAAAAGCAAAACGACAGTGGGGGCGGTGCCACGTGGGCAAGTGATGTAATCAGTGTGAGGCCAAACACAGTGTACCGACTATCGCAGCAAGCTTACTGACAATCATTCATCGCTTTATATTCAAATATAAAACCTGTTTAAATGATTTCAGTGTGTATCAGTACTTTATCAGTACTTTTTGTACATTTTCATCACATTTTAACAATACTGTGATAATACAGAACCATTTATAAATGAATGGCAATGTTCTTGTCAAGGGAAAGGTGAATTATAGAGTGGATAATATCTGTACATATATGAAATGTGTGTGCACAATGGTGATCTTGTTTCACAAAAGATGAAAGAAAAAAAAGAAGATGAATGAGTCTTGTTTTTACAGTGGGGATTTTGGGGCTAGATTCAGGACTTTTGTGTGGTTTATAGATGTAGTTGACCTAGATTTTTTTTTAAACCTGGCACCCCTGGTTAATCATATTAGCTCTACTGTGCTCCTTTCGCACACTGTAGCGGGAAACACAACTGCTGGATCGAACACAGCTGAAGGTATTGAGGCTATACTGTTACTAATGCCATCCTGCTCCACAAAAATCTTTGCTCACAAGCTGCTGCTGTTTATTATTGAATTCTAATTGTTATTTGTCTATTTGATTGTCCCCTAGAATGAAATGGGTTTGATCCAAATCTCAATAACTCAATAAAAAGCTTCCTATAATTTAGAGCTCATGTGTTCTGGAAAGTTCAGGAATAGAAAGTTCTAATGAATATACAAAATATTATTATACACAATTAGATCTTTGCTGAGGAGGTCCATTTAATATATTTTTTATAGTTAATTGGGTCCCTGGCTACAACAAGTTGGAGAACCTCTGCTCTAAACGATTTTCAAATTGCTACTTAATTTGGTGTACTCTCAACATCTGCTGTTTGTCAATTTATTTCTCTGGAGCTGGATGTCAGATGCATTCAAGCTTATTTATTCGCATTGAGCATAACTAACTAATGTATGATGTTCCCAGTTTGGTTCAAATAGCATAAATGAAGGAGAGAACTTCAAAAGGAGAAACTGAAGTGTTGAAAAAAAGAAAGGTTAAAAAGGACCAATTAATGGACACTTTGCTCCAAAAATTCTTTGTGGTGTTAATGCTAACTGAATGCAAATTTAGAGATTTGTGACCTAAGCCCTATATATTGTACAGTGGTCCTTGAAAGTTTGTGAACCCTTTAAAATGTTCTATATATCTGCATAACTATGATCCAAAACATCATCAGATTTTCACAGAAGTCTTAAAAGTAGACAAAGAGAACCCAATTAAAAAAATGAGACAAAAAATATTATACTTGGTCATTTATTTATTGAGGAAAATTATCCAATATTACATATCTGTGAGTGGCAAAAGTAAGTGAACCTCCAGGATTAGCAGTTAATTTGAAGATGAAATTAGAGTCAGGTGTTTTCAATCAATGGTTATGACAGTCAGGTGTGAGTGAGCGCCCTTTTTATTTAAAGAACAGGGATCTATCAATGTCTGATATTCACAACACATATTTATGGAAATGTATCATGGCACGAACAAAAGAGATTACTGAGGACCTCAGAAAAAGAGTTGTTGATGCTCATCAGGCTGGAAAAGGTTACAAAACCATCTGTAAAGAGTTTGGACTCCACCAATCCACAGTCGGACAGATTGTGTACAAATGGAGGAAATTCAAGACCATTATTACCCTCCCCAGGAATGGTCAACCAACTCAAAGATCACTCTAAGAGTAAGACGTGTAATAGTCTGTGAGGTCATAAAGGAGCCAGGGTAACATTTAAGCAACTAAAAGCCTCTTTCACATTGGCTAATATTAACGTTCATGTGTCCACCATCAGGAAAATACTAAACAACAGTGGTGTGCATAGCAGGGTTGAAAGGAGAAAGTCACTGCTCTCCAAAAAGAACATTGCGACTCCTCTGCAGTTTGCTAAAACTCATGTGGACAAATGTTTTGTGGACAGATGAGAACAAAATATAATTTTCTGTTTAAATGTGAAGTGATATGTTTGGAGAAAGGAAAACACTGCATTCCCGCATAAGAACCTTATCCAATCTGTGAAACATGCTGGTGGTAGTGTCATGGTTTGAGCCTGTTTTGCTGCATCTGGGCCAGGACGAATTGCCATCATTGATGGAACAATGAATTCTGAATTATACCAGCGAATTCTAAAGGAAAAGGTCAGGACATCTGTCCATGAACTGAATCTCAAGAGAAAGTGGGTCATGCACCAAGTCAATAACCGTAAACACACAAGTCATTCTACAAACAATGGTTAAACAAGAATGAAGTTTATGTTTTGAAATGGCCAAGTCAAAGTCCTGACATTAATCCAATAGAAATGTTGTGGACCTGAAGGACCTGAAGCAATCAGTACATGTGAGGAAACCTACCAACATCCCAGAGCTGAAGCTGTTCTGTACTGAAATTCATCCAAGCCGATGTGCAGGACTGATCAACAGTTACCGGAAACATTTAGTTGCAGTTATTGCTGCACAAGGGGGTCATACCGGATACTGAAAGCAAAGGTTCGGCAATAAATAAATGAGCAAGTATAATATTTTTGTCTCATGTGTTTAATTGGCTACTCTTTAGCTACTTTTAGGACCTGTGTGAAAATCTGATGATGTTTTAGGTCATATTTATGCAGAAATATAGAAAATGCTAAAGGGTTCATAAAGTTTCAAGCACCACTGTACAATATATAGGGCTTAGATCACAAAGCTTTTATAGGGCTTAGATCACAATCAGGATTTAATAATCCTTTTATCAGGATATTGTGTTGTATTTACTAAATATAAAGTCAGGATTTTTTTTTTTTTTTTTTTAAATCTATGGATTTAAAATGGATTATGGATTATATCATTAGCAGGGTTTAGCAAGCTATGTAGACATTCATTCTTCTAATTTGCTTTATTTATATTTACCCTTTGATGAATTTCTCAACAGTATGTAGATTAAGTGACACAACCCACAGCAACTCTTAAGATATTCTTCCAAAATATCCATAATTTCCATCTATGATCGGATTGATATCAGATTGGAATTATTTTAACATTCTCAAACATGACTAATCATGAAATGTAGCAACATCTACCTGTAGAATTGCAAAAATGTTTATCAAGACGGGACAAGCTTACCAGATCACCCTTGGATTTGTCAGAAGTCATTAGGTAGCTTAATGGGAATGGTCTCAGCAAAATTTCTGGCTCAACTCCATCTAAAGACAATGCACTAAAAGACCTGCCACTAGACAGAAAGTATCTGATGTTATATGACAGAACAGTGCCAACAGAGTTTATCCACAGTCGTTGATTCTCATTTCAGACTAACCTACAAATGCAAACTGCATTCCGACCTGAATAAGTGTAATATCTGTGGTTCTCACTACAACAGAAATAGTTCTGTACATTGTAGATTTACGGTCTGAACTTTGTTTGCCACGTTTATGGAAACTGATTAGATTTGATTCAGATTATTTGCTATAAAATAATATATTGGTGACTGCAGACAGTTTATTAACTAGCCCAAACCTTGTTCCAAAACTAAAACATCTTTGCAAAAAAGCTGCATCCTTGGCATAACTGTTCATGGGTCAAATTACAAACAAAAAAGTAGCCAAATGATAGCAGTATAACTCATTATAAAATATATAATAATAAATAAAATAATGTAGAGGCCACTACTGGCTTAGTGGTTAGCATGCTTGCCTTGCACCTCAGGGGTTGGTGGTGCAAATCTTGCCTCTGCCCTGCATGCGTGGAGCCTGCATGCTCTCCCTGTGCTTCGTGAGGCTTCTCCGGATTTCTCCCCCAGTCCAAAGACATGCGCTATAAGGTGATTGGCATTTCCAGATTGTCTGCGGTATTTGATTGTGGCCTTCAATAAATTGGCACCCCATCCTGAGTGTCTCCTGCCTTGTTCCCCAAGTTCCCTGGCATAGGTTCTAGGCTCCCCTGTGACCTTGTGTAGAATAAGTGGCATGGAAAATGAATGGATGGATGTAATAAAATGTTTAGTTTAATAAATAAAGTATAATTCTAAAAGTACTCAATTTAAATGTACTCAGTTTTTGTTGCTTAACCCTACCTGTCATATCCAATTAACTGTTTTTAAAATAAACCCTAAAAATGCTTTTTTGCCTCTTTTTTTTTTTTTTTTTTTTTTTTTTTTAAAAGTTACATTAAGTGAAATTCAACTGCATTGCTGATTAAAAGTGTTCAATCCAATCTGGCAACCCTGATTTTTCCAAAATCATCATCTCTGCATGTGTGCCCGTGCAAGAGCGACATTTCAATCCATTTATACATCTTAAATATAGTAGGAATTAAAATATGATAATAATGATATTGTCTTAAGACACAAATCCTAAGGGGGCAAAGATTTTTTCAAGGGGAAATTATTTTATCATGTTTGAGATGCATCACCTCACATCCTTTCTCATAATGAGACAAGCGAATGAGATTTTTTTTCATGGAGGAAGAAAAAACAGTTTGAGAGCTAGACTGAAATAAAATCACCATGTAGCAACAACGTGAAAATAACGGGGCCTAAGAAAAAAGGTTTTCGTTCCAGCATGACAGTATGTTACAAGTGTATAACTAAACTGTAACTATGTATAGACTTAATTTCTTGTACATTATTTGTTGCTTTCAAATTGGTTTCAACTGTGCTCGAAATGTTAGATAAGCACTGGAAACTGTTCAACAGTAAAACAGAGGCTCATTTGGTTTAAAAAAATATATATTTGTGACATGTTCTGCAAGGCTGTTATTTTTGATCCATACATTTTGGGAGGTTTTTGAAAGAGTACCCGATGCAGGGAGTAGGGAATAGGCATGTTTCCATTTGAATGGAACACATCCCCTGCTTGGAGAGAACAGGTAAAACATCACGCTAATGATTTGCAGCATGAGTTTTCAAATTAAGAACAAAAGTTACAGCAATATTGATGTAGGGAAAGTTACGTGTATTCAGAGTTGAGTTACGCACGCACTTTTGGGCAGCCCATTCAGTTTTTTAATAGCGTCTTTAATTATAAGCACTTGCCTTTACACATGAAAAATTTGGGCATAGAAAATACAGACTGAAGAAACTTGAGTTGAGGTCAAACAAAAAAAAGGTCAAAATCTCATCTAACTGAAGAGACACTGTCCACTCCGTGTGTGTAGTGAACTCTTAATACAACCACATGTGTGGATCCTTCTTGCTCTCTTGCCAAATCCAGTTTGTGTTCACATCAGCTCAACCCGGCCTTTTAAACACTATCGGTTCTAACAGAGCAGATTAAGAAGACACATGGTGAGCGCCAATGCTGCCCACACAGCATGTGGAAAAAAATAATGTGCCACGTTAACTGGGGATTAGCATTAGCATCAACTTTCTGAGCAGGTGCTTCTCCAGCTGCTACCAGTCGCCTGTGTTGCTGGACATATGTCCAGCACTTAGAGCTTTGAAGGGCTTGCTGTCAGATGTCCTGCTTTGTTCTTACATCTGAGAGAATGCTGCTACAAACGAGGTGCATATTAGCATTACAGAGCATCAACAGTGTGTTAGGGCAAATATGCATGTCAGTCCCATTCTGCTAACTAGCTGTCAATCACTTGCCAATATAACAACAAATCAGTGTTGCAAAGTCATCATACATGTGCTATTTTGTGTGTATATTATTGCGGGGTCACTGTAATCCTCACATTTCCCTACCTTGTCCTATTTGTTGTGTCTTCCACAGTCTCTCTCTCACTTGATTCAGACTGTCGTCTTCAATTTGCTTTGACATAAAGCGGTAATGACTGAGCTACCGAGCTCAGATAGATGGCCCGCTCGGTCACAACCACTCAATCTAAGTCTCATTCATCCACACTCATCCATTTGTAGCAGCAGGGCCCAAACCATCACATCACACACTGCAATTAATTTACCTACCTGCTCACTCATTCCCATTTCTTTTTTTTCCCACGACCACAAAAATACTCACCATGGAGTGGGTCCTGGAGGTGGAAATCATTCTTAATGGGCTTGACACACTTTATAAAATGTGACAAAGTCACTGTTAGTACATTCACTGGGACTAGGTTTGGTGTAAATTATGATATTAAGAAAAAGGGCCTTGTGACAGGAGACTTCTGACATATTAAATTTTACCTCTCTAAATTAGATAAGAGCTCTGAATTTAATTTGAATTCCAATTCAGAACTATAATTACACAGTGGCCGCCGCATTCAGATAATTAGTGGGCCTGGCTGTCACAGCTCCGCCATCATCCAGGTTGTGTAACGTGGCAGCCCAACGGTATTAATTCCTTCAGCTGGAGAAATCCGTTAGCATTACTGTTGACTGTAATATCTTTACCCTGTCGTTGTTGGGCTGCAACAGCATCCCTAGCTGAATCAGAAAATAATGAGACGGTTCTTCAGAGACGGGGATTGAAGCAGAAAATGCTGATACATATTCATGCAAGCCTCGGTGCCCTATGGCAGCCAAAAGTTCACGTTTTGCATTTCAAATCCATAAAATGAAAAATATGAATGCAAACAAATGTACCTCTCTTCCCTGAGGCTGTGCGAGTCTGCATATGTGTGCATATTGATTAGTTCAGCCAGCTATATGTTATACATGGTCAAATATTAAGCAAAGAATCAGTAAACACAGAACAGCGTCCTAATCAATAAGGCCACTCAGGGTTCACCAAGAAAGGATGAGAAATGGAAAGGTGAAGAAGTGAAAGATGTTAGGACTCATTCTTTCTCACCAGAAATCTTGAAAGGTCACAATGGTTCTTTATTTATTTATTTATTTTTTAACATGCTCTTATTAGTCAATTTATTTCACATTATATCACACTGATTTCAGGCTTCATTTTCACTAGCAGCTATTTAGTAATAGAATGTAGAGTGTATTTCACAAGTATTCATCCCTGTTCAACTTTTATCACGTTGAAACCCCTAAAATTAGTCCTGGTGTAACCAACTGGCAGCAGAAAGTCAATGACTACGTTTACATGGACAGCAGTAATGTAATTATTGACCTTACTCTGAGTAAGATAATAATGTGATTAAGGTGTTTACATGAGTCGCTTTTAGAATACTCCTGTCATGTTCCCACTTTACATGTAATAGAACATAATTAGATTAACAGCACACGTCAATACGTCACCGCGCCACGCCGTCCGACGTCCCGCCAGAATTTCACGTATCAACATACAGTTCGTTTTCGTTATGGTACCGTATACAGTTTGGGTGTGTTTATTTAATTTTTTACGATCGCTTTAAGTGCAGTTAATTATTTGTCATGCTGTACATTCAAACAGACAACTGCTTGAAGACGTGGGCTGCGTCTCAAACCGCGTACTTACCGTCTATATAGTAGCCAAGATACATGTATTTTTCCCCACTACAGGCCTATAGTAGGCAAGTATCTGGTTTTCGACGCAGCCGTACTGTCTTGTTTGCCGTAAAATGTTGAGCACTGCCATGTGTGATCGTGTCCTGTCGCAAAATGCAGTGAAAACTCTCACACGACGTTAATAATGTGATTAAGGTGTTTACATGTCTGTAATACATGTCGATTATACGACTAAAACAGGAGTACTCCACATGTCTTAATTCGATTAGTGCTTACTTCGAGTATGACCTTAATCAGATTAAGGTAATTAAAAATTGCTGTTTACGTGGTAGTTTCTTAATCAAAGAATCGTCTTAATCGGGTTAAGAGTGGATTATTGTTGTCCAATTAGTTGAATGCAGTCAACCTGTGCGCAATTAAACTGTCATGTGATCTGAGTATAAATACAGCTGTGTTTGTCAGATTAAATACTTAAATTAAGAGCATTATGAAAACTAAGGTGCTACCAATACAATCAAAGTTCTGGAATGATCAGTATCAGTCAGGTTTGGGGTACGAAAAATCCTTTGACCAACCTTGCTGTTGCATTAAATCAATTATTTAAAAAGGAAATAATAAAAGAATATGACACAACAGTGACTTATGAGTCACGCACTACATGTGAAAAATGAACATCATTGAAAAATATGGCAAAAAATAAAATAAAAAGACCTGCTGTACATGTGAAATCTAAAAAAAAAAAAAAAATGTATAATGTGATTATTCAAATTTATTTGACTCTTCCATAAGGGTTGTCTTTAAATCTCATCATAAACTCAGTGTTACTGTTTTCCAGCCAAAGCACAAATATGCAAAAGTTATATAAGTACTTCCCTGCAACCACCTAAAAATCCTACCCCAAAATTGCACAATTGCCCACATTTCCATCCATTTGCACATGCATTTTGAGCTAGAGTTAAAAAGGTGGCCATCAGCATCAAAGCATCACTAGCTTATTTAAGGCATTAGCAATGACTGTTGTACTGTTGTTGGAGAGGGTGCATATGGCTGTAATTGCTTGTCGTCCACTCGATACACTTTTAGCACTATTACACTTATTCACATGAGCGCAAAAGTGGAGGGGAATCAGGTGCTACCAGCATCATATCATCCACTAACACCCGAATGACTCTCTGTGTTCAAACACACACTCCAAACATCAGGAGAGGTGCTTTCAGGAGATTTGGGAGGTGGAGGACGTGTCAGAGAAAATTAAATTCAATTTCTGGCCACTGCCATCATCTGTAATTACCACACGGGCTAAGTGAGGTCAGGATTAGAGAGTGGGTCGTGTTCCTGATGACCTCGATGTTCAGGGCTCCTTAAAGGACAAGAATATCAATCTGACGTTGGCCATGTTTGGAGGTAAATAAGAAATTGAGGTCAAGAGAATGTGCTCTCCGCTCTTACCATATTAACCCAAGAGGTTCTAAGCTGTCTCTTTCTCTTCTCACTTGGAGTCAGCTACTTTTCATTGCTGACATTTCAAACACTCAACCACTAACTGTTTCCAACAAAACTCTCAAAATATCTCAAAGCATGGAATATCATGAAACATCAAAACAGTATGTGAAACTTCATATAGAATTAGATTGCAACCTTCAGATTCTGGATAGCTAAATCTTGCGAGTACAGACCATGCCCTCAACTAAATATCATGGATAGTGATTGTGGAACTGTAAAAAGATGAGAGATCTGGGCTGGTTCTGCTTCACGCTAGACAAATAGACCATTTGCATGATTTGCATGGTTGTAAAGACTGCCACTGAGTGAACTATTCCACCCATGTTTATTTTGTGGTTTAAAAAAAAGTTTGGAGTTCAAGAGAAAAATTGCTAATGCTTAAGCAGATTCGCAATACACTGCCACTAATGAAAATAGAGCTCTTAAAGTTTGTTCTCCATTTATCTCAATTTTTAATAGTGACATTTCCTAGTGTGTTCATTGCTTAATTGCCTCTTCATTGCCATCTATGGAAAAAAAAAACAAAACTCTTCACTTGCTCCAAGCACACCAGGCTAAGATTTACAAGTCAGACTGCTGGTTTATTGCTGTACAAGTGTCAGGTTTGTATAGTATCAGACGGCTATGAGTGCAGAGTGAGCTTTGGCATCTCTGTATAAGAGAAAGGGTTCTAGGTAGAGAGGGAGGGAAAGAGAGCTTTGATCACGACTCCTCCTGTCTTCACCTGCCAAGCTATTTCTCAATCTGAACTTTGAGTACAAGAGTGAGCATGGATTTGTGCCCTAACATACACACAAGCGCACATGAAAGCACCCATGAGTATGCCGAAGCCAAGACAGAACAACAGGCACACACTGTCTTCCTGTTAGTTTGATGTATGTGGCACGCAGCACTGACAGCCTGCTTCATTTTATCCTGGTTCTTTCCATCTCTCTCTGCCATGAGCTTCTATTCTTTATTCTTTGTTGTTTAACGTGTGGGCGAACCCGGTGCCAGCAGTCGCGAGCCGAACCAGTGAGAATGATCGTTCTTCACACGTCGGTTGGCACTGGCTCGTGTGAGCGTGTTTCTTATGTTCCACAAACACACCGGGATACATTCTAATACACCAATATATTTTCCTCACTTTTTGGTCTTCTATTATTGTGCAGCAGCTGAGCTGTGAGATCCAACCGTCAGCCTTTTCACTTAGACAATTATTCTGTTTCTAATTGCTCATTGCTCATTTAGACATAAAGCCTGTATAAAACCAGAAATAGCTTGCTGAGCAACTTTCACATATGATGATATTAAAGAAATTGACATGATAGTGCTGTTGAAAACTCAATTCTGATTAGTTAGGATTTGATTCATTTTCTATAACTGCAGTTCTGACAATAGTTCCAGCTTCAAGGTTTATATTAACGTGCTTGTTCTAATCTGTTATTGTTTCCTACAAATAAACTGATTTTTTTTTTATGTTGACAGTGAGGAGACTTGTGTTTTGCATTTGTGGAAGTACTCTCCAGTGTCATCACTTTGTAGCAGTCAGAGCTAAAGCTGTAACTTTATGTTTTCTGGCACAGGAAACTCTTCAGAATTTATTGATTTGCGATTTCTGGTTTTTATTATTATTTTATTTATTAACCTTATTGGAAATTAATCAATTTTGAGGTGTAACTGTAACCTGTGTCGCATCACACCACCACATCAGTTCACTATAACAGCATGTCTGTTGTGTTTTATTCCTTGCATATCGTTTGGTTAGCATTTTTCTCACCATTTCTCTCCACGTGGCTTTGCATCTTGGACACAGCTACAAGCTGTGACCCGAACATCTGTCCTCTGCCTCATCATCACGATCCTGGTCACTAATGAGCCAAGATGCCAGCTGCTGAGGGAAAAGTGGGAGTGTGCCTGAGGGTTCTCTCAGACACACAGAGTCGTCAAAGTGTATATATAAAGTATAGTTGATGCTGTCAAAAAGTGGATGCATTATGCCTTAACATGCATGTGCACATGTCTGCACTGTACTGTACATGGAATGATTATTCTGGCATCAGAAATTGACACTCAGACGTGTATATGGTGCAAATTAATTGATACGTTCTCAAGTGTTAAGGATCATGTCAGCTCAACAGTGAAGGATTTGTGTATGTGACTTTGTGGAAAGTGACCTTGAAGAAATCTTGTGGAAAGTGTAACATTTGCTAAATTCACTATAACAATGTAACATTGGCAAATTGCTGTTCTATAAAAATCAACTGCATGGTGGTAACAGTAACTCCACATGATCTCAAGGTTCATCATACCACCCTGTCCTTGATAATTTTCCTATAACAGCACCTCCAATAGTGTTTTATTCTTTTTACATAATTCATACACTATATGGCCAAAAGTTTGTCTACATCTGACCATCACACCCATATGTGCTTGCTGAACATCCAATTCCAGATTTAGTCCCCTTTGCTGTTATAATATCATCCACTATTCTGGGATTTGTATTCATTCAACCATAAGCACATTTGTGAGGTCAGGCACTGACGTTGGGTGAGGAGGTCTGGGGTGCAGTTGGTGTTCCAGTTCATCCCAAAGGTGTTCAATGGGGTTGAGATCAGGGCTCTCTGCAGAACACTCGAGTTCTTCCACTCCAACCTTGACAAACCATGTCTTATGGAGCTTGGGCAGGGATATTATGCTGGAACATCTTTGGGCTCCTTAGTGAAAGGCATTCACTTGTGTGCTTCCAACATTTTGGGGAAGAACCACGTATGGGTGTGATCGTCAGGTATCCAAAACCTTTGGCTATATAGTGTATTATAATAAAGGAAGTGGTCAAAGCTAGTAAAGAACACATTTAGGGATTCAAAAACCAAACTATCATCAGTCAAAAAGTCTTAGCCTATTGAAAATTCTATATTAACATCAACTGGCTTCATATATGGGAATGTTTATAGAAAATTAACCACACTGTAATCCAATGTTTCATTCATTTATTAATTTATTAAATTTATTAACTTCCACATCGCATGTGTGTATCCTCACACTGGAAGTCTCCCCTGTTGTGTTTGCTCTTGTTTCTTTCTTAAACAATTCATATGTCCTTAATGACAGTGAACTGTGATCAGTTTCCAGCTCATAGGTTGAAGGATGTTCATCTGAGTATCCATATGAACCTTGGTTTCGTTTATGCATTCTCTCAAATATGCTCATATAGCCTAAACAGGTCTTTTAGAATTCACTATTATAATATAAAGATATTTATGTGTCGAGTGTCATGTCTGGGCATCAGAGATCACCCATTAGGAGACTAATTTATAGTTCTTCCTTCATCATAATTGAAGGGTTACCTTTTTTTTGGCACACCGATGGGCTAAACCAATTTCTCATCTGTAATCATCCATGACATTTTTTAGATGAATGACTTCATTTGCTTAATTCAATCTCCCTTAATTTGCTGAAGTGAAATTGAATTGACCCGTGGCCCAAACAGGCTCAAGAGATTAGTTAAGCAGAATTATAGTGATCTACTTAGTGTTTGTGGGACTTTTTTGAATAAGAATTCTTACTGGGTTAACTAGTACACTGTAAACCTGGATTTAGTTTAAATTAAACTTCTGAGTGATCATTAATTATTCTTTCATGTTTTGTAAAAAAAAAAAAAAAAAAGTTGTCATTACTAAATCAATTTAGTTGTTTGCAGTATTCAGCTGAAACATTCAATACAATGATCATGTTAAGCAGAGCTAACTTAGTATGTTACATTTCTGTAAGGGAGGGGAGGGACCCATTCGAACAGGTCTGAGCACTGTGAGTGCTGAGTCCTGTGTGAAAAGTCCGCTCGTCCTGGTTGCTGCTCGCTAAAGCTGTGGGTTTTTTAAATCAATGTTACACCAAGTGGAATGTTGAGTATGTAAAGGAACTATCTGTAGACATCTTTCTGGGAAAATTGATTACCCAAAAGACCGGACCGGTTAGCTAAATGCTAAAGTTAGCTTAGTGTTAACGTCCTGACGTTAACACTAAGTTTTTTTAACACTGACTGTTAAAAAAGTCAGTGTTTTTTTAACACTGACTGTTTTTTTCACAGTTCATATTTTAGCTATAACGTTAGTATTCAAATTGGCGTTTCTGTCAGTTCACAGTTTATAACGTTAGCATGTTTGTGTGTTCATGCGCTTGTGGCTAACACTAGCTTATGTTTCTTTAATATAGTAACGTACCAATTCAAAATGGACTTTGTTAAAGTTGAACATGAGTGATTTGATGAATTTTTAGCAGTAACTTAAACTTTTGAAAGGACAAGGCCATTAGTCATTAGCAGGGGTTGGTTAACATTTTGTTCTGGAGTTAATATAACTGCAAATGAGTTGTTGAGCTAAAAGTTTTCTTATGTCCTGTTTTACAGGTTCTTGTGTAAGTATTGTGAGTTTATATGTGACAAAAGGGGTTACCTATTAAAACATTACAGGTTAAAACATGGGAGCTGCAGTAGAAGTGTACAGTTTCCTTGCTTACACCAAGAATGTTTGTGCACATTTAACTCTAATAATGCCCTTAAGGTTCATCAAAGATTTACCAGAAAGCTCAGGATGCACAACTGTGTGAAACTGCCCAAGTCACCTTTCACTGTCAGTTATTTGATTTTTCTGCACCCTGTACAGAAATATTTTTTTTTTTTTTTTTTTCACTCACATGCACAGTACACATTTAAAAGTTAATCACACTATGTAACTTGTGTTGTCATTTTACTTCCCAAAAGACTACAGAGCCAACTGATATTCAGTCACTGGTGCTCAGAGGGTGCTGGTGCTATTGCGCTTGGTGACAACCCCACAGATTTCTAGAAAGCATGCTTTGTAAGTAGCCAGTTACTTACAATGTGGTTAAGGCACATACCACATGGGCGCAAATGCACTGAGAAGCAAGTCCCCGGTTTGATTCCCAGCTGGCCGGAACATTTGCTGCATGTCATGGCCAAAAAATATAATCTCCCCTATCTCCCAGTACCCCAATACACTGGGGCTGGATAGGTGTCCCTTTATGGAGTTCAAACCATTAAAATTTACACAAGGAAACTTAATAGCAACAGCTCTTTCCAACCTCTTTGGGTGATCTGTTTGTTTAATCTACTCCAGCAGTCATAACCAATTCACACCTTCCCTCGTGTGTCTGGCTCTCCCATAACTAGACTATATTGCTTAAAATTATTGATGGTTATTTAATGAGAAATGCAATTGATTGTGCTCTTATGTTGTTAGGACTCTGATGATGATGATGATGATGATGATGATGATGACACATTCTGCCACCTTGACATTGGGATCCTTCTCATTGAGCATGAAGGTGCTATGCTCTCATTTTCCCTCCGTCTCAGTCCAGCCTCATTGATGATCATCACTGAGGGAAAAGTTGTGATGGACAACATTCAAGACTTGCCAAAAGCTATGTGCATTCTGTTTGGACTTGAAAATGCACTGCATCTCAACTATCCCAAGTCTATGAAGAACACATTCCAGTTCATCCAACAGGTACTTCTCATGTTGGGCCACAGTGAACTAAAACCCAGGTTACAAACATTGAAAAACCAGCTTGCAATTTAAAGAAATACAATGTCAAGTCATGACTATGAGAAGGCATGGCTGCTTTTGTTTTTTCCATGGCACGTCATGCAGCCACAATCAGGGGATGAATATAGGTCAGACCAAAAGTTTGCAAGTTTGATAAAATACAACACAAAAGCCTCACGTGGTTTTATTCTCCTTTGTCACCAGTGATTCAAAGGAAAAGTTGAACAGATGTTTGTTATTTTGTAAGAACTGACATGAATGTCCAGCCACTTGTGTTCTACAGTACAAGATGTAGAAGTGTATTCTTATAATTAACTGAGCACTAATATGCAGTCCTGAGCATATAATTCTACATCTTGTACTGTAGAATGCAAGTGGCTGGATATTCCAGTTCATCTGTTCTTCTCCAGTCAAGATGAAATTTTAGAGGCTTGTATCCAGTTTTAATGCATGTCTTTGTGTCCAGTCATTCACATGGATAAAGCAGATATTGTTGAATGCTGGGAATATTCCTTCTCCAAAGAAGTTGGAATTGTTACCAAACAGTTTTACTTGTTTTTACTTGTGTTTTGGTTGACAAGTTGTTATTGCTGCAATAACACATTTGAAGTATTATCTTGCAATGTTTTGTCAACAGTAAAATACATGGGAACATTGAAATGTATTGATTAATTTCTTCCCTTCCAGTGTTGTTGAAACAGAATGTATTCAATACAATGATCTCAAAATCATTATAGTATAATTCATTAAATGAAAGAAAAGACATTACTTATATTAACAAATTGTTTTAAGTAGCGATCAATGTTATATGTCATGTTATGCAATTTTGTATGTTTAACTTATTTTATACAACTTAGTCTCCAGAAAAGATTTTTTAATTTTTTTTTTTTGTCAATTGATGATTTTAAGTAAAGACTACTATTGTAAACTTGATTTGTCTACTGCATCCAATTAAGGTTCTATGTTAATACAACTTGAACTTTTTAGTTTCACCTTGTGTAAAAGCTTAAACGATATAAGGGTTTTCATGCAATTTAGTAAAGTGAACTAATTCTGGTTGAGTGTAGGCCCTGCTATATCAGGAATAGGTTTTTAGTTTGTTTGTCTGTTTGGGTTTTTTTTGTTTTTTTTTTTGGTCTGTCAGATGTCGGTTGTTTGTAGACGTACAGCTCTGTTCCTGGGAGCCATTTGCATGTTTGTTCTGTTCCAGTCTTTTCGACATTAAAGCAAACTGGTGAATTAAGGTTTGACTTTGTAGCTGGAAGAGAAAACACACACGGGCATGTTACCTCTCAGGACGACCGGCTTCCTGTCTAATAATAGTCTTGCCTCATCTACATTGGTTTACCTACTTAAAAAGTCAATGGGACAACAGTGATTGGGTAAGTATTGATTCAGGGTTTGTGTTGGGGGAAAGAATTAGTGCTGAAAAGCTCAACTCTGTTTGCTCTGGAGGGTGAAATCCAATTTCTTAAAGCCAATTTCAGCATGGTTAATAGAGACCACGACTTTTCATTACTGTTGCATTACGACAGGCAGGCCAGCTCTTGAATTTCATTTGTCTTGCAACTATGAACACAGCATAAACCACTCAATTTCAATGGATGTTTTGATAATGCAGTATATGGATAGACTTGCTTTTGGGACTAATTTATTACATGTAATTAAAAAATACATTATCTTCCCAAACCAATTTTCTGAAAAACAGTTTTCATGGCTAATTTTAAGCTGATTAATTATTTTTTCTTTTGGCCTGGATCTGCTTTATCCATCTTCTACCGCTTAAACCTTTTCAGGGTCACGGGGAACCTGGAGCCTTTCCCAGCATCAGGCACAAGGCAGGGGACACCTTGGACAGGGTGCCAATCCATCACAGGGCACAATCACAGGGCACACACACACACACACACACACCCACCCATCCACTCACTATGGACAATTTAGACATGCCAATCAGCCTACCATGCATGTTTTTGGACTGGGGGAGGAAACCAGAGTACCCAGAGGAAACCCCCACAGCATGGGGAGAACATGCAAACTCCTTACACACATGGCCCCGGCGGGACTCGAACCCCGGACCCTAGAGGTGTGAGGCAAACGTGCTAACCACTAAGCCACCATGCGCCCGGATCTGCTTTATTTATTCCTTAAATTAAATTTCATGCTTTGCACTTCAATTTCATTTTCTTCATTTTTAGTGCTTGTTTATCCATTGACATCTGTTGCTGATTGATTTAAAGTTCTAGAATCTGTCCACTTTAATAAGAACACCTGTAGCCTACATCTGTTCATTCATGCAATTATCCATTCAGGAAATCATGTGGCAGCAGTGAAATGCATAACGGCATGCAGATACAGGTCAAAAGCTTCAGTTAATACTCAAATCAAACATAAAATGCCGGGGGGAAAATGTGAATGGTTGTTGATGTCAGATGGGCTGGTCTGAGCATTTGAGAATCTGCTGATCTCCTGCCAGGCTCAGAGTGTTCATCATTTGGTTAATCGCTGGTTGTTGCTAAGCTCTCTGTCCTTACCTTTTGACCACAAAGCCGATATTCTAACAGTGTTGAGTGTAATTGCTATAAAAACACTAAAATGAAACATACATCATCCCTGTTGGGAACAAGTTTATATTTATGTGGTTAATTATTCACTGTACACAAATATCCGCTGTATTTTTAAATTCGTTTTATGCTTCAGAGCGCTCACCACTGATCTTATATATAGATCAGTGATTATGACCCATAGTGAGTTCAGAATGTTAGGGAATACAAAGATGGCGGCGCAGTAGCTTCACTGTTGGTGGCGTCATGAGCTATCCAGTTATTATATATAGATCAGTGGCGTGTACCCACCGAGGTCATTGCCATGGAGATATAAACAAACCGAAACCATCATTTAATGCTGTGGTGTGAGTTAGCGAGTGTGAGCTAATTGCCGGAAGGATAAAATGGATGGTAAAAAGATGCCAGGAGGAGCTGAAAAAGCAAGGTTAAAAAAAGAAAGGCATTGGAGGATGATGTGGCCAAATGTGCCAAACTGACAGAGGGGCTGGTCTTGGGCATTAGACTCCAGCCCTGTCTCCTGGGATTTTCAAGTACAACAGTCCCTAGAGTTGACACAGAATGGTGCAATGCCATGTTCATGAGAGAGGTCAGAGGAGAATGGCCAGACTGGTTGGAGCTGACAGGAAGGTTGCAGTAACTCAAATAACTACTCTTTATAACTGTGGTTAGCAGAAAAGCATCTCAGAACACACAATACTTCGAACCTTTGGCTTAACATGGATACAAGAGCAGAAGACCACATCAGGGTTCAATTGTTTCAGCCAAGAACAGAAATCTGAGGCTACAGTAGGCACAGTGGAGGACTGGTTATATCTGATTATATCTCTTCTCTTACCTGTTTTTTTCCCTTTTGAACCAAAATGTCAGAAAAAAAGATTATGAGCATGATGAGAATATTCACTGTAATGGGAAAAATATTTAAAACAGTGAGCCTGGTGGCAATATGAATGTAGCTTGCATTTAGTGTTGGCACGATGAGTCATTATGTGAATGTGTCAAGCTGAGGTGGAAGATTATATAAAAAATGATCCCATCCTCCTCCGCCAAGGGTCTTTTATATTCCCAAAAAATGTTTTATTAGTTTTACAGTGATTATTTTCCCTGTCTTGTAAAACCTACCATTTTCTGTCCTGACATGTGCACACCTTTACTCACTACTGAAATAAATGCGTAAAACACGCACTGTTATTTTTATTTTGCACTCTGTGATCGTTCAAATCATTTCCTATGAATATAAAATGGATCCCAATGCTGCAAAAGATTTACCCTGCAATCCATCATGGCTTTCATTTGCTTGTGGTATACACACATACACACTTATCATTTTTCTTACTTTACTCTCTGTATAAATTCTGGTATAAACCCACAGCTGACACCATCAGTCCTGCTGTTTCTCCCACTTTTCATCTCAGCCTTCTGGTGAAATCGCATAAACACAATACCATACAGGAATAATGATTCCTAAGGGCTATTACAAGCACTCACCTTAGATCTATCAAATAACCCCACCCCACATACTGTATCACTCTATTCACAGGAATGGTGTGGCTTAAAGCAAGATGCTACAGATGAGCTGGACAATTTAGATTCATTTATGCAAATGAGGCTTCATGTAATTAAATATACACATACTGTGTTTGCATAATCTATAAAACAAAAAAATGTATTCTAAATTCTATAGTATTTAAATATAAATATTACACATTCACTTTCAAGATTTTTTGGTAGACTAACTGATCATCTGATACCACTGATTTAAATGCTTCAACATTTCTAGTTGACATCTACTGTAGCTAGATCTTGTTTTTTTCTCTCTTTTTTTTCAAATGTGCACCAAGCAACAGTAAGAAAACAAATGGTGTCTGGTGTGACTGCTATAATAATAATAATAATAATAATAATAATAATAATAATAATAAAAGGAAGAAGAAGGACCGGGTACTCCGGTTTCCTCCCCCAGTCCAAAGACATGCATGGTAGGCTGATTGGCATGTCTAAAGTGTCCGTAGTGTATGAAAGGGTGTGTGAGTGTGTGTGTGATTGTGCCCTGCGATGGACTGGCACCCTGTCCAGGGTGTACCCCACCTCATGCCTGATGCTCCCTGGGATAGGCTCCAGGTTCCCCGTGACCCTGAAAAGGAGTAAGCGGTTGAAGATGGATGGATGGATGGATGGATGGAAGAAGAAGGAAAAAAATCACCTCCTCCATTTTTTTAAATGACCAAAGAGACAGAGAATTTTACTGAGGTTTACCTACATACATTTGGTATAAAGTAAAAGTAGCTTCTAACAAATGCATCTAAGCAGTGCATCAGTTTTACCGTCTCACTTCCTTTCCCCTACTTTATTTGTGCTGGGTCTGAAAAAGCATAGTTTTCAGGTGCCTCCCATAACAATGTCATGTCAATGGGGTCAAATATCATAACTGTGACAGTTAATCCAGATGTTGGCACCTCTGTTCAAGAAACGTTTGCACCCAAGCATGCATTGTTTCATTACTAATACATAACAATTGCATGAGCAGAAAAAATAACCTCTGGGCCATAAAATTGTGAAAAATTACAGGTAGTACATTCTAAGAGCAAAGTCCTCTGAGCAGATTCTGTTCCTCAACAGCTCACATTAAAGTCCATAGTTATATTGAGTCGATCTCTTGGGTCTCCATGAGTAACAGTCACATAAGCTATTGCAATATCTTAAAATGGCGACAGGGATTCCCCAAAGCTCTGTGTGCTAATTATCTTATAGTGATAATGAGCAACAATTTACCTATTTAAAATGACATGTAATAATTTTAATTCATCCCCATGCTGAATTAAATCCTGCAGTGTTGAATTAGTTCTTGCAGTGTTTAATTAATGCTTACAGTACTGTATGAACTCCAGCACTGAATTACTGTTTCAGTACTGAACAAATTTGTACAGAGTTGAATTAACACCTACTGTGGCAAATAACTCTTATAGTGTTGATTACTACTAATAGTGTTAACTACAGAATATGGACCGAAGAGAACTGTATGTCTTGAACTAACTCCCATCTTAGTCATCGTGCTGATTTGTATCCAATTGTTTGTTCTTATGTTACAAATAACAAAATATAGTCAGTTTTATTTAATAGGCTACTTGGGTGAAGTACACCAATCAGTCATAACATTAACAGCTCTGACCCGCCAAGGCATGGACTCCAACTGTGTCCCGACAGCTTGCTATCATGGCCAGCATTAACTTTTTCAGCAATTTGTGCTACAATAGCTCTTCTGTGGGATCGTGCCAGATGGGCTAGCCTTTGTTGCCCACACGCATCAGTGAGCCTTGGGTTCCCATGACCATGTCAGCGGTTCACTGGTTGTCCTTCCTATACCACTTTTGATAGGTACTAACCACTGCATAGCAGGAACATCCCACAAGACCTGCCGTTTTTGGAGATTCTCTGACCCAGTCGTCTACTCATCACAATTTGGCTCTTGTCAAAGTCGCTCAGATGCTCATGCTTGCCGATTTTTTCCTGTTTCCAACACATCAACCTTGAGAACTGACTGTTCACTTGCTGTCTAATATATCCCACCCCTTTACAGGTGTCACTGTAATGAAATAATCAATATTATTCACTTCACCTGTCAGTGGATTCAGTGTTGTGGCCGATCAGTGTAACTTCACAAAACAGGACTGAAAGAAATGGAATAGGTTTTTTTGTTTGTTTGTTTGTTTGTTTTTTAAGACTGAAATAGTGTTATAGCGATATTTTCAGCTCTCCACATCCCACTTTTTTGCTTTTGGTTTGTTTACTTACCTGCAGCATCAACCTAAAATGAACCAAAGAGCGAACAAACCAAAATTATCAATTTTGCTCTGATTCAACCTTCACAAATGGATTAGGTGTGAATGTGTGCTTAGGCTTTTGCTTTAGGTCAAGACAATATCATTTTTTGGTCATGTATCTTTTCTAAGAGTGGATTTTCATCTCTATAATCCAAACTGTCACCTAAACCTATAATCAAACATAATCCCCAACCTGAACCATCTCTGATCACCAAGAGGCCACAATCAATGTACAAAATTACAGATTAAAAATACTAAAGACTCATTAAATTGTTTGTGCAGCTATAGAAGTGAAAATCAGAAAATCTGTTATTTTAAAATTCCATTCAGGAATGACACTGTGGCTTCTGTAGTGCTGACCTCACTAACACACTTGTATCTGGTCTGACATTTGTAGTGCATTGATTGTGGCATTAAAGAACATTTTAGTGCACAGTCAGCTTAGTATGAGGCTTCTACAGATCTCTTGGCTTACAGAGCCTTAACCTTAACCTTTAACATCCTGCTCCAGTTAATCAGATCCACCTGAGCATGCGAAAAATACTGTAGCAGAACTTATCAGCATATGAAACTGGCCTTAGTTCAACGACTCCAGGTTTGTAAACATTATGGCTTCTGCAGCAGATTGTCTGTCAACTATGGAAACAGAACGTTTAAAGTTTAAAGAACAGAGAACTATGTGTTTTTTCCCAGCTTCAAGTTCAAAACCTATATATCTCATCTGTTCAGAGTCTGTGGCACTCATCAAAAGTGGTAACATTAATCAGGACTATGAAGAAAAAAAAAAAAAAACATTTCAATCGATGTGTCTTATTTGTAGACTGGAGCTAATCACTAATGGTTAAGCATTAAAAGATAACTGCTGTCACCTTTCAGTCATATTAGTTGCTTAAATGGACCTTTCTAAACAAGGGATTTTATGTAGCTTGACCTTCACAAATGTTAGAATACTCATGGTATCACCTATATCATATGCATGGCTACGTAAGCTCCTATTTTGATCAAGGACACACTTGGCCATGGTCAGCTTCCTTCAAAACTGTGTACTTAGTAATAGCAGCTTTCTACGTAGCAGAATAAAGTTTCGCTGCCCATGCTGTAGTACTGTACAAATGGAGGATCTGCCTACTAATTTCAGGAAAAAAAGCTAATTTAATTAATTCTTCTGGTCAAAATCTGTACCTGAAATCTAGGAACTCTATGGTGATCCTCTAGCTGACATTGCCGACCAATCACATTTCATCAAAACATGACGAAATGTCAGGGTTGACAGACTGGACTATTTCCACCTAAATCATGCTTTATAACTCAATTGATTTCACTATGAGCCTTCCCAAACTGTAACTTTTCCAAATTATATATACTAGCCCAAGGCCATTCTATTCCAGTGCAGAGTGACAAATACCAACATAATTAAAATCTGTCAAGTTTGCCAAAAATGGGTCATGTCTAGGTCACTGTCTAGATATTAGCCTGGCTGCTTTGTAAAATGACTGCCATTGTTGTACCACAGGTACTCAATGAACCAAAGCAAATGGGTATTGTAGATAAATGTGTTGACATTTCCTGGTCATATCTTTGCTTACAGGAACAGAGAGCTCATTGAAGGCCTCAAACTGAGCTGACTTTCTCCAATCGACACCAACAACAAGAAGCCAGGATGGGGCAACATATGACTATTCGTTTTTATTGGATAATGTTTGGACTGGCAAACTGGCCTCACTTAATTTCTTTCACTTCATTTGATTTGAATTGGTCCACACCACTGCACAGATATCCTCAGGTTTGAGAAAAAAAATGACAAGAGAACACAAAGCACCTTTGCTGCTGAGAGTTTGATTGAAATTTAAATGTTAAGAGGCAACATGTTGCCAAAATGCCACACACCTTTCAACCCATGATACCCAAGCCAGCAGCAATCCATCCTTTTTTTATTTGTTTTTATTTTTTAGAATTTTTCACGAATTATGGACAAAGCAAAAGAACCAGAGAGAGCACCTGGAGCAAATTAAAACCTAACCCAACAATTTGACACGTTGACCTTTAGATAATAGAGCAGTATATCACTGATGTATAATAGTGGGCAAAAACACCACCGTGATATGAGGAAGAGAAGGATGGAGACATAAACAGACAACAAATGCAAATTACAATGAAGCTTAAGATACACTGGATTTATACCTTACAACGCCTACATTTTTCTCACTCACAAAATATGATGGGGAACTACTACAAACTGTAGCATACTAGTTAAATACTTAATAAGTAATTTCACTTTTTGTATGTTTACTAAGACCTTCAAAAATCTTACTGTGAAGGATGACAAATAACCTGAGAAAGGGTAATATATGATAAACAGTTATCAGTATGCACACATACTTATTCAAAATCTCTTGTCAGTGACATTCTCTTTCTCTTACATGCACAAATATATAAGAATTACTGATGACCTTGGAAAGTGCTACAGAACACACACCTGGGATCTTCTTATCTCATTTTATGTGTTTTATAGTTGATGTAAGTGGTATTGTAGGTGTCTCTGATAACCTTGTTGATATAGCTAAATGACATTGTTATAACTACCTGGTACTGACGGAAAGAATAAGGTAGCAAGAGATTGGAGCTTGGACTTTTAGGGGGAGCTCAAAATAGAGCTGCTGCTCCTCTGTGTCAAAAGGAGCCAGTTGAGGTGGTTCGGGAATTTGTCTAGGATGCCTCCAGGCCACCTCCCGGGGGCTGTTCTGGGAATGCCCAATGGAGAGAAGACCCTGGGGCAGACCAAGGACTAGATGGAGAGATTATATCTCTTGTCTGGCTTGGGAGCGCGTGGGTATCCCCATGAAGGAGCTGGAGGAGGTGGGAGGTCTGGGCATCTCTGCTTAGACTGATGCCCCAGCTACCTGGACCCAGATATATCTGGGAGAAAATACATGTAATTCTGTTGGTTATTGTTGTAAAATTTTCCTTGCATGCTAAAGTGAATGAATTAATGAAAGTTGAGGCCTGCGGATGGTTTGGGATTGTAGGCAACAATCCCATTACATAATCTAAGTACAAAATTAAATCACTCAAAAGGGTTCTATGGTAAGCTTTTTGTCAAGGATCACTGGTGCAGTAGTCATCAAACATTAATTTGAAAATGTCTCACCAAACATTGATTGGAAAATGTCTCATCAAACATCGACTGGGAAACTTCTCAGTAGACTGTCTTAAAATATTTTTGAAAATAGAGTAAACATTGAGCTCTTAGAATGCATACCTGAAATGGCAACTTAAATTTTATTCATATTAGCACACACAGTTGGTATGCAATTCCTGACTGAGGTTTTGAATACATGAGAAGACATCATGTGATGCACTGTAGGTACAAAGATTTAGCAATTTAGCATGAAAAGGCATTTTATCCAAATCTCTGCACCATCACACTTCCCTCCAACAGCCCATTCCTTCAGTGTCAATCTAGCGGAAAAGCATATGACAGTATGAACGACTTCTCAGCATGATTACACACGGGCTAATCCGCCATGTCTCAGCCTGCATGATGCTAATCCATGCTTCTCTTCCTGGGACTCTCTGTTTGACATGCCAGTTTTACGCTTCCATTTAGTAGCAGCCGGGCACCAAATCCCTGCAAAATGTAAAGCTCAATGAGAATGCTGATGCCATCATTATCATGATCTGGGACCATGGCTTTTAATCTGTAATGAATATATCATCTTTCCCTCTAAGGCAGTAGAGCAGTACTTTTTTCTAATTATAGCTTACCACATTATATAACACCCTTTTAGTGAATATTTATGCACTCAATTACTCTAAAAAATGTTCCTCTAATCCAACAGTGTGTATCGAAGGACCATTAATGCAAATGTGTGCTTGTGTTTGATTTTGTATATGAATGTCAATTCACTATTAGAACAAAAAATTCCTTGTACATTTCTACTTTGATTCCTGTCTGATAATAACATACATCCTTTAAGGGTCTCCACAGAAAGTTAGTCAAAGGAACTTCTGAATCTGTTAGATTTAGACATTTTTATGTAGGAACATATAATTGAAACTCATATGCACTCTATTTTTACAGTGTTTGTTAACTATCTAGCTTATCTGAACTAAACTTTAAGGAAGCCATTATCATTGTCAATTTTCATAATCTTTACTCATAATGCTAGCTTTCTAGCATGTGGTAATTTGCCAAGATTTCTGAGAGGAATTTTCTCAAAACAGCTCACAATATGATCGCTAACTAGCTAAGTGGCTTAAATATGCTAGCTTGATGGGATTTATGAGAGGATTCTTAAATTGCAATAAGAAGAGTCTGCAATTTGGTTCTGGTAAAACGAGGTATTTGGCTAGTTTGACAAGATTTCAGAGAGCTTTCTGAAGTTGCATTTCACTACTAAATGTAGATATCTGGATAACATATGCTAGCTTGACAGGATTTCTGAGAGGATTTTAAAGTTGCATTTATAATAGTTTACGATCTTCACTGGTAAAGCTATCTGTTTGGAAAAAATGTGCTACACAGGATTTTTGAGGATTTTAAAATCACAGTAATTTATTTTTACAATTCTTACTGGTAATGCTAGCTAGCTGACTATTATGAGCTGACAGGATAGGTGAGAAAACCATATCTGTTTGACCTTTTCTGGGCATCTGACATATAACATATTTAACAGCTTTGAGTGTGTTCTTGAAATCATGATGGAATTTTGCTTTGGAGTGGTGAATGCATGTAACTCGGGCATGAAAAACTTGCTGTAATTATTGATAATGTAAAGATATACATAGTATAGCTACAATATTACATAATATAGCTTTGGGAATCCCCAGAGATCACAAGATCTATAAACTGCCATTTTTCCACCAGATTTACAGTCACTATTTAGAGAGGCAGAACATATGCATTAAACAGTCCTGTTGGTCAACATTTTGGGACACCCTGTAGATAATTGGGTTTTGTGTATCAGGCTACCAAAATGTATAATTAAGAAAAAAAATTGTTTACAAAATTGATAGTAGTAAAGAAAGTCTTGATGATTAAAGCATATGTGACCATATATGACCTTCTGTTTGGGTTGCTCAGAGGGATATTATTATTATTAGAATTATTGTTGTTGTTGTTGGTGGTGGTGGTGGAATAACAATAATTATTGTAATAAAAACAAACAAACAAATGTCTTATAATATACATACAGTATATGGGGTATATTAAAACAGTTACAGTAAATAAATACAATTTAGAACTGAATTGCTATAAAATGCCCTGTTGGAGCACCTATTGCTAAGTTGAGAACAGAATGTGAAGGTTAAAATAAATGACATTTCACATTATACACTTTTCTTTTTGTCTTGTGAATCTGATTTAAAAAAAAAAAAAAAAGAAAAAAAAAAAGCAATTATGTCTTAAAAGGTGTTCTTAGGGCAATATCGTTTTGTAAGCGTTTAAAAGTATTTGTGAAATTTTTACTTTGTAAAACACTTCTCTGTGCGGACACGTATCTCATCCACACACCTTCTCAGGGGTTAATGAGGCAATTAAGTGACTGTTATGTTCAGCCAATTATTTCTCATAATCTTTGCAGATTATCCTAAAATTACATGGAATAATTGAGATAATTCATAATACATTGATAAAGGAGGCCGGTTATCCCCCGCTTTCCACATTGACCTGCCGGCACATGCTCATTCCCTGTGGTCTGACCTGTTAACGTCCTCGTATCTGATTCTGTGGACCTCACCGACAAAGCTGGGGAAGGCCATTAATTATGGTTTTGTATTCAGAGGCCCACTGCAGCCGAAAACGGATTACCATAGGAGAGTGGTCAATCTCTGAGCCTGCTGTTTGTGAGGAAAGGAGATGAATGCTTAGCTCCTGGCTGCCCTCTTCATTTTGCACACACTTAACGTGTGGCATTATGAATGGGTGTGGTGTTGGCATGATTAATAGTGAGGCATAGTCAGGGATATTGATTCACCTATTAAACCATAGTTTAGCCAAAAATATAATGTACATAATTTTCCTCTTGTAGTAGATCAGTATAATGTATTAATATTGTTCCCATTGTTGCCTCAGATTCTTGTTCTTGGCTGACAGAAATGGAACCTGATGTGGTACTTTGCTGTTGTAGCCCATCTACCTCAAGTAGATATTGAGACACCACAAGCATATTCTGAGATGCTTTTTTGCTCACCATAGTTGTAAAGAGTAGTTATCTGAGTTACTGTTTCCCTCATCAACAAGGCATGTAATTGTTTTTTCATTTCACACCATTCTGTCAGTCTAGAGACTGTTGCGTGTGAAAATTACAGAAGCTCAACAGTCATGCTCAAAGTCACTGAGATCACATTTTTCTCCCAATTCTGATGTTTGATGTGTATCTGCTTCATATATATACCACATGATTGTCTATTCTGATAACTGCATAAATGAGCGCATGTACAGGCGTTCCTATTAAAGTGGAGTGTATATGGTTATATATATTGTCTTCTGACAATAATTCTAAAGAATTTTTATGGATAAATGGAGGATGCAAAGTGGAAAAAAAAACAGTCACAGGTGGCATCTTGAAGCTGGAATTGCTTTGTTCCTCAGCACATAGTCCGGTATGTCTTTTTTGTCCCTCTCATGTAAAGGTCTGACCCAGTGTTCTCTGGATGATAATATATCTCTGATTTGTTTAGCATTTTTATAGCTACAATTGTTATAATTTATTTTTATAGTTATAATTGCTAGTTTAAAATTACACATTATTATTCCCTACTTGGGGGGCAAGGTGGCTTAGTGATTAGCACGTTTGCCTCATGCCTCCGGGGTTCGAGTTTTGAATCACACTCTTGCCCTGGGTACGCAGAGTTTGCACATTCTCCCCGTGCTTTGTGGGTTTCCTCTGGGTACTCCGGTTTCCTCCTACAGTCCAAAGTCATGAGCCGTAGGCTGATTGGCATTTCCAAATTGTCCGTAATGTGTGCGATTGTGCCCTGTGATGGGTTGGCACCCCATCCAGGGTGTCCCCTTAGCTCACTTACAACGCTGTATGGAAAATGGAGGTATGTATTGTTCCCTACTCGTTAGCTACAGAAGTGTAAAACTAGAAAAACTAAATTTAGACACCAAGGGTGTTGGTTGTTATGGTTACACCATTATCCGTTATACCTATTACTTGTTGATTTATTTACCTGATCAAGTTTCTTACCAGAAACTTACTTTTTCTTACTTTGGCTGTGTTCTTTGTGTGGTGTGTTCCTTCTATTTTTTATTTATTTTTTTATTTTTTATTAAATTTACAGAAGAACATGGCACTGCTGACAATTACTAAACAATGATCTATTTTTTTTTGGATAACTGCATCACCTTTTGCTTTGCTTCACAGCCACTCTATCTTTCAGCTTATAACAACAACATGATAAATACTGACAGTGTAAGAGATTTTATGGAGACTTTGTTCTCAAAAATATAGTTCTAAAAAAAAAACTTAATAAAGGCATTCAATCATTTTGTGTATTTTTGCATTTTGTTATAATGTATATACAAGGATGTGTAAAAACACTCTTCTACAAAGATTTTGCAATATGTTTTTCCTTTAATTTTCAGCACTTGCGTGTGTGTTATTAAATAAATGATTAATACTATGATATTTTGAGACTAGGTAATCCTATGCTTAGTTGGTTGATCAATTACATTTTGAGAAAGTGGGAAAGGATCTACATTTAATTTCAGTCCATACTATTGCTTCAAAATGAAACTTCCACAAATATTTGTTGAATTGAATGGAAGGTTGAGCATGAAGGAAGGCGTACGTGACATAAGCATCCTAAAAGGCCATTTCCACTAATGGCCATCCTAAGCGCCATTATATATCTGCCTTGCCTGCAGAGCTTTAAAATGTCACCATTTATTTGCATACAAATGACACGCTGAGCTGATGCAGACATTTCATTATTTATTCGCTCGTTCAGTTCATTTCAGTCAGTCAGGATCAACTCCTCTGGCTGATGTTGAACAATGGCCAATGGCATTACTGCACTCTTTCTGCTCTCATTCCCTCTTTCTATCTCTCTCTCTCTCACACACACACACACACACACACACACACGCACACACTGAGACGCACAAATGAAAGTAGTACATCCTTCCCTCTCTCATTGCTTATTGCACACGAATAATTGCAATTGAGAATTGTTTTTCCTCTCGGTTCCTTTTGGAGAACGACTGCACTGATGCTGCCAAGGGAGGCTGCATCATTTAGAGTTGCTATGGTGACGCCGTTACCGGGGTTCCTGCATCCAGTCCTTGTAGTTTTGGTCTCCGCAGGACCAAATGGCACCGACTGTCAATGCGCGCTTTCATGTTTTATAAATTAATACATGTATGTTTATTTGTAATGAGGCTCAGATGATGCCCGTGGCTCAGAGATAAAAGGTATTGATGTTTGAGCTGATGCATAATTCTGATCAATTCAGGTCTTTCTCTCTCTCTCCTTTTCTATTTTTTTTTTTTTTTATCTTTCTCGGTGCCTTTCAGTTAGTTGTTCCAGACTTGGTTAAAAGTTTAGTTTCTCACACTCCAGAGAGCACCTGTCTGGGACCATGCTTTTATCCGTGGACGTACAAACCAACAACAATAAATATAAAATACTCGGATATGAATACATTTTTTTTGTATCTTTTGTAGGTTACATTTTTTTTCACACTACTGTGGCATTATATTAGGCACATACACTAGTTTAAAACTCAAAGGAAACCTCCACCCTGAAACAGTAAATATGTTTATATTGACATGTTTATGATGTGCCTTATGATTCTGGTGCTAAATTGTTATTGTTGCGGCGTTTTCATTAATCATGTGAGAAGTTGCTTGTGTGCCACTCTGACTTAACTGGATGTCATTTCTAGCTCGGTTGCAATAGAAAAAAAATATATACTATCTCAAACACAAGTAGTCATGCAGTGATGCTTGAAAGTTTGTGAAACCTTTAGAATTTTCTATATATTTGAATAAATATGACCTAAAACATCATCAGATTTTCACAGAAGTCATAAAAGTAGACAAAGAGAACCCAATTAAACAAATGAGACAAAAATATTATATTTGGTCATTTATATATTGAGGAAAATTATCCAATACTACATATCTGTGAGTGGCAAAAGTATGTGAACCTCTAGGATTAGCAGTTAATTTGAAGGTGAAATTAGAGTCAGGTGTTTTCAATCACTGGGATGATGATCAGGTGTGAGTGAGCGGCCTTTTTATTTAAAGAACAGGGAGTTATCAAAGTCGGATCTTCACAACACGTTTGTGGAAATGCATAATGGCATGAACAAAAGAGATTACTGCGGACCTCAGAAAAAGAGTTGTTGATGCTTATCAGGCCAGAAAAGGTTACGAAACCATCTCAAAGAGTTTGGACTCCACCAATCCACAGTCAGATAAAGGAAATTCAAAACCATTGTTATCCTCCCCTGGAGTTTACATGGACAAGCCAGAAAGCTACTGGAAAAATGTATAGACCTTTTAGGTTTAAATGAGAAGGGTTATGTTTGGAGAAATAAAAACACTGCATTCCACCTTATCCCATCTGTGATACATGGTGGTGGTAATTTCATGGTTTGAGCCTTTTTTTGCTGCATCTCTGCCAGGATGGCTTGCCATCAGTAATGGACCAATGAATTCTGAATTATACCAGTGATTTCTAAAGGAAAATGCCACAACATCTGTCTGTAAACTGAATTTCAAGAGAAAGTGGGTCATGCAGCAAGACAATGACCCTAAGCACACAAGTCGTTCTACCAGAGAATGGTAAAAGAAAAATAAAGTTAATGGATTAAAGTTAATTTTGGAATGGCCAAGTCAAAGTCCTTGTCATAGTCCAGCCAGAAGCCGGTGCATTTTCCTGTGTTCCCTGTTTTTCGTTCCCCATGTTCCCAGTGTTTTCTCTCCCATGTGTTTCTGTTAGTGTGTGGGCGTGTGTCTCTGGGCGTAGCGCTCCACCTCTCAGGCTGTCTGATTGAATCATTGACTCAAGTGCTTCTCATCAGCTCATAAATCAGCAGTGTATATAAAACCCGGTTCTTCAGTTATATAAAACCCGGTTCCATTATTAGATCGTTCCGGCAGTGGTATGGAACACTTTTGCTCTTTCTCGCGTTTGATGGCCCTGTTATAGCTCGTGGTTTTTGTTTTTGAGTTTTCCTATGCTTTTCCCCCGTGTTCCAGGTTAACTGCTCACACTGCTTGCCTGCTCGCTTCCTGCTACACCCAGCCCCAGCTTCGCCGTGGATCTCCTGCTCTGCGCTCAGCTCTCATGCCGCTGACCCAAGTTCGAGCCTCAGCCTCGACAACACTCTAACCCACTCACATGTCTGTTCTGCGTTTGGCTCCTCTCGTTTCTGGGTTCAACTCTGACAGTCTTGACCTTAGTCCAACAGAAATGTTGTGGAAGAACTTGAAGCAAGCAGTTCATGTGAGGAAACCCACCAACATCCCAGAGTTGAAACTGTTCTGTACTGAGGAGTGGGCTAAAATTCCTCCTAGCCGATGTGCAGGACTGATCAACAGTTACTGGAAATGCTTAATTGCAGTTATCGCTGCACAAGGGGGTCACAGCACATACTGAAAGCAAAGGTTTACATACTTTTGCCACTCACAGATATGTAATGTTATATCATTTGCCTCAATAAATAAATAAGCTAGTATAATATTTTTGTCTCATTTGTTTAATTGGGTTCTCTTTATCTACTTTTCAGACTTGTGTGAAAATCTGATGTTTTACGTGAAATTTCTGCAGAAATATAAAACATTCTAAAGGGTTCACAAACGTTCAAGTGCCACTGTAATAAAGCTCAGGTTTTGCTGTTAGCTCCTAAAAACTAACAAGCAAGAGCTTAGTTTCTCAATCACCAGTTTCCAGAGATGTTCAACTAATACTAATGAGACATTCAGTTTAGAAGTAGTGGAGACCTTGGTGTTGGGGCAAACATTGGAGTCAAAGTTTCAGAATATAACGCCGATATGTGACAGTTGCACACAGTTATAGCAGAAACTCATTTCCTCTAGTTACTGAACTACAAGATGAGCATGCTGGTATTGGCATGAAAGCTGATCAGTTTGAGCAGAGTGTACAGATGAGTAGGTGAGAGAGCTGGACAGACAAAAGGACTAAAGTCCTACTGCATAAGCGTCTTTAGGCAGAAATTCTATATTTACCTCCTTATAATTGTATATAACTCTATATTTACCTCCTTAAATACAGTAAACTGTAAAAGTTATAGATTTAACAAGCTAGTATGACGAACAGGATGATCAGGGTAAATTGTTACTATTTTGTCTTCTGGGAGACAAAATGTTATTCAGCATCTGAAGGGCAGTACTAAATGGAAAAAAAAAAAAAATTAAACAAAATTTACACTGATCATCCTATTCAAAAGTCATCACCCCCCTGAATATGATGGAAAAGCAAAGAATGTGCAGGACCTGGAGGATTTTTCTGAAGAACAGTGGGCAGTATAACTGCTCAGGACAAACAAGGGACTCATGAACAACTATCACAAAACATAAACACAGTCGTGGATCATCCATGTAACAACACACAGTATTAAGAATCAAGGGTATGTAAACTTTTGAATGGGGTAATTCTTATAAATTCAGCTACTATCTTGTCTTGTGGACTATCTGTAAACATCTGCTATGTGAAATATCTTATTCAGGACAGTACTCAATAAAAAAACAACATGGGATTTTTATGATCCCTCTTATTTTGTTAACAGTATTAAGATGTAGCAGATTCTGCAAGGGGTATGCAAACTTTTGGGCACAAATGTATGTATAATTGATCTAATACTCTTTATACAGCAAATACTATTTATACAGTATAAAAAAGTGCTCATTTGTTTACTACTGATACTGTGAGCAGCCATGTGGATTTTATGTCATTCCACATTGAGGAGACCACTCTGTGTTTTGGAGTTGGAATTCCTAGTTGAGGGGGTGTTTCCTAGTCAGAGGTTGGAGTTATGAGCTTTAATTGAATGCAATATAAATCCCACTGGTGCCACTATATCAACAGTTCTGCATTGTGGGTAATGTGGGAAACTATTAACCAAACTGAAAATAGACCAACATGTTGATGAACAAAGTTTTTACTACAAAAATCTAATTCAGTGTAAACTCAAAAAATGTAACACTTTAAGCATAACCACAACAAAATTACGAACTGATGACATGTAAAGCAACGCAGTGATAAAATAAACTGTAACCATATATGTTTATTTTGTACAGAGTGAGAAAATGAATGTCAGACAATGACTGTTTTTTTTTTTTTGGCTTATTATTCTTTAGCTAGTGGGCACTGTGATGCTTTATTTAGTATTGGTATCGAAGTCAAACTTCTTGTCGAGACAACCTTACTGTAAATTAGAGAAAGGCAACAATCATGTGTTCGTCTGATGATCTGCTGCCATCTAGTGGTAAGTACTATTATTGTTATTATTATTATTATTATTATTAGTAGTAGTAGTAGTAGTATTATCCATCCATCCATCCATCTTCTACCACTTACTCCTTTTCAGGGTCACGGGGAACCTGGCGCCTATGCCAGGGAGCATCAGGCACAAGGCAGTGTACACCCTGGATAGGGTGCCAGTCCATCACAGGGCACAATCTCATACACACTCACACACCCATTCATACACTACGGACAATTTAGACATGCCAATCAGCCTACCATGCATGTCTTTGGACTGGGGGAGGAAACCGGAGTACTCAGAGGAAACCCCCGCAGCACGGGGAGAACATGCAAACTCCGCACACACATGGCCTCGGCGGGACTCGAACCCCGGACCCTGGAGGTGTGAGGCGAACATGTTAACCACTATTATTAACCACTATTATTATTATTATTAATAATGATAATAATAATAATAATAATGTTCTGATGCATGATGAATATTGATGAATATTATGTAGCCTACTTGTTTGCAGTTTCAGGGCACTTTATAAATGAGATCGATAGTCTAAATACAGAATAAAAGTTGTGTAAATACACTTAAGTGTAAAAGTTTGCATTCCCAATGGTTTCTGAATTGGGGAAAAAAATGGAAATAGTTTAGGAAAAATCGATTATTTTTCTGTGACCCTGTTGGTCCCAAAGGTAAACTGTTCAAGGAATGTGAAACAGGGCATAGACGTTATAGGAGAATATTTATAAGCTATCACACTCAGATGCAAGTGGATACAAACTTTTGAACTAGTGTCATTTTCATATCACATGTGAAACGCGACTGTCTTCTTTTTCACCCCCTGAGGATTTGTACACTTTTACACTGTAGGGATTCTGTCAGTGCAAGCAGCATGCACTTGTTGCAACTGCGTAGTCGTTATAAAGCGCGCGTTTCTCGGTTCTGCATGCGCCTTTCTGTTTACGCTACAAGTTAGAACACAACCCGGTAGCTAGCTAGCTCTAGCTCTCTCTCTCTCTCTCTCTCTGTGTGTGTGTGTGTGTTTCACTTCCGAGTGTTTGAATCTCCCAAAAACACTCCCTCTTCAAACACTCCCTGTTTGTCGGGCCCGCGCGCAGCTCGCGCTCTCTCTCCACATGCGCATTAGTTTCTCACATTTATTGACGTTACCGGACATTTTTACCAGATTTGATTTTTTTTTTCCACGTGAATTTTTTTTTTTCACGTGAACCTTTCCCTCGTTGGTTTGTTCAGGAGAGTTTAACAGGCACTCCTCGTAGGATTACCGAGTGATATTTCTATCTCTCTACCTGTTGCGACTTGTCAGGACCTACGTGTGTTTGTGTGCGTGTGCGTGTGTTTGCGCGCGCATTCCCAGGTGCAGTTCAGGTGCGGCCTCAGCGCAATAGCAAAGTGTCGCGAGCGTGGTCGTGCCATGGCCGTGAACGAGAGGGCTGCGCGAGCTCTGAGGGACATCATGAAGCGGCAAGGCAACGGAACCTGCGCGGACTGCGGCGCTCCCGGTGAGTCAGTTTCCGTGTGGAATGTTTGTCTTCTAACGTGTGTGTGTGAGAGAGAGAGAAAGAGAGGGGTGTCCGTAAACCGGACACGCACAGGTAACGTCACGTGGTCAGCTTATCAAACTGTACTCTATTGAAAAACTGGTTGCCAAGGTAACCCAACTGGCAAAACTTGCTAGCCTATATGCTATTCCACTATATAGTATGCAAAAATAGTACACATTGCACTATTTCGTAGTATGCAGTTTTGCAGCCATTGATTAATTAAAGGACAAAATAGTTGTTGTTTTCTCCCATCCGTGCTGTTTATTTATTTATTTATTTCAAAACAGTGTTGTGAAATGTATTTTTAAAACAGTATATGCTTTAAAAAAAATAGTTAATAGCCTACATATGTATTAACTGTTAATAGTTAGGCCTAACTTCAGTGTTACTGCTTTCAGAAACCAATGTAGTGACATAATATTCACTATTGTTAAATGAAGTAAGAAATAAAATGCCTAAGACTGTCCTGTAGAAAAAGTGTTTAACTACGGCTTGGTGTGATACCGAGCCGAAATCATCCCAAAGTGGATTATTTTGCAATAACAGCATGAAAAAACAAAAAAAAAAATTAAATTCATAATATTGTGGAACTTACATGACAAGCTAGCCTCTCATACCTGATAACCTGCCTCTCCTTTTTCTCCTTTTCTCTGTCTTAAACAAACAAACAAACAAACTAATGTAGATTGATACCAAGAAACCGGAAAGCAGCACAAAGTCTTCCAACCTGAAGACTTTACTGTAGTGGAAAACCTACTGACTGTTACAAAGCGCTGACCCTGAATACTCCTTACATAAATGTTGAATAAATATCTCCTAACAAAAACATTTCTGTTTCATATCAACATGTATTTTTTCTTTTTTTTTTTTTTTTTTAAATCTGGGGACTTGAACCCCTGTCATTTTTCTGAATTATTTAAAAGTGCCCCTCTGAACATTAATTAATAAACAATTATATTATGTAAAAAACTTTTGAATTCAAATGAACATGAGAGCGTGCACAAAACAGTAGCAAATTATTCACAAGAAAGTTGGAGAATGTACCTAATTATTTGTCCGACTCGAGTCAGATAGTCTCATTGTTATGATGCAATCACGATGCGTCTCGCTTCAACAGGCAGACGGGTATGCTGAAACCACTAGCTCTTCTGCTAACCTTTTCGTAATATTAGCAGCCTTTTATATGCTTATTGCCGGTAGTTTTCAAATTGATTGAGTGGGAGTGTGTTGGTAAGTACTAGCTACTCAAGTTTGTTACATTTCCAAACATGCAAGTAACCATGTTATATTACATGTATGTTATATGGTCAGTAAAAGCATAATGCCAAACAGACAGAGACGGCTGAAACATAAAATGAAACTGAAGAAGGAGGCATCAAAAGGGACATCTTAAAACTTTGAGACTAAAAAGCCAGTTCAATAAGCAGTGCTGCAGTTTTATGGAAATCAAAGTGATGCTGCCAAATGTAAATTTTAAATGTGAAATTAATAGTTTCACTGAATTTACAGTAAGTGACATATAGTGGGTGTGTCACTACATTTGTGGATAGTAATACATTACATAATGTTTAAATTTTCTTTTAAAGATTCTTTGGATTCATCTCCCAAATAAAAGTTGCCGTTTTGTTGTAATTATTTCTATAAATGTAAAAAATACAATACCATTAGGTTATATTAGTAGTGTCATTCTCATATTCATTATTGTCACCACACACAGTCTGTTTATAATGTCTACCAGGGTGATATGAATATGTAGCTAAATTAAAGTTAGTAAAGTAGTAATGCAGTTAAAGTAGTAAAGTAGTAAAATTAGCTCTTTGGTGATATAGCCCTATTTTTAACACTGGAGCCCAAGCCCCTGAGGAACTCTTTGCATGTCCCTGGTTCATTATTATTCTTAATGAAAAACACAACATCAACAAAACAGTACAATGACAAACTCGCTTATATTAAACCAAATCTTCTGCCATCGTCTTGTCAGTCAGCTTGCCTCACTCTCGTCACGCGCTAAATTAAATCTTACTCCTGCTGACCTGTGCTACAACTCCGACTCAATCGACTCATGCTGAATTGAGCAGCCGCGTTCAGTTTTTAATTGTAGGGTCCGTTCTCTAACTGAGCTACATGACTTTTATTACTATAAAAAAGCAAAAAGGACAGTGGGGGCGGTGCCACGTGGGCAAGTGATGTAATCAGTGTGAGGCCAAACACAGTGTACCGACTATCGCAGCAAGCTTACTGACAATCATTCATCACTTTATATTCAAATATAAAATCTGTTTAAATGATTTCAGTGTGTGTATCAGTACGTTTTGTACATTTTCAGCAAATTTAAACAATAGCCTGATACTACTGATAACCATGATGGTTTTGGTCACGATAATCGTGATATGAAATTTTCATACCATTACATCTCTATCCACCATACAGGTACTGGTGAATTAGTTGTTACTATCGTTAGTAGTCTTATACTATTGTAAGAGCTGCTGTTTTAGAAAATTACTCAACAACTTGTCACCAATTAGATGTTGTATAACGAAGGAATATATCACTTCAGCATGTCCTGAAGTTTTATATTCTTCTTATACCATCTGAGTTTGTCAACAATTACAATTTGTAATTTATTAATGAATATAAACTGTAATATACAACAAATTTGCTGATATTATATTATCCACTATTCTCTTTAAGATGTAAATCTTATGATCTTGTAAGTCACCCAACTCTATTTTAGGTCTTCATATTTGTTGGTGTCGTGTGACTCATAATGTGTTTCAATACGTCATATCATCTCTCTTCCTGTGGTTGCATCTCTTCACACCCACTTTGTCTCTCTCTCAGGCCTAGAAATGTAGGAAATTGAAGCTTGCATTAAAAAAAAATGCAGTAAATATGTGCATAATAATAATAATAATAATAATAATAATAATAATAATAATAATAATATATTTAAAAAATTACACTCTAAAAAACACTGGGTGAAAAACAACCCAAGTTGGGTTATTTGTAGCCCAAACGGCTGGGTAAATATAGGGCAGAACACATTCTGGGCTAAACTAATCCATCAAGTTGGGTTGTTAATTTTAACCCAACAAATGGGTTGTTTTTCAAGCCAAAGGATGATTTCATTTTTAAAAAAGTGCTGGGTTAATTTTATTGCATAAGTGGGTTGAAAATATCAAATGTACCACATTATAAACAAATATGTCAACATGGTATCTCCTTTATTTATACACAATAAGGTGTTCAGAATGTATTGTTAGAGCTGCTAAAGTGGTGTTTTTATATATGTATATACTTTGAAGTAAATGACTCAAATAAGTCATATAGTTTAGAGGAAAATGTTAGATTTTGAAAAAAAAAAGAGTAACCAACCTACGGTCCAGTGGGCATTATAAACAAGTAAGCCAAAGCTAACAGAGATAGCAGGGCATTTAATGTCATGTAAAACTATACTGTTATCGCACATTTGACTTTTTCTAGTGTACAGTAATTGTTTTATGGATAAATATATTGGTTTTATGGATAAATATATTAATATATATATTAACAGTCTGTCTGTGTGGAAACCGCTACCTCCACCTGAGGCGAATTCAATCTGAGTTGATTTGACCCAAGGAGCTGGGTTAAGGCGTCTGGGTGGGGGAGGGATACATTGATTCAACTGTCAGTGAAAATGACCCAGCCGCTAACCCAGTGGTTGGGTTACACAAAACTACCCAAGACTGAGAAAATAACCCAATTAAATGACCCAAAAGGCTCAACCCAGTGTTTGGGTAGAAAAAATAACCCAGCATTTTTTATATTCATGAACTATAGCCAGTCCATGTCCTATGGGAGTGCACAACATATTATATTAGAAGCATACATTTATATAATGTGTGAAAACTGAACAAATGAAGAAGTAATTTTCCACTGAGCTCTCTCTAGCGCCCAGGCACAGGCGGCTCCCCACTACAAGAATAGACATGTCCATGGAGAAAATACCTCAAAGTCCGATAAAGCCACACAGCAGCATTCATTAGTTCTTTAAAACCTATATGTTGAGACTTGCTGCTTGGCAGAAACACAGTGGAAAATTAGTTTTCTGTTTGATGCTTATTAATGCTTCATACACCACAGCATTGTTGAATTCTCAATTCTGATTGGTCAAACATCACTGCGAAAGACTGTGCGAAACATTTTCGTACAATTCAAGTAGCTTGTTATGATATGTTGAAGATTTCTGTAACATTTATGGAAGGAGTCTCCAGTTTCAGTTCCTTATAATGGTTTTCCACCGCAGACTTCTATGACTTTCTGCTTTTCCGGTTGTTGATAACATGGCAAGCTGCTTTTTTTAACTTAGAGAGAGAAAAGGAAAAGGCTGGTGAGGGAACTACTGTTTATAGCTGCTATAATGTAAGTGGTAACAGGAACTAACTTGTCTCGCGGACGTTTTATGTTGTACAGTAAAGATTGGTACAACTCTGTAGTATTAAAACACGTCCAGATGTCCTGTTATCAGAAAATAATCATCTTTGGGGTATCACACCACCTCATCACGGGTTATTTTCCCAGAAAAACACCTCCCAAACTGTTTTATTTACTTCTGTGACTTCCTCATTCTTCCTCATTCTCAGATATAAGTTTGTGTTGGGAATGAATGGCATTCACACCAAACGATGTCACATCAAGGCTTCACCAGACAACAGTACATTGTGATATATATTGCAGTCATTCCTTTCGGTCATTCATTCATCTTCAGTAAGCACTTTATACTGGTCAGGGTCACGGTTGGATCCAGAGCTTATTCCAGGAACACTTTACAGAAGGTGAATCGGACTATCCCAATATGAATAAGTAATACCATTTTATGAATAATATAATAATGACAATATATGCATAGACTTTTTTTTTAGTTGACTTCTGATTTTGATTCTACACAAGCCATTCGAGTAGGAAGCTGTTTTAAGATTTGTTTCACTTTCAGAGCTCTAAGCTCCCTTTTCAGCTTGCTCTAGTACAAACTGTTCAAAAATAAAGTTTCCTGATGATGTAATTTTGCCCTGTGGGCACGTAAAAGTCACACAGACTGGAATAATGTATGAAAGTGAGAATTTTATCTTTTTTTTTTCTCCCTAAGAAAAAAAAAGTGTGTGTGTAAAGCTATTTAGTGACTTATTTACATACCGGTGAGTGTGTAAGATAAAACCTACAGGTGTGGGGACACCCAGATAAGCACAGAGTGAGTGTGTAGCTGTAAGGAGTGGACATTCACCCTGGCTAAAGACTGAACATTATTGTGTGTCATCCAAAACTCTTTCCAAGAAGGTTGTGAAACTACAAAGCGTACTTTTATACACTATTGGCACATTCCCCAAATTTATTTCTCTCTCTCTCTCGCTCCCTTCCCTTTCCCTTTCTCAAGCTCTAAATGGTACTTTCCAAGTTTCAAGTTTGCAACTAGACTCATTCCTTTTTCTTTTAATTATTACTTAATAGACATGACATCAGAAGACGCTGTCTGTTTCTCTTCCTTGTTTTGTGTTGCCTTTGGGGTTTGATTTTATGAAACTCATCTGGCACTTCATGAAGTATCATGTGAATGTTGAACAGGTTTAAAAAGGGGGCTGTGGTGATACAAATATCACGTTTTATGTAGGGATAGGAATCTCTAGATTTATAATATAATCTTTTATCTCTATAGCTTGCATTATGGATTTTTGTCTAGAATCAGTAAATTTTATAAACATTGATTTTTGATTAAGGGTGGCATGTGGCTTAGTGGTTAGCACATTTGCCTTGCATCTCCAGAGTTGGGGGTTCGAGTCCTGCCTCCACCCTGCATTCATGTAGTTTGCATGTTCTCTCCATGCTTTGGGGGTTTAACCAAGTACTCCGTTTTGCTCCCCCAGTCCAATGACGTGTTGTAGGCTGATTGGTATGGATGGTTGGATATAATTAATGCTTAAATATTAACAGCATAGTTATCAATACTTTCACTTGGATGGACCCATGTTTCTAGATCTGCTAATAGATACTTTTATCCTGGAGGTAAATCCTTTTATGCTTTGCCATTTTTTTCATAATGAGTATAGATACTCACACAAACTTGGCCACCTGTGTCTCTCTTTCTTTCACTATCTTTGTTGACATTAGTGTATGCAGTACTTATAAAACAATAAAAATAGGCAAATAACGAACAACATTATTTTAACTCAATGTCTCATTTTCCTCTTCGATCCTTTTCACTTATTTGTTTCAGACCCAGAATGGGGATCCTGCTCCCTGGGAGTGTTTATTTGCCTCACTTGTTCCGGCATCCACCGGAACATTCCCAACATCGGAAAGGTCAAATCTGTCCTACTGTCCCACTGGGAGGACTCTGAAGTTCAGGTAACTGAAAAACACTGCTATGTCTTTATCTAGTACAGCACTGTCGAATTCTTGATTCTGACTGGTCAGAAGCTGTTGATTAACTTTCCATAACAGCAGCTCTGACAGTAATTCCTGCTGCATGGAAAATCACAGGTTTATATTAACGTGCTATTGCTTCTGTAATAACAGCTTACACACAGATATAATCTAAGTCTAATAATTAAAAACCTGCTGTTATTTAACAAACAAAAAGATAATTATTGATATGGGGAAGTTTTCTGTTTATGGAAGGGCAGAAAAATGAAAGGAGTTTCCAGTGTCAATGCTTTGTAATGGTCTGTAGGTTTTTCACCACAGGAAAGTCTTCATGACAAGTGTGAGGGAAAAAAGTGAGGATGGGGGTGTAAGAATAAACTCCGGTCACGATTCAATTTGATTCATGATACTGGCTTCACAATTCTATTCAATTTATTTCTCAGAATATTTTGAACAAAATTGTAATGAAGACAGCTTACGACTCCTCCCAAGACATTTTTATTTCTGAATCTTAAACAATGCAAAACAATGTGCATTTTTGTATAACACTAAATACATAAAAGACTGCTATGAACGGAGATTTAATATTGTAAACAAAAAGTACTGCATCTTCACCTTATCTTCAAAATAAATAAATATTTTTTTTACTTTATAAATAATGTATAGATTCTTCCCAAAATTTAATTGAATAAACAAGGTCTGTGAGATGGGGAAAATGATTGATTGAAACATAATGAGCTCTGTAGTAGTGCCTGAGATGGAAATTAGAGCTCTAAAGTCGGCTAAAATGTAGACGTTCCATAATACCAAATATAACTAGAAATGGATAAAAAGTATGACCTCATTCTTTATCTGATAACCAAAAAACTTAATTGTTGGCAAATTGCTGTGGTATAAGAATAATAAAACAATCAATTTCTGTGCCACATGACTAGGGCTCCAACTATTGATTGTTTTTGCAATCCATTAATCTTTTGATTATTTTTTTCGATTAGTCTTATGTTTATTTTTTTTAGGTAGACAATTAATCCTTTGGTTAATTTACCAATAAATAATAACTTTTTTTTATTTTAACTTTAAAAATTTTTTACCTCTGCCATTGATATGTCAACATTTTATTCAAATATTCTCTCAATTAAACAAATATTGTAAGGGAAATAGCCCGGGAAAGGGCGGAGCACAGACACGCAGGAGACTGGTTGTAGTGATACAGTGATTAAGGTTTTATTCTTCTTACTCGGTGCTGTCTGCAGTGAGGAGGCGTGTGTGGGTGAGTGTGAGAGGTTTTGTGGGGGTGTGGCTGGCATTGCGACGCTCTCGAGGGCGTGTCGGGATTCCCAGGAAGTGTGTGGGGGTCTCCCGTGCCGTCATCCACCGTCGTGTGTGATCTCACCAGCTGGCGTCTTCATCCGCACCCGAACGTGGTCTGTGAGTTAGTACTCTCCCTCGCACGGGCGGAAGGGCGTCCTCTTATACTCTTCCCCCGTCGCCTGAGAGGTTGAATTCTCCCGACTGACTCCCCAATCGCCGGCCGGTGTAGTGTCGGCGGTTCCGCCCCACTGTGACGGTCCTTCCAGCTGATGGTGTGTTTGGCGCGAGGCTGTCCGCTTCGTGCCTGCGCGGCAGTCGGGGAAAGAGCGACTTTCTTATCATGCGCGCCGGCTGTCGGTCCGTCACGACAATATACAAATAAAAATTTCCAACATAAAAATAAAGTGCCAAGAAAAATATAACAAATCACATAAACAAGTGAAATAAATCTGAAAAAAATCTGACACACAGCTTTGCATCTTCTTGAGAAACAAAACAACACAAAACATAATGTATATCAGTGACATATGTCAACATGAAATCTATGCATGTACTTTTAACTAATGATGGCTATTATCACAAAAGTTAAGATTTATGCAGTGTAGGCATTATTAGGAAAGGTGTTTACTACGGCTGCATTCACAATTACTGTTTGAAACTGACAACAGCAATTGCTTTCAGGTGCGAGTCCTGAAATGTTTTGTCCATTCAGCAGTATCTTCTTGAACACATTTGTACGAACAAACAGCTCAAGTCACAACAGTATTCTAACCATAGAGACAGTATCAAAGATTAAATGAAATAAACAATGTTTTTGGTAGGTTTAACAAGAAAAAAAATACAACAAAAATTAACTAAAGTAATCAAAGCTTAAAACACTGTTTTAAATATATTAGTTAAATATACAATGGTTCTTATTAAAGCTAAAGTTAGAGCAGTGAATGATTTTCTCTCTTTCTTCTGTGGACCCTGTTCAAGATCAATGATGACAAATTGCTAGCTCACCCACCCTTAAGTTCATTCATCAGATATTTTAAATAACCAACCACAACTTTATATGTTTTGTAACCAAGTGCAGAGAGTTCGATTAAGCCGCGTGCCTCACAGTTTGTACACACGGCAGCTTGCCAAAAACAGAATGCTGTATGCATGCAACCGTATTAAGCACAAAATATGGCCTGTATCCTAGTGTCATGTGAAAACTTACTGTAATAGGTTGGAGAGCTGGGGATGTTTTCTTTTGAGATGTTCATGCATAGCTGTTGTGCTGCTGTGGTATACCATTTAAATTTTACAGTGCGCATAGCACCATTTTATTCAGTCTCTGTTTAAAATATTCCCACACTTTTGATCAAGTTCTGGATGTTTGGCATAACGCCTGATTATCAGCTTGACTGTCATTCGGGAATGAATTTAAACAGCGCAACACATCGACGCATTCCCGGCATCGACAAATTTACATAGTCGATGTAATTGATTACGTTGACACGTCGTTCCAGCCCTACACTTGACACTAACTCATCTTTAATGTTTTTTTGTCTTTAACGTCATGTCCAGTTATGTTTTATTCCTTATTAATGTGGAAAATTCAGCTTCTGTCAACACAAAACTAAAAAAAGTGTTTCATTGCATGAAAAACAACATTTGTGCTGTCAAATAACTAGCTAACAGTAACTGCAATATTGGATGTATCAGTTTGTTTTGATGTAATTTCACATTTATCAGATATCTGTAGCCTAACAGTTTTCAGCGTGTCTCCATTTTTATGAAGTTTTAGAGAGCATTTTCAGGCATACCTAGAACACTCTTCTGGCTACTTTATTAGACACATCTACTGTTCATCTTGTAGGTGTACAGTTAGTTTACAGACTAAAGCCTGCCTTTTTCCATGCAGTGTGTGTTAGTCTTCATCTAGCCTCAGCATCTTGTGTGTGTTTTCTGAGCGCATGACGCTGCTGGTTGGATATTTTTAGTTGTGGGATTTTTTCTCAATCCAGCAGTGACACACAATGGAGCAATTTATTCTTGTGCATACCAACTGACAAATTGCGTGTGTTCATGATGTATAAGTCTGTGTTTTGAGTGTTTTTTTTCCCCTATGTCTCAGTTTATGGCGGAGAATGGAAACGAGGTGTCCAAAAGTAAATTCGAGGCTTATGTGCCGGCGTACTACTACAAACCCACTCACAAAGACTGCCAGTAAGTCTGCCAAAGAGACCAGACTAATAATTTCTTGCTTTGCAAAAAAAAAAAGGTGTTGACATATGTACTTTGCTGATTGTGGGTTAGGTTGGACTTAAGGTGGCCATCTGGTGTTTAACTAAGACATGGTTAACATACAGTCTAGCCTGCACCAGTGCATACACATTAAATCCGGACATAGAGACAGAACAAGAGTGTGTATAATGTATTATATGTAACATATGTCTGCAAGCAGCAATTAAGGGGGCCAAGCATATTTGGCTCCACCACTTAGCGAAGGAGGAAGATCAGAAGCCACTAGGACCATCAGCACTTGTTCACCAAAGGAGATATACTAGATGCAAAGGCAAAACATCAAGCTGTAGCTGAGATATTGTAAGAGAAGGAGATTTTTGGAAAAAAAAAAATTCAAAATGACATAAATCCAATATGTTGGAGGTGAACATCACTTGCAAATTGGAATCCTGTTTCTATGACTTTGTGTTTCTAGAATTGTGTTGCAGAGGTATTATTGTGAATGTATATCAGAATTTGCCCTATTGGTGGTGCTTGAATGGCGTATGCCAATATTCCTATGTAGGTAGCAGAGACTGTCCTATCACTGTCCAGATTCCATAAAAATCATACAAAGTGTTCTTTGTGCTGCCATAGACTTCCATGTGGAAGCATAATAATAACAACAATAGTAATAATAATAGTGTAATAATAGTAATAATACAATAGAATTCCAATGTGGTGCCTATGAACCTTTGGTCCTTGGTCCCCTAAAATATATATATAAGGAACAAAATGATCAGTTTTATGCAAAAAATTCAAAAATTCAGGTGTGACATCGTCTTCACTTATAAAGCTCAACATGTAAGAATTTAGCTTTCTAATTCTGGCTGCTTGGCAATTGACTTAAAATGTAAACATGTACTGTACTGTGTATATGACGCACGATTTAATATGTGTATCTGTGCATGTGTGAATTCATAGAGTCCTGAAAGAGCAGTGGATCAGAGCTAAGTATGAGCGTCAGGAATTTATTCAGGACAGTAAGCCGCTGGTGTATGAAGAGGGTGAATATTAACCTTTATAATGAGAGATCAACATAAAGACGCATTTTTTCAACAACAGATTTATCAACAGAAACCTCGATAATACTGTATGCGTCATGTTTTTCTTGATCACAGGGACCAGAGATGGAGTGCTAATGAAGAGGGGGCGAGACAACGGGCAGTTCCTCAGTAGACGATTTGTCCTGTCTGAAAGAGAAGGGACACTTAAGTACTACACAAAGTTTGATGTGAGTTTTAAACATAGTTCATACACGGCACCCTTCAGAAAAGTGTAGCAGTGCTGCACAATGAATTACATTATTATATTAATTATATTCCAACCATAGTCACATTAATGGTTTCCTCAATTAGCTTAGCAAAATCGACTGCCTCTAACACCATGGTAATTTGCAAATGATAACATTTTTTTTTATTTATTAAGAAACAGCATACACTTTTTATCTATTTATAGTTATGTCTAACATTGCGGAACATCCGCAAAACAAATTGATTCCTCGTAACACTGTCTGTAAATTATGGCAGCTAAATAAATCTGTAAAAGTAAGAGAAATTTTGCAGAAAAATTATTTATGCCAACGGCATTTTTTTCTTATGAGCTGTCAATTAGGGTCATGTTTGAGAAATTTGTTTTTGAATGGCAATCTGGATGATTTTTTATTAGCATATGACTTGGCAACAAATGCACTATTAATTGTTGTAAAAATAAATGAAAAGTGTTTGAATGTTGCACTACCTTTTTGTCACAAATTAATCAAAAAGAATTGGGCTGTTTTTTTTCTGGACATTAGAAATTGGGGAATGCCAAGAATACTACACTCTGATGCTATGAATGGTATAGGCTAACACTAAGGTTGCAAAGCAAATGTGCAGTTTTTCCTCCTCAAGCAGCTGTGAGTAGTGAGAATATAGATTGGGGTGAACAGGCTGGAGCGTTCTGGTGTAATAGTGTTTGAAATATTCATGTGTGCTGAAGAAGAAGGGTGTGTGTCAGTGATGAGAGGTTTAACACAGTTTGTAATCTTCAGGCCACTACTTGTACAACCTCTCCTTGCCTCTCCTCACCTGGTGCTGGAAGTCAAACCTGCTTACCTGTCTGAACATCTCTGTGATTTTTGTCCAAGAAAGATGGACTAAAGATGACCTTCTCAGAGGGAAATTCAACACAATATATTGTACTATAAATACACAGACACATATGTCTGCAAAATAAGTTAGTTCCTGTTATCGCTTATGCTATAGTAGATATAAACAGTAGTTCCTTCACAGCATCTATTTTTTTTCTCTCGCTCTTGAGGTTAATAAGATAAAAATAGCAGCTTATCATGTTACAGAGAAACAACAAAGTCCAAAGTAATCTATCCTAAAGACTAGACAGAAAACTTGCATATATTTAAAATAAACATCTCAACAATGACTAAATCTATTTATTTAAATCGCTTTGTCATTTGTTATTATGGAATCAATAACATATTAGAACTGGCACATTAATATAAACCAGAACTAGTCAGAGCTAGTGTTATAGAATATTAGTCAACACAATCAGAATGGAGAATTCAACATGCTGTGGAATAAAAAACATTATGGCCTGGAGGATATTTAGAAACTATTTACTGTATATCATGGTTAGAATGGGAGCTAGTGCAAAAGGTTGAAGGAACATGAAGGTTGAATAAACACTAAATATTTGTCTTCTTCATTTTGTCCTAAAGAGGTTTTAATCTTTTGAACTCTTTTGTGTATGGTGCATGAAGTGAACACATTAAGTGTCTTTGTGATGGCGTATGCATGCGTGGTGATAATTTCTTCATGTGCATTAGAGCTGCAACAACTACTCAATAAAATCGATAATAAAAATCAATGTCAACGAATCTCATTATTGATTAGTTGGTCTGCACACGGCACGGGGTACATTTACTTATTACGTTACTTCTCTTTCAAAAACACGCTTCGGAGCGTAAATACTAAAGTTGCATCCCAAATGACGTACTATACACTTACGCTATGCATTATGTACTTTTTAGAAATGTAATATCATCTCAAATGGAACACTACCATTTTTTTTTTTTATTATTAACCGGAAGTCTAAGCCGTAAGTATAAGTATAATAATTATGCATTATTATTTATGGATGCACAAAAAGCATGAGTAACATATATTCTAGTGTGTGTCTGTGTGTATTGGGTTCTTTTCAGTCTTATATAATTGGACAAACAGTTGTGTAAATTTTTAGTCTGAAGTTTATATTTGTAACACTTAGTATGTGGATTTTATTTTGAGTAGCCGAAAAAATAGTACTGAAAGTTTCCCCCTATCCAATTAATCAATTCATTGAAAAAATAGTCGGCCAACTAATCGATTATGAAAATAATTGTTAGTTGCAGCCCTAATGTGCATGCTTGTGAGTAACTCTCTCATTTTGCATTCACACAGGCTAAAGAAGTAAATAAAGCTAAAGCTGTAATAAAGGTGGACACCATCAACGCCTCATTCCAGCCGGAGAAGATCGGCAACCCTAACGGCCTTCAGGTCACTTACCTTAAAGACTACAACACGCGCAATATCTTCCTCTATCACGACAACAGCAAGGTCAGTATTTGAATACATTTCAGAATATACTGAGGCTAGAAATTTATAGGAAATACATTGTAAATTCATCCAAAGCTCTCTTCGATTCACATGCGTCAAACATGAGTACAGCTAAAAGGTCTTATTTACCAACAAACATCACTGTGAAAGACTATGCAAAACAATTTAATGCAATTCAAGTAGTTTTCCACAAAAAAGCACACAAAATTCTGCAAGTTACAGACGGATGTTTACAACCTGTTATCACTTATGTTTTAGCAGCTTTCATATGAGTCCTTCCCTCAATTCAAATTATTATTACTTTTATTTATTTATTTATTTATTTATTTATTTTTAAGCAGTTTGTCATGGTACTGAGAAACTGCAAATCATAAACACCACCTGGAAGACTATTATTTGTCAGTAAATCTAATCCATTAAGTTACAGTTTTATAGATTAAAAGCATAAGTCAGTAACCTGACAGACTGCATTTTTGGCTTATTAACTTAAAGAGAGAAGGAGGATGTTATAATTAAGTAATAATAGGAACTTGTTTCCAGGACATTCCACAACACTAAACATAAGAATAACCAGGTAACGTGTATAAACCTGTTGTCTTTAGTAACAAAAAAAAAAAAGTGTTGCCAAATTGCTGTGTTATAAAACATTACAGGATGTGCTGCTATAGGAAAACAATCCACATCAGGCTGCATCACACCACCTCACTGTTAATTATTTTCTTATTAAATCTTTTTCACTTTATGTAGAACATGAGAGTTTACCGAGAAAGCTGTTCTTTACTGTTCAATGTATTCAATCCAGTCTTGATATACATGGTGTATCTGTCTGTCTCTCTCTGTCTCTCTCTATCAGGAAATAGTGGACTGGTTTAACTCGATTCGAGCCGTCCAGCTGCACTACTTGAAAGTAGCATTCCCTGGGGCTTCCGAGCTTGAAGTGAGTAAATATAGGATATTAACACCATCATGGCTCTGCTTATTAATCGGTCATTACTCAGCCTGGACCATCTGATGGATCCTGGGAGTTTAGGGGGTTAATAATAGAGTTCTCTCACACACACACACACACACACACACACACATATATATATGCACGCACATCTATGTACACTCCTCTTCTTCTTTTCAGTTCCTGTTAATATGTTGGACTCTTTACTCTGCTATTGTGTGGTTATAAATACCGCACATACATTTAATTTTGCTATAAGCTAAAGATCTATTAAAACATGGCAATAAATTTGTTTATTGATGAGTTGGGTTGCTGCGTAGTAAAGAAACATGATTTAAAACATGTCTTTGGGGGTTCTATGTAAGTGTGTAATATTCTAAGATTAGTAAAAATATACTGAAATCTTTTAGATTTTTTGTGAACACTGATGAAAGACTGAAAGTTGTAGCAGCATTTCAGGCAGGTTGCATGCACAAAAATATTTAAAGTAGGATCTAGGATCTGACCACTACAAGTCAGCGGGTGTCAGTTAACAAGCAACATAATTACTGAATGCTATTTAAGTCAAAAATAAATAAAAATATAACTATGCCTATGATATATAAATAATAAATCATAGGCAAAATAGCATCAGCTGTGTATCCATAATCCAGAATGCTAGCATAACGTTTCCATATAGCTCACTAGCAGGTAGTATCATGCTAGAAGCATATTTCCCATTCCAGGCAAAAATAATCAATAGCAAAAGAAAAAAAAAAAAAAAAGCCCTGACTGACAGATTATAGTAAAAATGAAATAAAAGTGTCCTTATGAAATTAATTTAACTGAGTTTATTCATTCATTTTCTCCTTACTGTTATTCGTCTATATACCTTTTATATTATTTTACATTGGCAAGCAGATTTTGAACTTCAACTTGACTCCAATCTAAGCTAAATGCCTTGTGTGCTCTTTCTTCAGTTAAAACCCAAACTGACACGAAACTTCCTGAAAGAGGGTTACATGGAGAAGACAGGACCAAGGGTAAGCTCACACACTAATTACTCATCATGTGTTATTCTGCATGTTCAGTGAAGAGTCAGACGTCTGTATGTATAAGTGTCTTATAGCTCGATGAGTTCGAACCTGAGCTCCGGTTACTTTATCTGAGGTACTCCAGTTTTCTCCTATGTCCAGAAAATATGACCTATTCACTGCTCTTATAATGAATTCTTATAATGTAACAGGCAACATTTTATTCAACATATTCTGTGGAATTTACCTTAAAACATTCAACACATTCGTTAAGATCACAGTTTATAATGATTCGATGCACTGAATGAGCCTATTTTGTGCAAAGTAGACATTTTCTTGACTGTTTCATACTCAGCGTCATACTTGCGGGAGGGGATCCGTTTTGTGGTTTTGCAGATCTGCCCCACAGACTGGCAGTACATCAGTCAACTACTGAACAAACCGGTAGAACCAGACTCTAAAGCTGCAGTCAGGACTTACTCCTGAGCAGTATGTACATGCTGAGGTTAAGAATAAAGATCGTGGGAAACACAAAATTTGGTGGGTGTGGTCTTGATGATGATGATAATAATAATAATAATAATAATAAGATGAAGAACAACAACAACAATAAGGATAAGCGGTATAGAAGATGGATGGATGGAACAACAACAATAATAACAATTATTATTATTTTTAAATAGCTGCTTTCATGCATTAAAAATGCAGTTCAAAGTGCTTTACAATGTAAAAGTACTAAAATAGGCTAATAAAAATTGTAAATAAAAAAGGAAAGACTATTCAAAACTATTATCACAACTTTGGGCGCACAGTGGCTTAGTGGTTAGTACGTTCGCCTCACACCTCCGGGGTTCAAGTCCCGCCGGGGCCGTGTGTGCGGAGTTTGCATGTTCTCCCCGTGCTGCGGGGGTTTCCTCCGGGTACTCCGGTTTCCTCCCCCAGTCCAAAGACATGCATGGTAGGCTGATTGGCATGTCTAAAGTGTCCGTAGTGTATGAATGGGTGTGTGAGTGTGTATGTGATTGTGCCCTGCGATGGACTGGCACCCTGTCCAGGGTGTACCCCGCCTTGTGCCCGATGCTCCCTGGGATAGGCTCCAGGTTCCCCGTGACCCTGAAAAGGAGTAAGCAGTAGAAGATGGATGGATGGATTATCACAACTTTTCCAATGTATTAAACTTTGGGTGGTTGAATCCCTTTTTGTAAAGGATTCTAGAATAATTTTGAAACATATATAGTACTGTGCAAAAGTTGTAGGCACATGCAAAGAAATGCTGTGCAGCAAAGATGCCTTCAAAATAATTAAATTAAATGTTTCTACTTTAAAAAAAATACCATAATGAGCATAAACAGTAGTAAATGAAACAAAGTCAATTTTGGTGTGACAAAAAAATAAAAATTCTGGTCTCAGGTATAATTTGTGTAGTTTTATAAGGAAATGAGCTGAAAGTTTTACTGAACATCTTGCAGAACCAGCCACAGTTCTTCTGGAGACTTTGACTCTCACACTTGCTTCTTATTTTTGCAGAAAAACCCAGCAGCCTTCATCGTGTTTTTTGTCTCTTACGTAATATGTTATGTACAAACATTATTCTGTAACATTTAATTTTGTGCTGGAAAATAATGTTTGGAATCTAAAATATTTTTTGTACTGACTCGATAATGTAGAAGTCATAAAATAAAAAATCTATAACAAAGTTATATATATAATATATATATATATATATATTAGTGAGAGTAATCAGGGAGGAACAAGTAACACAGAACAGGTGAACACAGTAGGATAACAAAGTAATGGTAGGATGGGTGAGGGGGGTGACATGCGGGAATCTGACACAGATTTCTGTAATTCTTTAACATTTATTGTATTCAAAAATAAGGTGCAAAAGCTACGAAGAGTTAAATCAGGTTTTGTGCCACAGTCTTTACTAATCAACCAATCAGTCAGTTCATGACTCCAAATATACTGCTTTCTGTATATACTGTAGTGCTACAAATAAATTATGTAATTAAAGTGTAATAAATGGTATGTTTGCTTCATTTCTCTCTTGATCTCGCTATCTGTTTTTATCGCTGTATCACTTCATTTGCAGCAAACAGAGGGTTTTAAGAAGCGGTGGTTCACCCTGGATCACAGGAGATTAATGTATTTCAAGGATCCTCTGGTAAGACTGGTTTCTATTTTTCTACCTCAAAGCGTCCTCATTTGTTAGGATTTCCTGATGAGACGTGTCTGATGATAAAACTAACAGTAATTCACACAGGATGGTAGTATACCGTGTTATCATTAACTATGTGGATTTTCCAGCAGTACAGTCTTAATGGATATTTTCTGTATTCACACAATATAACCTGCTGTCATCATGTCCTACTGGTAGTGGTGGGACGATTATAGGTTATTAGTATTACCTGACTTTATTCAAATGTAAACCAATTCAAACGATGTGAGCGCTAGTAATGCGGAGTTCCATAACATGAAATATGAGTAATAGATCATGTGATGTTCATATAAAAAAGCCTGGCCATGTGAAAAATTTAGCTTTTCAGATTAGTTTCAATTTCTTAACAGAATTTAATTTTCATTTTTAGGAAATGTTAGATTGAAGGAATAACGAACATAGTATTATTTCCACTGAAAGTGATTAATGCATCAAGTTGCGCCCTTCATTGTTCATGTCATTTTTATTTTTTATGTTCTATTCGATGACAAAACGTGAAGACAGGAAAATACTTTACATTATTTTCTCAGACATTTTACATGCTTGAGCCAGTTTTACTAAAGAAATTTAACACTAACACTAACCATTATATTTTTATTAATTAGATTATTAACGTGACAAGGTAGAATAAAAGAGAGATATTTATTAGGATTCCCACATATTGTTTGTCTCCATAAATAGTATTTACATTGCTGTAATGAAGAGGAAGACACATCTTGTTATGTAGTTTACTATTGTATTACTATAAAATTTGAGGCATCCATTGCTAAATGCTGTCCAGAACATAAGGCTTAGGCATTCTGCACCTAGTGACTCACTCACTATTAGACATCCTTAACAGGAAGCAGATTTCATAATACCCCAGGATATAAAGCCTGTCTGTGTGGTGTGTGTGTGTGTTTGGCAGGATGCATTTGCTAAAGGCGAGGTGTTCCTGGGTCACAGAGATCTGGGTTACAGCGCCAGTCCTGGCTTACCGGCCAGCACTCAAAGCAACGGCACCTGGCAACATGGCATCACCATAGTGACGCCTGAGCGCAGTTTTCTGTTCACCTGTGAGACAGAGGCGGAGCAGCTGGATTGGCTGAAGCACTTTAATCACGTCATCAGCCTGCAGATGTCGCCGCAGGAGTACAGCAGTGAGTGTGCCAGCACGCACGCCACGGTTCTCTAAATATTGAAGTTTTCGGTTTGTTTGTAATTGAGGAATCTGCTTTAAGTAACAGATATTTTTAATATTATAACATTAAATGATGTGCCAGCGTCTTTGCTTAAGGTGAATGTTTTCCAGTTAAGAATTTATCAGTAAATATGATGTAAGCATTATGAATTCTGGATCATGTAATTGCATTGAAATGTATTATGTTTTTGTTTGCTTGTAAAAAACCTGATGTTAGCTCCATCTCTGTTTTTCAGTGGAGGCCCTCTTCAAGCATAAACACTGATGGATTCACGCACTTTTCTCGACCCCAGCCTATCACCTCTTGACTTTGAGAATTAAACACTACTTGTTTATTTTTTATACATGGGAATACTTGCGTACTTTTAGAGCTAGTGTGTTTACTGTAATTACCAAGCCAAGCAGCCAAGGAGATCAAGATCCATTTCAGTAAGAGTCACTTTAAGAGTGTTTTTTGGTTTCTTTATTGTGTATTTGATTTGACATAATATTCGATTTTGTTGATGTGCCTTAATACTATTAATACTTAATCTAACCTACCAAACTACTGATGTGGAATACTGGTCCATGTTCTAGTTTAAATTGGTCTAGTGAAGCCTGAATTGCATTTGTTATGTGCTGAGGTGCCCTCTACTGGTGAGGTTATGCCATGTAATATTGAGCTTTTAAAGGAAAAATCCACCATACATGACTTGTATATCAAGCCTTTATTGGGGGCACGGTGGCTTAGTGGTTAGCATTGCACCTCCAGGGTTGGGGGTTCGATTACCTCCTCCACCCTATGTACACGAAGCTTACATGTTCCCCCCCTGTTTCAGGGATTTCCTCTGGGTTCCTCGACTTCCTCCCCCAGTCCAAAGACATGCGTTGTAGGCTGATTGACATCTGTAAATTGTCTGTAGTGTGCAATTATACCCTGCAATGCATTGACACTCCATCCAGGGTGTTGCCTGCCTTGTGCCCCAACTTTCCTGGGATATCCCCACGACCCAGTGTAGGACAAGCAGTACACAAAATGGATGGATAGATTCCTATATTCTCCTCCAGTCCAAAGACATGCATGGTAGGCTGATTGGCGTGTCTAAAGTGTCCGTAGTGTATGAATGGGTGTGTGAGTGTGTATGTGATTGTGCCCTGCGATGGACTGGCACCCTGTCCAGGGTGTACCCCGCCTTGTGCCTCCTGGGATAGGCTCCAGGTTCCCCGTGACCCTGAAAAGGAGTAAGCGGTTGAAGATGGATGGATGGATGGAGATTCCTATATTACAAACAGTGTGGTTCAGTGTGCTTATTGTGTCGTCAGTGGGAATTCATCTCCTAAAGACAGTGATGCAACAGTGCTTTACGGCCTCACTGAAGGTGAAATCACCTTAGAAAGCTTACAGGCTGACATACTCTCTGCAGGTCTGTTTTCGCTGTTGTGTGCAAGTGCCCCAGTACTGCAGGTGGCGTTATTAAAATTGAATGACAATTTCCACAACCTAAGGAAGAACAATTGCTGCTCCTCCATGTCATCCATCTTGAAATAAATCAGCTTGGTCACACCTCATTTATAGCAACTTTAACCCCTTTCTGTTGTTCATGGTGCTTGTTTGAGAAGGAACAACCGGGGTGACATGTTGAACTCGAGAAAGCAGGGTAGTTTAGTAGAACAAATAAAGGAACAGTAAACAGTTAGCACAGTTAGCTATTTCATGTCTCAAATAAATAAACAGTAAACGAACAAAAACAATTGTACATAAAACATATAATAAACATACAGCATTTAGAAGAGAGACAGAGGCACATACCATTCTCGTTGCCAGCATTTTCTTGTCTTGCAAGAAAAATGGCCGTACCTCCATGTAATTTGCCCACCTGTGGATGATCCGCCCTTCTCCCCCAGTGGCTAGCATGCCATAGGCTGGACAAATATGATCTGTGATTGAACATTTTGGCGAGATTCAAATCTAATATTTTGTTCCTGTTAGACAACCAATCACAGGCTTGGTCGCGTAGCTCTGCATGAAGCATGCGACTTTTAAACACCATTGAACCTGCACTAGCAATGTCCACTTCAATTACAAGCAATGTCCTATTCACTCACCTGAATAAGAAAAATACAGCACTACGTAATACATTATCTCCAGAATCACTAAAAGAAACCTCAAATATTTCAATACAGAGTTCATGTCTTTCAGGGTGGGCTTTTCCTTTAACTCTGCTTCCTGCAGGCTTAAACATTTTGCCAAATACAGATTTATGATATGCAATGTAACTAATTATTGTTACTTTTTGAACATAACAATTTATCATTTACTTTTGTATAAAAATAGCTTTACACAAGATGATTAATACAAGGGAAAGAAGCAACTGGAATCTAAATGCTTGCAATAAAACAGTCATAGAGGTCAGTAATAGAGGAATGTCATGGATTTCATAGTGAGTGTAAATGTGCTAGTGTAATGGAGATAATTATTCTTAGTGTTGTATGATTGTGTGTGAGTATGAGGGAAAATGTGTGCCTCTGTGTGTGTGTGTCTGTGTGTGTGTGTGTGTGTGTGTGTGTGTGTGTGTGTGTGTGTGTGTGTGTTTGCTCATTTGTGTCACTGGCATTTGAAATGGCACCCTAGTGTTCAAAGTCGAATTCGGGTAGCCCAAAGTGAGCATCTCATAAATCTAACATGTCATGTGCAGTTGCACTTACGTGTGAGTGAGAGTTTTAAGAGGCGGGTGAAAGAGAAAGAGGGACAAAGAGAACGAGACTGTTGGATAGGAGAGAAGGGCACTTAGCAAGAAAGCTAATTGAAGTAGAGAACTCAAACATCTACTCTTGACACTTTGGATGAAAGACACAAATTCCAAACCCTGGATGGAAACATTAAAAGCTACCTGCATTGCAGATGAAGGAAACCAGGAAATCTGTGTTTGTGTTTCCAGAAACTTCAATTAACTTTTACGGACGCTGACCTTTGATAGACCAACGGGACATTTTAAGCTTTTTTTTCTGTGAAGATTTGGATAATGGCATTGTTTAAGACTCATGTATTGACATCTCTTAAGGACTAATCAACCATGTCTACAACTCTGTTGAAGTTTTAAGTGAAAAAAGAGGAGCCTGAGCATTACCTTTTTACCCATTTACAACTGCACCTGTTGAAATTTTAAAGAGATGATCCACCCCACTGCCCACTAAAGCACTTGGGATTTTTTGTTTGGCCTTTCCAGTTGAGTGCCATTCTGTGGATCATGAGCTTGGTGCCCAATGCCAGCATCACTGTCCCTTCCAACTCGGGCACTAGTGGAACAGGAAGTGGCTCAAGTGGAGGTGGAACAGGCACCGTGTGGGTAACCCCTCTTCTCGGTGCTACCCTGATCACCATGTGCATCCTTGGCGTTGTGGGAAATGTTTACACACTGGGTGTAATGCGCTCTGCGGTTCTGCGCCGCTCTGGTTCCATGTATGTCTTCATTGTCAATCTGGCAGCAGCTGACCTGCTCTACCTGGGCACCATCCCGTTCGTAGTATGCACCTACTTTGTCCATGACTGGCTCTTTGGTGAGACAGGTTGTCGGGTTCTGCTTAGCCTCGATCTGCTCACCATGCATGCCAGTGTCTTTGCCCTTGTGGCCATGAGTCTGGAACGTTATCGTGCCGTGGCATCACCATTCCATGCCCGTCGCTCTGCCACTGACTCTGCCCGATGCCACTGGCTACCAGCTCTTGCCATCTGGTGTGCTGCCTTGGTACTCACATTACCCATGATGGTGATGATCAGGCTACGGGAGGGGCGTCCAGCAGCCTCTGGTCTCGTCAAGCGCATCTGCTTCCCCACATGGACGCCTGAGGCCTTCAAAGCCTACCTCACTGTTCTTTTCTTCACTAGCATGTTGGTGCCAGGGCTAGTAATGGTGGTGCTATATATAGGGTTAGCACGACACTACTGGATAGCGCAGTCCAACCTCACCCGTAGAGGAGCAGGAAACAAGAGCAGCATCCGACTTTCCACCTCTTCTTGCCCGTCTAAGCGGAAAAGGCTTAAGCACAAGGTGGTCTGCATGATCTTCAGCATTGTGGTGGCCTATTGGGCATGCTTTCTGCCCTTTTGGGGCTGGCAGATGGCCAAACTTTTCTCAGCCGAATCCCTGCGCTCATTGACACCTGCCACACACACCTATGTCAACTTCTTTGTTACTTGCCTTACATATGGCAACAGTTGTGTGAACCCGCTGCTATACACATTGCTCACCCGCAACTATAAAGACTACCTGGCGCAAAGGGGACAGGCCTCAGGCTCCAGCCGTATCGACCAGGGCTCAGGGTCAGGTATTAACAATCTGTAGATGAAATTATCTGATTGACTGCCATGGATAACGTCTTACTAATATTCTACCACAACTGCATTTGGTTATATCTCATATTCCCAACCCTGTCCCTGGAACACCCTGTACTGTATATTTCTTTTTATTGTTTTCCATGATCAATCACACAATCTTCAACTCAGGAAAGGTTGTTATTAGCTGAGTAGGTGTATATGGCACAAGGGCAACACTAAAATGTATTACATAGTATGCTATAACAGTAGTTATGAACCCTGGTCCTGGAGTCTACTTGATCTGAATAGTTTTGCCTGCTCGCGCTCAGCTAATCTGGCTAATACACTAATTAACAGGCCTGTTGTGAGTGGATGTTTAGTGCAAGAGTATTTAATCCAAATGAAGTCAGGAATACTTGTATTGTCATGCCATCCAAATACATGCATACAGAAGAATGAAATGTTGTTCACCCAGGACCAGAGTTCAACACAACAAAAAAGAGGGCACCAAAGTCTATGACTGGGAACCACTGCTACATAGATTATGCAATGACTTGAGCAACTACCAGATCAGTTTGAATCAGTCTGACATTTTTGACAAACGCTGGTAAGTGGTGGACAGCCAATTTGATGGACAGCTGATTATTTAGATAAGTTGCTTGCTACAATTTTCTGAACCTACAGGTTGCCATGGATTCAGCTTCATTTGTGACATGAACCATCTTTAGTGCTTTGTTTATATTTTAGCTAGATTATGTCTTAATTATGTTTGATATCTTTATCAGTGTTAGCACATCCCACTTATAAAGGTATGTTTTGTTGTGAAGTTTCTTTTAGCAGTACTCTAAAGATCTCTAAAGATAAAATACACGCCTCAAGCTCTTATCACCTAGATCAACTCACCAGTGGTTCTTTCAGTAGTGATATTGATAGGAGGATGAACACACACTGAAATGCAGTTGTGTGTTTGTATCTAAACATTAATGCAAATTGAAACAAATGTGTGTGTTATGTGTGTGTAGTCATGGATAACTCCAGGTTGGATATGTCTGTACTGTTCCCTTACACTCTGGAATGTTTCTCCAGGCCGATAAATTCCTCACTCTGGGCCACAGGCCTTTTCGAGTAGCAATGCAAATTATTCCTACTCAGCTGTGAGAGTAGATAATAATGCTGACAATATAGATGACTTGAACAATGCTTGATGAACCATGTGACCTTCGGCTTGGTGAAATCATTGTGGTTGCATCACTGATGAGACTTGTTGAACCGAAATCATTTAAATCATAAAAAAAAAAAAAAAACCTAAAATACAGTAAAAATATGGTAAATATGGTATGTGTAGATAGCTGTAGCTGTAGATATTATTTTGGAACTGTAAAACAAACTGAAGTACTGATGTGGTGTGAACTTAGTGGTGATAACTGATGAGCCATGGTTACTGGTTCCAAAGCTGATAAATGCTCTACATTGCTAAGTACCCTTGAAAGCCAAGTTAAACATACAGCTAAGTTGTACTGTTTGTTTCCTGATGTCAGATCTGTGAATACAAAGTAACTGATGGATTTGGTTTGTAACACAAATTTGCAAGTTTGGGTAAGAAAGTAAGCATGGTGGCTATTTTAAAACCAATCTGGTGGTCAAGCAGTATATCCTACAATAGTTGTTTCTTAAAATCCTAAATTGAGTAAATATATATGATCTCATATTATTATGAATTTTGTTATGAACAAAGAATAGCTGTAACATAAGTAAGGATGAAAACATGGCGAGGGTGCTGTTATAGAAAAACAAAATCAACTAAGGGGTGGTTTGATGTGTTACCACCCCAAATTATGTCCTTAAGTGTTTTATTCCTCGTATACCACAGCAATTTGCCAACCATGACATTTTTTCTTAATTCATTTAAGAATGGCATATTGTATTTTTTATCCATTTATATTTACTTTTAAGGGGGAGTTAACCCTTTTTTCACATTTGCACTAAGCACTTGTTGGGCAATTTCTAGACACCTGGGGCAATTTTTATATCAAATGCCTAAATAATTTATTTAAAACTAATAATAATAATAATAATAATAATAATAATAATAATAATAATTTGTTAAAACTGCTCCCAGCTTGAATGCATGCTTGAACCATAGTAAAGTATTCATCCGGTGTGTCACTGGCACTTCCCAGACATGTGTTCCTCCCTGTGTAGCTATAGTAACCAAAACAAAATCAGCTTCGAGCACTTTGTCCTGCCTCCAATAACCCGAAACTACAAACCTTAAAGAAGTGTATAGATCTGATCATGATGGAATATGTTGAACACTGCAAAGGAAAGTAGGTTTTTTGTTGTTGTTGTTTTGTTTTATGTCTTATGTCTGTTTTGTATGTTTTTGAGGAAATTGATATTGACAACTCAATAAGAGTACTCCATCCATCCATCTTCTATACTGCTTATCCTACTGGGTCGTGGGGAACCTGGAGCCTATCCCAGGGAGCATCGGGCACACAATCACACTACAAACACTTTGGACATGCCAATCAGCCTACCGTGCATGTCTTTGAACTGGGGGAGGAAAACCCTGCAGCACAGAGAGAACATGCAAACTCCGCACCCACAGGGCCGTGGCAGGAATCGAACCCCCAACCCTGGAGGTGTGAGGCAAACGAGCTAGCTACTAAGCCACCGTGCGCCACTATTAAGAGTACTTGGAGTCATAAATTAGACATCAACTCACCTTAAATGTAGTAATTCTGTGAAAAATCTTGTACCTGGCAATACTGAACTGAACTGTAGGTGGAAGATTCTCCACAAGTGGGTCCTCTATTGTGTCCCATGTCTATGCACAGTCTTTTGTGTACCCAGACCATCAGAATTTGATTAAGTGATCTTTTGAACTGTTCTTTTATTATTCGAGTTGCTGGATGTTTTTCTGAAATCCTTGGTCTGGTTCCATATATAGTATAGGAGAACAGTTTTCCCAGCAGTTGAACTAACTCAATATACTAGACGTTTACTTTTCCTTCCCCTATTTCATTTTCATTTACTGTACAGGTGTGAGGTCAGTGATTGAGTGTGCAATCCACAGTCAGCTTTTTTCCCCGTCTATGCCAAGGCAGTGAGGTCAGCAGGAGGATTGAGTGCTTGATGCAGTGTGAATTACTATAGACTTAGGACTTCACAAATGTTGAGGTTAACACTTATGGTCCAGTCCAATACACACACACTATTCGTCTGTGTGTGTGTGTGTGTGTGTGTGTGTGTGTGTGTGTGTGTGTGTGTGTGTGTGTGTGTGGATGTGGATCTGCAGAAAGAACAGCTTCTAAGTTTAGGTTTATACATATATGATGTGGCCAAAAGTTTCTGGACACCTGACTATCACACCCATATGAACATCACATTCTAGATTTAGTCCTCCTTTTGTTGTTATAATAACCTCCATTTTCTGGGAAGGTTTTCAACTAGATTTTGGAGTGTGGCTGTGGGGATTTGTGCTCATTCAGCCACAAGAGCATTAGTGAGGTTGGATACTGATGTTGGGAGAGAACACTTGGTGCACAGTCCTTGTTCTAATTCGTCCCAAAGGTGTTCAGTGGGGTTGAGGTCAGGACTCTGTGCAGGCTATTCAAGTTCTTCCACTCAAACCTTGGCAAACCATGTCTTCATGGACCTCATTTTGTCCACAGGGAATAGTTTTGTGCTTCTTAGTTTCAGTTAAGGGAAATTGTAATGCAACAGCATACAGTAACATCCTATATCATTGTGTGCTTCCAACTTTGTGGCAACAGTTTGGGAAAGAACCACTTATGGGTGTGATAGTGAGATGTTAAAAAAAAAAACATATAGTGTATTGTATTTTAATTTTAAATCATTGCACATAAGAAGAGACTTTGGTGTAAAACTGAAGTCATTATTTTACATGGGCATTCAAAGATGGGCTTGGCACATGCTTAAGTCAATTTTTTGGGCTCACCATTCAAATGATTAAAATGACCTGTGTGTAGTTCACAACTCCAAGGGTTCTGTATTTTTCTTGAGTAGTTGTGTCCAATACAAGGTTTTTCAATAGCATACAGTTTCCTATTAAGCCCCAAATAATAAGGGGATAGGAAATGCGGACTGAGGAAGTAGATTATACTTTTTTTTTTTTTGCTGCAAACATGATCATTAAGGTGTTGCTCATGTTGGTCATAATGAACTTTTATTTATGGACGGGATAAACATTGCATTATGCACTTGTTGGCTTATTTGGTTAATTATTCAAAAAAACCATCAACTAATATATTAAGTAAATGTGCAGAATTTTTGGATATGATCTTATAAAAAGAAGTCAGACTATTTTTTGTACTGGCTTTATTAACAAACATTTAGTGGTTTCCATTTAGACATCTTATTTTCTGTACCACAGATGTATTTAAGGTGGACTAGCCCATTGGATTTGTTGGATGTTCTTCCATGAGTGGAATCACTCCTTATTTGATCTTGATGCCCTGAACCTTGACATCACCTTGCACATCAATGTGCTTGAAGCAGTCATCGCCGAAGCGGTTGGGAAAGCTCAACATTGTGCCGTTAGGGAGTTTGATGTAAAATTGGTCATTGTTGAAGGTAAACACCACCTGTTAGAGAGACAGACAGAGACACATCCAAAAATATCAAGCAACAGATTCCAAGTATTCTACAAAATGGTAAAAATATATATATATATTTTTTTTCTAAAGCAAATAATCCCATTTTTCCATCAACTACTGTCATGCTGAACATTCTGAAGAGCAAGATGACATCATCAAACAGAGAAGTGGCCTCAAGACCTTTGTAATGAAAATTGTTGCATTAAATAATAATAATAATAATAATAATAATAAAAATGCAAACTAGACGCATTTTCATTAGTGCTCTAAGACTTTTGGAGCCCAATGTATACTGTATATGTTAAAGCTATTAATTTCCAGTTTCAAATTTTCTTATGAGCATTAAGGGAAAAAATAAAAACATTAAAATATCTATGACTGAGTTTAGTAATGTACAGAATCCGTTAATAATTGCTGGTTTGTTTCATTAGCCTACTACTGTAGAGTGCAACAAACATGAGCTTATGGTTTATTTTGTGTCATAAATATCATTGTCAGTTTAAAGAAAAAAAGAGAAGTGGTTGTAAAATTGCATTGATGCAAAGGTCTTGCTACAGTATATGACAGATGGCATGTATGACTTCACAGATAAGAAAAGCAGTAATCTAACTGAGAACATCAAATAACCCTCTTACCCAGATGTACACGTTATCTGTTGCTTGTATAAGTGTATAATCATTTTGATGTGAATTGACTTGATGCTTTGTATTTAAGATATTTGATATACATTAAATGATTAATCCACCTTGAAGGACTCATCCTGGTCAAAGGGGAAGCTGTGTTCCCGCTGCTCCATGCCCCATCCTCCTTGGTTGGAGTTACATATAATGATGTTGCTGTCGCTTTTGTAGTTAAAGCGGGGGTTGAAGTGGAGGGCGATGTTATCAGCGTCATGACCGATATTGATGGAGAATCTGCACAGAGATAAGAGATGTTTGTTCTTTATCGAAGATATTATCTTAGATTAGTAAATTCGCCTGTGTAATATTAATCATCTTAGAATAGTGATAATGAAGACACGTTGATCATAAGATATAGATACAGTACATATATAGATAGATAGATGTCCATTAAAATGTAAAATAAATAAAATTAAACATGGCTAAACAGTAGCTCTCTTGCCAAGCTTTCACTGGCGTTCAGGGTTGCCAGGTCTTCGGAAAATGTCTCAGCAAATGCATTTCAAAATTCACCAAAATTTTGGGAGCTGGAAAAGGGAGATACAGTTTTCTTCTCTTTTTCTGTCTTTTCCCCATTACCAACTTAATTTCTTCACCTGTAACCTTGTTTCAAAATGATCCTGTCTATGCAGTGGTATTAGCGCTTCCTAATATGCTAACATATTAGCTTGTGGAAAATAGCATGCTTCTGAGAAGCATGTTTTTGTTTGTTTGTTTGATTAAACCCTGTAGCCTCTTCTTATTTGAGAAAAAGTGGAAACAACTATTTCCAGTAGGGGTTTAAATGTTTATTACAGCTCACATAATATTTATCATGAATAGCCTAATTTCTTCAGGATAAAGTTTTTGTCCTTGCTTTTTTTCAGACAATCTTTCAGCTGATGTATCATGATTAGATTGCTGGTTGTAGCAAGATACAACCACATTTAATTTAACTTACTAGAATTCTAGAATTTTGCCTGAGAGGTGTGTACTTTTGCATTTGGCTGTAGACAGACAGACAGATGAGAGAGAGAGATAGATAGATGAGAGAGATAGATAGATAGATGAGAGAGATAGATGAGAGAGATAGATTAGTTCCAGAGGAACTAATTATAATCTAATAAAAAAGAGGACCACTTAGAGAGACAAAAAATTAACTAAATGATTCAGAAATTAGTTAATAATTGTTGTTAGCCTAATTGTGGGTACATCCCACCTTGTTCAGTGAACTTACAAACTACATCCAGACTTGGGTTTACCAGAGATGGTCAGCTCCTGACCAGCCTTGAAGGTCATGTCCTTAACGGTGAACACCTGTACAGATATAAGCATGAAATGCAGAATGTAAGATCTCTCTCTCTCTCTCTCTCTCTCTCTCTCTCTCTCTCTCTCTCTCTCTCTCTCTCTCACTCACTCACACACACACACACACACACACACACCAGGAAAGAGCAGCTCATATTTAATACACCAAATATGATTACACAAATTATATAATAACATGGAGATAAAGGGAACTGATCCAGGATCAGGATATTCCATATCAAATCCAGGCCTTCAGGTAAAAGCATGTCCTGTTAACAGGAGGTTCTGGAATGGTTTATTGAGTATGAGATAGGGTGTCAACAGTGTGACAGGAGACTGGGTTATCTGTATCCTGCCAAGCCCAGTGTTAATGATCAACACAAATTACTACATCATGCCAAATGGCATTTACAGAAAACAGGAAGATGTGTTGCTCAAACAATGAATTGATAATATTTTACTGTAACATCTATTATGTATGTGAATATTAAGATACAAAAAAAGATTCCAAAAATCTAATATTTGGTCCATAAATACCTCATAAGCCATTGAAATATTATTTTGTTTAATCAGAATTTCAATTCAATTCAATTTTATTTGTATAGTGCTTTTTACAATAGACATTGTCTCAAGGCAGCTTTACAGAAATATCAACACGGTATACAGATTTTAAAGGTGCGAATTTATCCCAACTGAGCAAGCCACTGAGTGGCGACGGTGGCAAGGAAAAACTCCCTAAGATGTTTTAAGAGAAAGAAACCTTGAGAGGAACCAGACTCAGAAGGGAACCCATCCTCATCTGGGTAACAACAGATAATGTGAAAAAGTTCATTATTGACTTATATGAATTCTGTATGGCCATAGAATTTGTCTTATCCTTTTCTCTCCTTTTTGAAACACACCCTGGTCATAATTCAGGCCACAGCTGCTTCATGCACGCACACACATGCACACACACATGCACACACACATACACACACACACACACACACACACACACACTCGCACACACACGCACGCACACACACGCACACACACACACACACACAAAATTGTATTAATTTACAACATAAACTTCCACAGTTTGCACACTTTAAGCATGGGTTACTACTGGTACATTAACAAATAATATTATGTACTATTAGTAATTATATTGTAAATTAAAAATAAATAAATAAAATGCATTCTGAGCTACACAATAATAACACCAGAATCCTCTGCTGACTCAACACTACAAAAGTTTTTTGTACCTTCAGAATAAATTTATGAATAGCTGAGGCCATATGGGAAACCATTTCCCCTTATACCACTTTCTCTGCAATGCTAACAGTGCAAATTACTATGTTTCTATTTTATTTAGTAAACACTGAATTACAGTGATAAGAAGTTGCAACGAGGACAGCAGTGTCTACTCACCATCTTGTCGTTGATGTGGTGGAGGTTTCCAACAGACAACTTTGTGAACTTGTAACTATTATTTATAATGCTGTGACAAACCTAGAGGTGTGACCTAATCATCTTTCATCCAGTGGGAACACAGGAAAAGGGTAGAAACCAATCACATCACCATCTATAGCCATAAAAGATAATGTGTTACTGTTACAAGTGAGGAATGGGATGTTTATTTCAAAATTGTGCAGTTATTAATTTCACCAGATTTCTTATGACTTCCTTGTTATTTTCTACCATTTTATTGGATAAATGTTGGTTACTTTGCATAAATCATCTGATCTAATGATCATATTATTATGTAAGTCTTAGTGGAACATAAACTAATTATTATAACTACTAATGACCCATGAATAATTATAAAGCAACTTTGATATTTATTAACTTTAAAATATATATTTATTAGATTGGACAAACATCACCTTTTTCCAAACTTCAGATGTCCTGATAGGTCACTGTTCTTGGCTGAATAGAAGTGGTAACTGATGTGGTCTTCTGCTGTTGTAGTCCATCCACCTTAAGATGCTTTTCTGCTCACAATGGTTGTAAAGAGTGGTTATTTGAGTACTTGTAGCCTTGGTGCCTGTCAGCTCCTCTAACGTCTCTCATCAACAAGGCATTTCCGTCTGCAGAACTACTGAATGTTTTTTGTTGTTGTTTTTCACACCATTCCAATTCTCTGTAACCTTTATAGACCGTTGTGCATGAAAATCCCAGGAGGTCAGCAGTTCCAGAAATTTCCATCATTGGTCAAATTTCTGGCACTGGTCAAAGTCACTGGGATCATATTTTTTCCCAATTCTGATGTTCGATGTGAACATTAACTGAAGTTCCTGACCTGAATCTGCAATATTTTATGCATTGTGCTGCTGCAACATGATTCGATGATTGGATCATTTCATGAATCTGAAAGTAAATGTATGTAGAAAGAATTATAAGCTAAGTTATAAAAATATATTTTTAAAAATGGGCTCCATAGAAAGTGTTATCAATAAATTATTCCTCATTCTTTATGTTCTTTATTCTACAACTTACTTTAACATTAACAATTCAGATCACTCTAATTCTACTTTGTTTTAGATAAGCGTCCAGGAGCAGTAAGCTGAAGCCTCAGTGTAGGAAATGTAAAGTTGGCTTGTCTCCATCTACTGTTTGAGTTGAGACACTGCAAAGATTATTTGGGGAAAAAAGCAGCTGACAATGAAAGCCTAAATTGACTATTTTCTATCTAGTGCACGAGCATATTAATAAATCTAAATATATATATATATATATATATATATATATATATATATATATATATATATATATATATATATATATATATATAATAAAAAATAATGAATTGTCATGAATTAATTTTAAATTGTTAAATGTATAAAGCCAGAGCCTATCAACTAAGTTACAACCACAATTCTGGAAAAAGTTGAAGGACTCGGCCTTAATAAGTGTTATTAAAATGCTTAATAAGTGTTATTAAAAGAAAAGGTGATGTTACACAGTGGTAAACAGTCGACTGTCCCAATTTTTGGATTGTGTTGCAGTCATCAGATTTGATGCATATTTTCAAAAATAAATGAACTTCACAAAGTAAAACATCAAATAATTTTTTTAAAATGTTAAAAATGTGTTTTCAATATAGTACAGGGTGAACTGAATTTTCAAATGACACTTTTGAAAAATCTCAACTTTTTTGGAATTGGGGTTGTATATGAGTCTAGTTATATTTATTAAAATTAAGGCAGTTTTCACTTACAATGACACATTTAGACATTTATTACTTAGCATTACTAAATCTGATTCAAAGTTAGCATGACAATGAAAACATTTGTGCTAGTTTCTTAAATAATCATATTTATTTCCAAGCCTTTCAATGCTATAAAATTATGAAAGAAAGAAAAAAGATCACTTGCCATGCAGACAGAAAATGCATTTATTTAGTATTCAATGCTAATTTAGTCTCTTTATGATCTGAGTGGTCTGGAGCATGTAATTTCATCTTGATGCTGCTAACTGTGACATCACCGTTCACATTAAGGTGTTTAAAGCTGTCGTCTCCAAAACGGTTTGGAAAGCTCATTGTTTTGCCATCTGGGAGTTTAATATAAAACTGCTCATTGATGAAGTTAATCACTAACTGTTACAGAGAGACAAGTGTGGAGTATGTGCAAAACAAGATAAAATAGTTACACATGTAAGATGATTAATCTGAGCCAGGGTGATGGCAGTGTCATAAAATGTTTTGACAGTTCACAGGCTTGTGTATTCAGTAAAGGCCAAAGGTTGCAACAGTAATGCAGAATGGCCATGCTGTCTTCCAAAAGGACAATGCAGTGTATAATGTCATAAATGGTTAATTCACAAAAGCTAATTTATCAGATAGGATTGCAAGAATTGACCCTCTACATAATTTATCAGGTTTCTTACTTACTGAATTAATTTGTTAATTTACTTAATTCATGTTAGAAATATATTAATTGCACCACATGTATAAGATTTACACCAAGATATTACATTATGATCCAACACCTTAAAATCACAGACTTGTCAGATCATAACAACCCCAAGGTCTTCTAAAAACTCCAAGAACGCAAGAACCTCCTATGAATCAATACAGACTCTTAACCAACATAGGAAACCCCTTCAAACAAATCAAGAAAAGAGGAACTACGAGGAGAAATATAAACATAAAGACATCACCTTGAAGTCCTCATCACATTGAAATGAAAAGTTGTGCTCTTTCTGTTCCTGTCCCCATCCGTCCTGATTAGAGTTACACACAATTACTTTGTGATCCTTGTTGTATTTAAAACCTGGATTAAAGTGCAAGGCCAGGGAGTCCTTGTCATGGAGAAGCTGAGTATAATGAGACAGACAGATCATACAGATGATCAATGAGCTGATATACATCACCAGAGTTCGTCGGAATTATAATTAGAAAAAATACAGAGAATAGTAAAGTAGCAGTCATTCATCAATGATCTCCTTTCTTTGCTGATAAAGAAAGGATAACTAAAAATAACATTAGCAAAAGGTCTCAAATACAACATTGATTTTGTTCTAAAATGCTTTATCTCCTGCCTTTTGTATTGTACTTATTTTAGTAAGCTAATATAATGCTAGCTAGCTACATCTAGAATACCACTAGAGGAACATTATTAAATGTTCCCACTTTCTTTTGAAGGAGCGTTTGCATATTAGATACACAGTCATAGCCGTATGCTTGTAAGTTTCGTAAATGTAAATGTTTACGTAAAAGGCGTAAATGTTTTTTGAATTGGATTTTCTACTTTATATGTTTCTGTGGCTTGTTCTTCCTTACCTTTATTGTTATACACATCACCTTTAAGTAATACTACGTACATTTAAATGATGTGGCATGAGTTTAGTTTTTGACTTGTTGAGGTTGCTAATACTTACTAATCGCAGCCAGATTTCACCTTGCCAACAATCGTCAGGTCTTGGCCGGCATTAAAGTCCAAATCATCAACAGTCAACACCTGTGGAGAAATTAGCATTTGGTTCAGGTGTTTTTGGAAAATTTCTGGGGAGTCACTGATTTATAACTCATTTGTCTGCGATCCAGAACTGTGTATTTCATACATTTTGTTAACGATTTTGAAATATATTTTTCAATTTGGATGACAGTTTATATCCACATCAGAAGCTAAGAGGCAGGCAAATCAGATGGATGCATACAATGTCATAAGTATTCAACCCCTTGAACTTTTCCACGTTTTGTACTGTTACAATCTAGAACTGAAATGGACTTAATTGGGATTTTATTTCACAAATCTATTTATTTATACTGAGTTGCATGACAGTAATTGCATATAGATAGCTTACATTCAACTAATTACCTCTTCTATACCAAGCCTAATGTTAATGATTGGCAAATGATTGTCACACTAGGTGCCACCATGTCCAAGAGGGGAAACTGTGCAAATATTGACCAAACGCCATTTGAACTTTGTTTATGTTCTAAGCAAGGCCATATAGAATATAGGAGGGTAGGGCACACAAGAATTTACACTACCTTGTTAAATTGAAAATAAATAAATAAATAAAATCTTCTCACATGAGAAATTTCCAGAAATTAATACATTTGAATATACCGTACATAAAATAAAAAATAAAAAATATGGCAATAACAATAAAAAGCATGTTAATTTGCTGGCAATTAGTGAGAAGAGGTTGGAGGTAAGGTATTGTTATGAATTTTACATTTTTGATGTTGCCATTTTTTATATAATTATTATGTTAATGATAAAATTATATCATAATAAACTAAAAAATGTGTTTTTTTTTAAATCATAGGGACAAATAAAAAAATATTTTAACATTAATGTTTGAATCTGATGTATCATTTTTTAATTTAAACTTCACAGTAAACTTTAAATTAATTATATTACATTTATATCATATTCCATTACATCAATGAATCCATTGTAATTTAATATAAGCATGTGGATCCCTTTAACAAAGTAGAATGATAGAATAGTTAATGTTAAACGTTAAAGCCCACAGTAAGGTGTGTTACTCATCATTTTTCCCTAGACACGTTGGAGAATCAAAACATTTGCACACACTGAAATCTTCCCTTAAAAATTAAAGGCAGGGTGTGATCAGCTCATTCACAGAACAATAAGAGTCAAGGGACATATCATAACTTCGTAAATAAATCATAAAGTTCATATACGACGAGTTACCTTGGATGTCAGTGTGTATGATATGATTTACTTTTGAAAACGTTTGGGTTACGCATGTAACCTTGTTCCCTGAGAAGGGAGAGAGATGTTGCGTTTAGCACAACAGTATGGGAGCGCCCTAGCGCGCGCGACTGGTATCTGAAGCTTGTGTAAAATCATGCCTCTATTTATAGGCCTGCCATGATCAGGTGACGTGGCAATTAAGCGTGACGCGTGATATAAATATGGCACCTGTGAACTGCGCCATCAGCCTCTATTATCTGAAGTGAAGACACAATTTGCAGGCCTGCCCTGGTATGACAAAGCTACACAACATCTCGTTCCCTTCTAAGGGAACAGGGTTACATGCATAACCCAGACCTTCCCTTTCAAAGGGAACTCAACGTTGCGTTTAGCATAACAGTATGGGAAGGAGAATACCCACTGCGTCATACCAAGGGTACGGCCTGTTCAAAAAAACCCAAGCCCGAGGTCACTGCAAGACACTCGAGCCTGGGGTGGAATGAATATCCAGGCTGTAATAACGAATGAATGTGTGTAGCATAGACCACCCTGCAGCAGCACACACATCCTGTAAGGATACCCCTTTGGACAAAGCCTTCGAAGGGGGTGACCACCCTAGTGGAATGAGCCCTTATGCCCAGAGGCGTAGCAAGACCGCGCACCTCATAAGCAATAGAGATTGCTTCCACTATCCAATTAGAGATGTGCTGCTTTGACACAGCATCACCTCTACTGTCACCGCCAAAGCAGACCAGCAGCTGCTCCGACCTATGCCACTGGCCGGAAGTACAGAGAACCCTTACAGGACACAGCAGGTGTGTCCTCTCTTGTTCCGGTGTGAGGAACAGAGGAGGGCAGAAAGCCTGCAACACCACAGGGTGGGCAGCCGATGTAGGCACTTATATAATATATAAAATATAGAATACTTATAGAATATAATCCGGAATATAATCCAGCCTAGGATACGGGAAGGCCTTGGCTAATCCAGGGGCAAAGTCAAGGCAGGAAGGGACAACTGAGAGAGTTTGTAGATCTTCTACTCGCTTGAGAGATGTCAAGGCCAGCAGAAGAGCTACCTTTAGAGTCAGAAGCTTCTCAGAGACTCAAATGGGGCCCCTGACAGACCTTCCAGGACCACAGAAAGGTCCCAGGAAGGTATGTGCGGCCTGCAGATGGGCCTCAGCTGCCTGACACCACACATAAACCTTTATAGGATGTTGCCCAACAGAGGCTCCATCAACAAGGATGTGGCTGGCCAAAATGGCGGCCACGTAAACCCTGATTGTAGAAGGAGCCCACCCCACTGAGAAACGTTCTTGTAAGAACTCCAGGACTGTAGCTATTGTGCAGTTCACTGGGTCTACAGTGGATCCCTGCGGATGGGAATCTTCCAAGGAGTGCCATATAGCAGGGATATTATCTTTGAGAACCATATTCGAGCTGGTCAGTAAGGTTCTACTAGCAGCAGACATAGACTGTCTTGGCGAACTCTCGCTAGAACTTGTGGGAATGGAACGATCGGGGAAAAGCATACAGATGTGACCGCAGCCACATGTGCACTATGGCGTCCAGCCCTAATTGTGCGGGAGGAGTGAGGGCAAACCACAGTGTCATCCTCGGAGGTTAACACATGCAGTCCCACTTGGCCAAACCTCCGCCATATGGACTCCACCACTTGTGGAAGGAGCCACCAATCCCTGGGCCTCAGCCCCTGCCTCAACAGGATGTCTGCTCCCACATTCCAGTTGCCCAGAATGTACATTGCACTCACTGACAAAGATTTCTCTCTGCCCAGAGAAGAATTAGTTGCGCCTGCCTGAACAGGAGGTGCGGACATAATCCTCCCTGGTGGTCAATATATGAGACCACTGCTGTGTTGTCTGTAAACACATGGTGACCTCTCAATTGAGGAAGAAGGAATTTCAGTGCTAGAAATATGGCCCACATTTCTAGGCAATTTATATGTCACTCCAGATGAGGGCCACTCCAATAGGCCCAATGGTATGACGTTGGCTGCCCATAAGCTCCAATAGTCTCTCATAGAGACTGGAGGGGATGCTAAGATCCAGCTTTATCTTGCTCAATGTTGATAGGATTGACCCTATGCATGTTGGGGATAGAGATGCCCTCATCGTAGTAGAATCCTTACAACCCCTAGAAAAGTTGTCCACTGCACTGGAGAATGCATACTTTTCTGAGGTTTAACGTGAGCCCCAAGCTTTTTATGTGGGCGAGAACAACATCTCAATGTTGAACCACCAGCTACCTGGATCGTGCTAGAAATAACCAGTCGTCCAGGTAGTTTAGTACACGGATGCCCTGGAGTCACAATGGAGCCAGAGTGACATCCATGCACTTTGTGAAGGTGCGAGGGAACAAAGCGAGCAATATTTCTATGTGGAAATACTCCAAAATCCTGCGGAGAGGCGGACCCGAATGATAGATCAAGAGATAAAGCGGAGCTCATCTCCGACTCCTCTTCCGGATCCATATTAGAACTATATTTTAACTTATTAATTAGGGTTGTGGTGGATTTAGAGAATGTCCCGGGAACAGTAGGTGTGAGGCAGGAATAGTCTGCATAGAATTGCAGTACATCACAGATCACCGTACACACATATTCACGTCGAGGGATTAATTTAAAGTAGCCAATTAACCAAAGAGCATGTATTTGAAAGGTTGGAAGAAACCGGAAAACCTGAAGGAAACCCACATGAACACAGGGAGAGCATGTGAAAACACCAGTTTCAAATATCAATATTATTTTGGTTGTTAAGAAATGGATTTTAACTTAAATCAGTCAATACGTTTACATGGACAACAATAATCTGATATTAACCCGATTAAGACAATACTCTAATTAAGAAACTACCATATAAACAGCAATTTTTGAAGAAAGGGAAGACAGCTAGTCACCCAGTTAAAAAAATAATAATAATAATAATAAGGTGATTCATGTTCCCTGTTTTGTGCTATGATTTTGAAGCTAACCCGTATGAAGCTGTTACAATTAACATCAAATAGAAACTCTATCAGTTACTCACCCCCGATGTTGTTCCTTGGAAGTTGGAACACAATATTTGCAAGAATGTATGTTTTTCCATGTAATCGAGCAATAGTAATGGAGCACTGAGCTTCAAAAAGGATGGAAAAGCACCAAACGACAATAAAACTAGTCCAGTGTATATTCAAGCTTTCTGAAACCTTGCAACAGCTTCGATCGATCGAAATTTAATGTAATCATATAAATCTGCTTTAATTGTACGGAGTGAGTTTATGAGAGAAGTTTTGTAATGATGTCTCATTCGTGAGTGAATCGTTTGTTTGAGCCAGTTCATTTCAGTGAATTGGAGAATCCTGTTGATAAAACCAGTCTGAATGATTCATTCACGAATAGAACCGATTTGATTCTCAAGTTCAACTCACTGATTCAATGATCCTGTCACTGTTTTAGCTAATTTCCACATTTCTTTCTGGAGCAGCTGGTGTGTGAAACTTATTATTCTCTCCATGAATAATAATAATAATAATAATAATAATAATAATAATAATAATAATAATAGTTAAATAGTTCACTGTTAACAACAACAACAACAACAGCAACAACAACAACAACAACAACAACAACAATAATAATAATAATAATAATATAAACAATAAATGTTCATAGTTCTTGGTACTTGCAGATTAATAATTACAAGTTGACAGCTTATAAAGACATTATAAATTTTCTATAGTGTGTGTATGAGAGAGAGAGAGAGAGTACAATGGTGTTAATTACTTGTACTGTGTATATAGTTATTCATATATAGTTATACATGCATAATTTGTTAATTTAATAAACTATTCAAATTTAGTTCTTTATAGTCTCTTATTGAATATGCAATAATTGTTATGCTTATTGATAATGATCTGTTTTGGCAATAAGAAAAGATAATTGGGGGTGGGGGCTTGGGGCCCAGAGTACAAATTAGCCAGGAGACCCAGAAACCCTAGTGGCGCCACTGCTGGGATTTCCAAGATGGCCACCAAGTGTATGATTAAGTTGAATAGACACAGCAACAACAAAAAATATAGAATTAAAGTGTCAATGCAATTGATAATTATTGGAATTGGAATTGATTATTATTTAAGTGGCTGTAAAAACATATAAAATGTAATTGTCACGTATCAAGAAACTCTGGACTCCATTTCCCATCAGCCACTGCACTGCACTAGTTGTCACATGACCACCTGCACCTGATTCACGTTTTGGTTAATGAGCACTCCTGTGTATATATAGTCCGTGTCTGCACGGTTTGTTTGTCTTTCGTTGTCTTAGACTCCCGTTGTTCATGTCTTGATGTTTGTTTCTTGCCACAGTGTGTTTCAAGGTTGTCATAGTGTATTTGTTTCTTAGTACGGTTCTTTAAATAAATGTCTTTATCTGCATCTGCATCTGCATCTGCTTCTGGCTCAACCTCGAATTGTGACAGAACGAAAGACCTACTATCAGAAGCAGCAGATCGCCTCCACGATGGAAGCAGCAGGAGAACGGAGGAGACGCAGAACCCGGAAGTCGACGCCAACCGTCCCCGCTATAGACTCCGTCCACTTCCCACAATGGACATCTATGGAGCTTCCGGACCCATTTGACGGATTTTTCGGTGCCCCAGAGTATTTCCTGGTAGACTGTCAATACTATTTCGCCAGCCTGTTAGACCCTAAGCCAGAGGAGAAGCAATGGCTCTGATTTATGTGGTCCCGGTTCTTTGGACCGACCCGTCAATGGGTGCAGCTAAAACTGGAGAAGCACTGTAGGAACCTGGACGGTGTAGAACAGTTTGTGGGGGATTTCATGTTGCGATTCGGGAGACCGGAGGTGAAGGAGGAGCTAGAACAACTTCTCAGGGGGGTAAGTCTGGAAGGCGAACCTGCCCTGCCGTTTACCCACTACTACAGGCAACGTCATACAGAGCTCAACCCTGAGATCCAAGCCAAGCCTCCAGTCCCTAAGATCCAAGCCAAGCTTCCAGTCAGGAAAGTCCAAGTCAAGTCTCAAGTCCCTAAGGTCCAAGTCAAGCCTCCAGTGCCTGAGATCCAAGTCAAGCCTCCAGTGCCTGAGATCCAAGTCAAGCCTCCAGTCCCTGAGCTCCAGGTCCAGCCTCCAGTCAGGAAGGTCCAAGCCAAGCCTCACGTCCCTGAGTTCACGTTCAGGCCTACTGACCCAAATGACCAAATGCCGCTCACACCCAGCCAAGCTCCGCTCACGCCACAGTCCGCCGACACGCATCGCCAAGCTCCGCTCACGCCACAGTCCGCCTTGCAACACAGCCAGCAGAGTAACCTGAGCATCTGGGGCTTTCCACTGCAGGGGAGGCACACCTTGCTGTGCATTCCAGAGGTGAAGGCTGGCCCAGAAATTTTTTTGGGGGGGGCAATGAGGACAGCAGGGCTCCAGCCTGAGGCCTACGGGGAGGTCTCAGCTGTGGAGCTCTCACCTGAGGTCAACATGGCGACCTCAGAGGGACAGGCTGAGGAGGCTGTCCCGCTGCCATGCACAGCCGAGGAGGCTGTCCCGCTGCCCTGCACAGCCGAGGAGGCTGTCCCGCTGCCCCGTTCAGCTGCGGACGCCGCTCAGCCTCCCCGTTCAGCTGCGGACGCCGCTCCGCCTCCCCGTTCAGCTGCGGACGCCGCTCCGCCTCCCCGTTCAGCTGCGGACGCCGCTCCGCCTCCCCGTTCAGCTGCGGACGCCGCTCCGCCTCCCCGTTCAGCTGCGGACGCCGCTCCGCCTCCCCGTTCAGCTGCGGACGCCGCTCCGCCTCCCCGTTCAGCTGCGGACGCCGCTCCGCCTCCCCGTTCAGCTGCGGACGCCGCTCAGCCTCCCCGTTCAGCTGAGGTCGTCGCTCAGCCTCCCCGTTCAGCTGAGGTCGTCGCTCAGCCCGCCTGCTCCATGGCAACTAGCGTTCCCCCCTTCTGCTTCGAGGAGACCCACGCTCCTCTCCCTGGCCGCACTGGGGACTTCTCTCGGCCTTCCAGTTCAGCTGGGGACGTCGCGCCGCTTTCATGCTCTGCCGAGGAAATATCTCAGCCTCCCTGTGCCATTGTAGAAGCCGCCCGGCCTCCTGATTTTGCGGGGGACATTTTCTCCAGGGGGCCAGGACCACCAGCTGGAGGACGTATAATTTTGGGCGCTCCGGGAGTAGCGCCCTTGGGGGAGGGTTCTGTCCCGTATCAAGAAACTCTGGACTCCATTTCCCATCAGCCACTGCACTGCACTAGTTGTCACATGACCACCTGCACCTGATTCACGTTTTGGTTAATAAGCACTCCTGTGTATATATAGTCCGTGTCTGCACGGTTTGTTTGTCTTTCATTGTCTTAGACTCCCGTTGTTCATGTCTTGATGTTTGTTTCTTGCCACAGTGTGTTTCAAGGTTGTCATAGTGTATTTGTTTCTTAGTACGGTTCTTTAAATAAATGTCTTTATCTGCATCTGCTTCTGGCTCAACCTCGAATTGTGACAGTAATCACTGTGTTAAAGTAATAAAGTTGGAATGCTGCAAATATAAATCAAGTCAGTCTGGTACTGTGTGCTCCATGAATGCTCATACTGTATTACTATCATGATCATGTCAGAGAGAAGAACTGAAAAGTGCAAAGTTAAGCTACAGATGGAAGCCAAGGTAAAACTGCAACTGCGCTGTATTTTTGTAGTATGCACTTAATCAAGTACAGCGGTGACCTGATTGTCAATCATTAGCTTGTCTCTTATGATATTTACTCACAGGCTTAAAGGTTACACACGGAAGCATGCCATCCAGTCTTTGCAGCTTTCAAACCGATCAAGGACAAAATTCAGAATTTTCTCTAAGGTAAGTGCTTTCACTTAGGTTAAAATACATTATATTAGAAATAATGTGACAACTTGTCATGAGAGTAAAGGCCTGGTATGGGAGGCATGTGAGGCAAAGTTACTATCCAAATTTTGAAGGCATTATTTGAATAATATTTAATTAATACTCCCCAACACACACACACACTCACATACACACACACAGCATTAACATGGCTAATTAAACCTATGCCTTTAACTAAACCTAATACTAACCATAATCTCAGCAACCAGAAATAAATAGTTTGCTCTTTTAATTTGTCCAAATAAATTTTTTTTTTTTTTTTTTTTTTTTTAAGCACAGGGTGCTTTTCTCAATTTCCTATCATTGAATTAGTGTATAAAATTTCACTGTCAGATACAAGACTGTCAGACTTTTTCGAAAATTTAAATGCAGACTTTAAGCCAGGTGTAAACAAGACAAAAGCACTTATGCAATTATGCAAGTTCTCTCTCTCTTGAAGTAGAAAAAAAGTCACGTTATGCCATGTTACAGAGAAACTAGGAACTCTTCTTTCTCCTTGGTGGAAAACCTACTGATTGACACTGGAGACTCCAGTCTCTTTTTCATAGATCCCATGTTTTTGATGTTAAATAACACTAGATTTTTATATATATATATATATATATATATATAAAAAATAAAAATTTTCAAAAATTTAAATGCAGACATATTAAAAAGCAGGTGTAAACAAGACAAAAGCACTTATGCAATTATGCAAGGCCTTGTATGGTTTTCCACATTTTACAACCTGGAACTGAAATTGACTTTTACTATTTAATTCACACAATATATCTAACATTTGAAGGTGCAAGGCATATTCATTTCAAAACAAAGGATGATAAAGCAAAATAACAACCAAAAAAAGAGCAGAAATTATTTTGTGTATATATATAAACCCAATTAAGTCTATTTCAGGCCCAGGTTGTAACACTACAAAAACCAAAAGTGTAGCAGTAAGACTGTAGGAGTAAGATGTATTATTAGTGCTCCAAGAAATAAAATAATAATAATAATGAGTTTGTCTGAGTCTGATGCATTATTCCTGAAAGACTGGTTTGTGAACTGATCAAAGTTTGAGCTCCTCCCAATTCCCTCTTTTGCTAAGAAAGCCAATTTGCATTTTATTTTTGCCTGAACAAAAAAAAAATTAAATAAAACGAGTACATTGCTGTTTGTAGGTGCTGTCATGGATCCTTTCTCAGTGGGCTCCCCACAGGAAGTTATTGAGAGGGTGTCCAAGCAGCTGGGCTGCAGCACTACTTCGCGTGACATAGCTGAATATTTTGACCAACATGACAAACTGTGGGATATGCGTCAGGAATTCCTGGTTCCGAAAGTAGCTGATCTTCCGCAATGTAAATTCCTCAAGAAAATCATGCATTTATACTGTAAATTAATGCCATCTGGCATTGCTTGTCACTAGAGTGGTCACTTAAAGGTTTGCCATTATTATTTTCCGCTAACAGCATACCACGCTGTGCATTATTCTTTACATGTAAACAATATTCTGTTTACAATAGATGTACCCTTGAGGGTACCATTCCAGTGACAAACAATAGTACATTTAATACTAATGAAGGATTTGTGATTTGTTTTTGAATGACTAGTGTTTGAATGACTTCTGTGTTTCTCACAGCTGACCTGACACTTGTGAATGGCTCAGAAGATTGCATTTACTTTGTAGGCAACTCTCTAGGATTACAACCGAAAAATACCAAAAAGTACATTGATGATGAATTGGAGAAATGGGCCAAAACGTAAGCTATGTACCTACTGAGACTGTTTTTTTTTTTTAATAATTCGGTATTTAATTCTAATAATGTTTATGATAATGGATATGGAAATTTGGAAATGAATCGAAATTTATCTGTGTAATATGAATGTAAGTTGTATTGTTTGTAAATTTGTTTAATCACTAAATTTCTCAACTGAGACTAAAATGAATGCTTGGTCACAGAGGAGTCCATGGACATGTGATGGGGTCGCGCCCTTGGGCCTGGGCTGAGAACAATCTGGAAGCTCTCATGGCAAAGGTTGTAGGTAATTGAAGAACTGATGGATTTATAAAACACTTCTTTCCATCTGATTGTAAGTCACTCAAATGTTAAACTCTAATGAATTAGTGAATCATGAATTAAAAATGGAATGTACCACTGGCATGCTGTTATCTGGAAAATAATCAATTACGGGATGGTGTACTGCATCCCAAAGCGAAGCGGACTAACTGTTACTATCTCAAAGTGGATTTTTTTTCCAAGCAGCAGCATTTCCTGAAGTGTTTTATTCCTCTTATACAACAGCAGTCTGTTATGATTACATACTTTTTACCCATTCACAGCTATGTTTAATGTTGTAGTATGTCCACAAAACAGCTCGTTGTTTCTCTCCTCTTGAAGTGTAAAAAAAAAAAAAGTAATGTTATATTATGTTACAGAGAAACTAGGAACTCCTCTTTCTCCATGGTGGGAGAACTCCTTCCATTAATGTCTCATTTTTCATAGATCCCATGTTTTTGTTGTTAAATAACACTAGATTTTTAATCTGGATAATATTAGGGTTATATTGTGTGGACCATCAGGCATACATTCACAGAGCTACTGTTAGAGAAAATTCATCACAAACTTCTGGCCAGTCAGATTCAAGAATTCAACAGTGCTGTGGTATAAAGGGCAATATATGCTTCAGAATTTTTTATCATGATACTATCTCTGTATACTAAGAGTTATGCACTAAGAGAGTATGTATGTGTGTGCGTGTGTGTATGTATGTATATAATAAGGTGCTAAACCAGAGGAAGTGGCCTTATTGAATGGCTTGACTGTCAATCTGCACCTCTTGATGGTAAACAATTCATTAAATCATAAATCTAATCTCTAAAAATACATCATCAAGCATTTATTTAGTTACAAGTTCTGGATTGTATTATCCCTAACAGCTTGCTTTTTACAAGCCCACTGCAAAACGCCACAAAATCATTCTGGAGGAAAAGGCCTTTCCTTCTGATCATGTAAGTAGACCTGTCACTCATGTACACTTGTCCTAGTTAGAAATCCGTTACACATTAACCTTCTTCATCTTTTAATCATATAGTAAAGTTTACAGAGTGAACTCATGCTAGTTATACATTTCATCGTATTTCTTTTGTAAATACACCTGTTAAAATCGATTAAAATCATCCATGTAAACAAATTTTATTAACTAAATTAACAAAAACATTTCTTAATAGTTATTGAATTGAAGGTTTTGTTTAGGTTCGAGTGTAGACAAATTATACTGTCTAGCTAAAACATAGTCTAATGAAAAAACATTACTGCATGTTTTTATTTTATTTTCTGTGTTCTACAGTATGCTGTGGAATCTCAGATATGCCTAAGAGGATTTGACCCTAGCGAGAGCATGGTCCTCCTCAAACCCAGAGCAGTAACTCTTTACCATTTTCTAGACAAATATTTACATTATCTAATGTTGCTTTCTGTGCACTTCAGAAATGATTTCCTATCTATCACAAAGAACTCACCAAGAACCACCTTTCTTTATGTACATAGTTGCATTAAAGGGACTAACACTGAGATATGCTTCCTTGTCTGTGTTAGGGGGAGGAGACACTGAGGACAGAGGACATTTTGTTTACTATCAAGCGAGAGGGACACTCTGTTGCTGTGGTGATGCTCGGTGGAGTCCAGTACTACACGGGTCAGCTGTTTAATATGGAGGTCATCACCAAAGCAGGCCAGGCCCAGGTTAGATCACACTCCTGCACAATGGGTCATGCTATAATACCAATAGTGAAGTTGATTATTTTCTAATGACAGTGTCCCAATGTGTCTTATTCCTCTTATAATACAGCTGTTTGCCAATGATTACATATTTTTCAAATTAAAGAATGGCATTTCATACTTATATCCATTTATAGTTACATCTAATGTTGTGGAACTTCCATTAGACAAGTTAGTTCCTGTTATCACTAATGTTATAGCAGCTATAAATGGTCATTCCCTCAGCTTTATTTTCTCAGTTACTGAGAAACCAGAAAGCACCATATTCACTATCCTGAAGTGGGCTTTTCACTACAGTTTAACAGGATAATGTGTGTGTTTAGGGCTGCTATGTAGGGTTCGACTGTGCACATGCAGTTGGTAATGCAGAGCTGCGACTGCATGACTGGGGAGTCGACTTCGCCTGCTGGTGCACCTACAAAGTGAGTTTAGAGCTAAAGGATTGGAGTGGTTTCTTGATAACGATGATTAAAAGGAATTTACTGAGTTTAAAATTATAACTGCTTTACATTGCAAGGGATAAAATGAAATAGGAAGTGTTTTATAGGAAAATAATCAGACATTTTTTCCAGTTTTATATATATATATATATATATATATATATATATATATATATATATATATATATATATATATATATATATGAAACTGGAAAAAAATGTCTGATTTTATATATATATATATATATATATATATATATATATATATATATACATATATATATATATATATATATATATATATATATATATATATATATATATATATATATATATATATATATATATATATATAGTTACCCTTTATAAATTTGAGCAAAGAAGGCTGTGAAAACTAGTCGTTATTGTTTAAACAATTCACAAAACTTCTCTACTCTCATGGATATTAAACAATTGCAAACACAACACAGTTTTATCCAAAAAAAATCTTTGTTAAATATAGGTGTGCAACAATTATTGGCACCCCTATGAATTCATATAAGAAAAATATATTTGAAGTATATTCCCATTGATATTTTACATTCTATTAATACCCCTGGGTGACTAGGAACAGGAAATTTTTCAACTATGACTTCCTGTTTCACAGGGGTATAAATATGAGGTAACACATATGCCAAATTCCCTTAGTCATTCATAATAATGGGTAAGACTAAGGAATATGATGTGTGGCAAAAAGTTGTTGAGCTTCACATAATGGGAAGTGGCTATAAGAAAATAGCACAAGCAGTGAAAATGCCCATTCCCACCATCAGGGCAATAAATAAGAAGTTCCTGTCAACTGGAAATGTTATGAATCAACCTGGAATTGGACGTGTGTCTATATTGTTTCAACGTACTGTGAAGAGATTGGTTTGAGTGGCAAAAAAATCTCCAAGGATCACAGCTGGAGAATTGCAAAAGTTAGTTGTGTCTTGGGGTCAGAAATCTCAAAAACTACAAGCCGAAGTCACCTACATCACCACAAGCTGCTTGGAAGGCTTTCAAGAAAAAAGCCTCTACTCTCATCCAAAAACAAACTCGAGCATCTTCAGTTTGCCAGACACTACTGGAACTTCAAATGGGATCGGGTTCTATGGTCAGATGAAACCAAAATAGAGCTTTTCGGCAATAAACACCAGAGGTGGTTTTGGCGCACACAGAGAGGTAGCCATATGGAAAAGTACCTTTAAATTTTTCAATATATTTTTTGTTGTCGGCTGTCCATGAGACAAGTTAGTTGCTTTTATCACATACATTATATAGTATTGTGCCCTGCGATGGATTGGCATCCTGTCCAGGGTGTACCCCGCCTTGTGCCCCATGCTCCCAGGGATAGGCTCCAGGTTTGCCCGTGACCCTGAAGGAAGGATAAGCGGTATAGAATATAGATGGATGGATGGATTATATAGTATTCCTATATATACATTACTTTGCAAAAATCTTAGGCACACTGTTTTTTTCAGTACAGACTTTGTTATAGATTTTTTAATTTTATGACTTCTACACCACACTATCTCCAAACATTAGTTTTCCAGCGCAAAATTAAATGCCACAGAAATTTTTTTGTATGTCAGTAAAGAAAGCATCATATTACATAAGAGACCACTTTTCCATTTTGCTGGTTTTGCTTTTCCTTATAAAACTGCACAAATTGTATCCGAGACTACTTTTCTTTTATAAAGCAAAGTGTCATCACACTGAATATTGACTTTGTTTCATTTATTACTGTGTACTGCTCTTAGTAAACAGTTAAAATTGTATTTTTGAAATGTTGAAAAATTTAAATGTGTTGTTGTTAGTATATGAACTCTGGAGCAGGTGGTTTGGCAGGAGCGTACATACATGAGAAACATGCGTACACAGTCAAACCTGCGTGAGTATCAAATGCCATGACTGCAAAAGAAAAAAAAAACTATGTATGTCAGAAAGGTAGATCACTCATCTTATCTCTCTCTCTCTCTCTCTCCCTCTCTCTCTCTCTCTCTCTCTCTCTGCATCTCTCTCTCTCTCTCTCTCTCTCTCTCTCTCTCTCTTAGGCTTCTTGGTTGGTGGGGACACAAGTTGGACACTAGATTCCAGATGACCAATGGTACTGTGTTGCTCTGTTACACTAAAAAAAATTAATCAGATTATGACCACATGACCATATGAGAATTCAAAACCTCAGTGCTCTGTGTTAAATAATAGGTGGTAAAACGCCAAACCAGTATAATACAAACAAAAGTATGATTAGCACATTGCTTCCTCCTGGTGGTTTAAAAAGGTAACTACAATGGAAGATTATTGAATGCATCTCTCCTGTCTGTTTTATGTCATGTCGTGTCTCTGCAGTGATGAGCCTGCAGCCTGGAGTTAGTGGATTCAGACTCTCAAATCAACCCATTTTACTGGTGTGTCCCCTACAGGCCAGTCTAGAGGTGAGGCAATACACATTTAATACAACCCCAATTCCAAAAAAAATTGGGATGCTGTGTAAAATGTAAATAAAAACAGAATGCAATGGCTTGCAAATCTCATAAACCCATATGTTATTCACAGTAAAACATATCAAACATATCAAATGTTTAAACTGAGGAAATGTACCATTTAAAGAAAAAAAATAAGGTAATTTTGAATTTAATGGTCGCAGTATGTCTCAAAAAAAAATTGGGACAGAGCAAGAGAGAAGAAATGACACTGCACATCACCCTTAAAACACTATACCAACAGTGAAGTTTGGAGGTGGAAGCATCATGGTGTGGGGCTGTTTTTCATCGCATAGTACTGGCAGACTTCATATAATTGAAGGAACGATGAATGGAGCCCTTTACTGGGAGATTCTTGAGAAGAATCTGCTGCCATCCACCAGGATGATGAAAATGAGACATGGGTGAACCTTCCAGCAGGACAGCCATCCAAAGCATACAGCAAAGGAAACTCTCAATTAGTTTCAGAGAAAAAAAATCAAGGGGTTAGAATGGCCCAGTCAGTCACCTGACTTGAATCCAATTGAACAAGATTTAAAGACAATATGTTTAGAAGAATGAGCCAAAAATCATACCTGAATATTGTGGCCGATTAATTTCTTCATTTATGGACTTTAATGGTGTGAATTCTCTATATTTCCAGATTTCTTGAGTTAATACTCAATGTCTGGTGAAAATTTCATGTGAATAGCCTCATGTTGAAGCATTCAATACTTATTTCCCCCACTGTAAGAGGAAAATGATAATGTGAATTTCACTATCACTGAGGTAACGGTAACTCTGTTTTGTGTCAGCCCACAAAACACACCACCTCACTGATTACATTCACAAACAACCATGGCGGAAGCAACATTTTACACTGAGCTGTAAATAAATATACATTTTGATCAAATTAACACAGGAGATCTTTGACTTTTCTTGTTTCTTGTAATTTCAATATGTAGCAAATAATCACTGTAGGTTTTTTTAGGCCATTTTATGCAGCCCCACTACTTTTCTTTCTTTTTTCCTTCATTCCTTTATCATTCCCCAATCTAAAGCGCAATTTAGATGGGAGAAGGTTCAACATTTTGATGTCAGAATAATTAATGTGTAATTGAAAATATCAATGCTTTTCTTAATCAGATCTTTAACAAAACCACCATGAGGGATCTGAGGAAGAAGTCCATCCTGTTGACTGGTTATTTGGAACATCTGCTGAAGCACTACTACAGCGAGGACAAGTTGGAGCCACAGAAACCTCACGTCCGTATCATCACACCCAGTAACCCGGCAGAGAGAGGCTGCCAGCTCTCACTCTCCTTCTCGGTTCCCATCAGAGTCATCTTTCAAGAGCTTGAGAAAAGAGGAGTTGCAGTGAGTGGTTTTTAAATGGAATTTTTTGGTTTTAGTTGTCAATCCTTAGATAGTTAAAATGACATTGTAACCCGTGAGCTAAACACAGAGGGGGCTTGGGATGTGTCTTAGGATGGATTATTTTGGACTTTTGTGGAACCAAGTGCAACAGCACCACAACTGTACATAGGAAAAAAACTCAGATTGGGGCTGATTTCTTTCTAGCCCAGACTGTAAAGCCAAAGTGCTTTACAGATGTTGTCTGAGAGGAAATCCTCTCCAAGTCTGCTGGGGTGCAGGCCATCAGCACGGAACAACCTAGGATGCTCCCAGTACAGATTCAAATTATTAACAAAGAGAAGATTCTGTTTATTACACCATGATATTAACGCTTCATTTAAGGCGAAGAGTCTACTGAACCTTTCAAGTCCACGTCTGTATGTGGGAAGAGGTCCAGACACGATGATCTTCTTTGCAGGCAATCTGCTCCGTACCGTCTCGATCAGGCTGCTGAAGTCCCTCTTCAGGATTTCCGTTTGCCGCAGCCTGATGTCGTTCACCCCCGCGTTCAGCACAGCAGCTCCAATGTTCTCGTCCTTCTTGAGGATCTTTAATGATGTTAAGGAATAGATGGCAGCCAGTTTTCTCCACCTGAATGAATCAAAGACTGAAGTGGTAGTGTTTGGCCCTCCAAGTTCAACTAAACATATAATTAATCATTTTGCTTTTTTTAAAAAAAAAATCTAAGGTACACAATCAAGCATGGAGTCTTAGTGTTATTTTTGATGCTGAGTTAAAGTTTGATAAACATATAAACTCTGTGGTTAGAGGTGGATTCTTCCAATTAAGGACTATTGCTAAATTGAAACCTTTTTTGTCTTTTAATGATTTAGAAATTGTTATGCATGCTTTTATTACATCCAGACTGGACTATTGTAATTCATTGTATTATGTTGTTTACCATACCTCACTTTCACACCTGCAGTTGGTTCAGAATGCTGCTGCTAGGCTTTTGACTGGGAATAAGACATATGCAAGTATATCACCTGTATTAGCATCCCTCCACTGGCTTCCAGTGAAGTTTAGAATTTAGTACAAGATTTTACTATTTGTTTTTAAGGGTATAAATGGCTTGGAACCCAATTGTATTGCTGAACTTCTTCAGCAACATATGTCCTCTAGACCATTAAGATCTTCACAGAGGTTTCAGTTAACTATTCCCAAGTCTCGTCTAAAATCAAAAGGAGATCAAAAGGCTTTCTCTGTTGCAGCTCCTTGACTATGGAATAGCCTACCTCTCCATATTAGGTCCTGTACCTAATCTCATTTAAAGACTCATTTATTCTCACTTGCATTAGACTGTATTTCATTTACAGTAATTTTTTTTATTTGTTCTGGATTTGGTCTCATGTTTTTAAGTTGTATGAATTTGTTAGGTCTTGGTATGTAAAGCACTTTGGCCAACTTGTGTTTTTAAATGTGCTATAGAAATAAATGTTATTGATTGATTGATTACACCTCATGTAATATAAGCCGTATTTTATGATGAATATCCTACTTTATTATGCAGACTGTTGAATGTATTGTTTGATACGTCTACAGTATGTCTGCATATATATAGTAAATATACAATATGTGAAAATGTGTGCCTAATTCTCTTACACCTGTCCTGCAGTGTGACATGAGGGAACCGAATGTACTGCGTGTAGCTCCTGTTCCTCTCTACAACTCCTTCACTGATGTACATCGCTTCATCATGGTGCTCGGAGCAGCTCTGGAAGCCACCAAACAACATAACTGATCTCTGACACTGAAAATACCTGAAAACTAGTTGGAGACCATTTTAAATGTGGAAGTGAGATCCTGGTGACTGATAGACACAAGCATTGTTTTCAGCATTTTTGGGCAACATAATCTTTACCCATGGTTATTACAGATATAAATCCATACCCATTATTTACTGTATTCTCACATGATCTTGACATATGGTTGAGCTCGGGTTTTTCAGTATGGCGTACTGGTCAAATTTGACATTGTAGAGTGAAAGCATGATTATAAAATATGTTCATATTCTCCAGAATGTTAGTAGTACAATAAAATAAAAGCACATCTATTACATAAGTGAATAAGTTCTTAACTCTAGCATAGGCAGACTCAAACTGCATGTTTATCAATGATACATCATTTTCATTACCATTTTATAGGTGGAGTTTCAAAAATTACCTTTTTGCATATAATCATCAGATTTTTAAAGATATCTTTAAAACTCTGTTCTGAACTATCGTTGGGTACTTATGAGGCTTATTTCCTCATTTCAGGTTTCCATTTAGATGTTTTCCAATTACAGCAATGAGTGTGAGGTGTGTTGGGGGGAAGAGAAAAGCTTTTCCCAGCTTTTTTTTACTACTATTTCAATGAGCCTCACAGGCAGCAGAGGGCCCTAAATATCACAAATAGCACTTTAAAAACTACCGCCAGGTTTTCTTAAGCTAGAAATAATATGTGATGTTCACATTTCACACTCTTGCAAAGAATGTTGTGTATGAACTCTTTTATTATTAAGGCCCTGTCTGCATGACATTGATATTTTTGAAAACATAGTTTATACATCTTCATTTTCAAAAAATATCTCCACATGAAATGCAAAAAGCAATTTGAAAATGCTCATATGAGCCTGCTAGCTCAGATGGTTAATATAGGTGTGTAGGTACTGTATGTCAAATGCCTCATACATAACATTACAACAGTCTGTGGTTGGAAATTGTCCTATCAGCTGCCAGTTCTCTTGGGTCTTATCTAAAAATTTGTAACACCGGAGTGGTGGATTCAGTAGCAGCATGGTGTGTATCACATTCTGCTGCCTCCACATAAGTGAAATGAAATTGCAAACATGTTATCAAATAAGAAATGACAACACACAAAGTAACAACTTGGTCAGAATGTGCATGCGAGGGTCAACACTGTGACATCAGCCTTTTGAAAAACATCTGCTTTTCAGATCCACATAGAAACAGTGAAAACCTTTTTAAAGCTTCTTGACGCTTTATATTTTTCAATAATTGATTAAGGGAAAAAAAAAAAAAAGCATCTGTTACTCTAGCCTTCATGATAACTGTTCTGTATTTCATGTAAAGGGAGTCATGTAGTATTTTCATATGTAATTTCTTAAATCCTCCAGCATTGCTTTTGGAATTTTTTTTTTAAATATAATTAATCATTTAGGTGTAGATGCTATCAACATTTAATTAAAAATCAAGCAAATGTGACATTCAAATTATGAACCGCATGTAATGAGATTATACTGAATATATATATATATATATATATATATATATATATATATATATATATATATATATATATATATAAGACACCATTGTATATTCTAGACTTCAAGAGCCATGAACACTTAGTCATCAACATAAGGGAAATAAATATAATCCCTATGTAAATGATACATAATTATGCCTATAAAATGGTCTGCTCATTGCAAATGAGCTATTGATATGCAGAGGTAAGCTATCAACTCATTGCATGAAGTCACATGACACATGATTTACTTTCTTTTACACACCATCACTTATCCCTGCTATAATTTTTTGGACAGACTCATAGGCGTCCCGGCATGGGGGCAGAGAACAGTATTGTGGATAGCGCTGATGACTGATGTGTCGCTGTTGGTACTGCACACCTCACTGCCCCGAGTTCCTCTCCCCCAATTAACATCACCGCCGTTACCCATGATGCCCTGATCTTAATGCAGCCCTCTGTTTATGCACTATTACCTTGACTGATGCCTTCTCTACAATTAGATATAATTGGCATATCAATATGCAAAAGCTAAATGGATTAACCTTCTTTAAAAGTAATGAGGACCTCGAGACTCAGCTGGGGAGGGGAATTTACATTTATAGAGTGGAGGAGGGGCATACAGATAAATCATTTACTTTAAATTAATCAGAGATGGAATTTGACCTTGTTTAATATTATCTTTGGGATCTTTTTTTCTTTGGACATCTATTAGGGAAAATATGAAGAGAGATTATGATTCATCCATAAGATTTGCAGAGAGTTTGTGCTAGCTACTTCATGTAGATATTTGATGTCATTAATGGATATTTTTTTTTTATTATTTTTATTTATTTATTTATTTTTTTTTTAGTGGTTTTTGTTTTTGTTCATTTATTGTTTGACTTACTGCTTTGTAACTAGTGTGTATCCCTCCTAACTATGTCTGGTCTTTCTACAACTAATTTAGTGTGTTTTCTTTATAAGGCCTTTAATAGGCCTGAGGATAGTGTCTCTGTATAAACTAGACAATAAATGTTCAAAATGTACACCATTGGAGGAACAACTACTGGAGTAGTACACATGTAGAAATAATAAAAAAAAAAAGTGCATAAAATACTATAATACTATATGATAGTCGTGTATATTATATACTCTAATAGTAGTATATATCAGTATATACAAAGTGTTGCATAGACTAGTCAATTACATTTACTAGAGCGGATGTTATATGGAAGCTTGTTTCCCCCACATATGAGAAATAGAAGGTGTCTGTTGATCAACATGAGCTTCCATGCTGCACGCTCTTAGTTTCAGAATCAACAATTTCAGCTGAACTACATTGTCCACGAGTGAATTTGAAAGAATTGGTATTCCCTTTAATAGTGACAAACAGATTTATTATTTTACACATTTTTAACTATGATTTATTTATTTTTCATTAACAGTGTAGACTAAAGGCTGGAAATATAATTTGTAGCCTGTGTATGGCTGTTAATTAAAGTAACATATTTTTATAAGTCTTAACTACACTAATAAAATAGTGATTAATCAGTTTTTGCTTCAAAAACAATTATTCATCTAATTAATTAATCATGCAACCTAGATACTAGTAGTATGTACTATCATGATAATTGAAAAGATGTTTACACATGGATGTGTGGAAATCATTTGGACGTTTTTATGTAGACTTCATATACTTTCTTTTGCTCCTAGTAAAACACAGTGTGCCTGTAAGTTTTATTTTTTGAGTGGTTATTGCTTTATAACCTGTCTCCCCAAATACTGCAATCAATTTAAGATTTTAAACAGCATATTGTTGTCATATGATCACATGTTTTCATTTAGGATGTTCATTGTACATATTTTATAAATGCTTCAGACCTTAAGTCACCTATAATAAAATCAGCCGCCAAAAGAATAAATGTAAATGAAGCTGTTGAACTGTGTAATTGTATTTTGAAACTCGCATCATTATCTATATGCATTACCATAATGATGTATTGTGCAATGTTGTGTCACTTGATACCAAATTGTGTTACATGTTGTAATCCTGTCTTGGGTCTCATGACTGGATGTAACATAATATGCATACAACATATGTATATTTCTTGCAGATGCTAGTGTTGAGGAAAAGTCTCAAATATACTGTACAGTGCCCTCCAGAATTGTTGGCACCTTTCATAAAAATGAGCAAAAATGATAGTGTAAACTTTACACACAAAAATGACCCGTACGATGTTTGTTAATAAATGTAAAAAATGTAATCAGTTTCAAATTGCTGTAGTGTAAGGCAAATACAACACGTTGGAGCATGCTGTTATAGATCAATAATCAACTTAGGAGTGGTAACAGTAACTCTGTTGTAACTCACCTTGCGCCACATCACACCAACCCATCGTTGATTATTTTCCTGTAATGGCACATCCCATTATATCATCCTGTCTCTCTCAAGCCCCATTTATCATTTTCACCTGAATGGACAATATATTTCTACTTAAAAACTTTTTGTCACTCGAAGAGCTGTGAGAGATGAAAGAGCCAGTTTCAGGCATTTATTAAACAATTTAAATTCAATACTTAAAACACTTCAACAGAGAGGGAAGAAGAAAGAGGAAAACTGTTGTTGTTGTGAGACAGAAAAGTAAGAAGAAATAAAAATGAAAAAAGAATCGGAAAATAAAAATGAAAGTAGTGCCGCAGAAAAGAAATAGCTTTTTAATGTGCTGCAACCGTCTTTCTTTTCCAGTTCAGATCCCTTAACCTTGTTAGCATCTGCGCTGATTTCCATATTAACGACCCCTTCAGAACCTTCAAAGTTATGAATAATTGACAACAAATGAAATGTTTTGATTGTCGGTGGCACAAAGCATGTTTAATGTTTCATACGTTGCTTCTTAGCTAATTGTGTAGAGGACACATATGTGTGGAGTGTGTCCTGGATTTGGCTGGTGTGTGTGCAAGCATGTAAAGATTGAAGAAAGAGAGAGAGGAGGACAAAAAGAAATGGGAGAGAGAAATAAATAAAATAATAGAAAAAAAGGATAGACAAGACAGAGGGAGGAAGAGGAGTAATGGAAATCTAAGGCAAAACATTTAAAAGATGAGAAAAGAGAGTGCTAGAGAGATAGAGAGACAGAACAGAGGGGGAAGACAGAGGAAGAAAGATGAGTTATGGAACGATAGACAAATCTTTTTTTCCATAAAGATTTCTAGGAAGGAAGAAATATAGGATAGAGAAGAGGAGATAAATGGAGAGAAAGAAATAAAGAAGAGAAAGAGCGCAAAAATGGGGGAAAAAAAGTAGGATGAGAGAAATAAAGAGACAGAGGGAGAAAGATGAGTTATGTAGAGATAGGCAAATATGGATATTGGTAGGAAGATGGATAGGATGTAGAAGTGCAGATCGATGGAGAGAGAAAGAAACAAAGGGAAAGAGAAACTGCAAGAAAAAAAAAAGATTGGAGCGTGAGATAGAGAGGGTGTGTGAGAGAAAAAAAAACAAGGAGAAAGACAGAATAAGAAAAAGGAGTGATGGTCAAATATAAATTGAGGTATTAAGAAAGGATAGAGAATGGGGAGATAGAGAAAGAAAGAAACAAAATGAAAAAATTGGAGAGAACAGAAAATGATGAATAAGTAAAGAGGAGAATGATATTTGACAGTGAAATATGGAAGCTCAGAGAAAAAGTGATGGAGTGATAGAGATAGATAGACAGCAGGATGGAGGGATAGAGAGGAAAGCTCATTCATCAGTAGTTAATGAGTGCAGAGTAGCTTGTTGACCTGCACAAAGCACAGTATGCAGAGTGAGTTCAAGTGCTCTTTAGCTGAGCAGATACAGCAGGCCACTAATGAAAGCCCTGAGAACATGGTTCACAGGCTACGAAGGAGAGACCAGAGAGAACCAAAGCAGAGAAATCAAAGAGTCCACATAGAACCATAAAAGGAAGAACATGGAATCCACAGAGAACCACAGACCAGAGACTAGAGTCCATAAAGAACCACTGAGGAGAGCACAGAGAGACCCACAGAGGAGGGAAGAGAAAGCCCAGTGAGAACCACAAAGCTGAGTGTCCATACTGAGAATCATATAAAGAAGACCAGAGTCCAGAGGGAACCACACAAGAGAGACCAGGGAGTCCATACAGAACCATAGAGGTGGAGATAACAGAAAGCACTACAGAGGGAAGACCAAAGAGTTTATAGAGAATGACAGAGGGGGAAACAGAGAGTACAAAGAGAACCACAAAAAAGAGAAAAGAGAATCCAGAGAGAACCAGAAAAGAGAGACCAGAGAGCTCATAGAGCACCAAAGAGGAGAGACCAAAGAGAACCACAGAGGGAAAGACCACAGAGTCTATAGAGACCCACAAAGCAGAGACCAGAGAGTTTACAGATCATTACAGAGGACACCTGAGAGAACCTCAGAGGAGAGACCAAAGGGTCCACAGAGAGTTCAGAGAGTCCAGAAGGAACCTCTTGGGAGAGGCCAGAGAGTCCAGTGACTTTGGTGGCATGTTGTTCTCTCTCTGAGTAAATCTGAGGCAAAAATTAAATAATGACCCACACAATGTAAGTAAAAGGATCCATGTAGGCTATTTATATATCAGTAAGCAAAGGGCAAGGGAAACCAAATAACCCTTTGTTCTACATAGAACCCTTTTAAGATTCTTACAGAAAGACAACCTGAAGAACCCTTCAGGGTTCCAAGATTTAACCTGTTGGTTAATATACGTATGTTTATTCTTTATGAGTTCTCCTAAAAAGACAAACCAACTTAGGGTGAACCCCTTAGGGTGCTAGAAGGAACCATAAAAGGGTATGCACTTAGAAAAAAAGGCCTTCCCTAAGCAGTAGTTTAAAGGTTAATGGTTCTATAGATCTAAAAACCTAACTGAAATCTTTGTGTAAAGGAACTCTTTAAGAGTACAACTTTCTTGTAGGGATCTACCGAAAACCTGTTGTAAAATTTCATGGTTTCCCCAGACATACAACCAGAAGAACATAAATCCCCTTTAAAAAGGTAGGTTTTGACTTACCAAAGTCTTTTTTGCCTTGAAATGTTTCCCCTCAGTTTGTTTTATAGTGATGGCACACAGGTGTACTATGCACACACACACACACACACACACACACACACACACACACACACACACACACACACACAGAGTATACATACAAAAATTAGAAAATGGGTGTACTCACATGCCAAAGTTTTGACACCCAGGGATGCACACACAAACACACACACACACACACACACACACACACACACACACACACACACATTTTTTATGTGTTTTTTTTGTTCGTTTGTTTGTTTGTTTTACCTTCCAGGAACTGGACAGCATTTGTCCTCAGTGGTGCTGCAGGGTTGAAGGTAGGGGTGTGTGTGTGTGTGTGTGTGTGTGTGTGTGTGTGTGAGAGAGAGAGAGAGAGGGAGACAGAGACAGAGAGTGAGAGTGAGAGAGAGAGAAAGTTGACAGCCAGTGCAGACTCAGGTCTGTCTGTTTTGAGTGACTGTCATGCTGGATTGATTTCCTCTGTCCTGATATGCGTTTAAGTGTGTGTGGATCTGTGTGTGGTGTGCGTTCCTGTAATCCAGCTGGCCGTGGCGAGCGTTACGTTGTCATCCTGCAACACGGATCAAAAAGCAGACACGCTGGAAATAAACCTGACCCTGACCTTGAGTTCACACCGGAGACAAGCCGACTGACAGGGCCACACATGCGCACATCCGAGACACACACCCATACACGTACACGAAGACAGGAGATCATCTACACACACAGGACAGTAGAGGGCAGGACAGCACCGTGGAAAAACAGATTTAGATTTGCAACCTCCTCTGAAGTTTGCCTTCATGGCATTTAATATTGGCACAAACAAAAAGAAAAATCCACATAATTATTCCGCTTCTCGTGCAAGACTGATCTTTTTATATTTACAGATTTCACTGGCCTTTGCATTCTTGACATTTAAAATAATAATTTCCAACTTTCTGTAGTTTGAATAAAAATTTTTACAAAATAGAGTGCTATGAATTTATAATATAGGTCCCATTATTTCTATGGGACTTCTTGATTTAGTAGAATTTATTTTTTTACACTTACTACCCATAGACACACACACACACGCACACACATACACTCTCTCTCTCTCTCTCTCTCTCTCTCTCTCTCTCTCTCTCACACACACACAATTTTTCTTCTGTAGAATTAATGGTATGTTTTTGTAAAACTTTGACTAGACAAAAGCATTTTTATTAATATTTTAATATTAAAATACCATTTGTTTTCATGATTTTTTTATTTATTTAGTTTTGAAACACAGTGGATTTTGTCAGTTGTCTGCTTTTCCAGTGTTATAACTTCCTCGACTTGACTTGATTACAGGTTTCCATTGGCTGCCATGTTTTGAGCTCAAATTCTAAAATTAGCTTGTGAACACAGATGGGCTAATAAACAAGTACCCTAAACATATGAATTAATAAAATTCTGTGTCACTAGTCACGTTAATACTGTTCACGAGTTGATTTATGAAACACTGAAACACACATAACCTTCATCATGGGTTCTTAGGATAGTAATGCTTCTAGATTTCTAAACCTTTATGAAAAATCCTTAATTATGTGAGTTATATGTTACCATGTTATGCTTTGAAACTGTACATGTGACTGTGGCTTATAAAAGTAATAAATGTATATGAATGTGAATAATATGTGATCATACATGAACAGTAAAACCACCTGGGCTACATGTGAAAACTATGATTTGAAGATTTGTGAAACAAAACATGTGACGTGTGTCAAATTTGTGTTAATTGTGAAGTTCGTGTAAGAGAAGTGGTTCTATTGGAGCAGTTTCTGACTAAAAAAAAAAAATCTTCTCTTGTATTGTTCTACTTAACACAAAGACAAGCTGAAGAACTCTTTGGGATCTTAGATTTACTGTTTCTTGTTAGAAAAATAGGATTTGTAAGGCTTCTTTAGCTAGCTAATGGTTCTAGTGTTCTAAAAATCTTTCCCCCATTTTGTATGGTCCTTTATAAGAAAAGTTTTGGTTTGGTTTCCCCTAAAGATACAAACGAAAATGGTGATAGATGTATTTTTTTTAAAGTACAGTGCATCCGGAAAGTTTTCACAGTGCTTCACTTTTTCCACATTTTGTTATGTTACAGCCTTATTCCAGAATGGATTAAATTCATTATTTTCCTCAAAATTCTACAAACAATACCCCATAATGACAACGTGAAAGAAGTTTGTTTGAAATCTTTGCAAATTTATTAAAAATAAAAAACAAAAAAGCACATGTAGATAAGTATTCACAGCCTTTGCCATGACACTCAAAATTGAGTTCAGGTGCATCCTGTTTCCACTAAATATCCTTGAGATGTTTCTACAACTTGATTGGAGTCCACCTGTAGTAAATTCAGTTGATTGGACATGATTTGGAAAGGCACACACCTGTCTATATAAGGTACCACAGTTAACAATGCATGTTAGAGCACAAACCAAGCCATGAAGTCCGAGGAATTGTCTGTAGACCTCCGAGACCAGATTGTATCGAGGCACAGATCTGGGGAAGGGTACAGAAACATTTCTGCAGCATTGACGGTCCCAAGGAGCACAGTGTCCTCCATCATCCGTAAATGGAAGAAGTTTGGAACCACCGGGACTCTTCCTTGAGTTGGCCGCCAGGCCAAACTGAGCAATTGTGGGAGGTGACCAAAAACCCGATGGTCACTCTGACTGAGCTCCAGCGTGTCTCTGTGGAGAGAGGAGAACCTTACAGAAGAACAACCATCTCTGCAGCACTCCACCAATCAGGCCTGTATGGTAGAGTGGCCAGACGGAAGCCACTCCTTAGTAAAAGGCACATGACAGCCCGCCTGGAGTTTGCCAAAAGGCACCTGAAGGACTCTCAGACCAAGACCAAGACAAAGACTGAACTCTCTGGCCTGAATTGCAAGCGTCATGTCTGGAGGAAACCAGGCACCAGTCATCACCTGGCCAATACCCTCCCTACAGTGAAGCATGATGGTGGCAGCATCATGCTACAGAGATGTTTTTCAGTGGCAGGAACTGTGAGAGTAGTCAGGATTGAGGGAAAGATGAATGCAGCAAAGTACAGAGACATCCTTCATGAAAACCTGCTCCAAAGCGCTCTGGACCTCAGACTGGGGTGAAGGTTCATCTTCTAACAGGACAACGACCCTAAGCACACAGCCAAGATAACAAAGGAGTGACTACAGGACAACTCTGTGAATGTCGTTGAGTGGCCCAGCCAGAGCCCAGACTTGAACCAGATTGAACATCTCTGGAGAGATCTGAAAATGGCTGTGCACTGACGCTCCTCATCCAACGTGATGGAGCTTGAGAGGTCCTGCAAAGAAGAATGGGAGAAAATGCCCAAAAATAGGTGTGCCAAGCTTGTAGCATCATACTCAAAAAGACTTGAGGCTGTAATTAGTGCCAAAGGTGCTTCAACAAAGTATTGAGCAAAGGCTGTGAATTATATACATGTGCTTTTTTTTGTTTTTTATTTTTAATAAATTTGCAAAGATTTCAAACAAACTTCTTTCACATTGTCGTTATGGGGTATTGTTTGTAGAATTTTGAGGAAAATAATGAATTTACCCATTCTCGAATAAGGCTGTAACATAACAAAATGTGGAAAAAGTGAAGCGCTGTGAATACTTTCCGGATGCACTGTATATACAGGTTTTAGAGCAACATATGCTTCTATCCAGATTCCATCCCATCTTGACTTCTGAGAGACTCTGCCTCTCTAAGATACTCTTTTTATACCCAATCATGTTACTGATCTGTTACAAATTAACCTAATTAGCTGTGAAATGTTCCCCCAGCTTTTTCTTTTTAACACTTACTTTTCCTGCCTTTTGTTGACCCCGTCCCAACTCTTTTGAGACGTTTTGCAGTCATGAAATTCAAAATTACCTTATTTCTTTCTTAAAATGGTACATTTGCTCAGCTTAAACATTTGATATGTTTTCTATGTTCTATTGTGAATAACATATGGGTTTATGAGATTTGCAAATCACTGAATTATGTATTTATTTACATGTAGGATTCTACAAAGAACCTATAGGTGTTCTCCCATAGGTACAAACTACCCATAAACATTACTGAAAAGGGAAATTTGTTGTATTATTCAACCTTGAATCTTTAAGGATTCCTCCAGAAGGTAAAACAAAAGAGTGTAGCATTAATCAGAGGTTCTACTTGAAACCTATTGTGAAAGAAAAGCCATTTGTTGTTCTTCGGGGGTACAAAACGAAGAGCGCTTTTGGGTGCTAGATTTTTTTTTTCCTGAGTAGTTTGTGTTTGTGTGCATTTAGGTTCCATTCTTCCATGTATCCTCGTTCAACAAAAGGGTTTCCATATAAGGACAGCTGAAGTTCTGTGTACGGAACTCTTAAGGGTTCTAGTTTTGTTTTTTTTTTTTCTAAGAGTGTACATGTATTCGTATACAGTCATAAGCTGCTTTATGTGTGATTTTCCCTGCTTTTGCACCGTTTAGGTTGATACTCTAACACAAATCTCACATGTTTTGATACTCTGAGCTTGATGTATTTTTTTCCTCATGCGCTACTATTTTTACTCAAGAACCTGAGCCCATTTTGGAGAAGTTCTTATAAATAATAAACAAGGAAGGAGGGATGGAGGGATAGCAGTGATTCTGCAGTGGCCAAGTGGAACTGCGACGGAAACGGCATCGTTATCTTTTCCGTTTTTGGACAGAGCGATAGAATGCATGGAGTATACTTTGGAGACCAGGGGAAGATCTGGATTAAAACAGGGAGAAAGAGAGAGAAATGAGAAAGTGTAGACAAAGTTTAGTCCACTGAGACTCAAGCAAAAATTTGGCCCTGTGTTTAATTCTGGGCTGGAACGAAAAAAGTGTGAATAAGTGTACAATAGATAGTTTTTTTTTTCTTTTTAAATTTACAATTAAAAACTTATTCAACACAAATTAAAGCCTCAAATCATTCCAAGTACCTTTAGTTTTGTTTTGGCTCTAAATTGGGTCGCATTTTAATCCTATTATATAAGCTTCTCCTCTTTTCCGTTTCTCTCTCTCCAATTTTCCTCTTCTTTTCTTTCCTTTCTTCCATCTTTCTTTCCTTCTCATCTACTCTATTTTCTCTTCTCTTTTTTGACTCCTTGAGTATTCCTCTCCATTTTTCCTCCTCTTCTCAATTTCTCAATTTATTACTCTCATCTCCTGTTTTCCTCTCACCTATTCTTCATTTTTCTCCTCTCCTCCTTTCTCCCCTTGTCCATTCTTCTCTTTTTTTGTCTTTAATTGCACTTTGCATTTCACCAACATTTTTTCTTCTATTTTTGATTTTTCCCTCCTCTACTCCTCTTCTTTTTTTCACCTCTCATCTCCTGTCTTAATCTCTTCTTTTCCTCTTGTTGGTTTCCTCTCCTCCAGTTGGTTCTCCTATCCTCTCCTGTCACATTTTCCTCACTGCTCCTTTCCATTCCTCTCCTCTCCACTCTATGCTTTCCTCTCTTCTGTTTTCCCCTCCTCTGTCTTTGTCCTCTCCTCTCTTCCTTTCTGTTTTTCACCCCTCCTATCTATTTTCCTGTCCTCTCTTATATCCTATCCCTCTCCTTAGTTTTGCTCTCCTCTCCTCCTGTCTCTATTTTTTGCTTCTCTTCTCTCCTCTTATTGCTTCTCCTCTCCTCTCCTTTTTTCCTCTCCTCTATTCAGTTTTCCTCTCCTCTCCTTTTTTCCTCTCCTCTATTCAGTTTTCCTTTCCTCTCCTCTCCTTTTTTCCTCTCCTCTCCTCTCCTTTTTTCCACTCCTCTATTCAGTTTTCCTCTCCTCTCCTCTCCTTTTTTCCTCCCCTCTATTCAGTTTTCCTCTCCTCTCCTTTTTTCCTCTCCTCTCTTCAGTTTTCCTCTCCTCTCCTCTCCTGGACAGGTGGCCAAGTTCTCTCAGCCTCCTCAGCCGTATCCACGACAACAACCTCCTTCCTGTCACATGGCCAAGCCCAGCAGCCAATCGCTGACCCCGGCAACCCTTTCACTCAAACGTTGTGTGTATGTTTGTGTAGGTCTGTGCCTGCACACAAGCGAACATGTTCTTCCTCCCCCGGCGCGCTCTCCTCTGACCTCTTTTGTGGAAGTATCTCTTAACAGCAGTGTTAAGTGCACATAATAATAGGTGACAGAGCTGTATGAGCATTATCCTGCAGTGCTTTCCCTCTCCTAATCCACACTCTCTGCCATGAAAGAGCTTTCACAAGAAATATTGTACTTTTTTGGCACGGGATCCTTAAGGGAAGGCAAAATTGTCAGAGTGCATTTTTCCCCTCCTCCCGAGCACTTCCCCACGAGAGACACCCACACACACTCTTAGCACACAGACACATGCGCTGAGGTAGAGCGGGCTGCCGGCCAGTAAAATTTCACCTAAAGCTCTGTTGGAAATTACTAAATTTTTCTTCTGCATTATTCTGTCACCTTGCCTTAAACAGTTCTGCAAACAGCAGCTTCCTCACTGAGGAAGAGAGGAAAGGAGAAGAGAGAGAAAGAGGAGAGGTCTGGAGGGGATGGCTGGTGTCGAGAACCCTAACAGGCCCTGAGGTTTTCTAGCTAGCCCAGCACTAACGCTCAGAAAGTCTACAGTCTGGCCGATGCATGAGCTTTTTAATTTTTACAGCCAAGAAAATATTCCAGTAGCATGAAGATTTCAAGTGATTGTTCTTTTAAAGGGAAAGAACTAAAGCAAATTTGACTGTATTTCACTCTTCATAATAGGATGTATGGAATTTATTTTTTATTTACATATACTGATTTTCAAAGTACAAGGTTTTATTCCTCTCTAACAACTGCTGCATCTTGTACACTGATATGTAAATGTTTGTTAATTGTAATATGCACATTTTGTAGAATATTTACACTAAGCCTGCTACTTTGACATTTACGGTAAAGTTCTCTTTTTTGATTGTATTTCTTTGTTTGTTTAAATTATTATATTGTAATTATCTTACACATTTCTATGTACTTGTTTATTTTATTCTATTGTAGAGGTTCACTTGGCAAACCCAAGGCCTTGGTGCTGTACTGTCTGCCTCACTGACTCCAATAGAACGCTTCCTCTCCGTATGTTGGAGAGTCAGTGACCTGCAAGTGGATGTCAGCGGATGTGGAACCTAATCGCCCAGAGCTTTTCCTGTTGACTAGGTACGCTATCAGAAATTGGGGTCATGTCGATGCCAAAGATGGGTTTGTTAATGGGCCTATTATGCTCACAATTGAGTTGAGCCAAATCACATTAACTGTTGATTTTCACTGTGATTGTTTTCACATAGTGTTATGATTTTTATCAGTAATTTTGGAGAAACTTAACTTGACTTAACCCATTCAGACCAAGCAGGGCACCTTTTAGTGGGGTTTTTTGTTTACCAATTCGTTGTATCTCTAGGGCAACCTTTGCTTCCTGACGGTTCCTGAAGCAAATCATCCTGTAGTAAGGCTCTATGGTGAACCTTTAAGCGTTCCCCAAAGGGCAGATTTAACTTTAGTGTAAAGGTTTATGTTTTTATGACCTTGGAAAAATGGGTCTAAAAGGTTTAAATATTAAATGAATGGTTCAACAACTTCATATATATATATGCTGCACTGATGCGGTAATTCGTGCAAAAGGAGCCCCCAACAAATATTGAGTGCATAAATTAACATACTTTTCAGAAGGTCGACATTGCTGTATTATAAATTCTTTATTATAATATTGAGGTTCTGGATTTTTGATTTCCATGAGCTGTAAGCTGTAATCATCAAGATTAAAACAAACCAAAAAAAGGCTTGAAATTTTTAAAGTTATGTGTAATGAATCTAGAATATATGAAAGTTCCACTTTATATATATATATATATATATATATATATATATATATATATATATATATATATATATATATATATGTGTGTGTGTGTGTGTGTGTGTGTGTGTGTGTGTGTGTGTGTATATATATATTTATATATATATATATACACACACACACACACACACACAATACAGTATATGAGAGAACGAGCAGAAGGATTAGGTGAAAAAAAAAAAAAGCGTCCTAGGTTATACTAGGACTTGGTGAATGTGGAAAGTGGAATCTTTTCAGGCCCACTGTGTCATTGGGGAGATAAGCCTGTGCTTGGCCTTTTAAACCCTATTACACCTTCAGTTCTCCAGTTCAAACTCTCACTTTCTCCATCATCAGCACTTCTGTTCCACCCACATATACGGCCCCATTTTCAGCCATGTTTCATCCCCATACATCATCCTGCCACTGGCCAAAACATATCTAACACCAAATAGCAGCCTGCTTATTGGCTAATAATGCTCTCATCTGATAATATGAAAGATAAATGATAGTGGGATTTTGATGTAAAGCCGAACGACAACTAAGCACATCACTTCATCTGGGCTCATTCTCACTGACTACCATTTTGTGACCTAGGTAGTTTTTTGTTTGGGTTTTGAGTTTGAATGTTACAAAATGTGAAAATCAGTGGCATAAAGAATACAGGTCATTTGCAATTAAACCTTTTACAGATGCCATAAAATTCAAAGTCACAATTTTAGCTGGTGAGTGGCCATTTTCCAGCAGTTAGGATGCTGAATTAAAATGCAAGCGGCATCTGAAGTAGAGGTTAAGATGGCCTAATCTGTGATGAATGGGCGTTAAGCCGAGTATCTCGAGTGTGTTAACTTTTGTTCATCATAATCCACGCTCTAGGCGAGAAGAGGTCATGACTGTCAGACGCAAATGCGCAATGCGTACTTCTTCCCTTGGCTTAATTTGGAATTAAAAATACATGCGCTCCACTCATCTCAGCAAAGAGGCGTAAACAAGTATGAAATTAAGCGTCTTTTCAAAGTCTGCAAGGAAGATGTGGATGGCATGGAGAAAAACGCACATTATTCAGGTTACAAACCTCCAACTGAGCGCACTTACACACACATGCAAAGTGCTTTGGGCCTGCTGCTATGCGACATCAAGTCAGACTGCTAATGTTTAGCACCAGGACGGTGCACTGGAATGATATTTAGATTAATGCATTAGTGTATTAGCGCTTGGAAAAAGCACATTATCCTCGCCGATAAGTGTTTGCCCGCATCTTCCTTATATCTTGATTTGCTCTTCTCTTTCTCATGCTGTGAGAGACCTCCATTTCCATCATGGTGCAGATCCATCTTTTTTTGGTTTTCTGTCTGGATGGGCTGCAGGGAGCCATAACATATGCTAGATTTTGTCTCCTTTATTCAAGAATTCGTCTTCTTCTCATATTTGTTTACTCAAATTAGAGCGTGGTGTTTTTCCACTCCTTCGGTGTTGGCATCTCCGCCTCGGTTTTGGCATCTGAGAGAAAACTGGTTCGTCCTTGTTTCAAGCTCAGGGTTCATGCCGAGGCCACGGCACCTCGAGTTAAAATAATAAACGCACGCCTGTGTCCCAGAGGCACCGGTGTATCATCATCTGCATATCCAAAGCCCATCTGCATCACAATCACAGATTAATATTCATTTTCTGCCTCAATTTGCATGGCTCGTGTTAATGCCGCTGTTGAGAGCTGTGTCTCTGACTTGCTGTGACTCAGTTTGCACTGTATGCAAGGCTTTTACAGTAGCAGCATCTTGATTTATGATATGATAATGATTTAATGTGTGCAAATGTAAATGGAGGTGGGAAAAATGATGGTGCTTGAGGGCAGTGGTGTATAAATGGGATGTACAAATTCAGTAACATGAACTCGTGACTGGTGACTCATAACTAGTGTTCCCAGAATTGCACAAGTTATCCACTCTACACTTCTCATATAAGTGTATCTGCTATAGTCATATCTTGAACTTAAATAGTTTATAAATGCTTATGTACATGACACTAGCCTACTGGAAAATGGAAGCCAAAATTGTGTGCTGCACATCAAATAAAGCAACTGAATTTTATCTGTGGTGGTTTGGGAAAATCCATTGGATGTAGCTGTGGCCGAATTTGGGCCAAAATTGGGTTTCACCTCCATTTAAGAAACCATAAATTAATTTGAAATTTTAAACATTGGGCACCAATAACTGTCAACAGCACGATATACAACTTCCATCCATCCATCCATCTGCCCATGTCTAAGATGCCCAAACCTCCTTCCCCCTAGCCACTTCTGCCGCTTATATCTGCAACCTCATTCTTTCAGTCACTACTGAAAGCTTGTGACCATAGGTGAGGGTTGGTCCGTAGATTGACAGGTAAATTGATAGCTTTGCTTTTTGGCTCAACTCTCTCTTGGATTGCACGGCAGTCATAGACAGAGGCCTTGGGGGACCTATGCCCGGCTATCAAAACTAGTATAAAACTCTTTTTTTTTTTTTTTTTTTTTTAAATAAATGGCAAAATAATAGGGTGTGCTGGATCAAGTGCTATTTTACAAGCTGGAGAAAAATGAGGGTGGAAGCAATATTATTTTATTAAACCAAAATAGGTGATATTTATAAATCAAATATGGAGCTCATATGTATAACCTGACTCTGAATATCAGGAACTTTACCCATGTAAATATTGTAACTTGTCAGTTTAAGGTGCTAGTTTAAGAACAAAAACACCCCAATGTCCCCAATGCAATGTATGTTTGTAATCATATGTTTGCGAATTTTTTAATTTGTTTCATTTGTATTTGATTAACACATTGTTTCATTTGAGGTACAGTGTTGTGAAAAGTATTTGCCCCAACCTGATTTCTTCTATTTTTGTGTATATGTCATACTAAATTGTTTCAGAAATTAAACAAAATCTAAGATAAAACAAAAGCAACCTGAGTAAACACAAAAATACAGTTTTTAAATGTTAATGTTATTTTATTTATCCAATATTTTTTTTTTTTTTTTTTTTTTATTTATCCAATACCAACTGGACCTGTGGTTTTTTTTTTTTTTTTTTGCCAAAACATACCTTTGGGAAAATGTTCTGTGGACTGATGAGTCGAAAGTGGAACTGTTTGGAAGACAGGAGGCCCGTTACATCTGGCATAAACCAAACAGAATTCCACAAAAAGAACATAACTACAGTTAAGCATGGTGGTGGAGGTGTGATGGTGTGATGGTGTGGGGATGCTTTGCTGCTTCAGGGCCTGGGCAACATGCAATAATTGAGGGAAACATTAATTCTTCTCTCTACCAGAAAATCCTAAAGGAACGTCCATTCTTCTGTCCGTAAGATTAAACTCAAGTGCAACTGGATTATGCAGCAAGACAATGATCCAAAGCCTAGGAGTAAGTCCTAGTCCTACAAGTAAGTGAAAGACTGATCTCTAGTTATCGGAATTTGGTTGCAGTCATTGCTTCTAAAGGTGGCACAACCAGTTTAAGGGGGCAGTAAGTTTTTTAACATTGGTGATAGGTGTTGGATAAGGATTTTGCTTCAATAAAAAAACTGTGTTGTGTGTTTACTCAGATTGCCTTTGTTTTATATTGTATTTTGTTTGAAGATCTTAAACTGTTTAGTATGTGAAAAACAGAAGAAATCAGGATGGCGGCAAATACTTTTTCACAGCACCGTAGTAATGTTTTGATTCTGGAAAATGCTGATTGACTAAAAAACTTGAAAAACAGCTAGTCACATTAGTTGGTGAGCTATTTTTATTTATTTATTTATTTATTTATTTATTTATCTATCTATCTATCTATCTATTTATTTATTTATTTATTTATCAATCACTTCATACTGTGTTCTTCCATGCTATTGGACCTTCCAGTCAAAGTAAGTGAAAGTGGCTAACTAAACTGTCTTTTTTGTTTGAGGCTTTTTAGCACAGCTCTTGTAGTTTGATCTCACGGAGTAAGACTATGATGGAAGACAGGAAGCAACCATGTTTATTGGCCACATTACGCTGATCTCTGTCAGACCCGATCCAACTAAGTCATTTCCTCACCAAAGCGAATGGCCCGTGATAGGCCATCTTATTGTGTTTGACCTCAGCAAGAACCTAGCCGATTATTACTTATGATCCATTTACCATTTCGACAGGTCTGACATGTTTGCCGCTCTTCTTTCACCCCTGACTTCTGACTCTCTGATTGAGAGAGTTAGTCTTATGAACTCCTCTGGGAAATGCACAGACATTCATTTCCTAATCAGGAAATTATTCATAAGAATTCTATCATGCAAAATTAGTTTAATTACATTTCATATGAAAGAATGCACAAATTAAATAGCTTGTTTGTACTGAAAAATAATTCAAAGTAACAATTAAAAAATGATACATCATTTCATCGTATATATGTTTTATTTTTTATTTATTTATTTTTTTTTTTTAAACTCACAAAGTAATTTATTTCTAGTCAGTTGGTTGAAGCACAACTAGCTGAAGGTTACTGACTACTTTTGCTTTTTAGCTGTTAGGTTAGCTGGCTGCATTTCCCTAAAGTATTCCCTAAAGTAATGTAACTAGCTAAATTTCTCTGAAGGACATACTTTCAATGTAGTTATTCTACTACTGCTGTATAGATCATAGTGTAGCTAACTAAATATATCTGAAAAATGTAGTTTCACTGCAGTTAAGCTACATTTGCAACGTATATTTTAGTACCGTATATTATTTGGCTTGTAGTGTATCTAGCTAAATTTATCTGAAGGATGTAGTTTTAATATGGTTGTGTTAGATTTGCCACATACTTGTAAGTTTAGCAAACTAAATTTCACTGAAGAATGTTTTCACTATATTAATCTACATTGTGTAGTTTGTAGTGTAGCTAGTTAAACTGACCTAGAATGTTGTTTTAATGTAGACACAAGCTATACTGCAAAAGTAAAAACAGTTTAAGTAGTAGTAGAAACAACATTCTTCTTAGAAATGTAGTTAGCTAAGCCAATAGCTACTTTGTCAAAGTAGCTTAGCTACAGTCAAATTACTTCAGAGAAAAGTAGCTAGCTAATTAACCCAACAGCTAAATGACAAAAGTAGCATAACTGCACTGAAATAACACAGCATGGAGACTGTAGAGCTATACAACAAAGTACACATGAAAGGTAGATTAGTTACATTGGAATAACTTTGTTCAGAAAAAAAAAATCTAGCTAGTTATACTATGTTACATGGCAACAATGGCTTAACTTTAGTGAAAGCTACATCTTTCGGAGAAATTTATCTAAATGAAATACATGGTACACAACAAAAGTAACTTAGGTACAACCTTCAGAGAACTGTATCTAGTTAATCTAAAAGCTAAATGACAGAAGTAGTATAACTACACTGAAATGACTTCCTTCTGAAAAGAAGAGCAAGCTAAACTACAAGCTACACAACAAATTTAACTTAGATACATTAAAACCTATAACTACTACAACCTTCAGAGAAATGTACCCTACCAGATAAATGGCAGAAATAGCATTACTATACTGAGACTACATCTTTCAGAGACACTACAAACTACACAGGTATTGTAGCTTAGCTACATTTTTCAGAGAAATTTAGCTAGCTACTTTTGCTATGTAGCTGATTCCATGTAGCTAATTTACTTTTCCTCTATAGCTTATGTTGCTAGATCAATTTCTCTGAAGGCTAGCATATATTTTGTGGAGAGCAAAATTTAGCTTAGCTAAATAACATTTAACAGCTAACATTTTTCTTCACAGAAAACAAAAACAACAACAACAGCCCCACTGTGTATAGACATTCCCAGCTGGCAGTGGTGATGTGCTAGCCAACCAAGCAAAAAGAGCGGGCAATTTCACACAGCTACAACAGAGGAGTCAAACAGCTTCCAGGCAGGAGCTAATGCATTACCTGCCTCACACTGTGTGTATTTGTGTGTGTACTACACCACAGGGTCACACACACACCTTCTGTAAACACTCATGTTAAAGCACCACTTTAGCAAAGCTATGTCTGATAAACAGCATGTGGAGGAAAGAGAGTGTGAGAGGGTGTGAGAGATGATTTATTCACTTCCTCAGGTCATGCTGTGTGTATGTGTGTGCGTGTGTGTGTTTGTGTGTTTGTGTGTTTGTGTGTTTGTGTGTTTGTGTGTGAGTCAGAGAGAGTGTATGAGAGAGAGAGAGAGAGAGAGCGAGAGAGAGAGAGAGATGGCTCAAGAGAAAATAGCTCTGCTGTGCCAGACCTATGTAAGCTCAAAGAGAAGCTAAGCGATGGCGGCAGGCAAAACTCACCTTGTAGCTAGAAAACATGAGAGGCTGTGTTTGAGCTCACCTCATGGACTGACTCTTGGCAGAGCTGTGTGTGTGTGTGTTTGTGTGAGTGTGTGTGTGGTGACATTGCAGCCGTGGCAGAGAGCAGAGGTTTGGGGCGACTGACAATGTGTCCCTCCTGTTACTGTCCTGCTGTGAGGGATCTGTCAGGAGCATGTGTGTATGTAGCCCTGCCAGGTCGTATCGAGCTGATGGGGGACAGGGAAGGTACACAGCGAGCACACGTCAGTAGTAATAACCAGCAAGATTAGGTGACATGAAGGGGACGTGTCACCTACAGTCACACAACTTGGGCACAGATGTCTCGTACAGGAGGGTGTCTGTTTGAAACTTAAACACATTTCATAACACACACACACACACACACACACACACACATATATATATATATATATATACATACACAGTGCATCCGGAAAGTATTCACAGCGCTTCACTTTTTCCACATTTTGTTATGTTACATCCTTATTCCAAAATGGATTAAATTCATTATTTTCCTCAAAATTCTACAAGCAATATCCTGTAATGACAATGTGAAAGAAGTTTGTTTGAAATCTTTGCAAATTTATTAAAAATAAAAAACAAAAGAATGTACATAAGTATTCACAGTCTTTGCCATGACACTCAATATTGAGCTCAGGTGCATCCTGTTTCCACTGATCATCCTTGAGATGTTTCTACAACTTGACTGGAGTCCACCTATGGTCAATTCAGTTGATTGGACATGATTTGGAAAGGCACACACCTGTCTATATAAGGTCCCACAGTTAACAGTGCATGTCAGAGCACAAACCAAGCCATGAAGTCCAAGGAATTGTCTGTAGACGTCCGAGACAGGTTTGTATCAAGGCACAGATCTGGGGAAGGGTCAAGCATCATGACTGGAGGAAACCAGGCATCAGTCATCTCCTGGCCAATTCCATTGCTACAGTGATGCATGGTGGTGGCAGCATCATGCTGTGGGGAGGTTCTCTGTGCGTGTGTACACACGCACACTGGATATAAAAAGTCTACACACCCCTGTTAACATGGCAGGTTTTTATGATGTAAAAAGAGAAACCAGCATAGATCATGTCAGAACTTGTTCCTCCCTCCGTGTGAAATTACAATGTATATAAAAAAAAAAAAAAAAAAAAATTCAGAAACATTTTCAGGAAAAATAGGAACAACAAAAAAAAAATATATAATAAGCATGTTGCATAAGTGTGCACAGCATTTTATACTTAGGGATGTCACTGAGTTCAGAATGAGCCAATCAGATTCAATCTGTGTCAAAAGTAATTATCATACAGATTTCATCAATGGAATTATTCTGATTAACCTCAAATAAAGATCAGTGGTTTCTGTAGGATTTTCTTTTCTCTTGGTTTCATCTGACTTCTGAAGCCATGGTCTGGAAAGAGCTTACAAAGCATGTACAGTATCTCACTTGTTGAACGGTATCAATCAGGAGAGTGGTATAAAATAATTTCCAGAACATTAGATGTACCATGAAACACTGTAAAGGGCATCATCAACAAATAGAGATAATGGAGCATCACAGTGACATTACCAAGCACAGAACGTACCTCCAAAATTTATAAAAGTACAAGACAAAATCTTACCAGGGAGGTTACCAAGAGACCTACGGCAACATTAAAGAAGCTGCAGGAATATCTGAAGCAAGCTGTGTACAAGAGATGCCCTTACAATTTGAGGCCCTTACAATTTGATGGATCTATAATGTTATTGCAAGAAAGAGTGGGAAAATATTGCCAAGTAAAGATGTGCCACACTGATATACTCTTATCCAAAAAGTGGTGTAATAAAATCAAAAGGAGTTTCAACAAAGTATTAGTTTAGGGGTGTGCACACTTATGCAACTAGGTCATTGTAAGTTTTCTCCTTTTTTTCTCTAAATAGTTTATTTTTCACTTTATTTTTATGTTTTGAAATTTCACATTAAAGGTGTGAAAAGATCAGACATGATTTATCTTGGTTTCCATTTTTTTTTTTTTTTTTTACATCACAGAAACCTGCCATTTTAACAGGGGAAGAATCTACTTAACATTTACACATAATTCGTTTCACTTTGGATTTATAAATATGAACAAAAAGTATGTATTCATAAGCACAAATCAAGCTCTATATATATATATATATATATATATATATATATATATATATATATATATATATATATAAACATTGATAGGGAAAAAACAGTATTTGGACACCACACATTATTAGTACTCGTACCTGTGTTTTGCAGTTACAGCAATGATAAGAAGCAGTGTTGGGTAAGTTACTCAAAAATGTAATCCACTACAGATGACTAATTACTACTTTTAAAATTGTAATCTGATTACATTTACTGATTACTACATGTAAAAAGTAATCAGATTACTAATTACTTTCAGGTTACTTTCAAAACCTATCAAACCTACAACAATTCACTACAAAGTGAAACTCATAGTTTTTTCAGTAATTTTAGCATGCACCAATGTATGACATAATCAGTTTTATCATAAAACATGCCTCGGGTGTTGTCACTGTTTGTAGAACTACCAGACCGATAAAATATACAACTTTTCTAACTAAGTTGGTTTGGTGTTGCTAGCCCAGGGGAGGCACAGCTAAGCTATCATTGTATGGGTTTAGCTGCTACAGTACCATTCAAAGTACATTATCTTTCCTTATGCTCTGCTCATATCATGTTCACATAAACTGGAACTTGTATAACTCATTTGCACACCTTGTTTTCCTGCTCAGCATCAGAGGATGTTTCAGTGTTTCAGTTTCAACCCCTTTACTGGCTTGAAAAAAATAAATAAAATTATATATATATATATATATATATATATATATATATATATATATATATATATATATATATATATATATATATAGGCATATTATCCTATATGCCGATATATGCTATATGCTATAGCAATTTTTCCTCACACTGACTGTGAGCTAGCATTTGGCATAATTGAGACTGTTAGCCAATAGGACACAAGTGTTTCCACATTTTTTCCTGTAAACCCTGTCTGATTGGTCTCACCTCTGTTCACTGAAGATATAAAATTACAACACCACTGTCTTATTTTACCAATGTTCAGTTATGTAGTGACAAACCGCTATAAGTGGAGAATTATTCTGGGCTAAAGAAAAAATCTTATGGGCAAAACGTGATTTATTTTAAAAATGCATTTTACTTAATATTGTTTTCTTAACAATAAATTTGTAATGCAAATAACACAATTTTATTGACATCAGTAACTCTAATCAAATTACATAAATATGAAATGTAATGTGTTCCATTACTGCATTATCAGAAAAGGTAATTAGATTACTTTGTAACGCATTACACCCAACTTTCATAAGAAGTCATTAGTTTTTTTGGAGCACTGTGGTTCACCATGGTGGCAAATCATCTTAAAGGTTCCGTGCTATGATCACAAAAGGCATATGTAATTTTTTTCAATAAAACATTTCAAAAAGATTGAGAATCTATGGCTTATTTGAAGAAAATACTTGAGGCCCAAGAGAGTTTAGAAATTGAAATTCTTATCTGTGTTCATAAAGCTCTTTAAATATTGTGTAACACTAGTGGTCGGTTGATTCATTCCTCCATACAAACACTAACAGTTCCATAAACCGCTGCGCTGCTTGTATCACAATACTACATTTGAGAAATGTTAAATAAAATAAGACGCTGGATTCAAAATCAGAAACAGTTTTCTAGAAGGAGCGTGGAGTTTTTATTTACATTTCATTGATTATATCGTGGAGCTTTGTGTGCATTTTTAGGCACGAGCACTGCATTATACAGATACACTACACTGCCTGCAACACCACATCTGTTTAAAGAATGATAGGGATCAATTTTCAGTTGCCTGGCACTTCCCAGAAAGTGAGAAAATCATCCTCTGTTTGTGTGTGTGTGTGTATTCCTGGCACATCTTTAGCTGCTTGACTGACTGCCCGACTCTTGCACACACAAACACATACATGCGCACACACACGAAAGCATGCGTCAGTAAGTGGAGAGAATGTCAATACGGGATGGCCCGCTCGAATCGATATGTGACATTTACACACCACTCTGCGAGTTATGCACAAATTACAGAGTGGGGATTTCTGATCATCAGTCACAGCAACATGTGTATCCTGTTCCCTGTTCACCTACACATCATGTTAACGTGAAGAGCTAATTTCCAGTTCACCTACCTATTGCTTCGTCCGTTAAAGACATAGTAGAAAATCTGTCAGAAATCGGTGTGTAAATGATAAGATCTGGTGTTGCATCCTGGACGTATTCCCGCCTTACAATCCATGTTCCTGGGAAGATACTAAAGATGAATAGATGAACACATTCTCAACAATATTCACAAACTCATTCACACCAAGGGATTATTTACAATAGCCAATCCAAGTGGGAAGAAACCGGAAAATCTTGAGGAAATTCAAATGGATATGATGAGAAAATGGCAGTAACCAAAGGAACCCTGGAGCTATGAGGTGGGCTGTTTTGTCCTATTCCTTCTCAGCACTCTTTGGATACAAGTGTGTATCCAGTTTCCATCTCACCTCCTGCTTCTCTGCCTAACATTTCCAAGTTCAAAGTATTAGGTCACTCGGACTATACTTAAGTAACGAAGCACTGAAATTATACTTTAATATGCAATTTAAATTCAAGATTTAAATTACACATATACACACAGAGATATTTTTTACCCCTCTTGACTGATTTAATTCTGTCGGTGTCACCCAGGCCACTTGAGCCCCTTTACACAATTTCTCCTTAAGTACCTAGGCCTAGATGAATCTACGTTTCATCCCTCTGCATATAGTATTTAAGTTGAAATAGTGCTGGATTTCTCTGTCATGTCCCAAACGGCTAAATTGCTTTGATAGTGTGGTTGTCCTGGCTTGGTCTGATCCCTTCAAAAAGACCATCAGCATGTTTTAAATTGGGGGGGGGGGTTAAGAGAGTGATTTTAATCCCTTGAGCCGTGATTCTGCCCTGACATGAGAGGCTGTGGTCTGTGTGTGTGTGTGTGTGTGTGTGTGTGTGTGTGTGTGTGTGTGTGTGAGTGAGAGAGAGAGAGAGAGAGAGAGAGAGAGAGAGAGAGAGAGACTTTCAGAAACCCTTAAGTTATTCAGGCTCCATGAAACATCTGAGACCAACAAGCACTCAGCTTTTCACACACAAACAAGCATTATGCATCTGTCTTTCTTTCACTTTGCACATAAATATTATTTGCATTCAACATGTACAGCATGTATGCACAAACATACACACACATACAAACACACAAAGTTGTAAGGATATGCTTTCAGAAAGCCGTCTTTATGTTTCCCGGTCAGAATATAAACTGAATTCCCAATAAATATACACATGACATTTTATTCTGGAAATATTCACTGCTGGCAGTAATTATAGTAATCAAGTGTGCTTCTGTCATTAATTTCAGATGCCTCTGTTAACTCGTGATTAATAATCAAGCAATGTTTGTTTTCTAAACGTGACAAAATGTAATGAACACATCCGGCATGTACGTTATGGCGGAAAAAGTAAATAAGTCTAATTATTCACAGAGCTAAAAGGAAATGCTAACTTTTGGCTAAATGAATTATCAACAACAGTGTTCCTCATGATTACTGTTATGACAGTAAAGAAATCAGACTATTTTGTTTCTATTTTCTTCTTTTTTATTGATTGATTGATTAACATCATAACAGACAGCCTATAAAAAAGTTAATATTATCTACTGTAGCTAGCATAGTTTCTGAATAATTAGCAGGTGAAATGAATTGAACAAGATTGTGTTGTTGTTTTTACAGCTGCTATCTGACTACTGTAGCAATTCTTGATTGGTCACAGGGTTGATCAATTTTTTAAAACAGCAGCTCTAACAATAGGTTATAGGTTTATATTAATGCTTTCATTCTAATATGATATAATTTCTGTATTAACAACTTTATAATTTTTTTTACGAGAAATTTACAAGATGTAAATTTGCCATTTTTGGAAGAAGTCTCCAATGTTAGTGCTTTGTAAGAGCCACAGGTAATACTCTAACATCACTTATATTTGAAAACCTTTCACAGCATTAAATATAAGTGGAAAACATTATTTAATGTGTTATTTATGTTATGTGTTATTCTTTAATAAATAAAAATTGTCAGTGTTCGCAAATTGCTGTTGTATATAAGATTGACTATATTCCTATAACAGTACATGTACAGAAATGTTTTATTCCTTACATATTTTACAGCTGTTATTCCCTATTCGCTGATGCGTTAAAAGTTGTCACGTTTTCAGATGTCCCCAATTGACCAGATTGTATATTGAAGCCTATAATAATTCAGTTTGTTATCTTACTGCAATATTATTTGTTATTTCAATAAAATAACTCACAAGGGACCAGGAAAAAAGCAATAATGAATAACCTTTCTGGACTTCCATACACAAGAAACCTCTGACTGCAAATATTTTGAGTAGGACTTTGCTTCATATTTCACTTTTGTATAAATGAAGTAAATCGATCATACCTGATATCAACAGTTCCCTTTATGAAATATTAGAGTGTTTAAAAGTTGGAATAAACACACTTGCTTACAGCATTTTGGCCCTTCATGAGCTGAAGCTATGCAGCTGAAGTCCTCATGCTCGTGTTTGTACATGCTAGGGAACCTGTTTATATATACAAACCTGTTTATACAGCAACAGAGCTAGATTTTATGACCTTTTTTCCCCATATTTGTAGCATTTATTTAATGTTTGTACAAAAAAATAAAAATAAATAAAAATAAAAATAAGGCATTGGCTTGCCTCAAAGTAAAGCTTGTGCATCTAGGCGAGGTCATAAACTAGCCATGGAGTTGTTCATAGGCTTTCATTTGCAACATTATGTTTGTGTCATGTCAAGCAGCACCATCACATGACAATCAGGTCATAACAACATACTGTATGTTGCTTCAACATACTGTATACTGTATGTTTCTTCACTTACATACAGTAAACAACAACATACTGTATACATACAGTATATAACAACATACTGTATGTTGCTTCACTTCTTAATGGGAATTGGCCTAATTGTCAGGATTTAATGGTTTTAATGATTACAAACAGTCAATCTTTCTTGTTTCAAACACAAATACCACAAATGAAAACACAAATACGACAGCAATTTTTTAGAGTATCCATGTAGGACCATCCCCAGAAATCTTTAGGGTATCCACTGGGTACAACCCCTGCAATCTTTTGAGTATCTATGTTGAACCATCCCTAGCAATCTTTAGGGCATTAAATGTGGGATCACCCCATCAATCTTTTGGGTATCCATATGGGACCAATCCAGCAACCATTAGGGTATCCATGTGGGACCATGCCCAGCAGTCTTTAAAAAAAAAGTTTTAAAAAGTTTTAGATTTTTACCTTTGTGGTACCATCACCAGAAATCTTTGGAGTATCCATGTTGGACCATCCTCAGCAGGTTTTAGAGTATTTATGTGGGGCTGCATATAGTCTGTTGGGTCTAATTATCTCCCTTTGCTACTGACAGTTCTCAGGAAGCTTCAATCTCAACTACATGCGTTATTAAGTACTTGTGTCCCCCAGCACCGTGTTCTTTGTCCACAGTTCTGAGTTTTGTTAATCCACCACTATGCATCCAATCACAGATGTCATCATGTTTACTGATGATGCAGCAGTGTTAGTTGGCATCAGCAACAATGAGTGAAGATCTAGAGAGATATTATTCTTGCTTGTAGACTGGTGGATAAAACAAGAGTTAATTGGAGCTTTAGGCACCTCAAAGCTCAGAGATCCTCAGTACCACTACCACAGTCTCAATATTGAGGTCCTGAATTGACCATGTGTTGCACTATAGTCTTGGACGTGTGGTATTCATCCCATAGTATAACTACAGTATATTATTTATAGGAAAACACTAGAAATCATCTTGATTTTCTGTGGAACCATTAGTGTTCCTGCTTGACTTTGGGAAATTTCCATGACTACATCTTAAAGCAGATACTACTGGACTAAATAGCATGTCAAAATAGGAAGCCATCAGTGCTGTACTGGATTTCAGTGCTTTCATGGCATCCCAAACCACATACTACTATACTAAATATTTACTATTTAGTATGTGGTTTTGGATGTAGCACTTGCTCTTGAGCTCTCACTGTTGCCAAGTATAAATTTCATGATGGCCATTGCTCGTATGATTGGAGACTGTATAATTGTGGCCACATGAGAATGCAGTTGTGTGGTTTCTGTTGTTGCATGGCTCCTGTCTTTGGTGTATTTCTTTGGAAAAATTAGGCTTGTCTGTCCTGGTCAATATGTCCGTCTTTCTTAAATTTCTAGCTGTTGTTTTGGATGAGGAACCATCATAACTTCTGAATCAATGGGTCAGCTCCTTAAACAAATGTGAAGTAAAGTGTGATTTACCTTGCACATCATATTAAAAATATTTGTATGAAAAAGCAGTGCACTTAATGATATTTTTATTATGTACTTTAAAACCTTCCCATCACAATCCACATTTGATCAAATAAGTATGCTGTAGTCCACTGAGTTGCTTTGTCCTATTTTAATTAAGGTGCTTGTGCACTTAACAACTATTTGCTCACTGACACCTAAAGTTGGCAGGTATTTAAAGCTGCATTTCCTTAAGCATAATGATGCAAATTAAGATTAATACTGAACTCATTTAAATTGGATCACCGATTGTCAATCAGTGTGCATAAGAAAATATTTGGGCACAAAATGGATTAATGTCAGTAGATTCAATGGAGTAAATGAAGGTAATTTCTACAAATTCTAATTTAACAGTAATAAAAAACCAAACACACTTTAATTCATTGAGATGATTTTCATATTGCTTTTGTGATTACATGCCTATTGGTTTGCTCAGTCACCCCCTCTCATTGTCTGAACTCTTAATAAAAATGCCCTTTTCATGTCATTTATTTGATTTATTCACCCAATTGAATTAGGCTGAATTAGGATATGATAAGGAAGCATTTATCCAGCCTTCCTTTGAAACTATGGAACTGAACTAATGTGCAATTATAAACTCCTAAGCGCATGTAACTCCGGTCTTTCAAGTAGAGGCCTAGTTAAATCAAAGTGAAAAGAAAAAAAAAATGAATGTTGAAAACCTAAAGGAAAAAAACACTTTCCACTGACGTATGAGATTAATTGGTGTATCACATAGCAAGTGTCTCTTAATAAATGTGCAGTTTATTTCAACAGATTGGAATGAGCCCAAGTCAGAAAGAGCTTCAATAAATACAACACTTCTCTCCCAGCCGCTGGGCCTTCTTCCTGTTTATTTGTCCTCGGACGCAGGTTTCGGCCTGAAGGTAGGTCCCACGGCACCAGCTGAACCCGTGTAAACATCTTGGCCAGAGCATTCGGCTTCCAGTGGATTTTCAGAACCCATTGTTTTTAAAAGCGCTCAACCTAAAAAGTGTTTTGTATATGCCTATTGACAAAATATTTCTGTGTTATGGCATGTGTGTATGGAACCTTGTGTAAACTCGTGAAATACCGTTATATTGTCAGCGAGGTCTAAATCTCATGACTGCATCGCTCACTAGGTTCTCAAAGTGTTGAAATTGCAGTTTAAACAAAGTCTTACAAAACGCTGAAATGTCTCCATGTTTAGACCTAGAGGAGTGAAACATCAGCTTTGAGCCTCTGACCCCAGAACATTCCAGAAACAAAGTGCTCTTCTCATTTAGACACTGCAAGACATAAGAAGTTATATATATGACAAAAATGCAGTGTAGGAAACTGATTGTTTTTTTTTATTTTTATTTTTATTTTTTTTTACAGAGCCTCTGAGACATGTCCATGAATTAATATATTGAAGCCAGGAAAATAAATGTGGAGTCATAAATATGCCCATTGTCAACTCAATGTCACCTCAGCAGCTCTGTATATTTTAGATTTTTTCTGTCCATTTAAGAAGTAAGTCAGAGGTAGATACATATAATCGATGCCAGGAACTGCGAAATGCTCTGAAGAGTATAGAAACTAAAGTATGGAACCCATCACTGCCTCAAACTTCCGTTATGAAACATTAGGAATGACACCATGTCCGGACTGGACCTAAGCCCTGAGCAAAAGCACAGGACACGTGTGCTTTGACTAAGCCTGCTTGTGATCACGTCTCTAGGCTTTCTGTGCACTTTGACCATCATTCCTGTCCTAGAGGCTGAGGCAGAGGGGTCATGTGCCGTGAGGTTTCTGGAATAAAGGGACACTTCCAGGGTCACATGGTAACCCAGTTTCTCCTGGCTGCATGTCCCTAATAATTTTTTCTCCTAATCATAGCAAAAAATAATAATAGATGAATGAAAAACATAGATTAGGATCATGATGATATAGCAAGATAAGAAACCAGTATATAATAAAGAAATCAGCAATAGTTAAACTGTTAATATGCTGTTCTGGTGAAGATGTTAATGTCACAAAAAGTTGTCCAAATACTCCACATTTATTTGTTTCAGCCAGGCTAACTCTCTGTATCAAAAGTTCCAAATGAAAAGCAGATAATTATCATTAGCTTGTTGTATGATATTCATCCTGTCACTATCCCATAGCAAAGAGCATTCTGTAGCTAACTTGCTACCACATCATGATATGTATTAGCTAGAACATATAAGCTCACTTCATCCAACGCCACATCCCACCCAAAATTTGAGTCTGTTTAACTAGCTAGTTATCACAGCTAACTTGGCTGATTAACATAGGTGGATGTCTTAGCTAGTAGCTTGTGTCTAGTAAGGAAATTCTTTAATATTACTCTCAAGATGAGTTTTCATTTATTTCTCTAACATCTATTCGAAAATTATTGCCAATTGGATGATGTTGTTTACATTGGTTTAATGCTAGCTTAGTACTGATGATGAGAAAATGATGATAGTGTTGACAATACAAATACAGTTTTACCTCAGGAATATTCTAGCATACTCTTTAACACAATAATAAATAACAATACAATTCATGATGAAATTATTGGTCCTATGCTACACGGTTTGCATATAGGAAGTACCGATACATAATGTTCCACTTCTACTGACAGTATGTCCAAATAGTTCTATTGCGATACATTGGGCCAAGTGAAGGTCACAGAACTACACAGAGGTTGAGCTGAAATGGAGTAGTGTGTTCTGTTTGGCTGCTTTTCGTCAGCACTCTGATGAAGAATCCTATCACGCCTATTTCAGCTCCCATTTACGCTGTGACTATGTGAGACACCAGTGGCCTTCAGCGATGAGACAACATTTCCTCCACTTACAATCCCATCCTCATGCTTCTCGCTCTCTGAACAGGGACAAACACGCTCTTGTACACACACTTTACACACTACAAATTTTCATCCTCTACACACACTACCCATCTACTTCCTGTAGCTTTGGGGAGAATGGTGCTGGCTGAGTGAAGACGAGCTGAAGAGAAATTCCAGCTAAATGTTTTTTTTTATTATTTCTACTGTGTTCTCAAGCTGGAGATTTCTCTGTGTCTGTTAAGATTACAGTTGGCATCTCTGTAATGAGTCCCAGAATCTCAGAATATGGTCATGACATAGTTTTCAAGACACATTAACTAACATCATGTGTAACTTTAAAGGTTCCTAAGCAATAAAACAAGGTTTGATTTTTATTATTGTGTACTCGTTTTTTAAAATTTTTTTAATGTTGAGATCTATAAACTAGGGGCGCACGGTGGCTTAGTGGTTAGCACGTTTGCCTCACACCACCAGGGTCGGGGTTCGATTCCCGTGGCTCTGTGTGTGCGGAGTTTGCATGTTCTCCCCGTGCTTTCCTCCAGGTACTCCGGTTTCCTCCCCCAGTCCAAAGACATGCATGGTAGGCTGATTGGAGTGTCTAAAGTGTCTGTAGTGTATGAATGGGTGTGTGTGTGTGTGATTGTGCCCTGCGATGGACTGGCACCCTGTCCAGGGTGTACCCTGCCTTGTGCCTGATGCTCCCTGGGATTGGCTCCAGGCTCCCCTGCGACCCTGAAAAGGAGTAAACTATGTAAATTAGCAGTTTTTAATAATCTAAATCATTTAAAAGAACATTACCCTTCATTTCACGTCATTAGTGTTGGCTATTTTAAAAACTCATATTTTGAAATCAAGAAGTTGTGGATAAATGGTTCCAGGGTCATAGTTAAGAAGAATGAATGGCCATTTTATCTAGCACTAGTAGAATTTCCCTCCACAGTCTGTAAGTTATTCATTTACTTATTAGTTCCATTTTTAGTGTCTTTGGCATTACACCTTTCAATCTTCCTGTAAAATATTCTTTACCCGAAGAAAAAAAAAAAATTATTAAAAGAATAATTTATTGATGCTGGCGATGCCATCTTGGAAAATACATATTAAATGTACATTTGTCACTGGTGTTGCCATCATTTTTGCTTCACTTTTGACATTTAGTAACTCCAGTGACTGAAAATAATGACACCACATTAAAAATCAAGCATTTTTGCTATTCATTCAAAAATAATTTCATTGAAGTCTATTTCCAAATAGAATATGAAAACATAAATAAAATTTTTAACATTTTTCTGGTCAGCTTTTAAGAAGGACCCATTTAATGCTGGTCTTTTTGAGTGAATGGTAATTCCAGACCATAGGCTAATTTTCTTCTGAATAAACAAGGTGGAGAAGCAGGGCAAGTGAAGATACACTCATAACCCACTGAATCACCACAAATGATTGCTACTTTACTGTTCCGTATTTTGACTGAAATCTTAAAGCAATGAGGATTAGAGAGATTACAACATAATCTTGAGTAATCCAAAGTCCCATAGACAGGGAAATGCTTGTAATAACCACATAAAACCACCCAGTGCAATGACAAAACTGTCAGTCAAGGCCTGGATTAAGCCCTCACTTGGGAGTTCTTCAAAACGCCTGGACTGTCCTGAATGGCTAGTTTGTACAGTTGTACAGTAAAAATGCTGTCCATCCTAACCTGTAACAAAGTCCTTGTATGTAATTGGTTCTCACTCTTAACTTATTTATTTATTGGATGAACATTTCAGCAGGTTGCACCATGAGTCAAAAAATAAATAAATAAATAAATCCTCACATTTCTTTGCATTCACACTATTTCATTAGCTGATTTCATCCCCAAAGCTGGTCCATTTTTATGTTCATGAATATCCTTAATGACCCCAAAAAATGCAGATTGCTCTTACATGGTGAGGATTATGGGAAATAATTGATCTTTTGAACCAAACAACCCACATGCAAGTCCTTGGCGTGATGAGACATGTAGACAGATCCACATCTTGTGAAGATGCTCCTAATTACTCCTTTTCACTCAGTGTGGTAGGACACATTGATGGGTTTTAAAGCATATTTTTGGAAATAAATGCTGCATGGTGCACAAAGTGGTGAAATCAAGCAGAACTATACAGGCAGATGTGTGTTTTCTGTAATAAATATTACAGTGAGCTTTATATTTTATTAGAGATTATTTTAATGGAGCTTGATAAGAGGGAAAGATTAGTTTATTGCTACATTCATAAATGTTATTTATGTATGCCTCCATAAATAAAGGTAAAAGTTGCATGCATATGAAATATAAATATATGAAAATTAAAAAAACCCAAAATAATTTGTAACTTATTTTCTAAAAATAAATTATTTATTTCTTCTTCTTGTAATTATTTAGTGGTTAATTGTAGTAGTAATGGGTTACTAATAATATTGTAATATCATTACTAAAATTTTATTTCTGTTTTTTGTTTCTTTTGTTTTGTCCAGTGTTACATGTAAAAATAAAAATAATATATGCATGAATGAATAAACAAACAAACCGACAAATAAACGAACAAATAAATAAATATAAAAATTGAGAAAAAAAAAATAAAATACCAATTTTACTTTTATGTATTTTATTTAAAAAAAGGCAGTCTACCAAAAATAGAAATAATTGACTTTTTTTTTTATTCTGCAGTGCTACAAACCTTTGTAGTATAAATGACATGATATTGCTAATCTTAATAAAGCATATTTTACATCATAAAAATATCTTATTCTGTCACATATTCAACTAGAAAATCTGAAAATGTGAAAGCAGAAGGTTCATTTATATAGTCACTTTTTCTTTTAGCAAAAAGTACAAAAACTATCAGTATCAGTATGCACAGCCTGATCACTGCCATCTGCTGCTACCTCTGAGTATAACACACACACACACACACACACACACACACACACACACAGGAAATACATTACTCATGTATATGAACCTATATACTTTAACTAATTTCAGTACTAGTATATACGTTTTTACCCCTGTTTAGTGCTCCCATGTCTGTCAAAGTCCATCTGGATTGTGTCCCTTGAGGGTACAAGTGTGATCAGGATGTTATAAATGCCACCACATTCTGCACTTCTGAGTAGCATAAAGACAGGAAAACTCTGTCAAACAATTACAGTAAAGAGAATTCCCAAGTTTGTGAGAAAAAAAATGGATGGAAAGGTTTACTTTAGGATGTGGGAGTCACAATTCAGCATAAAGTATGAGATGAAAAAAATAGTGAATTTATGGAAACCAAAGGGGGCGATGGACAGTCCTATGCCTCTGTCTCTAAACAATTTGAGCAAAGGATGTCTCGCATAACACATACAGGAGAATAGAGTGAGTCAGTAAAAGTGTCAGCACTCCTTTCCTCTTCTTCCTCTTCTTGGGCCAAATCACTTCCTTCTCTACCTCTGCATGAGATGTTGGCTGACCCTGCTGGCACCACACCACCGTGGGAATGCAAAGAGCCATAAAACCTGCAGATTAAAACTTTTTGGTGGAAGTCCTCATTGTCCTGCCCTACGGACGTGCCTTCTGTCCAATGCTAAGCTGATGAAAACATATCAAATGAAAATTAGTTAAAAAGACCATCAAGATTGAGGAAAAAGGACCTTTCCAGTAATGGTCTCACAATGTTATCAGTGGAACTAACATTTTACTATCCCTGAATTGGCTACATCACTCTCCTCTCCTCTCCACCAATACCTGGTGTGTGGTGGGCGTTCTGGCACACAATGGCTGCCGTTGCATCATCCAGGTGGGTGCTACACACTGGTGGTGGTTGCCCCCATACAATGTAAAGCACTTTGAGTGCCTAGAAAAGCGCTATATAAATCTAAGGAATTATTATTATTATTATTATTATTATTATAATTATTATTATTATTAAATATTCTACAGCTCATTCATGGTGCTTGTAAAACTGTCATAAAAGTTCTAGATTTAACATTTCTGGTACATATAAGCTACATATAAAATTTTTAGTACATATAAGCTACAAATAACATCAGTTTACCACAATTATGTATTTCATTCTGGTTTCTGTTAGCACCCTAAAGCAAAATAAGTGCTGGCTAAAGTAGTAAGTTACTTATTCATTGTATCAGACCATTATCAGTTTATTTGTTAATGGAGGCTCTTCAGATCATAAAATAATGCAATATGGTGACCCACAAGGTTTTGTGTTAGGTATCCATATCCATTTAATCCAGGTAATTTGGAAACATAATTTTGGCATATTTTGGTGATGCACAATAAGTTTAGGTAAATTCAGTGGCCCCACTCAGATGAATAGAAACATCTGCTTACTCCTTTTCAGGGTCACAGGGCACCTGGAGCCTATCCCAGGGAGCATCAGGCACAAGGCAGGGTGTACAGGGGTACACCCTGGACAGGGTGCCAGTCCATCGCAGCACAATCATATACACACTCACACACTACAGACACGCCAATCAGCCTACCATGCATGTCTTTAGACTGGAAACCAGAGTACCCGGAGGAAACCCCCCCAGCACAGGGAGAACATGCAACCTCCACACACATGGCCCCAGCGGGACTCGAACCCCGGACCCTGGAGGTGTGAGGCAAACATGCTAACCACTAAGCCGGAATAGAAGCATCTTTCGCCATAATTCAAGCTACATTGACTGCCTATTAAGTTTCACATTGACCATAAAAGATGTTCTGGGATTGAGGGTTCGATTCCTGTCTCCAACCTGTTTTTGCGAGGATTGCATGTTTTCCCCGTGCTTTGGGGGTTTCCTCCAAGTACTCCGGTTTCCTCGCCCAGTCTAATGACATGCATTGTAGGCTGATTGGCATTTCCAAATTGTCAGTAGTGTGTGAAAGGGTGTATGAGTGTGTGTGCAATTGTGCCCTGCAATGGGTTATGGGTTGGCACCCCATCCAGGGCGTCCCCCGCCTTGTGCTTCAGTCCATTGAGATAGGCTCCAGGCTCCCCATGACCTAGTGTAGGATAAGCAGTACAGAGAATGGATGGATGAATATCTTGCTGATTATCAGAAGCATTATATCCCATCTTCTGAGACAACCTATTGATAGTGGGAGATTTTTCCTTCTTCTTGAAAATTCCTAAACCCAGGAATAGAGTTTTAGACAACATTGGGGCAGTTCAGTATATTTCTTTAAATCCAGATTGCAGCATACCGGTTTAGCTTGACCTATTCTTGGTCCTTTTATTTGGATAAATATACTGGCTCATTTAAATATGGTTGCTCATTTAAAGTTAATTCATTAAATACAGAACTTTTGGTAACTTTTATATGTAAAGTATTTTACCTATTTACTATAAATACACCTCAGTGTACTTTACATATTCACCACATACTTTACCACCGGGGTGGTGTTAGATCAATAGTTAAGACATTGGAGTTCTGATCAGAAGGCCATGAGCTCAAATCCCAGCACCAGCAAGTTGGCACTGTTAGCAACTGCTCAGTTGTATAAAAAGGATAAATGTAAGTTGCTCTGGATAAGGGTGTTATAAGAAAGTTTTATTATTATGTTAAATTCTTTTAAATGTAGTGTTTTTCAGAAAACTGTTGCCATTGCCGGAATATGAATATGAATAAAGCTCTACATCATTTGCTGTAGGTTAATGCAGTTTGGAAAAAGTGGTACAGGTTTCTATATAATTTGTTGACATTTTTCTCAATTGTAGATGTAGATCTTGCAAATTTGTGATTGGCTTACTCACTTGGACTTGGTTCTAAATTTGTCTAGCACTTTTAATTGCTACTTTACAGAGCACCTTCTGTTAGTTAATACAGTATATGTTCATACATTTAATATGGGACAACGTCTGGAATGATCACACTGACAGAAAATTATTATTTTTTTGCTCCGGCTCACGCATGACTGTAACATGACAGTACATATATGGAAAAGGTTACATTTGTAAAAGCATATACTGTTCCTCATACTGTATGTGGAATTCCACCATGGAAATCTGTTGCAGTAGTTTGTATAAACTGCTTGAAATTGTGTAAATGGTGATGCAGTGGAAATGGATTGTGTATAACAATATCACAAACATGCAATCTATAAAGCAGGCTAATGTATCATTCTGTGTGACTTTTAATGCTTTTTTTTTTTACCATCATCCCAATGGCACTGTAAAACAATTGATACACTTAAAATGTATAAATCTTGACTCCATCTCAGACACAAACCACCTTCAGTGCCTCTTCTCATGAACAGAAACCTCTGTAATCAATTTTATGCTTTGTAAATACACACAGCACGGTGCAGTATATCTAAATGGGAAGGTCTCTCCTCCAGCTTAAACAAGCTGTCTGAAACTTGGCCTGCATGATAGCCCGAGTGATCCTCTTCTCTCTGCCCGAGGACATCTTAGATTTCTCACACGGCCAAACGCCACTCAGCATCTGTGCTGGACGCCGGAATGTAAGCAAACAGAGCCGAGAGGCGAGAGCTAAACAAACCTCGCTCTCTGTGGCACCCATTTCCTGGCTCTGAAACACCCACTCTATTGTTTCAGGTTCACGTTCCACGAGCGAAGCATCCTCACCGGATAGTGCTGTCACTGCGCACAGGGGCCATGACCCCTACAGGCCTTGGTTTTATTGTCTGAGCTCACCGTGCTCACCTCTGAGCTAGGCATATGCGTATGGTGTTGCCTTTGAAGAGGTCTTTCTCTGGGATTTTGCAGTGGAATGATGCGTTAATGTACACTCCTCAAGATCAGTTCGGAAATGCAAAGCTTGCAAAAAAAGAGGAGCAGGAAATAGAGGGAACAGAGGGAGAGAAATATTGAATGTACTTCATTACATAGGGTGCAGCTCAAGAGTGTTAATACATTGGCAATAATTATTTTATTATTATAAGTTATGTATGAAAAAGTAATACAGATGCTGTATTACAATACATGAACACAACACATGATCTATAGCAGGCCATATTAATTAATTTAATGATGTCAATGCTAGGGTTTGGTTTTTCACAGGTGAATGGAGTTTATGGCATTAAAAAAATATTGTAATAGTACAGGATTTCTGAAATGCATTATTTGTTTATAACAATTATTATTGTTTTAAACAAACAAACAAATAAATAAATAAATAAAAGTTGAAGAAAATACAGATAACTCCAAATTTTCCACTGGGGTTTTCCTATAAGAAATTTAACTTAAGAATTGTAACTTTATTTTAGGGTTAGTGTAAATAATGTGTCTCTGAATGAGTTGCATCACTTTATTTGATTTATTTTTTTATTTTGTGATAAAAAATAATTTCGTAGATCTTGGTGTCTGATATAATTTTGGACCGTACTGCAGCACAGGAAGTCAAACAAATATTTCTTTACTTGACAGCATATAGGTGGCTGAGATTGTTAACCCTCATAAACATACTGAAGTTTAAATGTAAATAGTTTCAAATTATATATTAGTCCATGATGCTGTGTTTGCCGACATCGTGAGCAGTGCCTGTTTTCTGTGTATGAACAAAACCAATTGAAAGGAGAGTTTAAACTAACACTAACTGCTAATGAGGGATCTTTGGCCCAGTTTCGAGCTCTCTCTCTCTCTCATACACACGCATAACACGCATTTGCCATCACCATGAGACCTTGTGTCATACCCTTCATAGCATTTTGTCAGAAGTAGCCATCTCTCATTAGCTTTGCAGCTCTAACAGCGTAAAGCAACAGAGAGGAGGCGAAGAGCCGTGATCTGACACCCCTCGCCGGTCTTCTATATACAGGGTCGTTAGTAATAACGAAGGAATTCGGTCTTTGATGGTTAGTGATTGCGCATGCTCGTTCTCTCTAAAGCCAGGTCCTCGCCACACCAGAGGTTTCTCATCGGCCGTAAGCCTGTCATGGCTGCCGCTCTGCTTGGGCAGCCTGTCAGCACTTCAGCAGTAGATAAAGACAGAGCTGCGAGGAACCACAGGCCCAGGAGTATTTGGCCAAGCAAGTGGGGAGAAGTGTTTGCAGGGGAGTTTTTTCTGTGTGTTTTCCAACTGACAGTCTTAGTTTAGCAGAAAACAGCCCGAGCATTGCGGAATAGAGAGAGATAGAGAGAGAGAGAGAGAGAGAGAAAGAGTGAATTAGGTCCTCCATGACATGAAGAATGGAAGCCTTGACAAACACAATTGGATGCTACTTCCCCTGGGCTCACACACAAACTCACACCATCACAGAGATAGAGAGAGAGAGATAAGGAGAGAGAAACATTGAGACCTCACCGGCCGCTTGTGGCTTCTCAGCCGAGAGCGGACAGAAATACAAGAAGCTCAGTCAGGAAAGCGATGCACCAGAGAATGGAGAGAAGAAGGTTTTCACCCTTCCAGTCGTTCTCTCTTTGACACCCAGCACCACTAATAAACAGCCTGGGACCTTTTACACAAGTTCACTGACCCCGAAAAACACAGCCTTTAGCAGAGTCGCATGGAGGAAGCAGTTTAGACGTCTCTTACCATCAAGCAAATTCTCTACAGAAAACATCACGAGTCATTTGTGCCAAGTTTTTTGGTATGGCATTTACAATTCTCGAGTTTTGAGCTTGTTTAAATGACTTGTGAGTTTTGAGGAACTTTAGTACTTATATACACGTTTTAAGCAAGTTTGGCAAGTAATCTTTATTGCAGATGGTGTATTTTGTGTCCATATTATTTGTTTTTATTAGTACTTGCCTAGTGGACAAGTTTAACATTCAGAAAAAAACAACAACTCCTTATTGAGTTTTGCAAAAGTTTCCAATTGCTATGTAGCTATTTAAAATGTAACATGTATCACTGCAATGTGACGCACCTCATTGCAGTAACTATAACATGAGTTACTTGTTTTAAATCCAACCACCTACATACACACCTGAAGCGCAATTTGCCTGATAGTAGGACTTTTTAGTAGGTGGATTAATTAGCATACGGAGATGACATGATCTTTTCAGAATATAGATCACACATGTAATTAACATATTGGGCCTCATTTTTAAATGTAGTCGTAAAGTTGTGTGTAAATGTTTAAGCCAACATAACTAAAAACTTAACTAAAAGTTTACACCGGATTTACAAAAGTTTTGAAAACACTAATTTTCTTCGTAGTCTTCGTATTACTTATTCAAAGCATCTTGGCAACTGTTGCCCAGACATCTCTCGCACACCAACGTGCCCTCTCTAATGCTATATTGGAAAAGCAGTGTGTGTCATAAAAGTATGTATGTGTCATAGGAAGCCTGATATGGGAACGCGGCACACTAGGGAGTCAACAGTGCTTCAAAACTTAAGACAGACCTGATCGGTCACTTATCAGTCATTTAGTGCTGGCTCTAATAAACCTTTGCACATCATTAAGAGATACTGTGGCATACAGAACAAACTAAGTTTTAGAAATTTGTGTGTTGTGGAAATGCATAAACTATTCAAACTTTGGCAGTGTAATCCACATATAAAAAAGTGAATTAACCCATGCAAAGATACCATTTGAAGCAGATGAGCTAAGGTTTACATTTGTTGGTCTTCTTATGCGTAAATTATTATTATTATTATTATTATTATTTTAATTACATGATTTTCAAATTTCAAACTGTCCTTAACTATGGAAAGAACCCTTGAGAAACCCTTTTATCTGTCAAAAAAAGTGTGCTGTCCAAAAAAAACTTACTTATACCTTATTATCACTCAGAACATGTTTGACCAGAACTACAGGCCCCCTCCAAAACTATTGGAATGGCAAGGCCAATTCATTTGTTTTTGCTGTAGACTGAAGACATTTGGATTTGACTAAATTGTTGATTTCTTTTTTTGTGATACTTTTCCAGGCTTTTACCATAGCCTCTTTCAGTTGTTTGTTTCAGGGGATTTCTCCCTTGCATTCTCAACTGGGTTAAGGTCTGATGATTGACTTGGCCGATCTAAAACCTTCTACTTTTTCCCCTGATAAAGTCCTTTGTTGAGCTGGCAGTGTGTTTTGGATCATTGTCTTGCTTCATGATAAAGTTCCTCCCTATAAATTTGTATGCATTTCTCTGTAAATTGGCAGACAAAATATTCCTGTAAACTTCTGAATTCATTCTGCTGCTACCATCATGAGTTACATCATCAATAAAGACTAGTGAGTCTGTTCTAGAAGCAATCATGCAAACCTAGGCCTTGACACTACCTTCACGATGTTTCACAGAGGAGCTTTATTATCAGGAATAGATCCTTTCTTTGTCCACACTTTGGCCTTTCCAGCTCTTCGGTGTAACGTCACGGGTGCCCTCTCAGGGGTACTCATCTTTGTACTGAGCCCTCGCCTGTAACCTGTTTGTAGAGGTTAAACGTGGTTCCAGAATTTTGGTGCTCATCTCAGTTTTACTTTGAAAATTCCAATCTGGCTTTCTGATTCTTACTGCTGATGAGTGGTTTTCATCTTATGGTTTGGCCTCTATATTTCTGCTCTGGAAGTCTTCTTCAAATGGTGGATTGTGATACCTTCACCCCTGCCCTGAGGAGGTTGCTGGTGATACTAACCGTTGGATTTGGGTTTTTCTTCACAGCTCTCATAATGTGTCTGTCATCAGCTGTTGTTGTTTTCCTTGGCTGACTCACCAGTGGTTTCTTTCTTTTTCAGGACATTCCAAATTGTTGTATTAGCTATGCCCAATGTTTGTGCAATGTGTCTGATTCTCGCTATTTTCTCAGCTTCAAAATGGCTTGCTTTTCTCCCATAGACAGCTCTCTGATCTTCATGTTGACTTATCCATATTAACAAAAATACAGTCTTCACAGATGAAACTGAAGGCTAAAACCAAGAGTAGATCAACAATCAATCTAACAGGGTTGGGAATGTGAGGATTTTTTTATTACATATTTACCAGTTTGAATAAAATGAAGAACTCCCAGAACCAGGTCATACATGCCTTTAAAATTACTTTCACTGTAATTATTGAATAGGTGTTTACTTAGTAGTTACTGAGTAACATTGCTACATTACCTAATAATTACTAATCATACCACAACAACCATATTTCTCAAATTTTGTGTGATTATACTGTGCATTTATAATATCTCTGTGGTCAAACTACCAGAGACCAATATAAGTAAAAAAACAAAGAAAAAATTATAACTTGATGATGTCTGTAATGATGAATTCTGCTTGAATTGCTTTTTGTCAGCATGCTTGTGTGGTCGGATACACTTAAAGAAATGGCACCATGGGTCTCCCAGTATGAATGGTTTACTGTAAGCCTGAAATCTGAGCACCGTGTGAACCATAACAGTAATGCAGCTAATGTGGCGTATGAAGCCCACAAATGTGATTTCTCTAAATACCTGGATACTGTTTCACCAGCAGGTGCTTCAAACTGCATTTTTTTTCAGTCAGCATATGGCCACCTGTCTTCCTTTCCATTCCTCTGTGTCTTGTGTACTGTATAATGTTTGAGTGTTCTTAAAGAATGGTTATGCAGAGCTTGTTATGTGTAACATTATGTACAGTAACATGTCCGTGTGTATTCACATGCTGCTTTAATGGGGCAGCAGAGTATTCAGAGGTGTTAACATTGATAAGTCCTTGGAGTCAAAGAAGGAAAAAAAAAAAGAATTTCAGCACAGAAACCTAGCATACTATATATCAGGTTCTTCAAGCATCATTAGAACTACAAATGGCATCACAGCAAATGGCAACTACGTGGTTGTGCACATAGCATGTAAAGAAAAGATTATTTATTATTTATTTATTATTTAACAAGTGCTATCACAATCAGTATTTGCCAGTTGACTGTTTACATTTTTTAATATTGTTTTTTGCATAGGAATTTTTTCATGTGTTTATGCAAATGAGACTTAATAAAACATGGTTACATTTGCATATGTAATAAACCCAAAATAATTAAAATAATTTTTTCACTCTGACACTCGGAATAGAAAGGCTTTTATATACAAGTTTGTTAGAAAATAATTTACTTATCGTTTAATCAAGAAAATGCTGTACAAAAAAATTACATATTTTTTCAGTATAAAAACCAACAAAAATTCAACAATATTTAACATTTTCGGAAATTCCTCTGTAATATCATTCTAATTAGCAATAGGAACACACATAAAAGTTCATAAATGTGGGTCATCTAAAAACTGATATTTTGGTACATAAATATATATATATATATATATATATATATATATATATATATATATATATATATATATATATATATATATATAATATTTTTTTAAGGAATATGAGTTTAAAAATACAATGTGGTTTAATGCGTTTCCATTCTAGTTAGTCTGATTTGTTAAAGACATTGATGTATATTTTAATGATGCATAAATGAACATATATATCAAAATGTAACAAAAATAGTGAAATAAACTGTACTGTTGTGATATTTTTAATGGTACAAATTAAAAGACGACATGGTATAGATGCTGTTTATCCACAAATCTGATGATTGATGTGACCAAAAATAGCTGTTTATACCTGTAGCCTTAATTTTTTGCTCATTTTCATGAATACTTTTAGAGGGCACTGTATATACTGTACCTATTATTATGTTTCTATCAAAGTTGCATTTAGGACACAAAGATGCCAGGAAAAATAAATCCTTCCTCAGATGTGCATATCTATGCCACATTAAATGCAATGGCATATATCCATCCCTCAGGCTTTAAAAGTCAGTGACCAATGCAGCAGCCCCAATCCTACACACTCTTCCCTAATGCAGCCCGCTCACTTAATCCTCCCGCTTTAGACCACCGATCCGAGCCACCACAGAACGACAGAGCAAAGTGGAAGGACAGGGGAAAAAAAGAATGAAACAATGCAGTGACTGACACCTTCAGCCACCGTGACCCCAAAGTTTCCACTTCCACAGCTCTGATGCTGCTGCGGTCGCAGCTTTGCAGCAGAACAAGCAGAGCAAGTGGAGTAGGCACAGTGCTGTTTTTATTCTAAATTCCTTATCTATTTTTTATGTGTAATGGTAGTACTGTGGTTTTTTTTCCCTTTTTTATGATTAGACATAGAGATAGCCTAAAACTAGCTTGTTAATAAACATGGCTAGCTTTTAGTCAAAGAGCTGCTGCTGGAGAGGTAAAATAAGGGTAACTGCAGGCTAATTTATGCACTGTCCTGTGCTAAGCTACTGTTGCTAATCAGGGCAGGTTTATTATTCTCTATTTCTTGATGTATAAGTGTCAAATATGTGTTGCCAATGCTTAAAAACAGAAAATAGATACTTTTTAAAATTAATAAAAGGTTATTTTTTCCTAAGAGAGAGAGAGAGAGAGAGAGAGAGAGAGAATGCATTTGTTCCACAAGGAGCCATTCTACAACAGTTTTAAGATTAATACAAGATGCAGAAAGCATACAAACCTTGAATATGTGGCCCTATGTGGCCCATTGTGTGTGTGTGTGTGTGTGTGTGTGTGTGTAAGGTGAAGTGTGTACTTGCTCTCATGCTTCAGGTTTTAAGCTGTCTAATGCACTTACCCGTGAAATCTCACCCACCTCAGATGTGTGTGTGAGAGCGAGCAGGAGCAGGGGAGTTAGACAGTTCAGTGGAGGTAACATCCTCCCCGGTTCTCCTCGCCTTCATAATGGCCTTTGATTAAATCAGGGGAAGGATAGCATAGTGCTGCTGACAAAACGCTCTGGAACCTTGTCAAGAGGAGGTCAAACATGCAGACAAATAAGGCCGAAATTACTCCCCGAGAGCCCTGGATCTCTCTTCCTCGCAACACTACCTAAAGCACTAAAAGGTATTTATCCGATTCGCCCTACGGGCTGCTTGGCCTGCGTTTACCCACAGTCCTCGCTGCTCGGCAGGCTCTAATTGTGCTGCGCGTCTCCAGAGCTAACTTGGTGGAGTGCAGGTGCAGCATCCAAGAAAAATAATTGAACAAACAATTAGGGTGAGCGTTCCCGAGCCTCTCGGCTCTGCTATCGACCGTTTAGCTCCTCACGGCGTTGAAAAACGCCTGATGGCACGGCCTGAGCGGTGTGTATTCTGGCACTTTCTTTATGAATCCCGTAAGCCTCTTTCGGAAGGAATTCACGTGACCTCAGGCAGGCTCGTCTCCTGTCTATGCTGGAAAAATAACCTTTTTTTTCACGGTGGCATCAGACTTAGCGGCCTTGATAATATGACATTATTTCCTTTCACCGGCCAACTTTCCTTCCATCCTGGATTAAAATGGTGACCCTTTGACCTCTAAGTATGTTGAAAGAAAGAATCTCAGCTTAAAAATGTTTCAGATTCCTGTCAGTTCTCAAATCTTTTATTTTTTTTCCCCCACCCAAGCCAACCAAAGTTCACTTTCCCATGCCTGTACTGTAAATATATACACTGATCAAGAAGAATTTAAGAATTATACCAGAAGCGTATATGTATATGGTATCGCAGATCAAAATTCATAATTGTATCACTGCTATAATTGTAAGGAATGAGACTCCACATGGAATTTACTTTCCAGAGCCTTTTCAAGGGCGCACGGCTCTGCTGCGAAAGTATCAGAGCCAAGAATTACAGCTAACGATTTCAACCAAGGCCTCAATTACTCTCAACCGCCTCCAGCCACGCTGACGTGCCCTAATACTCACTTCTGTCGAGTTTCCTTTCCTTCCTTGCTTCTCTCTTCTTTTGTCTCTCTTTTTTCTTCTTCTCCGTCTTCATCACACAGACATTGGCAGTGATTATGTAATAACAGATGGGGGACGAAATCAACACGTTTAGCATGTGTGTGTTTGCACGTGTGTGTGTGTGTGTGTGTATGTGTGTGTGTGTGTGTGTTTGGGAGAGTTGGAGCCCAGCAGACGGGCTGCACCTGTCAGAAGAGTGACGGTAGCGCTAATTAGCACACCAGAAACTCTGATTCAAAGACATGGTCTATATACTACAGCAACAACACCAGTGTGAATAACAATAATAATAATAATAATAATAATAATAATCATCATCATCATCATCATCATCATCATTTTACATTTTATTGATACCACAATGCATTTGAATTCTTGATTCTGATTGGTCAGAAGGTGTTGATTATTTTTCTACAGCAGCAACTTTGACAGTAGTTCCAGCTACAAGGCATATCATAGGTTTATATTAATGCGATGTTTCTACTCTAACATCTCATTTACAGGGTGTATGATGTCATTTAATTTACACTTTTTTTAAATTATGACAAAGATACAACTTACCATAAAGTTATAAGGACATAATCAGCGACTCCAATACGTTGGAGTTATTTTTTATTTTTTTTTATTCCTCATATACCACAACAGTTTGTCAACAGTTGAATTTTTTACTTAATAAAGAATGATAATCCTGTTTTTATCCATTTATAGTTACACTTAATGTTGTGGCACATCCACAAAACAAGCTCCTGAACACTCATTCCCTTAACATCCTCTTTTTTTTTTGTCCTTCTTGAAGTTAATAGGACAAAAAAACACAGCTTGTCTTGTTTGAGAAAAATCACAAAGTCCTCTGTCTTGACGACTGTTACAATGTCTTCACACTGGAGACCCCTTCCATACATGTTAAATAAATATCACCAAGCTTCACCATATCAATGTTTTTATTTGTTAAATATATATATATATATGTTTTTTACATCTGTTTATTATTAGTCTCTGTGTAAGCTATATTATACTATATTATTCTAAAGTAATTTCTATACACTATATTTGAACGAGTGCTTTAATATAAACCTGTGATTTGAATTTGAATTACAGCCAGAACTACTATCTGAGCTGCTTTTATAGAAAACTACTCAACACTTTCTGACCAATCAGATTTGAGAACTGGACAGAATTCAGTCTACATATATCTTATACATTTATACAAAAGCTCCACTTGCTTCTTGCCAGCCATGATTTTTCACCCTCTGTAGTCCTGCTGTCACTCCCCGAGCTCATCTCACACTCGAGGCCATTAGAGAAGAGACGGGGGTGAGAGAATGGATGGGAGACCGACACCTCAGAGTTAAAGGTTTTTAAACCCACCACAGTCCACTGAACAGGCTTCCACACACACACACACACACACACACACACACACACACACACACACACAGAGTTTCTGACAGGTTGAAAAAAAAAAGCTCCGTATGGTATTGTGGATTCGTGAATAGGTTTGACTTACAGATTGCAGATGTTTTCCCCCTCATGTGGATCTGACCACCTCGCTGTTGTAAATCTGATTCCTGAGATGTTTTTTTCCCTCTCTCTCTCACTCTTTCTTTCTGTCTCTCAACACATCTATGCAGCAAGTAGGGTGTAAAGGAACAGATTACAAATAGGCTTCTGTTCATCCCTTGTCATCTACTGTTGTCTTCCTATGTAGTGGACAATATTTACTTGTCATTCTATAATCTAACCTGTGCTCTCTATATTTTTGTGTTTTTAGTCTGTTATTTCTATAGTTTTGCATCTTAAATCAGTTCCATAAATAGATTTTAGACTAAAGAAACACTGTATTAGAACAATTGGCAGAACAAGATGGCAATGCCATATATGCATATAAATATTAATGGTATACTGCATTTAATAAATAGGCAAAAAAAAGTAAGGAATAAAACACTTTGTGACATGATGTTATAGGAAAATAATCAATGACGTATCAAAGGGGAGTTACTGTTCCACCTTGAAGTTTAATATTTTTCAATAACAGCATATCTCAAAGTGGTTTATTCCTCTTATACCACGACCAACAATTTCACTATTTTATTTATTAAATTATGACATCATAATTTTTATCCCCTTCTTGTTGATGTGGAATGACTGCAAAACAAGTTTGTTCCTTTTATGAGTTATATTATCACAGCTATAAACAGTTGTTCTTACCAGCCTCTTTTTACCTCCCTCTTGAAGATAATAAGACAAAAAACAAAACAAAAAAGCACAGTTTGTCATGTTGCAGGGAAATCTTCATCCTGAAGACTTCCTCAAATGTTACATAACAATTCATCATATCAACGATTGTCCCTCTACTGCATGAATTATTACATTTACATAAAAAATATGGATTTTTTTTATTAGTTCAATATATATATATATATATATATATATATATATATATATATATATATATATATATATTTTTTTTTTTTTTTTAACTAGGAGGGGTAGCTTGTTGTTGTGTAATTGTGCAATGGTGGACAGTGTCATATAGTCAAAAATTACAAAACAAACAATTCTAGCTACTGAATTTTCCAGACTATAAGTTGGGGTTGGTTAGGGATGTTTTATTTTTTGTTTGTTTGTTTGTTTGTTTGTTTGTTTGTTTGTTTTTGGGGGGGGGGGGTTAGCCACCTAGTAAGAATGCAAAAGTTAGGCTATATCGTCTAGTAAAGAATTACAGTTGTAAAAAGTATGTGGATGCATTTACTCACTCAAAATATATACAGAAAATCCTTCCTCAGATGGAAAATAAGGTGCAATTGCAAAATGTCTGAAATTACAACATACTACAGTTCCATTACTGCATGTTGTTGCCATATGGCAACAATTAGAATACTCAAAATATATAAAAAATTGAATGGCAAAAAGTAAATGCTAACATCTCAGATAGTGTTAATATATTTCCTTTGAGTTGTTTTGCCTTAATATTGAAAAATACATTTTGAAAGCCCTCTGATGATGACCTTCACCATGCCATGTGATTGCAGAAAAGGAAATGCAAACAGTACTTCCTGGTCATGTGACATGGCACTTTTTGTCATGTCAAAGTTAAAGCCCCTTTTTCCAGTTACATTGGAATATAGTAGTTTTGTAATATTGCCTATCAAAAAATTGGAGATGAATTAATTGTTGCCATATGGCAAGGCCATGTAATAAAGGGTTATACTTTTTCTTTTAGTGACCTCCTTTTAAGTCTATGATAGTATAAAAATTATAATGTCCTAGAATAAGTGCAAAAATGAGAGAAACAATCAGCACTTTCCGAGCATAAATAAATAACGAATAAAGAATCAAAATATAAGAGAATGCAAATGTTATGATATAATGCATGACACATTGCAAACTATATGACCTGTTGGCTGAATTAAAAAAAAGTACATTACAGAAGGGAAATTTGTTCAGGCAGTAAAACACTATCAAAGACAGCATTCGAGAGTTTAAACTCAGAGCTGAAATGAGATCTGACCAACAGCTGTGACAGGTTTGAATCACTTCCTTTAAAGCCACAATGATGGAGTCTTTTTTTTTTTTTTTTGGTCATGGGAAAACCAATATCATTTATTAATCACTCACTAGCATATGTTGCCAGTCTGGTAAGGACAAAAAAAGATTTGGACTTCTAAAGCTCCTGGAGGGTTGTGAAAAAGGAATTGTATAAGAAATATACATGACCTTACTGACACTGTAGCCCAGACAAAAAAATAAGAGCATTTGACACTTAGACACATTCACTTATCTGACCAAAAAAATACGATATATATATATATATATATATATATATATATATATATATATATATATATCATATTAAAGCATGGTGTTGAAAGGCTTCACATTTTTAACACATGCTAAAGCGCCTTCGTTGTTTTAAATTATTTGGGAAACACCTGCTGGGAGTGGATTCATAGTTCGACTTTTAACAAACATCTATGACATTACTTTGCTAGACATGGCCAGCCCTGAGAGAGAGAGAGAGAGAGAGAGAGAGAGAGAGAGAGAGAGAGAGAGAGAGAGAGAGAGAGAGAGAGAGAGAGAGAGAGAGAGAGAGAGAGAGAGAGAGAGAGAGATGGGTACGCTAGCGAGCTGAAGGCGCCTCGGGCTAGAAAGTAATGAGCGCTTTTCCACCGAGGGTTCGGACCCAGTATTTGAAAATTGTTTCGTGTCTTAATAAATCTTAAAAGTGTAATTTACTTGTGAAAGAGGAATAACAAAGGCACCAGAGCTGCGTTTGATAAAAAACACTTGTTAGGGCTGATGTGTCGATGGGGCCTCAGATGCCTTCTTCTTCTCCATTTTCTTTTTTGTTCTTTCCTCAGGTGGCAGCGAGGGTACTGTCAGATCTTCCCAGATGCTTTATTCACAGTGTCGGGATTTGTCGAGCGGAAATTAGAGAGGCTTCCAGTCGTGTTAGGGATTCAACCGGCTGGAAACGTGTGCATGGGGAACAAAGTCGACTTGCACCATGATCCCATGTCAATAAACTCGCCATTACAATTAGAAATATCCCATTATCCCAGAGATTCGTCTCATTACATTCTTAGTACATACTTATTATTTAATAAGATTAAGCGTAATAATTTTTAAGCACACAATTAGCAGAGAACATCTGATTTTATACCACAGTGCTGTTGAATTTTTTATTCTGATTGGTCATAAGGTGTTGATTAATTTTCTGTAACAGTAGTTCCAGTAAGATGCTCCACGTAGTCTAAACCTAACAATGAACAATTTACAATAAAAAACAATAAAAAATTTTAACAGAAAAAAACATATAATCCTTGATATGGTGAAGTTTTGTAACAGTCATTAAGAGTAGAAGGTATTAGGGCAGTGGCAGTTCATTTGTTAACTCATTGGACTACTGATTGGAAGGTTGTGAGTTCAAATCCCAGCACTGCCAAACAACCACTGCTAGGCCCTTGAACCCTCAGGATAAAGGAGTCTGCCAAATGATGTAAATGTAAGAATGTTCAGGAAAGTGGAATTGTGCTTTCTGCTTGTTTTTTTTTTTCCGTCTTAACTTTCTGAGAGAGAAAAACATGACTGGTGAGGGAACGACCGTTTATAGCTGCTATAACGTAAGTGAAAATGAACATGAACTAACTTGTCCTGGACATTCCACAACATTACATGTAACTATAAACAGATAAAAAGTATAAAAAGTCATTTTGTTCTTTAATAAATAAAAAAAATAATTGTTTGCTAATTGTTGTGGTAGAAGAAGAATAAAATGGAAATTTGTGGACGTGTTATTTGTGGAAAAAAGGAACACTGCTTCACATCAAGTCCCTTTACCATTATACCTAATGGAAGTATCAACATCCGAATTTCCTGATCATCAGGAAATTATTAAGTTCTTTTATTATTTTTCCTTCATTTTCACTCATATTGAGATATTGACTGAAAGATTACCCAATTTATAGATTCAAAGGAAATTATTAACGTATGCTAGTTAACCACATTTTGTGTATTTGTTAATTTTATGCTAAAAAAACCCCCTCAACTCTGTCACTCATTTATAAGCAAAATGCAGCTGTTTTCAGCAAGGAAACCTGGTAGAAAAATGGGATATTGTTGGCAATAATAATAATAATAATAATAATAATAATAATAAATATAAATAAATATCATTTAAGAGTTACAGAGGCTAAATGATACCCCAGTTGTCCAATTTTTCAAGATTCCTTACAAATATACTTTCCTAGTTTCTGTCTTACTGTTTAACATCTGAATTCCATAAACATGTTATATACGTATAACATGTAAAACTAAATGTTTTTTTTACGTAAAACTAAATGTATTTCTTCCCAGTTGCACCTTTAAATTCTGCAGTTTTACTTGATGGTTCTGATTTTCTCTGCTTTCAGGCTGTTTGTTGGATTTCAGTGTCAGGCGAGCTGATGGCATTATTATCACGTTGTAGTGCCTTAAGGCACTACAAGGACGGGTAGCTTGGCTTCATCTCATTCTTCACCTCCGTATATATATCTCAGCCCCCTGTCCATTACACAAGTCCTGGAGTGGAAAATAAGACATCATTGGGATGTTTACCCAGCTCGAGGACAGCTGCGGGTGAACTCGTGAAAGGTTGTGTGCAGGAAATCTCACTGATTGTCTCAAAGACGTGAAAAAACTCAAAGGAGATTATATCTGAAAATGGCCTTTTTTAAGATCTTACAGAAAAAGAAAAAAAAAGTTACTCACATATTTACATTTAAGACAAAAAACACATTTAAATTTAAATTGTAAAATCATTTATTAATGATTAAATGTATTCATTTAATAGACTAATCCAATTCCAGATCTTACTGTGTGATATTCTGTAGCAGCTATCTAAATGTGCTACCAGTTTCCAAAAATAATTTAAATGATGTTTTTGCTCAAAGCAAACTGATGTGAAAACAGTTAAATTTCCAAAGGAATATCACATGAAAAATCAAAGAAGGCAAAAACAAAATGTTACACCACATGCTAGAAGTTTATTTTGCGATGGTTCTTGAGACATTATGAGAACCGTATTGCATATTAATGCTTGCTAGCTAACCCCTATCAGGGATTAAGGTTTCTGTATAACACAATTTCTTGAATCTGATTGGTAACAAGACCTGATACATCATTTCTATAGTAAAAGTGAATTCACCAGGACTTACGCTCCACCTAATCTAAGACTACCAAAGAAAAACATATAATCGTTGATATGGTTACGTTTTGCAGTTTTTACACATCATTAAATGTAACAATAAATGGATACAATGTACAATATGTAGCGACACTTTGGGATGGGTGGGGGGTTGACAGTAATTCCACTTTGCATCCAGCCACTGGTTCTTTAGTTACATTCCAATAAGTCTGATAGTGTTCGAATTCTTAATGAACAAACACAGTAGCAAAATTTATTACAAATTTGTAACCATTTAATAATTATTTGCTATGACAGTCCTAACAACATTTTAGCAATTTTTTGTATTTTATAGGAAATCTGCTAGTTTGAGTTGCTGTCCTGATTACGGTCTTAGTGTACATTTAATGCAACATCATTGTTATTGTTGTTGTTGTTGTAGAGAAAAAGAGTTATGCAAATCTCTGAGTGTTAATTCCTCTAGGGAAAACAAGGGCAATGTGAGATCTCCACCGCCTGGTCACTGGATGGTACAGGGACCTTGGTATTATGCTGGGAAGAATAATCAATAATTTCCATAATTATGACACCTTAAACAAAGCATGCAAGAACAGAAAACAAAGGCATGACATGCGTCGCCTCAATTGTAACACATCTACCCTCCACCCAAAGCATGCTGTCTAACATAACGTGCTGCTTGTAAGACCGAAAGAAAGAAAGAAAGAAAAAAAAAACAATTAAAAAAATCTGCTAAAAAAAGCACAGGCTGCAGCTGGCGACACAAATGCGTTTTGGAGGCCGTGGGCCGGCGCACGCAGTTTGGGCCGATAAATGTATGGAATCAACCGGCTGCTAAAAACTACAATTACAGGTGATACACAGATTCAAATCACAGGCCTGCCTCTCTGCGAGCTGGGGAAAATTGTCCTAATGACGGGTTTGTAAGCTCACGGAACGAGGGAGGAGAGGACGAGTGCGAAGGGAGGGTGGTGGGGAGGCGGAAAAGGGAGGGGGCGTCTCACATTCTCTCTCTCTCTTTCTCTCTCTCTCTGCGTCTCTCTTTCTCCGAGTCTCTCTCGCTCCGTTTTGTGGTGTGCAGGCAGTAGCAGCTGCACCTGTGCGCTCGGCGCTCTGTGCCTCCCTTAATGATATGGAATGATATCATTAGCCAAAGTGTTCATAAACAGATGTTGAGCCGCTGCCTAAATACTGTCAGCTGAGCGGCGTGCATCCTGAAACGGTATTATTTATATCCAACGTTTAAGTTTGTTATGTTAATAACCCAGCTATTAGCAGGCAGGATGTTGCGGGCAGAATATAAATGTCATGGTGCCGGGTGCCAGCGCGCAACGGCAGAGAGAGTTAAGTACATCTTCACGGGAGCAAGGGGGTGGAACGCTAGCGCTATGTTTAGTGCTATTGTTTCAGTGTCTTTTCCCCCCACACTTAGCACCTTGGGGAGTGAGTTTGTGTGTCTTTTTTACGTATGTGGGGCTGAGTGTGAGTGCGTTTCTCCAAGGCGCACCTGCTTTGCCACGCTGGCGTGGTTTAAGAACAGGGCGGTTTTGACCTCTGACAGATTGGCTGACTGGCGCAATATTGCAGGGAAATGGCTCGCTCTCTCACGCTCCCTCCTTCCTCATCCCCCTTGACTCCTTCTTTCGGCGGGAAGACAGAACGTGGGAGAGAAGAGCAGGACCTTTAGCTAGGCCATGTGGAACAGTGTCAGGATTTTATCTGACGTCTTTTCCCATTCGCAACTCCAGCGCTGTAAAGCCAGCTCGCTCTGCGCTCCATAGTGAATTAATAAAGCCTCAAAATATTACATTCAGTACAAATAATTTCATCGATGATTCGGTCAGGATTAGAAAAAAAATAAGATATATAATATAGATAATATCTTGAGGGATATGTAGGCTATCGAAAATATTGTAGTAGTTATGTTATTTGACTGTTATTTATTTTATTTTTTTGCAACCTATAGAGCTAAACTGTAGGGTAAAAAATGTAATTTCATAGCAAATCTTATTTTATAATTAAGATTATAAGTAAGATATAATGTAATTTATAGTATAAGCAATTAGCATATGCTATAAGAGTGTTAAGGTATACAGGCTGAAATAAGGTGGGCTTTTTTGTTCGCTCCAACACTCAGAACCTACAAAAAGATTCAAGGGAATGTTAATCACTTGAAGAACCCTTGAGCAAACTTTTTTAATTGTGCAAAAGAAGACACATAACTCAGCAATGTCACTGTAAACATGGAAAGAGAGCTGAGTAGTGACCACATACTTTAGTTATGAAAGTATATCTGCAATACTAAGGTGTGCCTTGCTAGGCTATTGCCCAGTGTTGGAAATGGCTGAGATACACTGGGAGGACTCCAGTACTCTAGTAGCCCAACTCTGCCCAACTGACTGTCTCTCTCCCTGTCAAACTCTTCTCCCTCTTTCTTGCCTTTTTTTTGACTATCAACAAAAATAAGAGTGACAGCCTGTGTCAGTGCAATAAAAAAAAAAAATGAAAGTGGTACAGGAAAAGCCCATAGTGGCTTGAGAATCTGCATAAATGACAGCTAAAACACAAACATTACATATCTCTCTTTGTAACTATTGACCATGTTTCTATTTGTGATAAACATGTAGGCTAACATAACTGTGGATATAATACTTAGAAAGCTATGATGATAATATGAAAATAAATTAAGATGAATAAAATAGAAGGCCTTCAAAATAGAATAAACCTTGATCATTTCAGGTATGTGCATGCAACTTTGTCCATATCAAAGTTTCTACTATCGCATCTGTTAAAGTAGCTGTTTCTGTTAAGATTTTCATCCCTGTTAAGTTACCTTACCTGAGGTGGTCTGATTGGTACTGTGAGAGTGTGCGCTGATAGAGAAGGATTCCCATTGGCTGCAGCCTGTAGATATTATGGACAATCATGAATGTCGACATTGAGCAACCACATGAATAGAAAAAAAAACCCCTACGCTTATGTGTGGAACTCGCTTTTGTAGGTTTTTGAGTGGATAAAAGATAGAAACACTTAATTTCCCCAATTCTTTAGCCAGTTTAAACTGGAATGTCGTCCCCCCTTGAAATTCACTCCCCAGACTCAGTCCCCACTGCGTACACCTGCCCCCCCCCCCCCCCCCATTTCCAACCTTGCTACTGCCTATCAGTAACTAGCAAATATGCTTGCTAATTGTACAGGCTTATACATTAAAACATAAATTACAATAAAACAAATGATGTATATGTAGAATTTTACTACAACAACATAACCAATCCAAAAGTAACAGAAAACAAAATAAAGTCAATTTGAACATAATACCAGAAGATTCCTTGAATGACCCAATCTTCTGAAATTTATTACTCCAGAAGTTGAGATTTTTTGATAGCTAACACAATGACACAATATTCAAATTTCTACATGTGGTGTAACTCATAAGATTTTTTTAGCAGTCCATATTAAGTGTAATTACTGTATACTGTAATTTTACTTGAACAGAGCATTTCCTCACTTATTTATCAACGCGTCTGAGGTAAATGTGGATGCTCACAAGAGTTCTAGACAGTTTTTTGTTTTACCATCACTGTGCTTTTACAATGTCTTTTAGGACAAAATGGTTCAGGGCTAACTATAGCTAAACTGTTAGCCTCATGCTTAGCATCCGCGAAAGTAGAGTTCATCTACTAAATGGCATTTACACATTAAAAGACACTTTTTGATGTTCAATTATGGCCTCATTCACTGAGTTTACCAGAAGCGTCAATGAATGGTCCATTCTTCTGATATTTTTACTTCAGAAGTTGAAATTTTCAGATGGTTCCAAGCTAACACAATGACATAATGTTATCATTTTTAAATATGGTGTAACTCATTTTTCTTAGGTGTACTTACTGTATAGTGTGATTGTAGTTGAACAAAAATTTTTCTCAGTTATCTGTCAGGAAATCTGAGGTAATTGTTGATATTCATCAGAGTTTTGTACTGTTTTTACGGACACGTTATGTGTTTTACATTGTCTTTTAAAATGACTAAATGTTTCTGTGCTAGCTATCTAAATTATTAGCCTCATATTTATGCTGCATTTGTGGTGCCTTGTAAGTGGTAATTTGCAAGTTGTCATAATGTAATAATTTCCCACTTCTGGACATTCAACATGTGAAATGAAAAAAAAAAAAAAAAAAAAAAAAAAAACATGGACGCCTCCATGAATGCGTATCTTTTGTTTGCTCTGTCAGAGCTCATAAAAATCTACTGTAACCACAATTACATTTACAGGCCCGAGTGGCTATTGGTTATGTTCTTCTGTAGTGGTCATCAAACATTTATGCAACCTTTTGGACTGAAATTGCAGCACAGCAACAACAGCAGACAGTAGAGAGAAGCTTAGCAACAAGCTAACCAGCAGACAATAGCGAGTAGTGTTAGCAAGAAGCTAGCTAATGTTAGTGATAACTAACAGATTTAACCAAGTATTGTGCCTGTGTGTTAACTGATCTGAATCCAATACTGCTATAAACTCATTTAAAAGTAGAAAAGGGGAACTTTACAGTGTCATCAGTGTGTGCGGCCATGTTGATGTGATGTCACTATGTAAACGGGGAAGGAACTGGCAGTTGGGACTATTCCAAGTTGACAATTTGAAGGTTTGCTGGTTGTACAAGTTGCGCAGCATTAGTGTCCATGTTTCCCAGTTGCCTAGCAAATAGTGTCATTAAAAAGTAATAGTGTAATAATTAAAATGTAATAAATTATTTCAAATGAGATGGCATTTTTAAAGCAAACATTTGCATTTTTTGTATTTGGTAATAACTATGGATATTTCCAAAACTAAGTCTCGGTTCAGCTCTATACCTTCATGGTTTTGATTCAGAGGATTTGAAACTGCACTGATCTCTGCCTCCTCGCTAACCTGCTCACATTAACACACACCCAGGCATGAGTCACAAAATCACCACGCTACATGTGTTAACAGATTTATGGAAAAGGTTAGGGCCTAATGCCATCCACCCCCCACCTCTTTTTCTCTGACAGGGCCTGCTATTAGGCTCGTTTGTCCGTGCTGATGTGACAGCCTGTTTGACTCTTCCCCCAGCGTGGCCATTAGTCCCATTGCGTTGCCTCTGACAGACACAAGGCTATCGGGTGCTCCTGCAACCCCTCTAATTATTTCCTTGGGCAGCGCGAAGGTAATTTTTAACCTTTCACGTGCACCTGGGGAGCCTCCTCACGGGAGCCAAGGTGTCTGTGTGGCATTCAGTCATCAAAACATGACCTTTAATGGCCGTGCAGAGAGCAGTTGGCACCAGCGGCATGTGCCGCGCCATGCTAATACTGATGACTAATTTATGCAGCAGCGGCCTAATCAATTTAGGGGGAGATATGGAGGGATCGAGGGGGGAGAAAAGTGTTATCTGCTGGACAAAAAGAGGTTAAAGGGATTTTGGAGAAGGGCTGAGAGGTTGCATGAGGAAGGTGCAGGAAAGAGAAAAAGTGTAAGGGTGAGTAAGATGGAAGGATGGTGAGCAGGAAGTGAGGAGAATAATTATGTCATGGATGATGAATCCAATATGACCACAGAACCTTGCGGAAATATATTGAGTGCAATCTGTCTAACTCATTTGACCTTTTTGTATTTTTACCCAAATTGCTGCATGTGAGATGGAAAATATTTTGCCCACTAAGATGAGAACATTATAGGTACACTTTAAGACCAAAAACAAAAGAAATAATCGTTGATGTTCTTCATGTTGATATCTGCAACAGCTTTGCACTGGTTCTGTTGAGCTGTCACCTGTATATTGTCTGTAGAAAATAATTTTGTGTTAAAAAAAAAAAAAATGTCATGGCTACATGTTCTGTGTATGTTCTCCATTTAAATATATAGACTTTTTTTTCATTGTGGGCAATAAAATATCATCACAAACAATCAAAACGAGTTCATAAGTGTATCAAACACGTCCCTGAGTGCTGATGTTCTGAGCACAAATCAGCAGGATCAATGAGGAAGCTTCAGTATCTTTATGTAAAGCCTATTGTATTACAGCCGGCAAAATGAAACTCATTCATTATTCGACACTAGCAGCTGGGGTGTGTGTGTGTGTGTGTGTGTGTGTGTGTGACATCAGGAACTGTAGTAAGTCCATCTGCCAGAAAATAGCAGCTTTATTTATACAATTCAAAGAGTCTGACAAACATTGTGTAGGCAGGCCTCATAGATAGTAAATATATTTTGATGAGAAAAGGACAACAACAACTATGCAGTGATGTCACATATGAACATTTAATAATTTGCAGTACATCAAATTAGGAATATTCAGGGTAACGTGTAAGTGTGTCTCCTAAATCAATAATCACATTGAGAATGTTCAACACTGATTTGAATATAATACCTATTTATATCACGGTGCTGTTGAATTCTGGAATCTAAGTGGTCAGACGGTGTTGATTCATCTCTTATAGTAGTTCTAGCTGTAATTCAAACTGTAGGTTTATATCAGTCAGTCCCTCCAGAATTTCACGATTTTGCGATCACAGAAATGAACGCAAACTCTGCAATATTCAGAGGAGATTTTCCACATATTTGTGCCAAGACACCTGATGTGACATCATCACAATGGACATTCAGTCAAAGCCGTCTTTGATGTGCATGTGTCGAACATGAATACAGCTAAAAGATCTCATTTAGCAACAAACATCACTGTGAAAGACCGTGCAAAACAATTTCATGCAATTGCAATTTCACCAATTCAAGTAGTTTTCTGCAAAAAAAAAAAAAAAAAAATCCTCTATGGACTGATCAATGCACTTCTAATAGGTTAGCGTTTCTATAGTGACAGCTAATTCATAGACATGTGTATGGAGGGCACTCCATTTAATCTAAGTCTAATAATAAACAAATGAAAACTGTCATTATTTAAAAAGTTGCAGATATGTTGAAGCTTTCTGTAAGAAGACGTTTAATGTTTATGGAAGGAGTCTCCAGTGTAAGACTATTTGTAATAGTGAGTAAGTTTTCCACCAGGGGAAAGTCTTTAGGATAGAAGAAGTGCTTTACGGTTTCTTGGCAACATGAAAAAAAAGCTAAGGGAACAACTGTTGATAAATCCTATAACGTCCGTAATATGTCTGTGATAATGTTCCACAATATTAAATGTAACTACTGTATATATGGTTAAAAATACAACATGCAGTTCATTAATAACTTTGGCAAATTGCTGATGTGTAACAGCAATAAAACACTATGGGATGTCCTGTTATTGGTAAATAATAACTTTGCTTAATGTCGTACAGCATCACAATACGTCATCATCAGAGTTGGGCGTAATGCATTACTGTAATCTAATTATTTTTTCTGATAACACAGTAATGTAACGCATTGCATTTTATATTTATGTAATTTGATTACAGTTACTGATGTCAGTAAAATTATGTTACTTGCGTTACAAATTTATTGTTATGAAAACAATATTAAGTAAAATGCATTTTTTTAAAAATAAATCACATTTTGCCCATAAGATTTTTTCTTTAACCCCAAATTAATTCTCCACATGGAGCGGTTTGTCACTGCGTAATTAAATGTCATTAAAGAAGATCACCAGTAATTTTATATCTTCAGCGAACAGAGGCGAGACCAATCAGACAGGGTTTACAGGAAAATAAATGGAAAGACGTGTCTTATTGGCTGACAGTCTCAATTCTGACAAACGCTAACTCTCACAGTCAGTGTGCGCAAAAATAGATATACACAGATTTTTTTTAAACCAAAGGAGTAAAAACTGAAACACTAATATCCTCTGATGCTGAGCAGGCAAACAAGGTGTGTAAATGTCTATATGAGTTCCAGTTTACGTGAACATGATATGAGCAGAGCATAAGGAAAAATAATGTACTTTGCAGGGCACTGTAGCAGCTAACCCCATATAATGATAGCTTAATTGTGCCTCCCCTTGGCTAACGACAAAAGTTTTATATTTTATCGGTCTGGTAGTCCTACAAACAGTGACAACACCCAAGGCAAGTTTTATGATAAATCCAACTTTTTCTGATCATGTCATACATTGACACACGCTAAAATTACTGAAAGAACTATGAGTTTCACTTTCTAGTGTATTTTTATAGGTTTGATAGGTTTTGAAAGTAACGCGAAAGTAAAGTAATTAGTAATCTGATTACTTTTTATATGCGGTAATCAGTAATGGAATCAGATTATAATTTTAAAGTAGTAATTAGTAATCTTTACTGGATTACTTTTTTTGAGTAACTTACCCAACACTGGTCATCATTGATTATTTCCCTATATCTGCATGTCGTGAAGTGTTGTGTTTTTTACATCGTGTACATGTTGATTAAAGAAGAGAAGAGCCACATACACATATGGCTAAAATGGAAATAAATTAAGTAAAATATATATATATATATATATATATATATATATATATATATATATATATATATATATATATATATATATATATAGGTATGGCGTACACTCTGTTGGTTTCTCTATGGTAATACTGAAGCAGCAGGTGAACCGGTTCACAGCCCGAAGACGGAGGCATTGTTCCATTTCACAGTAAGAGAGGTCATTAACTTAGAACTATGAAAGCATATGGGGAGGATATGCATTTTAGACAGAGTGAGAGAGAGAGAGAAAGAAAGAGAGATGCAAGCGAAGCCTCAGGCATGTGTACGAGAAGCTGCCAAAATTTGTATTTGTCCATAACATCCGTGCATTGCCACGCATTATTAATCGCTTCGCTCTTCTTTGGATATCATCAGCTAACAATATTAACGCTGTCGGAAAAAAATGTATAAAACATGAAAGCACTGTTCACAAAAGGAAGTCATATTGAAGATTGATTCCCAAAGAATATTCACCGACTGCTTTGACTGTCATTAATAACATTATTGTATTATAGTTGAAGGATAAACAGTTGGATTAAGGCGACTTTGTGTATATGAAGAATACACACTTGACATGTCGAGTATATCAGAATAAAAGTGCAATCAAGTTGATTATTAAATCACGGCATTGCTTTGCATTCAATGACACAAAATGACATTTATGTTGATTCACAATTCAAAGAAAAACCCCAGCAAATGAGAATATAATTGTGTTTAGTGGTGAGTGGATTTCCTATGCCCATTTAAAACTTGTCAGATCCTATGAGAGCTACTGATGAACCCCTCCGTCGGACCGCTTCTAATCGCTATTCATTTTAATGCATGGATTTGCTCGGGCGCTGTGAAATTTTTACTTGGAGAGGTTTTGAAAAAGCATTCTTTAAACCAGCAAAAAGGTCAGAGTGTTAGTTTTCCCCCAGAGCTAAATAATATAATAAAGAAAGAAAAAAAAAAAAATACACGAGGAGAGACAGATGCCGTGTACACATGTCTGATTGATATTCCGAATCTATCCCCGGATCCGGCCACCACATCGCCATTAAGCCTCAAAATGATGCGTTCTATCACCCGCACGCCTCACCTGAGTATTGCATTACTGAAGGAAAGGATGAATAATTAATGATGAGGAATAGGTTCCTGGCAATCGCCATGCCTGCAATTTAATAATGAGCATTATGTTACTTCTTGTTGTTGTTGTTCTTCACTTGCATTCCCCTCCTCCTCCTTCCAGTCTCTCTCATTCTCTACTCTTTCTGTCTCTTTCACTCTGTTTCTCTCTATTTTCCCCCCTTTTTCTGGTGTCGTTCATTTGTCTCATGTGTCTGAATGGTGCAGTGAAGATGACCTTGAATATCGCGATGCAGCAGGTATCGCCTTTATATATATCTGTCTGTTCACAGCGATGAGAGGAAGACATCATTCTCTGTCATCTTATAAAAATATTACAGAAGTAATCAAATATGTATTTCAAATATACATTATTTAGAATGATCTGGTAATGTCTTCTAAACAGATACAAATAAAGATACGAATAATAGTATCAGCACTATTTGTTTAATTTTTTTAATAACCTTCACAGGGCATCTGATTGAGACTGTGTAGAAGTGTGCATGAGGACTGGGATCTTGCAATCAAGCAAAAAACTTAACAAGACAAACGAAGATGTTATTCATTAACTGGGGTGTAACAATTTGACAATTTGATTCGGTTGATGCATTGATTTAAAACACAATGATTGAAATGAGTTGATGCAACCACCATTTATTGTTTATTATCAAAAAAGGACAAAGAGCATTTTTATTTTTGAAACAGAAGTGTAAATAATTTGAACAGGCAAGATGCAAGATGATTTGCCCATAACTACAATACGTTTAAATATATAAAAAATTGCTAATTAACTCAACCAGATTCTGTACAATCGTATCGATCGGAGTCTACTCAATTGAATTGTATCGTAGTGCATCATTTTGTAAAAGATTCTGTGTGATCAAATATTGAATCATTGCCTTAAGAATCAAAATTGTACCATACAGATTCAAACCTTATTTATTAACATGATGGTTTCAATTAGGCTACTAGTTTGCTTATATTTTGGGAAAATATCATGGGTAGGTACAAACAAGAATAAGCGGGAATAAAAAACCTCCCAAAAAAAACAGTTGAGCGTGATTTGTCTCTAGCGCAAAGAACTCAAATGATGTAGCTGAGGTTGAGAAACTGTCACAGCCAGAATTCACAGAGCTCACACTGCTGGCATTTCTACCCCTGGGTATGCCCCCTCCCCCCCCCCCCCCCCCCCCCCCCCCCCGTGCTTCTGGGGGCTTCCTGTTTAGGCCACAGCCACTTTCAGTTAATATCCAAATACAGAATTTTGCATCACTACACCGATACAGTTACAGATAGTGTTATTTTGTTACACTGCTAATAAATATATATTAAAGAGGTAGGCAAGGGAGAAGCATGATCACATAGTGTCCTGTACAACACGTTCATGCAGTTATATTCTTTTCATTTGAAAAGCAGGGAGTGAGACAGAGAGAGAGAGAGAGAGAGAGAAACTTTACTGCATATGGAGTGTTTGGTGCTAAGCAGCAGGCTGATGGGGATTGGATGAGCAAGTGTGCTTGGACGGTTGTCGGTGTGTGTGTAAGTGTGTGTGTGCGTGTTTGGCCGGCGGTGTGTATTCGCGCGTAGGCCAGGTCCTTGCTGCAGGCGGCTCAGGTTGGCCCAAGTACCGCAGGAGAGCAGATGGCCAGCCAAAGCTTGTAGTCACACTTACCTTCCCTGCTAAAGCCCCAATCCCCCCAACACACACTCCTCCAAGACTGGCCGGCGCACCGCCGAGAGGCGCTCCAATCTGGACGCGAACACAGCCTGCCAAACCACACACACACACACACACAGACAGGCAAATGGACTTATTTTGAGTTGTCCCTTAGCCAGACACTGGGTCCTTCAGAGTAATTAAGATACCTTGGGAAAAAAATGAAAAAAGCATCCACATTGGTTTGAAAATAATTAAACAGGTATATAAGGATTGGGGATAATTGAAGAGTTGTGAGGAATAGAACACCATGTGTTTTAAGGTGTGTGTGTGTGTGTGTGTGTGTGTGTGTGTGTGTGTGTGTGTGTGTGTATGCATGCGTGTGTGCGTGTTTGCATTTGCATTTCTCACATCTTCAAGATCCATCTGAGGTATTTGATTACTCTCAATGAATCCCATCTATTGTGACACTGATGACAGAGATAGCAATTGGACGTCATACACTACACTGCTAATGCTGTTTCTTTAGAGCGAACAGCTTGGGGCCGTACAAAAGTGCCACATCCAGAATCAATAATGCTTAGAGGCGGCACGCGAGTCTGCCTGACATTGCTCAGCTGTGCCTCTTGGCTCCGGACATGGTGAACGCACACTGTTATTAGCCGAGCGTTAGCATTGCAACCGAGTGCAGATGTTAAAGTGGCGGTTCAGAAACAGCTCACATAAAAACAAGAGAGAGGCGCTCTCACCTCTCTAATGAAAACAGCCAGATAATGAGAGTTTTGAGGTCAAATGGGAAAATGAGAAATTTGTGCACGGGAAAGGGCCAAGATATGAAATTATACAGCTAAACTTAACTTGGCTGAGGTTTCCATAAGGAGCAGGTAGTGTAGGAAGTAAAAGTGATGACAAATGCTGAGGTAGTGTGCATGAAACAAAATGAAAGCTAGTCTCAAAAATTCATTAACCTAAAGATATATATATATATATATATATATATATATATATATATATATATATATATATATATATTCTTTAAGAAATAAGAATAAAATTCCACAAAGTGACAATATTAGGTGATATGTAGATATTATTATATATACAGTAGTTAATTAATTACATTTAATTACTTAATATTTAAATATAATCTTAAAAAGCATTAAACTAACCAATAAAATAATACAATTAATAATGATAATAATAATAATAATAATAATAATAATAATACAAATTATCTATAGTCTAGTTAAATTTAATTAGATCATATTTTAATATAACGCCAAATTAATATTTAATTCAAATCATATTTAATTATTCATCCTTTTTTCTTTTCTTTTTTTAAAATAAAAAATTCCTCCTCTATCACAGAATGGCAGTTTTGTGGTCGGGCCTGACAGCCAGGGCAGATTGTCAGTTAAGTGCAAAACTTGCATTTCAATTCCATCACCATGTCAGCCAGCTTTTCTCCTCAGACTTATCTGCCAGGGTGTCGCTGGTGCCGAAGTCATCCAAAAAGCCTCCGGGACGAGTGGAGGAGGGGGGGAGGACGCTAGCATCCCTCTCTGTTCCAGAACAGATGTCACCCGTGTTAACGTTGAGCTGGTCTCATTGAGTGCTCGGCGAAAGGTCACCGTCATATGGCAGGTTAAACGGGCTAATTGTAAAATTTAGTCATGGCGCTCCAGGTTATGATCGTCGACAGAATTATACTATAATTAAAGGTCATTGGATTTGCATTGGAATCCATTATTTTGTAAAGAGGCCGGGGCACACGTTTGCATATTATTGGCTGCACTGCTTGAAATGTTTGAAGTGCGCACTCCCAAGTCTTCGCAGCTCATGTTAAGTAACTCTCTGAAGACAGGAAAGCAAACAATGAATGGCAAGTCTGACAAAAGTCATCAGATTCATTTGAAAATACTTTTCGTCCTCCTCCTCTATTTCAAACAAGCTTGGAGTTTTGAGAGATACTTGGCATTTTAAGTATTTTCATTGCACCCTATTATAATACCTAGCAGAGAAATTTAAGAGGATGTTATTTATCTTAAATCTGTGGTTTGAACACTGCTGGTTTATTTCCATGGCTGAATAGCATTAGCTAGTCCTGCCTGTTAGAATGCAAGGGCTGGCGCAAGCTTTTCAGACTTGGCAGTTCACCTGTGGGCATTGCCATTGATTGAGATGCATGCGCGGGCGGCCATGAGAGGCCTCGGCTCGCCTAATTGGCCCAAGAGTGCGGCTAATCCCTCTTTCTCTATGAGACCTCCATTTTAAAACAGCATAAATCAATTAATGGAAACTGTAATGTGTTTCTCATTTCTGCCCAATGATGGCCAGAAAGTTAGAGAAAGAAAAAAAAAATTAGCTACCTAACACTCTGATGGCATACGGCATTAATTACCGAGGCACTTGAGCGCTCTTCTCCTCTTACAGTCATCCGTCGAATTATCATGGCCGTTTATGGAGGTCTGAGTGTAATGAATCCGAATGGTTCTTGCCAATGGTCCCTGAAAGTGTAGCCTATCTTGGAAATGATTACATTTCCCAACTCTTTGAGAGAGGATTAAGCATCTCCAGGAAATGTCCCTGGTTAAGTGGTTCTTTGAGGGACATAAGGATTGCAGGAGAAAGAAGGAAGGAGAGAGAGAGAGAGCAAATCAGAAAAGAGGATAGCAGAGAGGAGGTTAAAAGGAGTCAAGGCCTGCTAGGTCAGTACTGCTGCTTTCAGTGAAGATCCACTAAAACAAGTTTGGCCAGAGAGGAAAACGTAAGAGTGAGAGAAGTGTGACATACTGTACTAGTGAAGTTCACTCCAAAACAGAATGTTGCGCTATTTGTAACCTTTTGTAGTAGAAAATAATTTGTATTCTAGAGCCACATCTTGTAAAGGTGTCTAGCATCTTAACCATTCTGACTGAGTATAGATCCTGACTCAAATCCTTAAATCCTATTGAGTTGGGGTCCAAAAGTTATGTCAATATTTATGTACGGAAAGTTACTCATATTCAGAGTTGGGTTACATACTGTAGCTAGCTATTTTCTGGGCTCCCCATTTATACTATGCAAATAATCTGCATATGCATGTTTATGTCTCTGAGAGTCTCCTTAAACATAAGCATTTGCCCCCAGAAATGCAGGGGCATAAAATATGGACTGAATCTTGAGTCTTCTGCAGTTTGTCTTCTGCAAACTGTTGCCACAAATTTGAAAACGCACAATTGTATAGGATGTCTTAGATTGCTGAAGCGTTAAGATTTTGCTTCACTGGAACTAAGACTCAGATTTAGTCTGAGACTAAATGTGTTCCAGCATGACAATGCCCCTGTGAACAAAGCGAGGTCCATGAAGTAATAGTTTTTCTACGTTTGGTATGGATGAACTTGAGTGGCATGGACAGAGCCCTGATCTCAACCCCACTGAACATCATTGGGATGACTTGGAATGCCTAGTTTGTGTCGGGCCTTCTTGCCCGACATCAGTGCCAGACTTCACTAATGCACTTGTGACCAAATGGGCAAATCCCCACAGCCATGCTCCAAAATCCTGTGGAAAGCCTTCCCAGAAGAATGGATTATATTTTAACAGCATAGAGGGAAAAGCTCAATATCAATGCCTGTGGTTTTGGAATGGGATGTTTAATACTCAGGTGTCCACATACTTTTGGCCATACAGTGTACCTCAGTGGCCACCTGTCTCATTCTAAATGAGACAAAAAGTCTGTCTACTTATTTTATTATCAGTTTATGTATATGATCCTGTGCTCACGTACAATTTATAATTGTATATGATTTCACATTTATGAATGGAAAATAACTTCACCATATCTAGTCATGTGACTCTGATATCCTCCAGCATTTGTTCCTTTATATGCTTATCCTGTAAAGATATTAGAAACAGGTGCCCTACTTTAGGTGGAATCAAAAAAAGTGAAAATTCCTCTTTTTTTTTCATAAGGTGATCTCCTTAAAACATGAATGAGCCATGAGACCATACATCATGTTCACCCGACAGGTTAGATTAAAATTTATGAACGACTTCATCAAAAAGCACTTTCCCCCTGTGCCAGTGATGTGGCGACAGATTTGCTGCGACACTGGTGTTACATGGCTGGTTTCAGTGGCGGATTAATGCACCGGGAGCGCCCGTGATCCCTGTTAGACGAGAGTTTATGAAATAATACCTGTCAGCTGCAGACGGATCACAAGGAGAAACAGGGCAGGTTTTCCAGGTCATTCCACCATCTGTCACAGGGGCCTCATCTGCGCCTGCACATTACCACCTGATTGGCTCTAACTGCCGTCTGTCGCCACCTTTTACCACCTGATTGGTTTTAACAGGGTTCCATAAGCGGGGCTTGCTGAGTAAAATCACTGGTTAGTCAGTGAGATAATCATTGCTTAGTCTACAGTCCGCTGTGATCACTGATTTGGTAATTTATTGTGGTCTGTGAAATCCAAAAGTTACATCAATATTTCATGAGAGGAAATTTGAGTGTATTGACCAAAATCAATTAGATTTTCTGTGCTCCTCATTCAGATTATGGAAATCATCTGTGTTTAGTTTACACCTCAGAGATTACCAGATTTTTCTTGAGTAGAAACATCCGAGAAGGTCTAACCTGCACATTGCAGTCTATTTTTTATACCTTGATCTGACAGACTACATGGGAAGCCTGGCTTGGATTGGAAGACATCTCAAAGTGGCTGACCCTTGTAATCATTGAAACATTGACATCTCAATCTTAAACATATCAATGCCAGGCAGACTCACAGAATTCATGGAGTTGCAGTAGTTATCAGTAACTGAATCCTTAACAGTTTGACACAGCTAGTGTAGCATAAAGTTATGTTTGTAAAGTAAAGTTGTGCTTGTTTTTATTTATTTATTTTTTTATATGTCTAGCTAGCTAGCTGTCACTACCTTCTTCAGTGACATTTATTTAGCTAGTGAGCAGCATAGCTGCTTTTTAGGACAACATAGTGCTAAAGCCATCAACCTGACTTACTCCTGAGGAGAAACTGCTCTCCTGTAAAGAACATGTGCCCACAGTTTGAAGAAAAAGCTGACCAAGCACTCATCTGCTAAACATACAGTTTTTATAATTTTATGCGTCCAAATTTAAGTACATAAAATGAGCAATGTCTGTAGTCAGTGTAAAAAAGGTTTTAATGCTATAATTAATGAATTAATTAATACTGTCATATTTGCAACATAAATTTCAACATGACATATTATTTTAATGCTGGACTTAAGACTGCTCCTTACTTGAGTCGTTATACAGTGCAAGAAATATATGCCGTAAAATGCCGTAAATATAAAACATATAATCTCTCATAACTGAGACACACCTCTGTTTTACTCAAACTCTCCAGATCCAAAATGGTGCTATTTTTGTTTCGTAGCCTAATTTTTTTTACAGTACATGGACATCAGAGCAACCGGTGTTTCTGTTTACAATTGCCAGACACTGGTAAAATACAGAAATCATGCAACAACCAACCTGCATGATGATCTGCTGGAGAAGCTATGCAATCTCTGCTTGCAGAGATCAGTCCTCCAGTCCTCGGCATTGGCTTATGCCGGTGGCTGGTGGATGGGACGTCGCAAGCAGTGTGCGAGGAAGCAGAAGCATGGAAGTAGGGCGGGGGTCCATGCTAGGCTAAAAACAAACCCTAGACGGTCGGCTCTCCCATCCATCCTGCTCTCCAATGTCTGCTCCCTGGACAATAAACTGGACTACATCTGACTCCAGCAGGCAACATGGCATGAGTTTAGAGACTGCTGCGTCATTGTTTTCACAGAGATGTGGCTTAACGACCGAGTTCCGGACGCCGCCATTTAGCTAGACAGGCTCGCCTCATTTCGTGCCGACAGAAATGCAGCTCTGTGCAGTAAGGCTTGCGGTGGTGGCTTATGTGTTTACATCAACACTGAATGGTGCAAGAACTCGGTGCTAGTTTCTATTTACTTCTCATCGCTGGTGGAGTTTGTGACTGTTAGATGCAGATCATTTTATTTAACACAGGAATTAACTACTGTTCTGATATTCAGAGTGTATGTTCCCCCCAGCGCTAATGCTAAGAAGACTCTCTGTGAACTGTATGGGGATATTAGCAAACTGCAGAACACACCCCCGATGGACGGTTTATCATCGCCGGAGATTTGAACCATGCAAAGCTGAAGTCAGTGCTCCCTAAATTCCATCAACATGTGGACTTTGCAACGAGAGGGGTGAACACACTAGATCTTGCCTTCAGAGAGGCAAAGCGCGCACACACCCAGAAAATCCACAGCCACTTCACAGATTGTGGTGACATGCAGAGCATGTGGCAGGGCATTCAGGCCGTCAGCAACCACAGGACATCACCCGCCTGTGACAGTGATGCCTCCCTTCCAGATGTGCTGAACAACTTCTACACTCGGTCTGAGGTGCAGAATGACATGGCGGCAAGGAAGACCACCTCTCCTCCCAAAGACCAGGTGCTGTGTCTAACCACGGCTGATGTGAGGAAAACTACGCCCAAGGAGTCAACCCACGGAAGGCTGCTGGACCAGAAAACATTCCTGGCAGAGTGCTCAGAGGTTGTGCAGACCAGCTGGCAGATGTTCTCACTGTCATCTTCAATATCTTCCTGAGCAGCACAATCATTCCAAAGTGCTTCAAGGTCACCACCTTTGTCCCTGTGCCGAAGAAGTCTTCAGTGTCCTTCCTCAATAACTACCATCCCGTTGCACTCACATCCATCATTATTAGGTGCTTTGAGAGGCTCATCATGAGGCACATCAAGACCCTGCTGCCCCCCTCACTGGACCCACTGCAGTTCGCGTACTGTCCCAACCGCTCAACAGATGATGCCATCGCCACCATCCTACATCTGGCCCTCACCCACCTGGACAAAAAGGAGACCTACGTTCGAATGCTGTTCATAGACTTCAGTTCAGCATTCAACACAATCATTCCTCAGTACCTGATTGGAAAGCTGAACCTACAGAGCCTGAACACCTCCATCTGCAACTGGACCCTGTACTTCCTGACTGGGAGACCTTAGTCAGTCCGGTTCAGGAACAGCATCTCCAGCACCACCACACTGAGCAAGGGGACCCCTCAGGGCTGTGTGCTCAGTCCACTGCTGTTCACTCTGCTGACTCATGACTGTGTAGCAATGCACAACTCGAATCACATCATCAAGTTCACAGATGACATGGTGGGTCTCATCAGCAAGAATGACGAGTCAGCATACAGAGTGGAGGTGCAGCGGCAAATGGACTGGTGCAGAGCCAAAAACCTGTCCCTGAACATGGACAAATCGAAAGAGATGGTTGTTGACTTCAGCAGAGCATGGAGTGACCACTCTCCACTGAACATCGATGGCTCCTCCATGGAGATTGTCAACAGCACCAAATACCTTGGTGTTCACCTGAAGGAGAACCTCACCTGTTCCCTCAACACCAGCTCCATAGCCAAGAAAGCCCAGCAGTATCTCTACTTTCTGCAAAGGCTGAAAAAAGCCCATCTTCTACCCTTCATCCTCACCTCAACTAGTGAGAGCATCCTGAGCAGCTGCATCACTGTTTGGTTCGGAAATTGCACTGTATCGGATCGCAAGACCCTGAAACCGATAGTGAGGACAACTGAGAAGATCATTGGGGTCTCTCTTCCCTCCATCATAGACATTTACACCACATGCTGCATCCGCAAAGCCACCAGAATTGTGGATGACCCCACACACCCCTCACACAAACTCTTCACCCTCCTGCCATCTGGAAAAAGGTACCGAAGTATTCAGGCCTTCAAGGCCAGACTGTGTAACAGCTTCTTCCCGCAAGCCATCAAACTCCTCAATGCTCAGAGACTGAATACTGAATCTGCTGAATACTCAGTCATAGCATGTTATGTTTACATTTATACCATTTTGAAATTATATTGTTACTCTTTAGCACCTATCTTTTGCACTACCTGTTATATCGGACACTTTCACACTAAAACTGTGTACTGGTCGGCGCTACACTGTCACTTACTGTTGTCCTGCTTTAGTAGTACTGTGCTGTCCTGTGTTGTTATCATATGTTTGCACGTGCACTTTTTGTAAAAATGTGTAGATCTGATTTAGTTCTGTGTCGACTCATGTGGTTAATGTCTTGTTTTATGTAGCACCATGGTCCTGGAGGAATGTTGTTATGTTTCACTGTGTACTGTACCAGCTGTATATGGTTGAAATGACAATTAAAAATTAAAACCACTTGAACTTGAACATTCTTAACTATTGTGCAATCTTGAATAGTCAACTTCTGAAGGTCCAGAGTTATGAGGTCCGAATGTTGGTATTAAATCCTCATTATGCATGCTTAACTCAACTCTGAATATGTTAACAACCATGCTGCAAAACCACTTCAGTACCAATTTGACAAGTCTGTGCCTTTCAGACTGCCAGATTAGGGAAAAGGTATTTGTTTAATATCACAAATCCAATCAGCTGAAGCATTGTTTACTGATAATTCCACTCAGGAACAGGACTGTGCTTGTTAATCGCCCAGCTGATGCACGGATTTAAACCTGGGTTGGAAGATTTCCGTTTGAGATTATGTCTCTAATATGGGCTTCTTTGGCTAAAGCAAGAGGCCGGCGGGTTACACATGTACACACATCGCACACCTTTAGAGATTTCACATGTATCAGGTCAGATTTGATCAGGATAAAGGAGAAAGTGTGTTTTTTAGATGTTTGGGTGAACAGTTGGAGGCTTGAGTGTGCTTTATTCTGCAGTGAAAGATTATACAGAATCAAAATATAGTAAAGATTATTCAATATAGAAAGATACGTTATCTTACCTTAAAGCATCAATCCTTTCTGAGTGTATATACTATATCAGAGAAACACCTAATGAAATAGAATTTGTAGATTTGTGTAATAAAACAGTTGAAAAATTCTGCAGGTTGTCATCAAAATATGGTGTTCTAGCAGGCTGCAAGGACAAACCCTATGGACTACAAAAAGAAAAATGAGAGCAGAGAACACTGTTTCTGTGTTCCAGTTAAATCTGAATTTAATTGATTTGCTGGTTTTGCTCTATATTTTAATATACGGCAGCAGATAATGCATTTTAATTGCCTGGCTCACGGGCTCCAGATATGACGTGGTATTATGGTTTTATGAACTCGAAAACCAACAAAGAGTTCTTTCTTCTTTCCCCAGTTCATCCCACGCCATTAAGAGGTCTGAAACATCTCTGAAGATATTTGGCTCCTAATTGGAAATAATTAACGTTTGCCATCTTGGAGGCTTCAAAGTTATATTGTTCCTTTATGCATCGGAGTAATTAATTTTTAATTTAACACTTGAATGCAAATTCCACAAATATTATTCATCATTTTGCTGGGCCAAATACTTAAATATTTATGGCCATGCTCAGCAAAGGGTACAGACACTCAGCATGGAAGAACAATTTTGATATTTGATCATTATTGTTTCTTTTTCCTTCTGTGTTGACATTGTTGCAGCCTTGCAATACAGCAAGCTACTATATGTAGGAGTTTTAGTGTATATGTACTAGAGCAAATTGTGCAGAAAAATAATATTATGCTCCACTACGAATTAACTCCTAGGTCCTGATATGATTTGTAAATTATATTTTAAAAACGTGATCATTTGGAATTTAACAGTCAATACAGTAGGAATGAAGAACAAAGTACAACCAAGGCGTCCCCCTCTCTAAATATACAGCTTAGAGCCATGATTCGACAGTGAATGCATTTCAGTGTAGCACGACTTTAACACAGTGAAGAATTACATTCACTTCTGACACAAAGTCAGTATTTAATTCTTAAAAAGCACCTTCTGATTGTTCTTCACTAAAGAGCTCAACAACATAGCAGCAATGCAATGAAGGTTTTAATTTTCAGTGTCAAATGTTTGACATGTCACCAATGAAAAGCAATAATATATTTCAGGTTTTTTCACCTGTGTGATTGCATTTCACTCTGGCACGGAATCATCTCCATAGATGTTCCATTCAGACATGGTATGCATGCATGTGAACACAGCGTTATATATTATTTATAAAGGTCCATCAACTCATACTGCACTAATAAATGCACTCTTGGGACTACACATTGTGTTATAGACTTGACTGCCTACAAGAAATAAGAAGCATTTGACTTTTATTAGTGAAGAATAGTTTAATCTTGCTATCGAATTCTCCTGTTTGTATAACTGACGAAATGAAAATGATTAGAAGTAGCAGACTTAGAATGCCAGATTATACTGCACTACTATTTTAGTTACAATTTTACCATTTTCGAAACAGATTGGTCAGATGATTCATTGCTCTGGAAGTTTTCATAGATTTTAAATGAATGCAATCAATCTAATGCTATGTTATTGTTTTTAGAAAAAAACAGGGCCTGGATTGGTGGACGCTAAATTAAACAGATTCAAAAATATGTAATTGTTTATATGGTGAAGTTTTCTGTGGATACATTATTTATCATTTTGAAAGGGGTCTCCAGTGTCAGCGTTTTGTAACAACCAAAAGTAAAACTGGAACTAAGTTTTCCACCACAGAAAAAGAAACTTCAATAGAATGTGAGGGAATGATAGAGTGGAAATTTGAATGTTAAAAGTATGTATTCGACTTTGTAATATAAGAGGAATAAAACACTTCAGCACTTTCTTTTATAGCAAAATAATCAACTCTAGGCTGGTATCAGTAATACAGATATTATTATAAGAGAGAGAGAGAGAGAGAGCAAAACTTTATCTCTCTCTCTCTCTTTCTCAATATATATATACATATACATATATGTACATGTATATATATATATATATATATATATATATATATATATATATATAGAGAGAGAGAGAGAGAGAGAGAGAGAGAGAGAGAGAGAGAGAGAGAGACCGATAGATACATACATAAATAGATAGAAATGTTGCTCACTAAATGACCTGGCTTGAATCTCAAATCCTCCAGCATTTTCATGTCACACAAATATAGTGAGAGAAAAGAAAAAAAGAAGAAGAAGAAAAACAAAAAAAACAAAAAAACAAAGGGAAAATCCAACAGAGCCCAGAAAATGAAAATAAGGCCACTAAGGTCTGAGTACTGTGAACTTACTAGATGAATAAATCATCTCCAGCACCTTTAGTGTAATAAGGTTCTTTTTTCAACTGAAATTAGGGTCATTATGCTTAATTAGCAACTTGATTGGATAATTAATTAACTCCTTAACCTCCCCCTGAGAGAGTTAATATACACTGTTAAAAAGGAAAAAAAAAAAAAAAACTGTTAAAATGGGCAATAAATTAAAACCATTAAATTGTTTACCATGTGGAAATTTGACAGCGATAAGAAACCATCAAAAAACTAAACAAAAAAAAATCTTAAAATTACTATTATTTCACAGTTTGTTTTTATTTTTTAATAAAGTTTATTAGTTTTTAGTAGTTATTTGTAATTAGTTTATTAATTGTTTACAAATTTATTACATTTTACTATTATTATTAATTTATTTATTTAATTAAAACATTTAAATAAAGTTTGTATTAAATGTGTTAAAATAATATAAAGCATTTTAAAACATTGTACATGTCATATATCAAGAAGGTACTATGGACTTCAGTTCCCATCAGCCACTGCACTGTACTACATCAATGTCACATGACCACCTCACCTGAATCACGTTAACAAGCACGCTTGTATATAGCCACTGTTTGCACTGCTTCCTTGTCTTACGTTTGTCTTAGACTACCGTTGTCCATGTTACGGTGTTTTGGTCCTGTTAGTTTATGTTTAGTCCTTGCCACAGTGTTTTGCATTAGTCATAGTATCTTTTGTGTTTTGTTGGTTTATATAATAAAACGTTTAAAATCTGCGATTGCTTCCGCATCCATCTTTGAGATGTGACAGTGCATTGCAATTTAAACACTACAGATGCAGTAGACAGAAAGTTAATTTAAAAAATATATAAATATCACCAGATTCACTAGAAAACAAAAACAAGATTGATGTAGGCAGGCAGACATATATAAATGGGACAGACAGACAGAGATAGAGACAGCTCTAAAGACAGAGAGAAAGAAACAGACAGACAGAAAGAAAGAGACAGAGATACAATGATGGAGTTAGGGAAAGATAGAGACAGCAAGAGATATAAAAATAAACATACAAATATGTATGTATCTCTCTCTCTCTCTCTCTCTCTCTCTCTCTCTTAAGCACAGACAAGTTAGAAAACAGTGAGAAAGAGATGGGGACAGAGAGAGACACAGTTAGATAGAGGGAGACAGAGAATGGGAGCGAGAGAGACTGATAGAGGGGGACAAAGATATAGATAGTGAGAGACAGAAATAAAGAGAGCACAAGGTAGAGTGAGGGGACAGAGAGAGAAGGGCAGATAGATGGGGGACAGAGAGAGACAGAGTAATAGAGGGGACAGAGAGAGAGAGAGAGAGACTAATAGAGAAGGGCAGAGATAGATAGACAGGCAGATTGAGTGGCAGAGAGAGAGAGAGAGAGACAAACAGACTGGTAGAAGGTGACAAAGAGAGACAAGCATATAGATGGGAATAGAGAGAGACAGGCTCATGGAAGGGGACAGAGAGAGAGATAGACAGAGTGAGATTGTCCGCATGTTTCTCAGGCTGCTTAAACTCGTTGGCACGCTCTCGTCCCCGGGGGCGGCTCAGAATCCCAGCAACACAAATTTTAGCACGACAGGTGTTAATATGTCCAGAAAACAGCCTCTCGCTTTCACACACACACACACACGCAAACACACACACATGCAAACACACACACACACACACACACACACACACACACATGAACGCATACACAGGGGCAAGTGAAGATGAAAGCATGGACACAATTTCACACAGTCCCCACACACACACACACACACACAAGCACACACACACACACACACACACACTCACACACACACACACACACACACACACACACACACACTGGTGAGAGTCCGAGGTGCCACCTGTCCATGTGGAGGCCCAGGTGGAGGACAGCTCGAATTTCTCGGACAGAAACATGCAGTGAGCCGGCACGATGGGAACGGCAGCTGCTTCCAGATCTCTCGAACGTGAAATCATCTCTGGATCTGGGGATGGGCAGAAGGGCCGGACATGCAAGAGTGAAACACACTCATTTCTGTCTCCGCTCGGACACGGCATGTGGGAAACGCTATGTGTGTGTGTTGGGGTGGGGAGGGGGTGTGTGTTGGTGATGGATTAGATAAAAACAACACTAATGAAAGGACATTATTACAGGACAACAGACTTCCCCTTGAGTACAAGAAAATATATTTGTACTTAATTTGCATATTACACTTCATATTTGACCTATTGACCCAGGGCAGAGAGACAGACATAGAGATAAATGAAGTAGGCATATAAAGTAGACAAAGTTGGACTGACTGAAAGACACAAACAGCATTGATGCTTTCAAACATAGAGTGTGTGTGTGTGTGTGTGTGAGAGAGAGAGAGAGAGAGAGATAGAGAGGTAGGCAGACACAGAGTCCTAAAGAAACAGACAGAGGTAGGGATACAGTGATACAAGGGAAGGACAGACAGAGACACCAAGAGAGAAGGAAACAGACATACCAGTCCCTCCAGGATTTAGCGATTTTGTGATTGCAGAAATTAACGCAAAATCAACAAACACCACAATATTCTGAGGAACTTGCAATTTTTCAAAATTACCGCAGATTTGAGCCAAGACATGTCATGTCACGTCATCAAAATGCACAATCAGCCAAAGACCTCTTCAATTCACATGCGTCGAACATGAGTACAGGGGCATCCTTCAACAGAAGGTGGAGGAGCACAAGGTCTCTAACATCCACCAGCTCCGTGATGTCATGGAGGAGTGGAAGAGGACTCCAGTGGCAACCTGTGAAGCTCTGGTGAACTCCATGCCCAAGAGGGTTAAGGCAGTGCTGGAAAATAATGGCACTTTGGGCCCAATTTGGACATTTTCACTTAGGGGTGTAGTCACTTTTGTTGCCAGCGGTTTAGACATTAATGGCTGTGTGTTCAGTTATTTTGAGGTGACAGCAAATTTACACTGTTACACAAGCTGTACACTCACTACTTTACATTGTAGCAAAGTGTCATTTCTTCAGTGTTGTCACATTTAAAGGTACAATCAAATATTTACAAAAATGTGAGGTGTACTCTCTCTCTCTCTCTCTCTCTCTCTCTCTCTCTCTCTCTCTCTCTATATATATATATATATATATATATATATATACACACACACAGTGCCAGTTAAAAGTTTGTGAATCCTTTAGAATTTAGCATAAAGATTTTGAAGATCTGCACAAATCATTAATATTATCTAATACATCATCAAATTTTCAAATAAATCCTAGAAGCAGAGGCAAAAAAAGTGGCACAAAAAAAATAGCAGTGGCAAATTATGTGAACCTCTAGAATTAGCTGTTCACTTAAAGGTGAAATTAGGTGTTTTCAATCAATGCAGTGATGATCAGGTGTGAATGAGCACCATCTATTATTTCAAGAACAAGGATCTATGAAAGTCTCATCTTCACAACATGTTTGTGGAGGTGTATCATGGCAAGGAGATTTCTGAGGACCTCAGAAAAAGAGTTGTTGTTGCTCATCAGGCTGGAAATGTTTACAAAACCATCGCTAAAGACGTTGGACTCCACCAATCCACAGTCAGATCAATTGTGTACAAATGGAGGAAATTTAAGACCATTGTTACCTCCCCCAGTAGTGGTCAACCAACAAAGATCACACCAAGAGAAAGACGTGTAATAGTCCACAAGGTCACAAAGGAGCCAGGGTAACTTCTAAGCAACTAAACGCCTCTCTCAAATTGGCTAATGTTAAAGCTCATGAGTCCACCATCAGGAGAGCACTGAACAACTATGGTGTGCATGGCAGGATTGCAAGAAGAAAGCCACTGCTCTCTAAAAAGTACATTGCTGCCCCTCTGCAGTTTGCTAAAGATCATGTGGACAAGCCAGAAGGCTACTGCAAAAAATATTCTATGGTTTGATGAGATCAAAATAAAAAAAAATAAATCAGAAGGGTTATATTTGGAGAAAAGAAAACACTGCTTTCCAGCACAAGAACCTTATCCCATCTGTGAAACACCATGGCAGTATCATGGTTTGGGCCTGTTTTGCTGCATCTGGACCAGGACGGTTTGCCATCATTGATGGAAAATTTAATTCTGAATTATACCAGTGAATTCTAAAGGAAGATATCAGGACATCTGTCCATGAACTGAACCTTAAGAGAAAGTGGATCATGCAGCAAGTCAATGACCCTAAACACACAAGTCATTCTACAAAGAATGGTTAAAGAAGAATGAAGTTAATGTTTTGGAATGGCCAAGTCAAAGTCCTGACCTTAATCCAAGAGAAATGTTGTGAAAGCTACTGAAGCAAGCAGTTCATGTGAGGAAACCCACCAAGATCCCAGAGTTGAAGCTGTTCTGTACTGAGTAATGGGTTAAATGGGTTATTCCTCCAAGCTGATGTGCAGGACTGATCAACAGTTACCAGAAACATTTAGTTGCAGTTATTGCTGCACAAGGGGTCACACCAGATACTGAAATCAAAGGTTCACATACTTTTGCCACTCACAGATATGTAATATTGGATCATTTTCCTCAATAAATAAATAACCAGGTATAATATATTTTTTTTCTCATTTGTTTAATTGAGTTCTCTTTATCTAAAATTTGGTTATGTTTTAGGTAATATTTTTGCATATATATACTAACAGAATTATATAGATATAGAGATGACACACAGACATAGGCGACTGGACAGTCGGATAGAAACAGATAGTGTGAAACAGAGAGACAGCAAAAAAAGAAATATAGAAATAGAGGTGAGTTCTGTGATTTGGACAGCAGCAGTAAATAGGGCAAATCATAAATTTCTATTGTGGCTTCATAACAGCTCATAGATTCAGCGGCCAGATGTTCACTTTGAAGCCCTGACCTCTAGGATTAACACACACACACACACACACACACAGACACACACACACACACACACACACACACACACACACACACACACACACAAGACCAAGAGCATTAAACCTGTGGTCTGTCTTACAGCTGTAACTACTGTCAGGGCTGTTGTTTTAGAAAATTAATCAGGGCCTACTGACCAATCAGAATCGAGTATTCACCAGCACTGTGGTATAAAACCATATATCCTTTCTCCCTTTCAGTACGTTAAAACACATAGATTTTCTTGGAAGTCTGTCAATAAAACCATCTCCATTTGTATGAAACATCACTAGCGTCCACTGCCATTCACATTCATTTCCCATAAAGTGCTTTTTTTCAGTGAGACTCAAAAAACACAACAGTCTGAGGGAGGAGGGATGATTAGCGCATAAAAGGCAGGCGAGGCTTGACGTGCTGATAATGCAAGCATACACATTCACACACTTACACACTCACCAGCTCCATGGCTTCCCTCAAAGCTGGCAGCACAGAGAGAGAGCCAGGCTGGATATCTGATTGACTGTGATTTATTTCGGAGGGGAATTTCGCTTTGATGGAGCTGATTATAGCTGTGAGAAAAGCGAGCTCTGATAAGAGCCTTCACACACTAAGTGATTTTACTTAAGGAACTTTGGCAGTTGTGAAAAAAAGTTTTTAAAAAATAAAGAACTAAATGTACTCCAGAACTGTACTGATTTTCTCACTGGTGTTTTCCTAAGTTAAGTCTTTACACCTTTAGTAACTTTATATGTTTTTTTTAAAGTGCCTAGCAACAAAACTAGAAGATTTTTGAACAGACATTAGCTATGGTCCAATGAACAATCACTGACTGTTCAGGACAACAATCACTAATTACCATTGTTCCCACTGATCATTCAGTGATCACCATTGTTCCCTATGACCAGTCACAGATTACTGTTTTTCATGACAACAAATCACTAATCACTATTGATGCCAAAGACCAAGCACTGATCATCATTTTCACAGCAACCAATCAATAATTACCATTGTTCTCAATGTCCAGTCACTGATCATCATTGTTCCCAATAACCAATCATGGATCACCTTTGTTCTGAACCACAAATCACTTATAACCATTGTTCCCAACAACCAATCACTGATCACCATGGTTCATGACGGCAAATCACTGATCACAATTGTTCCCAGCAACCAATCACTGATCACCATGGTTCATGACTGCAAATCACTGATCACCATTGTTCCCAAGGACCAATCACTGCTTATCATTATTCTCACTGACCAATCATTGATCACAATTTCTCCCAATTAACATTCATTGATCTGCATTGTTCCCAGTGACTGATCACTAGTTACCCTTGTTTCAAATCCAATCACTGATCACCATTGTTCCCAATGAACACTAAGCACTAATTTCCCCAACGTCCAATCACTGTTTATCATAGTTCCCAACACCCAGTCACTGATCTCCACTGTTCCCAAAAAACAAGAACTGATTGTCACTGTTCCCAACAATGAATCATTCATCACCATTGTTCCAAACCAAAAAACTCTGATCACCATTGTTCCCAATGACTGATCATAATTGTTCTCAAAATCTCCCTTCTTCATGTAACACATTTTATATTCAAATGATCATGATGATCTAATGAATATGCAACTCAGTCTCTGACATCTCTGACTTACTTGAACATAACTGCTTTCCCCAGAAAAGAGTTGGCAACACTGGTCCCAAAGCAACCCTCTCTGCAAGCTTACGAACACAGATATATAAAGCTAGCTGTGTTGTGTGTGTGTGTGTGTGTGTGTGTGTGTGTGTGTGTGTGTGTGTGTGTATGTGTGTGTGTGTGTGTGTGTGTGCAGGGCCGGCTGCATTATTACTCTTTAATGCTACTGTCCCATATGTCTGTGCACAAATCGACTGAGCACAGATCACATTCCAGACCGAGTCTCGCACAGCCAAAAAGCACAGAGAGTCACGAATCTCACACACGAGCCCAGATACACTGTCAACACTGCAATCTGTGCTACACTGAGCTCTATACATGCAGCAAAACCTTAAAGCACGCCTCATTCACATATATACACAAATTTAGCCACCAATCTTAGCAAAACAGTATTTTGATATCTACGATGTGTTAATATGAACTGATTTTTTTGTTGTTGTTGTAAAATTAAAAAAGGGTATAAAGTGGAAAATAAAGTATATTCAATTTTTTTATCCACCAAATAGAAACCATGAGGGGTGCAAACTTTTTGCATTTTGTGGTAGACAAGCAGACAGACAGACAGACAGATAGAGTGCAAATAGAGTGCAAATGCTCATTTTGCAGATAAGTTGGAAAATAGAGGTACATTTTCTTTTTTCCACAATAGAGAACCCATGGGGATGCAAACTTTTGCACTCTGGTGTAGACAGACAGACAGACCGACAGATACATAGATAGATAGATAGATAGATAGATAGATAGATAGATGTTTGTATACCCTACAAACTAAATGGTATACACAAACACGGGTACATTTTTTCCACCATACAGATATAAGTGGGTGCAAACTTTTACATTAAGCTGTACATGATAGACAAACAGATAGATAGATAGATAGATAGATAGATAGATAGAGTACTAATTTTGTATATCCTACAAATTAAATAAAGTTAAATAAATTTGTACACTGCAAATGTCTGTGCATCTGTTTCTTGATGTGTGTGTATGTTTGCTTGTGTAGATTTGGGTACTGAGTTTGTGTATGTGTCCAGAAATGTATGCGTATTTAAATGTGCATGTGTTTGATTTACTATTTATATTTATTTATATTATTTTTAAAAAGAACAATTCATAGAAATTAATTAACTATTGGCCAATTTTCTGCCAATCAAACTAGTGTGAGAATATGTTAATAACCTTCAAGTCTATTATACCAGAATTAGAAAGAAAGAAAAGAGAGACTTAAAAAAACTCCACGTGAAGGGTTAATTGAGGTACATGTCGATTTTGGCAGGCATCTCAAAGGCATATTTCGGGATTCTTTTCCACTTGTCGGAGGCCGTCTCTGTGTGGAACGCGCCAGGCGAGAGCCATATGCCGGGGTCAGCGTCGCCTGCACTGAAGATACACTGCAGTCGCCCGCGCTCCCAGTCGCTCTGAAGCACGCAGCTCGCCGCGCCTGTAATGAATGCAGGACCAACAGGCGCTCCACCAGTTCTCATCTGTGCCAAACACCCAGCAATTACGCTCTAAAACCGCACAGCACGCATTCATTTAGTGAGAGAAAGACTAGGCGGTGGCTGGTGCCATATTAAGGTGATTGCTTTAACGCTCACACAAAAGGGAACTAGAGACTCAGATATTATCTTCTGTGACATATTCAAATTCAACGGATTAACTGTTTTGGAAAGATCATTAGGCCCCAAAAGTTATTAAGATTACACTCACAATTGTGATGTTCCCTGTGTATGAGGACTAGCTGTGAATAATTAATGCCTTTTCCTCTACTGGTATTTACATTTGAAGTATGATTGTGGGTTTGAAATTGAGTCAGATGTCCAGTTCCCAAGAAAGGAGGATATGAACTTCTTGGGATGAATGTGATGTACTGTAGAAGGTAAAAAGCTCTGAGAGAGAGACAGAGAGAGACACAGAGATAGAGAGAGACAGAGAGAGAGGTTGTAGTAGTAATAGTAACAGATAGGGAGGTGGGCGGAATGAGAGAACAAAAGGGTTGAGGTGTCATGGATTTGGAGAGAGAAAAAGTGAGAACGAGAGCGTGAATGTCTGTGTGTGTGTGTGTGTGTGTGTGAGAGAGCGAGAGAGAGAGAGCGAGAGAGAGAGAGAGACAGACATAGGCAGCAATGGAGAAGTATGTAAGAGTGAACTAGAGCTTTTCTAACTGTAGGGTGCAGCAGTAGGCTGTGTAAGACACCTCTGCCGTGAAAAAACAGAAGCATTCTCCATCTCTCCGCCGGATTCTCCTGTCACGTCTCAGAAAACTGCCCTAAAAATTATCATTTGACACCCAGCCGTGTTTAACATGCACTAAAATACAGTAAGGATTATTTCATTGTTATTATTTGATTGGTATTTTGGGTCTTTTAGGGTATATATATATATATATATATATATATATATATACATATATATATATATATATATATATATATATATATATATATATATATATATATATATGTGTGTGTGTGTGTGTGTGTGTGTGTGTGTGTGTTAACATGAACTGATATTTATAATAGTGTTTATTTGAAAAGAAATTAATTCAATGTGCAAGAAGACATTTTTAATTGTTAAATACAGTTTAAAGAGGAAATTTCTGTCCTTTTTTTTTTTTTTTTTTTTTACTCATAATTACATCAAATTTTAAAGCCAAAATGTATTTTCCAAACAAAATCAACCTATTAATCATGAAAGGGAAAATAAAACAAATCTATTATCACCTTATAGGACAGAGAGTGAATTTTATGGTTAATGGTTAATTTATGGTTAATTTTATTCAAGGTGTTTTGAGACATATGTTTGCATATAGTGTAGTATTTTTACATATTTACCTGATATGTATTTTTTCCCTTTGTGTCCTGAGATCTCATTATTAATCAATCAATCAATTTATTTCTTTGTTCATTTAATAATGTATTTACTGACAGTAGTATTCATGTATATATTTTATTTTATTATATTTTCAGCTAAAAATGTGATTTAAAATATTCAAATCACTACATTATTATCAAAATTATATATATATATATATATATATATATATATATATATATATATATATATATATATATAAAACCCAAGACATAAGACATTTACTAATAGCACCCCATTTAGCATAACATAACATTGATGTTCTTATTTAATGCTTTCACACGGGCCACCTGTGTATTTGTTTTTCTATGTTCTATCTATTTTTTCTCCCTAAAACATGTTGGCCTCTTGCCATTATGAAATGTTTTCTCCTCTGATCCGATCTCTCCCAGATGTAGCCTATTAGCCTGCTGTCATTCGCGATCAGCGGACGAGCGTGCGGCGATTAGCCCCTCCCAGCGGCGCGCTTATTGAACCTGGCGTTAACAGCACAACTCCGGCTTTCCTTCTGTTTCTGAATGGAAAGGAGTGCCGATCTGGATTGTCTCGAGGGACGGCTAGACGAAGTGAACACAGTAGCTCGAGTCCGCGCAGCCCCTAATCTCCCTCCCCCATCGCCAAACCTCATCTCATGAACAATTCATAGGGATTATTATAAAACGGTGAATATCTTATAAATGAGGTCAGGGAACAGAACTCATGTTCCTGAACACCCTTCTTGACACCAGCCTCATCAGGTATAGCATTTCATAAGAGTGTCTATGTAAGAGCAGGGCCTCAGTGAGGATTTAAGACCTTGTGGTGGCTGCCAGTGGTTATGACTATGTGCTGGTATCCAGAAGGTTGTGAGTTTAAATCCTATGATTAAAAGTGGCTTTTACTGAACATGCCAGCCAACTGAACAAATGAACAAGGAAGAGATGTACAATCATAGCTCTGATATATGCAGTATATTCCACAAATTTATTATCATACAGGCATATAGATGTCTTGCAAGAGAAAAACATGCAGATCCTAAACCATATCTGAAAAGATTGGATAAGATTGAAGAAAATCATATACTGTAAGTAAGCAAGGGGTGTGCTGTTACAGGAAAATAATCACAGTGTCATACGATCATTATACCAAAGTTATTTTCCTATTACAGCAAGTGTCTTAGTCCTCTCACACTGTTTCCAATTATATAATAATTGTTTATCCTTATATAGTTACATTGAATGTTATAGGGCATCCATGAAACATGTTAGTTCCTGTTATACACTTGTTATAGAGGCTATCAATAGCTATTCCATCACCAGCCTCTCGTTTTTCTTTTACTCAATGATAATAAGATAATAGAAAACACAACTTGTCATGTTACAAAGAAACTGTTATAAATACTGACACTGGCGACTACTTCCATAAATGTTAAACAAAAGTTTCTAAACAGAAAATGTCAGCACGTCATCAATGATTAAATTATTATTTTTCTTTGTTAAATAACAACAAACCATTTATTAGTAGGTTTAGATCATGTGGAGCGTCCGCCATGCGAGTGAAATACGTACTATAATATAATATAACCTGTGATTTGCACTATGGTAGAAATTCAGGAAAACAAGGATGACATGGTTGTCTATGGGTGAAATCATTCGTAAGAAAACATATAAACACTGACCTAAACCCTAATTCACAGTTTTTTTTCCTACAGTTTTCGAAAGTTGTTGATGATGCCATCATTTAGTTGAAAAATCTGCTTCAATCATGCGTTATTAAATCTAAGAAAGTCCTCATGAGATCAGTTCAGCACAAATATATACACATTATCAACGAGTAGAAAGTCACGTTTCACATCTTTCCACATCATATTCACATAGAGCTGTGTGTGAGTGACACAAATGGCCATGCATAAGTACTTATCATTGATAGTAATAGAATACTAAAGTTTTTTACCTTCAATTAGAGGAACATAATCACAGTAGAACATCGTGGATCAACTGGATCATAAATATACACTATATTTTTCCTGACATTTTACAAATTATGTTTGTTAAATATTACTATAAACACAATAGTCTCTGTCTCTTAGTTCAGGAATTTATTTTGGCATATGTAGTATATATTTTCTTTATTACTGCCGATTTTAAAAGAAAACATGTACAGCACCTTTAATTTTACTACCAGATGTTTATACTTTGTTTTATTTTTTTTCATTTATTTATATATATTATTTCAATATGCTGCAAATCTGTCTCACAACAAGTGACCTCAGATATTTACCTGACTCAAACGCATGTTGCCAGTCCTCTGTTTGGGTTCAGACAAATCCAATAATTGCTTTGTTGGAATGAAACCCAAAAACAAGAGGCAATATTTGAGCTCAAATATTCCTCCAATTATCTTATTTCCTTTTTAAACATGCACCAAAGTTGGGGAATTTTTACAACAACAAAAAAAGACAGTTTAAAAAGGTAGAGCAAAGAAAAAAAAAAAAAAGGAAATATTTGATTGGACAAAAAAAAAAAAAATCAACCTGACTCTTTTAGACTAATTTGAACTGCATAATAAAATATACATAACGCAACGTCCTATTAGCAACACAATGTTGGATTAAGCCTGTTTATTTGTTATTATGATTTGCAGTGTTTAATTTAAAAGCAAATGAAAACTATAAAAAGTTTATCCATTCCTGCAGTTTTCTGAGCAAAACTTCTTCTTTTTTTTTTAATTAAACCAAACAACAGGGTTTCAACGATGGCTTAGGATTAATATATTCTGTGCTCTAGTTTTGTGATTTTTATTTTTTTTTTTTTTAATGTGGCATTTTTAATGTACAAACAACCTTGTATCCCACTGCATATTTTTGCGTGATTTGGCACTCTTCTGTTCTGAACTCTGGCCAAATCTTTCAGTGTCTCTGGACATGAAATCAGTGTTTGTTCATACTGTATTTAAGTCACACAAACTATTAGCTTGTGATTACTTATTGAGCATTAGGTTAACTCAAGTGGAGTTGATAAAGATGGTCTGGAATGTTCTGTAGTACACACCCATCTTATCAGCGATGTGTGGCACTAACAATGTTTTGAGAAAACTACAAAGGTGACCGGCATGCTTTGGTGTTACATGGAGGATGGAGGGTTTATGGCTTCATGCCTTCACTCTCTTGCTCTTATTCCAATAAGTGGGAACGCTACAACTATTGTTTATATAGTCATGGGAATTTATTCTTAGGAATGACTAGAGCAAACAAACTCTCGTCGGTACATTGGTGACTCATCTGTTGTAATTTGGTGAAAGATATTTAAAACAGGGCAGCTGAGTTTTTAAACAAAATACATTCAGGCAAAAAAAGAGAAATAATTGTAATTTTACATTGTTTTAAACAGCCAGTATTTCCCATCAACCAGGGAAGGTGAAGGCTTACGTGTATTTCCCCCGAGACACGTAAAACCAAGCAACCACATGTTTTCAAACTGCTGCATCACAATGCAGCTTAACACATTCAGAGGAGAGTGCTCTCCACCCACTTCTGCATACATGAACTCTCAGACATCCATGACTGGATAGTGTTGCTGTGATTGACATGGAAGAAAGTGTTATGTCATCACTGGAATTCGAATTTGTGATCTCTGGACTATAATGTTTATATTGTAGCATTTATATTTATGGCATTTGGCAGACACCCTTATCAAAAGCGACTTGCATTTATCTCATTTTATACAACTGAGCAGTAATGGGTTCAGGGCCTTGCTCAAGGGCCCAGTGGTGGCAGCCTGGTGGTGCTGGGATTTTAACTCGAAGCCTTCCTGGATCAGAAGTCCAATGTCTTATCCAGTGAGCTACCACCACCCAATTGGTCTTGGTGGAGACCAATTGTCCCAACAGTGATAAGAATATCTGACTCTTTGACTATAAGGAAAACTGCTTTTGTTTGTTTGTTTTTAAGTATATCTATAATTTAAATTACTAAAAGAGACAAAAGAAACCAAAAGTTTTCTTTAGGTTTCTGAAGTCATAACGAAGTCATTATGTCAATGAAAGGTCTTCACAGACGTGTGCGTGTATGTGTTCATATGCTCAGAAGACATAAAAGAGATTAGAAGTAGTAACAAAGTTATATTTGTTCTATATCTTTAGTATTATATATTGTAAATAATTAATAAAATATCATGCAAACTTTGTTGAAACTGATATTATTTTGTTTATTATTAATGTGTTATACACTATTTTGCTTTTTTGCATTTATTTACAAAAACAGTATTTCTGAAACGTATTGTTGCGCCATTAAAAATTTCACTGAAGCCCACTCTCTAATAAATAAATAAATAAATAAATAAAAGTAAAGTACACAATGATGTTTTTCTTTCACGTTTACTGACGGATTTATATCTTCAGTCCTCTGAGGTGAGAACCGATGATTACTCACCATTATGATATGATATATTGTGAATATGCTATTAATTTCACCTTGGTTTAACCTTTTATATTTCAAGGAATTATGGATAGATTTACTTTTGCTTATCTATTTCACATTGTTTTATGAATTTACTGTATAATAAGCTATAGTGTATTTCTGTATTACTATAGAAAGAAGACCCGGACTATTTGTGTACAGTATGCTACAGGCAGCTGAGGCTACAAAGTTACAGCGATGGGAGGGAAACTGATAATAATAACACATCAGGATTCAGGCACGAAACAGCAGATGACTTGTCCAGTGCAGCTAAACTAAGTGGAGCCTCTTGAGCTAAATAGGTTTTGCTGTACACATAATGAGAAACAATCGACGATGCTGTAGCTTGAAATGCGGCACAAATAAAGAACCACCCAGCTAAGAAAATGCTGGTAATGAACAGGGATTGCTGTGTCTTATCAAACAATCTGGAGGGAGACATCATTTTATTGTTGGGTAGTCGAGTTTGAGGTTTAGAAACATGCAAAAAGGAATGAATGCAAATATGTGGGGAATAAAACAAGATGAGACATGATGTTAAAGGAAAATTATCAACAATAATGTGGTGTGATGCAGCCTTAGACAAAACAGTCACTATTACCACCAAACATTGATTATTTTCCAAAAGCAGCATGGTCCTAAAGTGCTTCTACCATAGCAATATGCTGATGACTACAATTTTCTATTAATTGAAGAATGACACATCATATTTATAGTTATGTTTAATGTTGTGGAACATCAGCAAACAAGTTATCACTTACAGTACGTTATAGTAGCTATAAACAGTTGTTCCCTCACCAATCTCTACTATGACATAAATTCAGCTTGTCATGCTTCCAAGAAACTACAACAAGACTGGAGACTCCTTCCATAAATATTAAATAAATGTCTCCTTCCAGCAAACTTCACCAAATCAACGTTTGTTTGTTAAATAACAACACATTAAAAGAAAAAAAAAAAAACTATCTTATAATAGCTTTATATTCAGTGGAGCTGTTACTATATAAACAAAATGTATAACATAAAGTGTAATGGAACTCCACGTTGCGTTAGCTGAACGCTGTGGGAAGCACCCTCGCACGTGACCGGTATCTGAAGCTTGTGTAACATCATGCCTGCCGTGATCAGGTGACGTGGCAATTAAGCGCATCTCGTTATATATAACTGATACATGTGAACCGCGCCGTCAACCTTATTATCTTCATCAAGACTGTATGTCGTATGAAAAAGGTCGTTTGTATAATGCTCGCAAAAAGACTCTTCATTTCCTCCCTATCTTTTCCAAAAAAAAAAAAAAAGGAAAAATTTCTTTTCTTTTCTGTCCCTTTAAAAAAATAATAATAAAAAGGGAGAAAAGTATGAGTGAGAGAATTCAGGAAGTGTGTTACACCTTGCTCCCATTTAATCAAGGGGATGACTGCACACTTTCAGTGTGAAGTGACTAAGGTGGAGCATGCCACAGCAGCCCTTGAGAGGTCTGACTGTGCGCATTGTGAACACCTCACAATTAGGCAGCTCCGCTCATGACTCACTCTCTTCTTGGTCGAAGCGAGTTGGGTTTCAGAGCCTCGCGGATCTGGGCCGGCCACTGCTGAGGCAGCCAGCTGTCTCAAGTCCGGCAGATCTTGTATGGATCTGGAAGAGGAGCCGGAGACGAGCGCTGCTCTATCAATTGCTGTGTCTTCCGGGTCCGGCTCTCCGCCGGATTTAGGAGCTTGGATCGCGAATCCTCCTTCCAATATGGAAAGCGAAAAAACAAAACAAAAAAAAATCCTAAACACACACACACAAACAAAAAATAATTATAATAATAATTCCTCTCTAACTCCGAGGAGCCAGGAGGGTGTGCTAAAAACTGAGAGGAGCATATAAAGAGCTGCTTGAAGTGATTACTAAGGCTGGATGAGCTTTTTTCTCCCCAGTGAAAATAAATCCCTCACCCTGCAGAAAACTCCCCTTTTTTTTCCAGAAGTGCATGACAAAATATCACGCTTCTGGGGAAAACCATCCATGAGCCGTATTTAGAACCCTGTGATGTCGGATTATTTGGCCATTGTGAGGAATGAACGGCATGGCTATTTAGCCATGCTGAAGGTGGAGGAGACCACCGCGGCATTGGTGGGCAAGGCCTATGCAGTAGTGGGTCTTGCTTGTGGGTCACTGTAGACAATGGCAGTGTTGCAGGCCTACCAAGCAGACCTGCTGAGTGAGCTCGACAAACGGCGGCATTCAGCCAGTTCCTTCCCTGTTGTTTCAAGCCAGGGCTAATGCGAGGGAGGCACAGAAGGTGAGTACGGCAGCCTGCCTCCCTCCGAAGACAGCCAGGGGAACTGGACGGCCACAGTCATGGCCTGCTACTAGGCCTGATCTGAGAATGCTCGTAAAAGGCCAAGCAGACAAAGGAGGAGCAGTCCTGAAGGGTCATGGAGAAACATATCAGGGGACATGAGGTTGTTAGGGCGGTTAGCCCCCAGTACTACTGAAGGACCTCCCCTAACCAAGGCTGTCCCAAGTTTTTGGTCAGCGAGCTGTCACAGGGCAACAAAAATCTGATGCTTTTCCTCCAATAGAATGTGGAAAAGTAAACGTCACTAAAAGACTGTCTGGCAGCGTGGAAACTACTGCCAAACATGTCTCCATGTTTTCTGTCTACCATAGAAAAGGGGTTACCGGGTCCAGTTCAGAGCTCAACCCCCCCGGGTTCAGAGGTGTGCTCACCACAGTAATCAGCACAGAGCAGAGCCCGATGTTAGCACAGGAAGTAATATCCCTCTTGGACAGAGGGTCCATAGAACATGTACCCCATTCCCTGAGGGAGAGAGGTTTTTACAGCCGTTATTTCCTGGTCCACAAAAAAAGAGAGGAGTATGCGGCCAATTTTAGATCTGAGTCATCTGAACTATACTCTTCGGACATACAGGTTCAAGATGCTGATGCCAAAACTTATCGTTCCACAGATTCAGTTTGAGGGCTGGTTTGTGACAATAGATCTAAAAGGTGCATAGTTCCACATCGAAATATGGCCCAGTCACAGGAAGTTCCTGAGGTTTGCGTACCAATATTGGGTTCTTACATTCGGCCAGCTTTATCCCCTCACACCTTCACAAAGTGCATGGATGTCATTCTGGCTCCAGTGTGACTCCAGGGCATCCGTGTATTAAACTACCTGGACGACTGGTTAATTCTAGCATGATCCAGGGCACTAGCAGTTCAACATCGAGATGTTCTCGCCCACATGAACAGCTTGTGGCTCAGGTTGAACATCAGAAAAATATGCTTTCCCCAGTGCAGTGGACAACTTTTCTAGTGGTTATAAGGATTCAACTATGATGAGGTCATTTCTATCCTCTACATTTGTAAGGTCAATCTTATCAGCATTGAGCAAGATAAAGCTGGATCTTGGCATCCCCTCCAGTCTCTACGAGAGACTGTTGGAGCTTATGGGAGCAGCAGACAAAGTCATACCATTGGGCCTATTGCACAGGAGACCATTTCAGTGGTGGCTGAAAAGTCCTCGGACGAAACCTCTGAGAGAAATCAGTGTCACATGGCGATGCCTACGTGCTCTGACAATTTGGAAGTGTCCCCAATTTCTAGCCTTGGGTCACACTCTAGGGGTGCCTCCTTATAGACAAGTAATGACAGACACCTCCCTCATGGGCTGGGATGCGGTCTTAGACAGCCGTCCAGCTCATGGTCTCTGGAGCAGCCCTCATCTGGAGTAGCATAGAAATTGCCTAGAAATGCAGGACATATTTCTAGCACTGAAATTCTTTCTTCCTCAATTGAAAGGTCACCATGTGTTGACAGACAACACAGCGGTGGTCTCATATATCGACCACCATGGAGTATTATGTTCGCACCCCCTGTTCAGGCACGCGCAACTAATTCTTCTCTGAGACAGAGGGTAAGTTTTTGTCAGTGAGTGCAATGTACATTGTGGGCAACTGGAATGTGGGGGCAGACATCCTGTTGAGGCAGGGGCTGAGGCCCAGGGATTGGTGGCTCCATCCACAAGTGGTGTAGTCCATATGGTGGAGGTTTGGCCAAGTGTAAGTGGATGTGTTCACCTCCGAGGAGACAACACACTGCCTGATGTGGTTTGCCCTCACTCCTCCCGCACCATTAGGGCTGGACACCATAGGGCACATGTGGCCGATGTCACATTTATATGATTTTCCCCTGATCGCTCTGGTCCCACAAGATCTCGTGAGAGTTCACCAAGACTGTCTATGTCTGCTGCTAGTAGCACCTTATTGGCCAGCTTGATTATGGTACTCAGAGACTATATCCCTGCTAGACGGATCTATCTAATATCCCTTCGGAGATTCCCATCCACAGGGATCTACTGTCTCAAGCCCGAGGGCTGATTTATCACCCTCAGCCAGAACTATGGAAACTGTGGGTCTGGCCCCTGAGGGGCACTATCTCATAGATTCTGGTCTCACAACTGAGGTTGTAGAGACCATGTAGAATGCTAGAACGCCATCCATGACGAAAATGTATGCGCTCAAGTGGCAACTTTTTGTCTCATGGTGTGAGGAATGTCAGCTAGACCCAGCGAACTCCGCAATAGCTACAGTCCTGGAGTTCTTACAAGGAAGTTTCTCAGCAGTGTTGGCTCCTCCTACAATCAGGGTCTACGTGGCCACCATTTCGGCCAGCCACACACCTATTGGTGGAGCTTCTGTGGGGCAATATCCTCTAACTTCGAGGGTTTTGCGTGGTGTCAGGCGACTGACATATATCTGCAGACCACACATCTGTCAGGTGCTGCATTTGCGCCCTTAAAGTCAGTCTCTTCTGACTCTAAAGGTAGCTCTTCTGCTGGCCCTGACATTTCTCAAGTGAGTAGGAGATCTACAAGCTTTCTGTTGCCCCCTCTTGCCTTGACTTCACTTCTGAATTAGACAAGGCCTTCCTGTATCCTAGGCCGGATTATATTCCTAAAGGGCCTACATCTGCTGCCCAGCCAGTAGTGTTGCAGGCTTTCTTCCCTCCTCCGTTCTTCATACTGGAACTAGAGAAACTGCACCGACTGTGTCCAGTAAGGGCTCTCTGTACTTACGTCCACCGCTCCGGCCAGTGGCGTAAGTCAGAGTAGCTGCTGGTCGGCTTTGGCATTGACAGTAGAGGTGATGCTGTGTTGAAGCAGCACATCTCTAATCGGAGAGTGGAAGCAATCTCTATTGCTTATGAGGCTCGCGGTCTCGCTACGCCTCTGGCATGAGGGTTCATTCCACTAGAGGGATCGCCTCCTTGAAGGCTTTGTCCAAAGGGGTATCATTACAGGATGTGTGTGCTGTGGCAGATTGGTCTATGCCGCACATATACATTCAATTTTACAGCCTGGATATACATTCCAGCCCGGGCTCGAGTGTCTTGCAGTGACAATCGGGCTCAGATCTTTTTGAACAGGCCCTCAGTATGCCCTCAGTATGATGGAGTGGGTATTCTCATTCCCACAGCGTTCAGCTAACACAACGGGGAGTTCCCTTTGAAAGGGAACATCTGGGTTATGCATGTAACCCTGTTCCCTGAGAAGGGAATGAGACATTGCATAGCTCTGTCATATGGGGCATGCCTGTGAATTGCGTCTTCGCTTCAGATAATAGAGGCTGACGGTGCCGTTCACAAGTGTTGTTTATCTATCATGTGACGCGCTTAATTGCCACGTCACCTGATCACGGCAGGCCTATAAATAGGCATGATGTTACACAAGCTTCAGATACTGGTCACGCGCGAGGGCGCTTCCCACAGCATTCAGCAAACGCAACATCTCGTTCCCTTCTCAGGGAACAGAGTTACATGCGTAACCCAGATGTTTGCCTTCTAGCTGGAACTAATGTCAGAGCTGTTAAAATAGGAAACACTTTCCAATCAATCAGAATTGAGGATTCAACAATAATGTAAAATTCATTGTTCAACTGATTTTGTGGCACAAAACAAATATCATACATTTTGTATACAACACAATGACTGAAGCTTTCCTTAAGTATTTTTTTGGATAATTAATATTGTAAATAGATAAATAAAACCTAAAAATAATATTTTAAGAATTCACACTAATGACTAAAATGTTTCATAGACATGCCAAATGCGGTATTGATTTTTCTTCTGCCACCCCCACCCCCCGCCCCCTCCCATATTCGTTTGCTTCTAAATTAAACCTCCGCAGGCAGAAAGTTGTTGGGTGCTTGACCTATTATAAGATTTTACCTTATTCATAAGTGATCACATGTTTTCAGCAGCCCTATTTTCACTATTGATTCCATTTATATTTTATCTATCAAATAAGGCATTAATGTTATTTGAAGGGAAAAAGGAAGCAACCTTGAAGTTGTTTTAAATAATAAATAAATAAATAAATAAATAAATAATGTGTGAAATGCTACTCTTTCTTTCCGTTTTTTTTTTTTAATTTTATTTTTTTTGTGCTCCAGCATTTATAGAAACCTCAGTTGGTTTTCTAGTTTGAAGCCAGCCTGTGTGAGCTCTTCATAAAAGATTGGAGTATTGCAATGTGTTGGTGATACACTGGCAAAATCTAAACAGAATAGGTCGTAATATTTTTTTCAATTTGTCTGTGCCTGGGTCCTGTGCGCTTCTTCTTAACCGTCTTGCTTCACGTACCTTATTTGCCACCGCCGACCTTTTTATTCCTCCTGCTTTTGCTGCTATTTAAATAAGCATACGGTTCTAGCGCTCCTTTTAGCCTCGGGCCAACTACCCGTCAAGCTTTTATTATTACTTACTGTGAAGGTGAACTTACTCCGTTTCATATTATCATAGTAATTGAGCATTTATGTGTGTATTTCCCAGCACTCCTCTCACTCGCTGTGTCCTCCTCATAATGTTCAAACTCTTTACACCTGCCTAATATACTGTAGGATGAAGTTCAAACCAAAAACACGTTTACATTTTCTACTTCAACTTTGATTAGCACAATTTGTATTATCGAGCTTGTGTTCCTGAGTCTGTTATGTGCACTGTGCGTCTGCCTCAAAGAAGGCACACCGGTAAATAACTGCGATAGATAAGAGCGGAAATCTTCCATCAAATCGTCTTTACGACAGTTTATGGTTGCTGTCAAATGACATTTATATATGGCGTTTAGTAGGAGGCCAATGAAAATCCAGCTCGAAAATAAAGTCGGCTATAATTCACGTCAACTAGCCGTCAGCCTTACATTAATATTATGACCAAATCTGTCACACAGGCCATCTATTACACACAGATGCGGTTCAACATTGTTTGGCATGACATAAGAGAGGATATTACTCTGACGGAAGACTGATGCTGGCCTGAAGCGGCACGTCAGGTGAAAGCAAATATGACAGGAGCTATTCAGTATCTCAGAAACTGTCATTTTGAGTGTGTTTTTGAATAGAAATAATGTAACAAGATTTGTGGAAAATGAGTGTTTATATGCTATTCATATGGAAGGAATAAAACATGATATTAAATGCTGCTATTGCAAAATAACAATACATAATCTATCAGTGTGGTCCAGGTATGTATTATTCATCTTATACCAGAGCAATTTGCCAATAAGTATAAAATCTTAAATTTATTACTAAACAATATGTTCTACTATAATGACGTGTCTTTTTTTGGTTTTGGTTCTATCTCCACTCCTGTCTTCTCACTGGTCTCTTACCTGCTGTGTTCACATGTGCAGTTGATGTGCATTTAGCCCTTACTTTGCATGTCTATTTAAGCCCTGCTGTTTCTGTTTTATTGCAAAGTCTTATCATGCTTTTTTGTTACTTTAAGTCAGAGTTTGTCCAAGTGTTTTCCAAGTTTCAATGTTTTGTGATTCCTGGTTTCAATTCTTGCCTGTTCCTTGGTTTAGAAAATATGGATTATCCCAGTTTATTGCTGCCTGCCTGTTCTTTGGCTCTGCATTGGTTCTTGAAAGCTTGTGAACCCTTTAGAATGTTCTATATATCTGCATAAATATGTCCTAAAACATCTTCAGTAATAAAGGTAGACACAAATAACCCAATTAAACAAATGAGACAAAAATATTATAGTTGGTCATTTATTTATTAAGGAAAAATGATCCAATATTATACATCTGTGGGTGGCAAAAAGTATGTGAACCTCTAGGATTTGACGGTGAAATTAGAGTCAGCTGTTTTCAATTAATGGGATGACAATCATATGTGAGTGAGTGTCCGTTTTATTTAACGAACAGGGACCTATCAAAGTCTGATCTTCACAACACATGTTTGTGGAAGTGTATCATGGCATGAACAAAGGAGATTTCTGAGGACCTCTCTAAAGAGTTTGGACTCCATTGATCCACAGTCAGACAGATGGAGGAAATTCAAGACCATTGTTACCCTCACCAGGAGTGGTCAACCAACAAAGATCACTTCAAGAGCAAGACCTATAATAGTACATGAGGTCACAAAGAAACCCAGGGTAACTTTTAAACAACTAAAGGCCTCTCTCACATTGGATAATGTTAATGTTCATGAGTCCACCATCAGGAAAACACTGGTGTACATGGCAGGGTTATAAGGAGAAAACTACTGCTCTCCAAAAAGAACATTGCTGCCCCTCAGTTTTCTAAACATTATGTGGACAAGCCAAAAGGCTATTTGTAAAATGTTTTGTGGATGAATGAGACCAAAATAGAACTTTTTGGTTTAAATTATGTTTGGAGCAAGGAAAACACTGCATTCCCACATAAGAACCTTATCTGATCTGTGAAACATGCTGGTGATAGTATCATGGTTTGGGCCTGTTTTGTGGCATCTCGACCAGGACGGCTTGCCATCATTGATGGAACAATGAATTCTGAATTATACCAGCGAATTCTAAAGGCAAATCTGCAAACTGAATCTCAAGGGAAAGTGAGTGATGCAGCAAGACAACTTAGACTTAAGCACACAAATCGTTCCACCAAAAAAAGGTTAGAGAAGAAGAAGAAGTTAATGTTTCGTTCCAAAACATTAAGTCAAAGCCCTGACCTTAATCCAATATAAATGTTCTGGAAGGACCTGAAGCAAGCAGTTCATATGAGGAAACCCATCAACATCCCAGAGCTGAAGCTGTTCTGTACTGAAATTCCTCCAAGCCGATGTGCAGGACTGACCAACAGTTACCAGAAATGTTTAGTTTCTGGTCACACCAGATACTGAAAGCAAAGTTTCATAATATTTTTGCCACTCACAAATATGTAATATTGGATCATTTTCCTCAATAAATAAATGACCAAGTATAATATGTTTGTCTTCTTTGTTTTATTGGGTTCTCTTTATCTACTTTTAGGACTTTTGTGAAAATCTGATGATTTTTAGGTTATATTACAGAAATATAGAAAATTCTAAAGGTTTCATAAACTTCCAAGCACTGTATACTAAAGACTGTATATTACCATTTTAATTTGTGAATTCATCCAAACATGGAAGATGTGATTTGTAACTTGTCTCTCACTTTTGCAGTTAATAAGTGCTTGTCATTTTACCAAGAAACAGGAAACTGCAAACCCTGCCTTTCTGAAGACTTTCATGTGGTGGAAAATTTACTCACACTGGAGACTCCTTTCATAAATCTCCTTACAAAAATCTTCACCATATCTATGATTCTATGTTTTTCTTTGTTAAATAGCAGCACATTTTTATTTCTTTATTATTAGACTTTGTTTATGTGGATCCTGGGAAGTCCTTGGGAATTAGCAGTGACTATAGAAACAATATTGTATTAGAACGGGCACATTGTGATTTGCCTTGCAGCACAAGCTATTGTTACAGAAAATTAATCAACACCTTGTAACCAATCAAAATGGAGAGTTCAGCAGCTATGTGGTATAAATATTAATTAATTAAATATTTAAATATGAGATTTTGGCAGCGAGTTCTACACACCAGTGACTTTCCCCCTGTTCTCATGTTCTGTTTTCTGTTGGTGTCCATTAACTTCTTGTATTTTTCTCCTTCTTCCCCACTTGTTTAAGGAACAATATCCCTCGCAGCAGCATGCCCTGATGCATATTTAATAAACCCTAGTATATTCATATTACTGTGGGAGGTGAAGCAGCCCTTCTCCGCTCTCCGTGGTTTCAGCGTCTATCAAATGGGAGCTGATTCGCTATGCCAAGGTGCCTTGCTCGCAGTAATTTATTTGCTCTGCCCTCTTGCTCTAATGTTACAAATGAGAAATGGCGAAATCTCTGCCGTAGCAAATCTCCCGACCGGACCCCTGTCGCTGTCACAGTGCCGCAGAGGAATAAGCCGCCCCTTTAAAACGTGTGTTGATTTTCCATACTCCAATATTGACTAAGCGCCGCCGTTTGATGTATGCCTTACTAGACCATGCAAACTCACCGGCAGGGCTTAACTTGTTAGTTCTGCCTCTGCCGACTGTGCGGGAATGGCCGCCATGCCCTTGGATATTACAATTGACTGTTCGGATTGACCCGCTACAAATTTACTCTTTTTCTCTCCGGGTCTCGCTCACTTTATGTCAACAGATTCAGAGAGTTAAACAAAGCTCCGAAGCTATGGTAACTAAAACGTGTTGGGTTTTGTTTGTTCTCGTCGAGCTGAAGTTTATGGGAAAATGCCGTAAAGAAGCTCCAGATTCTGTGATTAATCGTTATATGTTATTATACGAGGTAAACAATGGAGCTTGGGAATTCAGAGCCTCGGCCCTAAATAGGAGAGCGGGAAACAGGGGTTTTGTGAACAGGAAATTGTTTATACAGGAATGTTAAGTGATACCTCTATGCAACTGAGATGGAAGTCATCATCTCTCTCTCTCTCTCTCTCTCTCTCTTTTTCTCTTGCTGTGGTAGATCTTGCTGTGGTAGGATTTGAACAGTAGATCAGATTATGGGACGTCTGTTAACCCTTACTCTATGTTCTGTTTGTCCAGTGATTTGTGTGCCACTGATAGTATATTTGCAAATATGTAGGTAAAGCCACATTTTTATATAAATAATTTTTAAACATCAGTTTAAACATCAGTGTTTTTGCCTTGCCAAATCCTTTATAACTACACTTTACCTTTAAATGTAATCATTCAAATACTTAAAAAATCTTATTATTTTGTGTGAATCCATTTAATCTCATGCTTAAAACATGCTTTTCCATGTATAATCCATTATAGCTTATGCAAAGTGTGAAATATGTGGGATTTTTTCAGCAGGATTTCATGCATCACCCAAATTTCAAGATCACGGGAAGAAGAAAATTATGTATTGTCTTGTGTTTTTTTTTTCTTTATTTTTAATGATACTGTGATATTAACTGGTGCGGTGACTCTGAAAGTACAACCTTTTAAAACAAATTATATTTTGAAAGCAAATTATTAATATGAAAAAAAATATATCAAATGGTAAATCCAATACAATGTCCTCATGCCATTAATATGGATGTTAGTTAACCACATTTTGCTAATTTAATGCCAATTTAATCATTTCTATACACACATGATAATGTGACGCATTGGGGCGTAACCATATTGCTATGAAATACAATAAAAAAGAGATGGCAACCATCACACTACTAATTGTCCTCGGATAAACTTTTAGCACCATAAACCACCAGTGAGTGATTGATATTCCCTAGAGGGCGAAAGGGTAGTGTGCGTTTCCATAGGCTCACACCTATATCTGGGGCGAGGCCTATGGCTGGAGGCGGCGAGGAAATCTATAAGCACATGCTGACCTGGAATCAGAAATGGGGCGCCGACAGTTTCGAGGTCGCTACTGAAATGAAGTCTTTAGTCTTGACATGTCTGTGGATTGCTCACCTTTCTGTGTTATGTGGTGCATCTGAGGCTTCACTGATGACATTAATGTCACTGAGGACACCAATAATAGATTATTACAAAAATATGTAGTTTCCACAATCAATATACTTATAATTAATATAATAAAAATAAATTCCATATATTATGGTGTATTATGATAGAAATAGATGAAAAAATGATGTAGACTTTTAGCAAAAAAAAAAAAAAAAAAAAAAGGTTCTTTCAGGATTCTTTAGATGGTAAATTATCCTTAAGATCTTTTCCGAAAGTGAAACGTGTACATTGAGGCTTTAAGAATTCTCTCACAGGGACAACCTGCAAAACCTTAAGAGTTCTAGATTTAACCTTTTCAAACAAGCTTTCATGTATGACCTACTACACCAAAGGATTCCTCAAAGGTTATCTGAGTGGTTAATAGTCTAACATTCAAAAGTAAGGTTCTTTGGATATTAAAAGGTCTGAAAGGGATAGCCACTTACTGAAGCTGGAACAGTTCTCCCAGTGGGACAAACCAAAAAAACCCTTTCATGTTCTAGTTTTAAAATTTTCATAAGACTGTAAGAACAACCCACCCTTAAGAAAAAAAAAAATCCTCATTAGGTTCTTTGGATAGTTGATAGTTCTATACTCTTAGAATAAAAGGTCCCTCAAGGGTTCTTTGGATGGTTAATGGTTCTAGTCTCAAAGAAATTTTCTGAAAGGGAAATCTCCTGTTGTACCTAGAACCTTTAAGAGGTATTCCTAGAAGGACAGAGTTATCTTTTAGTATTCTATTATTGTAGAATTCTAAATAACTTTTCTGAAGATCTTTTCTGAAAGGGAGACCTGCTCTTGTACATAGAGCCTAAAAGTGTTACTCATAGAGGAATCAAGCAATCCTAGATTTAACTTTTTCCTAAGGGGACATGACCTGCTACAGAATACAAAAGTATTGCTCTATGGTTCTTTGCATGGTTGATATATATATATATATATATATATATATATATATATATATATATATATATATATATATATATATATATATATATATATATATAAATATATGTGTGTGTGTGTGTGTGTGTGTGTGTGTGTGTGTGAGTATGTATATATATATATATATATATATATATATATATATATATATATATATATATATATGTGAGTGTGTGTGTGTGTATATATATATATATATATATATATATATATATATATATATATATATATAATTGGTCCCTCAAAAGTGCCTTTAATTGTTAACGGTTCTAGCATTCAAAAGTATTTTAGTTCAGATTTTATTTTCTGAAAGGGAAACCAACTGTTTTGCATTAATCTTTAAGGGTTCTCCCAGAGGGACACACAAACAAGCAACAACAACAACAAGATTTAAGCTAGATTTAAGCTATTTCATAAAATTATATGACCTAATACACCCTTAGAAAATAGAATCGCTCAAAGGTTATTTAGATGGTTAAAGGTGTTACATTCTTAGAAGATAGGGTTCCTCAAGTGTTCTTCAGATAGATGATAGTTCTATAATCTTAGAATAATTGTTCCCTCAAAGGTTCTTTGGATGGTTAATGGTTCTATCTTTCTAAATGGGATCTACTTTAAGATCGTCTCTGAAAGGGAAAGCCACTGTTGCTCATCAAAATTTAATGGTTCTGGCAGATGACCTTTTCTAAAAGAAAACACCTCTTTAGTAGGGTTTTGCTGTACATAGAACCTTTAAGACTTACCCCCAAGTCTTATATTTAACCATTTTATAAGAGTGCAAGACTTAGTAGGTACAGCCTTAGAAATATGATCGCTCAAAGGGTGGTTAAGGGTTCTAAACTTCTAAATGGGTTCTACCTAGGCCTTTTTTTCTAAAAGAAAACATCTCTGTTGTTGGTTCTTCTGAACACCGAACCTTTTGGAATTATCCCTAGAGGGACCAAAATCCTTTCAAATTCTAGATTTAACACTTAAAAAAATTATTCATCAAGGGACCTTTTCTAAACTGCTCTGTTGTAGGGTTCTACTACGTATGATCAAGTACACCCTAAGAAATAAATAAAATCCTCAAAGTTGACTTGAATATTTTATAATTTAACGCTTAAAAAAATAGGGCTCTTCAAGAGGTTTTTAGATAATTGACAGTTCTACACTCTTAGAATAAATGGTACCTCACGAGTTCTTCGAATGGGTAATGGTTCTTGGTTTCTAAAGGGGTTCTACGTGTGATCTTTTCTAAAATAATTGGGGGCTGAATGAAGTGCAGCCAACCAACCAACCACCCATCTAACAACCCAACCAACCTCTCACCCAACCACCCAACCAATGTTTTAGTTTTACCTATTAGATCTTTTGGAAAAGGATTCCTCACAGATTCTCTGCATAGTTAATGGATCTAGGTTTCTAGAGGGGTTATAGTTTGAACTAGAATTTTCTCCCCATACTGACAAACCTTTTAGGATTCTAGATGGCACATTTTTTTATGTGGTGCATGAGGGCCTTTTTGTACTGTAGTGGATGAGTTTTGAATGGTTTGGGTTTGGGGTGAGGTTCACTTTTGTGGCTTTTTATTATGACTTCATTCCCTTAAAATCAAATAAAATCTTTATATCTCTGTCTATAAATCTACATTGTAACATTTTTGGTTTATTATTTTTTCAGGGTGGGTAGTTCTAAACCTCTCTTTTTTTTCAGATCCCCCTCCCCGTTTCAACCTTCACCAGATGCTTTTCTTATTTTTCGCTCTTCTGTTGACATTTTTTTGTTTGACAGGATTCTGTCCCAGGTTCCGATGTGTGTTTAAATTAGAGTCGAGGTTGTTGGCTTTAAAACTATGCGTATGTATGCGTGCTCACTGCTTTCCCAGGCTTTTCTTGAGCCTGCCAGGCTAAGTGTGGCTGACCCCATACTAACACACTTTTTCATTATAAATCCCTTTCTTTGATTCCAGAGCCAGCCTGTAGCTCTTACAAACTGTTTACTTCGCCCCTGAAAACGAGTTTGAATTATATGTTTGTACAATAGATTCCTTTGGTGGTTTTTAGTTGAATGTTTGCACAGGACAATTAGTTATCGTTGATGAAAATTACTGGGACCTGAAAGAATGTGTTTCTCTATGGTTCATAACAAACACGGCCATACGGCATGATAATCCTCTGTACAAATGTGAACAAAGCTGTAAAATAAATGTGCAGCATGACAGTTTAGTGGGTACATGTGCACCACATATAATCCTCCTCAAATCTGCAAAATTGAGCTTTTATGAAAGACATACAGATTTCCTTTAATATTGTAATGTATGTGAATATTTAGATTATTGCGTGTGCCCTAGGCAACCTAATCTCATAATAAAGGTGAACAAATTTGAACAAAGGAGGCAATTATTCACCTTAAATCACATTAGACAGTATTCAGAATTACAGTACAAACATGTAGTAAGGAGTCAATACTATTTTTAAAATATTTAAATACTATTTTATAAGCTGCAGAGTAGTAAGAGTGGAAACCCATGCATCCATGCATTTTCTGTACCGCTAATCCTTACTGGGTTGCGGGGGAAACCTGGAGCCTATCCCAGGGAGCATGGGGCACAAGGAGGAGGATACCCTGGACGGGGTGAAGAGTGGAAGCCATTTTGTTGATTACAATTAGGACTATTCATGCAGCAATGTATTGACAATATACTATACTCATATTAGTTTTATCTCAATGTTTGCTAACTTCTCATTTATATATCATTGTATTATTATTTACATTTTTTTAAAAATTTCACTTCTTTTTAAAGTGTCACATCGTATTACATTTGCCGTGAAAGAAAAAAAAACTGGATCTGCGTATTCAGTCTGCATTTTCTATCCAACAATGCTTTCAAATTTCCTTGGCTGTGTCCAAAATCTCTACCGTAAGTTAAAAAGAAAGTACTACCCTACTATACAGTAGGTGAAAAGCAGTATGGCAGAATGGTCGTAGGTCTGAATTCTCAGTGGCATACTGCTTCCGGCGAGATTTTGCAGTGTGCAACCGATGGACATTACGCGAGTGAAAAATTCCAGCTCAGAAAAAAAAAAAAAAATTGCAGAAGACAGTGTTTGAAACTTTTTTTTGCGACCTCCATCATGCCTTAGCTGGCCAAGCTAGTGGCAACGAATTTACCTCAGACTGTAAACACTGCCCACATTAAATTCCTAATTCAGTTAACTGTCCTGATGTGCATTTCTACTGTGGTTGCTTTAATCTGGTGCTCCCTTTAAGATTTTTGTGTTTATGATGATGTCAAAGGTCACATGACAAAGCTAACATGGCGGATGTAGTATATCCGGGATTGTATTCATACTACACACGCATATTGATTAGTATGTATTGTTTCAATTGCCCTACTGTCACAGTACGTGATTTCAGACACAGGCCTTGTGTCTAAAGGCAGTGGTCTAGACGCTATCGAAAAATCTCGCCTTGGCCACTTCTACTTAAGAAAACTCTGGCAACCTCAGTGGGTGTGAATAACCTGAATACACCTTCCAGAAAATTGATTTAAGTGTGTGCATAACTCAACTCTGAATACAGGGAATTTTCCAAGTGTAACCATTGACATAACTGTATTTTCATATTACTGTATAAAGCATATGACACAAAAACATCACTCTCAAACACACACAAACGCACGCACACAGATACTCAAATGTGTTTGCATATCAGCACTGTGCCTTTCTGAAGAGGCTCATCACAGAAAAAAATATTCTTGTTTATTAAACCGATAAAACATGAGATTGCATTCAATAACATTCAAGTAGGTCAGCCACCAACCATAGCATGTGCATCTAATCTCTAATCAAGCTGAATATTCAATTCAAGTATCTCTTTTCTTTTTATCTCTTCTCTCTGTTTTTTTTTTTTTTTTTTGGTTCATTGAGGATCAGGTTTCTTGTCATGTTCCTCTAGATATTAGGCACATGACAAGCAGTAATGAGCTTTATTTATATGTGTATTTTAGTGCACTTAAGCACAAGCTGGAAAATGTCAAACACATCTGAGTATCTTCTTCCAACAGCCCTCTTTCCTTTTAAATATATTTAAATATATTAATCTTTCCACTATTTACCTTTTCCCTTCACACTATGATGATGACACTATGATAGTTCTATTTAGCTCTTGTAACTCTTAAATTGAATCTTTTTTTTTTTTTTTTTTTTAGAATTGAATCTAAAAAAAAAAAAAAAACCATGCTTTTAACCATTTAAAATGTGTTAACCCACCTCAGATAAGAACCTGTCAGGTTTCTTTGCTAACAGTGGCTGCCTTTTGCTCTTAAATGAAATTGAAAGTAACAATTTCAGTTGACTGAACAGTTGACTTTTTTTAGCCTAGAATTAACAAATACACAAAATACATTTAACTAGCATCTATGTTAATGGCATGAGGACATAATGGGCATTCAAAATATTTACTAAAATGTTATTTGAAGAAAGTTTTATAATCAAGAATTTACATTCAAACTATAATTCCAGTAACACAGTTTGGTGCCTCTTGAAATAAAAACAAAATCCAAAGCAGTGTTTTTTTTTTTTTTTAACGTAGGGTCCATTATATAGTTCTTGTATCAATGTATCAATCTGTTTGATTGGTAAATTAAATTGAAGCATTGAATCCAAGCCTCAATAACTCAAAAACAATGAAAAAAAAAGGTCTATATATATATATATATATATATATATATATATATATATATATATATATATATATATATATATATATATATATTTAAAATAGTGTTGTTCTGTAGTCAAGGAGTGCATAGAATTTCTTTTACAATTATAGCTGCAAAAAGTTTGAGAAGCTCTGATCTAAAGCATTGCTTATCTATAATGAGAGCCATCCTGTAGGCCAGAGCCATCCTTAATCAGAATCACCTGAGCTTCGTTGGATGCCCATCAAAGCCTGAGCTTCCTATGGAGAAGAGTTGGCTCTGCGCTATAAATAACTCTGCACATTCATGGCCTGCAGATGACAGGAAGACCCGAGTGGAATGTCCTCTTCTCCCAAACGGAAATTACTATCTTGTGATTTCCAAAAAAGCTTTTTTAAAAAAAAAAAAAAAAAAAAAAAAAAATTGTGACTGGATTGTTTCAAGGCTGAAAGAGGTGAGACGCCTCTATGGAATCGTCTCTGGTAATGCTACCTCAGCTCTAAAGCAGGCCTGCTTTGCTTCCTAAATTGAAACGTTTTCATTTAGCTCCAACCAGCATTGTGCTGTCGTTTGAAGTGGGCGCTGGACTGTGATGAAGCGCTCCTACCACATGACTTGCAACAGGGTGTCTTATTTTATCATGTCGCATCTCTGGAGATGATCTTTCTTTGGCACATAAACAGCAATGAGGTCTGCAGATGGAGTCAGCATGCAGACTCCTTACAGATCAAATGGTGCTGGCCAATTGAAAGGAAAAATTAATAAGTATTATAACGACAGTGAGATGGCAGTTTCACTGAATATTGTGCAAATGAAGTCATAAGATGCCCCACAACCGCTAAGCCCTTTCCTCACCCTCACTTGTATGCATTTATAAGTTTTCAAAACAGTTCATAACTGTTCATTTATCAAGATTTTTTGAATATTTTAAGAAAATTTCACTGATTGGCCTTTTTTTTTTTTTTTACAGTAGGTATGCTTCAGTCATATATGAATTATGTACTTGGATAAAAACACACTGCATTTCATTATCTCACAATCCCCTTCTTTCCCACACTGAACATTTTTTGAGCCGCCTTCATTGAAAGGTCACTGAATGGTCACATAAAAAATAGTTATTACATTTATGACATTAAAATACTTTTTTGTCATTGCTTATTTTTTTTCCCTAGTATTTCTGTTTAAGTAAAATATTGTAAATGTTGGACAAAGGATTCACTATACACAAAAAACAAACATTTAGAAAAGCAGTTGCACTTTGGGAGTAACTTGAAATATAATGCATAGATTTTTCATTTGTGACATGCAGAAAACTTTCCATACTGAAAAGCAAAATCTCCATTGCATTACTCTTATGTTGCTGTTTTTTTCAGTGATAATCAATCAGGAGGGAGTTGCTTTTTTAAGAATTGAACACTGACTTGTCAGAAGTGAATATAATTCTCTGTTGTATTATATTTCACTTTCATTAGTGTGTTGTAGTTCAGCCACACTGAAATGCAACCACTGTCCAATCATAACAGGGGTTGCTGTAATTGGAGAAGGGCCTCAAAAAGTATCATGCCTTCCATAGCAGGGGATAAGAATCTTGTTATCAGACTTCTTTCAGCAATTACCCTTTATCAGTGAAATTCATGAAATGTTTTAGGACTTATTTTAGCCAATTTTTTTTTTTTTTTTTTAATATTTCCTGGTCAAAAAAGGTATTTTGGTATCTCCTATGTACACAAGAGACATGTATCTGATTAAGCAATCTTCAGAGGAGGATTTAGAATCTTCTAAATTAAAATAGATCTCATATTTCAGTGAGAAGGAAGGGATTAATTTAGAAAGAAAGTCAATTCTATTTAACAAAAAAAAAAAAAAAAAAAAAAAAAAAAAAAACTGACTGCAGGAAGATAAATACTCCAAATGCAATGTGTCCATTTCAGCAATGGCTGAAAAAAAGAAAAAGAAAAAAAAAAGATATATATATATATATATATAAGTATACAGTACCCTCCACTACTATTGGCACCCTTGGTAAATATGATTAAAGAACGCTGTGAAAATTTGTCTTTATTGTCCAACCTTTTGATATTTTGTTCAATAAATTCACAAAAATATTTTGCTCTCATGGCACAAAAGCTTTGTTAAATATAGGTGTGCAACATGCCACATTTATTGGCACCCCTATGAGAAAAATATATTTGAAGTATATTCCCATTGACATGAGTACACCTGGGTGACTAAGAGCAGGAATTTGTTTATCCATGGCCAAAAAATCTCCAAGGATCACAGCTGGAGAATTGCAGAAGCTAGTTGCGTCTTGGGGTCAGAAAGTCTCCAAAACTACAATCTGAAGTCACCTACATCACCTCAAGTTGTTTGGAATGGTTTTAAAAAAAAAGCCTGTACTCTCATCCAAAAAGAAACTCAAGAGTCTTCAGTTTGCCAGACACTACTGGAACGTCAAATGAGATTGGGTTCTATGATTAGATGAAACCAAAATAGCACTTTTAGGCAATAAACACCAGAGGTGGTTTTGGCGCACATAGAGAGGTAGCCATAAGGGAAAGTACCTGATGCCCACGGTTAAATATGGTGGTGGCTCTTTAATATTTTGAGGCTGTTTTTCTACCAGAGGACCTGGACATTTTGTTAGGATACATGGCATCATGGACTCTATCAAACATCAGCAGATATTAAATGAAAACTTGACTGCCTCTGCCAAAAAGCTTAAAATGGGCATGGTTGGATCTTCCAGCAGGACAATGATCCAAAACATACATCAAAATCAACACAAATATCTTTTACTGACCACAAAATCAAGGTCCTGCCATGGCCATCCCAGTTCCCTGACTTGAAACCCAGAGACAACCTGTGGGGTGAACTGAAGAGGAGAGTCCACCAGCAGGGAACTCGAAATTTGAAGGATCTGGAGAGATTCTGTATGGAGGAATGGTCTCAGATCCCTTGCCATGTGTGTGTGTGTGTATATATATATATATATATATATATATATATATATATATATATATATATTGGATAAACCTGTGTTTTTTTTAATTGTTTGATATCCATGAGAGCAGAGTATTTTTGTGGATTCTTTGAAAAAAAAAAAAAAAATGATCAAAAGGTTAAAAAATAAAGACAATTTTAACAGACTTCTTTGCTCCTATTTACCAAGGGTGCACTATTAGCAGAGGGCACCGTGTGTATGTGTGTGTGTGTGTAAACCAGAGTGCCTGGAGGAAACCCCACGGAGAGAAAATGCAAACTCCGCACACACAGGGCAGCGGCAGGAATCGAACCCCCAACCCTGCTGGTGTGAGGTGAATGTGCTAACCACCATACACCGTACGCACTAGTATATATATATATATATATATATATATATATATATATATATATATATATATATATATATATATATATATATATATATATATATACATTCATATTTAGATTTTTTAAATAAGGAATTTTTTTTCATATTTAGATTTTTTTTACACAGGAAAATACATTATCATAATGTGTGTAGTAGAGTGTTAGTTCTCTGTTATTTTTTCCATAAGTTTTGCAAAAATATGACAACGTAAGCTTCCTTTTGGACTTTTATAATGTACCTGTCTTTCTCTAGTAAAGTGTAATGTTTTTCAGCTTCACAAAGAGCACGCTGTTGCACTTTTTATTCCAAAATGACTCATTAGTGTTTAACTGATTTAGAAAGGAATATTCCAATCAATAAACCCCCCAAATCCCCTTGATTATTAAATTTAGTTAAGAAATAAAGAAGCTAAAAACAAAATTATTCAGAATAAAAGGTTTCTGGGAAAAAAAATTGTATTGCAGTTGATTTCCATGATAATAAAATGCCTCAGATCTGAAGAGAACCATGTGGTCAATGAAAAGATGTCCAGTTCCTCGCCAACTTTTACTGGACCGCTCACTATTTGGATCCGAAAATGCCAATGGCACATGAACACTATAATCGACGCAATTTTCATAACATCCTCAACTTCCGACACATAGAACCACATCCAGCTGGAACCCAAGTCCAAGCGCAGAACTCGGCCTGATGTCAAGTTTAGTGTCCAAAAAACTGTTAATGATGCAAATCAAAGACAAAAATTCTGCATTTCAAATACACACCCTTTCTTTCTTTCTTTCTTTCTTTCTTTCTTTCTTTCTTTCTTTCTCTTTCTGTCTCTTGCTTTCTCTTGGCCTGTTTGCTTATTTACTTCTACATTCATAGGAAAATTGGTTAATCGCATGAAAAAAAAAAAACCAGAGATCAAAAGGAAGCTAATAAAAAGCTATGAAGTCAGTTGTCACTTGTGGTTGTGGTCTCACCGCAGGAACAGTAAGAAAATCCTGTAGTTGCAAAACTTTTCAAAGGAATGAAAAAAGAGCTCACAGTGCTCAGAATTTTCTCCCCAAACTGAAAAACGCAGTGAGCAGTAAAAAGACATAACAACACATTTTCAAAATTTGTTTGATTTTCTACTTATCCCTAGTCATTTTTTAGCATTATTTTTAACTAATTATTATTACCATTAAAACTAATTTAATGTGTAAATGGTTAGATTTTGCATTGTAGGTCTAATTAATAAAAATAATAATAATAATAAATAATAATAATAATAAAAAGAAAACTCTCATTTGGCCGAAAGCCATTTTTATGGAATTTTATTCCTATGACAAAAAGTATAGGTATATGAATGTTGTAGTATATTTTATCCATCCATCCATCCATTTTCTATACCACTTATCCTTCAGGGTTGTAGAGAACCTGGGGCCTATCCCAGAGAGGATCACCCTGGGTACACCCTGGACAGGGTGCCAATGCATCACAGGGCACAGTCACATTCACTATGGACACTTTGAACATGCCAATCAGCCTACCATTTGGACTGGGGGAGGAAACCAGAGTACCTGGAGGAAACCCCACAGGGAGAACATGCAAACTCCGCACACACAGCGCAGTGGCAGGAATCGAACCCCCAACCCTAGTGTGTGTATATATATATATATATATATATATATATATATATATATATATATATATATATATACACACACACATAATGTTATTTTCCCCTGTGGCGTATTTAATACATTTGCCTGTGCTTTTTCTTTGTTTTCTATTGTTTTGAACTTCCTAAGGATTATTAGATTTACCTTTAAAAATATAGATTTTAAAATTAAGAAAAAAAAAATCCAAAACCTAAATAAAAACCTTAAAAATCTAAATGTAAAAACAAAGAAACAAAGAAACAAACCAGATTTTATGTACAATGTAAACCCTAATGTTGTGTTTACTTAAACAATCAAGTAATCATGACTAAACATTACTTTTTTGGACCCATAAATCAAAAAAGTTTGTTTAACTTATTATCCTACAAAATACATACATTTAACATTTCAAGTATGAACTCAGAATTGTGATTCATTAAAATAGATCACTCTAGTCTTTCTTTGATGTGATAGGCCATGCAAAGAGTTCTGCCTGGCAACAAGTGAACTAATGCACTGATTGGTAGATAATTACAAAAGACAGTCCTCTTCATCTGGTCCCTTGCAAGGTACAGAGTAGTGAAATTTAAGAGCTCATAATGAGTAGGATAGGTGACTCTGTGTGTTTACAAAGAAATGACAATCATGTAGAAGTTGTTTTGTAAATAAAGTTATTTTTGCAAAAAACAATCAAAACAGTTCATTTATTCTATGTATGGTCACTTTTGGGACACCCTTTAAGTATGCTTGAAATGAACACCAAGTTAAGTGAACTTAATTATTGATGCACACAGGTTCCCTGGAAGACTAATAGCTAGCATGGAGTGCTCTCACCACTGCAACCGTTCCATAAACTGTAAAGAACACTATATAAATGTTTAGTGAACTGAATTTTTCAAGTACAGTCTATGTGAGCACCAAGTTAAGTGAACTTAAATATACAAGTTTTGGAAGACTCCATAACTCAAATTAAATTGAGGGAATGAGTTTACTTAGTCGATCTTGCAGTCAACTTGTTAGGGTTTTCAGTGTAGGCCAAAGGTGAAGCATCTGGGATTTCCACAGTAAAGTAGACATTTTTTAGAGCGGTCGACCAAAAAAATAAGTTTTTATGTTCTACTTGGCTAGTTCTAACTAGTTTTCTACAGTGTTAAACTTTCCAGCTATTTAAGACATGCTAAGGTTATTGTGCTGGCAAATATCAACTGCTTAGTAAGAACTGAGCTAATTCAGTAGAATATAAAAACTTTAAATGCACTTATGTTTCATATATTCAATTTTGCCTCCATGTATCTTCTCTTTTTTCATGATCATGGACAAAAGATTGTGATTATATGAATAAATTCGAGTTCGACCACACTGAAAGCATCTACTTTTCCCTGGGAAATTACAATAAAAGCAAAATTTATTACATACAGCCCATGAAAAGAATTTTATTCAATACAACATGTGTATAATCCACATATATTAAATTCATAACTGATGTTAACTATATACTTTAATATAATATTTAATATTAACTCAGTTAACAATTGTCAAACATTCTATATTGTTGACCGGCTCACTGTTATTATTATGGAAAAGAAGAAGATTTTTCAGGCTCTGAAGTTAAAATGCGGAGCTACTAAATGCTTCATGGATGATGTATTCACATACGCTCAGTGAAAAAAGAAACGTCCCCTTACACCAAAAAACACCAGAAGAAAGATGTCTAGGGTTCCTGCTCACCTGCGTGAACATGCCATAGGCCTGCTGCAGGGAGGCATGAGGACTGCAGATGTGGTGAGAGCAATAAACTGCAATGTCTGTAATGTAAGATGCCTAAGACAGTGCTACAGGGAGACAGGAAGGACAGCTGATCGTCCTTGCAGTGGAAAATTACATGTAACCTGTAACCCCCCAGACGTAACCCCCAAGACGAGAACTTGCAAATGCCTTGGTGGAAGAGTGGGGTAACATCTCACAGCAAGAACTGACAAATCTGGTGCAGTCCATGAGGATGAGATGCACTGTAGTACTTAAAGCAGCTAGTGGCCACCAGATACTGACTGTTACTTTTGATATTGACCCCCCCTTGTTCAGGGACTCATTATTCCATTTCTGTTCGTCAAATGTCAAATGTGAAACTTGTTTAGTTTATGTCTCAGTTGTTGAATGATTTCACGTTAATACAAATATTCACATATGTTAAGAAATTTGCTGGCAATAAAAAAAATAAAAGTAGATGAATGTGAGCGGACATTTCTTTTTTTGCTGAGTATATATAGTAGCTGTTAGCTGCATTAATCTGCTTTAATTCCGGAGTGTGAGCTTCTCCAGACGTGCCTGCTAAGCCCACTGTTTGACTGCAGCCGCTTGGAAATGAAACAGCACCACTTAAAATCGAATCCATCACCGGCTATGTTTAAACAGGCCGCCGTGTTCACTTACCTTCTACTAAATAGTATGGTGAAATATTAATAACACTTATCTGTAAGTATTATTAACTTCAGGAAGCCTGAGGAATTTTGAACGTCTAAACTAGCGTCGATCTCTTACACTGAAACGTAATGGAGATTGAAAGCCATTACAGCGACGACTCATTGAGTCGGACGCAGTATCAAAATCCTCCCTGTTAACATTTCATGAGCAGCACCATACCGCTGTACGTTTTTTGTGTGGTGTGTGTGTGTGTGTGTGTGCTTAATAGTCCTACCTTAATTGACACCTAGAGGATTTTTTTCTCTTTTTACATCCTCGCCTCAGTGACCTCACCTTGGCTGGTAGCTTCTGATCGCCTATGTATATGTGTGTGATGAAGACTGAGAGCTCTTTTGACACATCTCTGGCTCGTTGTTGTTTAATTTGTCCCGGGGTCATGTCACGACTTTGATTGACACAGAGGTCTCACCAATGTGGCAGCTCTCCGCTACAGGCATTCTGAGCTAGCAAGGCGCTGGGTTATGTTTCATATTAATAATAATAATAATAATTACACTAATGATTTAATATAAATAATATAAAAAATAAATTAATGAATAATATATCTGGCTGCAAAAACTTTGAGAACCCCTGAGATAAACCGTTAATCTCTTACCCTAGCTGCTCATGACAGATCGATGACTAGCCAGGTGTTCACTCCTCACAGAGGTGCTACCTGATTTTCTCTCAGTTTCTCCCCTGTCAGCCCGTCACCAGAGACAGATTTAATTAACGTAATGATCAAAGCAGGAAAAGCAAGTCAGACCCCGAGGTGAGAGCCTTGATGAGCCGGCGTGCTCGGCTAATTATTTAGCATTAAGGTAGACAGACTAGCGCGGAGAAGACTACTTCAAAAAGGCTTGATTAGGTTTGCTAACAACAGCTTTGTGCCTGGAGTAGAGCGACATGACATCAAAACATCAGGGGAGATAAGGATGCATGTGTGTTGAGTGGTGCCACAGGTAACTCGGCATCCTTTCTGACAGCGGTTGTTTGCATACATGGATGTGACGGATGGCTTTAGTGAGCAATTTGTGGCAACTTTTACTTCAGCGTGGGTGAAATATGTAGGGCAGAGATTTGCTAGTAAACACCTGCTCTTCTCAAGGCAGCTGCTTCTATGCTATGCTATATATATATATATATATATATATATATATATATATATATATATATATATATATATATTTTTTTTTTTTTTTTCCAGAGATAAAATGAATGCCTTTTAAAGGTGATGCAACATTGCTGAGATATTTGATATTCATAATTGGGTAGCTAAAACTTCTCTCTTTACCAATGAACACAGTTCTAGCTTCACAGCTAAGTCAAAGTTCTTCCTTCTTCAAAGCTCTTTGCTAACCCAGAGGAAGATTTTCATTGCTTAAAAGTTTCTTGTTGATATCTCATGACATTTAATAGTGATTCTCAATTCCTTAAGGATAATTGGAATGAACAAAGTAAAGACATACAAATACTAGCATATAAAAATCAAACTAGTGTACTTTTCTTAAACTAGCATATCAAAAATATACTAGTGTATTTCTCTTCAAGTATACCTACGAAAGTTAGCCTATAAGAAACACAGTTGTGTACTTTTCTCCGAGTACTTAAACTATCATATCAAAAACACACTAGTGTACTTCTTTTTAAATATACACACACATGCTAGCTTTTTTATACATATATACAGTATCTCACAAAAGTGAGTACAACCCTCACATTTTTATAAATATTTGATTACATCTTTTCATGTGACAACACTGAAGATACGACACTTTGGTACAATATAAAGTAGTGAGTGTACAGCTTGTATAACAGTGTAAATTTGCTGTCCCTTCAAAATAACTCAACACACACCCATTAATGTCTAAACCACTGGCAACAAAAGTGAGTACAGCCCTAAGTGAAAATGTCCAAATTGGGCCCAAAGTGTCAATATTTTGTGTGGCCACCATTATTTTCCAGCACTGCCTTAACCCTCTTGGGCATGGAGTTCACCAGAGCTTCACAGGTCCTCTTCCACTCCTCCATGACGACATCACGGAGCTGGTGGATGTTAGAGACCTTGAGCTCCTCCACCTTCTGTTTGAGGATGCCCCACAGATGCTCAGTAGGGTTTAGGTCTGGAGACATGCTTGGCCAGTCCATCACCTTCACCCTCAGCTTCTTTAGCAAGGCAGTGGTCGTCTTGGAGGTGAGTTTGGGGTCGTTATCATGCTGGAATTCTGCCCTGTGGCCCAGTCTCTGCTTCAGTATGTCACAGTACATGTTGGCATTCATGGTTCCCTCAGTGTACAATAGCTCCCCAGTGCCGGCAGCACTCATACAGCCCCAGACCATGACACTCACACTACCATGCTTGACTGTAGGCAAGACACACTTGTCTTTGTACTCCTCACCTGGTTGCCGCCACACACGCTTGACACCATCTGAACCAAATAAGTTTATCTTGGTCTCCTCAGACCACAGGACATGGTTCCAGTAATCCATGTCCTTAGTCTGCTTGTCTTCAGCAAACTGCGGGCTTTCTTGTTCATCATCTTTAGAAGAGGCTTCCTTCTGGGACGACAGCCATGCAGACCAATTTGATGCAGTGTGCGGCGTATGGTCTGAGCACTGACAGGCTGACCCCCACCCCTTAAACCTCTGCAGCAATGCTGGCAGCACTCATACGTCTATTTCCCAAAGACAACCTCTGGATATGACGCTGAGCATGTGCACTCAACTTCTTTGGTTGACCATGGCGAGGCCTGTTCTGAGTGGAACCTGTCCTGTTAAACCGCTGTATGGTCTTGGCCACCATGCTGCAGCCTAGTGTCAGGGTCTTGGCGAGCTTCCTATAGCCTAGGCCATCTTTATGTAGAGCAACAATTCTTTTTTCAGATCCTCAGAAAGTTTTTTGCCATGAGGTGCCATGTTGAACTTCCAGTGACCAGTATGAGGGAGTGTGAGAGCGATGACACCAAATTTAACACACCTTCTCCCCATTCACACCTCAGACCTTGTAACACTAACAAGTCATATGACACCGGGGAGGGAAAATGGCTAACTGGGCCCAATTTGGACATTTTCACTTAGGGGTGTACTCACTTTTGTTAGCGGTTTAGACATTTATGGCTGTGTGTGGAGTTATTTTGAGGGGACAGCAAATTTACACTGTTATACAAGCTGTACACTCACTACTTTACATTGTAGCAAAGTGTCATTTCTTCAGTGTTGTCACATGAAAAGATATAATCAAATATTTACAAAAATGTGAGGAGTGTACTCACTTTTGTGAGATACTGTATATATATATATATATATATATACACACACACACACAGTGCATCCGTACATGTGCTTTTTTTTGTTTTTTATTTTTAATAAATTTGCAAAGATTTCAAACAAACTTATTTCATGTTGTCATTATGGGGTATTGCTTGTAGAATGTTGAGGAAAATAATGAATTTAATCCATTTTGGAATAATGCTGCAACATAACAAAATGTGGAAAAAGTGAAGCGCTTTGAGTACTTTCCAGATGCACTGTATATAAAGCATTCTAGTGTACTTCTCACCAAATACTTAAACTAGCATAATAATAATATATGACCACATCACCCCTATCTTATCCACACCACAGCTCCTACTAAAATTTTGCCTTGTAAAATGGTACTATTGACCTATAAAGCACTGTATGGTCTTTTTGTCTTTTATGTTCTGAAACGCCTATTCCGATCAAAAGCTGCAGGCTATTTGTTGGTACCTCGAATAGTGAAGGCTACAGCAAGTATAAGAGCTTTTTCTTAAAAAGCCCCACACTTATGGAACAGCCTTCCAATTTGTGTTTGAGACTCAGACACAGACTCAGTGTTTAAGTCCAGGCTGAAAACATATTTGTTTAGTCAAACTTTTTGTGAATGTTTTTTTTTTTTCTTAGGTAAAGGAGCAGATCGATAGATAGAACTATGCAGGCTCACAGGCATAGAGTGTTGTGGTGAACTGAGCTGTTTCTTTGCTGTTGCCCCCCCCTTTCACATGTTCACCCAGGGTTTGTTGATGGTAGACTGGCTTATGTCCCAGGACACCCTCGTGTCTTTGTTACCTTCTGGATCTCCCTTTTATTTATGCTGTCATAGCTAGTCTTGCAGGAGTCCCTGCTAGCACTCACACAAAGTACATTGTCCTTAACCATTAAGGGACAATAAGCATACCTAATAATCTCTCCCTCTTTTTCCCGCTCTCTTTCTGTTGATCTATACATGATACTCCTGAGGTACCACTGATCCTGACCCCTTCCAGACCTACCTGATCCATCCTAGTTCTGGTTGGAGTTCTCATCAATTGGAAGTTACATGCTGCTGCTGAACATGGCCCCACATGGTGCAGCCTAAAGATCACTGAGATTGCTGAAGATGGTACCACTTAAAAACCATAAAGATGGCTTTGCACCTCAATTCATATGAACAGTTATGCTATGATAGCTAGGACTAAAATAGCTTTTATAGCTTTTAATACTGCAATTACCACAAACAGTTTTTCACTCAAGTCTCCATCAGTGAAAAGTGGATAAGTTACACAAAATAGATTTCATGTAAAACCTGTAATGAATGTTCCTGGTTACACAACTGCACTATTTGACCATGTAGTATTAGCACATGTATAGAAGGTATTTATTTACAATTGTCTATCACCAAGATGAGGATGGGTTCCCTTTTGAGTCTGGTTCCTTTCAAGGTTTCTTCCTCATATCATCTCAGGGAGTTTTTCCTTGCCACCATTGCCTCTGGCTTGCTCATTAGGGACACATTCATACATTTAAAATCTATATTCTGAATTGATATATTTCTGTAAAGCTGCTTTTGGGACAATGTCCATTGTTAAAAACACTATACAAATAAAACGGAATTGAATTGAATAATATGCTAGTGTGCTTCTCTTCAAATATACACTGATCAGCCATAACATTAAAACCACTGAGAGGTGGCGTGAATAACTCTGTTTGCATACCTACCAAAAGTGGTCCAAGGAAGGACAACCGGTGAACTGGTGACAGGATCATGGTCGCCCAAGGCTCGCTGATGTGTGTGGGGAGCGAAGGCTAGCCCATCTGATCTGATCCCAAAGAAGAGCTACTGTAGCACAAACTGAGGAAAAAGTTAATGCTCGCTATGATAGAAAGGTGTCAGAACACACAGTGCATAACAACTTGCTGCGTATGGGGCGCAGACCCCATAGTCATGGGTCAGAATACCCATGCTGACCAGTGTCCACCACTGAAAACATCTACAATGGGCACATGAGCATCAGAACTGGACCATGGAGTAATGGAAGGAGGTGGTCTGGTTTGATGAATCATGTTTTCATGTGGACGTCCGGGTGCGTGTGTGTCACTTATCTGGGGAAGTGATGGCAATAGGGTGCACTATGGGAATAAAGCAAACCGGCGTGATGATCTGTGAAATGTTCTGCTGGGAAACCTTGTGTCCTGGGATTCATGTGTATGTTACTTTGACATGTACCACCTACCTTAACATTTTTGCAGACCAAGAACTCCCCTTCATGGCAATAGTATTCCCTAATCAGAGTGGCCTCTTTCAGCAGGATTTCTTTCACCCTGTCTTTTTGACAAAGAGTTCAAGGTGTCAAATTGGTCTCCAAGCTCCCCAGATCTCAATCTGTGGGATGTGCTGGACAGACAATTCTGATCCATGGAGGACCCACCTCACAACTTACAGGACTTAAAGGAACTGCTGCTAATATCTTTGTGCCAGATAACACAGCACACCTTCAGCGGTCTTGTGGAGTCTGTGTCTCGATGGGTCAGAGCTGTTTTGGACAAACTAGGGGGACCTACACAATATTAGACAGGTGGTTTTAATGTTATGGCTGATGTAGGTGTAAATGCTTGCATATAAAAACTACACTAGTGTACTTCTCTTCGAGTATGCTTTAAAATTCTAGCATATAAAATAAAATGCACACTAGTGTACTAGTGCACTCAAAGTACTTAAACTAGCATATGAAAAATATACTAGTGTATTTCTGTTCAGTAACCGCACTAATGCTATCACCTAAAAAAAAAAATATATATATATATATATATATATATATATATATATATATATATATATATATATATATATATATATATATATATATATATACAGTAGTATACATTTTTTTCCCAAGCACTTCAGGAGTTGTCAGGAGAAACAAGGAGAGACAAGAGTCTTAAGCAGCTGTCCCTTTTAATAATTTTGCTAATTCTGTCTGGCAAATCAGGTGCAAAATGACGTCCTGAATATTAGTATGTATGGAATCCATTAAAAAAAAAAAAAAACATTCAGTGACTAAAAGCTCTGCCAAAAGCTAATTGCAATGAGCTTGTGTTGTTGTAGAAAGCATGTTCAGCCAAAGGGAGCTTCTGCCACCAGGGTCACCGAGGCGCGAGTCCTTCCAAACTCAACTGGCAATGAACCCACTCTTCTGTGGGTGAAAAGGCAAGTCAAAGTTTCAAACAATTCCATCCATGATTTTCGGGTGAAAACTGTTTTTCATTGTTTGTTGTAGCTGCTGTTTGTTCCGCAAAGGTCCCAGCTAAACAAAAATGGCAGATACGCGAAATGGGACGTATTAGTAAATGGCAGTGAACAGTCCTAACTATCATGTCTTTGTCAAACAAACATGCACAAATATACACTCGTGCAGAAGTGCATACACTCATGCAGGCAAACATCCAACCTGGTCCTGTGATAAATTTGCTCAACATGAGAGCAGTTTGAAATGTTTTATGGATGACAAACACGGATGTTTGAAAAGCATCAACAACAAACTCTTTGTTTTTGTATGACCTTTTTTGGTATTCACAGGAATATCACTGTAAAATAAGTAAACAAACAAACAAACAAATACATAAATAAAAAATATTAAAAATAACTTACAATAAAATAATTTAAAAAAACATATAAAATAAAATAGATATTTAAAAATACAATAGTATAATTGCCAGCAAATGAGGATATAATTAATAATAATATTTAATGGGTGTTGAAATTTGCTATCATTTTTATCTGAAATTTATTTACAATTACCACAGTGCTGTGGATTTCTCAAATCTGATTAGTCAGATTTTCTGCTCTGACAGTTTCCAGTGTAACACAAATTACTGTATATTAATGCACTCATTCTAATTATAATACATTGTCTGTTCAGATTGAAAAAAAAAGTGTTAATTAACAAAGAAAACATATAATCATCGATATGGTGAAGGACATGTTTATTTAAGGAGGTGTTTATTTAACATTTATGGAAGGAGTCTCCAGCGCCAATGCTTTGTAAGAGACAGTGAGCATGTTCTAGTTTCTTGGTAACATGACAAGTTTCAAGTCTAAGTAACTTCAAGAGAGAGAAAAAAAGACTTGTGAGTAAACGACTGTTCATAACTGCTATGATGTAAGTGAAAACAGGAACTAACTTGTTTCATGGATGTTGCACAACGTTAAATATAATTATACATGGATAAAAAGTATGACATGTTTTTCTGTTAATATGAATTGTTGGTAAATTGCTGTTGTGTAAATGAAATAAGTAAGTAAGTAAGTAAGCTAATTAGCAAATACGCAAATTTTTAACCCACTGTTCAGTTGCTCATTCTCTCTTTAATATATTTATGAGCCACTCGTCAAGGCTAATCAGTGGCGGTTAATTTAAACAACAATAGCTGAAATGAAATTGCCTTCAGCCTCTTGCTGTCTGTCACAGTTACGCATGTCACCATGCCTCAATGCTACAATCAAAATCTGTTAGAGTGCCACATTAAGGGAGATTAAATAAGATTGGAATGCCAAAACCATCAGACAGGCTGAGCTAGATTTCCTATAAAACTAATAGCTAATGTTGCATTCCAAAAGTAGAAGGACATTATGACCTGCATGAGAGGTCAAAGGTCACCATAGGGATGATGGGAACATTGTTGACTATGTTTAAATCTGCCTCATTCTTTTTCCTCAGGTTACATTTGCGTGGAGTTTCGAACGTTCTCACCTTTTCCATGTGGGTTTACACAATGTTCTTCAGATTCCTCCCACCTCCCCAAAACCAAGCTGGTACTTGGACTGGCGATTGTTGTGTATGATATTTCCTAAAAATACACTTAATTTAAAATCTCAGAATTGCTGACCTGGTCACACTATGCAACTTTAATCATTTGGGATCAGTTGTTTGGTTTATGTAGGAGTGTGCACACTACATAACTACACACTACATAGAGATAAATGTGAGAGCTGTCTATCATGTGACTTTGTAACTTTTGTCACTATGTCGTACCGAACAAGAAATAAGAGAAAAATCTTGAGGAAATGTTGGTTGTGTAGATTGTGGAGATCTGGAGTTACAGTGCAAAAAGTACTTTTATATTGGGCTGTCCAGATATCCTGTCATGTTTGGTTTTATTGTTGTTGTTCATAAGCAGTCCGTACAGGATTTTGTAGCCTTTTTTTTTTTTTTTGTGATTGTTGTGACCAAAAATGCTTGATTTTAAGACATCTTTTTTCAAAATCTGTGATGCAACTTGTGTGCTTTTTTTTGGGGGGGGGGGGGGTTGGGGAACTACTTGAATTGGTGGAATTGTAATTGCACAAAATTATTTTGCACGGTCTTTCACAGTGATGTTTGTTGGTAATTGAGACCTTTTAGCTGTACTCATGTTCGATGCACGTGAATCGAAGAGGGCTTTAGCTGAATGCCCGTTGTGATGACGTCACATGACGCGTCTTGGGCCAAAACTGTGGAAAATCAACCATTTGGGTATGGCATGTTAAATTATTTTTCAGAAAAGCATTACTTTGGTCCAAACATCACAGAGAAAATAAAACATGCTTGAAAATAGAGTCTAGGGGATAGGTCGCAAACTGAGACACACACACACTTTTGGTCTCTACTTTTGTTTGAGCCAAAATTCCCCACTCCTGTCATTTGCACCTTACATTGTTTACACTAAGAAATGCAACATTGCACAATATATCTTCACATTTTTTCAACATATTCAAAATTATAACAAGTGTGAAGAACCTTAAATCTAACATAACTGGCATTAGAAAAAAGATTACTCTCATCTCCACTTATGTTTCGGCAATTTCTCATCACTTTCTTCACAGTTGGACTTGTTCAATACTGAATATGAACATCGTGTCTGTGTTTGTCTTTCAGCCAGTTTTCTAAAAACTGATGAAGGAGTTCATTATGGCATTATTTCTGTTTTCAGACCCCAGACAGAGTCAGAGACACAGACTTTGGCATGTAGAAATATAACCAGAAGCTGCGTGACAATGCGGCTTTATGATGTTATTTACCACGTACTATGACTGTGGAAAAGAGGCATGTCGACTGTTCCCTGTTCCAAGTTAAAAAAAAAAAAACCCTGGTGACACACATAAGGCTTTTCTGTGAATCATGTGAGCAGGGAGGTGGGATTTTTGATAGCCCCCATCTCAAACGCAGAGACAGGCAGACAAAAGGAGCAGTGTGTGTTGCCCTGCTAGCTCCAGGCCATGGCAGAAAGGCAGAGTGCTGCGCGCTTCAGACCTGGCCGTCCTGTGCTATTGTGTCCGCCGGAGCGCCTGCTGGGCGATGGAGCGCTCAAAGCCTGACGAGACCTACACGCCTGCAGCTGCTGCCCACCTGTGGAGCAAGTCAAATTAGGGAAGGAGTCCTGCTGATGGGGCCTTTAGTATGTGGGGGTTGCAAAAGAAGTACATGTGTGTGCGTGTGAGAATGTTGGAAAGGACAGGCAGTCTGGATGGGCTTTGTGTTTACAGTACTTGTGCTCACTTTAAATCCTCCTACCCAAGCTGTACCAGTGTCATAACTAGGACTGGGTACCAAAAACTGGTTCCCAAAAAGGCACTTAACAAAGCATTTAGGAATTACCTGCCTGTCTGGCACCACCAACAACTGAAAAGTTGTAAATTATGTGTTTATGTTTATTTTTTGTTTAAAAAAACAAACAAACTTTGGATAAAAATTACTTCGTAACAGAGAGAAAGGGCAAACGACTTCCGAGTCGATTATTGTCGAAAATGTCGATTATTTTCGACAATATTTGAAAAAGTTTCAACAATACCCCACCCTACTCAATCCATACAGGATTTTGCAACTATTTTTGTGATTGTTTCGGCCAAATATGTGAGCTTTTTTTGTGTGCTTTTTTGCAGAAAACTACTTGAATTTATGAAATTGCAATTGCACAAAATTGTTTTGCACGCTCTTTCGCAGTGATGTTTGTTGGTAAATGAGACCTTTTGGCTGTACTCATGTTCGATGCATGTGAATCGAAGAGGGCTTTGGCTGAATGCATATTGTGATGACATCACGTGACGTGTCTGCCTAAATCTGTGGAAAATCTGAAGTAATTTAGAAAAAAAAAATTGCAAGCTCCTCCGAATATTGCGTAATTTACTTGATTTTGCATTTATTTCTGTGATCACAAAATGCCAAAATCCTGGAGGGACTGCCTATTTTACTGCCTTATCTTGTAATGAAATTCTGAGTTCATTGTTATCTTGGTCTATTTTCATGTTGATTAACGGTTTTCTACATGCCTACTGATTGTGTCGCTTGTTGGGTTTAGCCCTCGCTTCATAGCTAAAGAGAGAGATGCAGCAGCACTTTATTGCTCTACACTCAGCTGGAACAGATAAGCTGATAAAATTTCGACTTTCATGCTAATACTGTTAACATGTTAACATATACATGTTAACACCATCACAATCATCATCTTATAACTGCGTCTCATCTGCGTCATAATTTGAGTCCAACATTTACACTATTTCTACATTATAATTCTATTTAATATTCTATTTAATTCTATATAATATTATGTTGAACTTCTCTGGAAAATTGGAGTAAGGAAAGCTAACCACTAAACACTATTGTATAACAATCATAACAATCATAACTTCTCACGGGAATAACAAAAATATGACACTAACCCACAAATTAGCACCAGAAGCGCAAAGCATATCACAAATATTTCAGTATAAACCTATTTATATGTATTTCAGGGTGGCGTTTACATTTCATTTGTACAAAATCACACACTTCTTATAAATTCTTATCGATTTTCCATGAGATCAGGTTTAAAAGTACAGATGTTATTTTGAGCCATTTCCATTCGCTTGCTAACGAACCACACAGACCTTCATTAACACATGCAAAAACAATCCCTAATGGAATTTTAGGCCAGAATATATCTCTATGTCATGAAAGAGCATTCCGAACTATCTGTCTTTTCCTGAAAAGGACTAAAAAAAATCCCGGGCTTGCATCCATTTTCCCAAATCATCTAATTTGGCCTCATGAATGGCTGTAGCCTGAGGCTCCTTTTCAAGCTAACAAGGGATGCTCTTGTTAGCCACGCCATCTCCTCAACTACCAGATAGAAAACATATTAATCATAATTTGGACACGCACAAAAAAATTCATTTTGGGGGTCACGGCTGAATAATGTGTATTGCCGACACAGGCCATTCTTTTGTACGCGATCGCTCCTTCCCAGGAACACTGGCTAGTCTTGTGACTCTGGAGGTCAGGGAACGATGACATCACCGACTTGACACACATCTTGGCCCTGACAGTGGCACCTTGTGTTCTTAGGCTTCCCTTTTTTCTTTTTTCTGTCTCACAGGACTGATTGTGCTGCTGGGTTCGGTGTGCTTTCAAAGAATACCTTTCTGTCTCTCTCTCTTTCTCTCACTCTGTCTGTCTCTCTCTCTTCCCCTCTCTCTGCCAGCTGCTGTGTGAGGCACACAGAATGCCTCTTCACATAATGATGAATGGTGCTTGACCCACAAGGCTGTTCTTCCACTGAGACACTCAGGGCTCCAGATTATTTCCGATATTTCCGCACGCTCTGGGGTCAGCTTGGCATTTAAACTCCGCCTCAACTGCTCTTGCTGTTCACTGTCCTCAAATCAGTGCTCATGCTCATACTAACGCAGATAAATGAAGATTAAATGCAACCCTAACCTGCTGACTGCAGGAGGAGGTTTTTTTTCCCCCTCCACAATGTTTATTGTAATGGGGTCCTACCTTCATTCCCTGCCGGAGCTTCAACTATATGATTAATTGCATGGAGCAACAGTTATGGCAGGATTAACAATTAGCTGGACCTGTCAAGCACTCAGCTGAAGATGGCGTGCTAATTGAATGGCTGGTTGGCTATTGTGTCCCAAAGCATGGTGGAAATCGAGAGAGAGAGAGAGAGAGAGAGAGAGAGAGAGAGAGAGAGAGAGATCCAGCCTCTTTCATCTCAGGCCCAGGCCGGCTAGCGCTAAATAAACCCAGGCTAATTTTCCCATAAATATTCATATCCATCCAATATGAAGTTTTCAAAGTTACCTTCATGGTGCATTCAACCTCATCTCTGCCTATGAGGTCTGACTTTTCACTTTTTCACCTCAATTCCTTATTATATTATTATTATAGCTTTATGCTACTCAGATATGTAAAGTATCTTATATGCTGGCTTATTCTTAGAGTGAATATTTTTGTAGTTGAGGATTGTTTATCGGTATTGCAATACGAGATTTTGAACTGTAATGTCAGGAAGTGCATACATGGACAGTTTGACAGTTGATTTTTAAGGAATTTTCTTGATAGATAAATTTAAAAAAATTATAGAGCGAGCCTCTGTTCGTGTCTGTATTTTTGTCCTATTTCTACCCCTTGCTTACCATTCAACTTGATACAGCAATAAATTATCTTGATCTAAATTACAAAAAATATTTTTAATTTAAGCCTTAAATATACCGTATATTGAGGTGAGTATAATTTTGGTGAGTGTCAGATACCTGTTCTTGGCTGACAGGAGTGGAACCCACGTCAAGATTTCATCCACTCTAAAATGCTTTTCAGCTCACCATGGTTGTAAACAGTGATTATTTGAGTTATTGTAGCCTTCATGTCAGCATGTCATCCAGCTCATGTCTGGCCATTCTCTTCTGACATCTCTCATCATCAAGCTGTTTCTGTTTTTTGTTTTTCGAACCATTCTGTGTAAACTGTAAAGGAGATCATCAGTTTCTGAAAAATTCAGACCAGCCTGCCTGGCACAAACAACCGTGCCACATTCAAAATCACTGAGATCCTGCTTCCCATTCTGATCTTTGATGTGAACAGTACCTGATGCTCTCGACATTTTGTATGTACATGATTTTATGCAGCACATTACTCAATGATTAGCTGGTATGCCAGTTCCTATTAAAGTGGCCAGAGCATGTATATAGTAGATATTGTAACAATTAACAATTAAGCATATATATATATATATATATATATATATATATATATATGTGTGTGTGTGTGTGTGTGCTCAATACTGTTTTCCTGTGTTATTACACTTTATTACACATAACTTTATTTATGGAATTTAATGCTGTGAATCCTTTATTTTTCCAGATTTCTTGAGCTAATACTGATGTCTGGTGAAAATTGCATGTGAATAGCCTCATTGGAAATGTGTATATATATATATATATATATATATATATATATATATATATATATATATATATATACAACCCCAATACAGCAAAAGTTGGGACAGTATGGAAAATGCAAAAAAAAACTAACAAAAAGAGTCATTTGAATTCAATTCACCCTGTACTATTTTGAAAACACATTATTAACACATTATTTGATGTTCTACTTTGGGAATTTATTTTATTTTTGAAAATATACACTCATTTCAAATGTAAATCAATTATGCATTTCTTTAGCTCCACAACTGTATGGGTCCTTCGTTGCCTTTTTTCGCTTCATAATGCACCACACATTCTCAATGGGAGACAGGTCAGGATAGCAGGCAGGCCATGCTAGCACCCACACGCTCTACTTATGCAACCATGTGCTTGTAATCTGGGCAGAATTTGGTTTGGCATTGTCCTGCTCTGTATGGCAGCATATATTGCTCAAAAATGTGTACATATCTTCCTGCATTAATGGTGCCCTCACAGAAGTGCAAGCTACCTATGCCATGGGCACTGACACACCCACATACCATGAAAGACGCTGGCTTTTGGACCTGACGCTGATAACAGTTTAGATTGCCCTTTTCCTCTTTGACTGGAGAACATGACGGCTGTTTTGTACAAAAACTATTTGAAATGCTGACTCGTCATACCACAAAACACGATTCCACTGTGCTACTGTCCATCTCAGATGAGACCGAGCCCAGAGAAGTCGGTGGCGCTTCTGGACAGTGTTGATGTATGGCTTCTGCTTTGCATAGTAAAGCCTTAACTTGCATCTGTGGATGCAGCAGCGAATGATGTTGACTGACAAAGGTTTACCAAAGTATGACCAACGTACCCAAGCCCATGGCAGGATATCCATTACAGACGCATGACAGGTTTTAAGACAGTGATGTCTGAGGGATCAGAGATCGCATTCAGAAGTGGTTCTCAGCCTTGCCCTTCACGCACCAAAATTTGTCCGGATTCCTTGAATCTTTTAATTATATTGTGCACTATAGAAGGTGAAATGCCTAAAATCATACCGATTTGTCTTTGGGGAGCAAGTGTTGGATTATTCACTGACGCATCTGTTGGCAGATTGGCGAGCCTCGACCCATCCTTGCTCTTGAAGGACTAGGCATTTTTTGGAGGCTCCTTATATACTATAATTCGATGATTGCCTCACCTGTTTCACATCACCTTCTTATTTCAACTTGTCACATCCTTATTAGTCCTAAATTATTCCTGTCCCAACATGCATCAATTTCAAAATAAATGTTTATCTTCAAAAAACTATGCAGTTGGTTAGGTAAAACATCAAATACCTTGTCTTTATACATTTTTTTTTTGGTCAAAAAACCTTTACAAATCACTCCTCTTTGTGTGTATTAGCATGTTCCATACTGTCTCCAACTTTTTCGGATTTGGGGTTGTATATATATTGAGAGAGAGAGAGAGAGAGAGAGAGAGAGAGAGAGAGAGAATAAGTATATACTAATCTACCATATATTGTAAATATTTTGAAGATGGAAATACTGCCCCCTTTAATCAGAAAAAAAAAACTATACTGCATAATATACTGTAAATATATATTTTTTCTTTAAATCAATTTTATTCCAACATGTTTGACCAGTGCTGCCATGTCTCCTTTTTAATTTCTCAGACTCCACTGAGCAGCAGTGCATTGTGGGTATCCTTCATGGGAACCTTCACATCTGCAGGGGCGACAGCTATCTCCCACTCATGAAAGCTCCAGCAGGAAGTGGTGGCTCGGCCGATGTGAGCGAGAGGAAAGGGCACGATTGTTCGTGAGCTCAGGAGGGGCTGCGTCGTGGTGTGTGGGACATATCAAAATATTTGACAGACTTCAGGATTATGAAAACGGCTCTGTGGCCCCTGGCTGCTCTGCTGCATTGTCTGAGCACTGGGAGCTGCGATCTGGCCCATTCGGAGCAACTCAGTGTGTGTTAATACCATGTAATGAAATTAAGGGGTTTTGGGCAGCGCTGCATTTGGCCTCCCTGACTGTGCCTTTTTTCATGGCATGGGGATGGTAAAGAAAAGGAAAACATTGCTGCCATATTTATAGTATTAATCAAATATATCATCTGGGACATTTCCTACTGATTATAACGGATTATCCAACAGTCAGCATCTGTCACAAAGATTGCTTTTGTCAATTGTTATGGCATCTGGGTCAAATGAAAGATCTTTGTTGACACAAGGTTGTGTTATAACACTTACAAAATATTTATAGTCTAATGTTATAGTCCAAGGGATGTCAGACACATGTTATAACATATATTATATGTTATAATGTATGTCTTATCACAATTTTTAATTCAAATATACCAACATAAAAACAACATAAAATTGTTATTAAAATGAACAAATAAAACTAAAAATTACCATCGCTGTAAAAACCTTAACTGTGTAAGTTTTATAATGCATCATAACACATCCATCTGTTCACAAATATCTAGCACTTTTTCACAAGTTTTGGTTCAAAATCACTATCAAAACTGCTGTCTTTTGGAATAAATCTTTATAAATGTTTATGCATATTTATGTCAGCTTATTCCAACAGACAACAGTTGTCATAAGCTCTTTATGACAGCTGACATAAATATGTGTAAACTATTATAAGGGCTTATTCCAAGGGATGATAGTTATCTTAAGCCCTTTATAAATATGCATAAAGGCTTATTACAACAAAAGGAAATTATCACAAGCCCTTTATGACAGCTGACATAAATGTACAAATACATGTATAAAGCCTTATTAAAAGAGATGGCAATTATCATAAGCCTTTTCTGACATCTAGTATAAAAATGCATGCATATGTAAACATTTATAAAGGCTCATTCCAACATAGAGGAATTGTCATAAACCATTTATAACAGCTGAAATAATTATGCAAAAACTTTTATAAAAGCTTATTTCAGGAGAGAACAGTTGTCATAAGCCCTTAATGACAGCTGACATCAATGTAAATAAACTTTTATGAAGGCTTATTCCATGAGGTGATAATTGTTGTAAGCCTATTATGACAGCTTACATAAGCATGCATAAATATCAGCTGTCATTATGTCAGGTGTCATAAAGGGTTTGTGACAAGTATTATCATTTGCAGATTTTTTTGCTTGTTTGTTTTTTAAAGAAATGTTTATGTATATTTATCTCAGTGAAATCTAACAAATGTGCATAAACATTTATAAAATTCATTCCAAGAGATGACAGTTATAAGCCATTTATAAAAGCTGATATAAGCATGCATAAATGTCAGTTATCTTGTCAACTGACGTAAAGGATTTTTGACAAGTACTGTCTTTTGGAATAAGTATTTATAAATGTCTATGCACACTTTTGTCTGAAAAACACTGGGCATTTATAAAGACTTATTCCAAGAGATGTCGATTGTCGTAAGATCTTTATGACAGCTGACATGAAGATATATTGTCATTTATAAAGGGTTATTCCTTTATAAAATCTGCTTTTGTCATCAAATTTCAAACCTTCTGAGCCAAGTAATACATTTTTGTGAACATAAGGTTTATAACATTACAACACTGTTATAAAATTGTGAAGATAGTGACAGGGATGGTCATTACACTGTAATAACATTTTTGTATATTTTTCTTTCTCCCTTAACTCAATAGAGTCATGAAGCCTTATAAATGTTGGCCTTGAGTGAAGTGTTTCCACTGAGCCTCATATAAGGTCATAAGTCATTTATAAGCATGCCATATAGCCAGCTTATTGTCATCTTGTTCAAAGAAAGATCTTTAGAGTTGACATATTTTTCGGAGGGTCCTGTCACCTATCTCGTTTTCTTTTCCTCCACAGTTCTGTCATGCTGGGTATGTGTTCTCAAAGCCCCCTGTCCAATGTATCCTCTTTGTCTTCTGTGTCCCCCATCGCTCTGCTACTAATCAGGATAGTTTTTCTCTAGGTTGATGTGTTATAAAGTTGACCTAACACTATCTCTTCGCGTACATTTACTCTCACGTCATTGCCTATTTCCTCATAAACACAGCGCACTGATCTCCTGTTGAAGCGTCTCCACTGAAAAACGTAGAAGGAACAGAGGGTGAAAAAAAAAAAAGCTTGATGTTAAACCTCTAGGTACAGAAGGCTGTTAGCAATTGCTGATGATAGTAGGAAAACATTAACATAATAATTAGTGTCTTGTAATTGTTTCATTAAAACCAGTTGTTCCATTTCTCCTCGTGTTTTCCCAGTAGATGGGAGGAAGTTGGACGGCAGCCAGGAGGAGGCAGGGACGCCATGTTGGCACCACCAAGCTCAAGATGGTTCACTTCAGCTTGGGCGAGGAGAAGGCGAGCTGTTTATTTCAGCCATACTCCTCCTCCACACACACACGCACACACACACACACACACACACACACACACACACACACACACACACACACCTTCATCTCCCTTCAGAAACCATTCAGAGTAAGTGAAAATGTATTAATAGTTAGGACGTATATTGTATATTTTCATATAAGATTTTCCTTTAAAATTAAACACTAATAATTAGTCCTAAAGCAATAAACATTGAGTGAACAAGAGAGAACCGAAGAAACATTTTTTTCATCTGTGGCTTTTTTTTTAACACACTGGGAACTGGGAAAATTATATATAGGTTTTTATTTTATTTATTTATCTATTTTTATTTTTATTTATTGCTAATATAAACCTGGGAAATAGGTTTTCTCAACTCGCTCATAATGGAAGTCTTAAATCAGTTGCTGAACGTTATCAAGAAAGGTCACAATATAAATACAGCACAGCTGAATTCTTGAATATGATTGGCCAGAACGTGGTAGTTAATTTTAAAAATAGCATCTCAAACTGTAGTGCGGCCACTCGCAGGTTTATATTAATGCATTTATTATCATTACCGTTTCTATTATAACAACTTATACAGTTTTTATTTTTTTTAAATGGATAAAATGTTGAAATTCTCTGAAAGGAGATATTTATTAGTCAGTATTTGTGGAAAGAGTCTCCAGTTCAGTGCTTCATAACAGTCAGAGGTAAAGCTGTAACTAATTTTCCAGGATGGAGGATTTTACACTTTACTGTTTCTCAGTTATATGCTTCATGACAAGCTGCGTTTTTTTTTTTTTTTTTTTTTGGTCTTATTTACTTAAAATAGTAAGACAGACTGAATGACTGTAACCTCTGTTTTGTGTTTACACCTCACATATACATTGTGTAATATAAAATTAAAATTACAGGCAATACATGCTGCTGTATTCTCACATTGTAATGTGACATCCTATAGATACACTGCAGAACGTTTTCTCCAACTTTCTAACACTGGAGCAATACGATAAAAACAATCATTCCAGTTACCTTTGCACACTTTCCTGAAGTTTTTGCATTATCCACCATCTATAATAGTAATGAATTCTTCCGTGAAATAAAAATAGCTTAATTTCTGAAGGGACAAATAATCTCCTTTCCTCTGTCTATTGTTAAAAACGCTATACAAATAAAATTTCATTCATTTGAACGGAATATTATACAGATCATATAAATCTTTGAAAAAATTGAATTTTATGATACAAATATAATGTTTGAATGAGGAATTCATGAAGGTGTTTTGTATGCCTAAGCAATGTTGGAATTCTTATCTGTGGAATTCTCAAATAAATTTCACATGTGGTGGTGAGAGAGGCTGAACAACTCTAGAATATTCATTTAAGGGGAAAAAACCCCCTCACATTTAGGTTTTTTAGAGTGTGTATTAGATTGCGTGCGTGTGTGTCCTGGTGCTAAAGTCACTGTCTTTTCCATTCTGCTCCATTAGGAGGCATAGTACACATGGCTGACATCAACGACTACTACCAATTACCGAACACACACACACACACACACACACACACACTATTATATATATATATATATATATATATTGTATCCACAAACCCATACACACTGCAATATGGCATTCTTTTTTTGTCGTTCCTCTCATGACCTTCTTTCATTTCCCCGGTCTGTTTTCTGAAACTTCTGAGCAGTGTTTCCCTTCTGCTTTGCATCCTCGCATCTCGAACCAAGATGAATGTTGCTAAACACGTGGAGGATCGTTTACAGAGACGCCTATTTATGCCTCGGCACAGTCAGATGAAGAGCGAGATGAGAATGTATATCACAGCGCTATAACCCACTCCAGCTCCTTAAGACGGATTCCAATATGGCGTAAACAAACAGACGGCGTCATGTTGACAATGTTTCTCTGCGTGCTTATTGAATCCTGAAAGGAGGGCAATTTCTCTGCGACATTGTGCAATCTCGGAGATACGTAAACATAAATAAACAAACCAACATGTGAAATATGAGTGTTTGCGCGAGCGTGTGCATGTGTTGGTGTGCCGTGTCCCCGGATCCCTCCCAAAAGACTGATTGGAACTTGTGCACCACAATTAACTTCCTCGGCGCTACCGATAAATCAAGATCCTGGTATTTGCCGATGCTCATGTCACTGCGATATGAGCAGCGGAGGCCATCTGTACGGCAGAGATCAAATAACTGCCTCCGATATGCCATATTCAGAGCAGGGCGGGTGAAAGGGGGCCAACTCTTAGAAAATTATTTTTCATTCTTCACCCGCGCCTCCGCTGACAAATATACTCATTTTCTCTTCATTGTGTCGAGCGAAAAAAAAATGCATTTCCTGCGAACAAACTGTTTGGGGGCGCTCTGTTTTCTATCAACGCAGCATTAGAGTCACCATCATCATCTGCTCGGATTCAAGGGCACATAATGTATCTTGGATAGTTTATAATATTGAGGGTAATCATGGAAAAATACGAGCATTTCTCAAATTAAAAAAAGGAAAAAACTTTATTCCTGCATGCCAAAAGTTTGGAAGGCTATATCCGCTTTGATTAAAGTGGTCTATGTGAATATCATTGTTTCCTTAAGTGCAGAACTGGCAGTGCTACCATCTTCAAAAGAATGCACTCCCCCTCCCCCTCCTATCCATTTTACATATTCATGTATTTATCTGCATTACTCTGAATATGCGCGCTAGGCCCCTCGTGCACCCGTGATAATACTAATCCTGTTTATGTTCGATATTTGTGCAATATTACACCTCTAGAAATATTAGAACTTCAAGGCATCGGGGTGGGGGTGGAGGTGGAATCAGGCACAGGAACCCCAGTCTGAGAGAGAGAGAGAGAAAGCGAGAGAGAGAGAAAGAGAGAGAGAGAGAGAGAGGGTGGGGGGAGAACACACATTTTACATTTTCTAAATATGTAAAGTGCCCAGCACACAGTTCCATGACCAGTATGCGGCAAGTGCTCAAATCCGGCAGAACTATCAGCTCGACCGGCACTCTCGCCCGCAGTCACACAGAGCTGGGTGCTCTCGGTGCTCTGTAGGATCGGGGATTATCACACACACATGTCTAAACCGAGGCCGGCCTGCTACTGCATGAGACTGGATGTCTCTGCACTGAGAATGTCACAAGTCCTCATACAACAGCTCTGAAAGTAGTTCCAGCTGCAAGTCAAATCGCAGGTGTACAATATATTAATGTGCTCCTTGCACATGTTATCGTTTCTATAGTAACCTCTAATTCACAGGGTCTTGTAAGGTAGACACTCTACATCATCTAATAATCCTAATAAATGGATTTTAACAAAGAAAAATCTTTGATATAGTGACATTTTCGGTGAGGACATTAATGGAAAGTTTTCCACCATGGCAAAGTCTTTAAGATGGCAAGGTACACTTTAATAGGAACACCTGTACACGTGCTCTTTTATGCAGTTATCCAATAACAGTTATTACTCTTTTATGCAGTTATGCAGTTATCCAATCAGCCACAGGTACAAGTCAAGAGTTTCAGTTAATGCTTGCATCAAACATCAGAATGGGGAAAAAGTGTGAATCTGTTCACTGTGATGGCATGGTTGTTGGTGCCAGATGGGCTGGTTTGCATATTAGAAACTGCTGATCTACTGGAATTTTAACACAGAACAGTCTCTAGAGTATATACAGAATGGTGCGAAAAACAACAACAACAAAAAAAACATTGAGTGAGCAACAGTTCTGTCAGTGGTAATGCCTTGTTGATAAGAGAAATCAGGGGAAAATGGCCAGACTAGATTGAGCTGCCAAAAAGTATATAGCACTCTTTACAACTGTGGTGAGCAGAAAAGCATCTCAGCATACATAAAACATTGAACCTTGGGGTAGATGGACTACAACACATTGGGCTCCACTCCTGTCAAACAAGAAGAGGAATCTGAGGCTATCGTCAGCACAGACTCACCTAAACTGGACAGTTGAAGAATGAAAGAAAAAAAAAAAAAAGAAAGAAAAACAGGTGATTTTGACCTGTATCTGTTCTTGACCTGTATACATATGATTTTATACTTTGAGCTGCTGACACATGACTGGCTGACTGAATAACTGAATGACTGAAGGTGTACAGGTGTTCCTATTAAAGTGGACAGTAAGTGTATGTATTGTATTTTATCTTAGTAACACAATAGGCTGGTGACAGAACATCTCTTTATAGCTACTATAACATAAGTGATAATAGGAACTAATTGTTTTGCAGATGTTTTCCACAGCATTAAAAGTTACTATAAATGGATAAAAAAAAAAAAAAAAAAAAAAAAAAAAAAAAAAACAATGCCAATCTTTAAGTAATTTAATTGTTCACAAATTGCTTTGGTATTTATTAAGGCGGGATAAAACACTCTTGTCCTCTTATTGGAAAATAATCAACTTCTTGATGGTAACAGTAACTCTGCTTCATGTTGGGTGCCATATTCACTTTTTTCCTTTAACAGCACAGTGTTTTTGTCACAATTTCCCCTCATGCTAAGTGCTGGAGCACGCAACGCACTCTGAAGTGCAAGCACGTGCTTCCGGGTTTTCTGTGACATTGACTTTGTTTTCTTTTGAAACGTGTGTTTTATTATGGTTTATGTCCTGCCTTCAACCCTGTATTGTCATTGGTTGTTTCCCATATGTGTCATCATTAGTCTCAGCTATGTTGTGTTCACCCTTGATTACATTTGTCATTTAAACCCCTCGTGTCTCTATGTTCATCACGAAGTATTATGTGAGTTTTCCATATACCAAGCGTTTGTTCCTCGTTTTATGTATTATAGTTTTGATCTTGTTCTCGCCCTCATTCTCGATTCATATTTAGCCTTGTTTATGCCCGTTTGCCAATCGCCTGACCTATTGCCTGTTTTTGACCACGCTATTGTCTCATGTTTTTGATTCGTCTGCCTGCCTCTCTTTAATAAACCTCTTATCTGCATTTGCATCTGTCCTAACCTACATTACGTGCTAAATACGACAGTATTATGCCTTGAATAATTTTACATATGTGTGTGAAAGAGAAACATTTTTATCAGTTTAGAAAAGTCCATAGTTTTAAGAGCTATTTATAGTAGACAAGTCAAAATTTCACCATGTGAAGGGTTTTACCAAGTTTATTTCTACCATCTAATGATATTATAAATGAGGATTTTTAAATATATTTTTTTAGGAATTTGTATGCAAAATTCAGAGAACTTAATCCATTAGCTATACAGGGTGTCCCAAAAGTCTCCATACATAGGGGACTATGTATGTCAGCACCACATCAGTTGTTCATGGACGTCTACTTCTCGGATGGTCCACAACGCTTCCACTCTTTTTGAATTTGTGAAGTTGGACAACAGTGTCATGTGTCATGTGCTTTCCATGTTTCCGGTTAATGTCCACTGCAACCTTGCGACAGCTTCCCGATCCAGCCATGAGAATGATTTCAATACATTCTTCTTTTGTCAAAGGCATTTTTAAACTATAGAGCAATCTTTTTTTTTTTCAATACACACATTATAAATGATTGCAAATGCAGTCAGTGCAAAATTCATATATTTAGTAAAATGCTGATTAGAAAGTAAGTAAAGTAAATATGGGAATAAAATACTTTTTTTGGAACTCAGAATATTACCAGCCTTTAATGAGGTGCAAATGTTGAGCAATATTAATAATTTGAATGACAGAAGGAAAACTAGAGTCATCTAATCCAAGTTAATGGTGCTCTCCCTTCTGCACAGTGATTGGGATTTGACAGTTACACATTACATTTAGCCAGAGAGAAAGTGTCCAACTGTCCAAATGTCTCTATCTCACTCTCTCTATCTCTCTCCTGCGATGAGGGGGTGCTGAGGGGATGCACTTGCCAGAGAGGGTCTCGTTCAGCACTCAAACTCGGCACAGACGCTCAGCTCAGTGCCTCTCTCCCCAGATCTCCTACACTAAATCTCGTTCCTATGACGTCTGTCCTTCAAATTCATATCATCTCAGAAAAACCCAGTCTGGCTTACAGTATCAGCACACATACATACACTAGTACTACAGTAGTTACTAGAAATGGACTTTGGAACTGCTCTTTGGCCATCTGTGTGTGCGAGTGTGAGAGAGGGAGTGTGTGGGAGCAGCAGGCCGTGGACCATAGGAAGAAACGGCTGCCCCAGTTTTTTTTTTTATCGTGTTGCTACGGTCCATGTGATGGGCGAGAAACCAGTGACACACACGTCTAAATTTGGCTTCATGTCACTCTGCCAGGGACACACTAAATGTCCAAAACACACAGGCCACTAATGAGAAAGGACATGTTAATTAGTGCCACATACAGACCAAACTCACACACATATATACAGGAATAATCATATTTATGATTTTCGTATTTCGTTTAAAAAAAAGAGGAGAGAGAAGGAAAGAGAAAGATTGGCAGTCATTGTATTGTTGATGGTCAGCAATCATTTTAATAATGATGACATCAGAAATACAAATATAAAATTATCTATTTAGTGTTTGTCTTGGGAGGATTCAACTCAAGCCCATGCTATAGGCTCCATTGTAATCTCTCATTAATCACAATAATCGCTGTGACCCATTATGCTACATGTTGAGAGATAATAAGTTGAACAGCATTAGGAAATCTCCACTAATGAAATCTGAGTTAATGGCGCTTTCCCTACTGCACTGATTGGGATTTGACCGCAGAAACACATATAGTGTGGACTGCTGAAGCCGCCACCACAGTCGCCAGACTCCATGAGTAGATGTGTCTTATCAGCATTCAGTGATTTCTGCTGATTTCTAGAGATATGTGAAGTAAACTTTTATCTACAGAAAACATTAGATATTTTGGTTACACCGTATAATAACTTACATTATACCACAGCGCTGCAGAATTCATCAATTGAATGCTCGGAATTATCTAATCGAATTCTCAAATGTGTTCACATTTTGTTTCAAGAAGGTTAAATCTTTCATGGGTTTTCTGAGAATATAGCTATTTATAAATGCTCCTACAACACAGCTGTAATGTTGTTATAATGAGGGAAGAAAAGCAGTCAGACACTTTTGTTTTTATTATATGATATGCTTCCAGTTCGTATATCCAGTTGAAATTTACACACTTTTGTTGTTATCAGGGACGACATTATTAAATCTTTCTCACAGTACACTGGTGTTGGAAATTTTCAATCAGTATGAATTATGAATTATTTTATCATCACAAGTTTGTTACAAGATTAGGCAGGACACTGTTGGGTTACTGTATGTAGAGTACTGTGACTGTACAGTTTAGCTGCTGGTGAGCAGGGTGATTGGAAATGGAAGGGGTGTGAGCCCTCTGCTGGACAAACGGGCACTCCCAAAATAGGCGAAAATTCCATTGTTTGGCATCTGGTTAAAAAAAGAGTTAAACACTCAAATGCAAAATAAATAAATAAATAAATGATACAATGGTATAGCAAAGACTTTAACCATCCTTGTCAGTACAACTGGCTCAATAATACTGAAATGGAAAGTTCATGGAACCATAACCAGACAGGTGTGCTATGCAACACGCTGTATGACTAATGATAAGGAAGGTAAGCGAGAAGCCAGCAGTCTCTCAAAAAGACTTGCAGGATGACCTGAAATCAGCAGAAACAACACAGTTACACAGAGAACAATAAGCAGTGAACTTTCGAAACAATATTCTCTGGTCAGACAAAACAAAATTATAATTATTTGGCAAAAATTCAGCTTATCTTATGTCCACTTACTGTAGTTAGGAACATTTCCGCTTACATTAACTTGCACACATAAGATAAGTTGAGGTAAGATAAGGTGCAGTAAGATAACATAAGATAAGATAAGATGTACCTTTATTGATCCAACATAGGGGAAACTCAAGAAGGAAAAAGGAAAAAGGAGAGAGAGCTGCTGTGTCTTGCTACCACTAGCTGCAGTGCATATCAAAGATACTATAAAGTATTATCTGGTGCTACTCCTAACATAGCTAGCTACCCAGATAAAAAAAAAAAAATGTCATTAGAACATTCATTAAAAACATTGACAGGTTATAAGATGGTTAGAATAACTTTCCTGCAAAGCTCTAAAAAAGACCGTTTGTCTTTGACCATTTAAAAAAAAATATTCCCAGAAAACATAACAGATTGAACAGTAATGTTCAGAAAATGTTCCGCCCACTTGTAGCTAGCTCCTTAAACAGTAGATAGTGCTGCAAAAAAGTATTTGCTTCATCCTGATTTCTTCTGTTTTTGTGAATATCTCATACTAAATTGTTTCAGAAATTAAGACAAAATCTAAGATAAAACAGAAGCAAAGCAACCTAGGACACAAAATAGTTTTTAAATGATAATGTTATTTATTGAAGCAAAAAAGTTATCCAATGCCAACTGCGCCTGTGTGAAAATGTATTTGCCTCTTTAATTAACAATTACCCAACTCTATGAAACTGCATTCATAACGGGGTTCTGTTGGACTAGACGCAACCAGGCCTGATTACTGTAAACCCTGTTCAATCAAATCAACACTTAAATGAAACTTTTTCATCAGCATGAAGTTGGTTAAAAGGTATTACCCAGTAACACTATATGCCAAAGAAAGAAGAAGGTGATTGAAATACATCAGTCTGGGAACGGTTACAAAGCTATTTCAAATGGTTTCCAAAGAAGCACTGTGAGAGCCATTATCTCCAAATGGAAAAACTCAGCACAGTAGTGAAACTTCCCAGAAGTGGCCAATCTTCCAAAATTCCACCAAGAGCACAGCAAGTCCAGGAAGTCAAAAAAGAGCCAAGGACAACATCAAAGGACCTACAGGTCTCTCTTGCATCAATAAAGGTTATCAATAACTGTTCATGACTCCACTATCAGAAAGACACTATGCAAAAATGGCATCCATGGAAGAGTGGTGATCCTTAAACCTTTTGGGGGAATGTTCTGTAGACTGATGAGTTGAAAGTGGAACTGTTTGGAAGACAGGGACCCCGTTACATCTGGTGTAAATCAAATACAATATTTCACAAAAAAGAACGTCATACCTACGGTCAAGCATGGTGGTGGAAGTGTGATGGTGTGGGGATGCTTTGCTTCTTGAGGGCCTGGGAAACTTGCAATAATTGAGGGAAACATGAATTCTGCTCTCTACCTTAAAATCCTAAAGGAGAATGTCCGGTCTTCAGTTCGTAAGTTGAAACTCAAGCGCAACTGGATTATGCAGGAAGGCAACGAGGCAAAGCATCTGAGTAAGTCCTAGTCCTAGAAGTAAGTGAAAGACTGATCTCCAGTTATTGGAAGTGTTTGGTTGCAGTTATTGCTCCTAAAGGTGGCACAACCAGATTTTATGTTAAGGGGGAAATTAGTTTTTGACATGGGTGATAGGTGTTGTATAACTTTTTTTGCTTCAATAAAAAAATTAAAAATAAAAACTATTGTGTGTTTACTCAGGTTGCCTTTGTTTTATGTTGTATTCCATTTGAAGATCTAAAACTATTTAGTATGAGATACACAAAAACAGAAGAAATCAGGATATAGCTTTTTTTTTTTTTTTTTTTTTAAATAACTCACAGATTTAGCCAAAAGAGGCTGATTGAAAATAGAAAATTTTCAACTTAGAAAAGTATTATATTAGGAAAAATATTTGCAGTAGAAATAATTCTGTCACAAACCTCTACAAACAAAAAAACAAACAAATAAATTGATTTCTCAGTAAAAAAGAAAATGCAATGGAATGATATATCATAAAACAAATATTTTGTCACATTTCTGTATCTTGGTGCACCAAAATAAATGCTGCGATTAAAAAAAAGAAGAGAGAAAAAAACCCCACTGGCTAGTTTGCATAGCTTGCTAATCACATTAAAGAAACATCTGAAAGAATAGGTAATTTGGAATACAAAAAGAATAAGTAATTGCGAATGCATCATACCCAAGCGGCCAAATTATTTATGCCTAATGAAATCAGGCACGCATTCACTTCACTGCGGCACTTAAAAAACGTGCCATTACCTGTCAAGGCGAGTGCGTTTCAATTACCATGTGCTACTCAGACAGAGGCTGTGTTACCTAACAAATCTGCTCTGTGCATAGAGATAGTGATACACAGAAAGAGAAAGACAGACAGACAGAGAGAGCTGTTGCTCGTCTAATATTAAATATAGAACAGTCATGGGAATTCATTATCCTTATATAATTAATACATTATTAAGGTTGCTCAGTCACCTCAATAGTGCAGTCACTAGACAGCTATAAATTAAGCAATGATAGCCAATGAAAATTTATTACATGGTTATTATATAACTAATTCCCTCACATGGGGAGGAAGTATCAGGATTAGTGTTTATGTTTTCATTGTAGTATTTTTTTTTTTGCGTAAACGCTACGCATCAATCATACACAAAACGTGAAATAATACACACAGATGAGAAATTACAAATGGTTAGGGTTAAACACCGGTCAGACCAAACACTGATAAAATTCACAGAAAGCAAGTTCAGTTGAATGAGGAAACGGAAGCAGGACGCAAAGGAAGAATTAATTTTGGGTAAAGGGTAATTTTGGTTTGCGCATAGTTCATTGAGGTGAACTTTGAACTTCCAAATTTGCAAACCGTGGAAGTGGGAGCCAAAGGAAAAAAAAAATAGCTGTGGGCTTTTCAGTCTGTTAGAAAAAAAAAAAAAAAAAAAAAAAAAAAATATATATATATATATATATATATATATATATATATATATATATATATATATAAAGTGTTTTTTTTTTTTGTTTGTTTGTTTTTTATTAAAAAAAAGCAAAATGTTGAAAAAATGTAGGAGAGGAAACAGGGAAAAATAAATAGTGAAAAAAATTTAGAAAAAAAAGAGAGAAAACAATTAGAAACAGAAGATATAATAAGTCACCCCCACACCAGTCTATCTTTTGAAATTATTTTTTAAAACATCTGTTAGTTATATTAATACTCGGTACATTTACATGGACAACAATAATCCAATATTAACCCGATTAAGACGATACTGTGATTAAGAAACTAGCATGTAAACAGCAATTATTGATGACCTTAATCCAACTACCAAGTCATACTCGAAGTAAACACAAATTGAATTAAGACATGTGGAGTATTCCTGTTTTAGTCGCATTATCGACGTGCATTACAGACATGTACACACCTTAATCACATTATTAACGTCGTGTGGGAGTTTTCACTGCATTTTGCGACAGGACACGTACACACATGGCAGTGCTCAACCGTTTCACGAAAAAAACAAAAGAGCACGGCTGCGTCCGAAACCGCGTACTCACCTGCTATATAGTAGGGGAAATACATGTATTTCGGCTACTATATAATAGGTAAGTATGCAGTTTCCAATGCAGCCCATGGCTTCAAGCAGTCGTCTATTTGCACATATAGCATGACAAATAATTAACTGCACTTGAAGCTTTCGTAAAATTAAAAATAAAACACCCAAAACTGTATACGGTGCCATAACGAAGACGAACTGTATGACATGTGAAATTCTGTAGGGAACGTCGGACGGTGTGGTGTGGGGACATAATGACGTGTGCTGTTAATTGATCTATATTCTATAACATGTAAAACGGGAACAAGAAAGGAGTATTATAAAAGTGACTCATGTGAACACCTTAATCACAATATTGTCTTATGCAGAATAAGGTCAATAATTAGATTACTGCTGTCCATGTAAATGTAGTCAATGTCATGTCATTGTCAGAATCGATGTCGCACTCCAATTCCCAAGCTGCACCACAGCCTTCAAACATGGCCGACAAGGACTACACTTCCTAAGACACACAGGGTATGTCTCAACCAGCTCCCTAGTTCAGTAGGTAGTGAATCAGTATATCGTGTACACGAGTTGGGGACCCTGGCTCACTACACATTGGGACACTGATATACTCGCATTGTAAAACGTCACCAAAAATAAAAAAAGGGTTAGGGGTTTGATTCCTAGTGCTGCCCTGTGTGTGCGGAGTTTGCATGTTCTCCCCGTGCTGCGGGGGGTTCCGCCGGAGTACCTGGACATGCATAGTAGACTGATTGGCATATCCACAGTGTCTGTAGTGTATGAATGGGGGTGTGAGTGTGTGTGTGATTGTGCCCTGTGATGGATTGGCACCCCGTCCAGGGTCTACCTTGCCTTGTGCCCGATGCTCGCTCTGATAGGCTCCAGGTTCCCCATGACCCTGTAGGATAAGTGATATAGAAGATGGATGGATGTCATATAAATTTGTTAACTTAATCACAAGCAAACCGTATATAGAACATCAAATGAAGTTAAAAATCACTAAAGTAAATAATCATTTATAGCTACAACAAAAATAACTAGCTACATACATTTGTAGATTAAGTTGGCTGAGAGTTCATCCCTCATTTTTTTCAAGCTGAGAGGCTTCAGAAAACATGATGTCATTTTCAATAAGAGAATATAGTGAACGGAGAATGGAGTGAACGTTCTAGTGCACTGGAAGGATTTTGCGATTGAGACAGCCCTTAAAATGGCCAAATTACTGAACTAGGGAGCCGGTTGATTCGCACCCATACTCATTACCACACACTAGATCTCCTGTCATCTGATTGCACACAACTTGACTCAATTACACAAAAGCTACAGTATATATTGGTGCATTCAATGTCGGAAAGATCATATTTTATGAGTTGAATGCACATGAACGGCACCACAAAGTCATAATTACGAGCTTTGAGCTCCGGGTTTCCCAGTTAGGGACATGTCAGTACGGAAACATGGTGAAATAAATGGATGCAACATCTGTAGTTGACGGTCAATTTGTTCAAATTGAAGACAAGTTTACTCGTCTTAGAAGCTGATTTCAGTTATTATATGTTTGGTATCTGCAGCAAGTTATTGTCAGTCATTTTTATTTACAATAAAACAAGATAAATCCTTGCACAAAATACGATAGCATTGTACAATTACGATATAATATGTAATATAGTATATAAAATTTATGGCTTCATATATTGATTAAAAAAATAAAAAAGCAAAACACACCTGAAGCGCATTCTTTGCTTTTAATTTTCTATAAGTAGTGTTAAAATACCTTGCTGTATTTTTGTTGTAGTTAATTAAGAGAAGGTACACTGCCATCTCGCTCCGATCAAAATAAACGCACTTGAACACACCTGACATTCCCAACTCGTAATTAAGAACTTCCCAGGAGGACTTAAATTAGTAATTATTAATTAGTGGTCACTATTAATTTACTTATGTGACAGCATTTTTTCCAGCATCTTTTTTTCTCTCTTTTTTTTAAGGAACGAAAAAATAACACCATACTTTTTATCAACGTATAGTTACGTGTACTGGTGTGGAAACAAGTTAGTTTGTGTTATCACTTTTTTCTAGCACAAATAAACAGTAATCCACTGATCAGCCTGCCTTTTATTCACTCTCCTGAAGTTAGACATATTAATCCAGAGTTTTAGGAGGACTGGAATAGGTTGTATTGACCATAGTGCTGGTGTGTGGGCTAGTTATGAATGTTTTTGTTTCCACTAACTCCATCTCATCCTAACCATTATAATTTATTCATATGAGTCGGCTTGTGTGAACTGTAGAGACTAGAATATGCTGCACTACGCACAGCTACAGCTAGCGTTTAGCCTCCAAAAGCGTGACAGCTGGGCTAAAGGGTAATAGGTCACTTGTGAGCGCCTAGGCTTGCCTTCGCTTTCTGTAACTGAAAATGGTACGGCCCAAATACTCCCTTAAGGAGTCACTAGTGGGCCAAAGTTTCATAGCTGGAGGGGGGAACAGGAAATGAGCATTAATTGTGTTAATGATGATGTTTGTATAGGCCAGGGCTTTCAGAGTCTCTCTCTCTCTCTCTTTCGCTTGTTCACTCCATTTGAGACTGTGTTCTAATTCACAGAGAATTTAAAGTGAGGAAATGTAGGGTTAATGAATTTGCTTTCCTCTCTCCCCACTCTCTCTTTCTCGGCAGTACTGCAGGTGTCTGACTCTCTGCATCAGCTCCATCCATCATGTCTGGTTTAGGCCCGAGCTCTGGTGTGCTGGTGTGAGCAACTAGAGGAATTACTGTCATTAGGAGCAAGATCTTTGTTTTGATGGCCCGAGTTAATGGGCTTTGCATTAGGGAGAGTCCTAGGGGCCAGTTTTGGGGTGATTAGGCAAAAAAACACATTTACACATCTCTAATTGCAACTAGGATGCCAGGAACCTACAGCATGCTCCCACAGCAATGCCCACAGTCACAAGCGCTTAAAGGATTACCTAGGAGGTTACTACACCAAGATCCTAATGTTCTACATGCTCACAGAGCTCTTTTAGAAAATCCTAAGCACTGTTTAGAGGGAGGAAAGAAGATCAAGATGTAGCATTGTGCTGTTTAGAGAGTGGAGCAAACTTGTTTTGTCATACTTTAATTATGAAGCCTTGATGGAATCGCTGATTGGAAGCCAGCATCCGGATTGTAATTTAGTACTTTTTTCTTCTCTCCTCTCCAACCTCTCTTAGATATTTTTCTCAATGCTATTAATTAAATGGGTTATATTGGGAATACATTGATTTGCCTGGTCGCATACAAGCAGAGGGGAGTAGAAAATGTTTAGAAAGTGACACTGGCCTAATTTGGGGCTGATAAAAGTGCCTGCCTTAATCACCTGAGATAAGGGACACATCCTTGGAGCCCTGAGAGAGTGAGACGCCATTTGATTTTTTATTTATATTTCTTATTACGAGTTGCTGCATTTGAAAGTGGGTCACTGAGCACATTTATTTATTTATTTTAAATCCCCCCTCACCCCCCACCCCCACCCCCGAACTAACTTTCAAACGGCCATGTTTTCTTTCTCTGGTTAAACATACTTTCATATCCTATTCCCACGTGCCTCCTGCTCATTAAAAATGTTTAACAACATTTTAATTGAAGTATTAATTACCTTCTGCTAGGCAAAATCTTCCTAAACTACAACAAGGGAGCCATCAGACAGAGAAACTGCTAAGGGGGTGGTGGTGGGGTGGGTGCTGACAAATCAGCCACCTTTCCTTGTGTCCAGTCCGGCAAGGAATGATGACATCATCAGATGCATGACTACAGGCTCGTTCGAGCTTAAAGATTTGGCATGACCGCCTTTTTATTTCAGAAATAAACAGAACCATTTACAATTAATTTGCCTGTTTTACCAACACCTTAATTATTGTGTTTTCATAAATGCTAATACAATCTATTTGCATTTATTTATCAAAGTGAACCAGAAGTAAGGCAGACTACAATCCTATTGCCCACACTTGTGTAACAATGCCAATTTATTGTATTATTGTAGGTGAATAGCCACATTTGCCTACACTTCTAAGTCTTAGATTCAACAAAATTACCTGAGAGAGTATTGTTGATTTTAATTAAATTTCATTAATTGTAATATGTTTACAAATGTGTAAATAAGAAAACAATATAAAACAAGAATTTAAAAAGTTGACAGGATCACTGTGGGGCAAAAATGTTATCTCAGTTATTTGCCCATGGCATGGTTGTTGGTATTAGACAGGCTGGTTTGATTATTTCAGAAATTGATGATCTCCTGGGATTTTCATGCATAATAGTCTCTAGAGTTTACACAGAATGGCACACAAACAAAAAAAACATCCAGTAAATGGCAGTTCTTCTCAGAGGGGACTAGCCAGCCTGGCTCCAGCTGACACAAAGGCTATTGGAAGTCTTTACAGCTATGGTGAGCAGAAAAGCATCTCAGAAGCACACATCAAACCTCGAAGCAGACGGCCTACACATTTCTGTCCCTTTTCTGATGTTTGATATGAATATCAACTGAAACTTTTGACCTGTATCTGAATGACTTTTTTGCATTGCACTGCTGTCACCTTGCATGAATGAGCATGTGTACAGACCAATTAACAGGGGGAAGAGAAAACATTAACAAAAGCACATGGAAAACTGGGACTAAATGACAAACAATCTTTAAGTAGCTTTTAATTATTGATACAATGTCCTTGCTACTACAATAACTGAAATTCATAAATGTGAATATTTCTATTTAATAAGTTGAAAATAACCATGCCATAATTTACCTATTTACTTTTTGTTGAACCTACAATTCTATCATTAATTGAAGTATGTTGATTCAGTGTAAGCAGTTATCACTAGCAGCTGAGAGGGGGATTTTTTGACAGAAGAAGGTTATAAAAGGTAGACATGCATGCTATTACAGAATATGTTAGCACATAAAAAGCAGAGATACAAATTTTTGAAACTGATATTTAGATTTAGATGGGGGGCATGGTGGTTTAGTGGTAAGCACGTTTGTCTCGCACCTCCATGGTTGGGGGTTTAAATCCTGCCTCCAGCCTGTGTGTGGAGCTTGTATGTTCTCCCTGTGCCTCAGGAGTTTCCTCTGGGAAACACAGCACTCTTGAATTCTCAATTCTGATTGGTCAGATGGTATTGATTTGTTTTCTATAACAACAGCTCTGACAGTAGTTCTGACTGCAAGTCAAATCACAAGTTTATATGAATATGCTTGAAGTATAATATCTTATAGTTTAACAAAACGTATAATGAAAAACACATCATCATTGATTTTTTTTGTGAAGGGAGTTGTTTATTTAATGTTTATGGTCTCCAGCACTTCGTAACAGCTACTTATAGCTACTGTATTGTAAGTAATAACAGGAACGAACTTGTTTTACAGATCATCCACAACTTTAAATTAAATATAATAATAAATGGATAATTACTTTATTAGTGTTTATAACTAATAAAGAATTAACTGTTGGCAAATTGCTGGGGTAAGTGTAATAAATACTTTGGGACATGCTGTTATTGGAAAATTATCAATAGATTGCATTACCCCATCTTTATGCTGATTATTTTCCTATAACAGCATGTCCTGTCTTGTTTTTTGTTTTGTTTTTTCTTAATTAAATAGTTTAATAATTATTTTTAAAAATGTTTAATTTCAGAATATTTTTGGTTTATTTTTCTTGACATAATGTGTATAAATGCAGAATAAATCAACATTAAACAGAAATCTAATAAACCAGAGCAATATTATTCCTTATTATGACGCAAATTGTGTTTTGCTGCATAAATTATTATGAAATCATGAGACAGTCCTCAGTCTCTCTCGAACCATCATCCTCTCTTTACAGTGATTAGGACTTCAGACTTGCAAATGCATTCTGCCTCCTCCTTTGTCTGCCTCTGTCTTTCTCTTGTCTCACCTCGTATTTAAGGGGCCTTGTGTGATTAGTTAATCGGCCACGGCCCTCAGGTGGAGGTGGTGGCAACGGGGGTGGGGTGGGAGGACAGGCTCCGTTCCGTCTCCGTTCTCTCTCTGTCCTGCCAAGCTGTTCTTTTGGATGCGAGTGGAGGCAGCTGTGTTTACTGGCGTACATTTAGCAGAATCTATTATTCATATTGCTCACTCTGCGAGCCAGATCTCATGCCACCTGTCTCGCTGACAAGCTTCACCCCTTTTGTGTGCTTTCCTGCTCGCACCAAATGATGCTCACTGTTGATGAATTGAGTTTTTTATGAGTGCCGCTAACTAACGGTCTCACTCGGAGCCATGGATGCCGGCCCGAGAGAGGGAGAGGGAGAACAGGAGGGAGGACGAGAGGGTGAGGAAATAGTTTGGAAGAATTTGGAATGTTAATCTGTTCTATGAGAGGGATGAGAGAGAGAGAGAGAGAGAGAGAGAGAGAGAGAGAGAGAGACAGAGAGACAGAGAGAAAGAGAGAGCATCCAATCAGTGAAGAAAAGATGGGAGAAAGTGGATATGTACAGTGTATATACACAGGCATGTGCATTTTAACAAATTAGTTAAAGTAGTTCACCCCAAACAGATATCTTCCTTTTCACAGCCATCTCCATTCTTCAAAATGAAAGGTGTGTTAACACAACAGCAACCACAATAAGCACACGAAAATGTATGACTCCATTTATAATTCATTAAGATTTTACTTTAATCTTGATTTCGAGTCTGCAGTGTAGTAATTACTCTGTAAATTGTATTGGGTGAGAGATGTTATGTCCCAAGCAGGTAAATCAAACTGCCAGGCAACTGAAGATCTCTAACAAGGGAAAAGACATTAAAGTGCTTGAGGGAATACATGGAGTAAGCTCAGACACAAAAAGGGGGATATAGTTGACTCAACCTGGGAAAGGCAAAATTAAACAATCCCAAATGTAAAAAAAAAATAAATAAATAATAATAATACAAAGCACAATACAAAGAAAATGCTTGAGCCAATAAAAAACATATGATATTATTAATGCTGTGGAAATGGAATATATTTCATGTGGTTATAAAAGAAATGTTTGCCAGTTGACAAAGAAAGAAAGTTCCTCAAGGAGTCACGATCAAAGACTCACCAATATTATAGACCAAATTTTAATATTAAATGTTCGGATATGAGGGTTGGCTCAGGGGTTAGGGTTAATAGCTTTTCTTTCTGTATAACTATATTTCTTTAAAAAAGCTTCAATGGAATTCAACTACACCATGCATCATTCGCTTTGTATGAATTTCTCAGATTGTTACAGGTCAGGCTGCAGTTTATTCATTATATTTTTGTATTAGTTTGTATCGTATGCATGTAATTGTTTTCTTGGACAAAATTGTTACTTTGAAAACATATGAAAAGATACGATATAAAAAGATTTGACTGTTGAGATCAAGGTTTTAGCATTCATATATTTTCTAGCGACTTTATTTTAAATGTTTTCATTACTAAGCTCCACCATTCTTGTGCATTTACATTCATACAAATTTCTCAGATTGTCATCTGGTTGCAATTTACTGACATTGTGTTGTTTCAGTGATATAGTGTATATTAGGTGTGTTTGTTGTTAGTTTTAGCTTGATGTTATACTATTTGTTTATATGAAAATGTACAATGTGAAAAGGTATGAGGGTCAGCATTCATATCTTTTCTTGTGACATTACTTCAAAGTTTTATTCCGAAACTTCAACAAAATCCAATTACACTGTTCTTATTCATTGAAATTCATACAAATATCTCAGTTTATGGTCAATCTGTAGTTTACTCATATTGTATTGTTTCAATAATGTGGTGTATATGATGTTTGTTATTAGATTTAGTTTGACAACATTGTAACTATTCACACTCAATTTCGAAAAGATACGTGGAAAGATACAAGGGTTGTGGTAGGGGGTTACCATTCATATTTTTTGTAGTGACTTCATCTAAAATGTTTTAATTATGAAGCCTTAATGAAATCCATCTACACCTCTTCATTTATTTAAATTGGTACACATTTCTCAAATTGGGGTCAGGTTGCAGATACACACATATTGTTACAATAATATATTGTAAATTATGTATTGTATCAGTAATATAGTGCATATTATGTTTGTTGCAAGTTTTAGTTTGACAACATTATAACTATTCACATGAGTGAATTCAAAAATATATGAAAATACATAATGAAAAGATGCAATGTGAAAAGATACAAGAGTTGAGGCAGGGGGTTAGCATTCATATCTTTTCTTGTGACTGTATTTCAAAAGTTGTAAATACAAGCTTCAATGAAATCCTACTAAATCATACTCATTCACAAATTTCTCAGATTATTGTTTCAATCTTTTAGTGTATATGATGTATGTTATTAGATTAAGTTTGACAAAATTGTAGCTATTTTCAAGACTGAATTCGAAAATATGATGCAACAAGATACAAGGGTTTAGGCAGGGGTTAGCATTTGTATTTTTCTTTCAATTTTATTTTAAATGTTTTCATTACCAAGCTTCAATAAAATCCAGCTGCCTGATCCTTGTTCATTTAAATTCATACAAGTGCCTTAGCTTGTAGTCGTGTTGCAGTTTACTGACATCATATTGTTTCAACACATGATTTATTGATTTTTTTTTTTTTTTTTTTTTTTGTGAGGGGATGTTTATTTAGCATTTATGAAAGAATCCTCCAGTGTTATGTTTTGTAACAGTTATAGGAAAGCCTTCAACAGTTTGCAGTTTTGCTGTGATATAAAAAGATGTGTTTTTTGTTCTGTTATTGGAAAATAATAAACTTTGAGGTAGTAACAGTAATTCCACTTTGCGTCCAGTAGCATTACATCACCCCGTTATTGATTATTTTCCTAAAACAGCATAACCGAGTGTTATTCCTTACATATGCTATATGATGTATGTACTAAGGAAACACATAGTGATACAATTGACTCACTTTAATTTTAGTTTCATTGCTGGACTTGTCATGCTTATGTTTGTATAATGTAATGAACCAATTAAAGCATTCTTAACAGGAAAAAAGAATGAAAGTGCCCATCTCATGAATAAGGCCACTGCATTATTGGACACTTTTCAAAGTGAAGGATAATTCACAGTTGCAAAGACAAATTCAAGGACTTACAGAAGCCAACAGCTCTTATCTTCACTAGGTGCCATTCATTGTGCTTTATATTACTGGATTCAAACATTAAAAACTCCTTCAAGTTTCTTTTTTCTTTTCCTTTTTTTTTTTTTTTTTTACAAATCCTGACCTAATTTACATGTGAGTAAGTCATAAGCTGGATTCTTTGAAATGCAAAACGTATCCCATTTCTATATTTCATCAAGGACCTATTCATGTTTAATAAATTAAGACTTAGATCCTCCAAGACTTTGTTTTTCATTAGCTAAAAGCTGCAAAAAGGCAAAGTTAAAATCTTAATCACAACCTACATCAGTATTTGCATTTTTTGCTAATATTGGATTTGACAGGACAGCAAATCCATATGAGATGCTAACGAAAACAGTTTTATTTGAGTTTAATAGCTTTGTGAATTCTAGTTAACATTGAAAGCTTTAGTGGGTCTGTTATTTTTGTGGAGAGAAAATTTAATTTTGCAACAGAAGTTTTTTTTTTTTTATGGATATGAACATAAACTTTTCCATTTTTTTTTTTTTTTTACTATTTTAACCATCCTCAATGACTACATTTTTTAAATAATTTATTTAACAACATGAACAAACATGTTACTATTGACAATGGAAAAGTTACTTGTATTCAGAGTCAGGTTATGCAGGTACAGTGAATTTCTGGGCTTCAAAACCAGAGAATAATTATTTAATGTATTTACAGTCTAAAATATTCATTTCAGCATGACATAATATGGGTACATCAAACTGTCAGATAGACGTGCTGGACTTAAACTTGTAACATGCTATTTCTGACATCCAGCTAGGAAAAAACTAAGAAAATCAACTAAAAATTCCTGCTTGGAAATTTGGGAAGGCGTCGTCAACCCAGGGTTCAGCAACAACATGGGTGCTCACACAACAAGATATAACTTCTTATAGTTTATAATAGTATTTACTTTAGATCGATAAACATAGGCAAATTAGTTGGTTAAATATATAGGCAACATAGGCAAATTAGTTGGTTAAATATTAGTTGGGGACCATAGAGCTCACTGTTTTGTGAAACTAAATACACTATAAACTCTTGATTACTAGGTTAGCTGGAATGGTTGCTGAGACTCCGATGTTGTTTCTTACTATGTAGCAAGAACAGACTTTTAGAATCGTGAAGTGAGATACTTATATACAGCAAAAAACACTTATGCAGTTCCATGAGGAAGCCAGGCTGACGTGAATTAACAGCCAGGGCTTGAGGAATAGGAAGTATGAGCTGTGTTAGTCTTTGTTGTCTGGAGGCTACAGCACACAGGATCACAGGTGCTGAGCACTAAACCAGAGAGAATTGTGTACAGGCTTGAACCACATCGACCTCTGTGGCTTTCAGTAAAGAGGGTTTGAGTGGAGCACTATGGGCCGGAGGGCACCAGCCTTCCCTGCTGAATGCTTCACCTGAACAACACAAGAAAATAATACTTGGCCCCGGAATAAAAATGCTGGAACACTCACTGGCCTTGTGTCTCTGCAGTCTCTATTTGGTTTCCATTAAAAAATCCTGAACAGCGGCCCTACGGCAGGGACTGGGGTGAACACACAGAAAGAGAGAGAGATAGAGAGAGGGAAAAAAGAGAGAGGGAGAGGGTAAGAGAAAAATAAATCAGATGGGTCCAAGGCATAGTAATCCTTGCTGAACATTTTGGGCTGATTGATATAAATAACAATGTCCTCGCCATCTGTCCAGAGAGGGACCTTTTCCAGTTTGTGTTGAGCTGCAACAGCGGAATAATTAATGAGCGGTGTCCTTTGTGCCGGTAATAAAGACAAGACAAATTATGTTATAATCCAACTGCTGCTCGTTCGTCTCCGCCAAATAAAATGTCAAATAAAAGAGAGGGGCCATGGAGCTGACTTAATGGAGTGCAGGGTACCTGTTTCGGCCAGAGACAGACAGAGAGAGAGCCTATAAACCAGAAAACAGTTAAAACTGTAAAAGATACAGGATACATTATTGTGATTTTCTATATTGGACCCACAAAGTGATGTGTGGTGGCTGAAAACTGAATTGATATCGCTACCAATCATCGTCTATAAGTGTGACGGTGCTTTATGAATGCGAAGTGACTAAATCTGTTGTAAAATGCTATGCAAATTAATTGTTACCCTGGTAAATGTCTTAAGTGATATCTTTATTAACAGAGCACAAAAGTGACATGGGTGGCAAGTTTACACATTTATTTTGAATGTCTTTCAGCTTCTCAGCTATTCCTGAACTCACTTCAAGGTAGGATTTATTCTATTGATCCGTGCACACCCTTAGATTGAATTCAAATCCCCTGCATTCTCACCTTTTTAAAAATCCGACATGAATGTGACGTGTGGGCTGTAAGTGATGTGAGTTTGAGTGGATGTGGTTAATGGGAGATTCAAAGAGCAAGATAGGGTATGTGACATGCATTATAGGTGGTTTTTTTTCCCCTTTAAGACTCCAAACACATTTAATTTAATTGATTATTTTCTGGAAAGATGAAGCAAAACACTATTTCAATCTATTATCATGGTGAAATCAAACTTGTCTTATGGTTCTAAATTCATATCAATTCCTTCAATCAAAAGCTATGAAGGTAAAAATGACAATTAGCATTTGAACATTTTGCAATGATTTGATAACATCCACACAATGACTGAAAGAGGCAGACTGTCCAATGACAATGCCCAAGAGAGAAAAGGCCCTGTCTCTGCCCCTTCCACCGCCCAATAGAAAACAGCTATTAATCATTCTCACAGTGCAAGTACACACACACACACACATATACACACACACACACACACACACACACATATATATATATATATATATATATATATATATATATATATATATATATATATATATATATATATATATACACACTTATACAAACTCACACCAAGACCACGGAATAGAAGTGCGCTAATGAGCTACTAGCCAACGCCACGTCTCCTGGTCCACATAATAGCTCTCATTAAGACTGACGGGTGATGCTAAATTAGCTCAAACTCTTTCAGTACAGGGAGAAGTTTTCATTTCAACCAAGGCACACATTTATCCCAGTGAATAAGAACTGGAATCAGATTATGAAGTGTGTGAGATAATATGTGAAAAATGTCCCCACTCTCATAATTACATAGATTTCTATAACAATAATAACACTGTATAACAGTAATATGGTGAGAGTGAATGAAATATGACAGAGTGTGTTATATAAGGAAATGAATCAATGAATGGGTGGTGTGGTCAACCTCAAAGTTGATTATTTTCCACAGACAGCAAGTGATACTCTCTTATTCCACAACAATTTTCCAATGCTAAAAATTGTATTAAAGAATAACACATTGCACTTTCTATCTACTTATAGACACATTAAATGGTGTGACACATCTGTGAAACAAGTTTATTCCTGTCCTCACTTATGTTATAGCAGCTATGAACATACACTTCATCTCCAGTTGCCCTCTTTAACTAACTCTTGAAGTTAAAAAAAAATGCAGCTTGCCATGTTAACAAGAAACCTCAACAAAACAAAGACAGAAGTTCATCAGTTTATTCGAAGTCAAAGTTCACCTAAATAAAGTCAGTGCAAAGCAAACAAAAATGCTACACAAATCAAATGTTCTTCTTTCACATCTGACACGATTTTCCCTTCAGCTTTTCTGCAAATTTCACCTTTCCCAGGTCAAGCTGGCATACTAAATGTACACAAATATTTCCCTTCAAGAGTATATCGCATTGACAAGTTATGTTACAGACCCAAATTCCTTTTCTTCCATAGTTATAGAGACATTTATCTATTCATATCAGTCACTGCAGTCACTATAGTGATGGCCACCAAACCCCACCTTGGCTTAACATCCTTCCTCTGGCCGCTTTATAAGTGCCTGTGTGTGAGGGATCAGGAAGGCCAGAAAGGGAACAGAGGGAGCTCCAGACACAGCAGACTCTCAGCCCAGCTCACCCAGCAGGGGAGCGAGGGAGAGGAGGAGGTTCAGGCATTGGGGGAGATTTCAGCCCTCCTGCTACTGACTGGAATCTTCAGTATCCGTTTTCACCATTCTCTACCTACTGAAATGCATAATTCACACAAGCTGTCATGTATTAAAAGTGGTACTCTATTAATGTAAGGTTAAGAGGTGTGGGAGATAGGTTGAATTTATTAGAATGCCAAGGAAATTGGCATGTGATTTTCCTGGCATTTTAGCAAGGCATTTGTAATCAGAATGTGTGTGTTGGTGTTATCGCTGCTTTGTGTGTAGGACTGAGTCTAGGGTTAAGTTATTGCAATTTTCATCTTAAACTATACCATAAATTATTAAGTAACTATTGTGAAACTAGAGGAATGTAAGTCTGGTAGATGGGTCCTGGGAGTTTAAATGGAATAGTTTTACTAAAAATCAAATAAATATTAAATTGCATGACATGGTTGTTTAAAAAACATTAGACAAGAGATTGTGGCACACAATCAGCCACACTTTTGCCCTTTTTAAAGGAGTCATATCATGATTCCTTGCAATTATATCATATCATGATTCCTTGTAAGGTCTTGTAATTTTCATCTTAAACAATACCATATATTATTAAGTAACTACTGTGAAACTAGAGGAATGTAAGTCTGGTAGATGGATCCTGGGAGTTTAAATAGAATAGTTTAACTAAAAATCTAATTAATATTACATTGCATGACATGGTTGCTTAAAAAACATTAGACAAGAGAATGTGGCACACAAGCAGCCACACTTTTACCCTCTTTAAAGGAGTCGTATCATGATATTTAATGTTTTCCTTTTGTTTGGGAGTGTAATATATCTGTTTGTGCATGTATAAGATCTGCAAAGTCACAAAGCTCATAGTCTCCCCCAAAGAGATTTATTTTATCTAAGAGAGAACATTGCTCCAGACCTGCCCAAAACATGTTGTTCAAAGTCCACATATTACTTCCGTAACAACTCTACATCACAGTGTGCACTTTTAGCATAATCCCACCAAAAGGCAGGCGTGAAGAAAGAAGGCAAGACTTCAGTGAATTGAGGTGCCATGTCACTGAGATGCTGTGTGTTTCGGTGCGAAAGCAAAACCCCTTTGTTTAGCCTTCTGAAAATGGACAAAATTAGGAATCAGTGGTTACTGTTTATTTATGTTATTAACACTGTTCCTGAGCAGTACAATCCAAACACTTGCTTGTGCACAGAGCATTTTGCAGAGGACAGCTTCCTTAACCTGGGTGAATACAAGGCAGGCTACACACAAAGGCTACTCCTGAAAATTCCCACTTTGATTGGACAACATTGTGCTTCTGAATCAGAACCTGTAAATATGTTTTATTATTTTATGATTATCTGCTATTGACTGTCCATATGCAGAGTTTTGTGTGGAGGTCCAGGGCTCAGTTGTAGACCTCTGCTAATGTGCTAGCTAAATTTTGCTAAGTTGCCTCAGTTTTAAGTGTTTGTTTGTATGTTGGTTGTCTGACAGAGATGTTGATTGTAGCTGCTGTTGAAGAAATGATTTATATCAATCGAATCACAAGAATCTTAGCTTTTGAAAGACATATCGCATGATATCAATGCACACACAGAAAAATGCAGAAACATTTTGCACTTAACAATGCAATGGCCTGCCAGCGGGGTGTCTGAATTTACATCGTATCTGAAAGATAAGAGTTAAACACTTCAAACTGTGAAATGTTCTGCTGAAGTCGTGTTTGCAAAGTTGGTACTGCTTGATTATTTGCATTTTCTGAATCTGACTCGGGCTCAAACAAATACAGTAAAACCGAAAACATGTTGCTTAGGAGCTAAGAATCGCTTCAGAAGTCTGGGAGGCTGAAGCTAACTAAAGGGGCATTACATTTCCGACACATGCTTGGGGCTTTTGGCCAATCACAATAGGTCAGCTGGCCAATCAGAGCACTCTGGGCTTTTCAGAAGGAGGGGCTTTGGAAAAATCGAAGCATTTCAGGCAGCCTGGGAATAGAGGTACTGCAATAATGTACAGTATGTGACAAATAATGCTTTTTTTAAAAAAACATTTAAAAAATCATGATATGACCCCTTTAAGATATCTAGATTCTGTATACAGAATACAAAAAAATACATCCACCTGCATTCTTTCCATATCAAATTAAGTAGATTTGCATACTTGAAGACAGTTGGCCCTTATAATTCGTGATGCAATAACACTGATCACATGATGAATGTCCCATGATCTCAAATCATTATAAGTACTGAGAGATTTTCCAGTAAGATTTCCGATTCCTTTTGTTTCTTAACAAATAAATAAAATAAATGAACATACAGTAAAAATTTTAATATATATTTTGTGTCAGAACAATGTAAACAAATAAATAAATACACTTCAGTTGCAGTAACATGACTGTAACATGATCAGTACTAACGCCAGATTAGTAGTAAAAGATTTTCCAATGAGATTTTTTAAATTTCTTTTGCTCCCTATAAGTAAACAACAACAACAACAAAAATACAACATACATAATAAAAAGACAAGATAAACAATGTTGGAAAAATTTTATTCATTTATTTCTGTATTTATTTATGCAATAAATTTAGCCAGTCACATGATCAATAGTAACTCGAGATTAGTATTGTGAGTGTCATGTCACAGCAAACCAGTGACTACATTTCCCATCCTGCACTGCGACCTACAAACATGGCCACCATGGACTGCAATTCCGAGAACACTCACATTAATTCTAATCACACACACCTGCTTCAAAGTCACAGCACTCACAACCACAGTATAAAGAGACTGTTTGAACACAATGACTTTGCGAAGTATTGAGTGTTATTACCTTATCAAGTGTTTGTACCATGTTCCTCGTTTTGTTTCATGTTGATTGATCTTGCTTCTCGTTTCTTGTTCTCGATTCTTGCCTTGCCCTGCTTATGTCTGTTTGCCAATCTCCTGACCCATTGCCTGTTTCTTGACCTCGCTATTGTCTCATGTTTTGGATTTGTCTGCCTGTCTCTCTCTAAATAACCTCTTATCTACATTTGTATCCGTCCTAACCTCCATTACGTTAAAAAAGTGACAGAGAGATTTAATAATGTGATATTTTCAATATCCAAATAAATAACAAATACATAAATAAATAAATAATGCATTAACGCGTCAACATTTCTTTTTCTTTAACTCTCAATTGGTTTCAGAGAAAAAAAAAATCAAGGCATTAGAATGGCACAGTCAATAACCTGACTTGAATCCAATTGAACAAGATTTAAAGACAATATGTTTAGAAGAATGGGCCAAAATTACACCCGAATACTGTGACATTAATTTCTTCATACAAGAAGTGTCTTGATGCTGTCCTTACAAACAAAGGCTTCTCCACTACATATTAAATAAATTTCAGTTAGCATGTTCAATACTTTTTTCCTGTGTCATTCCACTTTATTACACATAACTTTATTTATCGACTAATGTTGGAATTCTTTATATTTCCAGATTTTGTGAGTTTATGCCGATGTCTGGTGAAAATTTCATGTGAATAGACTCATTGGAAATATTTACTGAAAAAAATGTTGACGCGTCCAATACTTGAACATGATCAACACTAACGTAATGTTAATACTGTGAGATTTTCAATTTCTTACAAAAAAAGAAAGAAAGAAAGGTGGGTTTGTACATTTCTCTGTCTGGAAGCTTCTTGCCTATCATATTAGTTCACTGACAAATTCATAGAACTTAATGAATCAAAGGATTTAAAATGAATAACTAAATTATAAGCTGAAGTTTTAACTATTAAAATGAGTGTTTAAAACGACTCTGTCTCTGCTGTGCTACAAAGGTTTTCAGAACTCACTGATACGTTGCTTTAAGCATACTTTAATGTAGCTGATATCGCCTTTAGCAGAGTAATCAGTAGTTCATTCACTTCTGTTCCTGTTCTCCTGAAGTGGAGAATGAAAGACTTCCTGGCTGACAGCTATAGTATGTTAATACCCTCCTTACCATTCAACTTTGTGTGTGTGTGTGTGTGTGTGTGTGTGTGTGTGTGCATAGGTCTCAGCAGAGCTGTAATATTCATATTAACCAAGCAACAAAACCCTTTGTACAGCCTGGGCCACTCAGTATATATTAATCAGTCCCAAATTTTTTAAGCATGCTTCATTTTAATTAGTGCAACATTTGATCATGAGCATTTCCCTAAGGTATGCCTGAGTTAATAAAAAAAAAGGACACACCTTGGCCAAGCAACATCCTGCCACTAAAATATACCTATAATATTTGCTAGAAAAGGAGAAAAGTAAAGTCACCTGCTTCAATTCAATTAAATTTTAACAACAGACATTGTCATGAAGCAGTTTACAAATCTAAGTAAAACACAGAACAGGTGAACACAATAAGTAACAGACCAATGATGAGACGGGTTGGAGACAAGACCAAAACCAAAACAAACAGCAAAACATGGGGGGAAAAAAACTAGCAAAAACAGTTCTCCGCATGTTGGGCACCACATACTGAGAGAGGAAATTCATGACATGTGCATTATTGGTTTACTATTAGAAATAGCATACAGAAAATACCTATGCAATGGTAAATTTGTTAAGTTGCCGTAAAAGTGTAGTTTTAACATTGTTTCACAGAATAAAATGTAGTTTGTTACTGTTCACTAATTTGATTGGTTGTGAGGCATTCCAAGATTGCATATATTTAGTATAACCACACTGGGACATTTCACTGTTTGTATCACTCCACTCGTCTGTGTTTGGCACATAAAATTTCACTTCCTATTTCAAAACTAGCAGACATTGCAAGTGATATATATATATATATATATATATATATATATATATATATATATATATATATATATATATATATATATATATATATATATATATTCATGAATATAACTTTTAACTTAAACCATGAAAGCTTGTTAGATGAATATGAGAAGGGAGGAAGGATGTCGATTTTATTGGAAGCATCTTTAATGTGAATCTACAAATTAAGGTACTCAATATTAATTTCTTGCTTATCGAACTGTTGTATAAAAGCAATATCACACTTGCAGTCGTGCAGTTATAATGAATATCAATATTTACTCTCGATCATACAATATTGCTTAAATATATTTGGTAATGGTAGTCATGATTTTGGAGTTTAGTGCTGTTTGGGGGGGTCAGATTTAGAGAATTGGCCTGCTATTTTTGAAAGTGGTTTCAATTTGACTGGCCATTGGACTGGTTTTCTTTTGGCTATATTCTAGTATGATCATGTTGGCTCAAACACACACACACACACACACACACCAACACAAAATTGAAATAGTGTTTAACTCTCCGTCTCAGTTCCCAGTGCTTTGTGGTTGACTGACACGGTAATAAAATTCATTACTGTTGGAATGCATTTGTTTACCAGATGAGAGAATTAGACTGAAAGCCGTTGTGCTGTGTTTAATAACGCAACATGATGTCGAACAGATATTAATCCAGGTTCCTGCTCTGTGTGGGCTAAATGAAAGTGTGTTCCCATCGCACTCATCTGCGTCTTTCCCTCTAAACATCCCTTTGAAAACATGCCTTCTTTTTTCTCCCCCTCCCACCCCCCAACACAAACCGCTCCTTCCCCAATTACTCGGTGTGGTTCCTGTGTGCTGTGGACAGGCCAGATTGTACCGATAGACAGACTGTTAAAACAGGGAGCGTGGATGAAGGCAGAGATAAATAAGTCTGTAAGTGGAGCGCGCCCTGGCAGCCAGCACTGAGAAGCACCTATGGCAGGAGGGCAGCTCCCGTTGCTGATGCCCAACATTTCTGCGCTACCCTGGCACCGAAATGGGCATCTGCTACACTGCTCCTGCCAAGCTCACCGTATACATACAAACATCTGCCTCCCACGCGAAGAGAGAGAACAAGAGCATGACGGGCCTCAGAGAGAGAGAGAGAGAGAGAGAGAGAGAGAGAGAGAGAGAGAGCATGTGTGTGACTAGCCAGGCTGTTGCCAGCCCTGTCTACAAAAGCCCTAATGTTTCCTGTCAAGCCATTAGCAGCGATAGCATCAGCCCAGGCCCCATTACGCCATCAGTGTCCACCTGTGATAAAAGGAGCCATTTGTTTTCTTAAAGCTCCACTTAATGTCTGCTTAACTCAATTTGTCAGGAAATGTAGAACAATTTCCTCCTGGCCAGAAATCTGGACGGGGTTCAGGGAACAACGCAAGAGGGAGGTCACACCGTCCATATTCAAATGAGAGGATTAAAAAGCAGGAGGCATCTTAAGTACCGCATTTGTAGCTCGTCGTGAGCGAGTTTGAGGCGATTTTAAGCAGTGGTATCAGAGTTTGACAGAGTGACAGAGAGACATAGAATAAGGATAAGCGGTAGAGCAGTGATACTTGAGATGGACCAATCAGAGCTGATCATTTAGCCAGTAATATTATTACTACATTGTAATTATATAAGAAACAGTTCCATTAAGCATGTTAAAAGTTCTTCAGTTTGTACCTTGGATGGAGCCATTAAAAAGGATCTAAGTAGAACCTTGCATAGAAAGCTGGAACATAGCCCTCTTAAAAAAGCGCAGTTGCATGAGTCAGGAATGTGAGTCTGGTCCCATTGATATAATAACCCATGCAGAACTATTTCAGTCATTTTAAGAGTGAACTATGTATGCAAATGAAATAAAGCCTGATAGGTCCAAAATTGTTCCTAAGGGAAAATGCTACTCTCTAAAAAAGTTATTGAAGCATTATTTGAATTGTTTATCATTCTTTGCCCCATAAAGAGACCTTTCACCCTTTGTTGTACACCCCCTCTCATAGGAAAACTCTTTTGTAGGGTTCTAGTGGAACCTTTAAACCTTTCCCCAGAATGACAGGCAAAATAACCTTTAAGTGTTCTAGAATGGATCTGTTTTTAGAACATCCATGAAACAAGTTGAAATAATAATTATAAAAAAGGCTGCTTGTCATGTTACACAGAACCTGGAACTGGAGACTCCTTCCAAAAAACTTATCAACACAATATCAACAATTATACATCTTGCATACAAATCCCTGTGTAAGTTGTGTAAACCATGTAAACATATTAGAATGAGCACAACACCTGAGAGAGTTGAGAGTTGAGCATTCAAGTAGGGCTGCAACAACTAATTGATAAAATCAATAATTATCAATAATTAAAATAATCAACAACAAATTTCATTATCGATTAGTTGGGTCTGTGACATCAATGTGGATAAACCCCGTCAGTGACGTCACTTCACAATGGTGAAAAATGCGTTTCTATTAATAAAACACATCTGAAAATTAGTGGAGGTCAGGGAGTGAGCTGCTGCAGGAAAAGTGCATGATTCATTTACGTTTATATCTTATTTGTAAATGTTAGAAATTCATGCCAGTATTTCCATTTTACATAAAGGCTCATCCCGACAGCGAGTGAGTCTCCATTAAACTTCACTGAATGAGGGCGAGTCCGTGAACGTGCATCAATCAAACAGATAGATAGGAAATAAACCCAATAACTCTGACTAAAATATTTATTTTGATCAAATATGTTGTTTGATACAATATTTAGCGATATTTAGAAACAAAAGTAATTGTGTTTTTATGAGAGCAGAACTATAATGGGGTTATAACATGTAATTGTATATAAATTTAAGAAGTGTCATACATGTTATTTACAGAATAAAGTAACATGTTACTGTGTTGAAATGAGTGAATGTGTGTGTTACTGCAGAACATACAACCTCTTACCAGTTAACACTTAGTTTGTGCGTTTGTTTTTCTTTCTTTTTTTTCTTTCTTTTTTTTCTTTTTTTTTTTTTTTAGCATTTCTATTATAGTGATAGTAACTTCTGGACAATCAGTTGTTTTTTTGTTTTTTTTCAATATATATATATATATATATATATATATATATATATATATATATATATATATATATATATATATATATATATATTAATCCTTAGCACAATGTAGCCCACATAGATACATTTAATACCTTTTTCATAGCCTTCAGTTTGCACAATGTTTGAAGGGCAACATTGGGCAGAAAGTGAAATAACGGTTTTTTTTGTTTGTTTTTGTTTTTTTCTCGAAAAAATACAGAAAATAAAAATTGGCATTTTAATCCAACTAATTGATTAAATAATAAAAAAGAAATAAACAAAGAAATAATTGATAGATTAATCTATTATCAAAATAATCGTTAGTTCAGCCCTACATTCAACAACGGTGTGATATAAAACAAATTAAATACACTTATGACCTACACTTGAATATATGGTTGTCACTTTAATGGAACCCTTAAAGGTTCTATGTAGAGTGTTTTCCCATTAAAATCAAAGTCAGCACTTTTAGGAAGCTGTGAAAACATGTATTATCCAAAGAGCCCTTGAGAAGCCCTTAAATGACTCTCTTTTTTCTATATGATGTGCTGAAATGCTGCATCATGACACAGCCACCAAAATTCCTCACCTCAAACCCCAGAGGGTTAAACTATGCACTATGCTCAACCATGAAGTGAAAGCAATTAAAATCTTTAGTTTAATCCCATGCAAAAAATTTGGGAAGTGTGTTAATAAAAGATAAAACCTTGACAGGTCAGGATAGACTGCTTACAGCCCAACCCTCAACCTTTTCTCCACTCTGTGGTTTCGCTCAGCCCTTCTAATAACGATGCTTACTCAAGCCAATCAAGCCAATCTCACAAAGATTTCCCAGGAAGTATAACGAGCGAGGGCAAATTAGTTGCGATGGAGTTCTGAGAAAAATACTGGCTGCTGAACCAGCCTTAAACTTAATGCTTTGTGACTTTCCTTACGTTGGTCGTGCAAGACATTAAAAGTGCAGGGTCAATTTGTGAAATTGGAAAAAACATTGTCAAGCTGTTGGAGACCGAGATGGGATGTGTTTCTGTCAGAGAGAGAGACAGGGAGAGTGAGGCAGGGTGAGAGAGAGAGAGAGAGAGACAGAAGTGTTCCATGCTTCATACTTCTGGCAGCTGGCATGACTGCTGTGGTGGATGAACGTCCACGTTGTGCCCACATTGCCTCGTCTGCTGCATCTTTGCTGACCACTGTGGGAAAACTCCATCCTGCCCCAGCCAAACCAGGAGCACCAGGCCTGCAGAGGTGTGTGTGTGTGTGTGTGTGTGTGTGTGTGGAGTGGAGTGGAGTGGAGGGTTATTGTCGACATCTGTCGAGGTTGGAGAGCTCACTGGCCAGGCAATGGGGTGGCACCAGGAGATCTAGTTGGCCATTATCCTGGCATCCTAATGAGTGTGTGTGTGTATATGTGTGTGTCACTGTCTGTATGTGTGTATATCGATGCTTTGCCAGGCAGAAGTGCACTGTGACCCCCCCTCCACCTGTGTCTGTTCTCCATCTGCCTGCACCCAACTGCCCCTCAGAGAACAAACAGGAGCAAACACAAATGACCAGAAGTGACCAGGAGCGAGAATATCATCAACGCCCCATCACTGTGCAGCAAAATGAGCATGGAAAATAAGTTCTAGAGCATTTTTTTTTCAATCTAGTTTAGAGGACATCACAGGCAGAAACGATTATCTAGGAGAAGACAACTAGACCAACTAAAGAAATGATTATCAAAAAAATCTATTAATGCAAGTAAGATATTGGAAAAGGAGATCTATATCATCTAGAAAAAATCTAAAGCACCCAATAAATCTAGAAAAGAGAAAAAGAGATGTAAGAAAATAAGCCCAGAAGATTCAAAAATAGATTATTTAAGAAGAAGAATTTATAGAACCATGAAACATATTTCTGATTTAAAAGAGAAGGAGAAAAGTTATGCAACAACTAGATAATACATGAAAAAAAGTAACTGTTCCCCAAACGTAATAATCTAATAATGATTTGGCCAAATTTAGCAGCAACCAAACACTTCTGATAACTGGAGATCAGTCTTTCACATTGCTGTGGAAGAATTTTGGCCCGCTGTACTTTGCAGTGTAGCTTTAATTCAGACACACCGTTGGGCTTACAAGCATGAACTTCCCTTTTCAAGGTGCAGCTATAGCATCCCACTGGGGTCAAGTCAGGTCTTCGACTCCAAAACCTTAATTTTGTTTCTTTTGACCCATTCAGCTTGCTCTTGTGCTTTGGTTCGTTGTCTTGCTGCATAACCCAAGTGTGCTGACTGATGACCGGACATTCTCTTTCAGGATTTTCTGGTAGAGAGCAGAATTCATGGTTTTGTCAATAATCACCCAGGCCCTGAAACAGGAAAGCATCTACACACCATCACACTACCACCACCACGTTTGACTGCTGATATGATGTTCTTATTGTGGAATGCTGTGATATGTTTATGCCAGATGTAACGAGACTCACATCTTGCAAAAAGTTCCACTTTCAAGTCATCAACCCACAGAACATTATGCCAAAAGTCTTGGGGATCATCAAGGTGCTTTTTGTCAATGTGAGATGAGCCTTTATGTTTCTCTTGGTTAGCAATGCAACTTGGTTGCCATGCAACTCTTGCATGAACAGCATTTTTGCCCAGCCTTTCTCTAATGATGGAATCATGAATGCTGATCTTATTAAGAAAGAAAGGCCTGCAGTTCCTTAGATGTTCATCTTGCTTCTTTTGGGACTTGCTTGATGAATTGTCGATGCGCTCTTTTGGTATGGTCCTCCAGTGTTACAAGTTTTCCCCATTTGGAAATAGTGGCTCTAACTGTAGTTGGTTCCCTGAGTCCTAGCAATTGGCGTTATAATCCATTCCAAACTTTCTTTTACATGTCTTCTAGAATTTCTGTTGAGTGTGGCATAGAGTGCTGCTTACTTTAGTTAATTTCACATTGTTGGAAAAGTTCTATGTTTAGATTCAACAGGACTGGCAGTAATCAAGCCCAGGTGTGTTTACTCTAATTGAACCCAATTATAAACAAAACTTGGTTAATAAAAATATATATAAATATATAACAGAAAATATAAAAATGAATCAAGAATATCTGGCAAAAAGGCTCAAACATCTGGGGGACAAAAAAAAAAAAATTAAAAAAAAATTCAGCTTGTCTTAACCAATCAGGATGCTGCAAAGGCACTTCAATACAGACTGAAAGTATGTGACCTGTGGGTTACAGGCCGACTCTTAAGTGGGTAACTACAGGTCCCTCAGCACTACTTATGAGAGTCCATTAGAACCACAGTGAATGAAACATACTCGCTCTCTCACACAGTCTCAACACACATTTTCTTATAGAACACAGCCTGTACCTCAATATTACACATTATTCTTTTATCCTATTATCCTCACTCTGTGTGTGTGTGTATGTAGTGCTGAGTAAATACAATTTGTCCTCTTTCTCCAAGTAAACATGCTTTCAGGTGCTTGTATTTGTGTGTGTGTGTGTGTGTGTGTGTGTGTGTGTGTGTGTGTGTGTGTGTGTGTGTGTCTGTGTGTGTGTGTGTGTGTGTAGTGCTGAGTAAATATAATTTGTCCAGGAAAGGGAACAACTGTTTATCTTTGCTGTAACATAAATGATAACTGGAACTAACTTGTTTTGCGGACATTCTCCAACATTAAATGTAACAGTAAATGGATTAAAAGTATGATGTGTAATTCTTTAATTAATAGAAAACAGCGATCATTGACAAAGTGCTGTTATATAATAGGAATAAAACACTTTAAGACATGCTGTTATTGGACAAAAATCAACTTTGGGGTGGTAACAGTAACTCTGCTTTATCACCTCTTTCCATGGTTGATTATTTTCCTATAATAACATACCCTATTGTGTTTTATTCCTTACAAAATAAAATATATGAGTATTTCACTATCAAGAGGTTTATCCTGGACCAAACAGCTGCCTCCATTTTGGGGTGTATTTTGTCTAAAATTTTATTTCTGCAGTAAATGTAGCAAAAAGAAGATTTCTCCCTTGCACACATGGGCTACACAGCCACATACACTGACATTGAAAGTAGGTATTTAACCACATTACCCAAAGCTGCAATGATGGATGTTAGTGTTTTCCCCAAGGTCAAGGGTCACCCTCTGTTCCCTCAAGGAAGACAGATGAGCATGCATTTTGTAGCCAAACACCTCTCTCTCTCTCTCTCTCTCTCTCTCTCTCTCACACACACACACACACACACACACACACACACACATTTTCTTTACCATAGGCGATCAGATTTCCTCTGCCTCCAAGTGTTTTGATGGTAAATGATTAGAAATAGTGTTGCAACATGACCCAATAGTGTTCCTGTAATTATTGTCCATTACGAAAGCAGACACACTAATTTTCTCCTGTCGCAAGAGCCATTATGAAAAAAAAGGGCAAAAACAGAAGCATCAGCCTCTTCCTCTCTACATAATGCATGCAACTTGGAGAAAAAGTACAAGACTGCGTGTGCTACTTTCATGAAATCTATTTAGACTCGTGCAGTAGCACTTTAAGAGTGGAATCATTTCACTTGATGCATATAAACTGGCTGAAGCCTCTAATGGCTTCTTATGGGCTGCTCCTTGGTAGCCGAAACCTTTTTAAATTACGAGATGAGACATTCTTTCTGTCCTTTGTCTCTCCTCTGCTACTCCATCTCTCCTCCCTGTGGCCTTGTCTTAGCTGAGAAAGTAACCTCCATCGTGGAAATGATGGTGCCTGAAGAACAAGAAAGGATAAAGTTGCAAACGATTGATTCTGCAACAAACGTTATGAATGTGCATTGGAACGTGTTGGCCATTCATCACAGCTGTGTAGAAACAAATGCAGGTTTAAGCACAGGAAATGAGATGGGTACAAATAATGAATCTGCTTCAGCAACATATAACAGTCCTGTATGCATATGACACATCTCAAGTTATCCAAATATATATGTAATTTAATGAGAAACACTCTAAGAAGACAAATTGGATCAGAGGAAAAAAAGTTAAATAAATAGAGGAGAATTTCAGTGAAGCTAAAAATGGAAGAACCAAACCACTGTAGAATTCTTGATTCTAATTGGTCAGAAAGTGTTTTCTAAAACAGCACAGCTCTTCCAGCTGCAAGACAAATTACAGGTTTATATTAAGGCATAATACTGTTAATGAACTGTATAACTAAATGTTTGTGGACACCTGACCATCACACCCATACTGTATGGGATTCTTCCCCAAACTGTTGCTACAATGATGGAAGCACAGAATTGTATAGAATGTCTTTGTATGCTGTAGCATTACAATTTCCTTTCACTGAAACTAAAAGGCACAAACTTGTTCGAGCATGACAATGCCCCTGTACATAAAGCAAGATCCATGAAGACTTGGTTTGCCAAGGCTAGAGCGAAAGACCTCAACCCCACTGTACACCTTTGGGATGAACTGGAGCGCCGACTGCATCCCAGGCCTCCTCACGCAACATCAGTGTCTGACCTCACTAATGCTCTTGTAGCTGAATGAGCACAAATCTCCACAGCAAAATCTAAGCCTTCCCAGAAGAGTGGAGGTTGTTATAACAGCAAAAAAGGGACTAAATCTGGAATGGGATGTTCAATAAGCACATATGGATGTAATGGTTAGAGGTCCACATACTTTTGCTGGTAGTAGTTGTTAAGTTGTTACTATACAAGCTTTTTTAAAAAAATTTTGTAATCTTATTAACCTCAGGAAGGAAAAAATAACAGAGGCTGATAGGGAATGATTGTTCATAGCTGTTTTAACATAAGTGATAACAGTAACTTCCACACAATTACCCATAACTATAACTAAAATCATGTAATGTTTAATTTTTTCATAAATAAAAACTTAGTGTTGTCAAAGCATTGTGGTCATGAGAGGAAAAAACACTATGGGACACAGTGTTAGGGTGGTCACAGTAACACTTGATGTAACTTGGTTGTTGATTATTTTAGGTAAGGTTCTATCCTGAATAAATAAATAAATTCATATTTAATATAAACAAAACACTAAAATAAATGAATTAAGTACTGATAATAATTAAAAAATGAACCCTGTTCCCTGAGAAGGGAACAAGACATGTAAGCTTCAAACTGTGGGAAGCACCCTCGTGCGTGACCGGTGTCTGAAGCTTGTGTAACATCATGCCTATTTATAGGTCTGCCATGGTTAGGTGATGTGGCAATTAAGCATGTCATGTGATTATAAAAATGCCACCTGTGAACCACACCATCAGCCTCTATTATCTGAAGCAAAGACGCAATTCACCGGCATGCCCCAGTATGACAACGTCTCGTTCCCTTCTCAGGGAACAGGGTTACATGTGTAGCCCAGATGCTCCCTTTCAAAGGGAACTCAACATTGAGTGAGCTTCACGCTGTGGGAACAAGATTACCCACTCTGTCATACTGAGGGTATGGCCTGTTCAAAAGATCCAAGCCCGAGGGTCACTGCAAGACACTCGAGCCTGGGGTGGGATGCATGTCTAGACTGTAATATCGAATGAATGTGTGAGGTGTAGACAACCCCACCACAGCACACACATCCTGTAAGGGTACGCCTTTGGATAAAGCCTTCAAGGAGACCACTAGTGGAATGAGCCTTTATGCCCAGAGGCGTAGCAAGACCACTCACCTTACAAGTGATAGAAATTGCTTCCACTGTCCAATTAGAGATCCACTGCTTCAACACAGCATCACCTCTACTGTCGCCACCAAAGCAGACCAGCAACTGCTCTGACTTATGCCACTGGACAGATTGGTGCACGTAAGTACAGAGGGCCCTTACTGGACACAATAGGTACAATTTCTCTTGTTCCAGTATAAGGAACGGATGAGGGTAGAAACCCTGCAACACTACTGGCTGGGCTGCAGACATAGGCGCTTTAGGAATGTAATCCGACCTAGGCTTGGCCTTGGCTAATCCAGGGACAAAGTCAAGCAGGGAAGGGGCAACACAAAGAGCTTGTAGATCTTCTACTCGCCCCGAGAGTGTGACCCAAGGCTAGAAACCGGGTGCACCCCTAAATTTTCAGAGCATGTAAGCATCGCCACGTGGCACTGATTACTCTCAGGGGTTTTGTCCTCAGATGAAACCCCTGACTTTTCAGCCACCAGTGAAACGGTCTCATGTGCAATAGGACCAGTGGTATGATTTTGGCTGCTGCTGCCATAAGCCCCAACAGTCTCTCGTAGATATGCTCAATGTTGATAGGATTGACCCTACGTGTGTTGGGGATAGAAACACCCTCATCATAGTAGAATCCCATATAACCCCTAGAAAAGTTGTCCCTGCACTGGAGAAAGTATACTTTTCTTGAGGTTCAACCTGAGCCCCAAGCTCCTCATGTGGGTGAGAACATCTCGATGTTGAATTAACAGTTCCCCAGATCATGCTAGAATTAACCTATCATCCAGATAGTTTAGTACACAGATGCCCTGGAGTTGCAATGGAGCCAGAGCGGCATTCATGCACTTTGTGAAGGTGTGAGGGGATAAAGCAAGACCCAAAGGGAAGAATCCAATATTGGTATGCATTGCCTCCAAATGCAAACCTCAGGAACTTCCTGTGACTGGACAATATTTCTAAGTGAAATATGCATATTTTTGATCTATTGTCACAAACCAGTCCTTGAACTGAATCTGTGGAATAATAAGTTTGCAAATGCATCAGCATCTTGGACCTGTATGTCCGAAGAATATAATTCCATCTTTTTTGCAGACCAGGTAATAACAGCTTCCTGTGCTGACTACTCTTGTGAGCACACCTCTGAACTGGGGGGGGGGGGGGTCTCTGAACTGGACCTGGTAACCTTTTTCTATGGTGAACAAAACTCATGATGACACATTTGGAAGTAGTTTCCATGCTGCTAGATAGCCTTCTACAAGGTTACAAGATGGCGGCGCGCACAGTCGCAGCGGCTCACGGCTCTCCTTTTCAGTGCTCTTTTTTGTTGTTTTTGTATTATTTCTTTATTACTTGTTTGTGTATTATCGGTTCTGCGAACATTCGCTATACAAGCAAGAACCTTATGGATATTGGGGACCAACACCGAATACCTATTTCGAGAGTCTTTCATCACACGCACAACATCCCAGACGACATAGCGAGATTGCCGGGCTCTCCGTGGATTGTTGTCGGGTCCAGAAGGCAGCGCAGACAGAGGAGGGAGAGGAAGCAGAAGAGGGGATGCAGGTCTGGTGTTATGTTAAGGCTAAGAAAACAACCACACAAGCCACCTTTATCGAGCCTGTTTCTCTCCAATGCCAGATCCCTGGTGCATAAAATGGAGGATTTGGAATTACAACTAGCTGGAAATCGCTACGTTCGTGATTGTTGTGTTTTGATTATTACTGAAACCTGGCTTCATCCGAGGATACCTGATGCTGGCACGCAGCTAGCAGGTCGTACTTTGCTCCGCTGGGACAGGACTGAGGACTCCGGTAAGAGCGGGGGGGGGGGGGGGCTCTGTATGTATGTGCATGAGAACTGGTGTAATAACGGAACAATGATAGATAAACATTGTTCCCCTGACCTCGAGTACATGTCTGTAAGATGTCGGCGCTTTTTTCTACCGAGAGAGGTAACAGTAGTGATTATCACGGCTGTGTATATTCCACCCGTCGCCAATGTGAACACGGCGCTCTCTCTCCTGTTGAACACCATAAACGAACAGCAGCAGGCTTACCCCGACGGTGTTCACATAATTGCAGGAGATTTTAATAAGGCGAACTTGAAGACTGTACTCCCGAAATTTTATGAATATGTTAAGTGTTTTACTAGAGGGGCGAACACTTTGGATCATGTTTACTCCAACATTAAGCATGCGTATAGAGCCATACCTCTCCCACACCTCGGCCAATCAGACCATCTCTCCCTCCTGCTCTCCCCTGCCTACACCCCCCTGAGACGCAGTGTCACGCCCACTACAAAGACTGTTACCACCTGGCCTGACAATGCATTCTCCAAACTTCAGGACTGCTTCGAACAGACAGACTGGGATTTATTTGAACATCAGGAGCTAGAAACAGTAACAGGAACGGTACTGGACTATATCAAGTTCTGTATCGGAAATGTGACTGTGGACAAAAACATTTGGGTTTTCCCAAACCAGAAACCTTGGATGACCAAACAGGTCCGCACACTCCTCAGAGCCCGTGACGCTGCCTTCAGGTCTGGTAATAGAGCTCTGTATAGAGCCGCTCGTGCCAACCTGAAAGGTGGTATTAAGGAAGCTAAGGCGGACCATAAGAGGAGCATAGAGTCCCACCTGTCCAGTAAAAATAAACGGGAGGTGTGGCAGGGCATACAAGACATCACAAACCACAGAGGCCGCAATGCGACAACAGGAGACCTGAGTGCGATTCTGGCAGAAGAGCTAAATTGCTTCTTTGCTCGCTTTGAAACATCACAACAACAGCACTCATCTGCCCCAGCCTTACCTCCACCCTCATCTGGCTCCCGCACCAGTCCAGCCCTGCCTCCATCCCGTCCTGGGTCCTGCACCACTCTACTTACTGTGAGGGAACATGATGTTAGACGGATGTTTCTGGCAGTGAACCCCAGGAAGGCAGCTGGCCCAGACGGAGTACCTGGTAAGGTGCTCAGATCGTGTGCCCACCAGCTTGCTCATATCTTTACCAGAATCTTCAATCTCTCCCTGGCCCAAGCAGTCATCCCGCCCTGCCTAAAATCAGCCACAATCATTCCAGTGCCAAAGAAGTCTCCCACCACTAGCCTAAATGATTATCGTCCTGTGGCCCTCACTCCAGTTATCATGAAGTGCTTTGAGAGATTGGTTCTTCAGCACATCAAGGACTACCTCCCCCCAAATCCTTATCAGTTTGCATATCGTGCAAACAGATCCACAGAGGATGCTATTGCCGTAGCTCTCCACTCCGTGTTGAGACATCTAGAGCAGCAACAGAGCTACGTCCGGATGCTTTTTGTGGATTATAGTTCGGCTTTTAATACAATCATTCCGGATATTCTCATCACCAAATTGGTCACTCTTGGCCTCCCCCCCCTCACATGTGCCTGGATAAAGGACTTTCTCACTAACCGGTCTCAGAGAGTGAGACTCGACCCTACCTCTCCTCCACTCACACGTTGAACACCGGTTCTCCACAGGGCTGTGTGCTGAGCCCCCTCCTGTACTGTCTCTACACGTCCGACTGTAGTCCGGTCCACAATAACAATCTTATCGTCAAGTTTGCTGACGACACCACAGTAGTCGGACTCATCTCAAAGGGAGATGAGGTAGCCTATAGAGAGGAGGTCCTGAACTTGGCAGCCTGGTGTTCAGAGAACAATCTGGCTCTAAACTCTAAGAAAACCAAGGAGATCATTGTGGACTTCAGGAAGCACAACACTGAGCTAGCCCCCCTTTTCATCAATGGTGAGTGTGTAGAGAGGGTCCACACCTTCCGGTTTCTTGGCGTCCTTATCTCTGCAGACATCTCCTGGACAGACAACATCACAGCGGTTATTAAGAAGGCTCAAAAGCGGCTACACTTCCTGAGGGTTCTCAGGAAGTACAATCTGGACCCCAATCTGCTGCTGACCTTCTACCGCTCGTCCGTCGAGAGCCTGCTGACATACTGTATCACTGTGTGGTACGGTAGCTGCACCGCGGCAGACAGGGAGAGGCTTCAGAGAGTAATAAGAGCAGCACAGAAGATCATTGGCTGCCCTCTCCCCTCCCTGATGGATATTTACACCTCCCGTTGCCTCAGCAGAGGAAAAACCATCATTAAGGACAGCTCTCACCCTGGCTCTGATCTGTTTAATCTGTTGCCCTCAGGGAGATGTTACAGGTGCATCAGAACAAGGACTAATAGATTTAAGAATAGTTTTTTCCCCAAAGCTATAACCATTCTAAACACATACATGTACTGATTTCACAGTATAGGTATATAGTGTCTCAGAACTGTGCATTTTATAGTATCCCCCCCCCCCCCCCCCGTACTATTTATTTACTTATTTATTATTTACTTATTTAGTGTTGTTATATTTTTTATTTTATTTTATACTATCTGTTTATTTTATGTACATGTTGGCACGGAACAAAAAGGAGTGGCTCTTAATTTCATTGTACATGTATATAGTGACAATAAAAGGCATTCATTCATTCATTTAGTGACATCCACATGCTGTTGGAGGGAAAGCATCAAATTTTCATTGCCCTGTGACAGCTTGCCATCCAGAGAAGACTGAAAACTTGGGACAACATTGACTAGGAGATACCCTACAGTAATACTGGGGGGGCTAACTGGCCTAGTAACCCCATGTCCCTTAATACTTCCCTCCGCGGCACATCAGGACCACGCCTGCTTGGCCTTTATGATCATTCTCAGGTTGCAACTGTGGCTGCTGGGCCCCCTGGTTTTCTGAGGGGGAGGTGGGCCACAACACTCGCTTCCTGTGCCTCCTTTACACTAGTGCTTCCTCGACATGAAGGGGAAGGAACTGGCTGAATGCCACCATTTGATGTTTCACCTCATGTAACCTCTCAGCAATGGCGTTAACGGCACTGCCAAACAGGCCGGAAGATTCAACAGGGGCATTCAGCAGGGAGACCTTATCTTTATCCCCCATCCCTGAGAGATTTAGCCATAGGTGCCTCTCCGCTGCAACCAAGCTACCCATTGAACAGCTGATATGATGGGCCATTTGCTTGGTTTCCTTGGGAGAAAAATCCATGGTGTGGTGAAGCTCCGCCATTGCCTCAGGCCCAATTCCCTTCCTTGTTGTCAAGCTCACTCAGCAGGTCTGCTTGGTAGGCCTGCAACATTGTATGCAGTGACCCACAAGCAAGACCCACTGCCACATAGGTTTTGCCAATCAATGCCGAGGTGATCTTACATGGCTTGGATGGCAAAGCTGAACCCCCTAAATATCCAGTTTTCTGCAGTGTAAGGGAGATTTATTTTCACTGGGGAGATCGCTCGCCCAGCCTGCCATGAGCTACTTCCTCTTCCTTGGGCCAGTCTATATTACGTTTTCTACTGCCCTAGTAATCACTTCAAGCAGCTCTGTATATGGTTTAGAGCTGTTCTCTGTTTTTTTGTGCAGTGGCTCCCCCCTCTGGCTCCTCGGAATCAGAGAGGGTGTTTTGGCTTTCCATAACAGAAGGAGGAGTCATGATGCGAGCTCCAAAATCTGGCAGAGAGCCAGACTCAGATGACAGAGCAAGATTTAGAGCAGCGCTTGTCTCGCCTCCTCTTTCAGATCAATATGAGATCCCCAGGACCTGAGCTGGCTGGCTGCCTCTGCAGCGGGCGGCCCAGATCTGCAAGACTCTGAAACCCAACTCCCTTCGGCTGAGCGAGCCACGAGCAGAGCTGCCTGATTGTAAAGTGCTCACAATGCGCTCAGTCAGCCCCCTCAAGGGTAGCATGCTCCACTCCCAGACACTTCACACAGAAAGTGTGTCCATCCCCCCATAATAAAACGAGGGCAAGGCGTGACACACTTCCTGAATTCTCTCTCACACATACTTTTCTTTTTTTCAGGGACAGAAAAGTAAAGAGAGTGGAAATGAAGAGATTTTTGTCAGCTGACAAAATGACTGACATGCAGTCTTGTTGAAGATCATAAGGCTGATGGTGTGGTTCACAGGTGCCATTTTTATAATAACCACGTCACCTGACCACATCACCTGACCACAGCAGGCCTATAAATAGGTGTGATTTCACACAAGCATCAGATACTGGTCATGCGAGAGGGAACTTTCCACAGCATGAAGCACACGCAACGTTGAGTTCCCTTTGAAAGGGAACAACTGAACAATTTTTTGGGGGAAATGATAAATAAAAGAATTTCATTGTGCCAAATTCAGTCTCAGAGCACTTAGTTTCACCACACAGCTTTGCCCTTATTCTGTTACGTTACACCACTATTAGGGTAAAGTGAATACAGCTGTCTTGTGCTAGGATCATTTCTTTATAGGTACTGACACCGGCAGAGTAAATGTAGCAGCAGCACTTTGCTGAGCCTTTCATCTGTGAATAATCGAAGCAGACACCTGCAGCAAGGTAATCCCACTCTGTCTCTTCATCTCCGTCTCTCTCTACAAGGTGCGCTGAAGCTTTTATATCAATAAAGTGGCTGGAGATTAATATTAATGCAGCTCTAATATGAGCAGCAAGTATGAGGATGATGAAGCACGGCAGAGACGCAGAGTCGGTATTGCGCTGTTAAACTGAAATACCTGAAGAAAGCATTCAATGCTTGTATGATTAGGGCTATCTGAGTGAAAAAAAGGATTGCTACTCAACCATATATACACACCTCAATGACAAATTCATAAAAAATTCCAAGTCAATTTGTATTAAATGTGTAAGTACATATATATAGATATACAGATGTACAGCTATATGTAGGAAGTATGTATGTCTGCAACATTACAGCATGGCTTGCTACACTATTAGGGCTGCACAATATGTTGAAATGATCAAAATATTGTAAATGTACATACTGCGATATGCATATTGCAAGGACTTGCAATAACTGAATGATTTTAATACTTCAAAGAGTTCCAAAAGTTTTAGGCGACACAGATAGCAGGGTATGCTTTCCTTTCTTCAGAAAAGCATGAAATGTACGTTGGTTATATAATTTTCCTCATATATATATATATATATATATATATATATATATATATATATATATATATATATATATATATAATACATATTGATTTTACACACATATGGCATTATCATATCGTATATCACATAATTGAACAAGTTATCACATTTTTCTTTAATATCGTGCAGCCCTATACACTATATGAACAAAGGTTTGTGGACACCTGACCATGAGACTCAGACGTGCTTGTTGAACATCCCGTTCCAGATTTTATCCCCATTTTTGCTCTTATAATAACCCCCACTCTTCCGAGAAGGCTTTCCACTAGATTTAGGAGTGTGACTTTGGGGATTCAGCCACAAGAGCATTAGTGAGGTCAGGCACTGATGTTGGGTGAGGAGCCCTGGGGCATTCCAGTTCATCCCAAAGGTGTTCAGTGGGGTTGAGGGCAAGGCTTAGTGCAGGACATTCAAATGCTTCCACTCCAACTTTGGCAAACCATGTCTTTATGGAGCTCACTTTGTGCAAGGGGCATTGTCATGCTGGAACAGGTTTGGGCCTGTTAGTTACACTGAAGGGAAATTGTAAAGCTACAACATACTAAGACATCCTATACAATTGTGTGCATTCAACTTCGTGGCAACAGTTTGGGGAATGTGTAGGTTAGTAGTTAAGTTAAACAGCTAACTAGCAAACTTGATAGCAATGTGGACACATAGAAGGTGCAAAACAAAACAACAATACCCTTTGCACCTGATTTATTGAAGGTCTGACAAACTTGATAGCAACTGCAAAAAAACAAAAAACAAACAAACAAACAAAAAAATCTAAGCTGATTTACTAACAGTGTCCAATGAGGATTCATATCTTTCATCTGAAATAGAAAATTTGTCCATTTTGTGTTTTATTGAATATTTTAGGACATTTGTACCTTAGGGTCCAAATCAAAAAAGGACTGCATTTATGTCTCATGTCATAAACAGAATCCAGAATCCCTCACAACATCCAAACATGGACACCCAGGACTGCACTTCCCAGCATACACACTCATTTCCCTATTGAAGTTCACCTGATTTGCACACACCTGGACTCAATCACACTCACACACATAAATAATCAAGACACACCATAACTGGAGCTTTGTTTCTTGATGGACCAAGCCTTTTGATTCAGTGTTTGTTATTCTCTGTTTTATGGTCTCATCCTGACATTAATTCTTGACATTAAGTCTTATTTTGTCACTGATCGCCTGACCTTGAGCTGTTTTTTTTTTTTTTGTGTGTGTGTGTGTGTTTATTTGTTTGTTTGTTTTTGTTCTCTGTTTTCTGGGTTACGTTTTAGATTTCTCTACTTGATTTTCAAGAAAGACATTTACCTGCATTTGCAACTGTTTCTGCCAGCTGTCATTATGCAAATCAACCCATTTTCCTGTGATTTATTAAGCCTGAAATGCAATTAGTATGAGTGAAAGGTAAGTATTAAATTTGAGGAAGTCTGTTTTTCAACAGATTAAGACAAAGCTAGAATGCTGATAGTATGTCTGAATAATAAGGACATTTTTCTAAACTATGCCTTAGTATCTGAAAGCAATCATGATGTTTGTCAAAATGGGTAGTTATTACTGTTGCAGAAATGTTGGTTTCATATTAGATTTTGGCTATGCATTCAGTAGGTAAACAGATTACTTGAAATAGCTTTCATTTAGCTTAAAAACCAAACGTATTTTGAAAATTTGTGTTACTTGATATTATTTGAGTTTCAGCTTCATTTGAACTTTCATAGAAATATGAGCAAAAAATCTCAGTTGCTTTCTGGCATCATTCATGCAATTATTCTTTGTAAATCAGCCGAAAAACACCCACTAACCAATTCAGTACCCAAATTCGTACAAATTATTTGAGATTGTGGTGAGTCAGGGCCTTAATGTAGCTACATAAAAGTATGTGGATTTAGTGCTTTGTGTTACAAAGCAGTAAAATACGGAATATAGAAATACTTTAATGGAGAGAATTTTAATGTCTGGAAACTGCTTGAAAATGGAGAGAAACTTTTTTTATGACATAAATTGCAAATCTTTATTTACATAGCACTTCAAATTGAGTGCAATATCTTGTGTGTTACATAAAAATTAAAATTAGACAATGAAATAAATCAATATATTAAGAACAAATTTAAATTCAACCATTAAATTAGTAAAACAATTTAAGGAAAAGCCAGTTAAAAAAATTCTGGATTTAAACATATTTACTGAAAAGTTTATGATTGCCACTGGAATACTGTTTAACTGCGCCGCTTGGATGTTTGGATTGTTTTCCAGCTAGCTCTGGATAAAATCAGCTGCCTGTTGAATAAATGAACATTCGTTGGTCATTCAGTGATGCAGTGTTTACATGCACAGCACATGTACACACACCTACACACTTTCTTATCTTTGTGCCTTCACACACGCTCACACAGGGGCACACATTACTAAAGCCCAAGATCTGGCCTTGGTCTTCACCTTTCATTCTTTGGAACAGCAAAGATAACAGAAAATAATGTTTCAAATGTTATCCTTCATCAGATAGCACTAACAAATACCCCCCCTAGTGTTCCCCCCCTCTCTATAGCACCTTCCCTGTCACTTTTATCCCAGCCTTTAAAGCACTTGGATTCCTGAATAGAACCTGCTACTCGGGGGGGAATACACACAGACACACACACAACCCGCACATAAATGCATAACACAGGCATTGTGTGTAAGGTGTACCTGAGCTGAACAGAGTGCATGTTTAATGAATTGATCTGTGCACATGGTGTGAAGGCAGATAAACAGAACCATTATCCACTCTGTGGTAGCTGTGAGACATGAGTCTCCAGTGTCAATGCTTTGTAACAGTCAGACATAAAGCGGTTTTCATACACGGGAGAATCTTTAGGACAGACTTTTATGGTTTCTTAGTAACATGACAAGCTGCTTCTTTGCCTTGTTAACTTTGAGAGAGAGTAAAAGAGGCTGGTTCCATTATAGCTGCTGTAATATAAGTCGTAACAGTAACCAGTTTGTTCCACTAGGTGTAACTATAAATGGATAAAAAAGTATGATGTTTACTATAAGGTATTATGAATCCTATATATATATATATATATATATATATATATATATATATATATATATATATATATATATATATATATATATATATATTAATGCATCATAAATGCTTTTAATAGATTCTGATCAATAGGACGTGTTACTAGTACTGTTATTATGATACATGTATTCCTATAGGCAATAATAATAATAATAATAATAATAATAATAATAATAATAATAATAATAATAATAATAATAATTAAAGCTCAGCAATGTGCTATAGACTGTGGAGGGTTGTAAGTTCAAATCCCCTGGAAGAGAGCTACTTTTAGTCCTTTGAGCAAAACACTGAATTTAAAATAAAGATTTTATTTTATTTTAGTTATTTTTATATAATATATTTATTTATTTTATTATATGAAAACTATTATCTTTTATAATATATTTATATAATTTTTAAAGAAATATTTTAGTTTATTCTGTAGGTAGGTGTCTTTAGAAAAAAAAAACTATCTACTACTAAAAATATTTTATTTAATTGTATTTATTTATTTCTCTACTTTGCTTCTAAATGGTATTTGATAAATGCATCTACCAAAAACCCAAAATAAATAACCCCAAATTAATATTTAATTTAATTTAATTCAATTTATTGTATTTGTTTGGTATTTCTTGTAAGTGGCTTTGGCTTTCTGAACCATATTTGGACAAATTCAACATATTCCTTCCAAAGCAACAACAAAAAAAAATGTTTGAATTGTACATATTCTTTCAAGTATCAGATACACGAGCACAAATTTGGCTCACAGAAGCTTCCTGCGCTATCGGATGTCTGACTCATCCATCTTTACTGTATGACTGAGCAACATGGCAGAGGATCAAGTGACTGCAGAGGGTCTGGTATTCAGTGATTCACATTCATGAAGCCTTTAATAACATCGTGTTTATACTGTAAATGTGGATTAATTGGATCTGAAGGTCTTGTGCTATGAAAGCATGATATCTGGAGTCTCTTTATCCTCCAAAGAAACTTTCACTAAGCCATGTCGAAAACATATCTATCTAATTTCACATTGGGAAAAAAATGACCAGTGTACTGACTGGAATGGATGAGATGAGTAAACAGTATTGTGTTAAAACTCCTAACACTCAGCACCTCAAAGTGGGCGAAGAAGCCATCGTGATTGATCGCCCTTGCCCGCTCGCGAGAAAAGCACAATTTTCCACCTAGCTGCAAAACAATAATTCATGACGATGCCCTTTGTGCGATAGGAAGCTGTTAGTCGTACAGGTCTCGGGCGCTAAAATGATGTTGATAAATCTGCACGCGGAGCAGGTAACTACTTTAAAACCTCGTCTCGATTAGTCTGCTGCTGTCTACTCCCTCCCACTCCATGAGCCCTAATCATATCAGGTACTATGGTGGGGATTGGAGCACATCCACAATGATTCAAAAGCAAAGAAGTGTACTGACAGCTTTCTCTGTTATCTTTTAGGATTTAAAGTTTTGTGTTTTTTTCCCCCTGGATATAACAGCAACAGCCTAACATACTGTCATGAAATATCCTGTAAACATTTTCCCTTCATCTTTTCTTTCATTTTTTGCTTCTTTAATGCTGACCTTTTATACACAGGCATTATAGAAAACTTGCACTCACCAGCATCATGTATCATGTCGTAATGGCATGTCACCGAGCACCACCAAATGCATATTTGTGTACTCCACCCCCCCTTTTATCTCCACATCTCCTGATTAGGACAAAACTAATTAACTCCCAGGCTATAAACTGGCGGTTCGCAAATCCTTGGTCTTTTGTTTTGAGCTGTCTGTGTAGTGCTTCAAAAGTCACAGGAGCAAGTGAGTCAGTATCACAAGATGAAGCTGAGGTTGGATATCATGCACATGTACACACACACTCTTACACTTACACACTGTAGTGGCATGAAGCTCAAGTTGTGCCACAATGCCTGGTTGATACACACTTTGATATTAGTACCACTATTTAACTCTGAATAGGTTCTCCAATTTGTGCCCTGCGATGGATTGGCACCCTGTCAAGGGTGTACCCTGCCTTGTGCCCGATGCTCCTTGGGATAGGCTCCAGGTGCCCCGTGACCCTGAAGAAAAGGATAAGCGGTATAGAAGATGGATGGATGGATGGATGGTTCTCCAATTTGGAATTATCAGCAATTGAGTGTTAAGAGCTTTCACTTTTCAAGGACCCAATACTGAATTCCTATCAGGAACTGAACAAATTTTTCATCTGAACTAAAACACGCATTAACCTGATTAAAGGAATTTGAAATTTTCTGACAAATTTGTCTGACAAATGCCCCCTGTCATTTGGCCTCATATATCAATCTTTTACTAAAGTTATATGTAAATCAAACTGAACAAAAAATATCTGCTGGATTTACAAAAGTTTCAGAAATACTGATTTTCTTCATACTTGCATGTGTATGTTGATGAATGCCAATCACCTGTAAATTACCAAGTGTGTGCACAGCACAGCTGATTTGCATGAAGTGATGACTACAAAACTCCATAAAAGTTCGAGTGCACAGGCATCTGTGAGCACAAAATTATCAGGGTAAAGCCTGAAAAATTGAAGTAGAAATTATTTTGACTCCCTACTATGCCAATAAAAATAATCCATTAATCTAATTCAATAATCCATCCATCTATTTTCTGTACCACTTAACCAACTCAGGTTCACGGGGAGCCTGGAGTTTATCCCAGGAAACTCGGGGCACAAGTCGAGGGATACCCTGGATGGGGTGCCAACCCATCACAGGGCACAATTGCACACACACTAACACACCCATTCACACACTACAGACAATTTAGAGATGCCAGTCAGCCTACAATACATGTATTTGGACTGTGGGAGGAAAATGGAGTACACGAAAGAAACCCATGAAGCACGGCAAGAATATGCAAGCGCCACATACACAGGCCGGAGGCAAGAATCGAACCCCCAACCCTAGAGGTGCAAGGCAAATGTGTTAACCACTAAGCCTCCCTGACACCCAATATTATTATTATTATTATTATTATTATTATTATCATTATTATTATTATTAATAATAATAATAATAATAATGCCATTAATAATAATAAGTGAGCACTAAGTCCGGCCTGTCCTCCCTTTATACATGTCACAATCGGAGAGGCTGAGGCAAATGCAGTTGCAACAGGTTTTTAATGAAAATCCAGCAAACAAATACAATACGTAAGGCAAGGTCAAGGTTGGCAAAGGGTCAGGCGATCAGCAAACAGGATATCATAGCAAAATCACAGAGAGCAAAAAATGAGAAACAATCACAGTCAAAAAACAACAACAACAACAACAACAACAAAACAGAGAGTAAACAAAAAGCATAGTAAGTCAGTGTAGGTACTGCTGGGTGTTACTTCGCAAAGTCTTTGTGAATTAAATTCTTCTTATAAAGGGTGGTGGTGTGTGTGTGTGTGTGTGTGTGTGTGTGTGTGCGTGTGTGTGTAATAGGCAAAAGTTGGTGACTGAGAATGTGCCAGTGTGCGGGGTTGGGAGTTGTAGTCTCTGGCAGCCATGTTTGTAGGCTGTGGTGTATTCTGGGAGTTGGAGTTTGAAAACACAGTTGACCTGACCATACAATGGCATTTCTTTTGTCATAATTGAGTGATGTTTTATTTGTCTTAATATATGGGTTTATGTTGTTCGCTTTCTCTATTTTTTTTTTATATTGTTTAATTGATGGCAATAATATAAAACATCAGATTTTTCACAAAGTTTTCTCCATGGTACTCTTAGTCCCTGACCTCATGAACTAGCATGAGGATGTGTTTTTGATAGAGACTCCAAAGCACTTCTATAAATCTCTCTGGATAAGGGCATCTGCTAAATGCCCTTAATTAATGTAAATGTAATAAAAAAATAGGCAAGTTAAACTTTCAGATATAAAAGTGCAGTATGCTGATGAAATGATTTGAAGTAGATCAAGTTGAGGGTTGCATTAGTTAGTCTTCTAAATTTAAACACACTCAGGAGAATGAGTAGGGTGCTAACATTTTTTCTGAAATTACATGATTTTCATGAATACCAAATTTCTTGTGTAAATGATTGTAGAAACGATTTAAGCATAAATCCATTCGTATCAAGCTTGATAAATGAAGCCCTTTGTAAATAGTGTTTGCTGTAGTCCATGTGCTGTGTTTATGGTCATATGCCATTGTTTAGTCCTCTCCATGACCCTATCTTATTATTGGTTTGTTTTCCTAATGTGTGCACCTGTTCTGTGTTCCGTGTTCTGTAGCCATTGCATGAAGATGCTCAGTGCTTTTATTCTCCTCTGAAAAGGATTCATTAATATCAATTGTAGGGTGCCAACAATTTTAGAGCTAAAACCAGCATTTTGCCTGAATTTACGCCACAGTGATGTTGAATGTTTTTAAAGTATTTTTGGAATTAGTATACAGTGTCAAACATTTCTAATGTGTGCAAACAGTTTAATTCTTGTATTGAGCTTTTGCAATAATAATTATAATAGATTCTAATAATGTGGTGAAACTTTAGGAAAAAGAATCTTCAGAGACATATTCTATAACCATCAGGAAAACATGTTTGATGCTTCACAAATCCCTGGTTGTGACTTTAATGAACGTGTTGTGATGAAACAAGTGCACTCGTCTTTCCTGAATTCCTGTGCAGGTGGATCTCTGATTAGCATCACATTATGCTACAGTATGTTACACCTGTTTAAGACTCCAGTCCAGCATGAATACAGCTCCCTTGGGCAAATGACTCTAAATAAGAATGTGCGCCTATACGGAAAGTGTTTTTGCGTCACCTCCTGACGCTATTCCGGCTCTTCTTATCACAAATGTTTCCTCGTTCCTCCCTGCCAGACACGTTTGGCAATTTCGGCATCCTCCATTGACACGTTAAATTATTTAGCATTCTTATAACAACAAGCGGTCTGGCCAATTATTATTTCAGTTAATATGAAATTTAGAAAGCTTAAATAAAGAGGGAACAATGCCAAAAGCCTAATGTGATTGTGTGATTTTTTTTTTTTTTTTTTTTTTTTTTTTTTTTGTAAAATGAAAATGTCTGCTTGGTTTCTCTCCACACAGATATATCGTTGTGTTTCATTCTTTTTTCCCTGGAAATGGTGAACTGAGTGCATTTGTGGCCACATTAATTCACAAAACTCATTTATCGGAGCTTCTATGATGTAGTGCTATGATGTAGTGTACTGCTGAATTACCCTTTACACAATATAGTCTTCCTCAACTGTTAAGCAGTTGAATGAACATTCAGAATCATAAACTTGACAACTCTGGCACAGATGAGCAAATTTTATTTAAACCTAAAGGCTAGCTAATAAAGGCTGCTGTTGTAACACTGTGTATTGTGACTCTAACAACAGAATCATAAGAATTCACATGAAATCTTATGAAGAGTTAAAATTAGGATAGGGACAGGGTAAGTAGTTAGAGCTTTTCTTATGACTACATTTATAATAATGCCTAAATCTTCATATACTTGATTCAAGAAAAGGATAAAGCACTTGGAGGGGTGCTTTTATAGGAAAATAATTAACAACGTTGAGTCATGAAGCAGAGTAACTCTTGCCATCCCGAAGATTATTTTCCAGCAACAGCATTTCCTGAGGTGTTTAAGTCCTCTTATACATCAGCTATTTGCCAATGCTATTGCCAATTTCTATTTATTAAATAACAACACATATTTTTTTGTTCATTTACAGCTACATTTAATGTTATGGAACATCCATCAGACAAGTTAGGTCCTGTTATCACTTACATTATAGCAGCTTTAACAGTCGTTCCGTCAACAGCCATCCCTTTTTTCTTTATCTTGAAGTAAAACAGCTTGTCATTTTACAGAGAAAGCCAGAAAGCACAAATTTCTCCATCATGTAAACAAAGTTACAGCTTTGTCCATCTCTGACTCATTCTAAAAATGCAAAATAAACATTTCTTTCAAGAAAATGGGTTGGGGGGGGCTCTGAAGATGTGCTGTGGCAACAAGACATTAGCAGCAGATCCTTTAAGTCCTGTACGTTGTGAGGTGGGGCCTCCATGGATCAGAATTGTTTGTCCAGCACATCCCACGGATGCTCAATCGGATTGAGATCTGGGGAATTTGGTGGCCAAGTCAAGACCTTGAACTCTTTGTCATGTTCCTCAAACCATTCCTGAACAATTTTTTGCAGTGTGGCAGAGCACATTATCCTGATGAAAGAGTCCACTGCCATTAGGGAATACCGTTGACATATGAAATATGTTTGTTATGAAATATTTAAAATGGTTAAGGTTAGAGCAACAGGAACGGCTACACTTGAACATGTGTGTGAGACACTGAAATTGTAAGAAGAGCGACAACCTCTAACACAACCTATTTATAACTATTTGTAACTTTACATATGGGTTGAGAGAGTTAAAATTTTTGATGTGTACCTTCTCAATGACTGTGTGTGTGCATGTGTGTGTGTGTGTGTGTATATATATATGTCAGTGCTATTATTGAGTACAATGGAGGGTTGTTTCCCCTCATTATAATCAATAGGCCTTCGGGGCCACATACTTTTTTTTTCCTGTAAGAAGTTATATTAATTGGAATTGCACTTCTTCAGTTTTAATCAATGTCTACATTCTTAAATTCAGTAGGAATCGTCAGAGTCAAATTTATTTTTGCAGAAATGCTAGGCATGTGTATTAATACTAACCTATTTATATACAATACTGTAGTACTACTACTATACTGTAGTTTGAAGAAATATATATATATATATATATATATATATATATATATATATATATATATATATATAAGCTGGCAAGAATCGTTTCATTGTTAAATAAATCATTCATGTCTTTTTATTGAGTGGATTTTTTTTTTATTTTTTGATGTTTATTTATTGAAGTATTAATATATCTGTTGAAAACTGTATTTATGTATGTATTTATTAAACAATACATTGAAGGATTTAATGGCGTATTTAATAATAAACATATTTTTCATATATTTAGCACTCTCCATTAGAAAGGAAAAATATTTTGTGAAATACAAATTTTACTCATTCTCTCTCTATGTTGCTTTATGATCTAGGGCGATATCTGGGTACTAATCCCCCTGGGTGTATGAGGCTCAAGGCCTGAGCTGCGATCAGCCTGGCAGGATTGGCACCATCTCCATGCCATGTGGTTAACCCGGCGTCCCTCGGGGCGCATTTTCGTGCTCACCAGGCTGCTTTACCTCCTGCACAGGTGGCCTTTCGAGCCTGCTGTCCTCCTCGTTTTAGAGCTCAGGTCTCCCAGCAGGATCGAGAGGGCAGAGGGCACCCTCTGGCATGCCTGACAAACATGCTGGTTAACTCTCCATGCCAGTTGGTGCATTAGTTTGATTGGATGTGTCGGTGTTGCTTGAGATTTGGAGGTTTGAGTCAGTTTCGTAATACGATAATGGACAAAATCTGTACCTCTCATGTGCAATAGATAATTCCTGATCCTGTGTGTTTGTGTCTATGGAGGGTGCTATAGGATTGTCTACATGTCTACAGTGTTGTTTTTTTTTTTATTTATTTTTTTATTTTTTTATCTATACACTCACCAGATACTATATTAGGAATAACTACTAATAATACTTTGCTTTTAGAAAAGCCTCATGGATTACACAAGGTGTTGGAAACATTTGTTTTCAATGTTGTCGTGATTTCATCACATTGCTGCGGATTTCTCAGGTGCACATTCCTCCTGGTGCTTTGTGACATGTAATGCATGCGGTGAGCAACAATACACAGATCGGCTGTGGTATTCAAACGTTGCTCGATTGGTAATATGGTGCCCAAGGTGTTCCAGAAAACATTCCCAACACCATTACATCACTACCAGCAGCCTGAATAATGCTGTTGATGCCAAATTCTGATGCTACTATCAACAGATTCATCAGAACAGGTGACATTTTTCAGAAGGTTTGGGTTCCTGTCAAGGTTTTCTGAGATATCTTTCTGTTCACCATGGTTGTAAAGCATGGTTATTTGAGTCATCATAACCTTCCTGCGCAGGTTTACAGTACAGGTGTCCTAATAAAATTGGCTGGTGAGTGTATGTGATTGAAAGTGTACTTAAAGAGCAAGATATACTGTGTGGGTGGGTATCATGTGTATGCACATACCATATGTGTTAAAGCTTGAGTGTATGAGCTCTGTCTATCTATGGCACCACCCCAGGTCCTGCAGAACATGCAAACTGGTGCTTATTGGAACTGATCTGCATGCAGACAGCTAAATCAGAATGAACTGACCTATTTCTTTACTCAGTACCCTGGGAATAGGCAGATATTAACCAATCAGAGTTGATGTCACCGAGTGAGTTTACCACACTGAAGTTGGCTTGCTTCAGTAGATACATATTATCACGTATGAGAATGGGTGGTTGGAAAAGTTGTACCGCTCCAATAACCACACCCATACCTACTGATGTGGTTAGCGTTGTTTTATTTTTTTCCCCCATCCATCTTTCTTGCCATTTTTTCTTTTCTCTATCTCCCTCCCTCTTGCTCCCTCTTCAGAGGCACCTAATTAAGAAAGCCTGACTCATTTACATGGCTATGTTTGATCTAAATTACACTCCAAACCGCACCAAATTAGGATCATCTGTGAATGTGAAACACTCACTCTCCTCCCTCTCCTTTCTCTAACTCTCGCGCTCTCTTGCTCGCATTCTCTCTTGCTCTCTCCCAGCGTCTGTTGGAACAGGAGTAGGCTGCTGCTTGACTCTGGGGGGCACATGTTCAAATGATGAGAGGGATTATGGGTTTTAGTGTTCTCCTGAGACCTGAAATACACACACACACACACACCACACACACACATACAGTACTATGTGGGAAAAAAAGTTGAGGACAATTACCTCTGGATCTGGTTCTGGTCCTGTCCTGCAACAATCCCTAATGAAACAGAGCAGGGATTTGAGGCCAGGTCATTCCAGGACTGATGCTCCATGCTCACAAACACACACAGACACACACACACACACACTTACTTACTTTCTCTCTTTGAGAACATTGAATTCAGTCTTGATTGTTTAAAACAACCCACCAATGAATTACAGAACTTTAAAAAGAGTGCTTATCTTATGGAAATTAAGTAAGGATTAAAATGCAATGGGGTCATGCTGTTATAGGAAAATAATCAACAACAGGGTGAGGTGATAAAGCGGAGCTACTACACCCTAAAGTTGTTCATTTTCCAATAACATCACGTCCTGAAATGTTTATATCCTCTTTACCAACAATTACAATTTTAATCATCAATGACACACTTTTTGACAGGGTAGGTTGGTGGTTAGCACTTTTGCCTCGCACCTTTGGGGTTGGGGGTTCAAATCCAGCTTCTACCCTGTATGTGCAGAGTTTGCATCTTCTCCATGTACTTCGGGGGTTTCCTACGGGTACTCTGATTTCCTCCCCCAGTCAAAGACATGGGTTGTAGGCTGATTTCCAAATTGTGTGAATGTGTGGTGATTGTGCCCTGCAATGGATTGGCAGCCCATCCAGGGTGTCCTCCGCTTTGTGCCCAGAGTTCCCTGGGATAGGCTCCAGGCTCACCCACAACCCTGTATAGGACATGCGGTATGGAAAATCAATGGTTGGATGGACACACTTATTCATTTAGAGTTACGTTTAATGTTGCAAACATCCATGAAACAACATTCCTGTTCCTTTTATCACTTACATTACAGCAGCATTATGTGCTCTGTCCTAAAGACTTGACTGTTACAATATGTTGACACTAAAGACTCCTTCAATAAGACATATATTTTAAAAATCTTTTTAAGAATGGTTCTGGTTGATATTAGAGGTGTGCAGAGGGACAGGGACACTTTAAAATTGTGCTCAGATATAAAGCTTGTGTGACAAAGAAAAAACACATTCTTTAACATTAACTCATTCATTCTTAATTAATTTAGGGTAGTTGTTGTTTTAATTTTTGGGAAATAGTACCAATTAAAGTTTGTTAGAAAATATCGCAGGCAGGTGCAAACAAAAATGCTAACTGTGCTAGCATTTCTGCCCCCCCATATGGCTATTTAGAGCATTAACCGATACACATACTGTCATTATGTTTCACCCCTAAAATGTATGTGTGTATTTGCCAAAATCCATCCAAATCTCCTGACCCATCATATGGCGAGTTTAAACCACCAAGTGACAAACATCTATATGCTCTGAATATCAGCTTCCAACAAAGAACCTCGCTGAAGGACACCAGGCCACGAGCCAAAATCATCCGCTGATATCTGCTGGAAACATCACAATACAACCGTGACCATCATGACACAAAACTCACATAAAGTGTGCATTACACAAGGCATAACAAGCTCAATAAACATTCCATTTGTAATTTCAATAAACATTCCAAATGTTCTATTTGTCATTTTAGCTTCAAGAGGCAAGACAGTGCTCATAAAGGGGCTCCGGTACAGCACAGGGAAAGTGGTGTCTTCGTTTTCTGTAAAAGTTTGCACGTTATTTTACATGCCAATAACAATAGACCTGGGTATGCGCCAAGAAATGATGGCACCTTCCAGCAAGAAGGATTGTTTACTTACTGTGAGGCCCACTAATAATTTTGTGTCCCCACTCTTTGGCATCACATGTCTTCAATCTTTAAAGCATCTATAAAACCAAAGAGGTTTTTCGTAGGCTGTGGTAAAGGAAAGAGGCGAACAATAAACCTGATGATCCCTCGTCTTTGTTTCCACTTTGGTGTGGACAGAGGCTCCGTTGGACACCAAAGTCCTGGGAATAAATAGTAAGTATTTAGATATGCCTGGTTACTTGAGTTACCGTAGCCTTCCTGTCGGCTTGAACCAGTCTGGCTATATTTCTCTCATCAACTGTTTCCATCTGCAGAATTGCTGATCTTTGAATGTTTTTGTTTTTTTTTCACAATATTCTATGCAAACTCTAGAGACCATTGTGGGTCAAAATCCCAGGAGATCAGCAGTTTCTGAAATACTCAACCTGTCTGGCACTGATGACCATGCCACTGAGGTTTGATGTGAACATTAACTGAAGCTTTTATATATTGCACTACTGCCACATGATTGGCTGATTGGATAATTAGATGAATGAACAGGTGTGTGTACAGGTGGAACTAGTAAAGTGGCCAGTGAGTATAGATATGTTTGTGTACAATGTTATTGTTGGCCATAATTGTTGGACATGGGGGGCTCCAGAGCACACAAAGAGAATACATCTGGTTCAACAGAGGATTAGTGTGTGTGTCTGGTAGGTGGAATAGGCACAGGTTGACTCTTCTCTGTAGAGAATGCCTCCTGTAATCAGAGATAACACCTGAAATAAACACAACAGTTTGGATGCAGGCCATTCCAGTTTAATAAGCAGCCAGGCAAAATGCTTCTTCCAGCTGGAGTGATGTAAAACGGAGAGTCCAAAACTCAATATGTCAGCATATACATTTTGGTGTCCATTTTCATGTCAATTGAAATATTATTATAAAATCCTTGAAGCAAGAGTGTTTTTTTTTATCTCTCGTCCACTACACTCATTAACTGGGACCGTTTTTTTTTTTTTTTTTTTTTTTGTAGCCAGAGGCTACAAGGAGCCATCACAGAGCCAGAGAGTGACAGTGAGAGTCTCGATTTCCAAACTGGCCGTGGAACAGAGACGGATGCTGCTCTGACCCTGATACCAGTGGCCCCGAGGGCCAACTGCACCAAGCTCCTGCTCTATGCTAATTAATTACCATTGGCATCTTTAGCGATGCGTGTCAGCTCAGATTTGGGATATCAGTCTGTTATATGATCAAACTGAGTGCCGGGCTCACTGCACCAGGGACTTCATTCACAGGAAGTCTACGCTGCCTAGTCGGATGGTGGCACATCAGATTATTACAGATTTGTTTATGACAAATACAGTGACTGCACTAGAGCATTACGCTTGCTAATGAACAGAGTTTGAGTGGAGAGCAGATCCCATAAATCAGATACTGCACATGGCTGATTTGTCCTAATGCTGTTTGTGCTCTCGGATTGATTTTATCAATCGCCTTTACATAAACATAATCAAATCATTCAGGACATGCTGTCAATAGCAAAACATATCATAAACAGTAGTACACTAGATGGAGGCGCAATTTGGAAAAATGCCATTTAGCAATGTTGATGATGATCATGAAGGCGGGATCAGGTTTACACTGGTTTGAAAAGAGATGCAAGTGATGTCATGAAGCATGAATAATAAACGTGAGGTTTGTAGAGCCGTCTTCTCCCTCCTTGTCTAATGGGATGTTCAATAAAGCCATGTCTCAGGACAGGCTGAGGTGTGGGAGTAAAAAAAAAAATTATGTTGTGGGCTACTTTACAGAGATACTCTAAATGGCCAAACGTTTGTGGACACTTGACCATCACAGCCATATGCACCTACATGATATGTTGGTTGGTTTTTTTGGGGTTTTTTTTTTTTGTTTTTTTTTTTTGTTTTTTTTTTGGTTTTTGTTTTTGTTTTGTTTTGTTTTGTTTTTTGGTTTTTTTTTTGTAAATGAACAACAGTCTGTATAGTTTACAAAGAATGGTGTGAAAACAAAATAATGTCCAATGAGCAGCAGTTCTTCAGGTTATTTACAGCTGTGGTGAGCAGAAAAGCATCTCATTTACATTATTTAACATTCACTTGCATTTACTTTATGTATATTTTTATGACTACGTATAGGAAAACTTTGCACTGAATTCTTCAAACTCTTATTTGACGCTACTTTTCACTATCTAAATGTATCAATATGCTCCCAAATGTTTAAAAACAAATCCAATTATTACACTTATTAAAGATTATGCAAACATTTAACTTAGTTTTACCTTATAAAAATGACCTAATGTTATTTACATGCCAGTGGATGTATTTGATAAGTTTTAAGCCAAAATATTACTTAAAATCCTGAAATAAAATACAAATGTGTATATCAAGTTGAAAAGTTGTCTCTGTTTGTTTTGACTATACTTATGGTCAAAATATCTTAAAATCACAGAATTCTGAGATAAAAGCTTATAATTTTAGGGTCTCAATATATCCTCTAATTTCTTAAATGTTGCAACAGGGGTTACATGAATATAGGCTAGGTTTTCACTTTTTTTCTAAGCTGCTAAGAAAATCTGCCTAATGACTAAATATATTAAAAAAGATAACAAAAGTTGACCACTTAACTCTTATCTCTCACATAACCTTTACTATATCAAGCTTTTCATAAAACTTACCGTAGGTTGTGCATGATTGGTGTCCAGTCTATTCCTTTCATTTTATTATTATTATTATTATTATTATTTTATATATATATATATATATATATATATATATATATATATATATATATATATATATATATATATATATATATAGGAAGCCTATATGATCAAATTATCACAATAGTGCAGGGGAACAGAAGATGTCTTATCCTTTCAATTGACCAAGACACATGCAAATTTAGATTCTTAAGGATCTAAAATAACTGTTAAAAAACCAACACTGGAGCCATAGAGCTTGATATGTCCCAAATCCATCCAGAGACATTTATATGACATCCTCTATACTGTGCTTTTTTTTGATAGGAAGCAATCAGTGGCTTAGCACACACATGAAAAGTATCAATGTAACGTTTGGAAATCACATTGTACGTCTTAACTCTGACTTCACCTTATTTCCAGTGGATGTTTATTATAATCCATACAGTCATTTAAACCTAGCTCAGAGTGCTATTTCACTGAATGTTATGGATCAATCATTCTAGCTGAAAAAAGGAGAGGTATGTTGCATCTGTATTTTTTTAAACCATACTGTTTAACAAAAGCCTGGCACTGCTGCTATATTTGGGATTCTGGACTCGGAATCTGGAATCTGCAATGGACTTTTTAGGTGGATTTCTTCCCAAAGCCACAGTAAGGACTAAATCAAGAGATTGAAACATATGGAATGGGTCAAATCTGAATAATTTAGTCATCAGTGAATGACAACAATAAATGGAAGAATGGGGTAATTGTCTCTGACAGCAAAATGAGCCCCCCAAATTTTGTTAAGCCTCATTAATTTTGGAGAAAAGAAATCCAGTGAAAGCATCAGTGTACAAGTAAGAAAACATGTAAAATTCATTCATATTAAAGTGCAACTGTCAGGGGATATCAAGTTTGAATCCATCCATAGCTGACCCTGCTCTCTGGGTTGAAAAGATTATGTTCCTTCTCTCCATGTATCTCCATGACATACAATCATTGGCATGTTATATATATACAGAATGGGGACGGTAGCAGTGTCCTTCCATCCGTCCATCTTCTATACAGCTTTATTCTCTTCAGGGTCATGGGGAACTTGGAGCCTATCCCAGGGAGCATCGGGCGGGGTACACCCTGGACAGGGTGCCAGTCCATCGCAGGGCACAATCACATACATTCATACACTATGGATGCTTTAGACACAATCACATACATTCATACACTACGGACACTCACACCTATTCATACACTACGGACACGCCAATCAGCCTACAATGCATGCCTTTGGATTGGGGAGGAAACCGGAGTACGCGGAGGAAACCCCCACAGCACGGGAAGAACATGCAAACTCCGCACACACAGGGCCATGGTTGGAATCGAATAGCTGTGCTAACCACTAAGCCACCATGCGCCCCGGTAGCAGTGTCCTCAATCTGAACATTTGGTTACAAGAACATTCAATACGTTTTTTGAGTACTCAGAATATTGGTACATAGCTGTGCCAATTGTTGGACAGTACTTCCACTTGCAAAGTTTATATTACATGTGCTGGTTCTAATGGCATTTTTTCTGTAGTAACAGCTATTCACAGGGAATTGTGAGCTATAACTAGTAATTAACAGATCAAAGCATACTTTTGTTTAACAAAGACAAATGTATAATTGCTGATATGGTTAAGCTTTCTGTAAGGAGAGATTTATTAACATTGATGGAAGGAGTCTCCAGAGTCAGCATAGTAACAGTCAGTAAGTTTTCCACCATGGGAAAGATATCAGAATGAAGGAATTTTGGGGTTTTTAACGTCAAGAGAGAGAATAGTCTGGTTCTAGATGCTGTAAAGTGAGCTATAACAGGAACTAACTTGTTGTGCATTAATGTTACAACATTAAATGTAACCATAAATGGACTAAAAGCATGACGTTATTCTTGAAGTATAATAAGGTAATCTTGGCATAATTGCTGTGGTATAAGAAGAATAAAGCACTGTTCCCTTTCCAAGGGAACTCTACACTGCATCACACTTGATGTTTTAAGAATACCCCTTGGCAGAAATGGTGTCTGAATATGTGTGAAATCACGCAATTTGATTGGCCTACCTCAGTCAGGTGACAAAGTAGAAACACATCACGAAGACTATATAAGGCAGGCACAAACTACGTCATTCAGCTTCTTTGTTTTCAGGAAGCACATGTCTATGTACTATGTATGATTGTTTGTCCAAAAAAATAGGAACTATGAGGCAGAGCATGCTAGGCAAGTCTTTGAGGGGCTGTCTGTGTGCATTGTGAGAAATTCTCCCTAAAAAAAACATCTATCCATCCACTTTCTATACCGCTTATCCTACAAGGTCATGGGGAACCTGGAGCCTATCCCAGGGAGCATGGGGCACAAGGCAGGGTACACTATCACATACACATTCACATACCCATGCCAATCAGCCTACCAAGCATTTGAGGAAACCGGAGTACCTGGAGAAAACCCCCACAACAAGGGGAGAACATGCAAACTCCGCACACACAGGGACGTGGTGGGAATCGAATCCCCATTCCTGGAGTTGTGAGGCGACCTTGCTAACCACTAAGCCACCATGCACCCTGGACCTTCTTCTTTTTGAGTGATTGTGTTTCTCCTGGTCTGCAGATTTGGCTACTTTTGCTGTTTCAGTATGGGATTCCTGTGCTGCAACCTAGCTGGTAACCTGGATATTATGTATCTTTATATTCTTGATGCGTATTCAGTGTAACTCTGGACCAAATAAACTAAGTGGGTAGAACAGGAGAATGATTTTACCTTGTTGCACTCTAGACATTTTCATATCATAAGTCGGCCAGTCTACTTTATCAGTGGAATATGTACCACACTCAAGTCAATGAGAGCCTGTATCTTCAATTCAATTCAATTCAATTTTATTTGTATAGTGCTTTTTACAGTGGTCATTGTTTCAAAGCAGCTTTACAGAAATATATAAACACGGGATACAGATTTTAAATCTTCAAAGTTAAATGTTGTTAAAAGACTATTTTACAGTTTTAAAGGACTTTTTCTCACAGTTTGTAGGTAACAGTAGCTCTGATAAATCATGTTTTGACAAAACAAAATTTTGATGTACTGTATGATCATGCTTTTATTAATGTTCAACCCAATCCTGGGCCTGCCACCTCTTGGCAAACTTTACTTACCCTGTCAGATTTTAAATGTAGAACAGGACTTGGTTTTATTCATTTAAATGTTAGTCTTGTCCCTAAGATGGTTATGATCAAAATCTAGGTAAATATGACAGATGCTGATATAATGGTTCTATATGAAACCTGGCTTAAGAAATCTGTAACAGATGATTTTATTTTTATCGATGGCTACAAAGTTTATAGAACTGATCATGTTGGTAAAGGAAGCGATGTTGCCATATATGTTAAAACCAAGTTTATTAGCTCTGTTACTTTGTCAATTACTAAAGCTAAACATTTTGAGGTATTGACAGTTCAATGTTAAGGTGTTGAAGTGGGTATATCAAAGGATTGGCATATCACTGTTGTTGGTTGTAACAGACCCCTGTCTGCTTCAAAGGATACTTTTAAATCTATTTCAGATAGTTTACATTAATTAAATGATTCTGAGTTTATCCTCATGGGTGATTTAAATTGGGATTGGCTTTCAGGATCTTCAGATTGTTTTAAAGAACTGTGTGATTCCTTAAATTTTGTACAACTCATAAATGCACCAACAAGGCCAAACCAGTATAAAAACAAGTAAAAAATACTAGCTAAGATTCTTGAGTCTCAGGTAAACTTACAGTTAAAACAGTTTTTACATGATAATATTTTGAGTGATTTTCAGTCTGGTTTTAGAAGTGGTCACAGTACCATCACTGCTGAAATGGTTGTGACAAATGACCTTATTGGTGCATTGGACAGACAACAGCAATGTGCTGCCTTATTTATGGCTCTATCTAAGGTGTTTTATTCAGTAGACCAAAAGTTGTTGTTGGACAAGCTTAGGAATGCTGGTCTCAGTTCTAAGGCTGTAAATTGAATTCAAAGCTATTTTGCAGATCAAACTCAGTGTGTCTATGTTGATGGCCATAAATCAGATTTTCTCGAGATAATTTCAGGTGTTCCCTGGGATTCCATTCAGGTACCCGTTTTATTTTCTATTTTTTTAAATGATGTTGGAAAGGATATCCAAGCAAAATTACACCTGTATGCAGATGACTCTGTCATTCATACATTTGCTCCCTCCATAGTACAAGCAGTGCAAGAGCTTCAGATTGCATTTAATGCATTGCAAACTGCTCTGTCGAGTTTAAAATTGATTTTGAATGCACAGAAAAAAAAAAGTTTATGTTTTTTTCAAAAGCTTGCTCAAAGACACTTTATGATGCTAGTATTTTCATGTCCGATGGTAAATCCATTGAAAGGGTGTCCTCATACAAGTACTTGGGAATATGGATAGATGATATTACATATTGCTAGTTTAGTTAGGAAGCTCAAAATAAAGATCGGTTTTTATTTTAGAAATAAATCTTGTTTCAATTTAAATGCCAACATGTGGAAGCTCCTTTTTATTTTTTTTGCCTGTGATTGATTGCGGTGATATATTGTATATGCATGCAGCTACCTCTATTTTACAGAGCCTTGATTCGGTGTACCATGCATCTCTATATTTTACTGCAAATGCAAAGTCTCTTACTCATCATTGCACTCTTTTTGATTTAGTGGGTTGGGCATCATTGACAACACATAGAAAACAGCATTGGTATATCTTTATATATCTTTATATATCGTTATACATGGTAAACTCCACCATTTTTATCCTTCTTTGTCCTAGCTGGGGTAGTTATCAGTTGCGTTCCTCCAAGTGTTTGCTTTTTAATGTACCCAGGGTTCTGACAGATTGTGGTGAAGGAGATGTGTAATTGTTTTTGGTAAAATGATTCGATGTTTAAATACGTTTTGTACATGTTGTGTTTTTTATTGTGAGTTGCATGGCTGATAGCTTGACCAGGTCTCTCTTGTAAAATAGATCATTCGATCTCAATGGGACTTCCTGGTAAAATAAAGGTAAATAATAAAAAAAAAAAACTATTCAATGATCTCCCATGTTCTTATGTCCCTGTTCAGTGAGCTGGGCAGGGTAACGAAATTATGATACTTTTACTTAAAAAAAACCTCTCTCTCTCTCCCCAGAGTCTGCTGGGGTGCAGAATGCTGCTGAGTTTGGATCTGTGTTACCTGAAAATGTGCTCATTATACATGCAGTTTCAGTGTGTTACACTCAGTTTATCGTTTGCACATTCTGTTAGAGTATTGATTTTGTCATGATAAGAACCCCTCCCTTCAGTTGAGTCTGTTGGGTCTGTTAAGAACACAGAATGTTTCTGAGGAAATATTTCTTCTCATATATAAAGGGGGTATCTATTATCATAGGAAGTTGTACATGCTATTAAGTGTCTCTTTCATAGTGGGACCCAGTGACTACCAGGATAGTGCTGTGGATTCTACAAACACTTCAAATTCACCCATGGGGGAAGTGTATGTTCTAAGTCCGTGTTGCTTCACTTTATGGTGCGAATAGCATCAGTTAGACAGTGTCACTGAGGTGCGGGGGCTACGAGACGTTTCACAGGCAGACTGGGGGTGTGGCTACTTATTGGCTGACTGTATGCTTAGTGCTGAGGTTCGTCCATGGGAAATCTGTGCTCTAATACATGTCAATTCTCATCATGGTACAATTAGCATTAGTTAAACCCAGTAACTGAGGTTATGGGTTTTTTCACGAACGCTCCTCAGCAGAATTTAAGTTATATAGTTGCTGTTTAGGTGGTCACATGCTCATTAAGGGGCAAAAGGGATGAGGGAAGATAGTTGGCTTACATTGTGTTATTTAAAGCATGCTCTCTTATGTTTCTGAATGTTTTATCCAGTTCAGACACTGTTATCTAAAGTCGCTTTTTCCCACATCAACCCCCCCACTCTTAAGTGGAGGCTGTGGGGGACAGTCCCTACCACATGCAGGGTCGGATTGATCTTGAAGGGTCATCCAGCCCAAGGCTTCTGGGTTGGCCTTTTTGGAGTGTAGCTGAGCTTAGATTGCGTTACCTGAAACTGGACTCATCGTACGTGCATGTATGTTACGCACAAGTCATGCACTGGTATGAATGCAGGTTATTTCTGAGGAAATATTTCTTCTCAAATCTGAAGGGGAAGTATTGTTGAAGACAGACAACCGAGGAAGGGGCTGAGGCCTGTAGAATGGAGTGGTTGAGGCCACGTCTCTTTCCCGATAGCTCAGTTTTCAGAACAGGGGGTTCGTCAAAACCAGTAAAGTCTGTTGCTGGTAGCTCCACTTTTACCAACTCCGAGTATGGTTTTCAGACATCATAGCCTACACTGCACTGACAGGGCTATAAGTCTGGCCCCTGAGGAGGTACCAACTCCTAGTTGTCTCTCAACTGAGGTTGGGAGAACGTTTTCAATACTAGAGCTTTATCCACAAGGAAGTGTATACTTTAATACGCATCTATTCTTGTGGGATAGAACCAGTAAGTGAGGTGCTGGAATTCTACAGGGCTGCATTCAAGCACACTTAGGTGGTTACACTTGAGGGTGTGGCTTCCTCTAAGGCATTGTCTGAGGGTATGCTGTAAGACAAGACATTCTATGCTTGTTCAATAAGTGTTTTTGTGCATATATACTTGACAGACATTTTTTGACAGACATGTTTCAGTATAGCATAATGGGTATTCTCATTCCAAAAGCATCAAGCATGACACAACATAGAGTTGCCTTGGAAAGGGAACGTCTGGGTGTAACCATGTTCCCTGAGAAGGGAATGAGACAGTGCCATGCCTGCAAATTGCGTCTTCCTTCAAACAAAAAGAAGCTGAATGACATAGCTTGTGGGTGCCTTAATAGTCTTTGTGACGTGTTTGTACTTCGTCACCTGACTGAGGCAGGCCAATCAGATTGCCGTGATTTCACTTGTATTCAGACACCGTTTCTGCCAAGGGGCATTCCCAAAGCATCAAGCATGATGCAACATCTCATTCCCTAACCAAGATGTTTTCTTGGAAAATAACCAGCTTTTTTCTTTTTTGGGGGGGTGGGGGGCAAACAATAACTTTGCTTGTGTTCACTTGTGGCACCCCATTATTGATTATTTTCTTATAACAGTATATCAAGCATTTTTTTCCTTATTTATTAGCTTAAGAGGAGAGGCACAACAATTGAGTGAGAATTGACATGTTTCTGATCCCACTGAACTTTAAAGACAGAATTAGTACATTTTTACCTTATGCTACCTAATTATTTTCATTTAAAAATAAAACTAGGTTATTTTACTGAACAGAAAGCCAAACAGGAGGCACAGGCTTCTGAAGTCTACACTAGCCTTGAAAGCTGAATGTGACTGTAACCTGTATCATTTTGTCTGACACTCATTCCTGATACTATTTAATTGTATTTATTTATTTATTTATTTATTTTACACTATTTTGGCTGTAACCTATCTATAATTGTAGGTGCTATGGATAGGTGATGCTCCCTGGAAAAGACTGGGTCTGGGTTGGTTTCACTGACTGAGTTGGTTTGGGCAATTTAGCTAGAGTTGTCTATCTTGGTGCTTCACTTGCTGTAGCAAATAATCCTCCAAGTATTTGATGAAATTTATGTCTTTTGTTTTGGTAGACCAGTTCCAGTATTCCATCAGGCTTATCAAATAAGTCACATCAAGATTTGGCCCTATAGTCATCAAACTGAACCATGGGAGTGTCTGTGTACAGTATTGACATTATATAATGAGCTACATCTGTTCATGGATGTAAATATTTTTGGTCCAGAAGAGTTTAAAATATTTATTAGGAAGTTTTTGTTTAGTTCTTATATTCAGTATATGGTCTGCTGTATGGAGATTTGGAGGTTGGGAGGCTTCAGCTACCTAGAGGATATATAACACATTACACACTTTGATTTTGCTAATGTTTTCCATATCCAGAGTGTGCAGCTGACATTCTCTTGTTGAAGCAGGAGAAAAAAAAACAGGGAAGGTTTGTATGGTGAACAGAGGGTGGGTCGAAGGTTTGAAATGACTCAGCAGAAATGTTGCCAAAACATTGTTTTTTTTTTCCTGACCGAAAATGTCTGAGCAGACAATTATCATTGTCCCAAATTATCATTATTCGAGAACTGTGAAATTTAATTTCTTATCTATAAATATTCTAACTTTTAGCCAGTCCCTTTTTAATTAGCATTCCTGGCAACAAACACACAGAGGTGTCCCCCCCTCTTCGTTTCCTGACAAATTACCACAGTTCTTTTGGCTGGCATGCAGAACAGGGAAATAAATAGAGATCACATTTCTGCTTTGCCATGGCAGACGTGAAAAAAATGCATTGTGAGCGCATCACATATTGTTAAATATGTTTCGGTGAAGCAGAAGGTAGCGCAGTACAGATAATCCTGTTTTTCAGCTAATTTTATATTATAAATCAGTCACAGTGTTGAATTAGAATTATATCCTGTTATGGCTTTTTTTTCTGGATATAGCGTGATGCTGCCAGCAGCTGCCGCAATATAACATTTTAATAAAAGTATCAATCAATTATGATATTAAAGACAACTGTGGTTAATTATGTTAATGCATATATTTAACTAAAATGTTCATAAGACACAGATTTGAAAATTTCAACCTGGGCATGTTCAGCCATGCCCGACAGCACAACTTATCCTGACACAGATTGCCTTTTCTTTAATGGCTGCTTGTACCTGAAGACATTTCAATTTAACTATGCGACATAGCATGGAAGAGAGAGAAAGACAGAGAGAGCTATTCACTCTTTTTTTCTCCCTGTCATCTTTTCACCTCCTGAGGTGTCCTGGGTTTTGATAATAATTCAGCAGCCTTGTTTCAGCACTAATCAAAAGTCAGCGAGGGTGTTGAGAGGAAATGCTGGCTTTCTTGTACTTTCTCACCTTCCAGCATGTCAAGGCAGGAACATGATCCTTCACTGGCCTTTGCAAACCAGCAGGGAAAAAAAAAAAAAAACTTGCACGCACACGCGTAGTCCCATGTATGAAATTACTATTTGAGGAGAGAGAATGGCAGGCAGAATGGGAAATAGAAATGGGTGTCTGCATGCGAGTCCGTGCCCAATCACTTGAACAGCGCACTTGAAGCGTGAGCAGCAGAGGCCAAATAATGACAAATCTCTCAGTCTCTAATGGGAAGCAGTCATTTGGCTCTTTTGGACAAGTGCTGCACACCTTCAAGTGCAGTGAATATATTTGCACAGGAGAGGAAGTTTTGCATATAGCACACAGGCGTGTCATTGAGTTATTTTACATCATGCCTTGTTGCCAGTCTATTAAAGCAAATTGGAGTCACAGCAACTTTCTTTTTTTTTTCTAAAAATGTCACTTACAGGGGGGCATGGTGGCTCACTGGTTAGCACACTTGTCACACACCTCCAGGGTTTGCGGTTTGATTCCCGCCTCCTCCCTGTGTGCATGGAGCTTGCATGTTCTCCCTGTGTGTCGGGGGTTTCCTCCCCTAGTCCAAAGACATGCATTGTAGGCTGTTTGGCATCTCTAAATTGTCTGTAGTGTGTGCCCTGCGATGGGTTGGAACCTCATCCAGTGTGTCCCCCGCCTTGTACCCCGAGTCCCCTGGGATAGGCTCCAGGCTCCCAGTGACGGATGTTACTTACATTTTGGCAGGGAATAAAGTTTGTGGATCATGATCTAACCCTGATATGAATAATGCACTCTCCGTACATCTGAAATTCTGCTTCAAATATTTATTCAACCTAAAGGTTAGGGATGTAACCAAACACAAATACACCATTCACATTGAACAGGTAATGTCTACTAAACAGATACAAATAGAATGTGTACTTTTTTATGTAGAAAGCTTGCCAGAAATGTTCACAGGGCAACTGGTTGAAACTAAAGTTGTTGAGGTCCAGAGGGATGCAACAAAAAAGGGTTGCAGCAGTTTTAATTAGTTTGTTTATGTTTTAGGAAATAAAACCATTCAAATTTTTTAGAGCATATAATGGGCAGTGGTGCTTGAAAGTTTGTGAACCCTTTAGATTTTTCTATATTTCTGCATAAATATGATCTAAAGCATCATCAGATGCTAAAGTAGATAACCAGAACCAAATTAAAACAAATGAGAGAAAAATATTATACTTGGTCATTTTTTAATTGAGGAAAATTATCAAATATTACATATTAGTGACTGGAAAAAGTATGTGAACCTTTGCTTTCAGTATCTGGTGTGACCCACTTGTGTAGCAAGAACTGCAACATTTCCGGTAACTGTTGATCAGTCCTGCACATCGGCTTGGAGGAGCTGTAGCTCATTCCTCAGTACAGAACAGCTTCAACTCTTGGACGTTGGTGGGTTTCTTCACATGAACTGCTTACTTCAGGTTCTTCCACAACATTTCTACTAAGGACTAAGGTCAGAATTTTAACTTGGTCCTTCCAAAACATTCTTCTTTAATTCTTTTGTAGAACAGCTTGTGTGCTTAGGGTCATTGTCTTGCTGTATGACTCACTTTCTCTTGAGCTTCAGTTCACAGACAGATGTCCTGACATTTTACTTTACAGTTCACTTGTATAACTCAGAATTCATTGTTCCGTCAATGATGGCAAGCCATCCAGGCACAGATGCAGCAAAACAGGCCCAAACCACAATATTACCACCACCATGTTTCACAGATAGGATAAGGTTCTTATACTGGAATGCAGTGTTTTTCTTTCTCCAAAGATAACACTTCTCATTTAAACCAATAATTCCATTTTGGTCTCATCCAGCCCCAAAACATTTTGCCATTAGCCTTCTGGCATGTCCACATGATCCATAGCAAACTACAGAAGGGCAGCATTCTTCTTTTTGGAGAGCAGTAGCTTTCTTCTTGCAACCCTGCCATGCACACCATTGTTGTTCAATGTTCTCCTGATGGTGGACTCATGAACATTAATATTAGCCAATGTGAGAGAGGCCTTTAGTTGCTTAGTAGTTACCCTGGGTTCCTTTGTGACCCCGTGGACTATTACACATCTTGATCTTGGAGTGATCTTTGTTGGTCGAACACTGGGGAGGGTAATACTGGTCTTGAATTTCCTCCATTTGTACACAAACTCTTTAGAGATGGTTCTGTAACTTTTTCCAGACTGATGACCATCAACAACTATTTTTCTGAGGTCCTCATGAATCTCCTTTGTTTATGCACAAACACATCTTATTGCCACCTTATGGAAAACACCTGGCTCTCTCACTTTGCCACTCATAGATATGTAATATTGGATCATTTTCCTTAATTAATAAATAAATGTGTATATATATTTTTTTGTCTCATTTGTTTAATTGGGTTCTTTTTGTCTTCTATGTCTACAAGCCCAATTCCAGAAAAGATGGGACAGTATGGAAAATGCATAAAAACAAACAAAAAGAGTCATTTGAAAATTCAATTCACCCTGTGCTATATTGAAAACACATTATTAACACATTATTTGATGTGTTAAATATACACTCATTTCAAATCTGATGACTTCAACACACTCCAAAAAAGTTGGGACAGTCGGCTGTTTACCTCGGTGTAACATCACCTTTTCTTTTAATAACACATATTAATCATTTTGGCAGTGAAGACATGTGTTGGTTAAGTTTAGCAAATGGAATTTTCTTCCATTCATCCATTATGCATTTCTTCAGCTGCGCAACTGCCTTCGTTGCCTTATTTTGCACTTCATAATGTGCCACACATTCTCAATCGGAGACAGGTCTCCAGCCTGATGATCCATCTGTCTCTGCACGAATCTCTGCTTGCCTGTCTGACATCTCAAACTGGATGAGGGAACACCACTCAACCTGGCAAAAACTGAGCTTCTCATCATCCCTGCCTGCCCCTCAATAAACCACAGCGTCACTGTACAGCTTGGCTCAACCACGCTCAAGCCAACTAGGGCAGCCAGGAACCTTGGGGTGACTTTTGATGACAGCTTGACCTTCACAGACCACATTTTAACAACTGCATGATCCCGTAGGTTCATTCTGTACAACATCAAGAAAATCAGACCCTATCTCATAGGAAAAAATACACAGCTACTAGTCCAGGCTCTTGTTATCTCAAAACTGGACTACTGCAACACACTACTCCCAGGTCTCCCAGCCAGCCCCATCTTCAGACGATTGAGAATGCAGCAGCACGCCTTGTTTTCAACAAGCCCAAACACACTCATGTCACACACCTCTTCATCTCCCTCCACTGGCTTCCTGTAGCCACCCACAGCAAATTCAAGGCCTTGAGGCTCAAGTACAAGACCTTGTCTGGAACAGCACCCCCCTACCTCAACCCTCTCCTTGAGGTTTATGTTCCCTCACGCAGTCTGTGATTGGTTAACGACCGAAGCTTAGTAGTGCCTACTCAGCGTGGCACAAGGTCCCTTTTCAGAACCTTCAAACTAACTGTCTCTCAGTGGTGGAATGAACTTCCAACTTCAATATGGACAGCAGAATCTGTCACTATTTAAAAAAAAAAAAAACAATTAAAGCTCCACCTCTTCCGTGAGAACTTAACTAACCCCTAACCTGCCAACCCCACATTATTTACATTTTTTAAAAAAAATTAATATTACACTGGCTCTTACACCTCTACCCTGCACATTTTGCTTCTCTAGAACTTAATTTAAAATCTTGTATTGTAGCACTACTTGTGTTGTTCTCTGCTTGACATATCAATTTGCTTGTATTTCCTCATTTGTACGTTACTTTGGATAAAAATGTCTGCTAAATGAATAAATGTAAATGTAGGTCAGGACTGCAGGCAGGCCATGCTAGCACCTGCACTCTCTGCTTACACAACCATGCGCTTGTAATCCAGACAGAATGTGGTTTGGCATTGTCCTTCTCTGGATGGCAGCATGTGTTGGCCAAAAAATATGTATATATCTTTCTGCATTAATGGTGCCTTCACAGATTTACTCATGTCATGGGCACTGACACACCCCCATACCATGACAGACGCCGGCTTTTGGACCTAACGCAGATAACAGTTTGGATGGTCCTTTTCCTCTTTGGCCCGAAGAACATGATGGCTGTTTTATCCAAAAAGTATTTTAAATGTTGACTTGTTGGACCACAAAAGACGATTCTACTGTGCTACTGTCCATCTGAGCCCAGAGAAGTCAGCGATGCTTCTGGATAGTTTTGATGTATGGCTTCTGTTTTGCATAGAGGCTTAACTTGCATCTGTGGATGCAGCAGCGAATGGTGTTGTCTGTAAAAGGTTTACCAAAGTATTCCCGAGCCCATGTCAGGATATCCATTACAGACTCATGACAGTTTTTTTTTAAGACAGTGACATCTGAGGGATCGGAGATCACAAACATTCAGAAGTGAATTTTGGATTTGACTGGATTCCTTGAATGTTTTAATTATATTGAATTATTAATTATACTGTAGAAAGTGAAATGCCCCAAATCCTACCATAGTCTTGGACTATTTGCTGACGCATATATTGGCTGATTGACTGGCCTCGACCCATCCTTTCTCTTGAAGAAATAGGCCTTTTTTGGAGGCTCTTTATATACTAAGATTAGACGATTGCCTCATCTGTTTCACATGACCTTATTTCAACTTGTCACATCGCTATTAGTCGTAATTTCCCCTGTCCCGACCTTTTTGGAAAGTGTTGCATGCATCAATTTCAAAATAAACGGTTATCTTCAAAACCTATGCAGTTGATTAGGTAAAACATCAAATACCTTGTCTTTATACATTTTTTTTTTGTTTAACAAGTCAAAATACATTTACAAATCACTCTTCTTTGTTTTTATTAGCATTTTCCCTACTGTCCCAACTTTTTTGGAATTTGGGTTGTACATCCGATGATGTTTTAGGTCATATTTATGCAGATATATAAAACATTTTAAAGTGTTCAACTTTCAAGCACCACTGTATGGAACACTGAACAAATGACAGACAGTGTCATAGTATTACACCCCTACTATAAATATTTGCAATAGTGAGCCATAGATAGGGAAAAAAAAAATACATCAAGAAAGTTTTGTAAGAAAAAAATAAGAAAAACCTCTGATCCAAAATGCTCTGGCCTTGATTTGCCTGGATAAACTTATCTTTAATTTAGCTAGGGAGGCAGGTCAATTAAAGCTGTTTGGATTTGTGAGGCAAAGAAGGAATTAATGATTTGATTATAAGAAGAAAAAACTGCCAAGGGATTGGGGAAAGGGAAGACAGCAAACACATACCTATAAAGGGCATCATATTGCTGAGTATGTTTTAATGTGTAATTAAG